>NC_044031.1:254682841-257082841 GCF_901765095.1 Microcaecilia unicolor | reverse complement strand
TTCACTCAATGCATAGTTAAACTCTGGAATTCGCTGCTCGAAAAGGTGGTTAAGGCGGTTAACTTACCGGACTTCAAAAAAGGGTTGGACAGCTTCCTGGAGGAAAAAGCCATAGAATGTTATTGAATGGATGAGGGAATACAGTATTTCTAGGATGGGCGGGACAAATTGCTTGTTCTTTTGGCTGCTGTCGGTGACAGGGTGCTGGCCTCGATGGACCCTTGGTCTGTCCCAGCATGGCGATGCTTATGTGCTTATGTGTTTATTTATTTGCCCCTTTGGAGGACAATCTTATTTTAAGGATTTTTTGAAGATATATGACCCCTGAGGCAGGAGCTTTGTATTGAAACACAGCCCAGTGTCGGGCCATTGTGTGAACAAGATAGGTTGTGCAAATAAATATCTTTGTCCCGTTCATTGAAGGCTCTTGGCACTTTTTTGGCTTTTGGACTGTGTTCTGTGCTTTAGACCCTCTCTGTGCTAGTTTCTATACAATAGGAGTAATACTGGCATTCGCACATACCCATTCACCCTTCACATATCCTACTAATTAGACTGACTCTTATTTAAACAAATGGCAAGACATTGACCACTGCTTTATTTATAAACATAACTTTAGCAACATCAAAACTTCAATTCATAAAACCTTTTAACTCCTTCCCCCTCCTCACACAGCTAGATGGTACCGCACTAGCTGCCCCTTTTATCTCCCAATATTCAGTCTCAAATTCTCCCTCAGGTACATCCCACGGTGCGGCAAGATTGTGCTTCTTCTCAAGGTGGTAACGCACTCGAGCCACAACTTAATAGTTCATACTGAAAGGCATAACATTCCATGTTTAACAGACACATTCCTTTACTCGTTCCTTTTCTTCCCTCCATAAACAGCAACAGCTATTAGCTTATCACCGCTTCCCCCCAAACTCCCAGCTGCAGCCTGTCTGCCCCTATTTATTTATTTATTTAGATTTTGCTCACTCCTTTTTCAGTAGTAGCTCAAGGTGAGCTACATTCAGGTACACTGGATATTTCTCTCTCCCAAGAAGGCTCACAATCTAAGTTTGTACCTGAGGCAATGGAGGGCTAAGTGACTTGCCCAAGATCACAAGGAGCAGCAGCGGGATTTGAACCGGCCACCTCTGGATTGCAAGACTGGTGCTCTAACCACTAGGCCACTCCTCCACTAGTAGCAACATTCCATGTAGAATCTCAAATAGTAGCAACATTCTATGCTCCACTGCACTAACCACTAGGCCACTCCTCTTCCAATAAATCCTGAATATCACTTAAGAAAATATCTAAACCAATGTCCAATAAATGTTCTCCATCTGGATGAAAAAGCCCATGGCAATCTTTTGTTAACAAATCATGGGATAAAACCGTTCCCTTCATAGCAATCATGAAGCGGGCTACATCTGAACTGACCCACTTCTGCAATTGCTCCACTGCTTTAACTTTTTTTGCTCCATGCCAAACAAAGTGAGGAATAATACTGGACCACACAAATCAGGTAAATGGAAAACAACATGCAGCTATAAAAAGTACTCTTTTCATTGAACAAACTATCTCTATACCTTTCACAGCACAAGTATCATTACCCCCTAAATGAACTATAACCAATTGTGGATAAGAAAAACATTGAGCTTGAAGAAGCGTAGGGAGAAGCTGCTCCTAAATCATTCCCGCAGGCCAAGCCAGTGAATGCAAACTCCCAATGCAGATAGTCTTAAATTAGTTCCCCAATGTGCGTCATTCACTGTCTTCTGAGCCTTGTAGACATGAATGCCCACAAATCCACAATTTCCCATTGGCAGAACATCTGAAATAGAAACTATAAGGCATTCAATTAGTACCCTATCAAAACATACCCACCTTCACATAATCCTTATAACAATCAGATCACCACCAACCTAACTTTTTTTTTTAATCAGATAAGAGGATCCCCCTTGTTGAGCAGCAAATGAAGACGTTCCAATACGAAATGAATGAGTCCTATACAAAGTGGAACTCCAACTACTGCCAATTCCTTTTCTAGTACTGCTGTGAATTGATAACACATCAAGGGAGAACCATCCAGGTGTACTACCTAATAATGCCCTCTGAGGGTGCAATAACATATACTGCCTAGCACAATAACTGGGCATGAAAGTAATGTAGGGAAGCTCTGCAGTTCCACCCATATTCCTCACCTAGACTGATCAGTCTTGAACCGCTGTATATGCAAACGCAGTACTTGGGTAGTAAACCACACACCTTGGATCAACAAACCAGACTCATCAACTGCCCTCTTGCATGGAACCACCAATTCTTCAACCCATAAAGCTGCAAAGAAGGCAAAGTTCCTGAGGCATGTCTGTCCTGTTTGCTCTGCTGTTGGAGCCAAAGCTTGGAACCGTGCCTACTGAAAATCAGAAAGAGCATTCGCTATATCATTATGCACCCCAGGAACATGACGAGAAGAGAGCACAATATTCGAATGTAGACAGTGCAGCACTATTAAATGAAGCACTTCTACCATCACAGGACACCAGTCCATCTGCTGATTCAGTGCCGCCACCACTGCTGTGTTGTCAGAATGGAAATCCACCCTTCGATGCACCAAGGCATCACCACATAGTACCAAGGCTACCCAGACCGGCGACAGCTCAAGGAATTCCACATTCGAACATCAACCCCACTCTTGCCACCAAACCAGCCATGCCTAAGCACACCAAACACCCTGAAAATAAATATCAAAGCTTCCATAAAGAAGTTCAAATCCACATTGGAAATTACTGATCTCTGTCACATGTTAACTCCATTGAACTTACTCAAAAAGGTTTTCCACAACAGCAGGTCCTCTCATACACCTTGCGTGAGGCGAACCAAAAAAATGCTTCGTCTGCAAACCCCTACCCAACAATGCCAAATGGCAAGCAAAGACCCGCCCCATCGGGATACCCTGTGCAGCGAAACTAAAACAACCCACCAAAGATTGTATCTCCTGTAATAATAGTTTCTTTTTTCCTATCGCAACTGAAATCTCCTCTACTAATTCGTGCACTTTTCACATGGAAGCTTAGACTCTATATGCCAGGAACCCAGCTTAATACCCAGAAAAATTAGCATGTACATGGCCCAGATGACTTCTCCATTGCTAGCGGAATTGCCATAGCTTCTGCCACACCACTCAAACAGCTACCAAATCCACACATTGAGAACTCCCTTCAGGTCCTGCAAACAAAAATGCATCAAAATAGTGCACTATTCCCAACCTGACACTCACACCACCCAATGCACAAATGTAAAAAAAGACACAAAATACGCGCATAAGATAGAACACCCCATTGGTAAGCAAGTCAAAATCAAAGAGACCCTGAAAACAAAATCCTAACAAGTGAAAAGAATCCATATGGACAGGGAGTAACCTGAATGCATACTTGATATCTGCCTTGGCCATTACAGCACCTGGCCCAAGGTGATGCAACATATCTATAGCCTTGCCAAAAGATGAATACTGAATGGAGCAAAGACTTAGGTCAATAAAAGAATGAACATAATCCAAACAAAGTCAACCTATATAGCATAGGGGAGTCCCATTTGATGCCATTCCGAACAAAGTTGACCTATATATATATATATAGGTTACAGCTGCCTATCTACATATTTTATAGGTACCTGAATTCAAGATTTGGCCACAGCTATGAGTAGGGCAGGTGGGGAGACCGTGACAAGCAAGGTGTCACTGTCGTGATCTGTGGTGCTGGTTCCTAGCCTGAGAGAGCACACAGCAGTATGTTTTAAACCAAATCAAGCTTTAAAAGTGGTCAAAGGTGAAGTTGTTTGGTCACATGCTAGCAGTGACATGGATAATGTCAAAGACCATGGACAGTCCCCCTCTTCTATGGGGGGGAGGGCAGTGCCAGAATAACAGCAGGTCAGCGATGTATTCCTCAGACTTGGACAGAATGGGAGGGGGGACTGAAGGCATCAAGAAGGAGTGTCAACAGTTAAGAATGGGAATATGCTTTTATGGCAACCCCTGATGAAGGAAGTGATGGTAGTGCCTTGGCATTTCTACTGTATATGCCCAAACGGAGCAGAAAATGAGCTTCAAGATTAAGGTGGAAGTAGTTGAAGCTGTGTGACTCAAAAGGCTAGACACCCTGCTCTAAAAATGCTCTAGATCAACGTTTCTAAACAAGCGGTATGCGTACCCCAAGAGACACCGAGACCTCCCTAGGGGTATGTGGTAAGCAGCTCCCGACAAAAAAAAATGCAGCTCCCAGCAAAAAATAAAAAAAATAAACAATTTAAAAAATGCTGATTCACTCCCTCTTGGCCCCTCCTCCCTCTTTTCGCAGGCTTCTTGTTCCCTTCCCTCTTTTCCAACCTCTAATTGCTTTCCCTTTACCAGCACCCGCTCCTCTTTGCACTCAAGCCTTTTGTCCTCACAAAGCTGACTTTCCTCCCAACTTCCTGTATTATTCTGACCTCCATTCACTTTACATGGACCCATTCCCAAAAATGTTACCAATCACTACAAATTAATGACGCTAATGCCTTAACAGCATTATCATGCATTAATCCCGTATGCTGTTACTAGAGGTTTCTCTTTTTTTAATAGTAATTACTCTTACAATACGATACCCGAACTTCCCCGCCCCTTTATTTCTACCACCAATCCCTAACTTCTGTTCAGTGCAGCACCCATTCCTCCAGTCCCTGCCTCTTAGCCCAATATACCACTGCAATGCTCTTCCCTATTCCATCCCAAATCCCACCCCACCCCCCTTTCCTCCACACATTTTACACCTAAATCCATGTCTTCTAGGCTCATAGGGCTGCTCAGCCAATGTTAACAGCCCCCTGCTTAACCTGGAGGCTTTCATATTTTAGAGACCCTATTCATGATTTGAACATGCATAAACTGGCATTTAGATGTGTATATTACATATGTGTCTAAATCCCAATTTTAGAAAACTGGGATATACACTTCCAAATCACGAATACATGCATTTGGGGGAGTGGTATGAGCATGTTTTGGGTGGGAGTAGGGTAGAACTAAAAAATACATGTGCATTCCTCATTTCAGAAGGTAAAAGCATGCTTGAAAACTCTGGAATGAGAGGGCATAGGGTGAAATTAAAAGGAAATAGGCTTAGGAAGAATCTAAGAAAATACTCTTTCACAGAAAGGGTGGTGGATGCGTGGAATGGCCTCCCGGTGGAGGTCGTAGAGATGAGGACTGTGTGGGAATTTTAAAAAGCATGGGGCAGACATGTGGGATCTCTTAGGAAAAGGAGGAGTTAGTGGTTACTGAGGATGGGCAGACTGGATGAGCCATTCGGCCCTTATCTGCCATCATGTTTCTCTTCTATTCTTCTAAGATGGACATCAGGATTCACACTTGTTCCCAAGAATGGCTAAGTTATTTAAGGTGGCTGTGCTGGACAGCGCTATACTGGAGGGATTAAGGGAGGTTGTCTGTTTAATCCCTCAGTATTTTTGTCCCTGCAAAAAGCAATACTGGAAAATAATATTGGGCTCTTCAATAGCTCTGAAATATCAACCTGCACATATATACTACTACTACTACTACTATTTAGCATTTCTATAGTGCTACAAGGCGTACGCAGCGCTGCACAAACATAGAAGAAAGACAGTCCCTGCTCAAAGAGCTTACAATCTAATAGACAAAAAAATAAAGTAAGCAAATCAAATCAATTAATGTGTACAGGAAGGAGGAGAGGAGGGTAGGTGGAGGCAAGTGGTTACAAGTGGTTACGAGTCAAAAGCAATGTTAAAGAGGTGGGCTTTCAGTCTAGATTTAAAGGTGGCCAAGGATGGGGCAAGACGTAGGGGCTCAGGAAGTTTATTCCAGGCGTAGGGTGCAGCGAGACAGAAGGCGCGAAGTCTGGAGTTGGCAGTAGTAGAGAAGGGAACAGATAAGAAGGATTTATCCATGGAGCGGAGTGCACGGGGAGGGGTGTAGGGAAGGACAAGTGTGGAGAGATACTGGGGAGCAGCAGAGTGAGTACATTTATAGGTTATTAGAAGAAGTTTGAACAGGATGCGAAAACGGATAGGGAGCCAGTGAAGCGACTTGAGGAGAGGGGTAGTATGAGTAAAGCGACCCTGGCGGAAGACGAGACGGGCAGCAGAGTTTTGAACCGATTGGAGAGGTGACTAAGTGGGAGGCCAGCAAGAAGCAGATTGCAGTAGTCTAAACGAGAGGTGACAAGGGTGTGGATGAGGGTTTTGGTAGAGTGCTCGGAAAGAAAAGGGCGGATTTTACGGATGTTGTAAAGAAAGAAACGACAGGTCTTGGCGATCTGCTGGATATGAGCTGAGAAGGAGAGAGACCTTGCTGTTATTTTAGGAAAGGCTCTGTGTCTGCAGATTATTTTCTAAAATACTTGCAGAAATTGACATGTCCTAACCTTGACGTCTAAATTCCGGTTTGTATATTCTTTCTAAAATCTGCCTTCACGTGCATTAAGAAACGTTTATGAAACTGAATGTGTGAAACAAAACAAAGAAAACCACCTAAACATCAGGAGAATTTCCAAAAATCCTGAAAAATGATATTTTGGCTGTGCCCATCCTAGTATAAATATTGAAGTCCTCTCCCTCAACCTTGCCCGCCATGTTCTATCAGGTAAGACCTTATCTACTGAATAACATGTTACATGAAGCACAGTGACTTCTACGTTGGTAAGAAGCCCTCATGAATAACTAAATTAAATGCACTGGATAAATCTAATGAAATTAAAAGACATACCCCCAGACATGCACATGCATCATAACTGCTCTCACATACACCCCTACAACATGTACAGTCTTATGTACACCACCTTGAGTGAATTCCTTCAAAAAGGCAGTAAATAAATCAATAAATAAAATCCCCTTGACCAACTACTCATCCATGTATATTAACGCATATCCCCACACACTTTACATGCAACCCTACAGTGCCCATATATGCCCCATTGCCTCCAAACTCCTCCCTCAACATGACTCCTCCCAATCACACGTACACACTCACAAACACATACACATCTTCTACAAATCTGAGTTGGAAACATTTCCTTAGCCTCGCTTCTGCATATTTTCCTTACTTGTTTAAGCATGGAGTGCATTCTTTTCATTTGTCAATATCAATAAATACCTTTCAGCTAAAATTATCTAAATTCTGAATGTTGGTGACTCAATCCTACAGTCAATAGAATGAAAAGGCTCCTTGTTAACACTGTACAAGAAAGAACACCCAATAGGCACAATTTCTTCAGTTCAATAATGTCTTTAATCATTATTACCCTCTGTACTTTGAAAATGGGTAAGTTCTTCTTAAGAAAAACAACAAAATTTAACAACATCAAAAAAGGGTTTTCTCTGCTCTCCATCCTGCTGGTTTTTAAATGCATTGTTTAACTCAATCCTTTTTCTAAAACCATTCATTTTTTTTTTTAAACTGCAAAGTTTGAGCCCTCGCTACACTCTTTCACTGGTCCTCATTGTGTTCCTCTATGTTTTCTGGAGCAGTTCAATGCATTTGTGTCTGGTCTGCATGCTTAATTAAATCATTTTTAAGAGCTATTCCTATTGCTCCAATCCACTCCGTCCATTGGTCTGAGGAAGAGGTTATCCATCTTACGGAAGCCTCTCTTATGCTTAATTAATTTTTCAGTTCCTCCAATAAAAGAGATCTTTTATAACCTGCCCTTTTTCATGCTATAAGTGTGAAGGTAAGATTTATCTGTTATTAAGCTATTTTTTTTTTTTTTGTAAGGTATGTAGCTTTGTGTCAGTGTTGATTTCACTATTTGCAAACTGGCATTGTGATTTTATTGATAGCACTTGAGCGGAGAGCTCTCTGTTAATATATTCAAACTCACAGCTCTCAACAAGCTTTACAGCTCCGCTAATGAGGGGATTAACAAGGGTAGTGCGATGTATTTAACCTGCGGCACTAGCTCTGTTTCAATGAGGCTTCAACAGCCTATTAAATGGAGTGAGGGCTCAATTAACCCAGACAAAGGCCACACTACAGAACATGGCAGGGAGGACCACAGTTAGCATCTGCCTAAGCAGCTTGTTCTGAGCTGGAAATAAAGAGGGTGACATGTCCTAGCCCCCCGGCTATGATATAACTGCAATGGTGATTCTAGTTCATCTGGGCCGAATGAATAGGTGACAGCATTGAAACCCACCACTATCCCGCCATATGACAGTTTGTAAAATCCCAGTGCGCCCAACGGTCACACAGGAGCCGCCTGCATCCTAGTGAAGGGGGGTATTGTTATTTCCCCAAGTTTTCATGAGCCGTAGGGGTAGCAAATCATGCAGAAGGATGAGGGACCTCACCTGTTAGGATACAGCTCTTTTAGGGAATAGATCAAGCTTAAACAGTTCCTTCCTTTCTTTCTTGGCAAGTTTAAACAGCTATTTCCTATTTTTCCTGAGCGGTTTGTGTTACAAAAAGTTGCCAGTGAGCAGAAAGAATGACTAAGCGAAGCCATCAGCATATAACTGATGTGCAAGTTTTAATCTTCACCAATTTGTTTTGCATTCAGGGTGATTAAAAGCAGCGCTTTGACACAGTGTTGAAAGTGAAATTGAATGTGTAATCTAATTCACTTTGGAAATGTTTACCTGCAATTTCAGGACAGCTTTAAAAAGAAATTATGTATTTTTTTTCCTGTATGAAACAATCGTGTAGCTTTTTAAGTTCTTTGTGAAGCGTGCCCAGTTTCTGTATCATTTACAAAACACAATTATTCCTCGAAAGGTGTTAACATCAGTAGTATGTGGGTATGATCCCTTTTTCCACCCCTTTTCTATCTATGATGCCCGTTTACTATAACATAGGCAGACAGCACCCGTGTCGGGGTGCACCGCATTCACACTTCCAAACGACATGATACAAGAAGTAGTACAGATCAGAGCCACCAACACAAGTTTTATTGATTACAGGAAATAACATTGTTCAGTTGTAGGAAAACAAGGCCGCAGCTTAATAAATGATTGACATCGGTCTTTCTGGGGAGCACCCGAGCCCTGTTCCTTAAAGCCATGTGCCTGGCCCCGTCATCAGTCAGTTGGAGCCTTCGATCTGCAATGGGTGTGAAATGACCCGCCATTAACCAGCTAGGTCGCCCGTGTTTCAGTCCACTCCTGCCATACATCATGAGCTGGGCATACTGACTCTGCATAGCCTGCATCATTGTTTCCTTTGCTTGGCATCTACTGCATTCTACCAAATGCGTTTCTCTGATGGTACTCCCCTTTTTCCTCTAGCTGTGACGGCACGTCATTGGCTCAGGTACTCCCCTTTTTCTGCGAGCTGTGACATAATTGGAACAAACATAGATGACAATATTTGAACATGTCAATGCTTCCAGGCCCCACCCCCAAAGATGTGTGGGTCTGGTGGCCCATTGGACCTCAGGCCCCAGCCCACCCTCTGAAATAGCATTTAAACCTGGTGGTCCAGTGAGACCCTCCACACCGCCCCCCCCCCCCCCCCCCAAAGATGTGAGAGTTTGGTGGTCTGGTGGACCTCTATCCCCACCTACCTCCAAAATAACATTTAAACCTAGTGATCCAGTGTGGGATCCTGACCATTCCCACCCCCCATCCCGAAGACCAGTCCTGCTTCCTCCTACTGCGGGACACCTCCTCATAATGGTAGCACCCTGCACTGCCCGATGCATCCTGGGATGCACTGGACAGGGCTTAACTATCTACCATATAAAGGAGTTTCTCCCTTATATGGTAGTCATAGTTATATGGGGGTGAACATAGCCAAGGTGCCCATAATGCACTATGCATTTTTTTTTCAGCCATAGTAATGCTTGCTGAGTTGAACTCCCCCAATTGTTTCGAAAAATTAACTCCTATGATTACAGGACATGTTGAATTTCTGGTCTTCTCCTTTTGCTATCATGATCCTTTTGTGTCTATCCCAGGCATACTTTAATTTTGATACTGTTCTGGCTCCCAGAAACTCTGCTGACAGCATGTTCCAGGTGTCCACCACCCTCTCAATTGAAAAGTATCTTCTCACATTCTTTCAGACCATCCCCCTCCTCAGCTTTAAATTATTACCTCATGACAATAGAAAATACTTCCTTCTGGTACTTAACTAAAATCACTTAGCTATTGTGTGTTTATATCATATCTATCTTTTCCTTTTTTCTAGAGAGTACAGCATCCTCACTTTTGGTCCATGGCTCATAGTGCAGTCAGTCCTTGAACCATTCTGGTGTCTCTCCTTTGATTTGCCTCTTTATTGATGTCTACAGAACTAAAATAGTTCTCAGGGTGGTGTATCAACAGAGAACTATAGTGACAGAGCTGGACTTAAGATGGAATGCCACTAGGAGCCTAAGCTGGCTAGGGCACTGGGGGCCAGATGCACTAAACTTATGAGCCAGCAACACGGTTTTTAAACTAGTTCTAGCCAGTTTAGCGCGCAAATAGTAAACCGGGACATGCACAAAAGGGTTCTCCAAGCCATTTTCGTGTCACGGTAGCAGCTAATGAAAACGGAATGCATAGCTATTATAATGAGCTAATTACTATACAAATGTGTTAGCAAGGCAATGCACAGCCATTTTCCGACCGGATGCACAGAAGCAAACCCTACCTTCAGCACTGAAATCTTAACGTGAGGTCTGGAGCTCTCGTTAATGCCTAAATTCAGCAAAGTGCCCATGAACGAGAAGCAAACTGGCAGCCACCATGACCCTCCTCCGTCTGGTGTTTCTGTTACCCTCTTCCGTCTGATTTCTGGTGTTTCTTAGATCTCCCAAAGTAAGATGTGGAGGGTTGCAGAAATGTGCTGAGGATCCACATGGGAAATGTAGTCTATTAAAATGGTCGCAGCACTATTGCCGGTGGGTTGATTAAGCTGTGAGCTAGAAATATGAACAAAATGACTGCAGCTTGGAACCAATCACCCCCAGAGCTCCCTGCTCCAGCCATCCCAGCTGGTCTCTCTCATCCAATCACAGCGCGTTTAGCTGACACCAGTGTCATTTAAACGCACTACGATTGGCTGGCTGGCAGGCAGGCACTTCGAGGCAGGAGGCAGGCAAGATCAAAGGCTGTAGACGGCTATTATACACGCAGTTTGTCTGCATGTATGAAGCCGTCTGTGGCATGCGTAGAGCAGTCACGCTTAATGTATGGCTGCTCTGCGCATGCTCAACTGACCGACTGGCTGGAAGGAAATTGCATGCAACTGTGCTAACAGCGAGCAGCTCATTTGCATGCGATTTCCTTCATGCATCCCCGTTGTTTTCCAAATCAGTAAGCAGCAATGGGTGGGGGGGAGGGGTCGGTAAGGGAAGGGCTTTAATGTGTAGTTAGTGCATCTGGCTCTGGGTAAGAGCACACATGAACTGCATAAGGAAATTCCCTCTCCCCTACCCCATGCCGGTATCCTGCTTGTCATTACTATGAGATAAGTACTTTACTCAAAATAGCCCACAACCTCTTGTCTTCCCTTTGCTGCACTTCACCTTTCTGGATCTTCACCACACCTTTACATTTTTTTTTAAATATAGGGCCTGATATTTAAATCGCCTGTCTGAGACTAGGTGGACATATTCTGCGGCACTTAACTGGATAGTGCCGCTGAAATCTCCAGTTAGCAACAAATGCGAAACTGGCTATTTTGGGGGCATTCTGGGGGCAGAGTCAGCACTTGGCCGGTTAAGTGCCGATATTGACCTTTTCAAACCAATTAGCTGTAACTATGATAGGCAGTATTTGAGAACTAAACTGAACCTTGAAGCACAGGTAAACAGTAAGGGACTCTTTTACTAAGTTATGTAAGCATTTATGTGCGCCCAACACGCATCAAAATGGAATTACTGCCTGACTACCATGTGACTCTTGTGGTAATTTCATTTTTGGTGTGCATCCAATACGTGTGGCCAAAAAATAGTTTTTATTTTTGGATGCATGTCTCGGACGTGCGCCAAGTGGCATTTGACGCGCGTAGGTCATTACCACCCGGTTACCACGTGAGACTTTACCGCTAGGTCAATGGCTGGCGGTAAGGTCGCAGACCCAAAATGGACGCACTGCAATTTTGATTTTGCCGCACGTCCATTTTTGGCAAAAATAAAAAAAAGGCCTTTTTACAGGCGCACTGAAAAATGGATCGGCGCGCACCCAAAACCTGCGCCTACACTACCGCAAGCCATTTTTCAACACACCTTAGTAAAAGGACCCCTAAATGTGTTTAAAAATTATTCTAGAAATCACCACAGTGTCTCAATGCAAAATACTTGGAAGTTTTCCTGCTCAGTCATAAGAAAATCAATCTTTGCTCGCTTGGATTATTTACGTTTGCCTTTGATATATGTTCATTTTAATTATTTTAGATTTTATGAATTGCAATGTAGGCTGCCTTGTGTACCTCCTTTGTCTATATATATTTGTCCTTTTTACCATATTTGATTGCAAACCACTTAAATGTGGTCACTGGTTTTGCACTATATCAGAGATGATGATAATGGTGGTGAACCAGCTAGGATTTGAAACAGAGCTTGTTGGGCACTTTTGCAAGATTTTGAAAGTTGGGCTTGCTTTTGGGTTCTAAGTATTTGTGCTATATAATAAACAAGTATTACAATTAAAATATCACACATAATTTTCACTTTGGCTTTAAATGAGTGAATTTAAGCTCTTTTGATAAGCTGGTGCTATGTTTCATGCATGTAATCAGTTGGAGCCATCTTTCTTCCTTTCTGAGATCCTCAGTAAGATTCTCGAATAAGGGTAGGCAACCACAATCCTTGAGGGCTACAACCCAGTCAGGCTTTCAAGATTTGTACCATGAATATGCACGACATCTATTTGCAAAAACTGCTTCCATTGTATGGAAATAGATCTTGTGCATATTCATTGAGGACATTTTGAAAACCCTCCCTTTGCCTATTGTAAATGTAATGTCTACTGTTTCCTGAGTTGCATTTTTTGTGATGTAATTGTATAATTTGAATATTGTAATAAATAAATAAAGTTGGAAAAAAAAAGAAATTTTGAATACCCGACTAGGTTGTGGCCCTCGAGGACCGTGGCTACCCATCCCTGTTCTAGAACATAGAACCCTGAATCTTAAATGTTCCACAAGCTTTAAGAGACACTGCTGCATGTAAAGAGTTTCTGCCTACTAACCTTATAAATGTATTTTTCAATACAAATAAAACCAATTTTATAGCTCTCCTTTATTTAAACAATGTAGTACGCAAAGTATATAATTTAGGGAAGATGATTCTACTTGCTCTGCCTTCTGCCTTACAGTATAAGATGATCCCTTGATCAACCAAGTGAAATGTAAAGGATATAGGTTAAAAGAGTAGATTATGCTGATAATTAGGTTGTAACAAGTATAGTGTGGTAATAATATTTATATACAGCAAATAGATTTTACCGACGCCTGCAATTGTATTATATTGTGAGCATATTATAAATTCATAGATATGGGAATTATGAAAGTTGAGGTCACACATCAGGTTCACTGTTAAAGGTAAACTGCAATGCAAGGTTTTCTGGGATGCTAGTCAGGTGAAAGAGGAGCCTATCTTGGTGAAGGGCAGCATCAGAGTTTGGTGAGAATAAAAATGGGGGAAATATTGGCTGGCAGCAAAGAATGCATTTGTGTAAATCTACAATAACTGAAGCTGTCATTATGATGGTATTAGACAATTAGAGGGTGTTTGATTAAATGGAGGGGAAATGGAGAAGTCAGAGAAAAAAAAAGTATTCCCCTTCTGTGAATGAGAAATCAAACTATGAGACTTTCATCCTGTAATCTAAAACAGAGATTATGGAACAGCAGATAATTCCCTAGAATGCAAAATATCTTTGATTTTATTTGTTGCCACTTACTAATGCTAGTCACCTCAATGAAGGAGGGTGAACAGTGGAGTGCCACAGGGATCAGTACTGGGACCACTGCTATTTAACATATTTATAAATGATATGGAAATCAGAACGACGAGTAAGGTGATTAAATTAGCAGAAGACACAAAACTATTCAAGGTTGTTAAAATACATGCGGACTGTGAAAATCTGCAGGAAGAACTTAGGAAATTGGAAGATTGGGCATCCAAATGGCAGATGAAACTTAAAGTTGACAAATGTAAGGTGCACATTGGAAAGAATAATCAGAATTATAGTTACCTGATGCTAGGGGGTCAGCACCCAAGAAAAATATCTAGGGGTCATTGCAGATAATACGATGAAATCTTTTGCTCAGTGTACAGCGGCAGCAGCCAAAAAAACAAACAAGATGCTACGAATTATTAAGAACAGGATGGTGAATAAGACCAAAAATACTATAATGCCTCTATATCGCTCCATGGTGCAACCTCATCTTAAGTATTGCGTTCAGTTCTGGTCGCTGTATGTCAAAAAAGATATAGTGGAATTAGAAAAGGTTCAAAGAAGAGCGACCAAAATGATAAAGGGGATGGAACTCCTCTCATATGAGGAAAGGCTAAAGAGGTAAGGGCTCTTCAGCTTAGAAAGGAGATGGATGAAGGAAGATATGATTGAGTTCTACAAAATCCTGAGTGGTATAGAATGAGTAGAAGTGAATCAATTTTAACTCATTCCAAAAGTACAAAGACTAGGGGACACTCAAGGAAGTTACATGGAAATACTTTTAAAACAAATAAGAGGAAATATTGTTTCACTCAATGAATAGTTAAGCTCTGGAACTCTTTGTATAATTCTACTGAACACCCTTTGTCCTTTTGTAAGGATGAGGAGGAGTGGCCTAATAGTTAGTGCAGTGGGTTGCAAACCAGGGGAACCAGGCTCAATTCCTAGCTGTCAACAGCGGGTTGAGATCCTGGGGAACCGGATTCAATTCGCTCTGCAGCTTCATGTGACCCTGGGCACGTAAGCTAGCCCTCCATTGCGCCAGGTACAATATACTACTTAGGTTGTAAGCCCATCAGGGACAGTGTCAGCACTTGTAAAGAAATGTAAACCATTTAGGTCTAGGCAGCATATAAATGCTTAAAATAAATGAATGTACAAAGTATCCTACCCTAAAGAGAAGTCAAAAGAGAAGATCTCTAGCCACAATTAAGGCCTGGCTCTGACAACCCCTCTGATAACACACCTTTTTCAGTAGTAGCTCAAGGTAGGTTACATTCAGGTACTCTGTCCCTTGAGGGTTCACAATCTAATTTCGTACCTGAGGCAATGGAGGGTTAAGTGACTTGCCCAAGATCACAAGGAGCAGCAGAGGGATTTGAACCAGCCACATCTGGATGTCGACTGGTACTGTAACCACTAGGCCACTTCTCCAATCTAATATTGCATGCTTAGTTCGTGCAAATGCCAATATTACTGCAGAATGTTTAAGCACATCCCTCATTAGGTCATTTTTGCTGCTTTAGATATGCATTAGTACCTAACGCAACTTAGTATAAGGGCCCCTTAATGATTTTGTGAAGAAGACATCTTTGAGAAAAATACATGAACTGAGTTATGTGGATATTGAAAGGCTTAGCGGAAGCATCTTTCAGATAAGTTGGATTTTTATCTTTTTACGGCGGCAGTCAGTATGAAATTTCAGATATAGACAGCAACGATGAGAAATGTGTGACCCCCTTAATGGGGTTTCACTGAATTTGAGCTCTTTTCTTTTATAATATATATTTTTAAATAACATCTCAAATTGATATATGATAGTACTTCAAATTCATAATTGATGGCTCTGATTTATTCCCCATTTTTGATGGGCAAACAGAAAAAGGGGCACCTTTGTGGATTTCATTTTTCTAGCCATTTCCTACCATCACACAGTAGCTCTTTTTTTCCTACCTAATCATCCAGATGTTTAAAATGTCAATAAATCGGGGGGGGGGGGGGGGGGGCGCTGTTGAGCACTATGTGAGACAGCAGCACTGAAACAGTGCTCCTGTCGATCCCTTTTTATATAAAATATCCAGTTCAACCCATGGTTTTTTTCCCCAGATTTCTGCTGTATTTAGTCTTCTATTGCAATAGCTATTGGGAAAACTGGAAAAAGACACAGGATTGAGCCCAACTCTCCACAGAAGGACTCTGCATCCAAGGCCGAGGATGGTGGCTCGGCAGCTATACTCAGGGCCCCTTTTACTAACCCACGTAAGCGTCTATGTGTGCCTAACGCATGCCAAAATCAACTTACCGCCCGACTACCACGTAGCTCTTGTGGTAATTTCATTTTTGGCGTGCGTCTGATACGCACGTATGAAAAATAATTTTTATTTTCCGGCATGCGTAGCAGACGTGCACCAAGTGGCATCTGACGTGCGTAGGTCCTTACCACCCAAATTCTTTACCACTAGGTTTATGGCTGGCGGTAAGGTCAGAGACCCAAAATGGACACGCGGCAATTTTGATTTTGCCGTACGTCTATTTTCGGGAAATAAAAGAGGCCTTTTTTATAGGCGCGCTGAAAAATGGATTGGCATGTGCCTAAAACCCATACCTAAACTACCGCAGGCCACTTTTCAGCGCACCTTTGTAAAAGGACCCCTCAGTGAGATCCGTGCTCTGAAAGAGCTCTTGTATGAAACTACAAAAGACATTGGGGAGATTAAGGAAGATCTTACCTCGATCCAGTGGTGTGCTGGAGCCGGCTCGCACCGGCTCGCAAGAGCCTATTGTTAAATTTATTGGCATCTTGCGAGCCGGTTGTTAGCCAGTGCGAGCCGGCTCACCTCTGCTCCCCCAGTCGTCTGCCCTCTGCAGCTCTGCTCCCCGATAACACTGGTTTCCTTCTTGCGCCACCGCCCTGCCTTTAAAAATTTTATTTTCCCTTGAGGCGCGCCGGCGTTGAAGCAAAGGCAGCAGGCTCAGCTCTGTTCCACCCTTCCCTTCCTTCGCATCATGGCTCTGCCCTCACGCAAACAGGAAATAGTTCAGGTGAGGGTGGAGCCATGATGCGAAGGAAGGGAAGGCTGGAACCGAGCTGAGCCTGCTGCCTTCACTTCAACGCTGGCGCGCCTCGAGGGAAAATAAAATTTTTAAAGGCAGGGCGGCGGCGCAAGAAGGAAACCAGGGCTATAGGGGAGCAGAGCTGCAGAGGGCAGATGGATGATGGACGACCGGGGGAGCGGGGGGGGGGGGCTGGAAGAAGGCAGATGGAGGGAAGGAGGGCAGGGGGGAGACGAGGGTGCTGGACATGGGTGGGTGGATGGAGGGCAGGGGAGAGGAGAGGAGGGTCGCTGGACATGGGTGGATGGAGGGCAGGGGGAGGAGGGTTGCTGGACATGGGTGGGTGGAGGGCAGGGCGGGAGAGGAGGGTCGCTGGACATTGGTGGATGGAGGGGAGAGGAGGGTTGCTGGACATGGATGGAGGAGAGGGAAGGGAGAGAGAAGAAATGCTGGACATGGATGGAGGGGAGGGAAGAGTGAGGAATGAGATGAGAAGAGGGAAAAGGAAGAGAGGAGAATAACTGCACATGGATGGAGAAAATAGGCAGAAGCTGGATCCACTGGACAGTCAAGTCTGCAGAGGACCCAGCTTTTACTTACAGATGTAGGGCAAGAAATGATGAAGAAAGGCGGAAAGTAAAGAAATAAATGGAAAGGAAGCCCTGGAAATGGAGTTAAGAGGACAGATAGCAGCAGAATCGGATACTGGGCCGGCATGATCAGAAAAACAGTCACCAGACAACAAAGGTAGAAAAAAAAATCATTTTATTTTCATTATAGTGTTTGGAATATGTCCACTTTGAGAATCAGGTGCTCAACATTAAAAGTTTATTTTTATTTACTTATTTATGGCATTTTATCCCACATTAAACATGAATTAGATTGCCCCCCCCAGGCTCTCTCCCCGGCTATAGCCAGCTCTGCAATTTTTTTTTGGGGGGGGGCACAGGGGTGGCGCAGAGGTAGACCGGGGAGAAAGCCTGTTAAACATTTACCAGCACACCACTGCCTCGATCAAAAACGAGTTGGCACTTTATAAAAACAGAATAGAAACTTTGGAAACCAAGCAATCTGTGGCAGAAGACAATATTAAAACTCTTCAGAAGCAGTGCAAGTGCATTGCGCAACTTGAATGTGATCTCGAAGATGGCAACAATCAAGTATGAAGAAACAATATTAGACTTCTTGGCTTACCCGAGAATGCTGAAGGCTCCAACATGGAGAAGCTTATTCCTTCTTTGCTGGAAATTCAATCTGCTAAAGATTTTGAAAAAGGGCCCACTGTGTGCCTTCTAATCATGGCCTACAAGCTAAATATCCATGTCCGGTAGTCTTGAAAGTGTTACGCTACTCCCAGGTAGTAGAAATCACGCAATGTGCTCATTTAAGGGCTCCAAACACCTCTCCCATTTCTTCCCATGCCTGCGGCATGTCAAAACTGTCTTCTTGCTGTGGCAGCGATCAGCACACACTGTCTACAGCTGGCCCTGGAACCCTTCCTTTGCAGGCCTGGAACCTTTCCGCTGCATATCCCGCCCCCTGCTCATGCAATTTCTTGTTTGTACAGGGGCCGGGATGTGCAGAGGAAAGGCTCCAAAGCCAACTGCAGACAGCATGTGTTGATCGCTGCTGTAGCAAAGAGAAAAGTTTGAAGCATCATGGGCATAAGAAGAAGCGGGAGAGGCAGGAGAGCTGCTAACTCGCACTCAGAGAGGAGGGAGCAAGGAAACAGGCTGGAAGCACCATGGGGCTGGGTGGGGGTGAGAGAGCTGCTGGATTTGTGGGGGCAGGAGAGTTGTTGGACATGCGGGGAGTAGGAGAGATGCTAGACTGGCAGAGGAAGGAGGCAAAAGAAAATCTGGACCTGCAAGGTGAGGGGGGAGAGGATGAACTGGGGGGACTGGGGAGGGGAGATGCCAAGCTATCCAGAGAGGGGGAGATGCCAGTCTACTCAGGGGGGACCTAGAGAGAGAGAGGGGGGGGGGGGAGATGAGATGCCTCAGTGAAGAGAGATGTGGGACTGTGGTCTGTGGGAGATGGAGGGAAGGGGGGGTGCTGGACTCACAGTAGTAGAGACACAAGCTGCACTGGGTATTGGAGAGTTGGAGGGGGAATGGGACAGAGAGATATACTGTCCTGTGGTAGGATGGAAGGAAGATAATGGAGAGATGCTAGACACAAAGTGAAGGGTGAAGAGAAGAGAGAGAGAGAGAGGACCATGTGCGAAGAATAGGAAAGATACTGGGCCATGTTGGGAAGGGAGGGTAGAGAGAGAGAAAGAAGAAGCTGGACATGGGGAGAGATAGGTATAACAAAGGGAGATAGTGGGCATGGAGGTACATAGGGACAGGGACAGAGAGGGTCAATTCTGGATAGAAAGTGGGTGAGGACACAGAGGAGCAATGTTGAACTTGGAGAGGGATTGGGACACAGAAGGGAAATACTAGACTTAGGGAGTCTATGGTCAGGGAAAAGGGTGATGCTGAACAAGATGGGGTAGAGATACAGAATGAGGATGTTGTCAGGGGAAGTGAGATGCTGAACATGGGGGCTGAATAGGAACAGGGACACATAGGAAAGATGGATAATGGATATGGAATAAAAGAGGGGAGACAGGCTGTACATATGGAAGGGAAGAGGGAACACAGGCTGCACATAAAGGGAAGGAGAGACAGGTTGCAGATATATGGAAAAGAATAAAAAATGGAGACAGGCTGCACATGAAGGGAAGGAAAGAGGGGAGACAAAATAGATTTGAGAAGGAGGCAGAGAAATTCAAGAAAGCTGAATTTGAAAGATCAGTGCCAGACATAGAGCAGGAGGTGAGAAAAGAAATTGCAAATGGAAAGGAAGCCCTGGAAACAGTTAAGAGCACAGACAGAGGAAAGCAGAACCAAAGATTGGGAACAAGATGATTGGAATCATAAAATCATCAGCCTACAAAGGTAGGAAAATGATTTTATTTTCAGTTTAGTGATTGAATTATACAGATGTTGAGAATTTACATCTGTCGGCTTTAGTTTGCATTGTACAGGAAGACATGCATTTCTTTTTGTTTCTCTCATGTTCCACGGATTGCAGAGTCCTGTATCTCTGCTTTCAGCTTGGGTCTGCATGCTTTTTGCAGTTCCGTATTTTGTATCAGGTGAGAGTCATGTTCTGCATCTGCAACTGAGGTAAATGATTTTGCTGGCAGGTGGTGTTGTATGACCCTGTTACAGGCCATCTTGTTCTGGTTTCCAGTAGCAGGTATACTGGTGCTGTAATATATTTCAGTAGCTTAATTAAATGAAATAACAACCTCTGAAGGTTACAGGTATGGGTAGGGATGGAATGGATCTTAGCAGGGACCCTGACATTGTTTGCACCTTGTGCATATGCCACAAGATGATAAAGGTTGAAAATCACTGCCCTAGGTGCAGGAGAAATGATTCAGTCAGTGATGGAAGGGTCTTGCAGCAAAAACGTCAGCCAGTATGGACTCTAAATTGAAGCTAGCTGAGTTGGTGTCAACCATGAAACTGGCTGGCTGGCTGGGTTCACATCAGGCTCTGCAACTTAGATTAAATAATACATTGTTTGCTTATTTTATAACTGGCTGCCCAAACAGCACACACTAAGCACCACTTTTAATGGCAGCTGTGCGCTCAGATGCTGTATATAATATAGGCATACACCTACATTTGTGCAAATTTAGGCATACCCACTTATACCAAGTAACTGGGCATGCCTAATGCTACATGTCTAAGTGGAAGACACACCCATGTCCCACCCATGCTCCACAAAGCAAAAGAGTGAAAGCAAAAAGATCCCACAAACTGCAAACAGCGTCACACGCTTCGTTTTCAGAGTCACGCAGGAAGAGGCTTCTACAGCAGGCCACTTGTGACTAAACTCATTGCTGGTGGACGCAGAGGCTTTTTCCTGTTTGTGCTCTGTTGCCTTCTTCAGGTTGTGCCAAAACCCAGCCTATATGGAGTCCCATGTATGAATTAATCCTATATATGAACTATCAATAAAGAGATCTGGGGGTTTTTGGATTATTTGTTCATTTATCTGGCTATTCCCACTGTTTTTGCCACCTATACTTCCCCTACATGTATGCTCCTTGCAGTTACATGCTAATTCACTTAATCATTGTTTTATAGAATAGCGTATCATGCACCTGCATGTGTAAGTCAAGGCTGTAGCTAGCTACAGGGCAAAAGGGAAGCCGGAGTGCCAAAATTGTGCCTCATCCATTGGCTTCCCTTGCTAATGAAATGAAAGCAGGCGGGGTAGGAGAGAAATTGTACACACTTGAGGATGTGTCACACAGGTCACATTTGCAGTGCACCTGGTGTAAGTGCCAATTATCTCTGTACAGTTTGTAACCAGGTACAGCCAAGGATAGAACAATCTCCTCCAGCCACGGGCTCCCGGTACAATGAAGAAATAGATGTCCACCAGTAACTTCAATCTTAAGGACTTTTATTCCCTGCAGGTTTCTAGTACACAGTTCCAACAGCAGCATAACACACACCAGGATTCAATACAGGCTCCAGTCTGGACTCTTTATCCAGTGCACAATAAACAGTAATTCAATTCCCAAGACAAACAGTTCTTTCAGTTCATTATCACAGTTTCAGTCACCAAGCAGCATTTTCTACCTTCTATCCTCTTTACCTTCAGGAGAGTTCAAAATTTTAGGGACTCCTTCTACCCAAGGGTTTTCCCCTGCATCAGCTTCACAGTGAATTCACCCAAGGAATCTCAGCCTGCTTCAGTACTTTAGGGACCTCCCTGCCCAAGGATTTTCAGCCTGCAAATACTTCTCTCCTTCTGCTTCTCTCTTCTGAACTGAACTGAACTGCTGGGACTCCTTCCCACCTGCCTAATCAATCCATGGCTTCAGCTACCACCACCAATCATTCCCCTTTCATTAGCTTCCCCACACCCATACCAGCTGAGTTGAGCATTAAACTAATGAGACCAATGATGAGCTCCTGCACACAGGGTTTCCTAACTCTCTTTCCACCCAGTGGCAGCCACTCCACACAACCTGCCAGCTTACCCCCATGTCTTCCCTGATTGCAGCTAGGAGTCCAGTCCGGGTTCTTCATCCCCCCCCCCCCCTCTGGCTCCTTGCCTGCAATGCTTTCTGGGACTTGTATTTCAGACTGAAACTGCCTTAACCCAACTATCCTGGAGGTGACTTTATCACAAGTTATAGAATTACCCTTCACATTTGTACCTGATGCCATGGTGGGGCAAATGACTTGTCTAAGATCATAAGGAGTACTGTGGGATTTGAGCCTTTTGAGATGCACTTGGAACCCGATTATTTATCTTTTAGAAAGACGTTTCCTTTATTTCCAAGGTCTATTGCAGTGGTTCCCAAACCTGGTCCTTGGAGGCACCCCAGCCGGTCAGGTTTTCAGGATACCCACAATGAATATTCATGAGAGAAATTTGCATTTACTGCCTCCAAGGCATGCAAATCTCTCTCATGAATATTCATTGTGGATATCCTCAAAACCTGACTGGCTGGGGCACCTCCAGGATCAGGTTTGGGAACCACTACTCGGATTAGTTTTTTGGAAGTCTCATGGGTTTAGCTTTAGTTTAAATTCTCATACACTGCCTGCAACTCTGAAAGCTGTTGAAGTGGTGTACATTCATGTACAGAAGGTATTTTTCTGTCCCTAGAGGGCTCACAATCTGAGAAGTCCATATTCAACATGATTTAACTGGCCAATAATGGCTCATGGCCAATTTAATCACCTGGTTGATGCTACCTGATCGTTTTCAGTACCACTTTACCAGTTAGTGCTGCTGAAAATAACCGGTTAGCTCTGAACTCAAAACCGGCTATTTAGGGGTCATTCCAGGGGTGGAGTCAGCACTTTTACCGATATTCAGAATTTTTGTTTCCCATAACTTTCTGTTGAATGTTTTTAACAGGTATTATAAAAACATTAGTAAACAAGTAAGATATTGGTACAACAGCAACAATATAATAATATTATAGCAAATGCAATGCATAAAGAGAGATTAATGGTATAATTGACAGTAATTGTCAAATGGTGCCCATAGTTTTTAAAAAAAAAAAACAATATTCAGAAGTTAGGGGTCCTTTTACTAAGCCATGGCAAAAAGTGGCCTGCAGTAGTGTGGGAACGTGCTTTTGGCACGCACCGGGCCAGTTTTTACCGCATCTGGAAAAAGGGCTCTCTCTCAATGGGTCGGGAAAAGGGCATGCGCTAAAACTGAAAGCAGCGTGCGCCTATTTATGGCCTGATTCCTTAATGCCGCCCATTGATCTAGTGGTAAGGGCTCACGTGCTACACAGGCATTGACTGGTCAGCGCGTGCCAACTGTTAATTAACACTGGAAATGTCGTGCACAGTAGGAAATTAAAAAAATAATAATTTGTCTCGGCGGTATGGACATGCGCCAAATCTGAAATTACTGCCAGAGGGTACGGTAGCCTGGCAGTAGTCTCATTTTGGCATGTGCTGCATGCACATAGAGCCTACCGCACCTTTATAAAAGGGCCCCTAAACCAGCTACAGAAATAGGACAGCATAAAAGTCAGTCCTATCATTAAGCGGTAATCCATATCACACTGGCTATGTGGTAGCCAGCTCCACACACCCGTAAATTCAGTGTCAATGCCCAGATATGGTCCAGCATTGAATCTCCAGGTTTAGCACTAGTAGCAGTCATCAAAGCTGATCACTGCTGGCTGAATATCAGTCCCCAAGTCTGTACCTGAAGCAACAGAGGATTAAGTGACTTGCTCAAGATCACAAGAAGCTGCAATAGGATTTGAGCCTGGCTCCTCTGGATCTCATCCTGCTGCTCTAATCATTAGGCAACTCCTCCATGATCAGTTAGAATGACAATGATATACTGTATACTTTATCCTTTGCAAACAATGTGTAAACTTGTTATCATCAGCAGTAGAAAAGAATGTTTATTAAAAAAAATAATAATAAGTAAATTCTATAAACCTGATCACCTCACTCATTTTTCTTTATTCCAGTTAAGAACCTTAAAAACAGCTATACTGGGTCAGACCAACGGCCCATCTAATCAAGTACCCTGCTTCCAACGGTGGCCAACCCAGGTCACAAGTACCTGACAGAAACCCAAATAGTAGCAGTATTCCATGCTACCAGTCCCAGCGCAAGCAGTGGTATCCCCCATGTCCATCTCAATAACAGACTATAGACTTTTCCTCCAGGAACTTGTCCAAACCTTTTTGAAAACCAGATATGCTAACCGCTGTTACCACATGTTAAAAAAATACAGGTCCCAGTACAGATCCTCGGGGCACTCCACTATAGCAGAGGAAGAAGTTTTAATTTTTCTTCAAGCTTTAGCATGTTTTTCTAAAACTCCTTAATCATGGGTTTCATACACACAAATTTCAATGCTATAGAGTTCCAGCTCACACACTTTCCATGTACGCCACGGATCTTATCAGTTTATCTGAATAATCCCTCTCCGAATGACTCTTCCCTGGTGCTGTTTTGTCTTTTTCCTGCTATTCCATGATCCTGCCTGCAGTGTAAATACAGGGCAATTCTAGAACAGTTCACCTAGAAAGCACCTACATATGGAATATTGCTGCAACAGGTGACACATTCACTTATAATTTGGAAGCCGTATCTTGCTAAAGATGTAAAAAGACTTGAAGCAGTCCAAAGGAAGGCGACAAAAATGGCATGGGGCTTGAGCCAAAAGACATACGAGAAGAGACTGGAAGAACTGAATATGTATATCCTAGTGGAAAGGAGGGACAGGGGAGATATGATACAGACGTTTAAATAATTAAAAAGGTATTAATATAGAAACAGATATTTTCCAGAGAAGGGAAAATGGTAAAACTAGAGGGCATGAATTGAGAGTGTGGGGTGGTAGACTTAGGCGTAACTTCAGAAAATTCTTTTTCATGGAGAGGGTGGTTGATACCTGGAATGCCCTCCTAAGGGAGGTGGTGGAGAAAAAAAACAGTGGCAGAATTAAAAAAGGCATAGGATGAACATAGATGATCTCTAATTAGAAAATGAATGGTATAAAAACCAAAACTTAAAGGGTTGCATATGTGTTTGCATGTCAAGTGGTGCTTAGATGGCAACTCTGGCTGTAAAAACTAAGGCCAGTGTTGGGCTGGCCTGTACAGTCTATGTCCTGCATTTAGCAAACCAGTTTAGGGTGGACTGGAGACTGAGAGCTTCGATGGAGACTTCAGTTCTTTGGAATGTGAGGACAGTGCCTGGCAGACTTTTATGGACTGTGTCCCACAAATAACATGACAGATTCGGATAGACTGGAGTAGGCTTTGATGGCAACTCTAGTAGTTGGAACATAAGGACAGAGCTGGGTGTCCTTCTACGGTCTATGTTCCAGAAACACCAAAGACCATGATCAAGTATATAATATCACGCTCATTGTTGATTTAATCTTGAATTGAATTTGTTGGGCAAACTGGATGGACCATTCAGGTCTTTATCTGCTGTCACTTACTGTGTTACAATCATCCCTGTTTACTAAGCTGTGCGGGCTGTGTCAGCATTGCCGCGTGGCTTAGTAAACAGAGGGGGTATATGTCTTAACAAAATTGCTGAAACATACATACATGTAAATTATAGTATTCAAGAATTTATGCATATAACAATGCATTCCACCCACACTTTAAACATAACATATATAGTAATATAGTAGATGACAGCAGAAAAAGACCTGCACGGTCCATCCAGTCTGCCCAATAAGATAAACTCATATGTGCTACTTTTTGTGTATACCTTACCTTGATTTGTATCTGTCATTTTCAGGGCACAGACCGTATAAGTCTGCCCAGCACTATCCCCACCTCCCAACCAGCGCCCCCCCCCCCCCCCCACCACCGGCTCTGCCACCAAATCTCGGCTAAGCTTCTGAGGATCCATTCCCTCGGAACAGGATTCCTTTATGTTTAACCCATGCATGTTTGAAGGAATCCTGTTCCGAGGGAATGGATCCTCAGAAGCTTAGCCGAGATTGGGTGGCAGAGCCGGTGGTGGGAGGGGTGGCTGGTTGGGAGGCGGGGATAGTGCTAGGCAGACTTATACTTTGTCCAAATGCCACTCATGTGTATGCCCACCTTCAAATCATGTACTGTTGCATTCAGGCACCCGTTTATAGAATGGTGCTTAGGCAGAGTTTGGGGATTTAGGTTCGTATGTGCACTCATACACACATATGTGTCATTAGTTTAATCATTTATGTGCATATTCAATGCATAAATGATAGCACCCACTTTATAAAATTAAACCCAGATGTCTTCAGAGAGGCATATTCCAACCCAATCACAGTTACATAGAATTATTTTGGTAACTCGACTAGGAACATTGCTGTGGAACAGACCAATTACCAGTGTTAAGATTAATTACTTTAAGAATGATATTCACACCTCTAACATGTTATAATTGCAAAAGAAGTGCTATAGTGGATTAGCAAACTAGCTCATGTTGATACAGTTATGTGGCAGAAAATGCTTACTGGTCCCATTCTGAGACCCTGATTAAGACTTTCTGTACTGTTCTACCTGGTAACAGTGTTCTTTTCTTGAGCCATGATCACAGCGACTCTGAAATACAAAGAGCTGCAGCATTGCTTCCAAGAATACAAGGCCGTATTCAGGGCTGTGATTTAAGAGGCAGGGTAGGACAGAGTGATTGTCTAACAGGCATGATGTTCTTTCTGTTAAATGGAACTATAGGAAAGGCAGGTAATGTGAAATAATGCAACAAAACTGAAGGGAGGTTTGAAACACTTCCTGCCCAATTTCCTTTTCCTCTTTCTGTCATTTCTGCCAGTTATGTGCACAATAATCACGTGAACAGCTGACTTTCAAATGATTTTAGCAGATATCATTAATTTTAACCTAGAAAACACTGGAATCTCAATAATATTACCTCCTTTTTTTTTTAACTTGAGGAAAGATGGTTTCATGGTGGTTTAGAAAGCTAGTCATTGATGTTTGAAATATCTGCTTTTTGTTAATATCTCATATTCGTTTCTCTTAAGTATCTTTGCTGATGGAACTAAAGAACTTGCTGCCAATTTGATGTAAAACATTTGGGGGCCCTTTTACAGATCGGTGGCAAGCCCAACGCGGGCTTACCACTCGCTCTTTCGGGACTACCGCCAGCCCAACACAGCTGCCAACGGTGGTCCTGCCCTGAGCACGTGCCATTTCCAGGAGAAAAAGAAAAACCCCAGAAATGGCTTGTGCGGCTATAACCCAGCGGTAATGGGGCATCGCTACATGCTTCCCGGTTACTGCCAGGTTAGCGCAGGAGCCCTTATCGCCACCTCACTGAATGGCAGTAAAGGCTCCCCATCGCATGGCCATGCGGAAAGAGTTCTCTTACCACGTGACTATGTGTGCCTGGGATCTTTTTACTCACTGTGGTAAAAGGAGCCATGGTGTGTGGGAAAAATGGCCCCCGCCACCAGCGCAGGGCCCTTTTTGCCACAGCTTGGTAAAAGGACCCCTTGATTTCTGAGAAAAAAAGTAAATCAGGCTAATAAAAATTCCTCTCTCTTCCTAATAATTATCTGAAGAGATAATTATTTTTGCCATTAGTAAACACAGAAACAGTTATCACATGGAGTCAATGGATCCAGACAAAGTCTTCCACCACCCAGGAAAATGGCTGCTGTTAGCATAACCCTGAAAGAGCTGCAGATCCTGAAGATGTTAATGATAGAGAATCGGAACTACAAAAACAAAATAGGAGAAAAATATATGCAGGAGTAACAATAAACACCCAGCTCGAAATTATAACTTCCATATATATATATATATATATATATATATATATATATATATATATATATATATATATATACACACACACACAATATTTGAGAATAATATTTGGAAAAAATTGTGGGCTCTTTTTACTAAGGAGCGACAAACAGTGGCCTCCGATAGTGTGGCGGTGAGTTTTTGGCACATGCCGGGCCAGTTTTTACCGCATATGGGGAAAAGGGCTTTTTTTCAATGGGTCGGGAAAAGGGCCTGCCGTAAAATTGAAACCAGCTTGCACCTATTTATGGCCCGAGACCTTAATGCCACCTATTGATTTAGTGGTAAGGGCTAACGTGCTACATGTGTGGTGACTGGTCAGTACATGCCAAGTGCCAATTAATGCTGGAAACGCCACACGCAGCAGGAAATAAAAAAAATAATAATTTGCCTCAACGTTATGGGTGTGCATCAAATCTGAAATTACTGCCATAGGGACATGCTAGCCTGGCGGTAGTCTTGTTTTGGTACGTGCTGCACACGCATACAGCCTATCGCGCCTTTTTAAAAGGGCCCCTGAATAAATTGTGACATGTGCATAGAAAAAAATCAGTGCCCCAAAGCAATTTTAAAATCACATCCAGACACCTTGGGTTTATTTTCATCTTGTGCGCATCCTTGAATTCTTTCATTGGACTGTAATCCTGGTTATATAAGAATATAAGTAATTTGTTTGATATATATTTAGATTTAAACCAGATGGAATACATCTAGGTGCCCCCCTTCAGCCATAAATGCTATGGTAATGGTGTAGAGTTGTGGGCAGTGGGTTTTGGGGGGGGGGGGATTTGGGGGGCTCAGCACCCAAGGGAAGGGAGCTATGGACTTGGGAGGTATTTTACTTTTTTTTTCTTAATTGTTACAAGTGCCCCCTAGGGTGCCTGGTTGGTGTCCTGGCATGTGAGGGGAACCAGTGCACTACGAATCCTGGCCCCTCCCATGACCAAATGCCTTGGATTTGTTCATTTTTGAGCTGGGCGCCTTCGGTTTCCATTATCGCTGAAAAACGAAACCGCTCAGCTCAAATCCGCACAACTCCGATGCATTTGCCTGGCACAAACCGTATTATCGAAAACAAAAATGGCCGCCCATTTTTTTTTCGAAAATACGGTCTGTCCCGCCCCTTCACGTACCCGTTCTCGGATATAGATGCCCATGGAGATGGGCGTTCGCATTCGATTATGCCCCTCCAGATGTCTTTAAATAAAAAGCTGACCGATTTTCAAGATTGCAAATTATCACCATCAACTGCTGAGCAAGTTGTAAATAGTTTGAAATACAAATGCCAGAAGCCTAAGAAATAAGATGGGAGAGTTAGAATATATTGCAGTAAATGAAAAGATAGATATAATAGGCATCTCTGAGACCTGGTGGAAGGAAGATAACCAGTGGGTCACAGTCATTCCAGGGTACAAATTATATCATAGTGATAGGATGGATCAAATTGGTGGAGGGGTAGATTTTATATATTAAGAAGAGCCTTGGATCGAATAAACAGTTCTGCTGGACACGAAGCACATCTTGGAATCCCTATAGATAAAAATTCCATATGTAAAGGATACTGATAGGAGTGTACTACCATCAACCAGGATGAACAGACAGACGTAGTAATGTTATCAGAAATTAGGGAGACCAACAAACTGGGGAATACAATAATGAATTCTCTACTGATTTCATTTACCCCAATATAGACTGGGTAAATGTAACATCAGGGTATGCCAGGGAGGTATTATTCCTTGATAAAATTAAGGACTGCCTTATGGAGCAGCTGGCTCAGGAACCAACAAAAAGGGGGAACAGTTCTAGACCTAGACCATAGTGGAGCACATGATCTGGTGCAGGAGGTAATGGTGTTGGGGCTGCTTGACAACAGTGATTATAACATAATCAGATTTGATAGAAGCTCTGGACTAAGTACACAAAGGAAATCCAATATGTTAGCATTTAACTTTCAAAAAGGAGACTATGATAAAATGAGAAGAATGGTCAAAAAAGTAAACTTAGAGGAGCAGCTGCAAAAGTCAAAAATTTATATCAGGCATGGTTGCTGCTCAAAAATATCATCCTGGAAACACAGACCAGATAAATTCCATACATTAAAAAAAGAGGAAGGAAGATGAAACAACAGCCGGCATGGTTAAAAAGTGAGGTAAAGGAAGCTATTAGAGCTACAAGAAAATCCTTCAGAAAATGGAAGAAGGATCTGACTGAAAATAATAGGAAACAGCATAAGGAATAGCAAAATGCAAAGTGCTGATAAGGAAGGCAAAGAGAGACTGAAAAGAAAATTGCATTTTGGAGGCTGCTCGCTGTTAGCTCATTTGCACACGATTTCCTTCCTTCCAGTCGGCCAGCTGAGCATGCACAGAGCAGCCAAACGTTATGCTGGCTGCCCTGCGCATGCCAAAGATAGCTTAAAAAGGACGTCCCTGATGAGCACTTGGACGGGTTTTTTTTTCCAGATTGTGATGGGCATCCTTCTCAGACGTCTTTTTCTTACGTGCCCGAAATGAACACCGCCAGACAAAATCGGAGATCGGACGTCCAAATCAAAACTATTTGGACATCCCTTTCGATTATGCCCCTCCAGGTCTCTCTCAGCCAATCACAGCGCGTTTAGCTGTCACTGGTGTCAGGAAAATGACTCAGAGAACTCTTTTGTGCATGTCCCAGTTTACTAAATGCGCGTTAAACTGGCTAGAACCAGTTTAAAAACCACGTTGCGGGCTCATTAAGTTTAGTGCATCTGGCTGTTAGTCTGGCCTCAGAGGTGGAAGGCTAATGCGAGATTTTTAATTTTCAGGGTTTTTTTTCTTTTAGTTTGATATCGACTTTGCAAATTATTTTTAAACTATCCAATTGTTTTTTTATCTTTGTAAACCACCATGATGTCCTCTGAGTTTGAAGGGAGGTCTATCAATTTTTTTGTAAATAAATAAAGACCATTGAAAGAAAAGTTATAATGTATGAGAATAAATTCCAACAGTTTACTGACTAAGAGGGCAGGAATGTTACAATATGTGGGAAAGACCAAGTAGATTTTCCAAAGTGTAATGAGCAACCTCTATTTCTCTCTTTGTGATCCTAATGCCCACGCAGCTATGGGGCAGTACTTCTCTCAACCAGAAAATTAATGTATCTTAAAGGTAACATCCAAAACAGGTAAGAAAGATGGACATAGGCATTGAAACAGTTACCTTGTCGTTTCTAAGGGGCAGAACCAAGATACTGAATTCTTGAATCACTATAGAAGCCTTTAAAGCCTTCTGTCTTGATGAGGTGTTACCCTAACACCTTGTTCAGAAATATTCTAACACCTCCAGCAATGAAGATTCTGCTAATGTCTCTAATTGGTACCAATTCAATTTCTTCTGGATACCTGAAACTCTCACTGTGGGAATTCCCAGCAGCAGTCTTCTCTAGATAAAAAAAAAAAAAAAGCTTGCTGCTTAAATATTACACTCATACCTGAAGAAGAGACATGAGAGGTCTCAAAAGTTCATGTATTACAATTTCTGTTTCTTTTCCTTTTTATATTCTTTGAAAGGTATCACAACCTACACAGCTCTAGTTTTCATCAGGAGCAATATGACTATTTAAACTCTGCACTTAGAAGGCAAACAATAGGCACAGATATGACAAAAATAAATCACTTCAAAATGAAAGTGGAATAAAAGGCTTCCATTTACTGGAAAACAGAGTCAATGTCTAGAAAGCCTCTGTATTTTCCCATGAGTGAGATCTGTTGCTGCATGATAATCAGTTTTTTTCACTCACCCTCACTAAGCTCTGGCCTCCAAAGAATTACCCTTTCTAGAGCTGAGAGCCAGTATTGCCCTCCATGTTTCGTCTGTTTGAAGACCCCTCTGAGCACACATCATCAGCCTTGCCACATTGTGCCAAATCATTTACAGTGCATTTTGTGGTGAGAGCAATCATCCGTCTAGGGACACTGAAATGAGACATGAACTCACTTCAGGAAGGACTCAACCTGAATTCCCCAAAGAGCAAGGATAGTCCTCTGCCCAGCAAGCTTTCTTTTTATATCTAATTTACCTCTAAATCCTCTGAAGTGAAAAAAATGCACATTTTGTTGTCCTGAGACTTGCTGAAGCTGAATGCTTCTCACAACTAGCAATGTCTATGAAAAACAAGTATTTCTTCAGGATGAGTGACTTCTCACACTTTTTCTCTCTGTATCAGGCCTGAAAACTATGGCCGCCTGGAGGGGCATAATCGAACGCAAACGCCCATCTCCATGGGCGACTATCTCCGAGGATGGGTACGTGAAGGGGCGGGACAGACCGTATTTTCGAAAAAGATGGGCGTCCATCTTTGTTTCGATAATACGGTTGGTGCCGGGCAAATGCATCAGATTTGGGCGGATTTGAACTGGGCGGTATCGGTTTTCAGCGATAATGGAAACCGAAGCAGCCCAGCTCAAAAACGAACAACTCCAAGGCATTTGGTCATGGGAGGGGCCAGGATTCGTAGTGCACTGGTCCCCCTCACATGCCAGGACACCAACCGGACACCCTAGGGGGCACTTGTAAAAATTAAAAAAAAAAATTAAAATACCTCCCAAGTCCATAGCTCCCTTCCCTTGGGTGCTGAGCCCCTCAAATCCCCCCCCCAAAACCCACTCCCCACAACTCTACACCATTACCATAGCACTTATGGGTGAAGGGGGGCACCTAGATGTGGGTACAGTGGGTTTTGAGGGCGATTTGGAGGGCTCCCATTTACCACCACAAGTGTAACAGGTAGTGGGGGGATGGGCCTGGGTCCACCTGCCTGAAGTCCACTGCACCCACTAACAACTGCTCCAGGGACCTGCATACTGCTGTGATAGAGCTGGGTATGACATTTGAGGCTGGCATACAGGCTGGCAAAAAAAAGTTTTTAAAGTTCTTTTTTTTTTTTTTTGGTGGGAGGGGGTTAGTGACCACTGGGGGAGTCAGGGGAGGTCATCCCCGATTCCCTCCGGTGGTCATCTGGGCAGTTGGGGCACTTTTTGGGGACTTGTTCGTGAAAAAAAAAAAAGAGTCCAAAAAAAGTGGCCCAAATTCTCGCTTCTGCCGTCCTTCTTTTTTCCATTATCAGCCGAGCGCGCCCATCTCAACCCCGGCCGATAAACACGCCCCAGTCCCGCCTTCACCATGCCTCCGACACGCCTCCGTCAACTTTGTTCGTTCCCGCGACAGACTGCAATTGGAGGCTCCCAAAATTGGCTTTCGATTATACCGATTTGGGCGCCCACGGGAGAAAGGCGCCCATCTCCCGATTTGGGTAGAAATATGGGCGTCTTTCTCTTTCGAAAATAAGCCTGCTGGTCTCCCAACTGAGCTATCAGATTGCTTGGGTCTTACTTTCATGTGTGCTTTCTTAAAATGTTTTCTACATTGTTTAGTTCTGCACTAAGGGGTCCTTTTACAAAGGCGCACTGAAAAATGGCTTGAGGTAGTGTAGGCCTTGAGGTAGTGTAGGCGTGGGTTTTGGGCGCGCGCTAATCCATTTTTCAGTGCGCCTTTAAAAAGGTGGTTTTTGAATTTTTGCCGAAAACGGACGGGCGGCAAAAATCGAAACTACTGCACGTCCATTTTGAGTCTGAGGCCTTATCACCAGCCATTGACCTAGCGGTAAAGACTCACGCGGTAACCGGGTGGTAATGACCTACGAGCGTCAAGTGCCACTTGGCACACATCTGATATGCACGTCCGAAAATAAAAATTATTTTTCAGATGCACCTATCAGATGCGTGCCAAAAATGAAATTACTGCAAGAACCACACGGTAGTCATGCGGTAACTACATTTTGGCGCGCATTGGGCGCGCATAGACACTTATGCAGTTTAGTAAAAGGGCCCCTTAGAGAGTAAGTCAATAAAGAGGGTGCCAACATTTAGACACCGAGAACACAAGTAAATGACCAGAATACCGGCTTTTCTATCAAATGACACCTAACCATGATATTTTCTAATTTTGAAAGTGGTCACACACATGGGTAAACTCTGGCCAGAATATGGACGGGATGCACAGATACGCACATACATTTTAGAATACTGTAATTTATGCATGTTTTTAGTAATTTGTGCTCGAGCATTTACACTAGGTCTATGGCTGGTGTAAGGAGTCATGCCTAAAATATGCACATATATTTGTCCTGCTAATTCCTTTATATAACAGGCTCCATATAGGCACCCCTTTATAGAATCAGGGGTGTCCATTTTTAGGCACTTATGGCTGGATTCAGAACATGGTGCTCAAAATTCAGTGCCAAAAATAAATCGATGCTAAGTACGATTATGTAAAGGGCGCAGATTCTTTAAAGAATCAAACCAGTGGCGTAGCTATGTGGGGCCACGGGGGCCTGGGCCCCAGTAGATTTGGCCCTGGACACCCTGCCAACGACCCTCTCGACTCCCCTCCTGCCGCCAACCCTCCCCTGCCGTCGCCGTGGGCTACCTTTGCTGGCGGGAGAACCCAACCCCCGCCAGCCGAGATCCTCTTCTTCCGGCGCAAGGCTTCATTCTGTTTCTTGCGCCGGAAGAAGAGGACCTCGGCTGGTGGGGGTTGGGTTCCCCCGCCAGCAAAGGTAGGTGGCGGTGGGGGAGGGTTGGCAGCGGGAGTGGGGTCGAGAAGGTCATCGGCAGGGAGGGGTCGGCGGCACCGGGGGGGAGCTAAAATGTGCCCCTCACCTCGGGATCTGGACCCCCGTCCCGCCAAAGTTTGGCTACGCCCCTGAACCAAACTTAGCATCAGTTCCCACACCAAACTTTAGGCACCAGACTTGCATCTGGTGAAACCTGGTATAAATGCTGGCACCCAAGTTAGGCGCACTGAGGACGTATTCTGTAATCCCTCATGCACCTTTTCAGAACGCCACTCACATGTTCATGGACATGCCTCCTTTTCAGCTATGCACCAATAAAGTTAGGTGCCAAACCTTATAGAATAGTGCACAGCCAGATGCTATTGATGTTGACTCATTACGTTTGGATTATTATAATATAGTTTATGCAGGTCTTTCAAAACTTAACGTAAAACGATTACAGATGATTCAAAACACTGCCGCCCGCATCATTTGTAGAGCTTTAAAATATGACAGAATTACTCCACTGTTATATCAATTGCACTGGCTTCCAATAGAAGCTAGGATAAAATTCAAAATTCTTATATTGACACATAAAGCATTTTACTTTTCTAGTCCATCGTATTTGTCTAATCTTATTATTCCTTATACACCAGCGCGAACACTTCAGTCGTTGACAGATAATCGATTGGTAATTCCATCCCCATCTAAAGATAGATGGGAATCAACGCGAACATCTGCATTCTTTTTCTTAGCCCCTGCTCTTTGGAACTGCCTTCCCAAGGAACTTAAGCTTGAAGATTCCTATACTCATTTCCACAAAATTTAAAAAACGCATTTTTTCGTGATATATTTGAAGATAATGTTTAATACAATTTTTAATTATTTAAGAATGGAAAGGTATAGGAGAAGAAAAGAAAAAAGAAGGGGGGACGGAGAGAATAGGAGATAAGGGGTTAAAAAAAAGGGAGAGAATACATTTTTCTTTTCTTTTTTTAATTAATTCATTTATTCAATTTTAATTATACAAGCGTATCAATCTTGTAACAGGAAAGACTGATCAAGAAAGAAAAAATACTTCATAAAACAAGACATTTTACATAATAATTTCTTGTCTCAGTCAAAAGTCCACAAACTGGGAGTTCAAAGTGTACAATAAGTGAAGCTTAACAGGGAAAAACTCTAACAAATGGTGGGTCGGACCCATTTAAGACGCTTTAATTCTATTTCAAACGCTTTCACTAGTTGGAACTGCTGTTCCATCAATCTTTCTTGCTGTAATAAACAACTCCAATTGGGATGGGTCAAAAAAGATAAATTTTTCTTGTTGGTAGGTTACTAAACACTTGCATGGAAATTTTAGGAAAAAAGTAGCTCCCATGTTAATCACTTCTTGTTTCTTCTGCAAAAATTTCCGTCGGCGTAGCTGTGTTTCTCTTGACACATCTGGGAAAATATTAATCTTTAATCCCTTAAATACTTTATCACGATGTTTATAAAATAGTCTCAAAATCCAGATCTTATCGGGTAATAAAGTTACTGTCGCCACCAAAGTGGCAGGCAGTGCTTGGTCAGTATCGGAGGTCTCTAATAATGCAGACACATCTAAGGGTTGATTCTCTTGTTGTTGTTGTTGTTGTTGCTGCCTTATGGTCCCAGAGGGAATATAGAATATTTGGGTGAATGGAGGTATATTATCTTCTTCAATTTGAAGAATTTCCTTAAGGTAATTTTTTTAAATCTCTCTGGGGCCACATTAGGCAAATACGGAAAATTCACAAACCGCAGGTTATTATTTCTGGTAAAATTTTCCATGTTTTCAGCTTTTTTCCTTAAACTAATTAAATCCTTCAACATTACATTTTGAGTCTCTTGTATCTGCTGTATTTCCTTGGCTTGATTTTCCACCTGTGTGTTTAAACATTTAACTTTATCCTCAACATTTTTGACATCTTGTTTAAGTTTATGTATCTGTGGAAGCAGAGCTTTGCTGAGATCTGCTATCAAATTCCATAAACAATCAAGTGTAACTTCGGGAGGTTTATGCTGAAATCGAGCAATTGAAAAGCTTCCTACCTCCTGCTGCAGGGAACATCCAGCCCGATTGGGGTCAATTTCTCCTTCCGTTAGTATCCCAGTCAGCACGGTCCTCTCTCCTTCGTGTTCTTCTCTTGCCTCGGTCTACCTTCATCCATTTCCCTTTCTGGGTTAGGATTCACTGACACTGCCTGTGGAGGCGCAAACCCGCGTTGTGTTGGAGGGGGAGGAGGTGTTCGAGCGTCGGGGCTCAAAGATATTTCAAGCTCAAGGGATTCCCGCACGCCTTCACCACCAGCGGATGATCCCAGCGAGCTGCTCACCGGCGTACTCGCGTCTTGTTGAGTGCGCTGCAAGAAAACATCAAGTGGGCCGCTTCGGGTGGGGGTTATCGGGCGCTGGTGGGCCACGGCAGCTGCCTTCCCTCTCCTCTTCAGCATCTCTATGTAAGTTTGCCAGGATAAACCCGCAAAAAAGGAAAATTTGCAGGAGCTCTAAAAATGCGTCCGACCTACACGGCGGCCATTTTGAACCCCCCGCAAAATTGTCGAGAATACATTTTTATTTTATTTTATTTTAGATTTTTAGTAAATGTTTTTATGATGATGATTATAGCTTTAGTAACTCATATTGTTTAATTGACTGTCTGGTTTGCTGTGCTTTCCTATTATAAATGGATTTCAGAGTGTGTTTTACAGTATTTTAATGGTATATTTTAATGTTATATTATATTGTAAACCGTTCTGATTTACCTTTCTAATAAGTGACGGTCTAGTAAATGAATAAACGATAAACGATTACTCAATTTGAATGTGTATTTTGGGTGTGCACACAATTTTGGGTATGCAATTCTTGGCGCCATATATAGAATCTGGGGCTACAGTGCACCTGGTTGAAGCCTGCTTTTCTTTATAGAATACTGATGTAACCAGGTATATGGACATGCATATGTTTTTAAGCATGAACACTTATGCAGCCACAGAGCTGGTGTACATAAGAGTAGCCATACTGGGTCAGACCAATGGTCCATCTAGTCCAGTTCCTACTTCCAGCAGTGGCCAATCCAGGTCACAAGTACCTGGCAGAAACCCAAATAGTCGCAACATTCCATGCTACCAATCCAAGGGCAAACAGTGGCTTCTCAATATCTGTCCCAATAGCAGGCTATGGACTTTTCCTCCAGGGATTCATCCACAGCTTTTTAAAACCCAGATACACTAACCGCTGCTACTACATCCTCGGGCAATGAGTTCCAGAGCTTAACTATTCTTTGAGTGAAAAAATATTTCCTCCTATTTGTTTTAAAAGTATTTCTATGTCATTTCATTGAGTGTCCCCTGGTCTTTGTACTTTTTGAAAGAGTGAAAAATCGATTCACTTTTACCTGTTCTACTTTGTTCAGAACCTCAATCATATCCCCCCTCAGCCATCTGTTTTCCAAGCTGAAGAGGCCTAAGCTCTTTAGCCTTTCCTCATATGGGAGGAGTTCCATCCTCTTTATAAATACTCGCACCTAGATTGGGATGATACACAAGTAAATTATAGTATTCTATTATTTATGGACCCGATATTCAGACCGCAGGAGGTAGCCAGGCTGCCTCCCACCGTCAGCGCTGAGCCTGAATATTCAATGCCAGGCCATTTAAAGTGACCAGCATTAAATATCTGCTTTATTTTGGGCTGATAAGAATGTAGCCAGCCAAGCTGATGTTCACTGCTGGCCGGCTAAGTTCATAGCAGCCAAAGACAGACCTTCTATTGATGCACTCAAATTTGGCCACCAAACTTAGCCGGGGATGTGATGAAAATCAGCAGACAGCCAATTATACTACACGATATAACCAGCTATCTGCTAAGTACTAACCAGGGATATTCAGTGGGAGACAGCCAGCTATCTCCCGCTGAGTATCAGCGGATAGCTGGCTAAGTACCATTTAATCTGCCAGGTGCCATTGCTGCCCGGTTAAATGGTTTTGAATATCAGCTGGTAAGTTGGTAAGTTTGCGTTCCTTCCATGCTCTGCCCATACTCCACTCCTGTGAATGCCCATCTGCACAGTACTCGCCATCCAAGATAGACGCATACTTACAGAATAGTACGTAGATGGGTTATTGTCATTTTCTGTTGCACGTGTTCACATAAGTAAATAGAATACCAGACTTTTTTGCACATAGTTGCCATGTAAATCTACCCAGCTCTTTAAAGAACACCCCCTTTGAGGGAAATTCTGTAACTGGGAGCCTCATAGGAGCCTGGTCTATAAAGTCACACAGGTGCCTGCATTCCTTTACAGAATACTAGCATAACTACCTAAATACATGCTTCAAAGTTAAAGTGCAAGAACATACACCAGCCATACAGTTGGAGGCCCTTTTACTAATCCACAGTAAAAAGTGAACTGCGCTAGTTTTGCAAGTGTGAAATTCACGCTTGCTGGGAATTTTTTACCGTGGCGGAAAAAAGGCCTTCTTTTTAATGGGGCAGTAAATAGCCATATACTAATATTAAATTAGTGCACAACTATTTATTGTCTGAGCCCTTACCGCCACCTATTTAGAAGGTGGTAAGGGCTCATACGCTACTCATGTGATAATTGGGCAGTCTGCAGCAATGTGGTCCACGCTACCGATTACCGCCGGGAATGCCCCACACAGTAGAAAATGGAAAATTATTTTCTACTGTATGAAACTACTTGCCAACTTCAGAACTACTGTTGGGTGCCCACGCTAACCCGGCAGTAGGGTCAATTTGGCACACACTACCCACACGGTAGCCCTACCACAGCTTAGTAAAAGGCTTGTTACACCAGCAGAAGCGCATTTTTTACAAGTGACATCATCACTTCAAGAGACATATTGTTCTACATGTTTTTATGATTCTGTGAAGTTGATTGATTTGAACCATTACAACCCCTGAGGAAGGCTTTTAAGCCGAAACATGGCCCGTGTTGGGTCTTTTCTTTGGGACAGTTTACCATTAGCAAATAAACTTTTGGAGGCTCTTACTCCGTTGCTTGCCTTGGTCATTTGGTACATTCCCACTTCCACCTACACTTTTGTTTTTTGGCATTTAAGAGCTAACACACTCATAGTAACATCCATCCAGTCTGCCCTTGATTTGTATCTGCCATTTTCAGGGCACAGACCGTAGAAGTCTGCCCAGCACTAGCTCCGCCTCCTAACCACCGGTGCTACCACCCAATCTTTGCTAAGCTTCTGAGGATCCATTTCTTCTGAACAGGATTCCTTTATGTTTATCCCACGCATTTTTTAATTCCGTTACCGTTTTCATCTCCACCACCTCCCTCGGGAGGGCATTCCAAGTATTCACCACTCTCTCCGTGAAAAAATACTTCCTGACATTTTTCTTGAGTCTGCCCCCCTTCAACCTCATTTCATGTTCTCTAGTTCTACCGCCTTCCCGTCTCTGAAAAAGGTTCGTTTACAGATTAATACCTTTCAAATATTTGGACGTCTGTATCAGAGGCCCTTTTACTAAGCCATGGTAGGGCTATCGTGTGGGTAGCGTGCGCCAAATCAACTCTACTGCTGGAGTAGTGCTATAAGTTACTGACCCAAAGAAAAGACCCAACACGGGTCATGTTTCGGCTGAAAAGTCTTCCTCAGGGGTTGTAATGTTTCAAATAGAAAAAAATGGAGCCACTTTACTGCCATGTTAAAAATGGCATCAACATGCGGAAAAGACCTGCACTGGGGATAGCCAGCGCCAGTCACTTTTTAGTGCTGCTTGTGCTTGGTAAAAGGGCCCCTAAGTCCTGTTGAATATTAACTGGATGTGTTTAGTTTCCCATGTCCTTTGTGGAGTTTTACCTTTCTTAAAAAAACTTTTAATTTCAGGCCAATTTCATTAATAACGCACACCACTGCTCAATAGTGTATATTATAGTTCCATTATTCCTCAACTGGTGCATGATGAGCACTTCAGAAGGTGCTTATTAAATATTAATGTATGCTATTTATGACACAGGAAAAAAATTGGAATGTTTTGTCATTTTGAGTTAAAGACAATATGAAATGAAATAATCGTAGTGGCTAGATATTCACTTAAGTTTTGCATTAATGAAAGTCCTCGCATAAGATGGCATGCCTGGATGTACATCAAGGAAGAGTTTAATTGTGACACAAAAACTGATCTTTCAATCTACAGGTGTGAAATAATTCAATATCTGAAAAAAACGAACATAAATTTATCAAATTACTAGAATAGAAAGATTTTGTTAATCACTAAAACGATAAGCATCTGTTTGTACAATAATCTGTCACACTAATTTCTTGTCTTGGATAAAGGCTCCAGGCCAATGAATATTATGGATATATTTAGGGCCAGATTAACCATTGGACCAGGTAAGGCTCTGACCTAGGGTGCTGGCGATTAAGGGCGCGAAAATACCTGTACAGGTTAAGCCTTTTCTTCCCCCACCCCGGTCCAGTCTCTCCCCTTCTCTCCCCCCCCCCCCCCCCCCCCGCCCGCCCCACACACACACACACACACACACACACACACACACACACACACACACACACACACACACAGGTTCAGTACTTCTCCCTCATCTCTCTCACTCCCCTGTGGTCCTGAAAAGTTTACATTGGAGATACCTGCAGCAGTATGACAGCCTGCCTTCAGCCAGCCTCTTGGTCTTCCCATTGTCATGTCCTGTCTCCTCTGATGCAATTTCCTGTGGACAGGATATGATAGAGGAAAGATCCAGGGGCTGTTCGAAGACAGTCTGTCATGCTGCTGTTGCTGGTGACCAACATAAACTTTACAGAACCTTGGGGGAGTGGGAGAGATGAGGGAGTGGTTCCAAACCCGTGGGAGGTCAGAGGAGAGAGAGTTACTGGACCGGGGGTGGGGTGGGAAAGATGCTGAACTCGCAAGAAGGGGGTGACAGAATTGAAGTGATACAATTGGGAGGGGGGAGTACCACCAAACCAGATTGGCTCAGGGCATCATTATCCCTTGAGCCAGCGCTGGATATATTATATAGGGGACAGTCTTCCCAGACATTATTTAACTGTTGACATTTCCCCAAATTAAAAATTCAGAGGAAGGTATGTGTGCACAGTCAGTTTAAGATTTGCTGTGCATACAGAGCATCTGTGGATAGGTGTACTTGTTTGCTCTATGGGTACTTCTTTCATGGAAAATAACTTGTGTAGAGCTCTAAATGCTGACCAAAACCTGAACTTCCCTCCTTCGCCCCCCCCCCCCTCCCCTGGTATGCCTTCTTTTTTAAATGCTGCTCAAATGCATGCTCTCTTCCACAGTGCCCATATCTGGCAGCACTGTTGTAAAAAATGACCTTTCTATTTTTTGTATTAATGGCCATGCACTAATGTTGCCATAGTGTGTGGCATTAAAAAAAAATAGTACATGTGCACTTACGGCCATCCACTTTGTAGGTGATGTGGGCTCACGTACTATTCCTGTGCTAACCAGTTAGTGCATGGTAATGTAACTGCACTACAGGGGCCTTTTACAAAACGGTGGTACACCCAACATGGGCTTACCGCAAGCTAATCTGGAACTACCACCAGCCCAACATGGGCACCAGCAATCGTTCCAGCCCCAGTGAATGCCATTTCCCACGGTAAAGAAAATCAACCTGCATTTTTTACCTGGTGGTAATTAGGCAGTGCCGCATGCTACCTGGTTACTGCCAGGTTAGCGTGTAAGCCCTTACCGCCACCTCAGTGGGTAGTGGTAAGTGCTCCCCCCGTATGGCCATGCGGTAAGAGCTATCTTACCACAAGGCCATGTCTATTTTGGGGGGGGCCTTTTTACCCACTCCGGTTAAAGGGTTTCAGCGCATGCAAAAGCAGCCCCCGCTGTTAGCGCAGGGCCCTTTTTCCCAGGTAAAAGGACCTCTAAATGATTAGCATAGGAACGCCCATTCTCCACCCCCCCCCCCCCAGACACACACCCTCAAAAAAATTTACAAATATTTTTATCACACACACATTTGGCATTTACTGCAGGATGCTTCAACGCATCTATGGTACGCCATTTTAAGCTGCATTAGGCGCACGTTAGCACATAACACAGCTTAGTAAAAGGGTCCCATAATGAATTAAAATATTGCCGATAAAATCATGTTTAAAGATTTTTTCTTCACCTTTTGCTGTTACCTTTGTGCAAGGAGGTTGCCCCTTTGTTATGGTGATTGTTTCAAAAATTGCCTTCAGTATATATATGGATATAGTCGCTGTTCCCACTAGCTGAACAGGAGTCATCCAACCACATTGCTGCCATTAGGCAGTGCTGCTTCAATTTGTATTTTCAATCACTAGGGACAAGCAAGTTCCCTGGAGTCCTACAGAGCTTACCTGTCTCTCTCTAGTGAAAGTGTGATAGTGAAACAGCACCCCCCACTGGCAGGACTAAAGGTGGAGGACTCCCTCTCAGCTTAGAGGGAACAGTGGAAATAGAGGGGTCCTTTTACTAAGGTATGCTGAAAAATGGCTAGCAGTAGTGCCATGCGTGGGTTTTGGGCGCACGCCGATCAGTTTCTTAGCACACCTGTAAAAAAAGGCCTTTTTAACATTTTTGCCGAAAATGAATGTGTGGCAAAATCAAAATTGCTGTGCGTCAATTTTGGGTCTGCGACCTTACCACCAGCCATTGACCTAACGGTAAAGACTCACACGGTAACCGGGCAGTAATGACCTACATGTGTCAAATGCCACTCGGCGCGCATCCGATACATGCATCTGACGTGCGCCAAAATTGAAATTATCGCAAGAGCCATGCAGTAGCTAGGCAGTAACTCCATTTTGGTGCATGTTGGGCACATGTAGAGCCTCGCGCGGCTTAGTGAAAGGATCCCAGAGTGTCCTTTAGGGATCAGTCCTAATTTTTAAAGAAAGGTAACAAATGTTAGAACTTTGTATAAGTAGAGTACCCCATCTAAAATATACTCTGCTAATTAGTAAAAAGTGATACTTCCACAGATTTATATCTGGCTATCCCATAAGCAGTATAGCTCAGCCCTTCATCCTACACAGATAAGGTGTGACTCCACTATGCATTAGTCATTGTAAATTGGTAGTTTCCTTACATCTGAACTGAAATGATGGTTACAGGGGGGCATTTGTGCTATGCTACAAAAGAAAACAAATCTTCACACCTTGGAGCACATTTTAAAAGATTTTCCCCCACAGATTCAACTCCTTTACGGATGTAGACCTTAGCTGGGGTTTCCCTGCTATTGTTAATGTTTAGACAGTGACCCAAAATCTCTTAATAGAAGCAGGGTATTATTTATTGTAGAATGTTAATATTCTGCTCTGCTAGTTGTAGGAATTAGCAAAGATCTGAAATAAACTGGTCGAAAGAAGCTTTTGACTGTGACAAAGGACGATGTTCTTGTGTTCTGGGGGACTGAGTTACAAAATGGATTCCATATGAAGAAGGGACTTGGGTGGTCTCAAGAGTTTTTATAGATTATTGTCTTAAGGTTTGTCTGATGAAAGAAACCACTATCTGCAAACACACAGAACAGAGGTGAGACGAGGAGTGAATAGGTAGCATCAGAAAAAAAAGAAAATATAACAATGGAAAAATACATGGATCAATATTGAAAAGGAGACATCTGGATAACTGCCACGACTGTCAGCAGTGCTATCCTGATTGTCACGTTTTCAAAAGCAGGAACTCGGATCGTGAGCCCTTGGGCCACTGTCGAGGAGTGGCAGTGGCAGGCAAAACCACCCCACACCAGGAACAAGACAGAAGTCACAGGAACAGCTAGACTTCACCTGCACTTAGCCACCCTTCCCCAGGAGTTGAGCTCCTGGGTGCAGGTGGCCAGCAGGACTTGACGGACAGGGCCGGAACAGGATACCAGCAGGATACACACAGGGACCAGAACACACAGGGAGGCTAGGCAGAATACTAGACTAGGACTCTCAGACAGACAAGGGCCTGAACTGAAAGCTGCAAGCAGCCACTGAAACAGGGAACAAACACTGATAGATAAGGGACAGGACTAAAAGCTGCCAGGTAGCCACTGAACAAGATACACAGGAAACCAAGAACTAGACAAAGACATACAAACAAGAAACAAGACTGGGAAACAAACAAGACAGTAAACAAGCAATACAGAACACAAAGCTACACAAAGACTAAACTAGAATCAGGCAAGAATTACAGACTATAACTGGACTAGGCAGAGGTGCACCAGCACCCCAACATACCAGGGCCTTAGGCGATGCAGAGGCAAAGCAGAGAGTTTCCAAATGGCTAATAAGCCCAGCAGCAGCTGAGATTCAGCTGCAGCAATCACCAGGCAATCACCAGGCAGCTACGGGTGCTGTGCAGGCTCAAACAAGCCAAGCAAGACAGGCAAGCCGGAAGATCCGGACTGGACTGGCTTGAAGTCTGGAACGGGAAACAGCACACAGACAATCCAATGCAGCCAGCACACAGAGACAGAGACAGAACTAACTCAGAAAGAACAGACAGAAGCCAGCTCAGAAGCTGACCACCGGAAATAGGGTGAGTCTGAGAGGAGTCACAACCACAGATGTGACACTGATGGTGCCACTGGATATCTTTACAGTCCGCTTCAGTGCTATCCTGATGGTGCAGGGCAGTGCATGGCTGTAGTGTGAGCTGTTGTGCCGTTATCCAGTTACTAGCGATATTCACACCACTAACCGGATAACTATCTGTAAAATGTTAGGACAGAAAAATCACTCTCTTAACTTTATCCAGTGTTCAGGATTTGAATTCAAACCTCAATGTTATCAGGATACACAGTTGGAGTAGAGGAGTAGCCTAATGGTTAGTGCAGCAGGCTAAGAACCTGGGGAATTGGGTTCAGTTCCCATTGTGTCTCCTTGTGGCCCTGGGCATGTCAATTAACCCTCCATTGCCCTAGGTACAAAAACTTAGATTGTGAGTCCACTATGGACAGAGAAAATAACTTGTATCACAGAAAGGTAGTATATCAAATCTATGACTATTGCTCTAAGATATTCAATGCTCAACACAATCCCAATACCAGTGCTGCAATGACGGATTTACAACAAATGTTTTTAAAAAACGCCAATCACGGTTGCTGAGTATCAGGCTGATAGCTTCCAGCCAGTATAACCATGCTGTTCAAATGTAATATTGCTAATTTAGAAATCATGAAAGTAACAAGGTTGACAGCACAAGAAATGTAAATCATTTTTTTTCTAGAACAGAACGAAAGGAGTGGAAGACTAGCCTAGTGCTTCAGCCCCATGGTTCATATCCTACTATTCCCCATTGACACTCCTTGTGATCTTGAGAAAAGTATGGTTCAGATTGCTTGGACAGTGGAATAACTTGAATACCTGCTTGAGACTGAACGTGAACTTGGATTTGGAAAAGGTGAGCACTGAAATCTAAAAATCCAGTACAAACTTCTCTCCTGACTGCATTTTGATTCAGAAATGAAAGGTTGATGCATTTTGTATACCCGTTCAGCCTTTGCTTTTTTGCTGAGACCAACAGATAGGATGACAAGCAGTGCCTTTGTGAAGGTAGCTATAGTGATGTGGACATGGTTCATTAGGATTCAAGCTGAGCATACCAAACTTTTTTCTTCCAGATAGTAATGACTTTCAATCACCACAAACCTGATTCACTTTTTAAAATATAAGGGCCCTTTTACTAAGGTACACTGAACCCTAATGCAGGCTTATAGTGTGCCAAAAAGGCTTATAGCAGGATGCGCTAAGCCATCTTGTGGTAACGTCCCTGTTTTTGAATGGTAATGCTTTTTGAGAGGACATATCATTGGTGGAGGATGGGCGTGGAAGCACTAACCAGCTAGCGTGTTATATTACCATGCGCTAACTGGTTAATGCAGAGTTAACACAGGAGCCCTAAACACATCCTAAACAGGAGGCAGTAAGTGCTCCCGCATGATTTGCAGTTACCATGCACCAATGACAACATGAGTGCATGACCTGCAAATTAAAAAAATAGATAAAGCCCTATTTTACAGCTACAGTCAAAATGGGCTTAGCGCATGGTAAGGTTCTGCGTTAAGCCCAGATTTTGTCACAGCTTAGAAAAAGGGCCTCAGAGTGAATATTATTACATTATCATTGTTTCTGTAGCACATATTAGATGAAGGTAGAATTGAGACCCATGGAGGAAACTTTATAATGGGGCACTTAGGCTATTTTATGAAGGCAATATCCCTGGGATTCTATATATCGTGCCAAGATTTCCATGTGGAAATTGATACATATTCCATAACAAGATACATAATTTAATTAGTTAACAAGCTAATTGTCTATTAGATTGTAAGCTCTTTGAGCAGGGACTGTCTTTCTTCTATGTTTGTGCAGTGCTGCATATGCCTTGTAGCGCTATAGAAATGCTAAATAGTAGTAGTAGTAGTAGTAGTAGTAGTAGTAGTAGTAGTAGTAATCAGTGCTGATAATTGGCTGTTAACAAGCAATTATCATCACTAATTGGCATTAATTAGAATTTACGCACACTCTTGCACACTCTTGCCTGGTTGAACCCCTCTGAGCGAGCCAGCATCCAAAATTCAGTGGCACTTAACTAATTAGTACCGCTCAGTATGTCCACTAAGCAGCCATTCCCTAATCAGATAGGTTAAGGGCTGGCCAGGGACGGAGTTAGTGTGAAGTGACAACTTATCCAGTTAGTGGTGATTTTCAGTCCACTAACCAGCTAAGTAACTACATAACGTTAAGAAAGCAAAACAACTGTCCTAACTTGGGGTCCTTTTACTAAGCTGCGGTAGGGCTACCGAGCAGGTAGCACATGCCAAATTGGCCCTACCACCGGAGTAATGCAGGAGCCCGAAAATAGCTCTGAAGTCGGCATACACAGTTTCTCTCAGTAGAAAGTAATTTTCTATTTTCTATCTCGGGGGACGGGGGGGATGGGACATTCTTGGTGGTAATCAGTAGTATGGCCACATTGTCGCATGAGTAGTGCGTGAGCCCCTACTGCCTACTAAATAGGTGGCAGTAAGGCATCAGACATTAATTAGTCGCGTGCTAACTTTAATATTAGTGCACGGCCATTTACTACCCCATTTTTTACAAGGCCTTTTCCCCACCACGGTACAAAATGGCAGTTTCACTCACTAAAACCAGCCCAGACCACTTTTTACCGCAGCTTAGTAAAAGGGATCCTTTATCCGGCGAATTAACTGGGCACTGGTCTAAATATCAGCCAGTGCCTGATAACTTCCAGGTCAGCAGACATACCCAAATATTCAATGCCAGGAGCCCTGTGTGCCCCAGCATTGACTATCCAGGGTTAACTCATCCTGCAGCCAGAAGCAACTCACTAACTACTTGCCGCCGCAGGCTGAATATCGACCCCTGTGTTTTTTGGACCTGGGAAATATAATACAGAGTTATACATCATGGGAGCAGTTTTATAACTTGGTGCCTCGATGTACACCCATGGACCACCCATGCTCTGCACCCGTGTATGCCCCTTTGTAGTTATGTGCTATAGCACTTACATGTTAGCTTATAGAATAGCATGTAGTCTACTTGGCACAAAAGCGTCAATTAAGGCACAGTTTGCTCACATAAGATGCACAAAGCTTCACATGTTTGGTTATAGAATTACCCTGCATGCTCATAAATAAAATTGTTAATACTCAAACTATAAAGTCAGGATTTATATTCATTAGTGCATATTTGGTTGGTTAATACTCCATTAAAAAATGTAGTATGTGTTAAATCAATTTATCACACATTAACCTATGAATTAACACACGTGGAGGGGCATTTTTGATATGACGTCCAAGTCCAGTTGTAGCTGTTTTGCTGACAATGTCTACAGTTCTCATCCTAAACATAGCCATTTTCAAACTGGAAAAATGTCTATTGTTTTGCTTCAAAAATCACTATTTTGCAAACATTTTTGTACTCAGTATGTATTTCTTTAGGTACCATTTTCAAATAAAAAAAATCCTAGAGAAAACCACACAAAAAAAAAGCCGTAGGGATGGCTGTGTGGCACTATTCCTTGTAAACTGGCCACACAGACATCCCACCAGAACAGAGGGACAGCTTAGTGGTCAGTGCAGTGAGTTTTACATAAAGGGACCCAGGTACAAATTCCACGTTAACATCCTAATTTTGTATTGTGAACCCTCCAGGAACACCTAAAAACCTACTGTACAACACTACAAAAACCTTCAGGTCTGCAGGTGTCTCCTATGTATAGGTACAGTTGGTATTTTGTGGGTTTTGAAAGGCTCACAATTTCCACCACAAGTGTACTAGTTAGAGTGGGACATGGACCTGGGTCCCTTTCTCTACAGTCCACTGCACTGACCACTAGCCTACCCCTGGGACCAGCTTGCTGTTCTGATAGGAATGGCCATAATATCTGAAGCTGTCACAGAGCCTGGTATGTACTGTCACTGTCACATCTTTGGGGGGTGGGAGGGGGTCAGTGACCATTTGGAGATTAGGTGGGGTCATGCTTTAAACCCTCCAATGGTCAACTGGTCAGTTAGAATTTCATGATTGAAATTGGGACCTTTTTATCTGGACCTATTTTTGCCCTAGATGTTTTTATCTTGTTCCATTATCCCTATAAAATGTTCAGATTTTGGGCCCACCCAAAACACATTCCCAATATGTCCCCTTGCAATTTAGGCAAACTGTGGAGAAAACAGTCTCAAATCTGAGTTTTTGAAAATTGCAACTTGGATGTTTTCCCGTGAAAAAAGTCTGACTTATTGGGGGGAAAAAACTCGGAACTTTAATTGAAAATGTTTGTCTTGTGTACATCCCTGCTATGAAGCAAACTCCCCAGTGATTTTAACAAATATCAGAAATAAAAACAACCCCCTGGGGCACTCCACTTCCCAAGAGAAAGATGAACAACTACCATTGTTCACTTTGTATCTTGCTAGTTAAAAAGGACTCAAATAATTTCAACACCATCCTGCCCAGATCAATATTTAATAGATGATTAAAGAATCTTAAGATCAACTGGTATCTGATGTAGCAAATACATTTAACAATGCTAGTAAAGAATAGTTTTTCTTTCACCTTGATATATCATTTCTGCTTCAAGAAAACATTTCTTTCCTTTAGTTGTATATGTGGGTGTAGGTGTATGTGTGTATGACAGAGGTAGGGGGTTTGCCTTTTGCAATGAGTCACCAACCAAACCCAAAAACCCACACAACTTCTGTTTGCTTAACCATTTGGTTTGCAACCCACAAGCAGTCTTTTAGGTTAGAATGAACATGAATCGTTAACTAGGTAAGGGATAACACTGACTTTCATAAAGACCATTTTCTCTATTTTTCTTCTTGCTTTTTCCAAATCTTAATCTCCTTACAGGCAACCATCATTCTTGCAGTCTCCTCTGGTTCACCCAATAACACAACTCTTCAACATATTGTACTAGTGTCATTCTTCATTGATCATCTTGAGTCACTAGAAGTACAGGTATTAATGAGAAGAAGCCCTCTGTTCATGAATAGATGAGGTTTCTTGCCAGACCTATCAAGTGTATTTTATTTGCCTTCAAAGAGTCTGACATTTTTACTATTACCATTCCAACTTTGTCTCTCTAGAAAGAAAAAAGCAACACTGGGCCTTCAAGACTAGGACAACAGGAGTACTTTATTAGCCAGAGACCTGACACGGGCCGTGTTTTGGCGCCAACAAGGCGCCTGCCTCAGGGGTCTAATGATAAAAACATATAAATGCATAAATAAATAGAACACACAATATAAATAATGACAGCATCGCGTTAATTGCAGACATAAATAATATATAAGGTTAAATTAGAATATATCGATAATGTATTATGTTGACAACAAGACCTTCATGTTACAAAAGATTTGATAAACAGACATAAGGGGCATAATCGAACGAAAACGTCTATCTCCATGGGCGTTTATCTCCGAGAACGGGTCCGTGCAGGGGCGGACCGAACCGTATTTTCACAAAAAATAGATGTCCATGTTTTATTCGACAATTTGTGAGCTGGGCGTTTTTGTTTTTCAGCGATAATGGAAAATGAAAGTGCCCAGCTCAAAAAACGAATAAATCCAAGGCATTTGTTCGTGGGAGGGGCCAGGATTCGTAGTGCACTGGTCCCCCTCACATGCCAGGACACCAACCGGGCACCCTAGGGGGCACTTTTACAAAAACAAAAAAAAAGGTAAAAGAGCTCCCAGGTGCATAGCACCCTTCCCTTGTGTGCTGAGCCCCCCAAATCCCCCTCAAAACCCACTGCCCACAAGTCTACACCATTACTATAGCCCTAAGGGGTGAAGGGGGGCACCTACATGTGGGTACAGTGGGTTTGGGGGGGTTGGACGACTAGCATTAAGCAGCACAATTGTAACAGGTAGGAGGGGGATGGGCCTGGGTCCACCTGCCTGAAGTCCACTGCACCCCCTAACAACTGCTCCAGGGACCTGCATACTGCTGCCAGGGAGGTGGGTATGACATTTGATGGTGAAAATAAAAAGTTGTGAAACATCATTTTTTGTGGTGGGAGGGGGTTAGTGACCACTGGGGGAGTCAGGGGAGGTCATCCCCGATTCCTTCTGGGGGTAATCTGGTCATTTAGGGCACTTTTTGGGGCCTTATTCGTGAAAAAACAGGGTCCAGGAAAAGTGCCCTAAATTCTAGCTACAAACGCATACTTTTTTTCTATTATCGGCGAAAGGCACCCATCTCTGTTCGGGTGATAACCATGCCCCAGTCCCGCCTTCACCACGCCCCTGTCAACTTTGTACGCTTCCGCGATGGAGTGCAATTGAAAACGTCCAAGTTCGGCTTTCGATTATACCGCATTATTCATTTTTGTGAGATAAACGTCCATCTCCCGATTTAGGTCGGAACCTGGGCATTTTTCTCGTTCGATTATAAGCAGGATATTGATTTGATAACTTGTTTAAATTTACAGTGTACTAGCAACCATATAATAATGATAAAACCAGCCACGAGTATCCACCTGGTTCTTTTGAACACTTTTAAATTTTTGCTTATTAACTTTGTAGGCATTTACACTTCAATATCTGTACGATTATTACGTCCACAATTTGGTAAGACTGTTTATTGATTTTTTTATATATACATATCTCTAACTATATCCATGACGTTGCAGCTATTCTATAGATTGAGATTAGATAAGTCTTTATAAGTTATATCACCCCATTTACTATGACTACTATATAATATACACCTCCAAAGAGTATATTAACATGACCAGTTTCTATAGCCTTGTATGTATATATATGTGGATATATATGTTCATCTTTATTGATAAACATATTTTCTAAAAAAAAAAATTTTAAATGATCAACTTCAGAACCATTTACATATAATATGCATACAGTAAGCCTCTCATTGCATGTTTGCCTATATTTGAAAACTGGTTGGAGCTGTTTTTATCATTATTATATGGTTGCTAGTACACTGTAAATTTAAACAAGTTATCAAATCAATATGTCTGTTTATAAAATCTTTTCTAACATGAAGTTCTTGTTGTCAACATAATACATTATTGATATATTCTAATTTAACTTTATATATTATTTATGTCTGCAATTAACACGATGCTGTCATTTTTTATATTGTGTGTTCTATTTATTTATGTATTTATATGTTTTTATCATTAGACCCCTGAGGCAGGCACCTTGTTGGCGCCGAAACACAGCCCGTGTCGGGTCTCTGGCTAATAAAGTACTCCTGTTGTCCTAGTCTTGAAGGCCCAGTGTTGCTTTTTTCTTTTGGTTTCTCTGACTGTATACTGTATTACCCACTCTGTCTGTATTATCTCTCTAGAAAGAACCAGGTACTAGTGAGGTAAAAAGACACAAAACTGGACTATGATCTCAATTAGAGAATGACACGGGGACCCGCTGTAACCATGGGAATGAGGACAGAACCCACGTGGATGGGGTGGGAACAGAGCCTGAGAGGACAGGACGGGGATGGGGACAGATCCAACGGAGATGGGGCGGGGATGGGGACAGAGCCCATGGGGATGGGAACAAACTTTGTCCCTGTGTCATTTTCTGCTTTGAAGTCTGTTAATAACTTTATTTATTTATTTATTTATTTATTAGTAGCATTTGTATCCCACATTTTCCCACCTATTTGCAGGCTCAGGCTCAATGTGGCTTACATTTGCCGTAATGGCGGTTGCCATTTCCGGGTAATAGAATTACAAATTGTATAGCGTTAAGGTGCATGCATACATGGTAACATACATGGAACATAACATATATGGTGAAGATCATGGTATATATATATATATATCATGTGCATACATATATGGTAGAGAAGAGTCCATTATGGCATTGCATGAAGGTCTTCTTGGGGTAGTAAAAGTCAGCTATTGTTAGGGTTGAAAGGGTAGAGGGTGGGGTGGGGGTTTATTATAGTTGCTTGTTATTATTGTCTTCTATTTGTGGCTTTTAAACAACAGTTGTACAGCATATTGTTCCTTTAAAAAGATCTAAATATAAAATCATAAGTGTGTGAAGCTTCTGCTGATGAGGACAGAGCCCATGGGGATGGGGCAGGGATGGGGACAGAACCTGCGGGGATGGAGGCAAGGCTAGTGAGGATGGGATGGGGAGAGAGACAGAACCTGCAGGGATGGGGTGGGGACGCAGAACCCACAGGGATAGGGCGGGGACCGGGACAAACGTTTGTCTCCGTGTCATTCTCTAATCTCAATATTTACAGTAGAAGTCATAAAATTGGCTGGTCTCTGGGGAATCACTATGGGAGACCAGGAGCTGGAGCCAAGCAGCAAGCAGAAGCAGACACTTCAATGGTGGCAGTGATAGTGATAGTGGTAGTGTAGCTATTCTTATGTTCTTATGCAGAAGTTCAAAACTCTGGACTTATTCCTCCGTTACCCAAGCCAGAGTCATGGATTTTAGCCACATGATACAAAGCAGAAGAGGAAAATTTGGCCCAAGGCTCTGTATCATCACTGTCCTCCAAGCCCCAAGCTGGCATGGTGAAGGGAGGGGATGATGGAAAGAGTGAATAAAGAGATTGTAGTGGCATCATCAGGGAGGAGAAATTGACTTAGGAAATTTGGAGGTTGGAGAAAGTGAAGGTGTAATGGGGATGGTGGGGTTACTGGAGGAATAGAAAATGAGGGAATTGTAGAGTGGCAACATAAAAAATAGGAAGAAAGAAATGACTAAGAGTATAGGGTAGAAAGCAAGTAAGTTAGAGAATATGGACAGTGAGGGGATTGGAGGTTGGGATAGAGAGAAAGGGTTGGGGTAGGTGTGGCATGCAGAACGCAGAGGAATTTAGTTATGGCAGGTTCCATACATTTTTTGAAGGACTGGGTGCATATTTGGGGTGGGAATTGAGGTCTAAGATATTGATTTTATTAATTGTAAGTGAAGCATTGTAGGATGGGGATGTAACCTACCCTTTTATAGCAGCTAAATATCACATCTGCTATGCCTTTGTCCTTCTCCAATGCTGGCCTCTTTTTGGACAGATTTGGCAGTTTAGGGTGCAATTCAGTAAATGGTGCCCAACGTTAGGTGCCGGGATGATCCGTGCTAAGCTGGCATTCTATAAAGCGCACTCTATGCAGAGTGCTTTTTATAGAATACTAGCTTAGTGCAGATCTCAAGTCTAAAACTGGGTGCCAGCATTTACGCCTGCTGAAACCTGGAGTAATGCTGGCATACAACTAACTAACCAGGGTCTGAATGGTGGGGGACAGAATGAAAGAACAGCTGTTACTTTAAATTGGATTAAATCCACACTCTAACTTCATGAAAAATAATAACAATAATTAGTGTGTGTGTGTGTGTGTGTGTGTGGAGTGATCTCAGAGTATAAACTCACCCATGCGAGGCTCCGCCAAAGCAAGTCAAGTCTCTAAGGGTGAAATGAGCTTCTCAATCATTGAACTACTCCACAACTTTTAACTTTTTAGTGAGCAAACACCCTGTGCTCTGTGTTCAAACTGAAACTTTTCATTATATCACCATTATAAACGCTGTTCTCTCATTCACCCCCTCCGTTAAAGGATTCACTCTAGAGCCCAACTCTAATGCTATGGAGGTATTCTCTTGTAATATTATCCTTTTCTCTATAGGTGAAAAAGGAGAAAACCGCTTGTTCTATCATATCAATAAATAGGCACTTAGCTTATGGTGGTGTGCTGCTGCTGTGTCCACTTTGATCCAAAGTCTTCTCTTGTAACATCCAAAGGGAACGCCCACCAATATGACTTTTTTTTTATTTTTATTTTTATTCATATTATTAAACTTATTACAAGAAAACTTCTTGTTTAAGAAAGTATCCATTAATCCATAGCATATTCAAAGATAATAATAAAGAAAGAGAAAAGGTGAAAAACAAAATTCTTCACATTTTCATAAGAAAACAATACTCAAGTCCATAAATTCAGATCCAAGATTTCAGGAATCTATGGGAGAAAAATATTACAAGGAAAAAAGAAAAAAATTACAAGATAATACAAATTCTGCTAAGTGGAGTTAATTCTTATAATTAGCGCTTATCCACTTTCGCTGAGGCTATAAGCGTCGAGACGTGAGCGGGTTCTGTAAATACATATTTTTTATCCCTAAACTTTATTATGCACTTGCAGGGGTATCTTAAAAAAAAGGTGCCCCCCAAGTGCAGAATTTCAGGTCTAAGGAGCAGGAATTGTTTCCTCCGTCATCTTGTCTCCTTAGAGACGTCCGGAAATAATAATACTTTGAAACCTAAGAAGGGTTTATCCTTATTGCGGAAAAAAGACGAAAGATCCAACTCTTATCTGGTAATAGTGCGACTGTTGCCACTAATGTGGCTGCAGTCGCTAAGTCCGTGTCCGTGGTCTCCAAAAGAAGAGAAACATCTATCGGAACTTCAGGTTGATCCAGATCTTTCCCAGGAATATAATAAGCCATAGTCATTGGTGGTATGTTTTGTTCAGGAATTAATAATATTTCACGCATATAGCGCTTCAACATCTCCAAGGGGGCAACATTTCGAAGTCTAGGAAAGTTGACAAATTTAAGGTTATGATTTTTAGTGTAATTGTCAAAAATTTCCATTTTAACCCTTAGGTTCGTCAAATCTTTAATCATAGTAGGTTGTACTGTTTCAAACTTCACAATTCTTTGGTCCATTTTAACAACTTTATCATTCAAATCCTTAATCTGCTCTTCTTTCTTTTGTAAGTCATTTTCTAAGGTTTTTAATTTAGGCAATACCTCATTAGTTTGTTTTAAGAAAATCTGTCCTAGTTTAGAGACCAAATCCCACAAAGCATCTAATGTGACTTCTTTTGGTTTGACCACGAATTCTATGGGAATTTCAAACCTTACAGTCTGCTCACAAATCGCACTCTGCTCCTCAGCTCCTCTCTCCTCAATCTGCAGCGTTTCCATGGGCAAACTGCCCTCCAGTCCGACCTTTGATGTAATAAAAGCTTCCATTCGACGATCTTCTGGGCCCCTGCCCTCTTCCGGGGTGGACCCCGTCGAATCCTCGAGGTAGGAGCTGGCGCCTAACGGTTGCGGAGGGGGCGTGCGCTCGGCGGGGCTCAAGGTGACGTCGAGGCCAGGGAACGCCGAAATCTCCAACTCGCCGGCGTCTTCCACTGGTGGCGTTCCGCCTTCATGAAGAACTCCCTGCGGCCTCAGATAGCGATCGATGGGACCAGGTAAGAAGGGAGTTAGCGGGGAAGCTCGAACCGCTAATCTCCCTTTCCATTTAGGCATTTTTTTTTACAAAGGAGATCGAGACTCGCAGCTACTTAGCGAGTTGCGGCCATCTTGGATCCGATTGCCCCACCAATATGACTTTTAAGCTCTCTAGCTTGGAGTGGTTGAGTGTGGATGAAAAAGAGATTCATCCATAGCGTGCTGGAATGTTTAAAAGGGATGGAGACCAATATGACTTTTAAGCTCTCCAGCTAATAGCTTGCGCTGGAGAAAAATCTCAATCCCTTTTAAACATTCCAGCTATAATAAAAGCTTGGTAATCCACTCTAGACCTCTGCAAGTTCGACTCTGCAGGGTTTCAAATAAACTTCGTCAGGAACTCCAAAGATATTTTACTGCTGTTAAGATGGAAATAGCATGCCTCTCTCGTTTATTCATTCACCTGCCAGCAAACACGTAATTCATTTTGCATATCATGTCCATAAATGATGTTTCTCGAATTGCTGAGGTATTTTAGCAGTTTTATTTATTTATTTATTTTATTTATCTATTGCATTTGTATCCCACATTTTCCAACCATATGGCAGGTTCAATGTGGCTTATATATTGCTAAAAAGGCGGTTACAAAATTTAGATTTGAAGAAGTCTAGTACATAATACGCTCAAAATACAGCGGCAAGACTCATCTTCGGAAAAACACGTTTTGAAAGCGCAACACCCCTTCGTGGAAAACAGTGGCGTACCAAAGGGGGCGGTGGGGGCGGTCCGCCCCGGGTGCATGCCGCTGGAGGGTGCCGCGGCGCGCGCCTGCTCTGAATTCGCTAAACTTCGTCGCTCGTTCGCTGTAGCTCCCTCTGCCCCGGAACAGGTTACTTCCTGTTCCGGGGCAGAGGGAGCTGCAGTGAAGCGAAGTTTAGCGAACTCGGAGCAGGCGCGCGCCACGGCACCCCCCCCCAGCAGTGTGCACCCAGGGGGGTGTCATTTTGCCGGAGGGGGGAGGTGTCATTTAGTGGGGGGGGGGGGCGCATCGGCGCTCCGCCCCGGGTGCCATCCAGGCCAGGAACGCCACTGGTGGAAAACTACATTGGCTCCCAATTAAAGAATGCATCGCCTTCAAAATCTGCACTATGGTTCACAAGATCATCCATGGTGAAGCACTGGGATATATGACGAACCTAATCGACCTACCAACCAGAAACACATCCGCATCAGCACGACAATACCTAAACCTTAACTACCCAAGCTGCAAAGGACTAAAATACAAATCAACCTACTCATCCAGTTTTTCCTACATCAGTACAAAGCTATGGAACGCACTACCAAAAACCGTAAAAACCACCTATGACCACCTCCAATTCAGAAAAAATCTAAAAACTACTACTACTACTACTTAACATTTCTAGAGCGCTACTAGGGTTACGCAGCACTGTACAAAATAAACCAAGAAGGACGGTCCCTGCTCAAAGGAGCTTACAATCTAAAGAACGAAATGTCAAGTTGGGGCAGTCTAGCTTTCCTGGGTAGAGGTGTAGAGGTTAGTTGCCGAAAGCGACATTGAAGAGGTGGGCTTTAAGCAGAGATTTGAAGATGGGCAGGGAGGGGGCCTGGCGTATGGGCTTGGGGAGTTTGTTCCACGCGTGGGGTGAGGCCAGGCAGAAAGGGCGGAGCCTGGAGTTGGCGGTGGTGGAGAAGGGTACTGAAAGGCTTACCCCCCAACCCAACTTAAATGCCTGAAATCAGCGACACTACACCACCACAGTTCGTATTGATCACCAAACAATCTGACCTGTTCTTGCTATCCTCTATAAGGCCCCACCACATGTTCCTTCATGTGGTCCCTACCCTTCCTACCCCAACTTAACCATTTTGTGTATTTGCTTTACTCCGGGGTCTATTAACACCTCTCCGGTATCATGTAAGCCACATTGAGCCTGCAAATAGATGGGAAAATGTGGGGTACAAATGTAACAAATAAATAAATAAATAATACAGAAGTACAATAAACGCTTAGGTTGATATACTAGCATATTGTGAGAGAGGTTAACATTATTGTTTTCCATTTCTGAACTTTTCGTGATGTATGGTGGTGTGGGATTAGGCAGATCCAGGGGGGAAAGACTTCTTGAAAAGATGTGTTTTCAGTTTTTTTTCTGAATTGTAGGTAATTTTCTGTGAGTTTCAGGTCTTTGGGTAGTGAGTTCCAAAGTTGTGTGCCTATAAAGGAGAGGCTGGTGGCATGTGAAGATCTGTATTTTATACCTTTTCATTTTAAACAAAGCAAATAAACCTCTCAATAGTATGCTACTGAAATCTATGCTCTTGAAATTTATAAGGAGGAAAAGACTTCAGATGCTCAACCGTCACTGTTAACAATTAGATTAACTGTACGTGGTTGATGCCTACAATATCCATCATGGAAGGAGTTTTCTTCTTGAAGTGGATATTGGACGAGCTTTTCATCAGCCAAAAACCTCCTCGTATATATAGAAATGTTAGCTGCATTTATCTGAGTGGTTATCTGGCTGGGGACGCTCTACAGCAAGCCTCTGTTTCGCTATGAGCTTCCTCAGCAGCGAAGTCCACCGCCTTGCTAGGTGCTCTAGTAGTGTTCAGCTTGAGTCCTGATCAGGCCCTACACACCAGTTCTGTCTTGTCATTGATTTTATGAGTGGTTGCAGGAGGGCTGGCTATTGTGGGGTGGGTCCCTCAATGATCACCCCACCCCTGAAGGGTGGCCTGGTATTTGAGTACTGGCACCTTTTTCGCTAGAAAAAACACACTGGGAAGGAATAATGGTAGGAATCTACCGTACCCTATCTATCATTGCCTATTCATTTATTTGAGCATTAAAAGATAAATACATAATCATCTTTGAACTTATTTTTTCATAATTTATTCACCAAGATTGTTTTTGAGAACTGTGACTCGTTAGGTCATTGGACTGTTTCAACTGTTAATGGACACTTTGAATGTTAATTTGTCTTAAATTCAGTGGTGTAGGAAGGGGGGGGCGGTGGAGCGGTCTGCCCCAGGTGCACGCCGCTGGGGGGTGTCAGCTCCACTGGTTCACTGCTCTCTCTCTGCCCCAGAACAGGTTACTTCCTGTTCCGGGGCAGAGAGAGCAGGGAACCAGCGGAGCCGACGCAGCTCCCAGCGACATGCACTCGGGGCGGAGCGGCCCTCCCGCCCGTCCCCTTTGGTAAGAATGCGCTTGGGGGGGAGGGGTTGCGCACTCCGGGGGGATGCATGCGTGCGCCGAGGGGGGGTGCGCTGTGCTGCACACAGGTGGGGGTGCGCAGTGGCGAACCGCCCCGGGTGTCAGCCGCCCTCGCTACGGCACTGCTTAAATCAATGAGGAAGTGCAATGATAGAGAAAGGTGGCTATTTATGTGAGTTTGTTCACTTTGGTCATGTCGTTTTCTAAATACCTTCACTTATCATTTTTAAATTATATTTTGTGCTATCCTTGGAAATAGGAATAAAGATATGGTTTGTTTTTGGGGGTTTTTGAAAAGGAAAAGAGAGATACAGTAGCATTTAAATCTCACTATTTGATTTTTTTTTTAAATGAACATGCATAGTACCAACGGGCATCTGTGTTTTCACCTCTGGTTTAATTCATATATACTGCTGTTAGCTGGAGCACTGCTATTTTCTCCTGCTCCTCATGACTGCCTGGCTCATTGGAAAGTGAAATATATTAGTTAGCATCCCAAGTGAAATATAATGACATGCAACACAAACAATTACTAAGTATGTTTGATTTAAATTGTTTTATTACTATTACTGCCACATTTCCCACAGGGAGGGATAATGGTTACGAATGTGGTTGTAACACAAGTAGGTCATGCTTTAAATTATGTGACCACACTTTTATAAAAAGCTGTTCGACATGATTTTTTTTTTTGAATAATTTTCTCTCTACTCTTCCCCTACTGTCGCTTCCACGGTATCAAGACCTGCAGTTCTTAAACTTTCCTACCTCAATGTTCTTATCTTTAACTCCTGTGACAGAACTTCAGCTACACTGCTGTCATATCCAGTAAGGTCAGGCAGATGTACAGGAGGCACCAGACAGTAGTAAAAAAAACTCAGACAAAATACAGCAAGGAACAGCAGGGCCTTGCAGTGTCCAAGAAGAAATAACTTTAATCTTTCAGGACAAATAATAGGCCTTCAGTTCATAACTCGCGCACTTATTCAAAGGACGACAGCTTTTGCAAAACAATTACAAACCAAATGAAAAAAACAGGTATACCTGTAACATGCTAGAGGCTAGGCTAGGGCCAAGCAATTGAGGCCCCAGAGTGGTGAAGCATGGTTCATCCTAAGCAAAGAATAAGCCTATATTTCAGTGCAGCATGGTCCCCAACAGCAAAGTTCAGAAAAAAAAATCAAGCAAAAAATAAACCCAGGAGCAAATGTCCAGACAGGAGTGAGTGAGGCCTGTCAGCATTTTGAAGTATAACCAAAGGAAAATAAGGGAAAGGGAAATGATATACCACCTTTCTGAGGTTTTTGCAACTACATTTAAAGCGGTTTACATACATTCAGGTACTTATTTTGTACCAGGGGCAATGGAGGGTTAAGTGACTTGCCCAGAGTCACAGGGAGCTGCAGTGGGAATCAAACTCAGTTCCCCAGGATCAAAGCCCACTGCACTAACTAACCACTAGGCTACTCCTCCACTCCAGTCCTGCTCCCAGGCAAAACCAAACGCAAACTCCAAATAGTCACTTTTAGTAAATCCACAGTTTCAGTAAGCTTTAGTATCAAACAAACAGTCAGAGCAGCACAGGGCTTCCCCCTTCCCCCCATGGAGTTTAGCAAACAAGCCCCATGGGAACAGTTGCACTCCACCCACCTACAGATCTGTTTCTCTTAGGCACAAACAGAAGTCAAGAAATCTGCCCCAGCTGGGTGCATGAATGTCCAACAGTTCCACACACAATTTAACAGGCAATGGCAGGAAGGAGAATACCTTCTTAAGAGGTGTCCCTTTCTTCTCCAGTGTTGTCTCCTGAACCAGTGGCTGGCTGAGCCCCGGGATCCCACTCCATCTCCTCCTTTCCCCAGGGCTCTGCAATTATGTAGGATTCTAGCCCACTGCTGGGTGGAACCCAGACGAAGTCAGAAGCTCTGGGGCAGAGTATGTACTGATTGAGCTCCAAGGGAAACTTGTGGCTGGGCCTTCTCTCCCCAGTGGATTCTGGGAGTCCAGCCCACACCTTTGGTTAGACTAGCCCAGGGTCTGAATTTCCTCCCTCCCCTCCTCTCCCCCAGGGTAAGCTAACTTCTTGTGTGGCTCACTGGAATAAGAAGGCCCTGTTTCGGGAGATTGTTTCCTATTATAATTAAGGGGAGTACTGGGGAAGGCTGATGATTTTGCAGGGTCCTTCCTGCCTTCTCTGTCACACTGCATATTATTATTTAACCAGTCCCTTCAGAATCTTTGAGGCACTTCATTTAGCCCCTAAGGGCATAAACAGTGGCTTACTAGGAGGATTTAACTCATAATTTTTTCAACAGTAGCTCAAGGCAAGCTGCATTCAAGAACATTAGGCATTTTCCTGTCCCCAGAGGGCTTATAATCTGAGTGTGAACTTAAGGTAATTGAGGGTTTAGTGGCTTCCCAAGGTCACAAGGGGCATCAGTGAAATTTGACTCAAGCTTCCCTGGTGCTCAGGTCAGTGCCTTAACTGTTATGTTACTCCATCACTCCGAAATTGAAAATCATTCCAAATATGCATCTGATCCTGTCATGTGGCCACTGCTCCCCTGTTTAGATTATAATACATAAGTGAGGGGCAGGAGCAATATGAGGATTGCACACATCTACTTTGTTCCCATGCTGTCAGCAGTCTATTGCCACTCTCACTGCAACAACTCAAGAGAAGAATTTGAAAGGTAGGGAATACCTGCATACGTCTAGTAGCGCTATAGAAATGATAAGTAGTAGTAGTAATACAGAGGGGACAGGAAGAGTGGGAAGAATCTAGGGAGCAGAAAAAAACATTTTTTTTGGGGGGGAGAGGAACCAGAAGGGGAAAAAGAACAAGAGAGACCAGGGAAGGAGGCAAGAAAAGAAAAATCTGAGAGCGGGAGTGATGAGGACAGAAATCTGGAGAGAGGGAAAGAAATGTAACCCACATAGGGGATGATAGGGAACCTGGAGGAAGGATAGGTATTTTGGTACATGAAGAAGAAAAGAAACCTGATGGAAGAATGGGAAAGAAATTAACCTGAAGGAAGAAAATAGGAAAATAAGGAGAACCTGAAAGTATGAATGCATGGTGAGAGATGAGGAGTAACACTAACAAAAGAAAGGAGATGGAATGACAGGAAGAGGCTGAAAAGATGCTAGGAAGAAGTGGAAAGAGGATAGTGGAAACAAGATGAGAAGAGTAAAAATGGATTAAGATATAGAAGGGGCACTGAAACAGTAATAAAGAGAGAAGAGGGGGCAGAGCAACTGTAGGGCTAGAAAGGAAGTAGAAGAGTACGTCTCTTATTACACGTTAGCTCCTGCATAACATCAACAGCAACATGGAAAACTTGAGCAAATCTTCAATGCCAAAGAATTCAGAAGGTAGATCAAAATTATGTGGACCGTTGAAGGATGAATATCAAGAATTCTTTTTCCATGTGCAATTTCTTAAAGACCTTGTATGAACACATTTACTGTAGAGTACAGAGGTCTTATTAATACTTTAAAACTAATAAATAGAAATAAATCAAAACATAGAAAAGAAAATAAGATGATACCATTTTTATTGGACTAACAATACACTTTTTTGATTAGCTTTCGAAGGTAACCCTTCTTCTTTACTTTAAAACTATAAACCTTTCTATAAACCCTAAAGCTAAATCTTATAAGATCAGGAAAACTAACCTTAAACAATATTACATTTAAGTGCTCAAAATATAAAAGACAAAAAACCAATGATGAAGTGTTTTCACATATTAAAAAAAATAATTGGCGTTACTATACTGTACATCAATATTTATGAAGGTTTGAATTGTTATATGCAAGTTGACTAGCTGAAAAGACTTCATTGGAATAATGTTTCTACAAGAAGTTTAAGAGATCAATCCGAGACAAAGGGTGAGATGCTCCAGGAAAGCTTTATTGGGACCCTACACGGTCCGTGTTTCGGCTTTTAAAAAAGCCTTCATCAGGGGTCGATCAGTGGATGCACAAAGTGTATACTGATTGACAATGGAGCACATGAAATCGAATCTGTTGGTACGAGGCAGTACACTTTATTTTACTCAGAGACGACATTTCATGTGCTCCATTGTCAATCAGTATACACTTTGTGCATCCACTGATCGACCCCTGATGAAGGCTTTTTTAAAAGCCAAAACACGGACCGTGTAGGGTCCCAATAAAGCTTTCCTGGAGCATCTCACCCTTTGTCTCGGATTGATCTCTTGAAGTTGTGTTTTCCACTTCCTTTTTTTGTTGAATTTTTGTGGAAACTGCGAACCCCTTTTGTTTCTACAAGAAGTTTTCCACATTGCCTTCTGTAAGAATTCCTGTGGTATGTATGCAAACTCCAGTGTAGCCTGTCCTACAACCAAAAATTTCAGCTTCAAACGCATAAGAATATTGTCTGTTATGCCCTAATTAACTGTTAAGACAGAAAACAATCATCCACAACAAGTTCAAAGCAAAAAAAAAAAACCCCAATGGAGACGACAAAGGATAACAAGGTGCTTCAAAGACCTTTATAAAAATCTCCACTCAACTCTACACGGGCTGTGAATCTTCACTCAACTCTACATGGGCCGTGTTTTGGCCGAAGAGCCTGCATTAGACGTCTGAGAGAGTACTATTCTAGTAGAATACGCAATGAAGCGCAAACATATCTGAGGGCAAAAATCAAATTGCTGTTTGATGCCGCAGTCTGATGACATTAAAGATAAAAACAGTTCCACTACATCACAATTTGTAATCCTGCCACTGGCTTCTGAGCTCTGGTAAAATGGCAAATTGTGACGTGTTGGAACTGTTTTTATTTTTAATGTCATCAGACTGCGGTATCAAACAACAATTTGATTTTTGCCCTCAGATGTGTTTGCGCTTTATTGTGCATTTAAAATGAAAGGATCTTCTTGCTTTGGCTCCTGAAAAATCCCTCTGCGGTGAAACGGATGGCTCTGGAGAGCCTTTTTGAATAACATGAGTGTATTGTACCAATATATGAAAATTTAAAATATATGAAATTTTAACTTAATACTTATCAAGAGTAGCATGAAAGTTAGGTCCAATGGTGACTTGTGGTTAGAATTAATTGGTTAATTTGCAATAAAATTAGGGGTTTTTATGACCAGTGATGGTGGTGGAATTGTAAGGTTTTTAATGTGCCTATACTATGTTGGGCCGTTAAAGCCACTGAGCTCTAAAAAATGAATCTTGAGTGAGTATGCTTATGAATATGTATTAGAGAAAAATTTCAAAATTGTGAGTTTATTGGAAAGTTGTGCTTTATGTAATATTTGCTATACTGCCTTTTGTCACCCAACGCCAAGGTGGTTCACAGACATTTCAAAATATCAGACGAGACAAATGGAACACCATCAATCAGATAGAAAGGTAGAAAAATCAAAGAGAGAGAACAGTCCAAAGGGATCAAGAACATGCATGCTGTATGGGACCATCACAATCCAGCCTGGCCCTGGCCACAGACACTACCCCTGAAAACGGAGGATAAAAGAAAGCATTTGTGACCATCTCTGAGAAAAAGTGACTAAAGTCAGCAGAAACAAAAAAAAAGGGGTCCTTTTACTAAGGTGCGCTGAAAAATGGCTTGCGGTAGTGGAGGCGTGGGTTTTGGGTGCGCCGATCCATTTTTCAGCACGCCTGTAAAAAAAGGCCTTTTTAAAAATTTTTGCCGAAAATGGACGTGCAGCAAAATCAAAATTGCCGCACATCCATTTTGGGTCTGTGACCTTACTTCCAGCCATTGACCTAGCGATAAAGTCTCACATGGTAACCAGGCGGTAATGACCTATGTGCATCAAATGCCACTTGGCGCATGTCAGATGCGCGTGTCTGAAAATGAAAGATTTTCAGCCGCGTGTATCGGACGCACACCAAAAATGAAATTACCGCAAGAACCACGCGGTAACTCCATTATGGCATGCGTTGGGCACGCGTAGACGCTTACGCAGCTTAGTAAAAGGGCCCCTGAGTTTTTAATGAATTCTGTTAGAGCAATTTGTAATACAAGAATCGAAACCCCATCCTTTATGTGAAAAAAATGTAAAAAGTTACAGAAGTTTAAGCATTTAACTTTTTAGACTGCTTACGGACCTATGACATAAAAAATCGACAATACTCAACATTTTCGATCTGCTACTTTAGTCACCTTTTCCCAGAGGTGGTCACGTTTAACTTTACCCAGAACAACTTGCAGAAGGGTTCTGCTCTCAGTGGGAGAGGGAGCACATTCCATAGGGAAGACACTGTGAAGACAAAAGTTCTGTGTCTTGTAAATTCCAGTCTAGCTTGGTTTGCTGTAGGGATTCAATTTGAGATTTTGACCTTAATACATAAAGCGCTCCATACTGGCAATCCACTTTAACTAGCCTTTATGATTACTCTATACACCCTATCCAGAGACTTTCAATCTGATCAAGACTGTTACTTGCTTATTCCTCCATCTCCCATGCTTGCTGAAAGTTTACTGAGCAGAGCCCCAACTCTCTGGAATTACATTTTCCAGCAGCCAGTGAGAGGGGTATCAGACATGGGTAGAGGAGTTGGAAGGGAACAAGGTTCTTGGTTTTATGATTACCTGGGGACCAGTACCACACAGCTAAATCAAATTTTGTGGCCCTTACCATTGCTGGGAAATTGCAGTGTGTTTATTATTTTATTTTGCTGCTATCTACACAAGTGGGCATATGAGCCAGCCGAGTTAAATTTCTGTTTTCACGACATACACTGGGAGCGCATGCATTAAAAGGTACGCTACTTCTCTTTCTCAGCAATGCATATATTGCTCTTGCAGATCCTTTCATTTGGGCCATGAATTCCCTTATTTATTGTACATTTTAGGTAAATCTATATAAATAATTCCCACCTCCAACGTTCTAAAGCTCACTCTGTGGCAGTGAAGTCCTGAAGCCCTGTAGTGTTCGTAGGCTCTCAGCACCACTCATAGACCCGCCCTCAGTCCCGCCCCCTCACATAATTCGATCCTTCAATGTTCTGAAGCTCACTCAGGACCACTCATACAGCCGCCCTCAGCCCCGTCCCCCGCACAATACGTCTCTCGATACGTGGCCCTACTTCACGCCACACAGCCACTCACAGCACCCCTCTCACTCCCGCTCCAGCCAACCCGCATCTTCTCATAACTCTATCTTCTGATTTGAACAACTGCCTGCAACAGAGACCTCCATCTTCTGATCATACAGCCGCCCTCAGCCCCGCCTACCGCACACTACGTCACTCCTGCTCCAGCCAACCCGCATCTTCTCATGTGATCAGTCTCAGTGTCCCGCCTTCTAATTACACTGTCACTGCCCCCCCCCCCCCGGAGACCTCCTGTTACTGTTGTGCTTTGCAGTTGTTATGTTCTGAGTTAAGGTATGAATTTCTAATATAATGAGTGAAATACAGTGGGTGGGAGGGAGGGAGAGGGGCCCGACCTGGGAGGGAGGGAGGGAGGGAGGCGGGGGGCGACCCTAGAGGGAGGGAGGGGGCAACTCTGGAGGGAGGGGCCACCCAGGAGGGGGGGGAGACCCTGGAACTGGGAGGGAGGGAGGAGGGGGGCGACCCTGGAACTGGGAGGGGCGACCCTGAAGGGAGGGAGGGTGACCCTTGAGAGAGGAGGGGGGGCAACCCTTGAGGAAGGGAGGGGGCAACCCTTGAGGGAGGGAGGAGGGGGGACGACCCTGGAACTGGGAGGGAGGGAGGGGGCCCCCTGGCACACACACTCATGCTCACACGCACACTTTCTCTCTCACAGACACACTCGCACCAAATCTCACTCTCTCTCTGTCACACAGTCACTTTCACACACACTCTCTCAAACATACACACTCCGAGGAAAACCTTGCTAGCGCCCGTTTCATTTGTGTCAGAAACTAGCCTTTTTCCCTAGTATATAGATAAAGAAATACAGTGGTGGAAATAAGTATTTGATCCCTTGCTGATTTTGTAAGTTTGCCCACTGACAAAGACATGAGCAGTCCATAATTGAAGGGTAGGTTTTTGGTAACAGTGAGAGATAGCACATCACAAATTAAATCCGGAAAATCACATTGTGGAAAGTATATGAATTTATTTGCATTCTGCAGAGGGAAATAAGTATTTGATCCCCCACCAACCAGTAAGAGATCTGGCCCCTACAGACCAGGTAGATGCTCCAAATCAACTCGTTACCTGCATGACAGACAGCTGTCGGCAATGGTCACCTGTATGAAAGACACCTGTCCACAGACTCAGTGAATCAGTCAGACTCTAACCTCTACAAAATGGCCAAGAGCAAGGAGCTGTCTAAGGATGTCAGGGACAAGATCATACACCTGCACAAGGCTGGAATGGGCTACAAAACCATCAGTAAGACGCTGGGCGAGAAGGAGACAACTGTTGGTGCCATAGTAAGAAAATGGAAGAAGTACAAAATGACTGTCAATCAACAAAGATCTGGGGCTCCACGCAAAATCTCACCTCGTGGGGTATCCTTGATCATGAGGAAGGTTAGAAATCAGCCTACAACTACAAGGGGGGAACTTGTCAATGATCTCAAGGCAGCTGGGACCACTGTCACCACGAAAACCATTGGTAACACATTACGACATAACGGATTGCAATCCTGCAGTGCCCGCAAGGTCCCCCTGCTCCGGAAGGCACATGTGACGGCCCGTCTGAAGTTTGCCAGTGAACACCTGGATGATGCCGAGAGTGATTGGGAGAAGGTGCTGTGATCAGATGAGACAAAAATTGAGCTCTTTGGCATGAACTCAACTCGCCGTGTTTGGAGGAAGAGAAATGCTGCCTATGACCCAAAGAACACCGTCCCCACTGTCAAGCATGGAGGTGGAAATGTTATGTTTTGGGGGTGTTTCTCTGCTAAGGGCACAGGACTACTTCACCGCATCAATGGGAGAATGGATGGGGCCATGTACCGTACAATTCTGAGTGACAACCTCCTTCCCTCCGCCAGGGCCTTAAAAATGGGTCGTGGCTGGGTCTTCCAGCACGACAATGACCCAAAACATACAGCCAAGGCAACAAAGGAGTGGCTCAGGAAGAAGCACATTAGGGTCATGGAGTGGCCTAGCCAGTCACCAGACCTTAATCCCATTGAAAACTTATGGAGGGAGCTGAAGCTGCAAGTTGCCAAGCGACAGCCCAGAACTCTTAATGATTTAGAGATGATCTGCAAAGAGGAGTGGTCCAAAATTCCTCCTGACATGTGTGCAAACCTCATCATCAACTACAGAAGACGTCTGACCGCTGTGCTTGCCAACAAGGGTTTTGCCACCAAGTATTAGGTCTTGTTTGCCAGAGGGATTAAATACTTATTTCCCTCTGCAGAATGCAAATAAATTCATATACTTTCCACAATGTGATTTTCCGGATTTAATTTGTGATGTGCTATCTCTCACTGTTACCAATAACCTACCCTTCAATTATGGGCTGCTCATGTCTTTGTCAGTGGGCAAACTTACAAAATCAGCAAGGGATCAAATACTTATTTCCACCACTGTATACATACTGATGCCAATACAGCATTAAAAATAATAATTAATGCCTTCTTGCCATGAGTACAAAGTAGGAAAAAAAACCTCTGGATAATTGAGTCCAGAGTCTTGCAGTCTAGAATAAAAGCAGGAAGTCTGCAATGCAACCCAGATTGAACATGGATAGGAAGCATTTAGAACTAATGTCTTATAGGCAATTACATTAGCAGAATAAATTACTGCTTGTAGAAAACAGAATAGTAAAATCACAATGTCCAAACGACATCAGAACTCAGGGCTACATTGAGGGGCATAATCGAACGGGGACGACATCTCTAAGGGTGCCCATTTCTAAGGATGGCGCTGCGAAGGGGCGGGGAAACCCGTATTATCGAAACAAGATGGGAGTCCATCTTTCATTTCGATAATACGGTCAGGGACGCCCAAATTTCAACATTTAGGTCGACTTTAGAGATGGTCGACCTAAATGTTGAGATCGTCGACCTTAGAGATGGGCGACCTCGGTTTTCGACGATAATGGAAATCCAGGACGCCCATCTCAAAAATGACCAAATCCAAGGCATTTGGTCATGGGAGGAGCCAGCATTCATAGTGCACTGGTCCCCCTCACATGCCAGGACACCAACTGGGCACCCTAGGGGGCACTGCAGTGGACTTCAGAAATTGCCCCCCAAAACCCACTCCACACAACTGTACACCACTACCATAGCCCTTATGGGTGAAGAGGGTACCTACATGTGGGTACAGTGGGTTTTGGGGGGGTTTGGAGGGCTCAACATTTACCACCACAAGTGTAAGAGGTGGGGGGGGGATGGGCCTAGGTCCACCTGCCTGAAGTGCACTGCACCCACTAAAAACTGCTCCAGGGACCTGCATACTGTTGTGATGGAGCTGGGTATGACATTTGAGGCTGGCATAGAGGCTGGAAAAAAATATTTTTTTTAATTTTTTTTAGGGTGGGAGGGGGTTGGTGACCACTGGGGGAGTAAGGGGAGGTCATCCTTGATTCCCTCTGGTGGTCATCTGGTCAGTTTGGGCACCTTTTCAAGGTTTGGTCATGGAAAAAAATGGACCAAGTAAAGTCGGCCAAATGCTCAACATTATCAGCCGAGGACGCCCATCTCTTAATCACGCCCCAGTCCCGCCTTCGGTACAGTGCCGACACGCCCCCGTGAACTTTGGTCGTCCCCCATGATGGAAAGAAGTTGAGGACGGCCAAAATCGGCTTTTGATTATGCCGATTTGGGCGACTGAGAGAAGGACGCCCATCTCCCGATTTGTGTCGGAAGATAGTCGCCCTTCTCTTTCGAAAATTTACCTGATTGTGATTTATCACAATATGAATAAGCTGCAATTTGTATCTAAATTTTGACCACAATGCTGATCATGCTTTTATTCTCTAATAAAAGTATTTAAATAGAAAAAAGACCTGAAAAGTTAATTCAAAAAGAAGAGTTTCCTATTGACTTCCACCATAATTTTTACCATGATTTCTGGTAAGCCCCCACCTTTTATATTCTGTTTGTTTCTCATAACAGGTGTCATTCTGAAACTGCACATTTTCTTGCTCTCAAAAATGGAACAGATTTAATATGAGGAACTACAGTTTAGATTTATTTTAAGCTTGTTTATGAGACAATACAATTAAGTCCTCCCCACCTTCTTCACACCCCCAGTAAGTGAGTATGCACATCAGACACGTTCCAGTGTCTTTCTCAACCTCACCCTTCAATACAGTTAGTCCAACTCTGCTGCCAGCAGGTGCTGGACTTCATTAAAACTCACATGTCAAAAGAAATTTCTAACCTATGACTGACCTCCACTGGTCAATCTTGGAGCTATTCATGACCCTATGTATAGATAAGTACATAAGTATTGCCACACCGGGACAGACCAAAGGTCCATCAAGTCCAGCATCCTGTTTCCAACAGTGGCCAATCCAGGTCACAAATACCTGGCAAGATCCTGAAAAGTTCAATACATTTTATGCTGCTTATCCCAGAAATAAGCAGTGGATTTTCCCCAAGTCAATTTAATAATGGTCTATGAACTTTTCCTTTAGGAAGCCGTCCAGACCTTTTTTAAACCCTGCTAAGCTAGCCACCTTTACCACATTCTCTGGCAACGAATTCCAGGGTTTAATTATATTTTGAGTAAAGAAACATTTTCTCTGATTCATATTAAATTTACTACTTTGTAGCTTCATCACATGCCCCCCTAGTCCTAGTATTTTTGGAAAGAGTAAACAAATAATTCGAGTCTACCCGTTCCACTCCACTCATTATTTTAGAGACCTCTATTATATCTCCCCTCAGCTGTCTTTTCTCCAAACTGAAGAGCCCTAGACGCTTCAGCCTTTCCTCATAGGGAAGTCATCCCATCCCCTTTATCATTTTTGTCACCCTTCTCTAAGAAGCGTAGCTAGGTGGGGCGCAGGGGGAGCGGTCGCTCCCCTAAACAGCTGATTTGAAAAAATGGCGCCTATGCGCCTCGTGGCAATATTTTTTTCTGCTTCCTCCCTCCCTGAAGCCTTCTCTGCATGGGCGTAGTTTTTTTTTTGGGGGGGGGGGCCCAAACGAGTGCTACTTTTATCTGCAACATCGGGATAAATTCTTGTCCATGGAAAAGCAGTGTGCACCAGTTCATCCGCAGAACCTTGCACTCATGCTGCGCTTTGCAAGGCCGAAAAGCTCCTCCTCTCTCTCTGCCGCCGGCCTTAGTCCCACCCTCTCTAGCATGAAGAGTGTGCGTCAGAGAGAGGACCAGCATGCAGCGGCAGTGCATAACCTACGACGCGGCTCCAGCCGCCCCGTCCCGCCTCCCCAACGGCAAGAATGACCTCCATCTACCTACTGCCAACTTTCCTCTCTCCAGCTCCCCGCAGTCCGACGGTGCTTGCTAACCTACCTCAATCGCTGCTGGAGAGGCACCACATACTGGGCATAAGATTTCAGTCACAATGACACCTAGATCTTTTTCTTGGGTGGTGACACCTAAAGTGGAACCTAGCATCAAGTAACTATGATTTAGATTATTCTTCACAATGTGCATCTCTTTGCATTTATCCACATTAAATTTCATCTGCCATTTGGATGCAGTTTTTCAGTCTGCATGCATTTTAATGACTTTGAATAGTTCTGTGTCATCTGCAAATTTAATCACCTCACTTGTTGTTCCGAATTCCAGATCATTTATAAATATGTTAAATAGCACTGGCCCTAGTACAGGTCCCTGAAGCACTCCACTATTCACCTTCCTCCACTGAGAGAAATGGCCATATAAACCTGCCCTCTGTTTTCTATCCATTAACCAGTTCCCAATTCACAACAGAACATTGCCTCCTAACCCATGGCTTTTTTCATTTTCACAGGAGATGGTTGATATAGTGCAGGGTTGTCTAACCTTTTGGTCACATATTATATTTTGTGACATTTGGAGGGCCAAACCATGCACCATCATATTTTGCCGCATGTTTCATCAAATAGTGGCAAAATACAAAAGTGCACTGTCCATTCCCCAGCCTTCACCCAGTCTCTCTCACTCTCTCTCACTCACATGCACCCCCCCCCCCCCCCCCCACCAGCCTTCATCCAGTCTTTCTCCTCACATGGCTTCTGCTGCAGAAGAACTAGTGAGATTCTTGTTTCTCTGCCACGACACAGATCTCTGCAAGCTTGAGCTACATAATGCTGACAGATTGGGTTGGTCTTGTGGTTTCAAGTCTCACGAGACTTGAAACCACAATAACAGTCTGAACTTTTGGCATCACGTGACTCAAGCTTAGACAGAGCCAAGTCATGATGGGGAAGCAGGAATCCTGCAGTAAGCACCACAAGAATTGCCCAGCTTCCAAGGGCCAGAAAAAAGCACTTGATGGGCCATAGAGACATGCCTGATATAATGCATCTGGATTTTCCAATTTCAAAAAGAATATTACATGAGACAAGTGAGGCATTAATGTGCACCAAGCAGGAAATGGGTCTTGGAGTGATCATATCTGATCACCTCAAAGTTGCAACATAAGAAGACAATCATGATAGCCATTTTGTTTAGGTTTGAGTTGATAGTGACTAAATTATCAGGGACAGGGATTTTGGGGGTAGGTAATGCTCTTGAAAAATTCTGGGCAGCACTCTTTGATGCTTTTAGTGTTTTCTTTCACATCATTTGTGAAAGGTAGAGAACTGTAGTTTGAATATACATCCTCAGTGTTAATGGAATATTCTGATCCTATTGTGGTTGAAGATTTTAATTCATGGGTCGATGAGAAGGGAGTTGGTTTGTGTCAGGATATTTTTTATTTTATGCACACTCTTAGTTTAGTTAATTTGGTGCAGGAGCTGACTCATGTTAAAGCTATCTGCTAGATTTGGTATTGGTTCCTGAATTTTGGGGTGGAGGTTTACAAGTAGGGGTAATTGTGGCTTAGCCAGTTCTTTGGATGGATCATTTTTTGTTGAGGGATGGAGGGTATGAGTCTAGGTCAAAAATTGACAATAGGGTTTGGAGAAGGGTCCATGTGGAAAATGGATCAGTTTTCAAATGCAGGAGAGGAAGGAGGAGTGTTCAGTGGATGAATTGATTGAGTTGAATATGCCTGCCCCACCTACTAATCTTGGCATGATTTCATACCTTTCTTAGGATTTAAGGGTAGTTACTGAAGTTATGATCTTGGGGGATCATATGTGGATAAATGCAAAGAGATGCACATTGTGAAGAATAATCTAAATCATATTTACTTGATGCTAGGTTCCACTTTAGGTGTCGCCACCCAAGAAAAAGATCTAGGTGTCTTTGTGGACTGAAATCTTACGCCCAGTATGCGGTGCCTCTCCAGCAGCTCCAATGCGGGGAATCATCAAGGAAACTTTACTAAATCCCAGCAACAAAATCTTCAAACAAGGCACACTGAACATCCCTAAACCAAATATGCATAATCTTCTATCCTTTTAATTGTCCAATAACTTCATCTGTGTAAAGAGGACCATCAGTGGTGACTTGTTTCGCATGGGCTTAACTTGCAAGTACCTTATAGAAATAACGTACAAAAGTCACACCATTTTTCACATTAAAAGAAGTTCCAGAACAAGTAATAGGAGCTAGGCTAAGCAACAGTGCAACCCTGTTCTGGTTGTGTGGCACAATGAAAGTGTTCATGCCTGAGGCGTAGCCAGACCTCAATTTTTTTTTTTTTTTTTGGGGGGGGCTGAGTCTAAAGTGGGAAGGCACATTTTGCCCTGCATCCCCACCACTCGTCATCCCCGCTGCAACCCCACATACCTGGGCTGACAGGGGTCCCCCAGCCCCAACAGAAGCCTTCCTCTAGTGATACTCGGTGTCATGCTACCTTCCCTGCTTTTCTACTCTGGTGCACATACTCTGTTTTAGTGAAACTGAGCATGCACGAAGCTCGTACATGCTCAATTTTATTAAAATTGAGCATACGTGCAAGGGAGGGGGAAGCAGGGCAGGCAGCAAGGCGGCTAAAATCGCAATAGGAAAGCTTCTGCTGGTAGGGCTTGGGGAGCCCCACCAGACAAACCAGCAAATTTGGGGGGGCCTGAACCCAAATTTGGGGGCCCAAGCCCCCAAGGCCCAAGGATCGCCTCCATCCCCGATCCTCTTCAATCTTATGATGATTCCTCTGGCTGTGTAAATTTCATAAGCGTATTCACGTCAGCCAGATATTAGAAGAAAGAACAAAGGAGTTAATAGGCTTCAATTATATGTATAACTTTTAAAATGGGGCCAATATGTGTATGATTGCCAGTACTTAAATGTGAAAGTTGCAAAATTTACTCAATCCTATATCGGCTTTTAGACTTAAAGCGTTAACATAGAACAACCTGTTTTATAAGTCTAATTATTCTTCACTGATGTTCTCAGCTTAATAAATTACTTATGTAACATCACAAGGGATGTTGATAAGAGATTTTTAAACATCATACTAACTGCAATAGTACATATGTGATATATGTATTCCAATGTCCATGCCATAAGATGTATGTTGGCAAGACAATATGGTCATTCAAGATGAGAATGAATTAACATAAATCCTATATTTTACATGCAAAACATGAAGCACCAATAGTAACATACTGTTTAGCATCATCCCATGTTTTTGAGGATTTGTAATGCTTCATAATAGATCAAATAATAGAAAGGAAAAGAGGAGGGGATGGGGCAAATTTTTATTGCAAAGTGAGCAAAAATGGATATTGCAACCATCAGGCCTTTTTTGAGTAGCGATGGCATTTTGTGAATAGAATAATAAATCTCTCTACGTTGGATGTTCATCACTGCGTGCGTCTGGTAGCACTATACAAATGTTAATAATACTAATAATAACTAAAGATTTCTATTTAAATGTGATAATAACATGGATTTAAATATTAAAAACTGGAAGTAAGCGATAATTGGCTAAACTGAGTTGGTGTCTTAGTTAAAAGATGGTGCTATTTTCGAAAAAGTCACCAACAATGAGAGGTGACAAAATATATCAAGGTAAGCCCCCTGTGTTTTTAAAGATCTTTTTGCCAAAGGACACTTTAAAGAATTTTCATTGAGAAGGTAATTGCTTATTTTCTAGAGTGTGAAAACTTTAGCGCTAGTAACATAATTGGTGGCTCCTGAAAAAGCAGAGTTATGAAACGGAGCACCTCCGTAGAATGCTGCCAAAGTAAATCTAAGTCACCTCTTGGTAACTGAGTAAATTGATTTTTGAATATATCTAAGAAAAAAAAGTATTATAAAAAATAAGCTTAAATCAACTTAATAATAAAGGGAAGATGGAGGTTTTTTAGACTAATGATGGTGACTGCCAATAGCCTATACTACTAATGAGACATAGGCATTCCTCCACATACATAAGTAATTTATTAAGTTGAGAATATCACTGAAGAATAATCGATGTTCCATTCTCTTTTTCCAAAGTATCCCACAGTGCCCCTCTTCCTTGTCTTGTAAACCCTGCAATTCTGTTGCTTTAATCTCTCTCTCTCTCTCTCTCTCTCTCTCTCTCTCTCTCTCTCTCTCTCTCTCTCTCTCTCTCTCTATATATATATATATATATAATTTTTTTTAACATATAGCAGCATTCCTCCTACCTTTATTCCTAACCTGCCTTCCTGAATAGATTATAGCTCAGTATACCGTAAATATATCCCAGTCACAGTTTTCCATATGTCTCTGACTGCCACTAAATCCAAGTCAACCTCTTCCATCACAACCTCTAAATCCGGAATTTTGTTGTCCATGCTCTGCACTACTACACATAGCTTTCCAGATGTTGCCCTTTATTTCCTTTTCTTTAAAAGTGTTTAATGTTTTACTTACCTAGGGGCTTTGTTAGTGGTGTACCTAGCATATTTGACACCCGGGGCCGATCATTTTTTAACACCCCCTCCTCTATATGCAAATATTATTTTTAGTAATAATCCACGAGTCACACATTGTTTACCCATCCCTGATGATCCTAATTTAAAGCCCTCCTCAGTAAGTTAACCAGTCTGTGGCAGAAGGCACACTGCCCTTTCTTCAATAGTTGGCCATCATCTCTGCTCAATATCCTTGGAAAACATCCCATGGTCCAAAAAATCAAAATGCTGTCAATAACACAGCCATGCATTCATCTACAGGATGTGAGTTTCTCTGCCTTGGACTTTACCTTGGCAGGGAGGACTGAGGAGAGTAATAATAGTCAGTAGACTCAATGAGTCTTGACAAAATCTCCATAGCATTTCTGATCTTGAGAACAAAAACACAAACAGGTAGAAACTTTCAATTTTAATTTAATTTTGTTTATTTTAGTTTCCAGCACATGGCTTTTTCAAGACGAAAGGTGCATATAGAAAACGGATGATTGATATCCTTGGCAATAGATGCCAATAATAGGTATGAAGCACATGCAGCTTTCATTCTCATATATTGATTTTTTCCCTTATTTAAGTTTTGTGGTTCAAGTTGCAATTTTGAATGTCTAGATCACATTTCACCATTATTATGTTATCATCATTTACACATTGTTCAATTATTTAACTCATTTAATTTTTGTTCTGCTTTTTTAATTAATGTTTATCACAATGTTACCTTTTATGTATATTTTTATACAACATTTTATATTTATGTTTGTTTATCTAGACCCCTGATGCAGGCGTTCCTTGCTGAAACACGGACCATGTCGGGTCTGATCAATAAAGCATAGCTGAGACATCCCTTACTTGAATGTTCCGTGTGCTTACTTGCTCTCTAGCAATACCAGTACTGCCAAGTTATCCAGTTCTTGGTTTTGAACATGCATGCCGATGCAGTATGGTATTTGTAGTCTTGATTCAGTGCTACAGGTCCCATAATGCATCAATATAGGATTGTTAGAAATCTAAGACTGAACAATCAGAAAATAGGCAAATTCCAGCAGACAAGAATTAGCAAGCAAGAATCTGGATATTGTAACGGACCAGGCAGATCTAGAAACCGGGACTTCGGAACCAGACACTGGAAGGGCAGATAGCTACAGGAATCATGGAGGGACTACAACTCCCAGCTTCCCCGGGGTAGATCACCTGACTCCGGTAGAAGGGTAAGCCCACACCACAATTCCCAGGATCCTTGCAGGGGGGCACAAGACTCTTTCAGAGAGGTTAAACCAGACTACAAATCCCAGGTTCCCAGGAGAGGGCCCTAGGACCTTCTCAGGCAAGCTAATGCTAAGGACGGTGAGCAGCTGAGGGTGAAGGGAGGAGGGGTGGAGCCCATGGAGTGGTTGCCAGCAGAGGGGATCTCAGAGACTCGGGAGGTGGATGTGGGGACTGAAATGGAGCCCATGGATATTTCTGCCCTAGCCCAGGTAAAAAGCATGAAATCTAAGTGTTTGTTAGCAACTTTTGGTGAAAAGAAGGATTAATAGAAGCACCTTAGCAGGTTTCCTGGAAATGTAGTCGAAGCCTGTCACTAAACCCAAGTTTGACCCGTGGGGAGGATACCAGGAGTTTAATTGCTGGTGTGAAAGGGTGGGGGTCCCCTTTCCTCAGGACATTCTCTGAGGGGAGGGTACAGAAGGCTTGGGTTTAGAAGAAATCAAAATTGTTGAATGAACTTTTGGGGACTGTTTTGCATTTGATTTTGCTGAATGAACTTTTGGGACTGCTTTGAAATTGCCTTGCTGAATTACTTGTGGGATAGCCTTGATTAGGGGAGGTGCAGGGGAGCTGAGAACTTGGCTGCTGCCTGTTGAAGAATGCTCTCTTTTAAAAGCTCCCGTTGATAAGATAAGACTGTAAGCTGGCTGCCTATGAACTGAGCTGTTAAAAGTTATAGTATTGGAGGAAACTGTTCCCAATAAAAAAAAAAACAAGAGAAACTTTGCATTTATGTTTTGCTATAACTTGGGTTACTGAGTAATTGAAAAGTTCCCTAGAAAACCTGAGGTGGAGTTGTGCATAGCCAAGCCGTGGTGGAGTGTAACAATATACACAAACAGTCTAGAGCAATATTTCATATAACAATGCAGGTTTGTCAAAAGGAAAAAAAAACATAGTAACATAGTAAATGACGGCAGATAAAGACCTAAATGGTCCATCCAGTCTGCCCAACATTAATTACTATTGATTCTGTGACCTAGTATAAGGTCTGTCCAGATTGGGCAGGGCATATCCTACCCTGCGATTGCCTCAACCTTGCGTTCTGCCTTTCCCTCTGCGCTGCAATAAAAAATCCCCTTAACTTCTTGAAAATTGTTGTGAGACGTTTTCATCACCACTACATTCTGAATCCGATGAGGAATCTTCAAATGTTTTCCCAAAGGTTTATTAAAATTCTGTGTATACATCCAAGGATAGATCTGATTTTGGGCATAATATTTTTCATCTCATCTGTATTTCTGTAATTTATCCTGTTTCAAAGACGTAAGGAAGTCCAACATTTTTTTTTTGCTTCAATTGTGCTGCTTATCATATTCATCCTGAGTAGTAGTATATTTTTAATTGTTGTTGTAAATGAGTTATTGAAGATTGGACTTCAGTTTCAAAAGATGTAGCTGTTTCAATTATAAGCAACATCAGATCCAAACTGCAGATCACAGAATCAATAGTAATTGATATCTCCTCTTTTTCTTTGGGATTGAGATTTGTCCCTACTTCTAAATATGATCCATTTACATAAGTGCATAAGTGTTGCCATACTGGGACAGACCAAAGGTCCGTCAAGCCCAGCATCCTGTTTCCAACAGTAGCCAATCCAGGTCACAAATACCTGGCAAGATCCCAAAAAAGTACTAAATATTTTATACTTCTTATCCCAGGAATAGTGGATTTTCCCAAGTCCATTTAATAATGGTCTATGGACTTTTTCTTTAGGAAGCAGTCCAAACCTTTTTTAAACTCTGCTAAGCTAACCACCTTTACCACATTCTCTGGTAACGAATTCCAGAGTTTAATTACACATTGAGTGAAGAAACATTTTCTCCAATTCGTTTTAAATGTACTACATTGTAGCTTCATCGCATGCCCACTAGTCCTAGTATTATTGGAAAGTGTAAACAGATGCTTCACTTCTACCCGTTCAACTCCACTCATTATTTTATAGACCTCTATCATATCTCCCCTCAGCCGCCTTTTCTCCAAGCTGAAGAACCCTAGCCACTTGAGCCTTTCCTCATAGGGAAGTTGTCCCATACCCTTTATCATTTTCGTTGCCCTTCTCTGCACCTTTTCTGATTCCACTATTTGAGATGCGGCGACCAGAACTGAACACAATATTCAAGGTGCGGTCGCACCATGGAGCAATACAAAGGCATTATAATGTCCTCATTTTTGTTTTCCATTCCTTTCCTAATAATACCTAACATTCTATTTGCTTTCTTAGCTGCAGCAGCACACTGAGCAGAAGGTTTCAACGTATCATCACCGTGGACACCTAGATCCCTTTCTTAGTCTGTGACTCCTAACGTGGAACCTTGCATGATGTAGCTATAATTCGGGTTCCTCTTTCCCACATGCATCACTTTGCACTTGCTCACATTAAACATCATCTGCCATTTAGACGCCCAGTCTCCCAGTCTCGCAAAGTCCTCTTGTAAATTTTCACAATCCTCCCGTGATTTAACGATTTTGAATAACATTGTGTCATCAGCAAATTTAATTACCTCATTACTTACTCCCATCTCTAGGTCATTTATAAATCTGTTAAAAAGCAGCGGTCCCAGCACAGACCCCTGGGAAACCCCACTAACTACCCTTCTCTATTGAGAATACTGACCATTTAACCCTACTCTCTGTTTTCTATCTTTTAACCAATTTTTAATCCACAATAGAATACTACCTCCTGTCCCATGACTCTCCAATTTCCTCTGGAGTCTTTCATGAGGTACTTTGTCAAACACCTTCTGAAAATCAAGATACACAATATCAACTAGCTCATCTTTATCCACATGTTTGTTCACCCCTTCTAGCTTATTTTCGAAAGGGAAGGACGCCCATCTTCCGACACAAATCGGGAGATGGCCGTCCTTCTCCCGAGGTCGCCCAAATTGGCATAATCGAAAGCCAATTTTTTGCGTCCTCAACTGCTTTCCGTCACGGGGACGACCAACGTTCATGGGGGCGTGTCAGCAGTGTACCGAAGGCGGGATGGGGGCATGGTTAAGAGATGGGCGTCCTCTGCTGATAATGGAAAAAGAAGGGCGTCCCTCACAACCATTTGGTCGACTTTACTTGGTCCCTTTTTTTTCACGACCAAGCCTTGAAAAGTTGCCCGAACTGACCAGATGACCACCGGAGGGAATAGGGGATGACCTCCCCTTACTCCCCCAGTGGTCATCAACCCCCTCCCACCCTAAAAAAAAATTAAAAAACATTTTTCCAGCCTCTATGCCAGCCTCAAATGTCATACCCATCTCCATCACAGCAGTATGCAGGTCCCTGGAGCAGTTTTTAGTGGGTGCAGTGCACTTCAGGCAGGAGGACCCAAGCCCATCCCCCCCCCCCCACCTGTTACACTTGTGGTGGTAAATGTGAACCCTCCAAAACCCACCCGAAACCCACTGTACCCACATGTAGGTGCCCCCCTTCATCCCTAAGGGCTATGACAATGGTGTACAGTTCTGGGGAGTGGATTTTAGGGGGGTTTGGGGGGCTCAGCACACATGGTAAGGGAGCTATTCACCTGGAAGCAATTTGTGAAGTCCACTGCAGTGCCCCCTAGGGTGCCCAGTTGGTGTCCTGGCATGTGAGGAGGACCAGTGCACTACGAATGCTGGCTCCTCCCATGACCAAAGGGCTTGGATTTGGTCGTTTTTGAGATGGGCGTCCTCGATTTCCATTATTGCCGAAAACCGGGGACGACCATCTCTAAGGTCGACCATCTCAACATTTAGGTTGACCATCTCTAAGGTCAACCTAAATGTTGAGATTTGGGCGTTCCCAACCGTATTATTGAAACGAAAGATGTACGTCCATCTTGTTTCGATAATACGGGTTTCCCCGCCTCTTCGCCAGAACGTCCTTAGAGATGGACTCCCTTAGAGATGGTCATCCCCGTTCGATTATGCCCCTCCACGTCTCATTAATCCATGCTTTTGAATATGCTCTGTAATTTTGTTCTTTATAATAGTCTCTACCATTTTGCCCGGCACCAACGTCCAACTCACCTGTCTATAATTTCCCAGATCTACTCTGGAACATTTTTTTAAAAAATCGGTGTTACATTGGCCACCTTCCAATCTTCCAGTAGTACCGTGCTCGATTTTAAGGATAAATTACATATTACTAACAATAGCTCCGCAAGTTCATTTTTCAGTTCTATCAGTACTCTGGGATGAATAGCATCCGGTCCAGGAGATTTGCTACCCTTCAATTTTTAGAACCGCCCCATTACATTCTCCAGGTTTATAGAGAATTCATTCAGTTTCTCCGACTCGTCAACTTCAAATACCATTTCTGGCACCGGTATCTCACCCAAATCTTCCTCGGTGAAGACCGAAGCAAAGAATTCATTTAATCTCTCTGCTACAGCTTTGTCTTCCCTGATCGCCCCTTTTACTCCTCGGTCATCTAGCAGTCCAACCAATTCTTTTACCGGCTTCCTGCTTTTAATATACCTAAAAAAAATTTACTATGTGTTTTTGCCTCCAATGCAATCTTTTTTCAAAGTCCTTCTTAGCCTTCCTTGTCAGCGCTTTGCTTTTGACTTGACATTCCTTATGCTGTTTCTTATTATTTTCAGTCGGTTCCCTCTTCCATTTTCTGAAGGATTTTCTTTTAGTTCTTATAACTTCCTTCACCTCACTTATTAACCAGGCCACCTGTCATTTGGTCTTCCATCCTCCTTTTTTAATACGTGGAATATATTTGGCCTGGGTTTCCAGGATGGTGTTTTTGAAATGCATCCACGCATGATGTAAATTTTTGATCCTCTCAGTCGCTCCTCTAAGTTGTTTTTTTTCACCGTTATTCTCATTTTATCATAGTCTCCTTTTTTAAAGTTAAACGCTAACATATTTGATTTCCTATGTATACTTACTTCAAAGCTAATATCAAATCCGATCATATTATGATCACTGTTATCAAGCGGCTCCAGCACCATTACCTCCCACACCAGATCATGCGCTACACTAAGCACTAGGTCTAGAATTTTTCCTTCTCTCGTCAGCTCCTGTACCAGCTGCTCCATAAAGCAGTTCTTGATTTTGTCAAGGAATTTTACCTTCCTAGCGTGCTCTGATGTTACATTTACCCAGTCAATATCGGGGTAATTGAAATCACCCATTATTATTGTGTTGCCCAGTTTGTTTGCGTCCCTAATTTCCTTTAACATTTCTGCATCCATCTGTTCATCCTGGCCAGGCGGACGATAGTACACTCCTATCACTATCCTTTTCCCCTTTACACATGGAATTTCAATCCATAGTGATTCCAAGAAGTGTTTTGTTTCCTGCAGAATTTTCAATCTATTTGATTCAAGGCTCTCCTTAATAAACAATGATACCCCTCCACCAATTCGATCCACCCTATCACTATGATATAATTTGTACCCCGGTATGACAGAGTTCCACTTGTTATCCTCCTTCCACCAGGTCTCAGAGATGCCCATTATATCTAACTTTTCATTTAGTGCAATATATTCTAACTCTCCCATCTTATTTCTTAGGCTTCTGGCATTCGCATATAGACATTTCAAACTATGTTTGTTGTTCCTATTTACATCATGCTCAGTACTTGACAGTATTAGTTTGCAATCTTTTATCTGATTTTTATTTTTATTTAAGGACACCTGATCTACTACGGTCTCTTTTGAAACCTCACTATCAGGATACCCTGGACTTCACTTTCTCATCCACATGTCCTCCTTTTTTGTGGCACAGAGGTTCCTAGTTTAGAAATAGGCTTATTATTGTGGGAGAGACAGAGCTGCCAAGGTACCCATTCCAGGATGGAGACTTTTTGGCCAGTTCTGATTTTAAACTTACATCCCAAAGCAGTGTAGTATTTGTAGTCAATGTTTCTGTCCATTGCAATCAGTGCTGTAGATCCCATAATGCACCAGGATGAGGTTGGGGAGAAATTCAGGACTGGCCAAAAAGTCTCCCTCCTGGAATGAGTAACTTGGTAGATCTAGGGAGAGAGCCTCCCAGGAGTACCATTGCAGTAACCAAATGATACAGAGTACACAGGGCAGCGGCCCAGGTGCATCACTGTTCTGTTTTCAAGCATGACAAGCCAACTGTTCTATCCTCTTGTTGTTTTTTAGGGGTAGTGAGCCCTTGGACCACAGTGGTAGGCCTGACTGTGGCAGAATCACCTCCAGGACCTATGATGAGAGACAGGAACAGGCAGCTGGTATAGCTGACATTCAGGAGCAGACCTCAGCTTGACAGGCAACAGGGACAAGACTTGAATCTGGCAGGAACCCGGAACTAGGCACAACTCTAGCAGGAACCAGGAACTAGGATCAGCTTGACAGGAACAGAACTAGGCTTGGCTTGACAAGAACCAGGAACACAACTCTGGCAGGAACTAGGAACAGAACTAGGCTTGAGCAGGAGCCAGGGGTGAGACTTGGCTTAAGCAGAAACCAGGAACACAGCTCTGAGGGGAACCAGGAAGAGGAGCAGGGCTCAAAACAGCAAGGCCCTCAAGAACAGGGTTCACAGGAGCAGGACTTTCAGGAGCAAGGCCTTCAGGAACAGGGTTCATAGGAGCAAGGTCCTCAGGAACAAGGCTTTCAGGAGCAAAACTTCAGGAGCAAGGCTACAGGAATCAAGGCTTCAGGGATCAAGGCTTTCAGGAACAAGGCATGCTTGTTGCGAAGGCACTGGAAGTGGGGGTTGAGTCTCCTTAAAAGCGCTCAGCCCGCCCCAATGATCCCAGGTGCGCCCCTCCTCCAACATACTGCCCTCTTTTCAATCTAGGGCTTGCTGCACGTGCATGCTCCCAGGGGCAGGGTATGCATGGATACAGGAGAACACCGCCAAAGCGAGTCTGCAGGGCCAAAGTCAGCACCCCATCACAGCCCCACAGAAAAGAATCATTCCGGACCCAAAGCAGTCACAGTAGGACTGTGAAACCTTTACAGTACCTCATCTACTATGTAATCTACAGTGTCTGTGATCTGAAGATGTTTTCGGAGATCAGCATGTTCAGGTCAGAAGCTGAGATTGTCCGTATCAAATGCCCTGGACAAAACAGACTGTAAGACATCTATCACATGGCAACAAGCCCAACTCCCTCTCCCATTCATACCTCTATACAAAGAGAGGATCAGTTTGGCACACCCGACCACAGATGGTTCTCTTTGAGACCTCTCACAGGATTACTGTCGCACCCAGGAGACACAGTGAAACAGTTTAGGATTTCCCAAACATACATCTCCATGGAAAGACATCATTGAGACAATAGGGCAGTGCCCAAGGGTCCACAGCAGTAAGGGGCTCACTCTCCCCTAGCTTCCATCTAGTTTCTTGCTTTTTGATAGGTGGTGAGTGGCCCGTGTCCCTTTGCGCCCCAGGGGCCCAGCTCACTGTAACCCCACCCCTGGTTGGGTCTGTTCTCCAAAGAAAAATCTTTTTTGTCATCACTCTGGCCAGCTGACTTGGATAAGATGTGCATGATAACCAACTACTTTAGTAGGATTTGAACACCACTGAGTAGCATCAAAGGTCATTTTGCTAGTCATTAGACTGCACTACATAAACAGCTTTTAGCCTTGTTATTGATGAGACATGTTTCAGCACAGTTGAGATTCTTCAGCCAGCTGTGACCTGGTAACTCCCCCAAATCAAGAGCAACACCCAGCTCTTCCCATCAACCTAGACAAATGTCTATGTTGGATTGTTCTGAGGAAGTGAAAAGCATGGCTTACACAATATGAAATATATCAGAACCCCAAGTTACAGGAACAGGTTACTTCATAAGAAAGGTAATCTATTCAAGAGAAAGTCTTAGTCCAAGGTGCCATAAATAGAACGGTGTCTAAAGCCAGGAATTGCATCATTCAGATAGACATGGCCATTTATGCCAAGAACTTGGTGTAAATGCCAATGTCCATAGTTCCGAACAGAGAACCAAATTCTGTAACTATGCGCATAGACTTTAGAAGCACCCATGTCACACCCTTCAGCATGCCCGCTTTTCAGAATTTACATGGAGTACTTAATTTATAGAATGTTTACCAAGTAGTGCACGTAAATTCTAATTAGTGCCAATTAGTGCTGACAATTGCTTGTTAACATCCATTTAACGCATTAATTGGCTTGCTAACCAATTCAGTTGCACAAAGTAATCAGAATACGCCCCGATTTGTATGTGCAACTTTAGTTGCACTATATAGAATCTGGGTGTTTGCACCTAATTTGGAGCACATTTATGCCTACTGGAGGCTAGTGTAAATGCAGGTATTTTATAACATCGCATTTAATTTCTGGGAACACCCTTGACCAGCCCATGCCCCTCCTATGGCCACGCCCCCTTTGGAGTGGTGCACTATGAAATTTAGGCATGCATGTTATAGTATAGAGTGTAGCACAGAACCACACATAACTCTTAATTACTGCCAATTAGTTGCTTGTTAACTCCAATAATTATTAGCATCTAATTAACTAATTAGATCCGTGCCCAAATTTAAGCAACCGTTACAGAATCCAGGGATAAGTGTCTGCCCTGTGGATTAAATGTCGGGCAGATGTTGGGAAGGCCCTCTCAATTACTGTATAGATTTTGTGCTTACCGCACCTTAACTTTTACTGTTAAGATGTGCGCTGAAACCTTTACTACAATGAAAAATATTTTAGAGCACAAAAATACAAAAGTCAGTGCTGAAACAGAAGTGATATATTTCACCAAGCCTGGAATAACTTACTCCAACTCTCCCATTCTCAAATGCTTCACTGAACAGTAAAGTATAATACATATGCATTCAAAAAAGGGAGACCTGTGGCACTGGTCAGAGCCACTGGTGCCTCCCCAGTAGTTGGACCTTTGATCCAGTAGGGCAACTCTTACGTTCTATGAAATTATTGATTACTGAAACGCATGTCAATATACATCACACTTGTAAATTGTCTGGAAGCATTTTCTAGTTCATCCCTAACAGTGTCTTCTTTCTTTAGGCTAAGTCCTGAAAAGTTGGGGGACAAAGCCGCCAAATATGATCCCTTTTGCAATAGAAGTAGATTTTCAGTAATGAATTCAGGCCCCAAAAAACAAAAAGCAAATGAGTTTTTTTTTCCCTCAAAACAATGTTATCTCTTTTCATTTCTACAATGTTAATCAAAGATCTGGTAGAGAGCAATTAAGTCGCTCATATTTAATTAGATCTTTAATGTATGCTGCTGCCTACAGCGCTTACAAAGTTCTTAGCTTTCATCAGTATTCAGTTTTAAATGGTTAATGCAGCCTTCTATTGCCAAGTGTTAAAATATGAATCTTCACACTTCTGAGTCATCGATTTAACCAAGCTGTGGCTGCAGAATCAAAGAGTTTCCTGGGTATAAAGCTAGCTGTGCTTCATACCCACAAAAACATCTGAGTCAAGATTTCCAGGGTGAATTCCAGCCCACCTTATTGAAACCGAGCAGAGCCCTCCACATAGGCAACCATGTCAAAGGCCCACAAGACTACTGAACAAGAGTCTTGTGGTTTAAGGCAAAAATGTACAGCGTGCTGTCAAATAAGCTGCAAGCCAACTCCTCCTGCTTCTTCTGAAGCAATTAGAGAAATCTGCACCCTCCACACTCAGGGGACAATTTTGATAGAATCCATGTTGTTTGCAATGTACACTCATAGGCTGCAAGCTACTGTGCACAGGCTAAATCTATCTTCAAAGGGAAACCACTTGTGCTTGGAAATTAGTAGCCAGAAAGCATATGGACTGCAATTGCTCACATGCTTTGCACCTGCTTTTCATACGGCAAAATAGAATGAGCATATTTGAAAATACCCTCACCCCCAATACTCAGCCAAGGCAATCAGCATTTGATTTAAACACTGGCCACTCTGGTTTTGTATACCATTTACCTGCCAGGAACAACACCTGGATATCCGGCAAAGGTTAAATGGTATGTAGCTGGATATCCGTCAGTATCCAGTAGAAGATAGCTGGTTAGCGTTTAGTGATATAATTGTCTATCCGCTGATTTTCAGTGCTTCACCAGCTAAGTATGGCAGTCAAATCTGACTGCGTCAATATCCTGGAATATCTTTGGCTAGTTCAAACCTAACCAGCCATTGCTGAATATCAGTTTGGCCATTAAGTTTGAACTGGACAAAAATAAACCGGATATTCAATGCTGGTCACCCGGAAATGGACAGACATTGATACCTGGGCTTGGTGCCGAGTGTGGCAAGCCATCCGGCTACCTCCTGCGGTCTGAATATTGGCCCCATTGAGTGTTGGTATCTGGATACTGGCTGGTACTGAATATCTAGGTATAATCTAGCCAGCAGCAATCCATGATATTCAAACTAATACCCAGGTAGGTAACTGAATAAAGTTAGAACAGCTTTCTGCTGATCTAACTTTATTAGGTAGTTACCCTTTTACCAGTCTGAATATCACTTCTATCTGGGAACTGGTTATTTCCCTTGGTATTTATAGAATTTTTCTTTTTGTTTGTGTTTTTCCTTTGCTTCAGGAATAATGTAAATAGTGCATAATATTTTGTAAGAGTTCACCCATTTGCTCAAATAATGCATCCTTTATTTATTGAGATTTATTAATCACCTTTATGAAGAGATTCACACAGGATGGTGTACAGCAGGTATTGTTTAACATAAAACTTAAAATGTTGTTAACAGCACAACAATAGTAAAAATAGCAAAATGCAAACATAAATACAATAAGGGGCCCTTTTACAAAGTGGCGATAAGCCCAACGCAGGCTTACCGCTTGATCTTCCTCCTTACCTACAAATGCACTCAGTCTGCGGCTCCTCACTACCTCTCCACCCTCATCTCCCCCTATGTTCCCGCCCGTAACCTCCGCTCACAGGACAAAGCCCTTCTCTCAGTACCCTTCTCCACCACTGCCAACTCCAGGCTCCGCTCATTCTGCCTTGCCTCACCCTATGCCTGGAACAATCTTCCTTTACCCATACGCCAGGCCCCCTCCCTACCCATCTTCAAATCTCTGCTTAAAACTCACCTCTTCAATGCTGCCTTCGGCGCCTAACCGCTTGAGAAATAGAGAATGCCCCAATCTATCCACCCTATCAGATTAACTGTTCACTCGTCCTCTAGATTGTACACTTGTCTTTAGATTGTTCTCTTGTCTTTTAGATTGTAAGCTCTTTGAGCAGGGACTGTCCTTCTATGTTTAAATTGTACAGCGCTGCGTAACCCTAGTAGTGCTTTAGAAATGTTAGTTAGTAGTAGTAGTAGTAATCTTCCAGGACTACTCCTGGCCTAACATGGCTGCCGGCAGCAGTCCCGCCCCACACGCACAACATTTCCATGGGAAAAAGAAAACCTTAGGAAATGGCTTATGCAGTGATAACCTGGCGGTAATTGGGCATCGCCTCGTACTGTCCGGTTACCGCCTGGTTAGTATGGGAGCCCTTATCACCACCTCAATGGGTGATGGTAATGGCTCCCTGCAGCATGGCCATGTGGTAAGACTTATCTCACTGCATGGTTATTTTTTTTTTTCTGGGTTTTATCTGCTGCAAAATAAATCCAGCCCTGGAGCACAGGAAAAATGGTCCCCATTGCTAGCACAGGGCCTTTTTCCCCACAGCTTAGTAAAAGGACACTTGAATGAGGTAAACTTGAAAACTACAAACTGAAACAGTATCAAAAATATACACATTTAAGAGCACTGAAATTCAAATAACAGAGGTCTAATATGATGTCAGCATAATACAATGAAACACCTAATAAGCACACATTAGAACATTCAAATATCCTTTGCTTAAGTAGGGTGCATTTGACAGAAGGGCCAAATAGTTTAAAGGGCTCTAGGCAGTGAAACAACAGAACATAAGAAATACCAAGAGTAAATTAAAAGCAATAAATTAAAAGCAATAGATCCTATAAACAAGTAAAAGAAAACTAAATAATGAAAAGTAATTATATAAATGAAACTACTAAATTATATAATCTTCCTGCATTCACATGTGCAAAGTAATGTGTTTTAAGATTCTGGAAATCTAACAGATCAGTTAGCAATATCAAAAGACAAATAAGACCAAAAATAATAGACAGCATTTTATTACAAATTTTGCCTCATGGATGTTATTGAATAACAATGCAAACCAAAAAAAAGCACAACTGGGCCTTCAAGACAGGAGTCCTTTATTAATGAGTGACCCGACATGGGCCGTGTTTCAGCGTCAACAACGCCTGCCTCAGGGGTCGATATACAGTTTTGAGGTGTGTAAATGACAATGAAATTCAAGTCCTTAGAGGAAAATACAATTTTGGAGTGTTACATCGGCTATCAAAAAAGACGATGCTGTAGGAATTTTCCTGTGTGAACGTCGTCGCTTTTGCATGAACGACGACGTTCACACAGGAGAATTCCTACAGCATCATCTTTTTTGATAGCCGATGTAATACTCCAAAATTGTATTTTCTCTTCAACAAGGCCTACAAAAGACATCCTTAATGAATCAAATCACTCCTTAAATCACCCCAGTGCTTTAAAACACCTCTCACAGGACCTTACCTAACACCTTTCCATCTAAATCCTCATTTACCCTCAACTTATTATCGACTGTATCTAAGATTATGTAATGACTATATCAAATTAACACCCTGTAAGCCACATTGAGCCTGCAAAGAGGTGGGATAATGTGGGGTACAAATGCAATAAATAAATAAATAAAAGTTTGATTCAGATGAGTACAGAAACTTTTTTCTGAATTGTTTACTGATAAGGAATTTGTATATATAGATAAAGATATTAAGATATTTTGAGGCCAATGATGTGGTGGGTGCAGAAATCTCATTGATAGTCCAAACGTTATGCCCTGAGTGGCACTGCTGAGGTCTTAAAGTTAAGAGCTAATTGCTGTACCGAGTCCAGGTGAATGAAGAGACTGTTGTCAAAAAGGGGAACATTTTAGCAGAGAGCTGAACATTACTGCCACAGCTTTAACACAACAGTAATTTGTATGCTCATTGCTTACTGAATCACTGTGTTTTTGGTTGTTTTGTTTTGTTCGGGGGAGGGAGGGGGTCAGTTAATTTTGCAATGGAAGCTATATACTAAGCTATCAGAGAGTGGCTCTATCTTGTGGCTTTCTGCATTATCCCCTTTGTGATTATTTGATTTTGGCAGTTCTGAATTTCAGTTATGGCTGATGTATTCTTTTCTCTTACAGAAGAAGCCTGGTAGCAAAATAGAAAACTCCATCGGCACACATTCAAATATTGAGCTATATATAATTGAGTTTGCTGTACATTTTTGAATGCAAAAATAGAAAACATATGAAAAAAAGATTTGAAGCATGAATTAAGTACAATGACTTGAGAAAACTGTGAAGGCTTTGTCAAGACTGATGATTGAAATTCATAGCTCAGATCAACATTGGTAACGCGAAAGTGGAAGTACTAAGGTCTTCCTTCTTCCCAGGAAGATTCATAAATGTACATACAGTCATTTAATACTTTGATCCAGCATTATTTATACTGTTGATTTCTATAATGACTGCAATAAAGCTTTGAAATATTTTCTTATTTCTTAGTTGTTTTCATGTTTATTTACAGTATTTTTCTATGGAAATTTAGTAGTAGATGCCAGACTGCCAGCAGTATAATTTGAAACCTTGTATTTTGTTCTTTCACTGAAGAATTTTATCTTAACAAACTTCTAAGGCAGCAAGGTTAAAATGTTCCCTGTGAAACCATTAAGAATAATACCAAAATGATGCTGTACATATAGAGGGCCTGATTCATCAATGTCTTTTCCCCTAGACACTGAATGGAGCAAAATGCTTTAATAAATCAGGGCCTTAGTAAGAGAACATTACTTTACAATTTAAAAAAAATCCAAAATCTAGTTTTTCTTTCATAAATTTGGTTCTTCCTGTAAGTGCTACACTTGATTACAGAACTGCGCAAGGAGCTGGTGGGGTGGTACTGCCAACACAGCCCATTCACTTTGAATGGGCTGTATCGGCATTGCTGCACAGCTTTGTAAACAGAGGGGTAAGCTTATAGAGGAGGTATTCTGAGCAGAAAAGCTTCCAGATAGAGATTGACAAATAATTCAGGTAGAGTTTCTCCACCACCCCCATCCCCTTATCCCCAAATATTAGTCACCTTTCTATACCTGAACGTTTGTTAATTTCTATTTATTTCATTGAGAAAGAGGGATTCATCTACATTTACCACAGGGACATGTTTTCAGATCAGAAATAAGCAAATGTTGACAAATATCAGTATATATAAATGAAACACAAAAACATTCTAATGATATTCTCACAGGAAGAGGGTGGGGTGGGTTAGGTGAGAAACAGTGGGGGACTGGGTGGATGAGAGACAGGGAGAGATGGATGGTAGATAAGAGGATGACAAAGCAGTAGAATGTTATGGTTCATAATGGGCTAGATAACCCAAATCTTTTTTTAAGTCCTGTGTGGTAAGTGTCAAAATATTTCATCATTTTGATTTCAAAGGTCTTACATTCCCGGATTACCTTTAAGTTTCCTTTTAGGATTCTCACCATAAAATCATTGATGCAGTGTTCTGGTTTTGTAAAGTGCTGTCCCACAGAGGTGACATTCTGATTGGCAATGGCATTTTTCATATGATGTCTATGTAAATTAAATCTCATCTTTAGCATCTGTTTTGTTTCTCCAATATAGCACCCTTCTTCACAATTTTTACATTGAATGATATATACCACATTAGAAAATGAGCATGTGAAGGCAGTGGCGTAGCCAGACCCACCATTTTGGGTGGGCCCAGAACTAATATGGGTGGGCACTGTGTGTATGAGTAGTGTTTCTTGGGACACTACAAAATAAAGCCTTAGAATACATTTGATGATAGATTTGTAAGTAGTCTGCATCAATATAAATCACATACATAGATAATGGAAAAAAAACAACAACCAGTTACATTATCCCATATCTTAAACTTGACCAGACTTAAGTCTGCAATAACAGAAAACATCTCATGACAAGATCCTGCAATATAACAGCAATGGCATATATCCTTCAAACATTGCTTTATAACAAACATTTAAAAATATAGAACTGAGAGCCAGTGGCGTACCCCAGCATATTTGACACCCGGGGCCGATCATTTTTTAACACCCTCTCCTCTATATGAAAATATTATTTTTACTAATATGAGTTACACAACAAGTATGTACCTAGGAAAGGCAACATCTTAAACATTGCAGTGAGTACTAGAACATCAATACACCCATTGTAAAACTAAACAAGACATTAGAAAAATGATCCTGCCAACAGAAAATCATGTCTTTTTCACAAACATAGAACACAGATACATCCTCACCAAGTATAGAATAAGTAACCACAAACTAAAATAGAAATATGTAGACAAAAATTAAACTGAACCCCCAAGAGGCCAGATTCCGCATACAATGCAACACCACAGAAACAGTGATGCATGTCTCCTAGTACTGTGCAAAATATAAAGATAGCAGAAGTAAACTTGAAAAAACTGACAAATACCAATCAACACTTTACAAATTAAAAAACAGACATAAAACAAAACATAGAAAATAAGATACCATTTTATTGGACTAATACGTTTTCAATTAGCTTTCAGAGGCCAAAACCTCCTTCCTCAGGTCAGTACAGTATATTGCTGTTACGGTCCTGACCTGACCTAAGGATGGAGGTTTTGGTCTCAGAAAGTTGGTCAAAAATGTAATAAAATAGTCCAACAAACATATCACCTTATTTTCATTTTCTATTTATCACCACAGCTACAATACTACTTTATTCTAAGGCAAATAAATAAATATTTTTTTCTACCTTTGTTGTCTCTGGTTTCTGCTTTCCTTGTCATCTCTTCACTCTCTCCCTTCCATCCAGCATCTGTTCTCTTTCTCTCTCCCTTTCATCCAGCTGTCTGCTTTCTCTGCCTCCTCCATCCACTGCCTGCCTTTTCTTTCCCTTCTATCCTGCCTGTCTCCCTCTCTCCTTTTTACATGATTCATTCCAGTATCTCCCCCCTCTCCATCTTTATTTCTCCTCTCAATGTACTCTATCCATATCCATCTTCTGCTTATATCCTGTCTATTTGACTTTTTTCTATGTCCACTGTCATTTCCTCTGACTCACTATCTCTCCTATCCATAACCTCGCCTCTGTGTCCCTGTCCCTATTCCCCCTGTGTTCAGCATTTGCTCTCTGTGTTCCCATCCCTGTTCCCCCCCCCCCCCCCATGTTCAGAATCTGCCCTCTGTGTCCCCTTCCCATGTTCCTCACCCTGCTCTCTCTCTCTCCTGCACTCCCACCCCGGGGCCAGTATCTCTCTCCCTCTTCTCTCCCCTGCTTCATAGTACTGCATCTTGTTCTCCCCCACCCCAGATCCAGCTTTTTCCCAGTCTCCTCTCCCTCATGCGTCCCACCTTTCTCTCCCCTCTTGCTTCCCTTTGGTCTGGCATCACTCTCACTCCTTTCTCCACCCCCCCCCCCTTTTTCCCATTCCCCTGTCATTGCTTTCCTTCCTCTCTCCACCACTCTTTTCCCTTGGGTCTGGCATCCCTCCACCCCCTCTCCCCTCAACATCCTGCACCCAAAAACTACCCCTCTGCAAACTGCCCCAGCTTTAAAAACTATTGTACTTCCATCTTACTAATAGCCCCATATATTAAAAAAACGCACCCCACAATGATCCCCAAGCAATTGCCTTAGCCCTGCAAGTTGCAACTGCAGCACCTCATCCAAGCACCTCTCCCAAAATAGCCCCCACCTTTGCCTCAACCCATTGCAAACTGCCTCAAAACGCACTACCGGCCATCGTCCCAAAACGGCCTGCGCAAGCCTGAGCGCGTGCGGGTGCCGGGTTGGGCGGCGTGACGTCACGGAACTCCATCTCCCCTCCCTCCTGGCCGCCCCGCCCCCGGGCCGCGTTCCGGAGCGATTTGCTGCTGGTTAAGCAAGCGCTGCCGCCGGACAATTGATAACACATTTCAGGAGGGAGAGCGATACCGCACGTCGGGGGGGGGGGGGGAAATGGGTCACCTCATGCAGCACCGCACCAGTCCACACGGAAGACGTTCATGGATGGCAGCATAACGACCTGCACCCGCCCTTGGTAGACGCCACTGCTGAGAGCTGCCTGCTGCTTGGACTGGAACCAGACTACAGCCGAATCCCGATTGGAGCATCAAGAGAAACTGGGTGGGCCTGAACTGTGATTGGGTGGGCCTGGGCCCACCCAGGCCCACTCGTAGCTACGCCCCTGTGTGAAGGATTCCCTTATGCTGAATATTTCTCCCATGTGAATGACTGTAGGATCCTGTGAAATGTGTCGGCATAGCTTGCAGCTAGATATATTGCAAGGATGTGTAGTAGTTCATCCTCCTGGAATAGTGGCTGTAGATCTTTTATGATTCTTCACAATTTTTCTAGCTCAGGGTTATATGTCACTACAAGGGAGATTCTCTCTGTGGCTTTCTTTTCCTTGTACTGCAATAGGTTTTCCCTGGGTATTTTAAGGGAAGAGACAACATTCGTGGAGATTATTTGGGGGTTGTAGCCTTTTTGTTTGAAGGATTCAGTAAGGATTTTGAGGTGTTTATCTCAAAGCAGTTATGATGGTATCTTATGGCTTGGCTGTGTATAATGGATTTTTTGTATATGAAGGGTTGAAGCTGGAGTTGTGGAAGTAACTGCAAGTGGAGGGGCATAATCAAACGCGAACGCCCATCTCCATGGGCGTCTATGTCCGAAAACGGGTATGTGAAGAGGCGGGACAGACCGTATTATCGAAAAAGATGAGCGTCCATCTTTCGTTTCGAAAATACGGTTTGGACGGACCAAATGCCATGGATTTGGTCCCTTCTGAGATGGGCATTTTTTTTTTTTTGCGATAATGGAAACTAAAAACGCCCAGCTCAGAAACGTCCCAATCCAAGCCATTTGGTCGTGGGAGGGACAAATGTACAACACTACCATAGCTCTTAGGGGTGAAGGGGGCAACTACATGTGGGTACAGTGGGTTTTAGAGGCCTCCCATTTACCACCACAAGTGTTACGGGGGGAGGGAATGGGCCTGGGTCTGCCTGCCTGAAGTGCACTGCAGTACCCACTAAAATTGCTCCAGGGACAGGACTTGTTGCTGGTGTATAACCTTGGCACAGCAGTTCTCACCTGAAGACTAATCTCACTGAAAACATTCTTTATTTGAATAAGCACCTTTACTCACAGTTAACTGCAGACCAGAGGTTGTGCCCCACTGGCAACGAGTCTCGCTGGTACTGAGATTAGCAGTAGGTCCAAGCTGGCAGAATGGTGTACAATGCCCTCTTTCAGCAACATTCAAGGTAAGAACTAAGTGCTGTAACGTGGCTAACACATGAAAGGGATCTAAAAGTGTCTTACACAAATGGCCACTACCTCATGGACTTCCGGAAACAAAACAGGGCACACTCTGACCCAGTAAGCAGAGGGAAAAGCACCATGGGAGTAGAGCCTACCAACTACCAACATCGTGAGCTTTTAACACAAGCTAGTGGAATCACAGAGCCCAATACCCTATACCCATCACAATGCATTGCTGATGTGACTCTGCAGTGCCCTTAACAGAAAAGGTGTCACACTCACCCGAGACCCACATCAGAACCAGGGAAAGGCTGTCAGAGGATAGAACACATTCTGCTGTCATGGAGGTGGGTACGGCATTTGAGGCTGGCATACAGGCTGGCAAACAAAGTTTGTAAAGTGTTTTTTTTTGGTGGGAGGGGGTTAGTGACCACTGGGGGAGTCAGGGAAGGTCATCCCCGATTCCCTCCGGTGGTCATCTGGTCAGTTGGGGCACTTTTTTGGGACTTGGACCTGAAAAAAAAGGGTCCAAACAAATAAAGCGGACCAAATTCTCGTCAAAAACGCCCTTCTTGTTTCGATTATCAGCTAACGACGCCCATCTCTCCTCGGGTGATAACCACGCCCCAGTCCCGCCTTCGCCACGCCTCCGACACATCCCTGTGATCTTTGTTCGTCTCCGTGACGGACTGCAGTTGAGGATGCCAAAAATCGGGTTTCAATTATACCAATTTGGGCACCCACGGGAAACGGACGCCCATCTCCCGATTTGGGTCAAAATATGGGTGGCTTTAACTTTCGATTATGAGGCGGAGAGTCTCTTTTCCCTCAGTCGAAATCATGAAAATGTCACCAATATACCAGTAATATTTTAGGGGTTTAGTCTGATATGTATTCAAAAATATATTTTCCAGTTCTGCCATGATGAGGTTAGCATATTGGGGTGCCATCCTCGTGCCCATGATTTGTAAATAGATATCATTGTTAAAGCAGAAATAGTTGTGAGTTAGAATAAAACCTAGCACCCCCTGTTTCTCATCTAAGCCACCCTACCTTCTTCCTGTGAGACTGTCATTGGAATGCTTTTGTGTTTCACTTATATATACTGATATTTGTCAATATTTGCTTATTTCTGATCTGAAGAAGAAGGGTTGCCTTCAAAAGCTAATCAAAAAAATGTATGTTAGTCCAATAAAAAAGGTATCATCTTATTTTCTTTTCTATGTTTTGTTTTATTTCTATTTACTGTCTAAAATAGAAATGAGTGTTCAATGGGAGGCAGGACAGACACAAGGTTTTCTGGTGCTCCTGACAAATGACAAATGGCTGCAGTGCCATGGAAAGGAAGCAAAGCGAAACAGCAGAGAGACTTCAGGAGAGGAACACACGGAATAACAAAGAAACTTGTGTTGCGTTCCTTCCAACTGCAAAGCTGCCAGTCCCAGAATGAAGATTTTAGGCCGGTTCTGGAATTCAAACCGACTTATCCTGATGCACTGTGGGACCTACAACTCTGATTTCAATGGGTAGAATCAGGAGACGACAAATCCTACTCTGCTTTGGGACAGAGATTCAAAATCAGAACTGGCCAAAAAGTGTCTCTTCTGAAACTAGGTACCTTAGGCTCAGTAATTGGGCAGAGAAGTACCACTCTCCATCAGCGAAGTGTGTAGTCAGTGGATGCATACAATAGGAGAATAGTGCAGATGTACAGGCTTTGCATCTCCTCCCTCCTACAATCAGGGTTACTCCACCCCTCGGTTTCTATCCCCTCCCCAAGAAAAAAAAAGGGAGAATCTGTTGAGACTACCTTTTCATGGGCCTATCAGAGAATGGGTTGTGTGCAGTAAATGCAGGGCAGGTGCTGGACACTTCTCCTACATTTACCACACAGGCTTTGCACTTACTGCTCCTTAAGTTTTGCGTTTTAGGTATGATAAATGGAAAAACTTACTGTATATTAGTAAATGAGCTTAGTGTGTGCAAAGTTGATTTAGGGGCCATTTTACAAAGGCGTGGTAGGGCAACTGCACAGGTAGGCATGGCAAAATAGCACTACAATCAGGCTCATTTTCGAAAGAGAAGGACGCCCATCTTTCGACACAAATCGGAAGATGGGCGTCCTTCTCACAGGGTTCTCCAAATCGGTATAATCGAAATCCAATTTTGGACATCCCCAATTGCTTTCAGTTGCAGGGACGGCCAAAGTTCAAGGGGGCATATCGGAGGCATAGCGAAGGCGGGACTTGGGTGTGCCTAGCACATGGACATCCTCGACCCATAATGGGGAAAAAAGGCGTCCCTGACGAGCACTTGGACGACTGTACCTGGTCCTGTTTTTCTTACAACCAAGGCACAAAAAGGTGCCCAAAATGACCAGATGACCACCGGAGAGAATCGGGGATGACCTCCCCTTACTCCCCTAGTGGTCACTAACCCCCTCCTACCCTCAAAAAACATGTTTAAAAATGTTTTTTGCCAGCCTTTATGCCAGCCTCAGATGTCATACTCAGGTCCATCACAGCAGTATGCAGGTCCCTGGAGCAGTTTTAGTGGGTGCAGTGCACTTCAGAAAGGCGGACCCAGGACCATCCCCCTTCCTACCTGTTATGTTTGTGGAGAAAACAGTGAGCCCTCCAAAACCCACCAGAAACCCACTGTACACACATCTAGGTGCCCCCCTTCACCCTTAAGGGCTATGGTAGTGGTGTATAGTTGTGGGTAGTGGGTTTTAGGGGGGGTTTGGGGGGCTCAGCACACAAGGTAAGGGAGCTATGTATATGGGAGCATTTTATGAAGTCCACTGCTGTGCCCCCTAGGGTGCCCATTTGGTGTCCTGGCATGTCAGGGGGATCAGTGTACTAGAAATGCTGGTTCCTCCCACGACAAAAGGGCTTGCATTTGGTCATTTCTGAGATGGGCGTCCTTGGTTTCCATTATCGCCAAAAATCAGAAACGACCAAATCTAGGGACAACCATCTGTAAGGACGACCTAAATTTCAAGATTTGGGCGTCCCTGACCGTATTATTGAAACGAAAGATGGATGTCCATCTTGTTTCGATAATATGGATTTCCCCGCCCCTCCATCGGGACATTTTGCAAGGACATCCTCAACAAAACTTGGGCGTCCCTTTCGATTATGCCCCTTCATGTGACACACCATGGCACCCTGTGGTAGTTCTGTCTTTGCCACGCGGCATTTCCTGTACCAGAAAACATTTTTCTATTTTCTAGCAGGAGGGCAGGGAGTAGGCACATGCCCGGCAGTATTTGTCCATCGATGTGCGCTATCTGATTACCACTAGGTTAGCGCGTGAGCCCTTACCAGCCCTGGTAAGGGCTCAGGCAGTAAATTGCCACACACCAATATTTTTATTGGCGCACGGCCATTTATGATTTCCATTTAAAATAATGGGCATTCTTGCTGTGGTAAAAGTGGCCTTGGCATGCAACAATTTTCACATGCCCACACTACTGCAGGTCACTTTTTACCGAAGCTTTGTAAAAGGGCCCCTTAAGTTAACACATGCATAATCGATATGTCTGCATTAAATTGTTCCAATGTGTGTTAAATTTTTATTAAAATAAATGCCTGAATTGAACTGAAAAAATTCTGGAAAATGGAAAAAAAATTAAAAATCTGAAAATAAACCAAACATTTTTATGCCTGTGCACTTTCGTAATGCAGATTGACTCCTGTGCATAAATTTTCAGACTTCCAAGTTTTGCACAACAAACCCAGAGGGGAAAAGAATGCACACAGCTCAATTTGTTGCATATTTTTCTTTTTCCCTGACCAGATCCTGCTGGGATATTGAAGACTACTAGAAAAAAATGCTACAGTGGTATTCAACCACCATTCGGTATTTAACTCTCATCAGCAATGATATCACACCACCCTAACAAAAATTTCCCACAGTGTGTCAAGAAAAAAACAAAAAAGAACAGTGTTCCAGGGAACAATTTCAAATTTCACAAGGCAAAACATGAAATGAGCCCTGGGCTCAGGTTCTGCTTCTATAATTATCACATTCAGTACCTGGGGCCTCTGAGGGCACACTACAATAATGAGGAGCCAATTTCAATACACAGTACACCATATTAGGAGATAACACAGAGCTTGAGCTTGCAAATATATTCTCACCTCTGATGGAAGGGAACTAGCACAGACATCTGCTCTGGTATTCCATGTTTGCTATAGAAGCTTATAGAGTAACTGCATCTGATGGCAGCCGAAAGCAAACTAAGCAGAAAGAGGAAAAAAGATTCAGACTTTAGACAGCATTAGACAAGGATACCAGTGAACAACAGCATTTTAAGAGTTAGAACGTAGCTATAATTACGAACAAACATACAGAAATAGCCAGCAGGGCTGGTCTCAGCAATTGTGGGGCCCCATACAGACCAGTTTGGTAGATTCCCCCTATCAGAGACTTAACATTTCAAGGTGTCCTTTTACCTAGCCACGTATGGGTTTTCCACTTGCTGTGGCCATTTTTAGCATGGCGGTAAATTGGCCGCCATGCCATATTTTTTTGTAAAGGCCATGTGGCAATTTCCCTATTAGCACGTGGCTGTTACCGCAGGAGTCCTTACTGCCACCTATTTAGGAGGTGGTAAGTGCTTCCACGCTACTCCTGCACCAATTAGGTAGTGTACGGAAATGTGACCACGTTACCCAATTAGCATAGGCATGGCTACTCTCCACCTATGGGCATGCCTCCTGCACTGGAAAATAAAAAATATTTTCCAGCATGGGATTAGTGTGGACTGAGCTGAAAACTACCATGGGATGCCTCAGCACATCCCACAGCAATGCCCTTTTACTGCACGCTAGGCCCACGTTATGTCTACCATGCTCTAGTAAAAGGGCCCCCAAATACGTTGTCAGGGCTTTTTTTTTTTTTTTTTTTGTTATTTACACAGAATTATTTCAATCACCAACTACTGTTGTAATCCTAGTGATATACAAGCTTGGGATATGCTGGACCCCAAAGGTAGTACAAGAGCAAAAAGGAGAACCACTGAATGGACATTCGTCAGCTGGTTTATATGGTTGCATAGTATTACTTACTTATTATACTGTATTAGAAATAATACATTAGCTTATATTTATTTTTTTAAACAAAATTTATTAAAATAATTAAATTAAATATATTAATATTGTGTTCTGGAGCATGATTACCAAGGGGGAGGATGAGGAAAAGAGAAAGTAATGGGGATGGAGATGGAAAGGGAAAAGAAGCTTTAACTTTTGGTCAGCCACCAGCTGAGGATGCCCCTGTTGCTCCTGTTTAAGGCCGGACCTTATAGCTAGAATAGTTTGAATGGATGTAAGAAAGATGATCTTTGTACTCAACCAACAAGAACATAAGAATAGCCATGCTGGGGCAGACCGATGGTCCATCTAGCGCAGTAAAGTGGCCAATGCAGGTCACAAGTACCTGGCAGAAACCCAAAGAGTATCAACATTCTCGAGTGAGTTCCAATTCAGAACTGCTTTCTTCTCATTAATTATCTTTGGTTGTGCTGTAAACTTAAGAGTATGGTTTATTATGACCTCCTCTGCTCTGTTATTTTTTTTTTTAATGTTTTCAGTTATAACATTAAACCAAATGGAAAAACAAAATCATTAGATGGAAATCCAGCTGCCAGCCCCAAAGTCGGGATGAAGAATGCGAGAGGACTTGCAGGCTCTAAGTAACAGTGCCAAGAAGCAGGCATGATTGTTTTTCACACTGTGCTCACCTGAGGGCTGCTACAATGAGGTGTTAAGAGATGCAAGTGGCTATAAGACATCTTACGATTAATTTAATTTTCTATCTAGTGTTCAAAAGCCCAAATAATTTCAGTGTACTACTGCTGTGCTGGTAAGACCCGACTGATAATGGAACTCTGCAAATCAGATAACTTATTTAAAGCAACAGTGCTGTCAGGGTTTCTCAAATTACCAATATATCTGTTTCTTGAATTTGTTATTCCCTCTTTCGGTTGCATTCCCTGGAGTTTTGACTCATCAAATAATAAGTATGGGCACGTCCCCTTACCTTCTGACCTTGGGCCTAGTTCTTTGGAAAATCACCCCTAGATGTATAGCATTTTAAAGATTTCCTTCTTATTTGCTCTTATAAGTGTAATTCTATCTTTATAAGTCTAGAATATGGGAGACAATAAAGCACCTCTAGTCTTCTTAAATTCTTTCCAAATGCAATATACAGAGATTTATCCATTTTGAAAATTGCTCCAAATAATGTACGCACTTACATTTATTCTTACTCTTCAGCACACACACATTTTCAAAAACATGCTCATGGATTCAAATCCCTCCCCAATCTAATCCCTGGAGTGCTTTCAATTAGTTCAATTAAACTTATGTGTCGTACAACATCTATACACATAACTTTCTGCAAAAGTTGGAATGCAATTTTGTGAGCACCTGTTTCCACACATGAAATGGTGCCCATTGCATGCCTAAATGCTTCGAATACTAGCATGTATGCACATAAGTGTGCACTTAAGGCGCATAGATCCCAGTATGATGCCTAGTTGCTATTCCGTAAGTACATGACTATCTTGTGTCATGCATATTTGCAAGGGGGACTTATATGTGGGCAGACCATAGGTAACAGATAAGCGGGGTTCCCTCTCATATAGGTAACTTACAGAATACTGTAAGTTACAGTGGCATACCAAGGGTGGGTCAATGGGTGCGGTCTACCCTGTGTGCAGAAAGTAAAAGGGGTGCACTGAACAGTCATGTGGCTGTCAGTTCTGCCGGTCCCCTGCCCCCTCTGACATCAACTTCCTGTTCTGGGGCAGGGGACCTGCAGAGACAACAGCCACATGACTGTTCAGTGCACCCCTTTACTGCTTGGAGGGATAGAGGCGGAGGCTGCGGTGGTGGCAGGACATGGGCGGCAGGCAGGGTGACATGCCTGGAGGAGGGGGATGTCCACCTCAGGAGGCAACCAAGCTAGGTGTGCCACAAGTAAGTTAAACTCATCCATGCAGTTCAAACTGCCCATACTTACACCAACTCTAAATGTTGGGCACACTGATAATGGGTTATATTAGTATTCTATAACAGAACTAGGCACTTACCCTAGGTTCCTTTATAGATCAGGTTCCTATGATGCGCGCTTGGAGGTGCCCAGTTCTAGAGTTGTCCTCTCAAAGTACTGTTCATGTGTGTAAACTAGATGGTGCACAATAAAGGAAACTCCTGATTAAACTTCAGTAAGGTTTTGCAGTTAACATGGTTTAACTGCAATAGTTGACCCTCATTATTTGTGAGATCTCCATGGTAACTCTTAAGAATGTTCTTGACAGGGTGGAGCTTGCGCACTGAACAAGATGGACATATAGCCCAAGTTCTCTATCCACCTCCAGCCTTTTAAGTTTATTATTTTGAGTTCAGAGTACATAGGCAAGTGTGATTTCTTTGCCTAATTTGATTTGGAACAGATTTCTGGATCTGCCAGCGTGAGAATTTTCTCTTTATTCTTCTCTGTACCCACTCCGAGAGATGTTCAGAGCCACATCTCCCTCCTCACATGGCAGCTCTTGAACTCACTAAGTTGTGTGCCACTAACCATGATCATTTTTTAATTTATTTTTTTATTTTTTTGTTACATTTGTACCCCGCGCTTTCCCACTCATGGCAGGCTCAATGTGACTTACATATTGTATACAGGTACTTATTTGTACCTGGGGCAATGGAGTGTTAAGTGTCTTGCCTAGAGTCACAAGGAGCTGCCTGTGCCTGAAGTGGGAATCAAACTCAGTTCCTCAGTTCCCCAGGACCAAAGTCCACCACCCTAACCACTAGGCCACTCCTCCACTCATTACATGACACTCACCGTATATTCAACGGCTGAGCTCTAAAATGGGTTTTCATGTACCCTTTTTGGGTGCTGTGGATTTGATCGTAGGATCTATGACTTGTTTCTGAGGACTCTCCCTGGTGACTATTTGAGGGTTCCGCTACAGACAGCCTGCCTTCTGAACTGAAGGTGCCCCATTTGGAGCTGTACGACTGATTATAGAAGAACAATAGCTGAAGAAAGAGGAATCTTACCTGACAATAACAGGGCAAGTACATCTCCTTTACTATGTCTCATTCTCTCCTGTCACGATTAGCTATGGACTTCCTTAAGCGGGCCACCTTTGATCCCTCTGCACACTGATCTTGCTGGCCAATATGGCATCTCTCCCCCAAGCCTCTTGAAGCATGGTCTGACTCACTTCTACCCCATAGTTTGTGGATCTCTGCTTTGCACAGTAGCTGATATTCAGGTGGCAAGATTATCCTACTGTACTATACTACCTCTTACTAGGACTCCTTTTCTCCTACAATTACAGTTTTGTTATTGGATGGCAGTAATTTAATTTTTGCAGAGAAATGACCACCAGGATTAGTTATTCTTTTAGTTTATGGGCATGTGTTACCCTCCCTTTTGAAATGGCTTCTGATTTATATAATTGCTAATTCATCTACAGCTGGAAAGCTTCTGATATTAACCTTTTTCTTAGTTCCTCTAAGTTAAGAAGGACAACAAATGTCCACATTTTCATAAGATTCTATTGCTGAACATTTTTGTTTCGCTATTTTCTGTCCTAGCACAATATCGCTGCAATTAAGCTTTTTATCCTTGATGATTATCCCAGACTAATTTTTTTTATTCACTGCAGACTCCCTATTGCTGAGCATTTTTGCTTTCCTAATTATTATATTACAGCAATAATACTACAACTTAAATTTTCAACCAAGTGTTTTTTTCTAGTGTAATATTCTATTGCTGCAGGCACTATACTGTGTGAAGTAGCTAATTTTTTATATTTAGAATATTGAATTTTTACTGCTGTATTTTTATCTTTTAGCCCTGACTGTTACGTCAGGATAATTTTTCATTGCTGCAGTTACTGCTTTATGTGCTAGCTACTTCTCTTGTATACGTCCATTTTATACTGATACAATCTCCACTGTACTATCTTGAATATTATTTCAGGACAATTTTTCACTGATGCAGGTATAATATTGTGTATTAGCTATCCCTTTTCTTACAACTTATTGGATCTTTGCTGCTGTATTTTTTTCTTTTATTCTTGACTTTTATTTCAGGGCAATTTTTTTCTTGCTGCAATTGCCAAATTTGGCGCTAACTGATTCACTTTATAATTACTGTGAACTTTGACTTACTTTCTGCTCTTCTATAAGCCACATCACTTGTTTATGATCTTAGAGGATTGCAGCCCTTCTCTACAATACTGTATGCAGCAGGAAGTATATTATACACTTTAAAGGCTAACAGTTTTCTTCCACATACCTGTTACTGAAGCACTGCTTCTTTCTCTGGAACTGATAGTAAAATTGTGTTGCCTTAAACATTTACCTTCCTGTTTACTAAGGTGCACTAGTGGCTGTCGCTCAACAATGCCAGCACATCCCATTCAAAGGTTCTTAAAATACATGCAGACTGTGAAAAATTGCAGGAAGACCTTAAATTGGAAGACTGGGCATCCAAATAGCGGAAGAAATTTAATGTGAACAAATGCAAAGTGATACACATTGGGAAGAATAATATGAATCATAGTTATCTGATGCTAGGGTCCACCTTGAGGAGGTCAGCACTCAAGAAGAAGATCTAGGTGTCATTGTAGATAATATGCTGAAATCTTCTGATCAGTGTGTGATGGTGGCTAAAAAAGCAAACAGGATGATAGGAATTATTAGGAAAGGGATGGTAAATCAGACCGAAAATATGATAATGCCTCTCTATCGCTCCATAGTGTGACCTCACCTCGAGTATTGAATTCAGTTCTGGTCACCGTATCTCAAAAAAGATATAACAGAATTAGAAAAGGTTCAAAGAAGAGCGATCAAAATGATAAAGGGGATAGAACTCCTCTCATATGAGGAAAGGCTAAAGAAGTTAGGCTTCTTCAGCTTAGAAAAGAAACTGATGAGGGCAGAAATGATTGATGTCTACAAAATTCTGAGTGGTGTAGAATGAGTAGAAAAGAATCAATTTTTTATTCATTCTGAAAGTACAAAGACTAAGGGCACTCAAGGAAGCTACATAGAAATACTTTAAAGACAAATAGGAGGAAATATTTTTTCACTCAACAAGTGGTTGGACTCTGGAACTCTTTGCTGGAGGATGTAGAGTATCTGGGTTTAAAACAGGTTTGGACAAGTTCCTGGAGGAAAAGTCCATAGTCTGCTATTGAGACAGACATAAGGAAGTTACTGCTTGCTCTGGGATTGGTAGCATGGAATGTTGCCACTACTTTGGGTTTCTGCCAGTTACCTGTAACCTGGCTTAGCCACTGCTGGAAACAGGACACTGGGCTAGATGGACCATTGGTCTGACCCAGTATGGCTATTCTTATGTTTCTATGTGCTTATGTTAACGTTTAAACTTGAATGACCTACTGAATGTCACTAGCACAACAATGGACACCACAGCTCCACCATGAAGTACCTCACTCATGGGCCAATGATCAGAAGCAAACGTGGGCGCTAGATGCTATTAGCTCCATACTAACACCTGCGTTTGCTACCGCCCCATGATCAGAGCCCCCGAGCACATGAAACAATATGCTCACGGGCTCTGACCTTAACTAGCATGCAAATGTATGCTAAACAGGGTTCTCACCGCAAGTAGCATGCAAATGCATGCTAAACATATTCCTCCCCAATAATCAGCAGGCAGCTTGTCAAACATTGGTGTGCTGTCTGCGGCAGCCCTACGCCAGCTCGGAGCTGGCGTTACGGTTTGCAGACCATTGGGGAAGAATGGTGAGCCCTGTCCAGCATGCATTTGCATGCTAGCAGGCCCCCAATTCCCCCCCAATAGAAATCCTCCTGCAGGAGCAGGAACCCTGACCCCCACCCCCACCCCAAGCCAGCGACATGGGGGCTGGAGGTCCACCAGACTTCCAGTCCCTCTGAACCCCCAACAAAGCTCTGATGGCCCAGTGGGCTACAAACGAAGCCTCCCAACCTGGTGGTATAGCGGCCTTCTACCCCACGCCCGTACATTTGTTGGAGGAGGGATGCCATTTTCAAGGCAGCACTGGAAGAGGAGGGAGTGTACTACTCCCTCCTCCAACAAAGGTACAGGGGGTGGGGAAGAGGGTTGGGGGGGCTTGGTTTGCGGTCCACTGGGCCACCAGGGCTTTTTTGGGGGGATGAAAGAGGGGGTTAGGGGACTGGAGATCCACTGGATCTCCAGTCCCCGGTGAACTTGTGTCAAAGGGTTCAGGGGACTGGAGATCTGCTGGACCTCCAGCCCCCATGTCGCTGACTTGGGGTGGGGGTTCAGTGGGGGCAGTAAGCCACCAGGGCCTTCCTATTTGGGGTCTGGTGGTCCCCTGTGTTTGACAGGTCTGGACTTTTGACAGCCCAGACCTGTCAAACAAGTGTGGGAGGATCATCCCACACTTTACCCTATGATCAGAGATAGCATGTTTAAATTTGCAGATTTCACTTTATTTTTGTTTCTAGATGTATATACTAAAATTTCAAAGTTTTCTAGTTGGAATGCTACTTTATTTTGAAGCTTCTTTTCTCTTTGACACAGAATTTTCCTCTCTCTCTTTATAGTAACCTCCATCAGGAAGGGAATTTTTCCATATCCACATATGTGCTTTGTCATTTCACAAGGATGACTAGGTTTGTTTCTTGGGACATTAATAAGCTAAGTCATCCCATTAAGCAGAAAAGGGTGCTTTCGGTTCTTAAGAAATCATAAGCAATGATTGTTTTTCTTCAAGAAACACACCTGATTGATGCAGAACATGAAAAACTACAAACTGCTTGGATTTCTCAGGTATTTTATTCTCTGTATCGAAAAGAGGAGTGGCTATTTTAATTGCAAAGTGCCCCTGTCTGTTAGAATCTGTCATGCAGGATCCTGATGGTAGGTATGTTATAGTAACTGAGAAACTAGATGATAACGGTGAAAACACAGTGTGTTTTAAGCCTGTAAAACGTATTGGATATTTTCCTACATTATGTCTTGAAGTGTATTTCTCCTATTTGGCCAGCAGGTGGTAGTTCTCTGCTGTAAAGCTGTTACAGAGAAAAGAATGTTCTTTCTTTAGTTTTAGCACACAAACAGGAAGCAGTTTTGCCAGGGCTGGCTCTGTTTTCTGCCGGTTGGCTGTTTTCCCGCGGCCAGTGGAAGCGGGCTTAATGATGTCATTTGTATGCAAATGGATCCATTAATATTTATTAATGATGTCATTCATATGCAAATTGACTTTGCTTGGTTTGGGGCTGGTTTGGGGCTGGTTTTGGGCGTGAACAATTTTTTCCATCTGGCAACACTGACAGGAAGCAAGAAGCAGTATATGTTTTCTGTATCAAGATTTATTCTTGAAATTATTTTGTATATTACTTAAAATAATAAAAAAAATAAATGTACTACTTTGTAGCTTCATTGCATGCCCCCTAGTCTTAGTATTTTTGGAAACAGTAAACAAGCGATTCACGTCTACCCATTCCACTCCACTCATTATTTTATAGACCTCTATCATATTTCTCCTCAGCTGTCTTTTCTCCAAGCTGAATTGCACACAATATTCGAGCTGCGGTCGCACGCATGGAGCGATACAAAGGTATTATAACGTCAACATTTTAGTTTTCCATTCCTTTCCTAATAATACCTAACATTCTATTTGTTTTCTTAGCTGCCACCGTACACTGAGCAGAGGGTTTCAATTATCATCAATGATGAAACCTAGATTCCTTTTCTGGTCGGTGACTCCTAATGCGGAATCTTGCATTACATAGCTATAGTTTGGGTTCCTCTTTCCCACATGCATCACTTTGCACTTGCTTACAGTAAACATAATCTGCCATTTGGATGCCCAATCTCCCAGTCTCATAAGGTCCTCTTGTAGTTTTTCACAACCCTCTTCTGGTTTCACAACTTTGACTAACTTTGTGACGTCAGCAAATTTAATTACCTCACTAGTTATTCCCATCTCTAGATCATTTATAAATATGTTAAAAAGCAGCAGTCTCAGCACAGACCCTGGGGAACCCTCTCCATTGAGAACACTGACCATTTAACCCTACTTTCTGTTTTCTATCTTTTGAACAGTTTTTAATCCACAATAGAACACTATCTCCTATCCCACGACTCTCCAGTTTCCTCTGGAGTCTAGGGTCAGATGAACAAAGCTTACCATGCTGTGAACATTTGCTTTAGACTAGTTGTAGGCAGTCTAAAACAAATGGTATGTAGTGAGTAATGCACAAAGAGATTTTCCATGGCTCTAATGTGTGCCATTAGCAGCTATCGAAAACCTTATGCAGGAGCTCATTAGTATTAAAATGAGCATTCCGAGCAATGCACAGACCTGAGCACCTACCTGTCGTTATGGGGAGCAGTCTGCTTGTATTATATAGTGCAAGCAGACTGTTCCCCCTGGTGGGTGCTAAGGACCCCCCCCCCCCCCCCCCAAGACCTAAAAACTTCCCTGGTGGTCTGGTGGACCCTGAGTCTGCACCCCATCTTGTCCCTGACCCCCCATGGCACCCAAGCAGCAAATCCCTTGTGGTCTGGTGGACCCCAAACCCCTCCTGCATCCTTCTACTGGCCCCACAAGCAAAACATCCCTGGTCTAGTGGACCTCCCCCCCCCCCCGGGCATCCCCTCCTGACCCCCCTAGCAAGAATTGCCCTGGTGGTCAAGTGAGACTGCAGAGAAGTTTATAGATGATTTCCTTGTCTGCTGTATGAGAACAACTTGAGGTTAACTCTGTGATGCAGATGAAACAGGATTGTTCTGCAGAAGTTCACAATACAACACCTTTGTCTATAGCAATAAAAGATCCATATGAATGATATGAATGTAATAAAAGGCTGATGATTTTAAAGCACTGAAATACAAATGACACATAGAAAAACATCATGGTAAACATTTAAAACATGTGATTGGAAGTCCAGCAGAGATAGAGTAGCAATAGTCTAACCTAGAAGTGATATGCATGTGTAACATCATGAGCTGGGAAGTTTGATCCAAGTAGTAATGAATCGAACAGAACTGATGCAATGCCCAGAAAGTTTTGCGAGCTACATGAGAAATCTATGATTGAAAGGAGAGTTGTTCTCTGTATATTCACCAAGATACTTAAATGAAGTAACTGGGGTAATCTTATCTCCTGCTAGTGTTGAAGTGATTGATGGACTTTCCTTTGTACCAATGATCAAACAAGAAATCGATTTAGAAGGGTTCAAGGCAAGGAGTTTTATGTAAGTCAGAGGTGAAATGCTGGATCAGAGAGAGGTTGAGGGTGAGATAGTCCATTGATGAAAACATCCAAGTTTTGGGAATACGAAATCCCGTTTCCAGCATGCCCCCAACATGCCCCCTTCTGATTTGTTGTTAGTGCCCTTGGTCCTGCCCCCTTCACAGGGGAAATGTCGATCCAGAAGGTTGATCCCACCTTAGAAAGAAAGATGCCTGTAGATGGGCCGACCACTGAAGATTGCAGCCCAAAAAAGTTTGGTGAGGACTAGTTTAAGGAGTCCTTTTAGGAACCTAGAAGGAAAACAAAAGAAGCACTTCCATCTAGCAACATGTGGCCCAAGTGGCTGGAGATAAAGGGCATCAAATGCCTGTGTTGTCACTGGCCCCTATAGGTTAAATTGACCCAGAGCTTACCTAGCAGAGTTGCGTGTGCAGGGGAAAAAAGAAGAGCCAACAACCCCCTTCCTCTTTCTGTCTCAGGTTACTTTTCCCCATCTAACTTTTAAAGGCAGTTTTTCCCTCCCAAATATAGATAGCGTTTCACCTAATGCTACCTGCATCAGCTCTGGCATCTTCCTTCTGCTGTGCCCCAGCCCCTCCTTTGACATAACTTTCTGTTTCCCCAGGGGCATGGCAGAGAGAAGATGCAGGGGCTGATGTGGGTAGTAGTGTTAGGTGAATCACTGTTGGTATTCAAGACGGGGAAACTGCCTTTAAAGGTAGGCCAGGGAGGAGGATGGCCTGAGGGGTGGGGCATGCCAGTGGGGAGTATGCCAATGGGAGGGCGGCTCAGAGTGCCATGGTCCCTTGAGCTGGCCCCGCTGACAACACCACCTTTTATCCTATATGGACCAATGTAGCAGTCACTAATGATGACATCATCCATATCCTGTGCAGGGTTGAGCAGGATTAAGGCATATCTGACAAGACCCCCACAAATCGCTGTGAACTAAGCATATGCCTAGCTTGTATGTGCTTTGCACTAACTGCTCTTGAGAAATGGGGACTACAACTCCTTAAAGTCAATATGAATAAAGCCAGGACTGACTCCACCCGTCCCTCATAGCATGGAGCTATCTGGTCCTTTTTCTTATATATTGTGGGAGGTTCAGGTCATGGTGAACATGCATGACTGAAGCTAGATTAGGAAGTTAAGACAGTACCCTTTGATTTTAAAGCCTGACTGACAGACACAGAATGAAAACTACTTCAGTTTTATCCATGGTACAGTCTTCAGACATTCTAAGTGATTAAGGAAAAATATCATGATTATGGAATTACATTTCCATCTCAGCAAAGTCCTAGCATTGCATGAGTACCATGCATCAGTAGGAGAGCGTTTGTCTTCCCTGGAGTTCTTTTACAGATAAAATAAATATAAAAAGACAAGTAATTTTCTCACCTAATTTGCTTGTGGAACTGATAATTAAGTGTTGTTGGTTGCATCACAAGCGCACACTTCTGATACACGATGCAGTGTCTCTGCATATTTAAAAATTTCCATCTCTTTTTTGTCTGTTAGAGCAAAAAATGTATTTTTTAAACATACTTTTTCCTTCTCAAGCAAAGTTAAAGTTATGATTTCTTTTTCTGGAAGGCTGCCATGGAGTATATATTTGCTCAAGCCTTAATTTCTAGTTAGTGATCAAAATTAAATGTGCAGTCATGGAACATGTGTATGTTTGTATTCTCCTCAAACAAAGGCTTTGTCCAGTATTATATACATCAAAACTGAAGATAAAAATGTCTATGGAAGAAAACATGTTAAAAGGCCATGGCCAAATTTGGCTGTCCTCTTTGGTAACACAAAGCACTGTACATTTAGAAAGTGTGTATACTAGGATGGATAGACTGTTCTGTTCAACATCAGAATTCTTCACCTCCCCTAACTCATTATTGTATTCCCACCCACATCTCTTCCCCCTGGGTTCAAGAAGCAAACACGCAGAAGTTGGGTAAGGAAGGAGATGAGTTTTTGTTCTATTCCACTTCCAGGAATCCAGAAAGGAAAATTCAGCGAACAATCAGACTAGAGGAGTTTGACTTTTCAAGTCAATAAAACTCATTTTACATGCTGGTTTAAAGGTATGGATTAGGCTTGTAAAGATCTGTTTTGGACTTTACTTACAGGCTTATTTTCGAAAGAGAAGGGCGCCCAACTTTTGACTCAAATCACAAGATAGGCATCCTTCTCCCAGGTTCGCCCAAATCAGCATATTCCAAAGCTGATTTTGGGCGTCCTCAACTGCTTTCTGTCGCGGGGATGACCAAAGTTCACAGGGGCATATCGGAAGCATAGCGAAGGCAGGACTGGGGCGTGCTTAACACATGGGCGTCCTCGGCTGATAATGGAAAAAAGAAGGGCGTCCCTGACAAGCACTTGGCCGACTTTACTTGGTCCATTTTTTCTTGCAACCAAGCCTCAAAAAGGTGCCCGAACTGACCAGATGACCACCAGAGGGAAATGGGGATGATCTCCCCTTACTCCCTCAGTGGTCACTAACCCCCCTCCCACCCTAAAAAAAAACTTTTAAAATATTTTTTGCCAGCCTCAAATATCATACCCAGCTCCCTGACAGCAGTATGTAGGTCCCTGGAGCAGTTTTAGTGGGTACAGTGCACTTCAGGCATGCAGACCCAGGCCCATCCCCCCTACCTGTTACACTTGTGGTGGTAAATGTGAGCCCTTCAAAACTTACCACAAACCCACTGTACCCACATGTAGGTGCCCCCTTCATTTCTTAGGGCTATGGTAGTGGTGTACAGTTGTGGGGAGTGGGCTTTGGGGGGCTCAGCACCCAAGGTAAGGGAGCTATGCACCTGGGAGCAATTTGTGAAGTCCACTGCAGTGCCCCCTAGGGTGCCCGGTTGGTGTCCTGGTATGTGAGGGGGACCAGTGCACTACGAATGCTGGCTCCTCTCACGACTAAATGGCTTGGATTTGGTCATTTCTGAGATGGGCATCCTCGGTTTCCATTATCGCTGAAAACCGGGGACGACCATCTCTAGGGACGACCATCTCTAAGGTCGACCTAAATATTGAGATTTGGGCATCCCCAACCGTATTATTGAAACAAAAGATGGATGCCCATCGTGTTTCCATAATATGGGTTTCCCCGCCACTTCACGAGGACGTCCTGCGAGGACGCCCTCAGGAAAACTTGGGTGCCCCGTTCGATTATGCCCCTCCACGTGTACAATAGAAGATATTCAGAGAGAGTTTTTCATATATAAACTGTTGTAAAAGATGGAATATTTGGAGCAGATAAACATCTGTATGGCAAAAAGCATTTGGATTTAATTACTTGTCTTTGCGAACCAGAGTTAAAATTTGAGTACTGTAGGTGTAAGCTGACACTCTAAGTTAGTAGATATGATAACAGAGGCTGACATGATTTGCCTAAAGTCACAAGATCCATGTGGGAGGGCAAGATTTGAACACTGACTTCCCTGATTCTCAATCCACTCTTTAGCCTCCAAGACATGCTTTTATTCCAGTTTGGACATAGAAGGTAGACATTCTAAACATTTCATAATAAACACTTTGCCCCTAAACCTTTTTATTCACCCCTTCCAGTCCTCCATCCCAATCCAGAATTTTTCCCATTTTAGAGCAGTGACATAACCAGAAGTGATGTTTTGTGGGGGGCCTTGGTTAATATGGATGGGCACTAGGCAGTCTCAGCCATACTAGATATACTCTTATCGACAAATAATGTCTTTCAGTGCACCAGACAATAAATTTTTTAATTGTCTGCAAAACTGTCATGCATTCTGGTGACAGTTTAAATATTTTAAAATCAGTTATGGAAACAGTTCAATTATATTTAGTTTAACTTTTAACTGACATATCATAAATCATAAAAATAAAACAAAAGCCTCATCCCAAATGTACTTTTCTTATTCTTTCCGCCAGCCTATCCTTTCCTCTCTTCCACAGCAGCTAAGTGTTAGGCCAGCAAAGCAGGGCCTAATGAAATCTGCACCTCCACCTGGCCATCCAACCAATCCCAATCCCCCATAAGCACATATCCTCCTCCCCACCCTCCCCTCAACAGTTACAAGTCATTCAAAATTAGATTCTTCCCCCTATGTGGCAGATATTGAATACAAGACTCCCAAACTCCCCCCAAAATATGTGGAGATCGCTTATTTATAGTGCAGGTTAGCCACTCCATGTGCATCAAGTCATGGAGATTCTTCCACTGACAAAAGGGAGGAGCCCCTTCTGACCTGCAGTTTAGAAAAATTGCACACTTGGGGCTAGATTCTATATATGGCACCAAAAACATCAGCATCAAAAAAGGACCATTCTATAAGCCGTGCTTAAAGTTAAGACTTGGTTTATAGAATAATGCTTACGCCTGGGAATCGCGTCTAACTTTAGGCATGGCCATTTGCACCAAATAAAACGTGGTGCAAATGAATACACCTAAATTAGGTGCATATCCCCGTTACTAACATAACATAACATAGTAGATGACGGCAGAAAAAGACCTGCACGGTCCATCCAGTCTGCCCAAGAAGATAAATTCGTATGTGCTACTTTTTTATTTGTACTATATAACATGCATTAACCCTCCCAATTCTGCTCCCCTTTTTTCAAATCACACATAAAATTTAGGAGCGGATCCTGAGCCTAAATCTACATACATAAAGTTCAATTAAATTGCATGTTAAAAAGCCAATTATTGGCACTAATTAATTTGTTATTTAACTAAATTGCATACACAATTTTTGGTGACTTTTACAGAATTAGGGGGTTAACCATCGAGAAGGCCTTTTTCAGAAACAGAATCTTTTTTCTGTCCAATGTATCATCTAATAGCATCCCTCCACACTCACTCTTACATCAGGACTCAACACTCTTCCCACATACCTTGCAACTTTATCCCAAAAGCCCCTATCACCAGACTAGCCCAGAAGGTTTGCTCTAAAGTACCCACCAGCCACTTACATCCCTAACACATTTCCATGTCTACCAGTCCAAATTTATATGTCGTCTGCTGTTAGATGTAAATTCGCCAAACTATCCTGTAATGTCCCTCAATCCCATATGAAACATTAAGCTTCTGATCTTAGTAAAATGTTTCACTGTATGCTCAGGAATCATTTGCAGTCCTACTTCCCATCCCCATTGCTGCACAGATCCAGCTACAGATCAGCCATGCCCAAGTCTCTAAGGGATCCTTTTACAAAGTCATGCTAAAAAGTGGCTGGTGCTGATGTCAGCATGTGGGTTTTCCGTGTGCTGCAGCCACTTTTAGTGACGCGGTAAAATGGCCACCATACCATATGTTTTTGTAAATGCCACACGCTAATTTCCCCATTGGCATGTGACCATTACCACAGAAGTCCTTACCGCCACCTATTTAGGAGACAGTAAGGGTTCTTACACTACTCCTGTACTAATTGGGTAGCGCATAGTAATATGCCTGCACTACCCAAATAGCGCAGGCATTCCTACTCTTTTTCTATGGGCATGCCACCCGTGCTGGATAATAAAAATATTTTCCAGTGTAGGATTAATGTGCAGTGAGCAGAAAGGGTGGTGGAAACGTGGAATGGCCTCCCGGTGGAGGTTGTGGAGACGAGGACTGTGTCAGAGTTTAAGAAAGCATGGGACAAGAATGTGGGATCCCTTAGGAAAAGGAGGAGTTAAGGGTTATAGAGGATGGGCAGACTGGATGGGCCATTTGACCTTTATCTGCCGTCATATTTCTATATGCGTAACAATATAATAATTAGCTGCTAATTGGCCTTAACAACCAATTATTGGCTATAATTGGTGTTAATTTGCACCAATTAGCAGTTAAACGTGTAACTACCCTTATTCGGAAGTCTAGAAAGTGGTCACGTAAAATCCATAGTGTATAACTTTGAGGGGTGCGTGGACCTGGGAGGGGCATGGAAGGATCAGGGGTGCGCCCAGCACTTATATGCACATGTTATAGAATACTATCAGTTATGCACCTAACCGATAGCAGGGTATTAATCAGATAAGTATCTACTTTTCTATATATTTAACCCTTTAATTTACTTTTCAATTTTTTAAATATTTCCAATTTTCTTTCCATAAGAATTGATTCTTTGTGTTTAATTTGTATCTTTCAGGTTATCTGTCACCAGAACTACCCTCAAACCCTCTCATGTAAGTATGTGTTCCTTCCCGTATTTTCAAAGTCTTAGGGATGTGCAATTTTCCTTAAGTGTGCAGTTGGTGATGTAATGCACTTACCTGCAGCTGTCTCTGGGAACCTTGCTTGCATAGAGGTCCGTGGCTGAGTCTTCAGGGCGTATCCTGTCACCTGTCTTTAATATAACTTCATAGGAGAAATACCCTATCTCCCTTAACAATTGCACAAGTTGTTTCTTAATCTAGAACAGGGAATTTACTGTGGCCACCCAGCTAATAATAAATTAAAAATAACTATTTATTTCCTTGGCAGTCTCCTAATCTTTTACTGTAGTCCTATTCTGAAGGAGCCAGACTCTGTTTGATATCTTGGCCCAGTCTCCCTACACACTCACTCTCATTCAGCATAAACACTAACAGGCTTAGAGGGGCATAATCGAAAGGGACGTCCTCGATTCGATTTGGACGTCCTTGCAAAATGTCCCCATCTAGGGGTGGGGAAACCCGTATTTTCAAAACAAGATGGACGTCCATCCATCTTTCGTTTCGATAATACGGTCAGGGACACCCAAATCCTGAAATTTGGTCATCCTTAGAGATGGTCGTCTCTAGACTTGGTCGTTTCTGATTTTCGGCAATAATGGAAACCAAAGACGTCCATCTCAGAAACGACCAAATGCATGCCAATTGGTCGTGGGTGGAGCCAGCATTTGTAGTGCACTGGTCCCCCTCACATGCCAGGACACCAACCGGGCACCCTAGGGGGCACTGCAGTGAACTTCAGAAATTACTCCTAGGTACATAGCTTCCTTATCTTGTGTGCTGAGCCCCCCCACCCCACCCCCCAAAACCCACTACCCACAACTTTACACCACTACAATAGATTTACGGGTGAAGGGGGGCACCTAGATGTGGGTACAGTGGGTTTGTGGTGGGCTTTGGAGGGCTCGCTGTTTCCTCCACAAACGTAACAGGTAGGGGGGGATGGGCCTTTGTCCGCCTGCCTGAAGTGCATTGCATCCACTAAAACTGCTCCAAGTACCTGCATACTGCTGTAATGGACCTGAGTATGACATATGAGGCTGGCATAGAGGCTGGCAATCAATATTTTTAAAGATGTTTTTTGAGGGTGGGAGGGGGTTAGTGACCACTGGGGGAGTAAGGGGAGGTCATCCCCGATTCTCTCCGGTGGTCATCTGGTCATTTCTGGCACCATTTTGTGCCTTGGTCTTAAGAAAAACACAACCAGGTAAAGCATCCAAGTGTTCGTCAGGGACATCCTTGTTTCTTTCGATTATGGGTTGAGGACGTCCAAGTGTTAGGCATGCCGAAGTCCCACCTTCGCTACGCCTCCAATACGTCCCCTTGAACTTTGGCCGTCCCTGCGACAGAAAGCAGTTGGGGACGTCCAAAATCGGCTTTCGATTATACTGATTTGAATGACCCTGTGAGAAGGACACCCATCTTCCGATTTATGTCGAAAGATGGGCGTCCTTCTCTTTCGAAAATGAGCCCATTAATAATTCTAGCCTTTCAGTTATAAGAACAAGCTTATCTGTACTGCAAATTAACAATTTTTTAAATCGCTGTCTCATGCAGTTCTTCACACCCTCACTCACACTATTTTCCTCTCAACGTTCTTTCATACCAATTAAACTCTATAAATCCTAAACTGAATTAAATTAGTTTTTACCATCTATTTCATGGCATTCAAAACTGACACAATAAGTAGATAAACAAACTTTTTTAAATAGGTGTCTGGGCCATACCAGAAAATATCTGACAACGATATGTAAAATTTATCAAATCCTTTTCTTTCAAGAAATAAACTATCTCACTTTCACTCTCAGTTCCATTTCAGCACTAGTCTCCAGATTTAATGTACAAATCTGTCACTTTTCCCTCTCATGCCTCTCTGACACCACCACACACAACCAGCCACACTGTTGTCCAAGGCTCCTGTGCCAACTGAAACCAACTTCGTTACGCAGGCAACAAAGTCTTGGCTTGGGTCACCTGACCTATGATCACCAATCAGGCAGCTTGTCTCAGAATGTTAATAAACTTTTACAGTTTGGAATGTGGTGTTAGGCTCCATTTTGAAACCCATTTTCCAATTAGTTTCAATGGGAAAAATGGATTCCAACATGAAATGCAGTCTAAATTACACAGTATTAAATTATATAGTATTTAAATAAAAAGTATACCATCATCCAGGTCACTTTATACAGAATCTAGTTCTTGTTTTAAATTTTAAAATTAAATCGCAGTCCCCATTTTACACAAATTTGAGCTAAACCACCACTAAAATTCATTGAAACTTAAGCAAATTTTCCACACATGTTAAATAAAATATACGCTCACATACACCATCGATGGATTTTGAAAATTCGTAACCAGAGCAGCATAAAGCGCTTCGCACCAAAATTACCCATAAAAGCCATTAAAAATGCATATTAAAATTTTTAAAGGACTCAGTCCACCTAAAGGGATTCTCCAGATCCCCTGACCATAAAAATAAAAATTTTAAAACAATCAGGGAAGGCCTTAAAAATAATGTTCCAAAAATCTCAAAAATAAAACTAAATTAAATTATTCCAAGGCCCAAGGGCCTCTTACCTTGGTCACTAGACATCCACTCAGTAGTCCAATTTCTTCTTCAGGGTCTCGGTAGACCCCCGCAGTGTCAGCGGTATCCCGACGTGGTGCCTGCTGGGGGACCTCAAAAATCAAGGTCCCGGCTTCAAAATGCGGCTTAGCAGAGCCGGCCACTTTCCTTGTTGCCCTGCTTCCTCTTGTTCGCGGCGGCGCACCACTCATGTCTGCCGTGTTTTCAGTGGCTGCCTGTCAAGCCAGCCTGGAGCAGCTGAAAAACACTGGCCACCAATGAAAAAGGCCACCCAAATGGGCCAAAAATGGCCCGAAGACCGTTGGACCCAGAAAAGGGTCACAACAGATGGGGCACACCAAAAAGAACCCTAAAAAAGACAAATGGACCACAGAGCAGCCCCAGCATGGCCAAAAGACCACAGGGATCACCCCAGAGCCCAGGTAAGCCCTAGAAAGGGAACAAATGGAATGTCGCTGGTTTCTGATTACAGCAGCAGCTCGAGGAGGTGAGCATCTCGGACCCAGAATTTCTTCGGCTAGAAGGGGTTCGGCATACCACCAAGCAATTTAACAAGGTGCTGTATGTTTGGAGGGGGCCTGAGCCTGAAGTGGGGGGGGGGCAGACCCCAGTGTTGTTCCCCCCCCCCAACAGCTATACCACTGGGCAGTATATCAAAAGTAATAAACATAAACATCTTTGAATACCCTTACACTAGATGAAACTGAGTATTTCTTAGCAAGCTAACTGTTGTTTGGTTTCTTTTGATAAGGCCCGAAGATTCTTTCATTTGCTCTGTGGAACATTGAAGCCTTAAGGACTGGCATTGCTGCTTACAAGTTTCAAACCTGACCTAATTCAATCCCTTTTTAGTGTCTGTTGTGTCCAATGAGAGAAATAATTTCATAACAAGGCATCTCTGTAAAATTCCCAAAAAGTGCCTATTTTATAAAGGCAAAACAAAATCAGTAACACCCGCTCAAAATAGCAAGTATACAAAAACTTACAGAGGCATACTCAAATTCAAATGTTAGGATATCACTCCCATATTCCTTCTATCCATATCGTCATCATCAGTCCAATATAATTATTTCAATATAAAATTTTACTGAAAGTGGAGTAAAGTAAGCACCACCAACACAATGATGTTTTGAGCACTGGCTCTGCTTCAGGGTACGACTTCATAACATCTTTCCTTGTAAATTCAACACATCACCGTGACCCAATGATTTTCAATGAATGAATTATTGGGTTGTAGTGATATGTTGAAGTTATGAGCAAAGATGTTACGAAGCTCTTAGCTAGCTAACTGTTGCTTGGTGTCTTTTGTACATGCCCAGTGTTATGTTCCCTTCTTCTGTGGTCTGTACTTTTGTCTGACCTACTTCCTGCATTTGGATTCGTCAAGCTGTTGTTTCATACCTAACATGTTCCCTGCATCTGGTTTGTGCCTGTGGGGTCCTGCCACTAGCCTGTTGGTGGCTAAGTTTCTTGCTGGGGTTAACCCAGTGGTGTGCTGGAGCCGGCACGCACCGGCTCGCAAGAGCCACTTGTTAAAGTTTGACAGCTCTTTCGAGCCGGTTGTTGTTGGGGGCGAGCCGGCTCCATTGCGGGAGGTAAGCATGGCAGGAGGGCGCCATGACAGGCCATGCTTACCTCCCCTGCCGCTCCGAAGCATATCCAACCATGTCCTTCGCTCCCACCCTCCCCTCCCGCTCCCCTCCATCTTTTTTTAATTACCTCCGTCGAAGCGCGCACCATTTAAAGCCCTGCTGCGTGCTGGCCATCTCCAGGCTTCCCCTGCTTGCTTTGGATGATGTTCGTGCCTTAGTCCCGCCTTCATTCTGACGTCATTTCCTTTTTTTGCGAAGGCGGGACTAAGGCACGAACATCATCCAAAGCAAGCAGGGGAAGCCTGGAGACGGCCAGCACGCAGCAGGGCTTTAAATGGTGCGTGCTTCGACGGAGGTAATTAAAAAAAGACGGAGGGGAGGGTGGGGGCGAAGGACATTGTTGGATATGCTTCGGGGCGGCAGGGGAGGGAGGAGAATCGCTGGATGGGTAGAGGGGGGCAGGGGAGAGACCTGCTGGGCATGGGTGGGTAGAGGGGGGCAGGGGAGAGACTTGCTGGGCATGGATGGGTAGAGGGGGCAGGGGAGAGACTTGCTGGGCATGAGTGGGTAGAGGGGGGCAGGGGAGAGAGGAGAGTTTCAGGACATGGATGGAGGTGAGAGCAAGAGAAATTCTGGACATGGATTTAGGGGAGGGAAGGGAGAGAGAAGAAATGTTGGACATGGAGGGAAGATAGAGGAAGGAGATTAGAGGAGGGAAAAGGAAGTGAGGAGAGAAACTGCACATGGATGGAGAAAATAGGCAGAAGCTGGATCCACTGTACAGTCAAGTATGCGGAGGACCAGAAATGAAGAAGAAAGGAGGAAAGAAAAGAAATAAATGGAAAGGAAGCCCTGGAAACGGAGTCAAGGGAACAGATAGAGAGCAGCAGAATCAGATACTGGACCAGCATGATCAGAGAAACAAAGTCACCAGACAACAAAGGTAGAAAAAAAATAATTTTATTTTCATTATAGTGTTTGGAATATGTCCACTTTGAGAATCAGGTGCTGAACGTTAAAAGTTTATATTTATTTACTTATTTATGGCATTTTATCCCATATTAAACATGAATTAGATTGGAACCTGGGATCATTTAATTTTTTTTTCCTGGAGAGAGTAATGTGTTGGCCACCCTCCCCCCCCCCCCCCCCCCCCCCCCGGGGTATAGCCAGCTCTGCAATTTTTTGGGGGCGGGCGCAGTGGTGGACGGGGGGGGCGCAGAAGTGGATGGGGGGCACCGAGGTGGATGGGGGGGGGGGCGCCGAGGTGGACCAGGGAGAGAGCCTGTTGTTAAAAATTTACCAGCACACCACTGGGTTAACCTCTTACCTCCTATCAGCAGGTGTCAGCATGTTTCACCTGCATCTTTCTAGTCTGTGATTTATCACTTCCTCTGTGTGCATATATTATTTTATTTTATTTATTTATTTGTTGCATTTGTATCCCACATTTCCCCACCTATTTGCAGGCTCAATGTGGCTTACATTGTACCATAATGGCGATCGCCAGTTCCGGATCAAGAAATACATAGTGGTATTGTAGTAAAGCTCGTACAAGACAGTAAATTAAGCAGTCAAGTGTTAAAGATTTTTTACAGGGGTAAGAAATCAAGTGGTATTGCATTAAAGTTCACACATGGATATATATGTATTGTATGTATATATATATATATATATATATATATACACACAACTGCACAGTCTTTGCATGGCCTCTTCACAAGAGTTTGATCTTCACAACTTTAGCATTGTCTTGTGCTATTTAATTCTCTGAAATGATCTTGATTCTTTACTGTGAAGTCTTGATTTGAACCCTTCTCCCTGCTGCAAACCAACTTTGTTCCTGAATTGGGACTATTTAATAAGTGTCACCATGCTCTACTGCTCCTGTAGTGTCACTGAGTTTCTTTGGTATGCAATGCCTCACCCCAGGCTCTGGCTTTGTAGGACCTGGCAGCCACCTGAATCATAGGACTCAGCCTAAACGGATTGTGTTTACCATAGGCAGAGGATCATACTCCTAATATCCCGAGTCCAAAGGTTCCTTCTCCTGTGCTTTCTCAGTCTGGAAGTTCAGCTTGCTCATTGTCTTTTGGTCCTTCCTACTGATGAGATCCGTCACAGATACAGCAAGTTCCTGGCCCATGGTACACACGGTATTTCAGCTCTTTCCTTTAACTAGGCCATTGGTTTATTCATCAGAGATCAACCCTGATTTTATCCATGCCTGTTCTTTTCCTTGTCTTTTTGGTATCCAACCTTGGATTCTGATCATGTTTTTTGCATTACCCTTGTGTGTTCAGCTTGGTATTTACTTATTTGAAGAATTTATTTGACCAGCTTTCAAATCTCAAATCAAAGTGGTTTTCAAAATCAATAAGTATTAAACTACTACTACTACTACTACTTATCATTTCTAAAGTGCTACTAGATGTATGCAGCGTTGTACACTTGAACATGAAGAGCCAGTCCCTGCTCAACAGAGCTTACAATCTAATTAGGACAGACAGACAGAACAAATAAGAGATAAGGGAATATTAAAGTGAGGATGATAAAATAAGGGTTCTGAACAAAGTGAATAAGGGTTAGGAGTTAAAAGCAGCATCAAAAAGGTGGGCTTTTAGCTTAGATTTGAAGACGGCCAGAGATGGAGCTTGACGTACCGGGTCAGGAAGTCTATTCCAGGCATATGGTGCAGCAAGATAAAAGGAACAGAGTCTGGAGTTAGCAGTGGAGGAGAAGGGTGCAGATAAGAGAGATTTACCCCGTGAACGGAGTTCCCGGGGAGGAATGTAGGGAGAGGTGAGAGTGGAGAGGTACTGAGGGAAGAGGGAAGAACATTAAAGAGGGAAGAACATTAAACATGGACCTATGAATTCAGCAATCAACAGATACACGGCACATGGATTAAAATAAATCTATACTAAAAAAAAAAACCTAGGATAGTAACATTTTACTGACAAAAACAAAATGGTGGCTATAGGAGAACCCTGGACAAGTGTTGGAACCACATGTCTAGAGATTTAAGCTGCAGTTTACAACTGTAACTGATATGACTGGGCTAGAAGACAAGGATAAGGGAGTAGTCTAAGAAAGCAAATAGAATGTTATCAGGGTTTTAAAAAGGTTTGGAAAATTTCCTAAAAAAAAAGTCCATAAGCCATTATTAACATGAATGGGAAAATCCACTGCTTTTTTCTAGGATAAGCAGTATAAAATCTGTTTTACTGTTCTGGGATCTTACAGGAAAATGGAAACAGGAAACTGGGCCTGAGGGACCTTCAGTCTGTCCCAGTATGGCAATACTTATGTTATACTTATGTTCTTATGTTCTAACACAGTTGCCAACAGATTTCCTTTGTATCCCTGATTCATCACAATTAGGTTTTTATAAATTTCAACCTTCATTAGTGAAACCTAAAACTGCTTCATTGGAATCTATATGGGAAGCTATTATTACTCTGGAGAAATCTTTGTCTGGACAAAATGCAGTGTTATATCAACAACTTAGAAATGCCTCAACAAAAACTGATTGTTTAGAAAAAGATTTGGGCCTTTTGGCCAAGAAGGTTCATTGGGTAGAAAAGGATTATCAAGGCATTCTAAAGAAGCAACAAACATTTATGCAGGATTCTTAAAATCTTCATAGGAAGGTGGAGGAAATAGAAAATAAGCAACAGAAATGTACATTGAGATTTATAAACTTTCCTAAATCCCCCCTATACCAACCAGTCGATACGTTGAAGAAATATTTTTTTGAAACTTTGAAAGTTCCAGAAACTGCTTACCCACCTATGACTTGTATTTATTACTTGCCTCCAAAAGTTCATGTGGATGGTGAGACTGTCTAAATGCTTCCTTGGACTCATTGAGCCCTTTAGAGGTTCTAGAAACTTCGGATGACCCAATATTGCAAACTGGGACATTAATTGCAGATTTCGTATTGGAAACAGAAATTGGATATTAAAACTTTTCTTTAGGAGGAGGAGTGAAACATTTATAAACAAAGTTATTAATGTCTTCCCAAATGTATCAAAAGTTACACATAAAAGAAGGAAACAGTTCTTATTGATGAGATCTGGAGTTCTTCAGTTGGGGGCTCAATTTTGGTTGAACTGCCTGTGTAAACGTGTGATTACATGGCAAGGTTCTAAGTATATTTTCTATGAACCTCAATAGTTAACTAGCTTTCTTGCTGGGAAGCAAGCTACCCCTAAGGTTCCTTCACTTCCTGTTAATCTACTCCTAAAGTAGAGTTAATGTCCATATATTATAATACCTGGGAATAATGTCTTTAAATTTTCTCTTTATTGTTTGTATGGAATTATGTATGACACTCCCCCCCCCCCCTATTTTGAGGACTGAGTAATAATCAGAAATTAATAATTTGCCTTAATATGTATTTTTCAATTTTTTTCCTGTACTTATTTTCTATACAAGTTTTACTTCTCTATTTTTTTAAAATTATTAATAAAAATATTCTGACTGCCTATAAACATGGAAGTAGCCATCTACTTACTGATTTCCTTTGGAGGAGTGGAGTGCAGATACATGACCCAACACACAACCTGCTTACTTTATTTTTTGTCTATTAGATTGTAAGCTCTTTGAGCAGGGACTGTCTTTCTTCTATGTTTGTGCAGCGCTGTGTACGCCTTGTAGCGCTATAGAAATGCTAAATAGTAGTAGTAGTAGTAGTAGTTTCTATTATGTCTGTTTTTGTTTTTGTAATTAATTATTTTTGATAATTTGGATTGTATTATGTATGTATTTTATGTTCCCCGCTTAGATTGTTGAGATATAGTGGGCTATAAATAAATTATGAATAGCATGAGGGGGGAGGCAAGTTTTAGCAACCTTCTTGAATTATCAATAGGTTGTAGTGTTCCTGAGGTAAATGAGCATAGAATGTGACCATCTCTGGGAAAACATGATTAAAGTCACCAGAAACAAAAAAAAAAATGAGGTTTTCATGAATTCATGAATTCTATTATGGGAAACCATCTGTAATACAACAGCGCAAACATAATCCTTTTATTTGGAAAAATAAATAAGAAAGTTTCAAATATTTTGAACCCGTGTTATAAAAATCTGCCATTCTCAACATTTTGGATCTACAACATTAGTCATTATTTTCCATGAGATAGTCACATATGTTCAGAGTAAAGCTTGTAGTGTTATATAGCTCACCCAGTCTTAGTTACATGTCTTTATTTTGCTGTCTTGACTTGCTTCACCTACAGTGTTTGAACTCTTGTTTGCAAGACGTGGAAGAGCATAATCGAATGGGGACGACCATCTCTAAGGACATTCATCTCTAAGGACGTTCCGGCGAAGGGGTGGGGAAACCCATATTATCGAAACAAGATGGACGTCCATCTTTCATTTCGATAATACGGTCGGGGATGCCCAAATCTCAACATTTAGGTCAACTTTAGAGATGGTCGACCTAAATGTTGAGATGGTCGACCTTAGAGATGGTCGTCCCCAGTTTTCAGCCATAATGGAAACCGAGGACGCCCATCTCAAAAATGACCAAATCCAAGCCCTTTGGTCATGGGAGGAGCCAGCATTCGTGGTCCTCCTCACATGCCAGGACACCAACCAGGCAGCCTAGGGGGCACTGCAGTGGACTTCACAAATTGCTCCCAGGTGCTCCCAGGTGCATAGCTCCCTTACCTTGGGTGCTGAGCCTCCCAAACCCCCCTAAAACCCACTCCCCACAATTGTACACCACTACCATAGACCTTTAGGGATGAAGGGGGGCACCTACATGTAGGTACAGTGGGTTTCGGGTGTGTTTTGGAGGGCTCACATTTACCACCACAAGTGTAACAGGTGGGGGGGATGGGCCTTGGTCCGCCTGCCTGAAGTGCAGTGCACCCACTAAAAACTGCTCCAGGGACCTGCATACTGCTGTGATGGAGCTGGGTATGACATTTGAGGCAGGCATAGAGGCTGGAAAAAAATGTATTTTAATTTTTTTAGGGTGGGAGGGGGTTGGTGACCACTGGGGGAGTAAGGGGAGGTCATCCCCGATTCCGTCCGGTGGTCATCTGGTCAGTTCAGGCACCTTTTCGAGGCTTGGTTGTAAAAAAAAAAAGGGACCAAGTAAAGTTGACCAAATGCTCGTGAGGGACGCCCTTCTTTTTTCCATTATCGGCCGAGGACGCCCATCTCTTAACTACGCCCCCGTCCCGCCCCCCGTGAACTTTGGTCGCCCCTGCGACAGAAAGCAGTTGAGGACGCAAAAAATTGGCTTTCCATTACGCCAATTATGGGCAACCTCGGGAGGACGCCCATCTCCCGATTTGTGTCGGAAGATGGGCGTCCTTCCCTTTCAAAATAAGCTAGATACTGTAAGAACTAGCTTACATTAAACCTCTGTCTTGCCCTGTTTCCTCTTAAATACCTATTGGGGATGTAAATTTTTCTATCATTTTAATGTATGTTGAAATAGTGAATGATGAAATTAAATAAAAGAAAATAATTAAAAAAAAACCAAAAGTTCTGCCTATCTCTAATGCCTATGGATCAGCCATGAGAACCTAAAAGAAGGCCTTTGTTTCTTGACTGTCCACATCCCAGCCAGTGATCCTTACAGAAAGGAGCTATGGTGTCCAGGAGAAGACATCTGCTGCATCAGTTAAGTTTATGTGGGCAGAAGAAAGAAGAGGTAGTGAAAAGAAATCAGCCCATGCAGACCAGAGTGAAAGTAGCAGCAGTGGCTACAACAGAAATATGGACAGAAACCATACAAAGACCGTAAGCTAGGATAAGAAAACAGAAAGACAAAGAAGTGGAGGATGGATAGCACAGAAACCACTAGGGGCCAGGGGAAGGAAAGTGAGACTAGAGGCCAACCGAATTTCAGTTTCGGCACCAAAACCAACCCAAAATATTAGTGCCTCCTCTGACAGAAACACACCCCGCCCCAGGCTGCCCACCACTCCACCCTCCCCCTCCCCCAGTAGACGATCACTGGGCCTACCTTGTAAAGGCCCTGGTGGTCTAGTGGTGTCTTCAAGGCAGGAGGATCCCAAATTGCTTCTGTTCCGTTCCTCTGTGCTGAAATGGTGGATGTGACTTCCCATGACAAGATTGCCATGGGAGATTGTGGCTGCCATTTTGGAATTGGGAATGGCCTGAGCAGCAGCAACTTCCTCCTGCTCAGACCATTCCCAGTTCCAAAATGGCAGCAGTGATCTCCCATGGTAGTCTCTCAAGACTGACGCAAGAAGTCATGGTCACTATTTGTTCAGTACGAAGAAGGGGGCAGGAGCAATTTTGAATCCTCCTGCCCTGAAGACACCACTAGACCACCAGGGCCTTTACAAGGTAGGACCCGGGAGGGCCTACTATGGAGGCTGGGGATAAGAAGGGCGAGGAGGGTGGAGTGGTGGGCGGCCCAAGGAGGGGACATGTTTTCTGTCAGGGGGTGGGGGAGGTTGGCCTGCAGCAGTGACAATGGCACTGTTACGGTTCTGGCCGAAACTGAGCATGGATTTCAGTGGCAGATTCAGTTTTGGCTGGAACCATCAGACTCTAAGGCCCTGATGCTCAGAACCTAACACTGCGCTAAAGACAATTAGCACTGGAATAATACCGGCATTAGGCTGTGCACAATGTTCAGAGGGCATCAGTGCAGGAAACAGCAAGGCTCTGAAGATCAGCACAAGTAGCATATAAATAGAGTCAAACTAATGCAAATGAGGTAATTAGCTATTCCTTCCCAATGCTCAAAGAAGCGCTAGAATTTTGAGCATAGGGCTGTAAGTGAGACAGACAGACTGAAGGAAGTAAGGTGGCAAGAGAGAGTCTGAGGGTTATGAGTGGGAGAAAGAAAAGCCGAAGGGTAAGAACAACTAGGGGTAAAGAGAGATGAAGAGAGGCTAAGGGTGTACATGTGTGTTTCCTCTCTGAAAGGTTATTTTTGTTGTAAAATAGAGCCCACCCCCTAAATCCACTCATCTTTTTATAATAACAATGCAAGCTTTCCTCATGCAGCTATGTATCTTGGGGGGCAATGTCACTAAACTGATTATTTTTGCACATACCATGACAGTAACAGTAATGAACGTAAGAACATAAGAGTAGCCATACTGGGTCAGACCAATAGTCCATCCAGCCCAGTATCCTGTTTTTCAAACAGTGACCAAGCCAGGTCACAAGTACCTGGCATAAACCCAAATCATAGCAACACTCCATACTACAAATCCCAGAGCAAGCAGTTGCTTCCCATGTCTGTCTCAATAGCAGATTTCCTTCAGGAATTTGTCCAAACGTTTTTTAAACCTAGATATGCTAACTGCTATTACCACATCACTCCTAAGCCAGGGTATGTTGAATATGATCTCAGGCCATCAAATTTACTGCTAACACTCACCGTAATATTTGCATTGTACCAAAGAAAGCTTCCTTTTGGAGTTCATAAGATGTTACATGTATAAGCAAGTTATCCAGGTGCAGTTGGAAATTCTTTCTAAGCAGACCTGTGGCACCCAAAACAATGGAAATATTTCTATATCCTCTGCCATATTTTCTCAGTCTCAGACTGAATTTCTTGATACTTGAAGACCTTTTCTCTCTCTACGCTATTCATTGAGTAGTCACTTGGTACTGACACCTTTATAATCAATGTTATTTTTGTGTTTTTCGCTTTCACCACTATGTCCAGTTTCCTGGCACTCTACTTTTATCTGTTGGAATGGGGATGTCTCAGGTTATCATAACCTCTTCATTCTCCTTGACTTTGGTTTATATTGTGCTATGCATCCCCATCCATTTGTGGTCTATCATGAACTTGTGTCAAGTGTTAGAGGTTGAGTTTTTTTTTCCATGGCTCCTAGACTACTCTGATATTAATTTTACTAAGGTGTGCCAAAAAATGGCCTATGGTAATTTACATGCGTGTTTTGGGCGTGCGCAGAATAATTTTTCAGTGCACCTGTAAAAAACGCCTTTTTTTAAATTGTTGCCAAAAATGGATGTGTGACAAAATGAAAATTGCCACGCGTCCATTTTGGGTCTGAGACCTTACCGCCAGCTATTGACCTAGCGGTAAGGTCTCACAAAAGTAACTGGGCGGTAATGGTCTATACGCGTAAAATGCTGGTTACCGCCCGCGCAGCAGAAAATAAAAATATTTTCCAGCATGTGGAGCGAACACACGTCAAAAATGAGATTACCACAAGGGCCATGCAGTAGCTGGGCAGTAACTCAAAATTGACTTGCGTTGGGCACACGTGGAGGGGCATAATCAAACGCAAACGCCTATCTCCATGGGCATCTATGTCTGAAAATGGGTACATGAAGAGGCGGGACAGACCGTATTTTCAAAAAAAAAATGGACATTTTTCAGCTGGGCGTTTGTTTTTTTTTAGCAATAATGGAAACTAAAAACGCCCAGCTCAAAAACGTCCTAATCTGAGCCATTTGGTCGTGGGAGGGGCCACGATTCGTAGTACACTCGCCCCCTGACATGCCAGGACACCAACTGGGCACCCTAGAGGTCAGTGCGGTGGACTTCAGACAACGCTCCCACATGCATAGCTCCCTTACCACGGGTGCTGAGCACCCAACCCCCTCCCCCAAAACCCACTACCCACAAATGTACAACACTACCATAGCTCTTAGGGGTGAAGGGGGCACCTACATGTGGGTACAGTGGGTTTTGGAGACCTCCCATTTACCAGCACAAGTGTTACAGGTAGGGGGGATGGGCCTGGGTCCACCTGGCTGAAGTGCACTGCGGTACCCACTAAAAGTGCTCCAGGGACCTGCATACACGCAGGCCTCTAGGACTTGTTGCTGCTATATAACATTGGCACACCAGTTGACACCTGAAGACTAATCTCTCCGAAAACGTCCTTTATTGGAATAAGCATGCTTACTCACAGTTAACTGCAGATCAGAGGTTGTGCCCCACTGGCAACGAGTCTCCCTGGTACTGAGATTAGCAGTAGGTCAGAGCTGGCAGAATGGTGTACAATGCCCTCTTTCAGCCACATTCAAGGTAAGAACTAAGCTCTGTAACGTGGCTAACACGCAGGGGTGTGCTAGTAAATTTTTAACAACGGGCTCTCTCTCCGGGCATAGCCGGCCCTGAAAAACATGCCTCTCTCTCTCCCCTCCCTTGTGCAGGCACGCTAGGCATACCTTTGCCGAGCCCCACCAGCCAATAAATGGACTGCCACCATTCCCTGCTGCTTGTTTCTGGCTCTGAGCAGCATGATGGAACCTTCTTGCGCTTGTATAAAACATCCCAGCATGATGCTCAGAGTCAGAAAAAAGGAGCAGGGAGCAGCAGCAGTCTATTTACTTGGCTGGTGGGGCCAGCATCACTGCCAGCAAAGTAAAAGAGAATTCAGGAGGGGGCCCAAGCCCACATTTTGGGAGTCAGTTGTTAAAGTAGCCATGGGGAGGCCTACTTTAACAACCGGCTCCCAAAATTCTTAAAAACTTAACAAACGGCTCTCGTGAGCCTGTGAGAGCCCGCTCCAGCACACCACTGCTAACACATGAAAGGGATATAAAACTGGCTTACAAAAATGGCCACTACCTCATGGACTACCGGAAACAAAATAGGGCACACTCTGACCCAGTAAGCAGGGGGAAAAGCACCATGGAAGTAGAGCCTACCAACTACCAACATCGTGAGCATTTGCCACAAGCTAGTGGAATCATGGAGCCCAATACCCTACACCCACCACAATGCATTGCTGATGTGACTCTGCAGTGCGCATAACAGAAAAGATGTCACACTCACTCGAGAGCCACATCAGAACCAGGGAAAGGCTGTCACAGGATAGAACACATTCTGCTGTCATGGAGGTGGGTACGGCATTTGAGGCTGGCATAGAGGCTGGAAAAAAAGTTTGTTAAGTGGGTTTTTTTTGGTGGGAGGGGGTTAGTGACCACTGGGGGAGTCAGGGAGGTCATCCCTGATTCCCTCCGGTGGTCATCTGGGCAGCTGGGGCACTTTTTTGGGACTTGTTCGTGAAAAAAAAGGGTCCAAAAAAAGTGACCCAAAATCACGGTAAAAATGCCTTTTTTTTGATTATCAGCTAAAGACGCCCATCTCTCCTCGGCTGATAACCACGCCCCAGTTCTGCCTTCACCAAGCCTCCAACACGCCCCCGTCAACTTTACCCGTTTCCGCGACAAATTGCAGTTGGAAACGCCCAAAATTGGCTTTCGATTATACCGATTTGGGCGCCCATGGGAGAAAGACGCCCATCTCCCGATTTGGGTCGCAATATAGGCGTTTTTCTCTTTCGATTATAAGCAGGATAGGTGCCTATCAGCCTTTTTTTCGAAAGAGAAAGGCGCCCATATTTTGACCCAAATCGGGAGATGAGCGCCTTTCTCCCATGGGCGCCCAAATCGGTATAATCAAAAGCCGATTTTGGTCGTCTTCAACTGCACTCTGTCACAGGAATGACCAAAGTTGATGGGGGCATGTCAGAGGCGTGGTGAAGGCGGGACTGGGGCGTGGTTATCAGCTGAGGAGAGATGGCCGCCTTTGGCTGATAATCGAAAAAAAGGCGGTTTTACCGCGATTTTAGGTCACTTTTTTTGGACCCTTTTTTCACGAACAAGTCCCAAAAAAGTGCCCCAAGTGCCCAGATGACCACCGGACGGAATCGGGGATCACCTCCCCAGACTCCCCCAGTGGTCACTAACCCCTCCCACCAAAAAAAAAGAACTTGAAAAACCTTTTTTTCCAGCCTGTATGCCAGCCTCAAATGTCATACCCAGCTCCATGACAGCAGTATGCAGGTCCCTGGAGCAGTTGTTAGTGGGTGCAGTGGACTTCACCCAGGTGGGCCCAGGCCCATCCCCCTCCTACCTGTTACACTTGTGGTGGTAAATGGGAGCCCTCCAAACCGCCCCCAAAACACACTGTACCCACATGTAGGTGCCCCCCTTCAGCCATAAGGGCTGTGGTAAAGGTGTAGAGTTGTGGGCAGTGGGTTTTGGGGGGGATTGAGGGGCTCAGCACCCAAAGGAAGGGAGCTATGGACTTGGGAGGTATTTTACTTTTTTTGTTCCTTTTTACAAGTGCCCCCTAGGGTGCCCGGTTGGTGTCCTGGCATATGAGGGGGACCAGTGCACTACGAATCCTGGCCCCTCCCACGACCCAATGCCTTGGATTTGTTTGTTTTTGAGCTGGGCGCCTTCGGTTTCCATTATCACTGAGAAACAATACCGCCCAGCTCAAATCCGCACAAATCCGATGCATTTGCCCGGCACAAACTGTATTATCGAAAAAAAAGATGGACGCCCATTTTTTCTTAAAATATGGTCTGTCCCGCCTCTTCACGTACCCGTTTTCGGACATAGACACCCATGGAGATGGGCGTTTGATTATGCCCCTCCACGCAGCTTAGTAAAAGGGCCTCTTAAAGAGAAGTAGATCAATTAAATAACGTAAATTTGCAATTATGTGATTTATGGTGGCTATTTTATCTAGTAAATCATAAATGTAGTGCAGTTGTTATGTTGCATGGTATATATTTATTGGACTAAATTTTGTAAAAAATTAAAATCTGGGGACCCCCCATGCTGACAGGCTGGAATCTTTACCTGTGTGAAATGAGTTTTAATAATGATGTGGCCACTCCAAGAATGACCTATTCAGTCCCTTTGTTCTGAAGAAACAAAAGAGGGAGCCATCAGCAATAATTTAATTTGCACTTGCCACAGGTGTTAAGCACCTCTTTCTACTGATAGGATTCTATTTTCAGAAGAGCTGATGTCATTGTATGCATGGCCTTTGTGATGGAGATTACACTAAGAGCTCCATGCAGGAGCAATTCCAAGTACAAGGCTAGGTTGACCATGGCCCCCAGGGAACCACATTCCTCTACAATTTATGGCTCTAGTGCTCAGTAGCTAATGCGGGCGCTAAAGGCCATAAGCGCTAGACTAGTGCCCACATTTGCTGGCCAGAATACTCAGAGGACTCTTGCGCAGGGAACAACTAGCGCACTATAGGATAGCTTAAATTGCATGCTAATAGCATTTAAATTAGGCCATTTCCTATTCCTTCTGATGCTCAAAGAAGAGTGCCCTTAACAAGGGCGTCCTTACTAGTAGTGATGAAAAAGCCTCCCTCCTGAAACCGGGTAAGTTGGCCATTCTGCTCAAATTCCATATCATAATTTAGACAAATGTTGTTTATGTTTGCTTTTTTTAATGTTTTACTAAAACTTGATATACTGCTCAATCTTTACAGTACACAGTGGTTTACAATTTAAAATAATAATTAAAAAAGAAAAAAACATAAAAAGAACTCCACAAACTTCAGATAGGAAAGATACATTACATATCCAAGACTCAATCAATCCAAAACCTATATTACAGGGTCTAAATCATAACACAAACAAAATAATATTGTCCAGTTTTTTTAATGCACCCTCCCTCCAACAGCCAGATGAACCCCAAATGCTTGTCTAAAAATAGGTTTTTAATCATATTTTAAACTTTTTAAAACTTGCTTCTGCTCTTAGTTCTTTAGGATGATTATTCCACAATGTTGATGCCACCATTTACCTCCAGAAGCGGCAATCTATAATCCTGTAAAGGAAAAGGGAATGGGACTTGATATACCGCCTCTCTGTGTAGTTGTTGTTGTTGTTTTTTGCATTTAAAGCAGTTTATATAGTATATACAGGTACTTGTTTGTACCTGGGGCAATGAAGGGTTAAGTGACTTGCCCAGAGTCACGAGGAGCTGCAGTGGGAATCAACCCCAGTTCCCCAAGTTCTGCACTAACCACTAGGCTACTCCTCCACTCTAGTCCAGTATCCTGCTTATTTTTGAAGGAGATCGCTGGCCATCTTTTGACACAAATCGGGAGATGGCCAGCCATCTCCTGAAGCCGGCAAAATCGGTATAATCGAAAGCCGATTTTGGCCGGCTCCAACTGCTTTCCGTCGCAGAGCCAGCCAAGGTTAAAGGGGGAGTTTCTGCAGGTTATGGAAGGCAGGACGGAGGCGGGACAGGGGCATTGTTAAGACATGGCCGGCTTCAGCTGATAATAGAAAAAAGAAGGCCAGCTCGGACGAGCATTTGGCCAGCTTCACTTGGTCCATTTTTAAGACCAAGCCTCAAAAAAGTGCCCCAGTTGACCAGATGACCACCAGAGGGAATCAGCGATCACCTCCCCTTACTCCCCCAGTGGTCACCAACCCCCTCCCACCCAAAAAAAACCCAAAACTTTTTGCCAGCCTCTAAGCCAGCCTGAAATGTCATACCCAGCTCCATGACAGCAGTATGCAGGTCCCTGGAGCAGTTTTTTGTGGGTGCAGTGCACGTCAGGCAGGTGGACCCAGGCCCATCCCCCCTACCTGTTACACTTGTGGTGGTAAATGAGAGCCCTCCAACCCCCCCCCCCAACACACTGTACCCACATGTAAGTGCCCCCCTTCACCCATAAGGGCTATGGTAATGGTGTAGAGTTGTGGGGAGTGGGTTTTGGGGGGATTTGGGGGGCTCAGCACACAAGGTAAGGGAGGTATGCACCTGGGAGCAATTATTGAATTCCACTGCAGTGCCCGGTTGGTGTCCTGGCATGTCAGGGGGACCAGTGCACTACAAATGCTGGCCCCTCCCATGACCAAATGCCTTGGATTTGGCCGGGTTTGAGATGGCCGGCCTCGGTTTCCATTATCAGCGAAAACCGATGCCGGCCATCTCTGACATTTGGCCGGCCCCAACCGTATAGATGGCCGGCGCCGTTCAATTATGCCCCTCTATATCACCATCTTAGTAGTCTAGTAGGTATATACAGAATTACAAATGAATGTAAATAACTAGGTAAATGATCATAATACACTCTCTGTATTAACATCAACAATTTAAACCATATCCTAAATACTTTCAGCAACCAATGAAATTTCAAAAACATACCAGTTAAGTGATCAAGTTTCTTAAATTTCCCAAAAGCCTTATGACTACATTTTGCATTGTCTACAGTCTTTATAAATTAAAGTCAGATATATCAGCATAAACCCCATTACCATAATGTACACATGACGTGAAAAGAGAATGCAGCAGGATATATTAGGTCTTTTTATCAAAACAATATTTGATTGATCGTATCAACCTAAGGTGTAAAAAACTTTCTGTAAAACTGAGGAGATCTGTTTATCAAATGATAAATGTTAATTGATAATGACTCCTAATTACCTAAAACTGTCTACTGGTGGAATCAACTTGGTATTTAATTTGGCCTATCAGCTTGCCCACTGATCTAACAAGTTTGTGTTTTTGTCAATATTCACAACCAGATAAACAAACAGGAAAGCAGACTAGATAAAACAATGGTTTGTTAAAACAATACCAGACATGGCCACGTTTTGCCCTCAGGCTGCATCAGGGGTAAAACTATAAAATAAAAACATAAACATAAAATAATTTACATATACATGTAACACAAAAATCCAAATTCAAACCAATTATAAAATTTACATAGGATAAAATAATACTAAATAATCAATCATTAATTTAATCATAAACAAAAAACAAGTGTAGTATCAATCTAATACACAAAAAGTCAATATGTGTGATCAGATAGGAATTAAAGGAAATCAAAACATATATATGCAGAGGTGTAGAAAAAATTATTAACTTGCAATCAATAAAATTGTGTGCTTTTCAATTGCTTAAGTTATGGACATGTTTTCAAATTTTAATAAATACATACCTAAAAAGGGGGGGGGGGGGGGGTATATATAAAAACATACACCCAATGGTCAAAAGTAAAAACCATCCTACAATGAAAAAATATAATAATAAAATTGAAAATGATATAATTTCATCAGAGACATCCCTTACCAATATGCAACTGAACCTTAATAGACAAACGTAATGTCAAACATAAAAACTGTTCCACATGCTCTAACAATATGATAGTATGCTAAAAAAAAAAAAAAAAAAAAAAGCCACTAATACTTCTAGATTGGTTGATATTGTGTATCTGGATTTTCAAAAGGCGTTTGACAAGGTACCTCATGAAAGGCTACAGAGGAAATTGGAGGGTCATGGGATAGGAGGAAATGTCCTATTGTGGATTAAAAAACTGGTTGAAGGATAGGAAACAGAGAGTGGGGTTAAATGGGCAGTATTCACAATGGAGAAGGGTAGTTAGTGGGTCCTCAGGGGTCCGTGCTAGGACCGCTGCTTTTTAATATATTTATAAATGATTTAGAGATGGGAGTAACTAGCGAGGTAATTAAATTTGCTGATGACACAAAGTTATTCAAAGTCGTTAAATCGCGACAGGATTGTGAAAAATTACAAGAGGACCTTACGAGACTGGGAGACTGGGCGGCTAAATGGCAGATGATGTTTAATGTGAGCAAGTGCAAGGTGATGCATGTGGGAAAAAAGAACCCGAATTATAGCTACGTCATGCAAGGTTCCACGTTAGGAGTTACGGACCAAGAAAGGGATCTGGGTGTCGTCGTCGATAACACACTGAAACCTTCTGCTCAGTGTGCTGCTGCGGCTAAGAAAGCGAATAGAATGTTGGGTATTATCAGGAAAGGTATGGAACACAGGTGTGAGGATGTTATAATGCCGTTGTATCGCTCCATGGTGCGACCGCACCTTGAGTATTGTGTTCAATTCTGGTCGCCACATCTCAAGAAAGATATAGTAGAATTGGAAAAGGTGCAGCGAAGGGCGACTAAAATGATAGCGGGGATGGGACGACTTCCCTATGAAGAAAGACTAAGGAGGCTAGGGCTATACAGCTTGGAGAAGAGACGGCTGAGGGGAGACATGATAGAGGTATATAAAATAATGAGTGGAGTGGAACAGGTGGATGTGAAGCGTCTGTTCACGCTTTCCAAAAATACTAGGACTAGGGGGCATGCGATGAAACTACAGTGTAGTAAATTTAAAACAAATCGGAGAAAATGTTTCTTCACCCAACGTGTAATTAAACTCTGGAATTCGTTGCCGGAGAAAGTGGTGAAGGCGGTTAGCTTAGCAGAGTTTAAAAAGGGGTTGGACGGTTTCTTAAAGGACAAGTCCATAAACCGCTACTAAACGGACTTGGAAAACTCCAAAATTCCAGGAATAACATGTATAGAATGTTTGTACGTTTGGGAAGCTTGTCAGGTGCCCTTGGCCTGGATTGGCCGCTGTCGTGGACAGGATGCTGGGCTCGATGGACCCTTGGTCTTTTCCCAGTATGGCATTACTTATGTACTTATGTACTTAGATTGAAACTCTGGAAGTACTGCTAGCTAATTCCTCACTACATAGTTAAACTTAAAATCAGTATTTATAATCCTATTTTCATCAGACATCATATTATATCCTCTAAGCCAAATAGTGAACGGGTCAAAAGACTGTATTACTCATATTAAATCTAAATGGAATATTTTTACTTCAAAACTCTTTAGACTGTATATTTCGACTTTCTCAACAAACTGAACAATCTAGTTTTAACCATAACTCAATATTAACTAGAAGTCTAACAGCCGATCCAATTTTTGTGATGACAGCATTGTCCTAGCGTAATTCTGCAAATGTGATACAACGTTCAATTCGCTCAAATTGCATACTGAAACCGTTCCATTCTCCTGATTTTCCGGCTGGTCTTAATACTGGAATTGAGCACAAGCCATACAACATCATAATGTAAAAGGGTGAGTACTTACTCTGCTCGTTTCTCTATTCTACATCCAACACTCCTTTCTGCTGTGTTGCAGCATTACTGCATGTGTTACATCTCATGGTTTATAAGCGTCATCAGCAGGTCAAGGGTCATCAACCATCAAATATATCAAGTAATATAAAACCAAACTCCTTTAACGTTCTATGAAACATAATTACTTCCCCAATAGTAGAATCTGTGTTAGAATCATTGCAGGAAAAAATAAATCCAAATCAAAAATGAATTTAAAAATATTAAAAAATAATATAATAATTTAATAGAGTAATGTCTTTAAAATATTTTTTAATTTTAAAAAAGGGGGGTATCAGAGAAATCATTGCCAAACCCTCCGTAGCCTGCAAAAATACTGAATAATCATTCTCTTGATTTAGTCCAAAAGGTTTTACTGTGTTAAATTTATATATAAATCTCTGTTTTGCTTGCAATAATAACAATCTCCTTCTCTCCAATATGCTTTAATTTTTAACAGTACAAGAAATCTTAACTCCTCAAAGCAATGTTTAGACTCATACATATGTTATACTAATGATTTCGCCAATATCTTTCTTTTAATAGCACTTTTATGCTCAGCAATACGTTTGTTGAATATTCTTATCGTTTTTCCAAAATATACAAGTCCACATGGACATATTACTGCATAGACTACTTGTGATGTTTTGCAATTGGAATATTGTTTTAATTCATATCTTTCTCCTGTCTTAGGATTCATAAAAAATTTTGCTTTCAAATTTACAGAACAAAAAGAACAGTTTAAACATGGGTAATGTCCCCACACTGGATCATCTTTTATGGGTACTGGCAACGCCGATGGCGCAAGGAAGTCTTTAAGATTTTTAATTCTTTTGAATAAGTACATAAGTACATAAGTAGTGCCATACTGGGAAAGACCAAAGGTCCATCCAGCCCAGCACCCTGTCACCGACAGTGGCCAATCCAGGTCAAGGGCACCTGGCACGCTCCCCAAACGTAAAAACATTCCAGACAAGTTATACCTAAAAATGAGGAATTTTTCCAGTCCATTTAATAGCGGTCTATGGACTTGTCCTTTAGGAATCTATCTAACCCCTTTTTAAACTCCGTCAAGCTAACCGCCCGTACCACGTTCTCCGGCAATGAATTCCAGAGTCTAATACACGTTGGGTGAAGAAAAATTTTCTCCGATTCGTTTTAAATTTACCACACTGTAGCTTCAACTCATGCCCTCTAGTCCTAGTATTTTTGGATAGCGTGAACAGTCGCTTCACATCCACCCGATCCATTCCACTCATTATTTTATACACTTCTATCATATCTCCCCTCAGCCGTCTCTTCTCCAAGCTGAAAAGCCCTAGCCTTCTCAGCCTCTCTTCATAGGAAAGTCGTCCCATCCCCACTATCATTTTCGTCGCCCTTCGCTGTACCTTTTCCAATTCTACTATATCTTTTTTGAGATACGGAGACCAGTACTGAACACAATACTCCAGGTGCGGTCGCACCATGGAGCGATACAATGGCATTATAACATCCGCACACCTGGACTCCATACCCTTCCTAATAACACCCAACATTCTATTCGCTTTCCTAGCCGCAGCAGCACACTGAGCAGAAGGTTTCAGCGTATCATCGACGACGACACCCAGATCCCTTTCTTGATCCGTAACTCCTAACGCGGAACCTTGCAAGACGTAGCTATAATTCGGGTTCCTCTTACCCACATGCATCACTTTGCACTTGTCAACATTGAACTTCATCTGCCACTTGCACGCCCATTCTCCCAGTCTCGCAAGGTCCTCCTGTAATCGTTCACATTCCTCCTGCGACTTGACGACCCTGAATAATTTTGTGTCATCGGCGAATTTAATTACCTCACTAGTTATTCCCATCTCTAGGTCATTTATAAATACATTAAAAAGCAACGGACCCAGCACAGACCCCTGCGGGACCCCACTAACTACCCTCCTCCACTGAGAATACTGGCCACGCAATCCTACTCTCTGCTTCCTATCTTTCAACCAGTTCTTAATCCATAATAATACCCTACCTCCGATTCCATGACTCTGCAATTTCTTCAGGAGTCTTTCGTGCGGCACTTTGTCAAACGCCTTCTGAAAATCCAGATATACAATATCAACCGGCTCCCTATTGTCCACATGTTTGCTTACCCCCTCAAAAAAATGCATTAGATTGGTGAGGCAAGACTTCCCTTCACTAAATCCGTGCTGACTTTGTCTCATCAGTCCATGTTTTTGTATATGCTCTGCAATTTTATTCTTAATAATAGCCTCCACCATCTTGCCCGGCACCGACGTCAGACTCACCGGTCTATAATTTCCCGGATCTCCTCTGGAACCTTTCTTAAAAATCGGAGTAACATTGGCTACCCTCCAGTCTTCCGGTATTACACTCGATTTTAGGGACAGATTGCATATTTCTAACAGTAGCTCCGCAAGTTCATTTTTTAGTTCTATTAATACTCTATAAGCAACTCTTTATCATAGAAATATGGTATGTTCTGAATCAGTGACCAGTGTTTTCTTAGTACCTTAATTAAATCTGATGATAGATGGTCAAAATATAAGGTGCAAACAATTTTGTTCTCATGTTTATTAGAACTGCTGGCACTGGTGAGGAGAAGGTCATGTCTTTGTTGCTGTGCTGTTCGCAACATTCCTTCTTTTATATATTTAAGTGGATACCCTCTTTGTATAAATCTTCTAGCCATTACATTCATCTGTTTTCTACAGTCCTTATTATTGGAACATAATTTCTTCACTCTTAAAAATTGTCTAAAAGAGAGATTGTGCTTGAGTGGTTGGCCATGGCAGCTATCGTATTGTAGCAGTTTATTCCTATCTGTAGGTTTACGATATAATGTTGTCATAAACCTGCCATATCTAACTTGAATCTTTATATCCAAAAAGGGTATCTCTTTCCTACTGTAATTAATTTGGAACTTTAGGTTCTTATCCCTTGTGTTCAACCATTCAAAAAATTCCATTAGTATCATTTCACCACCTTCCCATATCATCAATATATCATCAATTAATCTCTTCCATATTATAATATGTTCCTTATAGGGATTATTCTGTATAAATCATTCCTCAAAATGTCCCATAAAAAGATTAGCTAATGATGGCGCTACCGTTGCCCCCATAGCTGTCCCTTTCACCTGTTTATAATAACTACCTTCGAAAACAAAAAAAAATTCTCTTTTAAAGCTATAGTGATTAATTGCATAATAAATTCAGTGGGTATCCTTTTGAACGTAGTTAATGCTTCTCTAATTACTGTTAGAGCCTCATCTTGCGGAATATTTGTGTAAAGTGATTCAGCATCAAACGTCACCAAAACAATATCATTATGTGCAATTATTAACTGATCTAATACAGTATATTAATGACATGTGATGAATCCCTAATGTAGGAGAGGATCAGGGGAATCAAAGGTCTGAGGAATGTGTCAGTAAATTTTGATAGGGGTTCCAGAAGAGAGCCAATCCAAGACACAATTGGTCTTCCCGGCTGATCTTTCAGGGATGTATGTATCTTTGGTAAATACATAAATGACAGGAATATGAGAGTGATCCACTTTCAAAAAATCATGGCCCATCTAGTCTGTCCTTCCTTAGTAACCATTAACTCCTCCTTTTCCTAAGGGATGCCATATGCCTGTCCCACACATCCTTAAATTCTGACATAGTTTTTGTTTCCACTACCTCCCTTCCTTGAACAAGTATTTTCTTAGGTTCCTCATAAGAGTATTTCCTCTCAACATCTTCCTATGCCCTCTCATTCCAGAGTTCTCCTTCATTTGAAATAGGCTCACCTCCTGTACGTTGATGCCATTGAGGTATTTAAATGTCTCTATCGTATCCCCCTCTCTCCCGCCTCTCTTCCAGCATTTACATATTGAGGTTCATAAGCCTATCCCCATATGTTTTATGACAGAGACCACTTACCAATTTTGTAGGTGCCCTATGGACTGATTCCATCCTGATTATATCTTTCCATAGGTGTGATCTCCAGAATTGCATGCATTACTCTAAATGGGACCTCATCAGAGGCTTATACAATCACCCCCAAGTCCTGCTCTTCTTTCATACACAGAAGCACTTTACCCCCCCCCCCCCCCCCCACCCCATATTGTACCATGCCCTTGGATTTAGAGAGTTGGATGGGGACAGATATCTAACCCATCCCCGCCCATCCCCACCCGTCCCCGTGGGAATCTAACTTGTCCCTGCCCATTCCCGCTGCAAGTATTATCCTCCATCCCAGCTCCCAGCCCTCCCAGCCTTTGCCCTGCCACAGTCACCTTGACCCCCCCCCCTAAGAAAGCCAGATTCTACAAGCAGTAAAATTTCTAGTAAAAGTAACATAAATCATTTTCTTCTGTGCTCTGCTAAGACAGCAGATGTACAGATTAGCAGGACCCAAAGCAGTCCAAAAGAAGTAAAGTGAGAAACAACATAGTTTATACCTAATTGTTCAACTGCCCTTAGGATTCACCTTTGGGTTTAAAAAGCAAAACCATGTGCATGTAAGGACTGGATAAATGAATTAAAGCAAAGTGTAAAGCAAATGCCCTTAATATGTAATACTTGGTAGCAATAATGAAACAGTGATAGAATTTTCACATAGCAAGCAGCCTGAGGCAACAGATTTATTTTCCACTGAACATAATTAAGTTTGTATAAACTTGGCGGCTAATACTGTGCTGAACTGAACAATGTTGGCATATTTAGACTGACACTGGATAGAACTTCAGTATGAAAGAAACCCTTCTCTCATTATTCAATACCTCTCTGTGAAATAGTAGTAATAAAAAAGGCAAGTGCATTTTTATAATATACCATTGCAATCCACAAAACAAAAGGAACAAATTCCCACATGCTATCTTTTTCTTTTAATGTAGACACAGGAAAAAAAAAGATTTTAAATGCTCCCAGGTTTTTAATGTGACATCTCCGATTTAGGAGAACAGAACAGATAGACAGTGAGTGTTAGAACGGGTTATCACATTGAAAATCTGGAATACTGTAAGATGAGCTACAGCTGCTTTTGTTGAATGGTACTGGGGATGAGCGATTTCGGAAATGTATAATAGGGAGAGACTACTGTGAGAGTGTGGGGCAGAGAGTGTTTTATTGTTAGATACGTGTGGTTTTCATAATAAAGATTGTAAAATCAAATGCACACAATGATGTGGTTGTAGTATATTTAACTATCAAGAAATATTGTATTAGTCAAGTGGCAGTGGCAGTTTATACGTGTGACTAATTATTGTGAATTTTCCCTGTGGTTGGTAATATGCATATTCTTTATGGATATCCCAAAACCAACAGCTGGGAGTGTCCCAAGGTCTAGGTAGAGGACCACTGTGCTAAAGCAAGAAGGTTCTTCAAAATAAATAAGTAAATAAATAAATAAAACAAAAAACCTTGGCTCTGTGTTGCTTCATTTCATATTATCTCTAGACACTAGTCTCCCATATTAACAGATTTTATTATATTTATATACCTTTATTTTAATAAAAGCTGTGTTCTTTTTAAACTAAATCTGTGCCCACTGTTTTTTTTTTTTATATCTTTCACTAAACTCACCTTTTCTCTGTTAAAGCCATGTTCCTTGCTGGCTATCAATCTGGATCAAGGGTTCTCAACCCAGTCCTTGGGACACACCCAGCCAGTCAAGTTTTCAGGATACCCACAATGAATATACATGAGATAAATTTGCATGCACCATCTCCATTGTATGCAAATCTATCTCATGCATATTCATTGTGGGTATCCTGAAATCCTGACTGGCTGGGTGTGTCCCAAGGACTGAGTTGAGAACCCCTGATCTGGATCCTTGATTGAGGATCCAATAGTAGTTGGCCTTTCCTGGCCGGTTAAATTGCCTTGAATATTGATCCGTTTGTTTTCACAGTAGAAACAAGTCATAGTCCATGTCTATCTTAAGAAAAGTGGCATGATGTTTCTTCCACTCTCACAAAATAAAATATTGCTCTGAGAAATCAAATAAAAGAGCACAAATTGTTTTTACAGACACTTTTACAGTGTGCATCTGTGTCTGTGTTGATTTCTGAATGTCATCCAAACAGAATGGAATACTAAATTAAACACATGAAACAAGACGTCGGGTCGTTTTATAAATCCAAAACAGAAAAAAAACTTTAAACGTAGAGCAATTCAAACAAAAACAACCACAAAATCTCTTTGAATACACAATAATGCAAGGAATATATTTATTATGGGAGTATCTCAGTATAATCAAAACCCACCTCTAATCCAATCATATGTGGCTATCTAGAGCATATCTTTATATGAGCATGCCAGCCATAAGGTGGTCACTCAATAAAAGCTCCTTACAATCACCAGTATGTCCCATATTTAAATTGTGATGTCTGCACAAAAACTAAAAAGTGCCATCCAAAACAAAAGGAAAAACATTAAGAGGGCTATTTTCAAAAGGATTTGCAAGTCAGAATGTCCCAAACAGAAGTCCAGGACACATATATTTTGGAACAGGATACAGCTTGTTTGAAAAAAACGTGAGATGGACCTCCATGCGCTAGAAACGTCCAGCATAAACATCCATTTTACAAACTGAAACATCCATCTTTTGAATGGGGGGAAAACAAGGGACATAGCAGCATTCTTAGGAAATAACCACACAGACATCCCTGCAAAAAAAAGGGTCAGCCTAGTGGTTACTATAGTGGACTGTAAACCAAGGAACCCAGCTTCAAATCCCACTTTAACTCTTTGTTTTTGTAATTGTGAAATCTCCTTATTCCCTACACTCTTCTCTGTTCAGTGGCGTACCAAGGAGGGACGGTGGGGAGCGGTACGCCCAGGGTGCACGCCGCTGGGGGGGTGCCACGCGTCTGTTGGCCGAGTCCTCTCGTTCCCTCCCTGCTGCTCCCTCTGCGCGGAACAGGTTACTTCCTGTTCCGGGGCAGAGGGAGCAGCAGGGAACAAGCAGACTCGGAGCCGACAGGCGCGCGGCACCCCCCCCCCCCCCCAACCAGCAGGTAAAAATGCACCCGGGGGGGTCGCGCTGCACCCGGGGGGCTGTAGTTTTGCCGGTGGGGGGTCGCGCTGCCAGCCTAGGAACGCCACTGTCTCTGTTTCCAATGTTCTGCAGACCACAACCTTCTCCAGCTGCTGTCACTTTCTGAACTCCATCTCACTTGTTCACACTCTACCACTTTTTGCTATGTTGGCCCACAACTGTGGAACAGGCTTTTTTTTTGTTGTTGTTACATTTGTACCCCGCGCTTTCCCACTCATGGCAGGCTCAATGCGGCTTACATGGGGCAGTGGAGGGTTAAGTGACTTGCCCAGAGTCACAAGGAGCTGCCTGTGCCTGGAATCGAACTCAGTTCCTCAGGACCAAAGTTCACCACTAGAGGCCACTCCAACCACTAGGCCACTCCAAGCTTCTGCTTCAAATTAGGAACCTACCAACTCTTTCTGCTTTTAAGAAATCACTTAAATCCCAATTGTTTACTGAAGTCTTTGCTTCAGATTTTCACTGGGTTGTTGTTGTTGTGTTTTTTATTATTATTATTATTATTTCTTCTCTCTGTCTTCTCCTCTTGTTAATGGCTTTATTTTTATTGTACTGTAAACCACTTTGAAGCCTAGAACAGGCCATATGTGGTATATCATGCAGAAATAAATAAAAAAAAAACAGAAAAATACCTACTGTACTTGAATGTACACCACTTTAATAGCCTTCAAGTTTGCAGGTGTCTTATATATTTAGGTACAGTAGGTATTTTTATGTTTCTGGAGGGCTCACAGTTACAAGAAAATAAAAAGAGGTGCTAAAGTGGAATTTGAACTTGGATCCCTTGGTTTACAGTCCACTGCACTAACCACTAGACTACTACCAGGACCGCCAAGGGGGGGTGGGAAGATTCCCCGGTCCTGGCCTCCAAGGGGGGGGGGGGGGGGCCCAGCGCCAGCAAGGTTTCAAGGGAGCAGAACCGTTTTCCTGCCTGCCTGCTTCTGGGTTTGTCTCTGTCCTGATCCTTTGTGCCAGCAACTGGGTGATTGAGTTAACACAATTACCCGGATCCCGGCACATAGGAGCAAGAGTCAACAGACCGAGGGAGGAGCAGAAACGGGAAGATAAGGGGATGGGGGTGGCAGCCTAAGTGGGGGGACAGCCCAAGTGGAGGGGGGCGTGGCAGCAGCCCATTTGGTGGGGCTGTCCTGCCCCGAGCCCAGCTGTCTCTCTCTCGGTGGCCCTGACTACTCCTCAGACCTGCCCATAATATCTGAAGCTGTCATAGAGCCTTTCTGGTTAGGAGGAGAGAGAGAGGGACAGCAATCACTGGGTGATTAAGGAGGTGTCATGCCTTAATCCCTCTAGTGGACAGTTGCTCAATCAAAGCACTTTTCTAAAACCTGGATGTTCCAGAAACAGGTCTAAATAAGGATGTCCTTCTTTAAAGGTTTCTTCCCCTTCAGTAATCACTGTTGAACAACCTATTCCCACCCGCAACACACCCAGAACACACCCTCTTGCTATTTGGATGTACTGCAGTGTTGAACGTCCCTATTCTGCCTCTGCAAAATTAGGATTTGGACATTTCAAGCACATGGATGTTCATTTTGGCGTTTTGAGACCTTCATATGTTTGAAAATGAGCATCTAAATGTCTTATTAATCAACTTCTCTGAAATAATCTTTTAGAGACAGTCTATGAAGTAGTCTTTTAAGGACACTGTATAACCCTGCTTTAAAGCCTGCTGTAAAATAAACTCATAAAGAGCATTTATCAAAAATAATCACTTATCTTGTGAAGGGTTGTGTGGTAAAGCAGTGTTTCCCCAACCTTCTCCTGTAGGCAGGTCAGCCAGTTGTGTTTTCACAATTAGCTCAATGAGTGGCCAGGGTGGTGGACTCTGGTCCTGGAGAACTGAGGAACTGAGTTTGATTCCCACTTCAGGCACAGGCAACTCCTTGTGACTCTGGGCAAGTCACTTAACCCTCCATTGCCCCAGGTACAAACAAGTACCTGTATACAATATGTAAGATGAGTGGGAAAGCGCAGGGTACAAATGTAACAAAAAAAAAGACCCAGTATATGCAACTCAATCTCATACATATTAATTGTGTTAATCCTGAAAACCCAATTGGCTGGTGTGCATCCAGGAGAGGGCTGGAAAACACTGTGGTACACACTTCATTACATACCATAGGAAAACCAACCCTTTTTACAAGTAATTTTAGCTTATACTAGAATGATGGAACAATACAGGATTATGATAGGTACGGACGGAGAGAGAGATCTTGGGGTGATAGTATCTGAGGATTTGAAGGCGACGAAACAGTGGGAAAAGGCAGTGGCTGTAGCTAGAAGGTTGTTAGGCTGTATAGAGAGAGGTGTGACCAGCAGAAGAAAGGGGGTGTTGATGCCCCTGTATAAGTCGTTGGTGAGGCCCCACCTGGAGTATTGTGTTCAGTTTTGGAGGTCGTATCTTGTTAAGGATGTAAAAAGAATTGAAGCGGTGCAAAGAAAAGCTACGAGAATGGTATGGGATTTGCGTTACAAGACGTATGAGGAGAGACTTTCTGAACTAAACATGTATACTCTGGAGGAAAGGAGAAGCAGGGGTGATATGATACAGATGTTCAAATATTTGAAAGGTATTAATCCGCAAACGAACCTTTTCCGGAGATGGGAAGGTGGTAGAACGAGAGGACATGAAATGAGATTGAAGGGGGGCAGACTCAAGAAAAATGTTAGGAAGTATTTTTTCACGGAGAGAGTAGTGGATGCTTGGAATGCTCTCCCGCGGGAGGTGGTGGAAATGAAAACGGTAACGGAATTCAAACATGCGAGGGATAAGCATAAAGGAATCCTGTGCAGAAGGAATGGATCCTCAGGAGCTTAGTCAAGATTGGGAGGCGGGGCTGGTGGTTGGGAGGCGGGGATAGTGCTGGGCAGACTTATACGGTCTGTGCCAGAGCCGGTGGTTGGGAGGCGGGGCTGGTGGCTGGGAGGCGGGGATAGTGCTGGGCTGACTTATACGGTCTGTGCCCTGAAGAACACAGGTACAAATCAAAGTAGGGTATACACATAATTAGCACATATGAGTTATCTTGTTGGGCAGACTGAATGGACCGTGCAGGTCTTTTTCTGCTGTCATCTACTATGTTACTATGTTACTATGAGAGGAATGAGGGATGTTCTTTGGGATGACACAAACACATAAAATAGTTTTGTCAGCATTTTAAAATTTTGTCTGTTGTGGATTTCTCCCTGTATGTGGCATTTTTGGTTTGGTAAACTGACAGAAACCACAGCATGTACTGTAAGCACCACACGTTACACTTCTTAACCTACTGTTGCTTAACTCAGGAAGGAAGAAAAGCATGTACAGTTCATCTCATCTCGATAAGCAGCAGAGGGCATAGGGCTGTGTTTGGTAACAATAGGCACATGCAAAGATAAAATAGGAGAAAGTAGCAAAACATGAAAGACAGATGCAAATTTTGAATCTATAATGAGAGATGTCGCTGTGCCAGGTACAGTTTGCACCTCATTTCTGCAGTTGCTCTAGAAAGTCCACTGAATTTATCTGTGCACATGCTGTAGGCTGATGTAGTTTATAAATGCTGAGAATGACAGCGATGTGGAGTGTTCTGTAAGTGCATTTGTTAAGTGGCAGACAGTTGAGGAGCCCACATTCATGAAATGTAGGTGTTCATCTGAATTCTGACCTTTGGACAATAAGCAGTTGCCCACATCCAGCACCAATTCTTGATTGGCATATTTTGTCAAGGTTTTTCTCCTCATCTGAGAGGGCCAGCTGCAACCAGGGTGGCAGCCTGTAAAGCTGCTAATTATCCAGTCCACTTCTTTTATAATAAGATCCTTTAGACAGTGCCAGCAGAATGCCTTTCATCAGAGTCTCTCAGGCTTTTATTCCTTCAAATGACCACCGGGGTAGGATTGAATGGACCATGAATGAATGGAGGAAAGAACAACCCCGTGGTGGGCTGTAGCAATTGCAGCCAAACATTGACATTAAAGGCTAGCAACGGATTATGTTAAGGGTATATATGTCTGATCTATTGGTCTCATTTAATTCTGCTTGTAACCCGCGATCCTCAAAGAAGGATTTGCTGAGCATGCCCTCTTTTAAGAGACTGTATTTGTAATTTACAGGAAAGAGAGCATTTTCGGTTCTATGGTAAAGTCTGTGGAACAGATAGCTTAGATGTCTCCTATGACAAATATATAGTAACATAGAGGGGCATAATCGAACATGGGCGGCCATCTCTAAGGCCACCCATCTCTAAGGGCGAACTAGGTAAGGGGTAGAACTGACCGTATTATCGAAAAAGTTGGGCGCCCATCTTTCGTTTCGATAATACGGTCCAGGCTGCCCAAATCCCAACATTTAGGTCGACATTAGAGATGGCCGAACTCGGTTTTCACCAATAATGGAAACCGAGAGCGGCCATCTCAAAAACGGCCAAATCCAAGGCATTTGGTCATGGGAGGGGCCAGCATTCGTAGTGCACTGGCCCCCCTCACATGCCAGGACAGCAACCGGGCACCCTAGGGGGCACTGCAGTGGACTTCCTTAATTGCTCCCAGGTACATAGCTCCCTTCCCTTGGGTGCTGAGCCCCCCAAATCCCCCCCAAACCCACTCCCCACAATTGTACACCACTACCATAGCCCTTATGGGTGAAAGGGGCACCTACATGTGGGTACAGTGGGTTTTGGGTGGGTTTTGGAGGGCTCGCATTTACCACCACAAGTGTAACAGGTAGGGGAGGGATGGGCCTGGGTCCATCTACCTGAAGTACACTGCACCCACTAAATCTGCTCCAGGGACCTGCATACTGCTGTCATGGAGCTGGGTATGACATTTGAGGTTGGCATAGAGGCTGGCAAAAACAGTTTTTTAATTTTTTTCTTTTAGGGTGGGAGGGGGTTGGTGACCCCTTGGGGAGTATGGGGAGGTCATCCCCAATTCCCTCCGGTGGTCATCTGGTCAGTTCGGGCAGCTTTTTGAGGCTTGGTCCTGAAAATAAATGGACCAAGTAAAACCAGCCAAATGCTCGTCAGGGCCACCCTTCTTTTTTCCATTATTGGCTGAGAGTGGCCATGTGTTCAGCACGCCCCAGTCCCGCCTTCGCTAAGCCTACGGCACTCCCCATTAAACTTTGGCCACTCCTGCGACAGACTTCAATTGAGGGCGGTCAAAATCGGCTTTCGATTATGCAGATTTGGCTGCCATTAGGAGAAGGACACCTATCTCCCGATTTGTGTCGGAAGATGGGTGCCCTTCTCCTTCGAAAATAAGCTGAATAGTAACATAGTAGATGATGGCAGATAAAGACCTCTATGGTCCATCCAGTCTGCCCAACAAGATAAACTCATATGTGCTACTTTATATGTATACCTGACCTTGATTTATATTTGCCATTTTCGGGGCATAAACTATAGAAGTCTGTCCAGGACTAGCCCCACCTCTGAACCACTAGCCCCCGCCTCCCAATCACCGGTGCTGCCACCCAATCTCCGCTAAGCTTCTGAGGATCTATTCCTTCTGAGTAGGATTCCTTTATGTTTATCCCACACATTTTTGAATTCCATTACCGTTTTCTTCTCCACTACCTCCGCGGAAGGGCATTCCAAGTATCCACCACTTAGATTATCCATGCTTCCATATGGGGGTAAAAGTGTGGTAATGGCATCAGGCTTTTTTAGGTGATACAGACTGAAGACAAGATAGTTTGAAGGGAAGTAAATGTAGACATTATGTTGTATTAGAATAAGGTATTTGGAGTTCATATTTAAGCATGTAATATTGTAAAGGTAATGTTGTAAATCACTTTGAGTATATTTACAAGGAAAGTTAATAAGTCTAAATAAATGAATAAATAAATATTTGCCCCTTCAGGTTGTAGTATTTAAATCATTTACAAACAATCTTTGGGCATTTTAACTCCAAGGAATCTTTGCACCTCTGTAGCTTGTAAATATGGAGAAACACAAAGGACTGACCTTCTGAGGGAGGAAGCCTTGTTAACCATCTTGAAGGAGAATGGGCTTCTCATTGCTGACACATTCCACATTGTATACATTATCATATATCAGGCTATCCAAAAGGGAGACTCTAACACAACTATCCTATCAAAAAAGGCAATAGGCCCTACTCAAAGGCATAGTAAGAGGAGTGGCCTAGTGGTTAGGATGGTGGACTTTGGTCCTGGGGAACTGAGGAACTGAGTTTGATTCCCACTTCAGGCACAGGCAGCTCCTTGTGACTCTGGGCAAGTCACTTAACCCTCCATTGCCCCATGTAAGCCACATTGAGCCTGCCATGAGTGGGAAAGCGCGGGGTACAAATGTAACAAAAATAAAATAAACATAAAAGTGACACAGCATTGCCCAAATCAACATAATAATGCATTGCAATATCTCCTCCAACTGTAGCTCTTGCTCAGCCAATAGACCAAGCAGACAGAAGGAACAGTACTTTAACAAACAGCTGCCCATGTTTAACATATATAATAGAAAGCACCATGGGAGTAAGTCAAAACTGTAGCTGCGAATTAGCAGACTTCCAAGTATGTGGCTGCACACATCATGTCATACAAGTCAGTGAGCCGGGCAGAAGTAAATAGTTCAACCTGGCACTTCCGGAGGCTGCCAAAATATTATAGACAGGACCTGTGCAGCCCAGCCCACCAAATGCATTTCAGGTTGCACTCGGATTTCCCATATGCAAAATCCACTCAAAAATGTGGACACAAATGCAATATTAAGAGGTCAACAAAGATGCCCATACTAGCTCCACAGAACATACTATTGTTTTATTGCCCTGCAGCAAGTAAAGGCATAGCAAAGAGAATAGCATAGTAGGAATATTAGACTATGGCCTGCACCCTATTTAAAGTGACATACCAAGTTGGTGAGGTGTAGGCTGGTAAGTTGTGTCATTACCAATGTATATCACATTGTTTCAGGAACTCAGAGGTGCACACATAGTCCTGCAGCATAGAAGCCCAACCCATAGAAGCCCAGCAAACCTCATGTACAGTTCTATGTAGGGCTGACAGACATCCAATTGTTGGTCTCCTAACAAATGAGTCATTTAATGTAGTATCTCAATCCATAAGGTAGAGCAAGAAGGTTCAAGTAGTGACCAATCCAGCCCTTCGCCAAGAGGGGTGCAGCCACATGTTACTCCAGAACATAAAAGATGTACATTTTAATTAGTGCCAATTAGCACCAATAATTGATTGTTAGAGTCAATTATCAGCACTAATTGGCTCATTATTCAATTGAATTGAGTGCACACCCAAATTTGTGAGTGCAATTTTTAGTATCATTTATAAAATTCAGGAGATAGTGCAGCTACAAAGGGTTCAGAAAAGGGTAAAAGAAATTATATAAACAGGATTAGGTGAGGTTAAACAGGATAGGGACCTTCAGCTTGGAGAAAAGCTGACTGAGAGGGGATATTATAGAAAACTAGTAAAAAAGGCCCGTTTCTGACACAAATGAAACAGGCGCTAGCAAGGTTTTCCTCGGAGTGTGTATATTTGAGAGAGTGTGTGTGAGAGTGACTGTGTGAGAGAGAGAGAGTGAATGTGTGAGTGTATGTGTGTGACAGAGAGTGAGTGTGGGTGCGAGTGTGTCTGTGAGAGAGAGAGAGTGTGTGAGAGAGAGTGTGTGTGAGACAGAGTGTGAGAGTATGTGTGCAATACACAGACTCTCTGTGAGACCGAGAGAGTGTATGAGATCGAGAGAGTGTTTGAGAGTGACTGTGTGACACATAGAGAGTGAATGTGATACAGTGTGAGACATAGAGTGTGCGAGAGACAGTGTGTGAGAGTGAGAGAGATAAAGACACTGACTGTGAGAGAGAGAGAGAGAGAGTGTGTGTGTGGGACAGAGATACCTCCCCCCTCCCTCTCTGGTCTGAGGACCCCTCCCCCTCCCTCTCCCCCCCCCCCCTCAGGTCTCTGGACCCCCTCCACTCTGGTCTCAGGACAACCCTTCCCCTTCTGGTCTCAGGACCCCCTCCTCCTCCCTGGTCTCAGGAACCCCTCCACCCCTCTCTCTGGTCTCAGGACCCCCTCCACCCCCCTCTCAGGACCCCCTCCCCCTCTCTGGTCTCAGGACCCCCTCCCAATGTCTCCCCTCTTTCTTTCTGCATCCTTCCATCCAGTGTCTCTTTTTTTTTCCGTACCCTTCCATCCAGCGTCTTCCCTCTTTCTCTCCCCATCCTTCCACCCATCTACCCTCTCTCCTGATCCTTCCATCTAATGTCTCTCTCCCCTCCTTCTATCCAGTGTCTCTCTATCTCTCTACCCTTTTCTTTTGAGTTTCCTTTCTCTCTGCACATCCTTCCAGTCTCTCCCCTTTCTCTCTGCATCCATTCATCCATCTCCCCCTTTCTCTCCCCATCCTTCCATCATGTCTCTCTCCCCATCCTTCCATCTGTTTTCACTCTCTCTCCCCATCCTTCCATCCATCTACCCCCTCTCCCAATTTTTCCATCCCGTGTCTCTCTCTCTTTATCCCCTTCTTTCCATCCAGACCCGCCCACCCAATACAGACCTGCCAAGTCTCCCATGAAGCACGCGGCGCCAGCTCCCATTTCCGGCCACTGCTGCTTCTCCTGTTGAGCAGCAGCGGCCGCTACAAAAACCAAATCAGCTGTTTTTAAAAAGCAAGCGCGGCACCGCAGGCAGCCAACAGGCATTGGCTATCGGCTCTGCAGCCGCTCCTCTCACCTCTCACGTTGCTGCACTCCTCCGGGGTCTGCTCCAGGGGCAGTGACGTGAGAGGCGAGAGGAGCAGCTGCAGAGCAAACAGCCAATGCCTGATGGCTGCCTGCGGTGCTGCACTTGCTTTTTTAAATCAGCTGTTTTTGTTTTTGTACCGGCCGCTGCTGCTCAACAGGAGAAGCAGCAGTGGCCGGAAATGGGAGCTGGCGCCGCGTGTTTCGCGGGAGATTTGGCAGTTCTGTGTTGGGTGGGCGGGCCTGGAGGGAAAGTGGCTGGGCCTGGATGGCGACGGGGGGGAGGGGGAGCAGCTGCGGCGACATCATGAGGTGGAGGGGGGAGTGGTAGCAACCTCGGGGGGTGGAGGGGGGAGCGATGGTGACCTTGGGGGGGTGGAGGGGGAGCGATAGTGACCTTGGGGGAGTGGAGGGGTGAGTGGCGGTGGCAGCGACCTTGGGGGAGGGGCGTGGCAGCGAAGGCAGCATGGGCGGGGCCTCGTGCTGCTGTCGTGTGGTTGGTCAGTGCTGTGTGTGATGTGAGCCTGGGCTTCGGAGCCTAGCAGACCAACTCAGCCACGAACACAGGCAGAAAGACAGAACGTTGGAGGTGAGAATTATTATACAGGATTGTGAACAAGGTGGAACAGTTAAGAATATACTGGGTCAGACCAATGGTCCATCTAGCCCTGTATCCTGCTTCCAATAGTGACCAATCCAAGTCACAAGTACCTGGCAGAAACCCAAAGAGTAGCAAAATTCCATGCTACCAATCCCAAGGCAAGCAGTGGCTTCCCCATGTCTGTCTCAATAGCAGACTATGGACTTTTCCTCCAGGAACTTGTCCAAACCTTTATAAACCCAGATACGCTAACTGCTGTTACCACATCTTCCGCCAAAGAGTTCCAGAGCTTAACTATTCATTGAGTGAAACAATATTTGTTTAAAAGTATTTCCATGTAACTTCATTGAGTCTTTTTATTTTTTGAAAGAATAAAAAAATTGATTCACTTCTACTCATTCTACACCACTCAGGATTTTGTAGACCTCAACCAAATCTCCCCTCAGTCATCTCTTTTCCAAACTGAGGGAGCTCTAACCTCACCTCTTTAGCCTTCCCTCATATGAGAGTAGTTCCATCTCCATTACCATTTGGTCGCTTTTCTTTGAACCTTTCCTAATTCCACTATATATTTTTTTAAAATACAGTGACCAAAACTGAATGCAATACTCTAGGTGAGGTTGCACCATGGAGCAATACAGAGGCATTATAATATTCTCAGTCTTATTTATCATCCCTTTCCTAACAATTCCTAGCATCCTGTTTGCTTTTTTGGCCACCACCGTACACTGGGAAGAAGATTTCAGCTTATTATCTACAATGACACCTAGATCTTTTTCTTGGGTGCTGACCCATAAGGTGGACTCTTGCATCAGGTAACTATGATTCGGATTGTTCTTCCCAATGTGCCCAGTCTTCCAATTTCCTAAGGTCTTCCTACAATTTTTCACAGTCCACATGTGTTTTAACAATGTTTAATAGTTTTGTGTCATCTGCAAAAAAACAGAGAAAAATGTAGGCAGATAAAGACCATATGGCCTATCCAGTCTGCCCATCCTTGCCATCTACCCTCCCTATCACTCCCTTAGAGATTCTACATACTTGATTATGTTGGTTTAATAAAACGTTTCACAGTCTGCAAGAAATTCAACATTTCTTTTTAAGTTCTCCTTTCAAGACACAGTTTGACAATCCAAAACCAGTCCTAGGAAGAACAGGATACATCCTAGATTATAGATCTTCTAGCCTTAAGAAGTAAACTGATGTGTGCTATTTTTTTAATATTATGTAACCAGTTCAAATGTCACTAGGCTTTTATGGGGGAGGGGGGTTCTGTCTGATCAATTGAACTTTAAGGATGATGTCTTCAGTTTCTGGCCCCATTATTACCCCCTGATATGATAGTCACTGCAAAGAGTGAACACAAGCTGCATTGCTGGGTCTAGGTGCCCGCTGCTTAGGGTACTGTGTAATTTCATTGTCACATCTGGTTTGAATGGAGCTGTGTGATGTGGCAGGTCAAGGTTTCAGCTACAGTCGAGTTGCCAGTCTGCGCTTTCAAGCTCTGTTTCATTTTGTTGTGTGTGTTTTTTTTGCCCTCCATCCATGATTTTCATGATAGCTACAGCAAACCAGAATCTCTTCATTATTCAGGAAAGGGGGGAGGGAGCGCTGAATGCTCAGGTGCCGTAGTGTTATCCCTATTTTAATTAAGAAACAGTTACATTTATTTCAGCCTTTTTAAAACTAAGATTCTCTCATTATTCTTTCACTCCTCTCTTCCCTACCCCTCCAATTGTTCTTCAAGATGGATATCAGGCTGATAATCTTTTTATATTTAGTGGCGTTTATCCATAAAATGCTACTGAAAATCCCTGCAGACAACTTCAGTGCTATCCAGATAGTGCTGGACTGTCTGGAACTGAGCCTCAGTTTATCCAAATAGATATCCAGATACACTTGCTGCAGCAGGACATGTTTATCCACTCCTACCCCTAGCTGAGATAATATTAAACCATCTCTGATCTCATGTGCAACTTTCTTTAAATTAATCACCTTACTCCTCTTACTCTCTTACCTATCAATATGTTCCAACTTTGCTTTACCCTTTACTATCAATTAAAATGTTTTTTTTAATCATTTATTTATAATTTTTTCATTGATCACTTGCAAAACAGTAAAACAGAGATGATTGTACATTAAAACAATATTAAAAGAAAACAATCTCAACAAGATAAATGGATTTTATACAATCTTTCTCTTTCTTAGACCACAAAATAAATAGGGAGAGTGAAACAAGACAAGGAGATCAATTTAAACAACAGCAAACAAAGAAAACGTGGTATTATCCCCGGTTATTATTTATCTAAATCATTATTCCACATTGATCATCTGGTTGGTTTCTTCAAGACCATAACGGTGCATAGTCCATCAATTTCATTGGAAACATACTTATTGTCCAATATTAGTGAAAGTAATACACCTGATTTCATTTTTTTTCTCCTTTTAAAACCAGAAATTGTTTAACAATACAAACCCTTGAATCTCCAATCCAATTCCCGCTGATTAAAGTAATCCCAGTTTCACAGGCTTCACTCCTTTTGAATTAATATTATCAATTAAAATGTTTTAATACATATTGTGTTGACATTGTACGTAGTATGCTATGCCATGCTTTTTATTGTTATTTGAAAATTTTTACTGCTGTAATTGTCTATTGCTCATGTTTGATCTGTTGTTACTGTATACCGCCTTGAGTGAATTCCTTCAAAAAGGCGGTAAATAAATCCTAATAAATAAAAAAATAAATATCCAGATATTGGCATTGAGTTTCACCAATATCTAGATAATGCTGCTGGCCAATTCTATACCTGGTTATTCAGAACCAATGGTCGGATATCGGGTGATGCTGAATATTGGGGTATAACTTTAAATGCCACGGCAAGTGTTTAAGTATTACCAACCACAGAATTTAAATGTTGACTCATATGATTTTAAAAGCAGAGTAGCAGACTTCAAACTTGGCTGGCTTATGCAGTAAACAACCTACACACTCTGTACCACACTGAACCTGCTATCGAGCGGGAAAGAGCGGGGTATAAATGCTATAAATAAATAAATAAATAAATAAATAAATAAATATTCACCTAGGGCAGCATCTTCTGGGAAGAGGGTGAGGCAAAGAGCTGCTATAATCTAAAACAAATACTGTATAGCCTGAGAGATGCACTAACTCAGACAACCATCAACCTGTTTTTTTAAATTATTATTATTATTTTTTACATGTTTAATGTTTCTAGGTGAGAATATTTGGCGGGAAATCATAATTTTTGCATGTAGTTATTACAGTCTTTGGGATGGAAGCTCTAGGAGGCCAGAAGGTAATGCAGCAGAGGGAAGGCTCAAAATTGAAGGGTCACCTAGAGTGCCCAATGCCCTTGCACCAGCCCTTACTTAGGGGATTTTGTTATTGTTCCCTAGCTCCACAATTTCCTCCTGTGTCTTCAGGGTTTAAGCTATATTACTACGCTACAGTGCCATGAGCTTTCGTTTGCAACTGCTCAAGGTCTTTAGCCATGTACTAACCTTTTGGTGTATTTCTGCACCCATAGTATGAAAATTAGGAACATAACTTTTTGCACTCAAACAGAAGTTAAGTGCCAAAATAGGACTGAAACAGCAGTTAGTTGCCTAAGTGCACTTAGGTACTATTGTATAAATTGGCACCTAAGGGCTTGATATTCAAAGTGATTTAACTGGCCAGAAATGGCTCCTGCCCAGATAAATCATCTGTTCAGGGCTAACCAGTCATTTTCAGTGGCACTTAACTGGTTAGGGCCTATCTCAAAACCAGCTATTTTGGGGGGTGTTCTGGGGGGAAGTCAACACTTGACCAGTTAAGTGCCAATATTCAGCATGTAAACGGCCAAGGTCACCTCCTAAATAGGGCCCCATAAAAGTCAGTCCTATCTTTATGCGATGCCCCATAGCCGATTAAGTACTGAATATCACACTTAATCGGCTATGGTGTAACTAGCTCCAGAAACCCAGAAATTCAATGCCGAAGCCTGGACATGACCCGGCATTGAAGTTTTGGGCATAACCTCAGCAGCAGTCAACAAGATGCTGAGCACCACTGGCTGAATATTGACCCCTAGGTGTTCTAGTGCGTAACTGCAAAGGGGGCGTTCACATGGGAGGGACATGGGTGGATCATAAGTGTTCAACTAATCATGTGTGCTCTTTATTGAATGCAGTCAATTAGATGTTGACTGCTACATTTAGGTGTCCATTTACACTTGCCATAGATCAAGCATAAGTGGTGACCCCTAAATTTAGATTCCTACTTGTTGACTTAAATATAAAATACTAGCATATAATGTAGATTTTGGATGCCCAACCTTTATAGAATTACGCCCTATGAGCCGGATTCAGTAAATAGCACCCAGTGCTCTTCTATAAAAGGCACGCTGGGATGAGCACTCGTTATAGAAGAATAGCATTGGGCGCCACATCCCATGCTCAACTTTGGGTGTGAAAATGTACACCAGCTGAAACCTGATATAAATCCCAGCACACAAGTTGGGTGCACACAATTTTCTGGAAACTCGTGCCCCACCCATAGCCATGCACCCTTTGCAGCTACATGCAAATATGCTTAGGCATTATCCTATAACTGGGCATGTAAGTATATTTATGCACCAATCTGCTATTTCAGTCCCATTTCGGCACCTTGCCTTCTTTAGAACATGCTTCTGCACCAAAAGTTGGGTTCCTAATTTCCCTAGTATATGTATAAAAGGGGGAATTTTACAGGATTGGGAGAGTTCATAGTGTGCATTGTGAAGTTCAGGGTGGAACTCCACATCCAGGCTTTGGATGGGTTTATATTTAGCTGAATAAGTGAAACCTGGACTATTGCAGGCTAGAGAAAGAAGGATCATCGATTCAAGGAAGTGGTTTGAGGCAGCCAAGCTGGCTGTGCTGTCAGGTACTCCATATGAAGCAAAGAGAAGCCTCTACTTTCCATGTGGAGAGATGGGATCTCTCTGGTTTGCTTCTATGGAGTGAATCCTGAGGAGACTCAGTGGAGCAGTGTCTAGGAAAACAGAGCTGCCAAGTTACCCAGTTCTAGGAAACAAATTTTATACCAGTTCTGGACAACGCTATCTTTCTGGTGCCTTGTCTGAATCTTTCTGTTCAATATCACTGAACAGAATCAGAGACTCCCAACCTTATGCTGCTTTATGATATAGGTTCAAAACCAGGACTCAACAAAAAGTCTCCCTCCAAGAACTGAGTAACTTGGCAATTATGGGAGGATAAGGGTCCTTATGTCAGAGAAATAGAAGCCTGATCCTGAGGCACTGTTCACCAAAAGAGTATTGAATGATTTTTGTATTTGAACAAGGTTAAAAGAGCATTCTTCAAATTTTTTTTAAGGGAGGAGGTAAGAGGGAAAAAAGCCTCAGTGACTACAGTGCTCAGAGATTTTAAAAATTGGATGTCAAGTGGATATTCATTTTTCTACTTATAAAGGAATAATCACTAAAGACTGAGACAGTGAAAGTTACAAGGAATTTTTCCATTTTTTTTCTCACCTTTTTATTGTGTATTGTGGACGTTACCTATTTTAAGTTGAATTATTCTTAGGTTTAGAACAAACTAAGGGGTGGACTATTTTTGAGTGGAGTGCAAAGGCAGGAGTGATCCCCTAGGTCTAAGACTTCCCAGCTATTGCTGATCCCAATCCAAAAACCTATTTCCAAATACTGCAGTCAGTTATTATTGCTGCACCTTCTGACGGTGAACCCCTTAACTTCTACTAGGAATCGATCCCTATTAGAAAATGAGATCACATCCATTTTAATGGACTTAGAACAGGCTAGCCCTCCCGGGACATAATCTGACCAACTTTAGGCAACTTATTAAAACATCCAATGATTTGACACGAGCCGTGTTTCAGCCAGAAAGGCCTGCCTCAGGAGTCTTCTGTCTGGATATTTCTTAACGTGCAAGCTCTCCAAATATAAACAGAGAGCTTGTGCTACAACAGGTGTGTCTTCAAGTTCAAATCCATGACGGTATTTGGTTGAGAGATACGTGTTGCAGCACAAGGTGGTTTATTGTTTGTTGTTTATATTTGGAGAGCTAGTGCATTAAGAAACATCCAGACAGAAGACTCCTGAGGTAGGCCTTTGCGGCTGAAACATGGCTTGTGTCGAGTCATTGGATGTTTTAATAAACGTTTTATACTTTGGACATCGTCTAGCTTCCACTTTTTTGTCACCTTCACTGTGTTTGATGTATCTATGAGATTGCGAGGGTTCCTGTTCCTCTGTTTCTTTTGTCAACGTTAGGCAGCAGCACATATGGGATCTGGGCATATTTTGTATAGTTTCCACTGACAGCAGTAACCCTACATTGTACTCTCCAACTCTGGTCCAGCAACAGGGCATCGGGCAATCCAGTGACAAAGGAGCTCATTTTCAAACGAGAAAAGCATCAAAAAGGTGGTATAAATCTGCGTTTGGACATTTTTCTCACAAAAACGTTCAAATTGGTATTTTCAAAACCAATTTTTAGACCTATTTCTATGAAGTCCATCAGAAGTGCATTCAAATCACAAGGGGGTATGTCAGGGGTATGTTAAGGGCAGGATCTGGGTGCTCCTAACACTTAGACATTTTTCAGCCATAATGGAACAAACGAAAAGTGTCTAGGACTAAAACTAAGACATTTTGAGCTACAGCAGTTTTTATAACGAATAAGGCACAAAAGGGTGCCCTAAATGACCAGATGACCACTAGAGGGAATCAGGGATGACACCCTAATACACCCCTCAGTGGTCAATGACCACCTCTCACCCACACAAATGTGAATACAAATATGTTTTAGCAGCCTCTGTGACAGCCTCAGATATTAGAGCCAGGTCTATTAGAGCAGACTGTAGGTTCCTGAAGTAATGTAGTGGTCAGTGCAGTGCACCATGGAGTGGGGCTCTGGTCCCTATTGCCCTCTACCTGTCACATTTGTGCTAACCAATCTTTTTCAGCAGCGCTAACCGGTTAAGTGCCACTGAAAATGACTGGTTAACCTCAAATAAGCGATTTAAGCAGCCAGGAGCCATTTCTGGCAACTTAAATTGCTTTAAATATCAACTCGGTCATTTTCTAGATTCATGGATGTCTACGCAGTTTTTTGTTTGTTTTAGTTGTTGGGGGGGTTGTTTTGTTTTGTTTTTTGCTCTTTGAAAATGCAGCCAATTTCTTAGTCGTTTCTTAACTTCCCTTTTGGTACCTTCCTATATTAAAAATGCATTGAAGTTTTATATTAACTTAAAAGGGTAATTAGTGGAGAGTGCTAGTTAATATAGTTAATATGAATTTTAAGAGGGGAAGTAAATGTGTGTTACGGGTGTTACGGCTGAATACACGTATTTTAAAACCATATGCCTGAGGCCTGATTTAAATTTTTCTTGAAGTGGTAGTAATGGCGCGCTTGGCGTTTTTATTCTGAGGGACAATGATTTTGGTTTTATTTTTGTTCAGAAATAAAAGTTGTATTTTTTCTCTGTTCTATACTTTGTAATCCTATTACTATGTAAGATGCATTGAACCTGCTATGAGTGGGAAAGTGCGGGGTACAAATGTAATAAATAAATACCATCAGTAACATCAGCGCTGCAGATAATCTTTACCTTTTAATGTACAGTAAAGCAACTGTGAACCTTGTAGTACTTCTGCAGTGGAAACAGTGACTTGGGGGAAGGGGAGGGGGGAAGACCTTGTGTGACCACTGGTGCTCTATAATTCTTCTCTTCCACTTGGCTGTCCAGAAGCCGAACACACAATACTGGAAGGTTGTCATCTGTGGTGCCTCAGTATTAGGTTTATGAATATATCTCTCATACAAAAGCACCTGGATTTACAAAAAGCTTGGCATATTCAGCCAGCATCCTGTCATGCTGGGGGCACCCTGCTGGGGGCTATAAAACCACATCTGGCACCATCTGGTACCAGCCCAGAAGCACACTGTCATCACGACTTTTCTGGGTTATCTTCTTTCCACACGTTCTGCACTTCATTCATTTGTGCCCTGTGAACTGAGAGGAATGGTTTGTTAAGATTCTTTGACTCTTGATGAAAAGGGCACATCTTTTATTCCAAACAAAAAGTGTATGACTATAAGTAATAAAGTATATTAGGAAAACAAAAAAAGAAAGAAAGAAAGAGCTGTCAATGATACTTGCACAGGGAACTGGAATGCAAAAACAAATGAGCATGTATTCCAGATTACTTTTACTGCTTTAAATACATAGATTTTTGAGGAATTAGTGAGGGGCTATGAATTATATTTATTTTAGATCATTGCATTTAAACCTGTTTTAAGGTCCCCACAGCCAGCTGGGTTTTCAGGATAACTACAGTGAGCATGCATGAGATCAATTAGCAGATATCAAGGTTTTTAATGTATGAAAATGTATCTCGTGCATATTCATTGCTCTATCTGCATGTGATATCTAATAATGGACCAACAAAAAAAGATGGAGTATGTAAGCTTTGGAGATCAGTATAAGGCTACTAGCAATCTGCTTTAGGCAAAGAGAATTTATGAAGCTGTTTTTTCCAATTTAGAACCAGAGGAGCCCAAAACCCTTTGGCCTCCTTTATAAAAGCTGTATTCATGATTTATGTTTGAGATGTGCATAAAACAGCACTTAAACATTTTTCGTGCACAAACGTCTAAAGTCCCCATTTTATAAAGCCGAGATTTGCATGCATTAAACCCAAGTGCATGCAAATGGCAAGGAGATGTGGTCTGGGCATGTTTTAGGTGAGTAAAGGGCTTGGCAAGTTGACAGACATTTAGCACCCACTTCAGAAGGCAACTAAAAGACTGATGTCACAACTGCTATCAAGCATGAATGCTGAGAGACAAAGTTAGGCCCAGAGCAAACAATCTTAAGGGCCACCCACCACATCGCCCCCTCCCCCCCCCCCCCCCCCCCCCCGCCGCAATGCACCCGCACCTGCACCGTTGCTCCTGTCCTGTGCCAGGCCCCCCGCTGCTTCCCCGGATGTGAAAGGAGGCTTCCGGTGGTAGGCAGATGGCTGACTCAGTCTTCTACTCCTGTGCCAAGTTATCACATTAATTCTGTTCTGCCAGCCATGGATTCTTCTTCCTGCTATATGCAGCCTATGAGGAAACAGGAAATTACTTCACAGGAGGCAGGACACTGCAGGAAGAAGGATCAGTGGCCAGCAGATCAGAATTAACTCAATAATTTGGCACAGGTGCAGGTGACTGAGCCAGTCTTCTGCCTGCCACCGTAAGCCTCCCTTCCCTTTCAATGGCTGCTGCGATAAGTAGAGGACTGGTGGGGGGGCGGTTCCCAGCACTGGGCCCGGGGGAAATCTCCCCCCCCCCCCCCACCTTGGTGGGCCTGCTTTCAATCATGTTTAGAATTTAGGAAACAGCAGCAATTGGAGGGATTGTGGGTGTTGCCCACTCAAATCCAAACTAGAATGGGAAATTGGTCATTATGACGGTGTCTGGGTAAAAACCAGTTATGTTTCTAAGATCACAACGATAACGGGTTATGTGCCCAACTGAATAACATTGACATTCTGTATGTTTATTTTTCTAAAATGGATGTTTTTGCTGCTTGCACTCAGCGCATAAAGGTCCATTTCTCTCTCCATTTCTCAACAGTGGAGGAGTAGCCTAGTGGTTAGGGTGGTGGACTTTGGTCCTGAGGAACTGAGTTCAATTCCCACTTCAGGCACAGGCAGCTCCTTGTGACTCTGGGCAAGTCACTTAACCCTCCATTGCCCCATGTAAGCTGCATTGAGCCTGCCATGAATGGGAAAGTGTGGGGTACAAATGTAACTAAAATAAATATTTTATAACAGTCTGTAAGTCAGCAGATTCTATTCTAAAACACCACTGAAACTGGAGACGACCTGACCTGACCATCTCAATTTTGACTTGTACGGCCTTTCTAAAATGGGGCTAATTGCGTGAAGTGGCTCATTGCTGCCCAGGTCATTGCCAGCAGGTGCTGTCTCCATGCCACATGTATCTAGATGTTTATCACTGTAGCCAGAGCCTGTACAGATAACACTATACATATGAATGTCATGTCTATTGCTGCTATACATGCACTGCATGTTTAGTGCCAGCTGTTGGAACCCTGCTAGATGTTTTTCCATACAGGCACTAGATGGGGGCAGCTTCCATGATGAGGAGACCTCACAGATGCTAATTAGTACACATGCAGGGGCAGGGGGTGTGCATGTGTTTGCCAAGGTGGAGCAGGTTTCTGTTAAAACATTCCGATTTTGCTCACACCCTTTTCAGGGGTAACTCAAGATAAGTTACATTCAAGTACACTGGATATTTCTCTGTCCCAGGAGGGCTCACAATCTAAGTTTGTATCTGAGGCAATGGAGGGTTAAGTGACTTGCCCAAGATCACAAGGAGCAGCAGTGGGATTTGAACCAGCCACCTCTGGATTGCAAGACCGGTGCTCTAGCCACTAGGCCACTCCAGATTGATTTATCACCTATACATTTTTCATGCTTTTTAGATGTCTTGGGGAGGGAGGAGGGTGAATTTTACTATACGCTTATACATACAGCCCTGGTAATCTAAAATATGTCACAGGCTCAGCACATTTTTGCTAAAACGTCTATATTCCAACATCCATGATGTATCTAAAATGGCACTGCACATAAAATCAGAGCACTTTAAACCATCATAAAACAAAAGCATTTCTACCCGCAGTCATAGGAACAGACATCTGTCCATGAATGTGAAGCACAAGAAATATCCAACATCAGTAAAAACAGGGGAGGGGCAGTAGGCTGCATTTTGGGATCTACAGGATTTACTGAGGCAATGTAGGCCAGTTCTCTTTCATTCTAGACAAATACCACTACCAGAATTAGGACAAGAGCTTCCATAGCCTCAGAGAAAGACAAACCCATAGTGGATCCATTTTTTTTTTTTAATGTAGGGGAAGCAAAAAGCAGAAGTCTGCAGTGCAAGCAAATACTTTAAAAAGCACCTTGAGACTAGCTAGATGGCCACAACATGCTTATGTCAAGGGGTTTATACAACTAAAATCAATTCATCCACTTTATGTGTTTTGAACACGCTACGGCTGCAGCTGAAGATGTCACAAATGGTTACAGTTGCTTGGAAACCTTTAAGGTGTCAATTGAGCATTATTTTAGGTGCAGGAACGTTACATGGCCATGCCACAGTTTCACCACAGATTTACTTTTTAACAAATGGACTCAGAAACCTATGAGGGACTAAAAACATCATGGGAGTGAAGCCGAGTTGAAGCAGGGTAACTTGAAATCAATATTTTGCTTTTAAACTCTTAAAGGAAGACCCAGGAGGGATGCACTCAGTCCTTCCTCGTCCTTCTTCTTTCTTTTCCTCAGAGGGCTGGCTGGAAAAATGACAACTCCATCCTTACAGTCAGGCTAGTCCTCACCAACAAGCCACTTGTTAACAGCTACTGCTGAACATGGTATTTCTATATGTCATACCAGACACTTGCAAAGTTAAACTTCTCTGTACTTATTTAAGTTAAATGACAGCAATGAGATGATCAGACTGGGTGCTAACATTACAAGATGTTCTTTACTTATCCATATGCTAGGGATTGGAGGTCTAAATGATAAATTATGAGGGTAGTTTTTAAAGCTATTTGCCCAGGTAAATTGGTCTGTCTGAAAATTACCCACTTCTATCCAGCTAAAAGTATACGAGGGCCTTCATAGCACATGAACTGTTAGCCTTGTTTAAAAAAAAAAAAAGAGGCTTCCCCATGGGTATACTTAAATCAGGGGAGTCAATCAGCATGCAGATATTTTATTTTTGAAGATATACTCACCGCTTTGTTCAACCCCTTGGCCACTTGCTCAGATTGTAGGTGCCAAGTTATAGGTACTTTCAAGCGTGTGTATGCTTATGCAAGCTAATTTTCAAAGAAAATTAGACAAGTGGTTTGGCTTCCTTGTGAAATCAGTTGCTGAAACATCCATGTACACTGCAAGCAATGCAGGCTATCCAAAATTACAATATTTAACGGTGCAACAGTTCTGCTTTTCCACAATTGACCCAATTAAGAGTTTCCACTTAGGAGATCAAGGCAGAGATTGATTCCCTTTTCAAGATAGCTGAAGAAGGTGGATTCCTGACCAACCGTGAGATTGGATTTTTGCAATGTGGTGAAGGCAATTAGCTTGGCAGAGTTTAAAAAGGGGTTAGATGGTTTCCTAAAGGACAAGTCCATAAACCACTGCTAAATGGACTTGGGAAAAATCCACAATTCCAGGAATAACATGTATGGCATGTTTGTACATTTGGGAAGCTTGCCAGGTGCCCTTGGCCTGGATTGGCCGCTGTCGTGGACATGATGCTGGGCTCGATGGACCCTTGGTCTTTTCCCAGTGTGGCATTACTTATGTACTTATAAGTGAAGAATCCTATGACACCTATAATATATATATATACTCCCTAAAATACATAAGTCCCTAATCAATCCTCTGGGCAGACCCATCATGGCAGCGACTGGGTCAATTCTGGAACCCTTGTCCATCTTTGTTGATAAATTTTAAAGACCAAAGGTTCCATAGATCACCTCCTATATTAGAGACTCATCAGATATTATTAACACACTTAAAGAAATACAGGTAGTTGGTGATATATTTTTGGTAACATGACATAGAATCATTATACACAAACATACCACAGGATGAAGCTATTACAATAATTAAAGATGCACTGACCAAAGAACGTTTCTGTCAACGCATTCCAGTTGAATTTATAGTTGACCTAGCAGCTATTGCTTTGAAAAGGAATTTCTTTTGTTTTGATGGTACCTTTTACCAACACACCAAAGGCATCGCGGTGGGATCAACCATGGCCCCATCAATGGCAAACTATGTGGCAGCTTTTGAAGAAGAATTTTTCAAACAGCAGCAATGGAGTGAGCAAATATTATTATGGCGACACTACATTAATGACATCATCATGATCTGGAAAGGAACAGAAGAGGAACTCCAAGTTTTTTATGCAACACTGAATGATTTTAATGATAATCTTAAATTTCAGATGTCTTTTAATAAAAAATGCATGCCATTTCTGGATATTAATATTATATATGAAGATGGAACATTTCATAGTGACCTATACAGCAAATCAACAGATGTAAATAAGTAATTGGATTTTAAAAGGTGTCACAATCGTCCTTTTAAGATGAACCTCCCATACATCCAATTCCTGAAATATAAACAGCTATGCTCCAAGGGCACCTTTTTTAAAGAACAGGCTGATGAGATGACAAGGAGATTTCAGTTGAAAGGATATCCCATTGAAGCCATTGCAAAAAGATGTAATAGAGCTGCAACTGCTGACAGAGACTCACTACTGCTACCTAGAAAAAGAGAACCAAAGTGGTGTGTGCACTACCATTCACATATCTCTCAAGAGGCATTATTAACATTCTACAGAAATATTGGCACATCATTCAAGGAATAGATCATTTTCAAAGTAGAGACATTAGGGGGGCCATTTTACAAAGGCATGCTGAAAAATGGCCTGCGGAAGTGTGGACGCGTGTGTTGGGCGCACGCAGAATCATTTTTCAGCGCACCTGTAAAAAATGCTTTTTTAAATTTTTACCGAAAATGGATGTGCAGCAAAATCAAAATTGCCAGGCATCCATTTTGGGTCTGTGATCTTACTGCCAGCCATTTACCTAGTGGTAAAATCTCAAGCGGTAACCGGGCGGTAATGACCTACACGCATCAAATGCCTCTTGACGCGTGTCCGATATGCACGTCTGAAAATATTATTTTTCGGCTGCACGTATCAGGCATGCACCAAAAATGAAATTACCACAAGAGCCATGCAGTAATCGGGCAGTAACTCCATTTTGGTGCACGTTAGGCACGCGTAGAGCCTTACGCGGCTTAGTAAAAGGGCCCCTATGATTGCTCACAAGAAAGGAAAGAATTTGTAAGACATCTTAGTTCATTCAGCACTCCCACAATACACAAATTTAGGAAGCCAGAGACCCGTGGGACACTACAAGTGTGGATCATGCTCAGTGTGCAATGTAAACTTTAATATTAAGATATTTGTCCGTCCAAAGACTGGTGAGAGATTTGAGCTACGAAGTTTTACCAACTGTAAAGGCTCAGGTGTTATCTACTTTGTACAATGCCCATGTGGACTATAAGACCCTTGAATAAGCGGATTGCTGAACATAAAAGTGCAATTAAAAGGAAGGTCATAGAGAAGACACTAGTGCAGCATTGTGTAGAAAAGGGTCATGTATTTGAAGATTTTCACTTTTTTGTGCTCTGCATGCCACGCCCCTCATAGGGGTGATTTGGACAAACTTTTATTACAGATGGAACAAAGATTTATATATAAGTTTAATACAGTAACCCCACATAGTCTGAACCAAGAACTTGATTTTACTGTGTTTCTGAGAAACTTGATGGACTTTTTATGCAGTCTGTATCTGGCACTGCTCATACAGCATCATGGCTTGTATTGTTTATGAATTTTGGTCTGTCCTTCTGTTGGTTTCCTTATTTTTAATACATACCATGCATTTTAGATGTACTGCCATTTTTAATATGATTGTAGGAGATGACTTGCCCTGATTTTTAATCATGCTTTTTTATCTCTTATTTTTTATCTTATGGGCTGGTAGGATCCTTATTTAGCTGTTTACACCATTTTTAGTAGTTTTTGTACCTTTTTAGAAGCTTTTAAGATGTATTTTAAGGATTCTCTGACACTAATTTCTTCCATGGTTGGAACACATGGATGACATCGTTGAAATGCACTGACATCATTGAAACACATAATTAAGCTCTCTATGCATTCCACCACACTTTTTATCATTTTTTCTGTTTTAAGGACCTTCTAAGAAGTTTATTTGCAGCAGTTCTAGTTATTATGGATCCTAGAATATCTCAGGATGTTCATTTTATGTTTTTATTTCCAATCATGGTAGTGATTTTCCACGGATGTAAACACTGGCAACGTTTTGGTTTAAGGACACTCTCAAGCTGTTTTTAGTGGTTCTGAATTTCAGGTATATGTTTTTACTAGTTTTTAACCAGCTTTTACTTGCTTTGAACTGGTTTTTAAGTTTATTTTTGCACTAATTATGTATGCATGGCCTCAGCATACATATAAGCTTGGTTGATACAGTAAGTTTGCTTTCACTACAATCACAGTGTTTTTATGAGAGACTGATCCCAGAATCTGTAAGTATATTGTGCAGATTTAATGTATTCATTTTCTTTTTTAGCCCAGTTAGACTGTTTTTATCGTCTATAGTATTTTTCTTTCTTTTTTAGAGCTTGCTATGTACCAGACAGGCTATTTTTGAAATTTTATATCAGCTAGGTAAGCCTCTCTGGTTGTTTGTTTGGGTTTTTTGTTTTTTTTGCTACATTTGTACCCCGCGCTTTCCCACTCATAGCAGGCTCATGTTTTATTGTTTTACCACCTAGACATTTAGGTTTTTTAGTATGGTGCTGTTATTAAGAGTTCATCTAAGAGTTCTTCTTGTGTTTTTGTAGTTTATTTATTTATAATTTATTCTCTTACAGGATTTAGTTATTAGATACTGAATGATTTTATTTGTTGCATTTGTATCCCACATTTTCTCACCTATTTGCAGGCTCAATGTGGCTTACATTATGCCGTAATGGCGTTCGCCATTTCCAGAATGAGAAATATAGAGTGGTATTGCATTAGAGTTTGTAAATTATAAATTATAGAGTATGTTAGACAGTAACTTAAAGAGTAAGTCAGGCAATCCAATATTGAAGTTCATTTCCGGCATGAGAAATAAAGTGGTAATGTGTTAACGTTCATTAGTGACAGAGTAGCTTAAGGAGTCATGTGTAGAGTGTTCGGTTTTGTCTAGTTATGGTAGAATTTCGTTGTCTAGTATTTAGGAAGGATCATTGTGGTATGCCTTTTTTAACAGGTTGGTTTTTAGTAGTTTTCGGAAGATTGTTAGGTCGTGCATTGTTTTTATGACATTTGGTAGTGCGTTCCAAAGTTGCTTATGTAGGAAAAGCTGGATGCATATGTTGATTTATATTTAAGACCTTTGCAACTGGGGTAGTGGAGATTCAGGAATGTATGTGCTGACCTTTTTGTGTTCCTGGTTGGTAAGTCTATAAGGTCTGACATATAGACCGGGGCCTCGCCGTGAATAATTTTATGGACTAGGGTGCAAATTTTGAATTCAATTCGTTCTTTTAGTGGGAGCCAGTGTAGTTTTTCTCTTAGGGGCTTGGCGCTTTCATATTTCGTTTTTCCAAATATGAGTCTGGCTGCTGTATTTTGGGCAGTTTGGAGTTTCTTAATGATTTGCTCTTTGCATCCAGCACAGTTGGCAGTAATCTAGGTGACTTAGCACCATTGATTTACCAGGCTACGGAATATTTCCCTTTGGAAAAAAGGTTTTACTCTTTTGAGTTTCCACATTGAGTGGAACATTTTCTTTGTTGTATTTTTCGCATGGCTTTCTAGTGTAAGATTTTGGTCAATTGTAACTCCAAGAATTTTCAGACTGTCCGAAACAGAAAGGGTGTAGTCTGGGGTGATTGTAGTGCTGGGTTTGTTCTTGTTATATTGTGATTTTTATCTACAGTGACCCACTGCCCTTGACGCAGTTATTTTATACTGGTGAAACATGGCCATGTCGGGCATTTTATGTTAAATTTCTGGGAGCTTCTAATCTTTTTTTTTTTTAATTGTGTGGTTTTTTTTTTACAAGGTCTGCCTTATTGTTTTATCTGGCACTAAATCCATTCACCACACACTCCTCTTTCAGTCAAAGAATCAGTCTAGAACAGGGGTTTTCAACTCAGTTTTCAGGTTATAGCAATCCAAGTCTAGTTTTCAAGATATCCATGATGAATATGTAACAGTGAGATGTATACCTTGGACCTTTTATGTGACGCCCATTGCAGTGCACCCTAGGGTGCCCCACTGCTTTGCAGGGATGTCTGTGTGGTGATTCTATTAGAATGATGGTTCCTCCTACATCCCAATAGCTTGATTTTCTGTGTTTTTCACTTGGACCTTTTTTTTTCTAAAATGATCAAAAAAGATAGATACACTGAGAACAATAACATCTAGCAAATGGCCATTTTTTGAAAAAAAAAATATGTTTTTCAGGTTCAAAAATGGCCATGTTTGCTCCTATATTTTTTGATTTAGACGTCATATCAAATATTCCCATCCACGTAACTTTGTAAATCTATGTGCTTTGAAAATGAGCACCTAAATGTATCACCTTTCCTGGACACACAACAAGGTGGTTTACAAGTTTATTTATTATTTATTAAAAAAAAACTTCCGTTCTGCACAATCTAAGTGTTCTAGGCAGATCACAGATATTTCATACATAAAAAATGAGTCACAGAATCCTAACAAAAAAAAAAACAACCCAAAAAACACTATAAGACACATATCACATTTAAAAATAATAATTAAAAATCAATCGATGTACTGCATTTTAAAAAGAAAATGCCATACAAGACAGGAAAGAAGAAACAAAAATAAGGAAAATTAACCTAGTCATTACAGGGTAGGTTCAGAGCACCAAACTTTAGGCTCCAGGAAGATGCACACTAAGGGGTCCTTTTACGAAGTTGCGGCAAATGGGGGCCTGCACTGGCGCCGGTGCATGTTTTTGACACGCACCAAGACCCCTTTTACCGTAGTGGGTAAAAGGCAGGTCTTTGTTTTTTTAAAGAAATGGCCGTGCGGCTTGTGAAGCACTTGCTGCGCGGACATTTCGGGGGGGGGGGGGAGCACTTACCGCCACCCATTCTGGTGGTGGTAAAGGCTCCCATGCTAACCTGGCAGTAACCGGGCAGCACGCAACACTGCCCAGTTACCACTGGGTACACATCGGCACTACAAAAATTAAGAACTCACCACAGTTTTTCATCGTTAAACACTACAAGCACTTATATATACCAAGAACCGTACTAAAAGTTACTTAAACCTAGTTTGTCCTATTTTATTAGGACTTGTTTTTTTTTTATAGGACTTAATTACTTCCTTCACTCAAGGCGGTGTACAGCAAGAATAACAGAATTACAGCAGTAAAAATATTTAGTATGCTACATACAGTGTCCAACACAAAACACACTACAACATCTTAATAGACGGCAAAAGGACATAAACAGAGGTGAAACATACACACTGATAAGATAGATTAACAGAATTTAGTGAAAAAATAAGGGTGATTGACCTACTGAAAATGGCAGTCAGAAAGGTGCATGAATATGTGCTCAGCTAGTGTAGGAATGGATAAGCAAGTGTGTGTGTGTGTGTGTGTGTGTGTGTGTGTGTGTGTGTGTGTGTGTGTGTGTGTGTGAATATAGGTGGGACCTAAGGGAACAAAGCCCTTCACTGTGAAAAATAGGAGTGCAGTCCCAAGATAATGAGTTTTCTCGCCAAAGTGAAAGAGGCATATGTAAAACAAAGCAGCGTTAAAAACCATAAAAGGTGAATAGAGACAAATCGAAAATACCACAAGGAGGTGCACTACTGAGAGCCGCGGCCCCTTTAAAGCATCCCGGAGAAATGGGGCGGGGGATGAGGGAGGAGGCGATCTTGCCGTTATCTCCTGCATGCCCCTCTACCATATAAGGCTTTGCAGGGGTGGCCTGAAAAATATCTGGGGAAGTCAGAGAGGATGATGCCTCCTCCCCAAACCCCAGAGAGGCTGCATGCAGCCCCCCCCCCCCCCCCACCTCCTGATACCCTACATGATTTTACCCCGGAGAGAGGAGCAGCAGGTGGTCACCTCCTCCACCCCGACTCAGCAGGAATTTTCCTGGGGGAAGGATGGGTATCACCTCCTTCCCCCGCCCCTGCAAGATGTTACCCCCTCCCACCCCCCGGACTAGCACCATAGCAGTCCAGAATGGGGCAGTTATCTGCAGCAGGGCCCATTTTTCCCCTATGGGCCCAGTGGCATAGCTACGTGGGGCCATGGGGGCCTGAGCCCCTGTAGATTTGGGCCTGGACCCCCTGCCGATGACCCTCTCGACCACCCTCCCACCGCCAACCCGCCATCGCTGTCGCCTACCTTTGCTGGCGGGGGACCCCAACCCCCGCCAGCCGAGGTCCTCTTCTTCCAGCGCAAGGCTTTGTTCTGTTTCTGTGAATCTGACGTCCTGCATGTACAACGTGCAGGACGTCAGACTCAGAAACAGAATGAAGCCTTGCACCGGTTGGGGTCCCCCGCCAGCAAAGGTAGGTGACGGCGGCGGCGGCGGGGGAGGGTTGACAGCAGGAGGGGGGGTCGAGAGGGTCGTCGGCAGGGTAGGTCAAAGTTGGTGATGGTGGTGGTGGTGGTGGTGGCAGCGGCAGGGGCGGGGGGATCGGCAATGGCGGGGGGTGGTGGCACCTGGGGGGGGGTCTAAAATGTGCCCCCTCACCTCGGGCTCTGGACCCCCCTCCCATCAAAGTCTGGCTATGCCCCTGTATGGGCCCTGCTGCAGCTAACTCGAGCTAGCCTTTAGTAAAAGACCCCCTTAATGCGCAAGCATTTACACCATGTCAAAGGCTAGTGTAACTGCTCGTGCCTAACTGTTCAAACAGCTATGGGACAATTCTTCAATTGCAAGGTTTCCTTATTCACAATGCACAAATGACCCAGCAAGATTCCTCACATAGGGTCCCTTTTACAAAGGCACGGTAGGCTAGTACACCCCCTGGCAGAAAATTCGGATTTGGCGCAAGCCCATATCACTGGGACAAATTAGTTTTATATTTCCTACTGCGCGTGGCAATCTTGTTGGCCTCTTTTTTTTCTTTGTGAAGGCAATCCAAGCACCCTGGAAGACTGGAGGAGTAGCCTAATGGTTAGAGCTGTGGGCTGAGAACCAGGGGATCCTGTTGAAATCCCACTGCAGCTCCTTTTGATCTTGGGCAAGTCCATAACCCTCTATTACCTCAGCTAAATGTTTAGACAGTGAGCCCTCCAGGGACAAGGAAATACCTAGTGTACCTGAATGTACACTGCTTTGATAGCTTTTGGGCTTAGAGGTGGTAAATAAGAAATTACAAATACATATAGCTTGAGCCTCTCCTGCCTTGCCATCTTACACAAGCAGAAGGTGAAAATTTTCCTTTTACATTTTATGCACAATCTCTCTCTCTCTCCCCCCCCCCCCCTTCTCGGGTGACCACCCTGATTGCCCCACCCTAAATCCAGCCCTGATTGTGAACAATTTACATCTGCATCCTTATACTTCCACCCACATCTAGCATCCCTGACTTCCAGATAAAACTGAGCTAAACCAAACAGAATGTTGTTAGGGAGAAAACTTATCTTCAAAAGCTTATGTGTCCAACATAATAACCTGTGCGCACTAAAAATGCACACTAAGGAAGCCAGTAATGTAACAAGCATACATAAACACACAATAGTGACTGTGTACTTTTTCTGCATCGGGTTTTACACACACACACATCTTAAATTAAATGTAGAATGAAACATAATGGGCCTTTTACCCTTTTCAGACCATCCGTCTAAGTTATGTTAAACTGTGTGACCAAATAAGTATTCCTTATGAATAATGATAATGAAAATAAAACAAACTAATACTAGAAAAAAGTTCATTGGAGGTGCCTGCTTACTCTCCTTGCCCCTGCTAAAAATCACCTCTTCCTAGCCTGACCCCATTATATCTGTGCTAAATATCTGTCCCCTCCCACCCACCCTCCAGGGCCCAGCCCCAGCCAACACACAAAGCCAGAACTCTCATTCTATCCCCCTCTTCCCTCTGCCCACCATTTTCTACCTCTCTATATCCCCTATCTCTTTTTACAACTTACTCTCCCAACCACCTATTCTGTCTCTGGTATAGCCTTGTAGACAATAATAATCATTTCCCTCCTGCTCAGCTACTGATGGCTCCTCCTTCTCTTTAATTGTAATATGAACAACTATAGTATAAAGTCTATGAACTACTCTCTTCAATAGTCCCTTTCCCTATGTGTTCTTCTGTCTGTCCTACCCTTATCCCTTATTGGTCCTGTCTGTCCGTTCTGATTTAGATTGTAAGCTCTTTTGAGCAGGGACTGTCTTTTCTTCATGTTCAATTGTGAAGCGCTGCGTACGACTGGTAGCGCTATAGAAATGATTTATAGTAGTAGTTTTCTACTCCCTTCAGTTATGTCAGATCCTCCTCCTCTCTTTGTACAGGGCAGTGTGTGCCAAGGAGGTTCTCAATCTCACCCCTTCAGGATGAGAGTACAGAGAGGAGCATCTGTGCTCCTGCTAAGATCCCCTCTATAGTGTCAGTGTATAGTGAGCTGATGTTAGGTACGGGGGGGGGGGGGGGTGGAGGTGCTCTGTTGCGCACCTCCTAATCCCTCCCATTTTTGATTGCCAGGATAAAGGGTTATGTGCATATGTAACCTGATGCCCTACCATTAGTATATGTATAGATTAATTACAGCAGCAGTAGTAATCATTTGGATTTACACAGTACCTTCCACTTATACTGCAGAGCATTCAATTACTATCTTATTATTTTAATGGCTGAAGAGTTAAAATGCTAATTAACTTTCCAATATATATGAATCAAAACTAAATGATTACAGATTATATTTCCTGCATAAAACTTCTCAGCTACAGCATCTGCAGGAGAACGACTTTCAGGAAACAGTGCTTGCACTCCCCCTTTCTTTTCTATATAGAACTCATTTTCTTTTTGGAATATTAATATCATTAGAGTTCTTTCTTCCTTTTTCTCAGAGACAGAGAATCTGATGTCCATTCTTTTTCTGGCACCAAGCCTTAGACCAGGCTTGTCCAACCTGTAGCTCACCAAGAGCTTTTACCTGGCCCTCAGAAGCTCAGTGGGATTCTTGAGACTTGAAACCGAGAGACCATCCCAAACTTCCGGTCCTGTGAGGTTCAAGCTTGCAGACGGCCGAGTTGTGGCAGGGGAAGAGGGAATCCCACTGAGCTTCTGCCGCTGGAGCCAGGTGAAGGGAAAGAGACTGGATGAAACCTACAGGGACATGAGAAAGAGATTGGGTGAAGGCTGGGGGGGACACCATGAGAAAGAGAGAGAGACTGAGTGAAGACTGGGTGGGGGGTCCTGAGAGAGGGAAAAAAGCTTGGCCAAGCCTGGACTAAACTGATTTCTCCAGTGAAACAGCCCAACTACCTGTAATTGCACAACATAACATAGTAACATAACATAGTAGATGACGGCAGAAAAAGACCTGCATGGTCCATCCAGTCTGCCCAGCAAGATAAACTCATATGTGCTACTTTTTGTGTATACCTTACCTTGATTTGTATCTGTCATTTTCAGGGCACAGACCGTATAAGTCTGCCCAGCACTATCCCCACCTCCCAACCACCAGCCCCTCCTCCCACCACCGGTTCTGCCACCCAATCTCGGCTAAGCTTCTGAGGATCCTTTCCCTCAGGGGACTGGTACTATTGATCAGGTGCTCCTAGGTCAACAGGGGACCTTTATAGGTTTCTCCGGACAGGCGAGTTTACTTTTGAGGAAGTTCTGCTTCGTAGCTCGGAAAAGTATTATGCAGTAGTGGCCCTCTCAAGACCCGCCTAACTCTTGGCACCGTAGAAATCAAATTCACCTCCTGGTGGTGTAGGAGGCTCAAGATGCTAGGGGCTCACCTAAACGCAAAAAATGGTATTGTCCATATCTGCAAACACTAGCTCCCTGGGGGCGTAGTATGATTTTGAATACTCTTAAGTCCCGTGTAGGTTTGGGGACCTTGGAGGCTATGGGTGGTTGAGAATGTTTTTTTCTTGGACAGTACTGGTGCTCTGGAGGTTGGAGCCATCAAAGCAAGTTGTATGGAGAGTACAAGACAAAGGCTCTCTCCACATTTATTGTAATCAGTGTGAGGGTGGGGTTTGCAACCACTAATGGAAGTTTGACCTCCCACCTTGGGAGGGTGGGAAATTAGAAGAGTAAGGGGTGGGGGGGGGAGTCTTTAAACTTGAGCTTCCCTGACTCCATTTACTTTTGTGCTTTACCACTGTCAGAGACTAGAATAGTAGAACAGAAACTGAGCCCACCAACCTCCCACCTAGGAGCAGCTTCTCAAGACTCTCAGTGCTATCAGCCCAGGCATGTAATGCATTGGCCATACTTTAACGCCCCCTGTATTTACCACACAGGCTTTGTACTTATCGCATGTTAATATTTCCATTAAACATGCAGTAAATACAATATTGTAGATTTGTATAGTCAGGCAGTAAGGGCCTTGGAGGAGTTGCCTCCTTTCACTTACCGGGACCCCAGTTTCTTTTGCTACAAACTAACCCCCATGGAGTGGATAAAAACACCCACCCACAGGAACAGCTTTACATATGCCTAATACAAAAAGGGCAAAACCAACAAAAACACTTATAAATGCCACAAAAACATTAATGATAATAATAATGGGCATTTGATACAGAACTGCTCATTGGTTTTGGATTTTTCCATTGGTTCAAATAACTGAGATAGACTTGTCATTTCATAAATGCAACATAGGCACTTCTGTGTCTTTATAAAACAGGTACATACAGTGATCCCGAGCAACACGCTAATGCTCTTACATAAATTTACACCTGCTCCAAAGATCTAAATGGGTCATGTACATGCATGTTTTATAAAACACACATGTGCATTGCAATATCGCCCAATTATTCTAGAAGAACACCTATGAACAAATCAAAATACACACTAACCCCCCCCCCCCCCCAGATTCTATATAGAGATCCACACCAAAATCCAAGCATATTCTGTAACGATGTGTGTAACTTAATTGGTTTAACAAGCTAATCAGAGTTGGTAACAGCTCTTAACAAGCTGTAATGAGCACTAAGAACATAAGAACATAAGAATAGCCATACTGTGTCAGACCAATGGTCCATCTAGCCCAGTATCCTGTTTCCAACAGTGGCCAAGCCAGGTCACAAGTACCTGGCAGAAACCCCATTAGAAGCAACATTCCATGCTACCAATCCTGGGGCAAGCAGTTGCTTCCCCATGTCTGTCTCAATAGCAAACTATGGACTTTTCCTCTAGGAATTTAGCCAAACCTTTTTTTAACCGCTTAGAATGTACATGCACAACTCGCTAAGTGTATTCTGCAACACAGTGCGCTTAACTTAATTAGAAAAGGTGCAGAGAAGGGCGACGAAAATGATAAAGGGAATGGAACGACTTCCCTATGAGGAAAGGCTGAGAAGGTTAGGGGTCTTCAGCTTGGAGAAAAGGCGGCTGAGGGGTGATATGATAGAAGTCTACAAGATAATGAGTGGAGTAGAGAGGACAGATGTGAAGCGTTTGTTTACACTTTCAAACAACAACAAAACCAAGGGCCACAAGATGAAGCTAGAATATGGTAGATTTAAAACAAATGGGAGAAAGTTTTTCTTTACTCAGTGTGTAGTTAGACTCTGGAACTCGTTGCCGGAGAATGTAGTGACAGCAGCTGGCCTTACGGAATTTAAAGGGGGTTTAGACAGATTCCTGAGGTAAAAGTCCATTGAACATTATTAATGTTTTTTTTTTTATGGGGGGGGTTGCCGGGTTCTTAAAGCCTGGATTGGCCGCTGTCGGAGACAGGATGCTGAGCTTGATGGACCCTTGGTCTTTCCCAGTATGGCGGTGATTATGTACTAACTTCTAACATGGGCAGGCAAAAGGGGGCATGGCTATGAGCATTTCATGGGTGTTATATAATTTACACATGTAGTTATAGAATATGCCTCAGTGCTCCTAAATCTACATGCCAGTACAGATGCCATGTTTTCATTGGCGTAAATGGATGCGCACAGTTTTAGGTGCTGGTGTATCAACTAAACATATTCTGAGGGGCATAATCGAACGCGAACACCCATCTCCATGGGCGTCTATCTCCAAGAACGGGTATGTGAAGGGGCGGGACAAACCGTATTTTCAAAAAAAATGGGCGTCCATCTGTTTTCCGATAATACGGTTTGTGCCAGCCAAATGCATCGGATTTGTGCGGATTTGAGCTGGGCGGTTTCGTTTTTCAGCGATAATAGAAACCAAAGGCACCCCGCTCAAAAACGACCAACTCCAAGGCATTGGGTTGTGAGAGGGGCCAGGATTCGTAGTGCACTGGTCCCCCTGACATGCCAGGACACCAACCAGGCACCCTAGGGGGCACTTGTAACAATTAAAAAAATAAACTACCTCTGAAGTCCATAGCTCCCTTCCCTTGGGTGCTGAGCCCCCCAAATCCCCCCAAAAAACCCACTCCCCACAACTCTACACCATTACCATAGCACTTATGGCTGAATGGGGGCACCTAGATGTGGGTACAGTGGGTTTTGGGGGCGGTTTGGAGCGCTTCTATTTACCACCACAAGTGTAACAGGTAGGGGGGGGATGGGCCTGGGTACACCCGGCTGAAGTCCACTGCACCCACTAACAACTGCTCCAGGGTCCTGCATAGTGCTGTGATGGAGCTGTGTATGACATTTGAGGCTGGCATACAGGCTGGAAAAAAAAAGTTTTTAAAGTTGTTTTTTTTAGGGTGGGAGGGGGTTAGTGACCACAGGGTTGGTGATCCCCGATTCCCTTCGGTGGTCATCTAGTCATTTAGGGCACTTTTTTGGGACTTGTTCGTGAAAAAAAAGGGTCCAAAAGAAGTGACCTAAATTCTCGCTAAAAACGCCCTTCTTTTTTTGATTATCGGCCGAGGATGCTTATCTGTCCTCAGCCGATACACACGCCCCAGTCCCGCCTTCACCACGCCTCCAACACGCCCCGTCAACTTTGGCCATTTCCGCGACGGAGTGCAGTTGAAGACGCCCAAAATCGGCTTTCGATTATACCGATTTGGGCACCCATGCGAAAAAGACACCCATCTCCCGATTTGGGTCGCTTTTTGGATGCCTTTGACTTTTGAATATATGGCAGTATATATACTAAACCTAAATTTAAGCGCTGCTTATAGAATATGCTTAGACGAAAATGTTTTCGGTACAGATATTTTAGGCACCATATATAGAATCTAGCCCTAAGGGGGAAATTCTATAAATAATTAGACACTTATAAAAATTGGCGCTCAATGGTATTCTATAAAAGGCACTCCAGAATCAGCGCTCTTCATAGAATAGCATTAAGCACCAATTTCCATGCTCAACTATGGGTGCAAGGACTTATACCTGCTGAAACCTGGAGTAAATCCCAGTGAGCAAGTTGAGCACAGGTCCTTGCTATTCTGAGAATTCTCTGACCCACCCATGCCTCTCCCATGGCCATGCCCTTTTTCAAGTTTGCATGCAATCCAATTTACAAAATAGCACACAGCCAAATCATAATTAGTGCCAATTAATTGCTTTCTAACTGCAATAATTAAATCAATGGAGCCAATTAACTATTTTGGGTACTGATCTTGGATCCACACTCAATATTTGAGTGCCTTTTATAAATTCTGGGGGTGAGAGGAATTCTATAAAGTGGCACCGAAATGTAGGTCCTACAAAGATGCACACTTAATGCCAATTCTAAAATGGCATTAAGGTTCATCTAGTTTCAAGTTCCAAGTTTATTTTAGAATTTACTATCCCACCCATCAACAGTATGTCTAGGCGGCTAACACTCTAAAAAAGTTACAGAGTAGAGAGAAGAAAAGAGAAAAAGAAGCGTGGAGGGCAGGAGGAACTACAATTTCGTTAGGATAGTAAGAAAGAAAACAGTAAAAGGAGAGGTGAAATCTAGTCTGCCCAAGTCTGACATGTTCACCTCTGTGGACTGCAAAGGGGGTTTAGAGATTGCATCAGAGAACAGATTTAGATCTGTTTTGAAGAGATGATTGATGTCGAAGAGGTTGAGGAAATTTGTTCCAGTGATCAGGGCTTTGGACTGAAAATAGTGTCTTCCTAGTGTGTTGGAATAGGCAATAGTAGCTCAAAGCTACTTTGGCATGCCATAGCTTAGGAAAGCAAGGCAGAGGGAGTCAGCAATACAATGTCAAAAGTGCAACAGAGCAGTGAAGAAGGCCGCAGATGGAGCCTAAAAACATAGCTAATCGTGGGAGGAAGCCATGTTTATTAAAGAACTCAACACAGCCTAGATTTCAGCAAAAGCCTGCCGCAGGGGTCGAATTTAATCACTGCACAAAGTATCTTCTCATGAAGCTCTTCAGTTGGTAGTAGTAAACAAAGATATCAAAAATTCGGTTCCTGTAGCAAAAAAAAAAAAAAAAAAAGTCTTCCCCTGCTATGAAGGAAACATAGTAGAGGAAGTACAGTCTTTTTGCTACAGGAACCAAATTTTGGGTATCTACGTTTACAACTACCAAGTGAAGATCTTCATGAGAAGATTCATTGTGCTGCGATTTGTGTCATTTGCCATAACTTAGGCACAGCAACTTAGGCCAGGTCAATGGCAGGCATAAGCTGGTATGCCTTGCAATACACACATTTGATACTATAAGGTGCACGCGCTGCAAGGTGGAACGCCCATGTCACACTCATGCTGTGCCCACTGGTACAGCCTATTTGCTTTTACAGGCGATGTGACTAGCACACCAGTTTTAGGGGCCCTTTTACGAAGCGGTGGCAAGCCCAACACAGGCTTACCGCTCGCTAAAAGAGAAGTACCACCAGGCTACCACAGCAGCCCAGCATTAGCTCCCTGCCCCACTGCACGTTATTTCTAGTGCTACAAAAATATTTCCATTTTTGTAGTGCCGATGTGTACCCAGCGGTAATCAGGCAGGTTATCGCTGGGTTAGCACGGGAGCACTTACCGCCACCTCAATGGGTGGCAGTAAGTGTTGCCTCCCCCCCAAAAAAAATGGCCATGCAGCAAGTGCTTCTCTTGCTGCACGGCCATTTCTTTGAAAAAAACAAAGGCCTACCTTTTACCCACTGCAGTAAAAGTGGACTTTGGTGCATGTCAAAAACACGCGCCGATGCCAGTGCAGACCCCCTTTTGCAGCAGCTTCGTAAAAGGACCCCTTATAAAATAGCACCTAACACATGAAAATGCTAATTTGTGATGTCATTCACACACATATGTACACCTATTTTATAAATTAGTGTGTGCAACTGGCACCTTAATTTAAGTGCCCTTTTTAGAAGTAGTCCTACTTTTTTATGCAAGTCTACCTACATGTAATATTCAAAGGATCTGTTTTCACAGGTATAACATGCAATAAATGTTTTATAAAAGTATTGAAATATGACTGATGACATCACAGTGAATACTACTACTACTACTACTATTTAGCATTTCTATAGCGCTACAAGGCATACGCAGCGCTGTACAAACATAGAAGAAAGACAGTCCCTGCTCAAAGAGCTTACAATCTAATAGACAAAAAATAAATAAAGTAAGCAAATCAAATCAATTAATGTGAACGGGAAGGAAGAGAGGAGGGTAGGTGGAGACAAGTGGTTACGAGTCAAAAGCAATGTTAAAGAGGTGGGTTTTCAGTCTAGATTTAAAGGTGGCCAAGGATAGGGCAAGACGTAGGGGCTCAGGAAGTTTATTCCAGGCGTAGGGTGCAGCGAGACAGAAGGCGCAAAGTCTGGAGTTGGCAGTAGTGGAGAAGGGAACAGATAAGAAGGATTTATCCATGGAGCGGAGTGCACGGGAAGGGGTGTAGGGAAGGACGAGTGTGGAGAGATACTGGGGAGCAGCAGAGTGAATACATTTATAGGTTAGTAGAAGAAGTTTGAACAGGATGCGAAAACGGATAGGGAGCCAGTGAAGGGTCTTGAGGAGAGGGGTAGTATGAGTAAAGCGACCCTGGCGGAAGATGAGACGGGCAGCAGAGTTTTGAACCGACTGGAGAGGGGAGAGGTGACTAAGTGGGAGGCCAGCAAGAAGCCGATTGCAGTAGTCTAAACGAGAGGTGACAAGGGTGTGGATGAGGGTTTTGGTAGAGTGCTCGGAAAGAAAGGGGCGGATTTTACGGATGTTGTAAAGAAAGAAACGACAGGTCTTGGCGGTCTGCTGGATATGAGCAGAGAAGGAGAGAGAAGAGTCAAAGATGACCCCAAGGTTTCGAGCTGAGGAGACAGGGAGAATGAGAGAGCCATCAACAGAAATAGAAAACGGGGGGAGCGGGGAGGTGGGTTTGGGGGGGGAAAATGAGAAGCTCGGTTTTGGTCATATTTAATTTCAGGTGGCGTTGAGACATCCAGGCAGCAATGTCAGACAAGCACGCTGAAACTTTGGTTTGGATGCAAGGTGAGATATCAGGGGTAGAAAGGTAGATTTGGGAGTCATCAGCATAGAGGTGGTAGGAAAAGCCATGGGATGAGATTAATGAACCAAGGGAAGAAGTGTAGATAGAAAAGAGGAGGGGACCAAGAACAGAACCCTGAGGTACGCCGACAGGCAGAGGGATAGAAGTAGAAGAGGATCCACCAGAGTGAACACTAAAGGTGCAGAGGGAGAGGTAGGAAGAGAACCAGGAAAGGACAGAGCCCTGGAATCCAAGTGAGGACAGGGTATCGAGAAGTATGCTGTGATCGACAGTGTCAAAAGCAGCGGAAAGATCAAGAAGAATGAGGATGGAATATTGACCTCTGGATTTAGCCAGTAATAGGTCATTGGAGACTTTAGTAAGCGCAGTTTCGGTTGAGTGGAGAGGGCGAAAACCAGATTGTAATGGGTCAAGAATAGCATGTGAGGAGAGAAAATCAAGGCAGCGGCGGTGAACAGCACGCTCAAGTAATTTGGAGAGAAAAGGAAGGAGGGAGATGGGTCGGTAATTAGAGGGACAAGTAGGGTCAAGTGAAGGCTTCTTAAGGAGAGGTGTGACCACAGCATGTTTAAAGGCAGCAGGGACAGTCGCAGTGGAAAGTGAGAGGTTGAGAATGTGACAGATAAAAGGAATAAGAGTAGGAGAGATGGCATTAAGAAGGTGGGTGGGAATGGGATCAGAGGAACAGGTGGTACATTTTGAGGAAGAAAGGAGAAGTGTAGTTTCCTCAATAGTAACTTCAGGAAAGGAGGAAAGGGAATGAGGGGAAGGAGAGAGAGGGGAACGGACTAGTGGAGGGAGAGCTGGTGAGGTAGAGAAAGCAAGGTTTATCTTTTGAACCTTGTTGTGAAAGAATTCAGCAAGGGTCTGAGGAGATAATGAAGGGGGAGTTGGGGGAGGGGGCACCTTGAGGAGAGAGTTCAATGTGGTGAAGAGAAGTCGAGGATTAGAGCCAAGAGAGTCGGTCAGTTGGATATAATAATCCTGTTTGGCACGTAAAAGAGCAGATTGGAAGGAGGTCAGCATGAACTTAAAGTGCAAGAAATCAGCAAGGGCCCGAGATTTCCACCAGAGGCGTTCGGCGGAGCGGGTACAGGAACGTAGGTAGCGGATATTAGAAGTCAGCCAGGGTTGGGGTTTTGTACGCCTTACAGGGCGGGTCATCAAAGGTGCAAGAGTGTCTAAGGCAGAGGATAGAGTATTGTTGTAAGAAGAAACAGCCTCGTTGACAGACGTGGATGGTGCCACAGTAGAGAGGAGATTTGAAACATGGGAGGATAGAGATGAAGGGTCAATGTCGTGAAGATTCCTAGATAAATTAGATAGGATAGGACGGGACTGGGAGGGAGGAGATTTAAGTGTGAAAGTTATAAGATGGTGATCAGAGAGGGGAAGATCGGAGGAAAGGAAACTAGAGGGTGAACAGTTGGAGGAGAAGATGAGATCAAGACAGTGACCATTTTGATGAGTGGGGGAGGTGGAGCATAGTTGGAGATTAAAGGACGACGTTAAAGCGAGTAACTTGGAAATATAAGAGTTGGAAGGATCATTAGCAGGAATATTAAAGTCACCAAGGATGAGAGAGGGGGAGGAAGGATCATGGAAGAAGGCAAGCCAGGCATCAAAGTCACTGAGAAAGGATGAAAGGGACTTATCAGGGGGACGATAAATGACCGCTATTCGAAGAGGCAGAGGAGAGAAAAGGCGGATAGAGTGGACTTCAAAGGAGGAAAAACAGTGAGATTGAGGTGGAAGAAGGGGTTGAAATCTGGAGGAGGGAGAGAGAAGTAGTCCAACACCGCCCCCACGGCCAGCAGGGCGAGGAATATGTGAAAATAGATAACCGCCATGGCACAGGGCTGCGACTGAAGCAGAGTCATCAGGGCAGAGCCAGGTTTCTGTTATGGCGAGCAGATGGAGGTGACGCGAGATAAAGAGGTCCTGGATATAGGGGAGTTTGTTACAGATAGAGCGGGCATTCCATAGGGCGCAAGAGAAGGGCAGAGAAGAGGAGGGGAGTAGAGGAATAGAGATGAGGTTAGAGAGGTCACGGTGAGATCTGTAGAGTTTGGATAATAGTTGGTGAGGAGGGCCAGGATTGGGATTGATGTCACCAGCTGAGAGTAAGAGAAGGAGTAAAAGAGAGCGGAGGAGAGTAGGAGAGGTGTGGCCACGAAGGCGTCGAAGGCGAGAGGTATTTAGGTGGAATGGGGAAGGCAAAATGGAGGGAAGAAAGAGACGGAGATTAAAAGCCAAGAGGGAGGAAGAGGGTAGGAGAGAAGGTGAGGTGATGAAGTCAATGGATGGGAAGTGAGTTCCTGTAGCGGAGAGAGGTAGGGGGTGAGGGAAAAGATTAGGAAGGGACAGAGCTAGGAAGAGAATGTGAATAGGGGCCATAAACGATTAAGGTACTTTAGCAACTGGAAAAAGATTAGATACAAAGAGAAAAATGCCCCGCGCACCGTTAGGCGCGCAGCACCTAGAGCGGAGGCCCTGAGTGGATCGGGGTGGACCTGGGTGTCACCCCGGAGAAGGCTGTAAGGATATGCAGATGAGCTGCAAGTCCTCCACAGCACCTGAAAGGCAGCCGGTGGTAGAGGTGGGCACCTCTCAGCTGAGGAAAGGCTTACCAGGGGTTAGGCTGAAGCCAGCATTCCTCCCCCTGAGGGTCGCCTGATCCTAGCCAAAAAGCACCTGGGAACTCTGGGCACTTGGAGAGAAGGCCCTGGGAAGATCGGGGTGGAACTGGAGTCACCCCGGATACAGCTATGAGGAAATGCAGAAGGGCTGCAAGTCCTCCACAGCACCTGGTGGGAGCGCTGGGCACCTAGAGCGGAGGCCCTGAGTGGATCGGGGTGAACCTGGGTGTCACCCCGGAGAAGGCTGTAAGGATATGCAGATGAGCTGCAAGTCCTCCACAGCACCTGAAAGGCAGCCGGTGGTAGAGGTTTGAATACCAAACCAACTGTAAAACAGTAAAATAGGGTCATGAAGGATATTTTTTATTTCAAAAACATTACTTGTTATTCTGAGACCATTTTATCTATCCAGTAACACACTCCAGGGTATGTCCTTGTGAGACTGGTTTATGGAATTTGGGCAAAGTAACATTTAGTATATTTGATAGGTTTTTTTTTAATGAAGCAAAGTCCTTTCTCCCTCCATGCTGTCATTTTCTGCCACATCACATACTCTTTCAGACAGAAAATTAATTGACCACTCTCTTTGTCCATGGAAACAGAAAATCCACAGAGACTTGCAGTTTCCATACAGCTGGACCAGTTCATATATCTAAATAACATGCACCGGCACCTGCGAGTTCACTCTTAGAGCATCCCTTACCTGCAATGGAACACATTTCATCATGGTTGGAAGTTATGGAGAAATACTGGCCTGTCAGTGGGGTAGATCAGAAGTTGCTTTTCATGATTTTATCCATAAATTAGAGAAAAATCATTCAGGGGCCCTTTTGTTAAGCTGTATTAGGCACTAACGCACCTAATGCAGTAAAAATGGCCTAATAGGATGCACTAAAATGTTCTGCATTAGTTTGCCAACTGCAAGCACTAAAAGCTAGATTCTATAGATGGTGCCAAAAAAAGAAATTAATGCAAAAATAGGGGACTTACACAGTAAAACTGGGGTAAGTTATCTCAAGTAACTTTTTTTTTTTTTTTTTTTAATAGGACTGAATTACTTCCTTCATCCAAGGTGGTGTACAGCAAGAATGAGCAGGTCATAAGTAACAGAATTATTTTGACTAGTGATCGCTTTTTCTTTTTTTTTTTTGTTCTCAATGATCGACTCATTGTATCGGATCATCTTGAGTTGGATTGGGTCAGAGAACATAATGGATGTATCAGCATGTTGCCGTTGATTCTGCTTTTATGAGAGTGGCATTGACTTGACAATGAGACACTATTATATTTGGGAACTTTGTACAGGAGTTTCATGCCCTTGGTCACAGAAGAAAGAACGAGCAGTGATGGATCTAATTTTTCTTCGATGGTTGACTCTTTCTGGAAAATAAGATAACGAACTGAATATTATGTTTGGCAACATTAAATGTAATAATGTGATCACCAAGTCAGGTTGTTAGTAGTATGAATGAGTGTTGTGAGTGAGATAGATTAAACTTTCATATAATAAATGTTTTTGATATGATTTAAAATGAGATCTGGAGTATTTTTGTTAAAATGTATTTGGACCAAAAAATTTTAAAAAAAACCATGTAAATTGTAGTAGCCATGCTTAAAATTCAGCATGGTTTATAGAATTAACACTTAAGCGGAGAGGTTGTGTGTATTTTTTAGGCATTGCCATTTGCACCAACGAAAACAAGGTGCAAATGCCCGTGCTTAAAATTTATACATGGAGCACAGTTATTCTACAATTAATGTGTATAACTCAAAACCATGCCCCGATCCACCCTGAAACACCCATGACATTCACATTCCCTCGGCCCCTCTTTTGGACCGCACGTAAGTTTTAGGTACAGACCTCGTGTCTAACTTTACGTGGGTAAGTCCCAATTAAATCTAATTAGTGCCAATAATGGCTTGTTAAAAAGTCAATTATTGGCACTAATTGGCTCATTATTCTATTGTGCATGCAAATCGTGAATGTGCCTAAATTTGCATGCACAATTTTTGCCGACCTGTATAGAATCAGGGGGTAAGTGCATAGTAATTTTTTTGGAGGGGTTGTATCAGATGAGTGTGAATGCACTAATCAGCTAGTGTGCAGACAGTAATAAGGTAAGTCCATGTGTAGGAGCCCTTAGTGCCTTATAAATAGGAGGTAATAAGAGCTCCCATGGTAATTTTTTTTAATGACTGCACACTAATATGAGCATTACTACACAGCCAGAAATAAATTGGGGAAAAAAAGCCCTTTTTGGAGGCCACACTAGAAATGCCTGTGAATGAGCAACTAAGCCCAGCCCACATCTTAGCATGGCTTAGTAAAAGGGCCTTTCACCTATGAAAACAAAAGTTCTGGTTTACAACAATAAATTCAAATGGACTACTATGCCAAGTAATCCAAGCATATAAAAAATGAAAGCACCTTAGTACCTAAATATAGCTGTCTTTTTGTTATTATTACTGATATTGCGGTTAAACAAATCCCAGTCAATCTTCGCACAAGCTTTAGGAAGGAATTTGGCTGTGTATATATTTACATATGGGTGAATAATGGGAATGGGAGATAGGGTTATGTAATAAGGTAAAACATCTGGGCGATGCGGGAGGAAGAAGTTTGGAAGGAGTTATGTATATTGTTAATTATTATGGATTTGTGTACTTGTATTTAGTTATATTTTGCTGTAATCTGTTCCTCAGATCAAATGAAAGGCTGGAAAATCAAATAAAAATAAACATTCTGAGCCCTGAGCTTCTCAGAGTACACAACTATGCTTACTATGTTCTCTATCAGGGCCAGTAAGCCTTCAAAATGCAAACTGCATCTAAGACAACACTGTGCAAAGCTACTGTACCAAGACAAGAGTAAATCTGTGAGCAGCAATATTTAGGGGGTCTTTTACTAAAGCTTAGCTCGAGTTATCTGCAGCAGGGCCCATAGGAATAAAATGGGCCCTGCTGCAGATAACTCGAGCTAAGCTTTAGCAAAAGACCCCCTTAGATCTGCTTTCCCACTTTATGATCATAGGCAAGTCACTTTTTTTCTTTCTAGTGCTTTGCTTACCCAGCTGTAGTTGACTGGTGATCATAATGGTATGACATTGTCCTTCTTCTCTCTGCAATCTGGATGCTCCACATAGATCAGGTTCCAAAGTGGTAATTAGAGAATCTCTGTTCCTGCTGCTTTATATAGCCAAGCCTGGATGCAAAGCACATTGGTTTTGGGAGTCAGGAATGTGATATCCCATTTCTGCAATAAATCCTATGGAAAAGTGACACATGTGTCTCAACCAAAGAACATATACAGCCGGTGGTTCTCACAACCCTAGGAACGTCTGCCTTCATAGCAGAGAATTGTAGCCACAATCAGGCAGTGACAGCAGTCATTTGAGCTATGACAAATGTATACCCATAACAGTAATTGTAAAGTATACTTTTATTATAATTGGGTAAGACATTATGGAGGCTCATTTTCTAAACAGAAAAGTGTCAAGAAAAGTGGCAGAAGGATGTTTTTTATCCAAAATACCATTTCTGAAACCCATTTTCAAAATGTTTTTCTATGCAGATCATCTATAGTGTGTCCAAATCACAAGGGGGCATGTCAGGGGCGAGACCTGACTGTTCCCAAGGTTAAACGTTAGACATTTTGGTCTAGATCTGTTTCAATCACAACTAAGTCAAAACAAAAGGTGCCCTAAATGACCAGATGACCATTGGAGAGATGTGGATATAATCCCCCTTATTCCCCCAGTGGTTACTGATCCCCTCCCACCCCCCCCCCCCCACCCCAAAGATTTGAAAGAAACAGTACATACCAGCCTCTATGACAGCCTCAGATGTTATAGGCAGTCCTATTAGAGCAGTAAGCAGGTCCCTTGGAGTAGCCTAATGGTCAATGCAGTGGACTGTACAGAAGGGAGACCCAGGCCCATATCCCACTCTGTTACACTTGTGGTGGAAAGTGTGAGCGTTCCAAAACCCACCAAAAACCTACTGTACCCATATATAGATGGCACCTGCAGGCAAAAGGGCTACTGTAGTGTGTAACAGTAGGTTTTTGGTGGATTTTGGAGGACTCACCATACAATTGCCGAGGTGCGGCAGTGGCAGGCAAAACCACCCCACACCAGGGGCAAGGCAGAACTCTGACAACAGTTAGGCTTCACCTGTACCTGGCCACTTTCCACCAGGAGTTGAGCTCCCAGCTTCAGGTGGCCGACAGGACTTTGCAGGACAGGGCAGGAGCTGGATAACCGCTAGGCAGCACAGGGACTGAGTGTCAGAGGGGAAAGGAAGGAACATGGGCAGCAAGGCAGGAAACTGGGCTAGACAATACAACACAAGGCAGGGACAGAACAAGCTAGGCGACAGAAACTGGAAGCTGCAAGCAGCCACTGAAACAGGGAACAACAAAACACTGACTAACAAGACACAGAACTAAAAGCTGCAAGCAGCCACAAAGCCAGCACACAAACAGAAACTAAACACTGAGATACAAACAAGAAACAAGGCTAGGAAAACAAGTAAAACCTAAACTAAACCAAACACAGACTAACTAGAAACAGGCAAGAATCTCAGACAAATCACTGGACTAGCAGAAGTGCAACAAGCACCAACATACCAGGGCCTTAGACGCAATGCAAAGGCAAAGGCAGAGAGGTTCCAAATGGCTAATAAGCCCAGCAGGCAGCTCAGACTCAGGTGCAACAATCACCAGGCAACTAGGGGTCGGGCAGCCTGGAAGATCCGGACTGGACTGAGCTGAAATCTGGAACGGGTGACAGCACACCGACAATCTAATACAGCCAGCACACAGAGACAGAACTAACTCACAAAGAACAGACAGAAGCCAGCTCAGAAGCTGACCACAGGAAATAAGGTGAGTCTGAGAGGGGTCACGGCCACAGACGTGACACCCACACCATATGCATTGAGTGTCTGCCCTGTGCAGTAAATGCAGGGCAGATGCTGGACACACCCTCTGCATTACCACCCAAGCTTTGCACCTTCCATGAACTATTTTTGTACCTATCACACACTGGGGTAATTCTATAACTGGGGCCTCCCACTTAGGTGCCCGGATGCCACATGGTGAGATCCTATTCTATAACAGCACCTGTGCACTCAGATTCCATTACAGAATACCAGTCTAACTCAGTATCACTGTTCCTTACATTTATGCAGCAAGAGTTACACCTGCAGCAGGGATGCGTACAAGTTGGAAGCACACCTATGTCCTGCCCATGCATATGCCCCCTTGCAATTACACATTATCCTTCAGATTCTGTATAAGTCACACAAACTTGGGCACAGATCCCAGACCTGCACATATACTAATTAAACAATCAATTACTGGTGTTAAGCACTTCATTGGCAGTAATTAAGTTAATCATGGATCTTCCCTGCGCCCTATTCTATAATATGAACTCTTAAATTCCATAGCATGCAACTCCAAAGAGAGTGTGGCCATGGGAAAGGCATGGGCAAGTCAAGGGTGTGCCCAGAAATTAGGTGTGATGTTATAGAATACCTGCATTTGAGTGCCTAACAGCCAGTAGCGTGGTCAGGAAGTTTCAACAGCAGATGGATCTCATGCCACATTTCCCTCTGTTCTCCCTCCCGCTGCCTCTCTCCCTTCCTTTCCTGGCCCCGCAAAGTTCTCACAATTCTCTCCCCCCCCCCCCCCACCCCGCCTCCCCCAGCACTCATAGATTTCCTGTGGTCTGCACTGGGGCTCTCTATCTGAACTGTCCCACCTATCAGAAAACAGGAAGTTGCATCAGAAGGGGTGGGAAATTTAGAGAGAAAGCCCCAGTGCAGGCCACAAGCAGCCTATGAGTTCTGCTGCTGGCGCTGCCCAGGCAAAGACTGGAGATGATTTTAAGGCATGGGAGGGGAGCGGGAGGGAATTGTGAGAGCTTTGTGGAGCTAGAAAGGGAAGGGATAGATGTGGCAGGAGGGAGAAGGGAGAGGGTGCGTACACAACACATGCACCCTGAATGGATGCACCACTGCTAACAGCTATTAGTTGGGTGCAAGCATTTACACCAGCATTTGGTAGGCATAAATAATCCAAAATTAGGTTCAAAATGAGTGCAAAGCTAGTATTCTAGTAGTTAAAAGAAAACACTCATGTCACCTGGTGCAGTTTGAATCTGGTGTTCCGCAAGTCAACAAGAGTTTGGTTTTTTTAAATCTTAATAACATTCCCACAAGATTCAAGCTGAATGCCTGATCATCTCTGGAAAAAAAAATGACTGCAGTCACATGAACTCTATTTTAAGAATAATCTGTGAACGGAACTGAATTCAAGCTTTTATCCTTAAAGAACTTGAGGGACTCCCTGAAATGAGATGCTATGTTCTCTCCTACTCACCTTTCCCATAAAAGTCCAAATATTATTTTTTTAAAAATACAGAATTGATGTTTAAAAATAAAATTCAATATTTAAAAAAAATCATGCATCAAATAATATGTTAGTCAAGGTTTGGGGGATGGTTTGTTTCTTCTTTTTGGGGGCTGAGGCGGCTTTTAGATCTATCCTGAAACTGTACCAAAGCTCCAACATGTCAGATCATTGCTGCTTCTGGTCTCCTAATCCAATGCTGTCATCTGCAACACGATGGGTTTACCTCTTTCATCTGTTATCTAATATAGTTATGCACATTAAACATAGAAAAGACATGTAAACATATCTGCAAAATGAATGCAGTACTGTGCATAGAGGGGGCAATTCTTTAATTGATGCCTCTATTCAGGTGCCCCGATGCCACATGCTGTGAGCCTCTCCTATAACAGCACCAGGTTCTATTAGAGAATGCTAGCATAACATGGTATCAACGTGCCAAACAAATATATGCCTGCAGCGACAGCTGGCTTAACTTCTGGCACCTGAATGTGGCACCTGAATGTGGCAAGGTTGTGCGTAACTTACAGTACGTGTCTAAGAGGGAGCCCCACCCATATCCTGCCCATGCTCTGCCTACATGTATGCACCCTTTCCTTTACACATTACCCCCAGGATTCTATATATGGCACCTTAATTTCCATAACAAATATACATAACATAATTGGTTAACTAGCTGATTGGCACTGTTAATTGGACGCTATCAAGCAATTATCAGCACTAACTGGCATTAAGATTTATGCACGCAACTCGCTAAGCATATTCTGCAACATGGTGCACCTAAAATCTAAGTCGCATAGTTGAAAAGGGGGTGTGGGCATTTCTAAAATCTATGCGCTTTGTTATAGAATACACGATCTGCGCCTAATATAAGCATCAGGATTTACGCCAAGTAAAACATGGCATAAATGGTCATGACTATATTTGGTGGCGTGGAGAGGCGCTCGACAATATTCTATATACCGCTCAGAAATTTAAGCCTAATCTATAAAATTTAGGCGTACTTTAGTCCTAAGCATATTTTTCCCTGCAGAATTTTCATGTGCTATATATAGAATCTAGCCCAATGCCACTTGGTGCCCCATTCCAGAATAGCACTTAGGTAGAATTTATGCACATGTATGCACACACATGTAATTCTGTATATTAACACATGTAATGTGCACAAAAATGTAAGCACCCCATTATAGCACTTAGAATGTCCTGCTTTGCAAAAGCAGCTGATGAAGGGGGGCATTTTCCAAATATGTTAAATTACCTGTGTTCTGACTACCTATTTAGGGCATAATAGACTAAACCCCCGTTTTGAAATTTACCTGAAAGTACACAAGAATCTTCCATAACACATCTTCTTTCTCTGTTTATTTTTTTAAACAAGGAATTTGGAGGGAACAGAAGCACTATCACCTTTTTCCTCCTGGCCATTCCTTTCCTGTACCCGTACTGTCTGACTTTTGCCGTTGCCCTTTCTACCTGTTTGGCCACCTTAGATCATCAGATATGATCACCCCCAGATCTTTCTCTTGTTTTATCTCCCACATTAGCATTTGCACCCCAACCATTAAATCTTAGCTGCCAAACTTTAGAACGTTCCTTAAGCTTGGCTAGATCATAAGGGTGTCTACCCTGCTGCAGATTTTGGTAACATCTGCAAAAGGAAAACTTTTTCCAGTCACACTACTATAATATCGCTCACAAAAATAGTGAAAAGAGCTAGACCAATGACCAATCCCTGCCACCTTCTCCTTGCTATGAACTGTATTTACCAGTACCCTTGGTCACCTCCCATTCAGCAGCTTAGAACCTAGTCACTCTAAGGGCAATTCTATGGTTTACTAAGATTTGCAATACACTTGAGCTAACTTGCAGATCTAAGTGGTATACAAACTAAAAACAACATTTCAAAGTAGGAAAGGGAACTACAATGGGAGATAGGAAAGAGCATCTCATTCAACCTAGAACATTCAACTCAATCAAAGACAATGATAAACAGTGGGGGAAAAGAGAGGGGGGGAGAGGGGGGTAAAGAAATCAGAGGGACCAGTGGGTAAAAATAGCTCAAGGAAAAGGAGCAACGAGCTCTAATGCTCCTGTGTGGAATATTATGTGGGGCTCCTGTATAAATACACGCCTACAGTTCCATACACCTTCCGTGTGTAAATACAGAGAAAATTAGCCCTATGCGCTATTCTATAAGGGTGCAGAGCAAAGTGGGACATGAGTGGGGCTACCATTCATATACATAACTTACAGAACTCTAAGTTACATTTACATGCCCCTACTTACCCCAGCTCTATGGCTGATGTAACTGCAGACACCTAAATTTCAGGCGTGTCGATGCCAGCTTACACTAGTATTCTATAACGACAGTTGAGATAAGTTCATTCGCTGTTTGATCCCAACTCATTTCATTCTTTAATTTTGTCTCTTTTTAGGACTCATATGGATTATTGCAATACTATTTATTTAGGAATCTCTAAATCTTTTCTTAAAAGGTTACAGACATTACAGAATACAGCAATTCATTTACTTTGAGTCTCATTTTCAAAGCACGTAGAATTACAAAGTTACATGGAACTTTGTAAGACTAAGTACTTTGAAAATGTGCCTCTGTCATTTAAAGAAATTTGACCATGTTACATCAGTTTTGCAGGATCATCAACATTGGTTACCAGTTTCATATTGTGTTCAATATAAAGCTTTATTATTGGCTTTTAGGGCCTTTCGCTTAGGTATGCCTTCCTATTTATCTTCATTGACTATGCCGTATTCTCCAGCGAGTGTTTTGTGCTCTGTTGATGATCATTGCATGGTGTGACCGGGGCCTCGTTTTGCTCAATTAGAATCAACGCGTCACGGTGCTTTTTTTCTTTGCTATCCCTCATTTGTGGAACTCCATTCCATTAACCTTGCGTAGTGAATCTAATATGAAGACATTTAAGTCAGGGCTGAAGACGTGGTTATTCCAGTTGGCTTATGCTGTTGATGATGGCGTGGTGGGGTGCTGATGCCCTGGTGAGAGTGTGAGTGAGAGTGCTTGGTTGTTTGTGTTACTTTCCTATTAAACATTGTAGTTCTTTTCTTTTGCTTTTAATTAATTGTATTGTTAACCGCTATGCTCTGTTCATCAGTTAAGGGGGTATATCAAATCATGAATAAATAAATAAATAAAATCTGGGTGCCCAGGTGTCATTACAGAATAGGCGCTCACCTCACAACATCGGGGTACAGAAAAGGAGGTACCCACATACAGAATTGCCTCTCTTATGGCCAATACCAAGCATTTCAGTTGTGTGTGAAAGTGTCAGAAATGTTGCTGAAACTTAAGTTCATTATAGCCCTTATTTTAGAAGCCGTATTTGCAATTTACACACATATATCAGATTCACACGTAAACTCCAATTTCAGAAAGACATATTGACTGTATAAATCCTCACCACATATAAATATGAAGGGGGTGTATGAGTGTTGCAACTCATACATGTGCACTCTCTCCTGACCCAACTCTTTGGTCAGTCATAGAAATTGATCAGATTCACCGGAGAGGATCTACCTCTAATAAAGCCATGCTGCCTCAAACTCTTTAATCCATCAGATTGCAGAAACTGCACTGTTCTCTGTTTAAGTAGCAATACCACCAATTTGCTCACTGGCCCTTAGTTTCCAGTCTCTTTCTTACTTCCAGTTTGTGAAAGGAACCACATCTGCTCCTCTGCAGTCTTCCTAAACTACTCTGAGTCTGAAGAAACATTGAAAAGGTTGGTCATCGAGGGTATTAAGGAAACTGCCTAAGTTTCCTTAACACCCTCAATGTATCCTGTTCAGCCCTATTGCTTTACCTACTTTTCATTTAACTAAATCCTACAGAATGCAGTTTTTTGAAAATGTTTGAGATCTATCTCATTTCTGTTCCTATTTGTGGCCATTCCTTCTTCTTGAGCACTGAACAAAAATATTTGAATAAGCAATTCCATGTTTTCCCTATTAGCATCTACAAATTCTTCCCCTTCACCTCTGAGTCTCGCAATGCTGCTTTTTTTTTTTTTTTTGGTTACATTTGTACCCCGCGCTTTCCCACTCATGGCAGGCTCAATGCGGCAATTGCCCTTCCTCCTCCTGTCATCTAACAAAACGTTCCGTTTGTGTTCCTAGCTACCAGTTGTGTAGATGCAGTAGGTGCTTTTTATTTAGCTTTTGTATTTATACTGATATGAATAAATCAGATATTAATAATACTTAGCTTCATCTATACAGATTCTGAGGAAGGTCTTTTACCCCCTGAAGCAGCAGGTTGGCACTGCAAATCAGTGGTCAACATCGGGGAAACCTCTGCATTGACCAAGCTAAGAAATTGAATGGTCTGAAATGTTTTGTATAAAGAGAGAAAGGTTTTCATATAATGTTAGATACAATAAAACAAGGAAGGTTTTTGAGCTGATGATTGATTCTGACAGGTTATGAATAAGTGAAACCTGCATTTTCTGAGGCTTTCCCTTCCAAATGCAAAAAGAATGTTGCCATATATTTAATATTGATCATAGATTTGGTGAAATGGTTTGGGGATCCCTGCCAGCTCAGGTATTTTTATTGTGTGCTGGGGGGGCATGAGAGGAGAGGGTGGGGTACACAGCGAGGGACAGGGAAGAAGTAGGGAAGAGAGGACATTTCAAGCACACCCATTCTGCCCTTAGGCCCACCCAAAATTTGCAATCTGGCTACACTACTGCCATATACACACCACAGATGTACAATAACATTTTTCTAAGATAGAAAATAAGATGCCAAATATGCCATCATGCTTTCCTAAAGAAGTAGTTGAACAGACGGGGAAAAAAAAAAAAAAAAAGATTAGCCTTTATACACTATAAGAAATCAGAAAAAGGAAGACGGGCAACAAATATATTTTCCTCCACATGCATTTTCTCTCTTCTGATAACTTTCCCAGCTGGTACCAGTTGCCAGAACTGTATTCCCTGCAGAGAATCCGGGATCTCCCATTTTCAAAATAACACAGCAGCTGAGATGTCCCAATCAACATCCAGCAGACAGAAATCACCTTGCAATAGCACCTCCCTTTTCACAGCAATTTTGTGAAAATATTCAGTTAAATCTCTATCCTTTTTAATGGCTTTGAAAAAGATCAGTTTATCGCACCAACATAAATGGATGTTCCAATCCTTCTTTGCATATTATCACAAAGTGCTGACTCTTTATCTAGTAAGCTCTGCAATTTTACTGCTTTAATATTTCATTTTACATATCATGACACCCCTATATTCCTTTAATTCTTAAGACCAGAACCATCAGTCATTTTGTATCTTGCAGAAAATCGTTTGCACCTTGTGAAAAATTGTTGCTTAACTCCACTAAAGCCAATAGTAACACAAACAGCACAGCATTTAGGACAAAGAGAAAGGAGTTTGGATTTATGCTCCTCGTAAATATTCATTTTCAGTCAGTTGCTTTTCAATTAAATTTGGTTTAAGAAAAACAGGTCAGAGAGAATGCAATAATTCACATTCAGCTATGTAAATAATTTTCACCTAAAAGAAGTGCTAACAGAAGTAAACATCTTTTGTAAGAACAGAAGAATAGAAAGCACACCATGAGCAACTGAGATGAATCCATTAAACACAACAGTGTCCCAGATCTCAGCTCATCTTCCTACTTAGTGGCTGTTGGAATTACCATAGAAAGTTTTCGCTAGTTGTCCAGAAGTCATTTCTGAAAAGATGAACATAAAAAAACTTAGCTGGGCTGCAGGGCCTGCTAGCACTGGCTTTCTTTACATTTGACTTTCAGGCTGCAAATAGTGCTTGGACATATGAACACATATAAGAGTCACCATAGCTTACTTCTTAACCTAGACCTGTGATAGTTCCATAACTGGAAAAAAAAACAACAAATTTACAGCACTCCATGATACAAGTTAGGGAAAGCATGTGTATTTTTATCCAAGACTGGGAGAGTAATGAAGAAGAGATAGGCAGTTTCAAAGGAGCAAGTCCCTAACTGCTGTGTTTTGTCGGGCCATTCTTTAAGTATTTGGGAATCATTATCGACTCTGCACTTTCATTTGGCCCTCAGATTTCCTCTGTCATAAAGAGTAGCTTTTTCTTTTTGCGTCAGTTATGATCTATAAGGAATATGATTGATCAGGAATCTCTTTGTCATTTATCGTATGCCTTTATCAATACACGTTACGACTACTGTAATATTGCCTATGCTGGTATCTCAAAAGCAAATTTTAAAAGACTGTAAATTCTACAGAATACGGTAACTTGTATCATTTGTTGGGCATCTAGGTATGGCCGGGTATCTCCTCTTCTTCAGTGTCTACATTGGTTCCCAGTTGAATTTAGGATAAAGTTCAAGGTATTAATTCTGACTCACAAGGCTTTACATACTCTAACTCCTTTTTATCTGGCAGCTTTAACTATTCCCTACATTCCAGCACATATACTTTAATCACTTACTGACAATAAATTGTTTTAACTTCTCCTACAATGGCTAGATGGAAATGAACTCGCTCCTCTGTTTTTTTTTTTTTATTTTATTTTCTCTAGCTTTGTGGAACTCCCTTCCACAACCTATTTGATTAGAAAAATCGTACACCCTTTTCCACACAATCCTGAAAACTTATTTTTTTCCAACTAGCTTTTGATTCTCAGTGATGGGTTGTGTGGCAGTTGTTCCTGCAATGTAGATAAGCAGAAATGTAGGAATGTAGTCTTACCACAAATTGTATATCTGTTTGATTTTGTCTATGTTTTTATGTTCTTTTAATATTCTCTGTTTATGGATTTACTGTTATTATATTTTGATATTTGCAAACCGTACTGATTTGCTATGCAAAAAGAAACGGTATAGTAAAACCAATAAACGATAAAACTTATCTATCAGGAACTCAGTTTATTCACCAGTTTTCCCCATGACAAATTTGGTCCCATTCCACTAAATTTTCAAAGTTATTTTGACCTCAGACAGACATTGTCAACATCTTATCTAAAATTGTAGAAAAAATAAACCTAAATAAATGCATATAAACAGCGCAGCCATGGCACTGACATTATGAGCCTTGGCATAACCCTCAAGAGTCAGCCGAGCATTGGGATAAAGCCAATTGGAAATGGTGCGTTTTCTGATGGCAACCCCCATCCTGTTGGGATAAAAAGAAACAAAAATCTGGGTGGACTGTCTGTAGGGCCTAGTCTGCTCCAAATAAAAGGCCAATACTTGCTTGATGTCCAAGGTGTGCAGTGAGTCACACAGCAATAAAGCAAAGTTACCTGTAGCAGATGTTCTCCTAGGACAGCAGGCCAAGTATTCTCACAGCTGAGTGATGACATCTGACAGAGCCCGGTGCAGATACTGACTAGTGATATTAACAGAGAACTTTCTATCAGCGTCCCACCACGCATGTGCTGGTGCCTTCCTACCCCCGACTCACGAGTGCTGGTCCCTCAGTCATTTCAAAAAGCTAAAGAATACAACTCCAAGGGGAATTGGGAGGGTATGTGATAATACTTAGCCTGCTGTCCTCAGAGAATACCTGCTACAGGTGAGTAACTTTGCTTTCTCCAAGGACAAGCAGGCCTTCATATTTTCACAGCTGGGAATCCCTAGCTACCAGGCTTACCAAACACAACCATGCTAGGATAAAAGGGACTCAAAATGTAAAGCTCTTCAAGCTAATTAACCTGAAACTAAATACATTCTAGTGGTGAAGGCGCTGCCTGGACTAGAACAAAACTGGGCCTAGAAGGGTGGAGTTGGATTCTAGACACCAAATTCTGTAGGACTGCTTGCCCAAACCAGATGTCATGTCAGGTATCCTGCGCAAGCTAGTAATGTGATGTGAATGTGTCAACAGATGATCATGTCGCAGCTTTGCAAATCTCCTCAATGGAGGTTGACCTCAAGTGGGCTACCAACATAGCCATGGCTCTGACGTTATGAGTCTTGACATGGACGTAAGTAAAGGAGATGCAATCTAGAAGCCAATTGGAAATTGTGCATTTCCAATGGCTACCCCCATCCTGTTTGGGTAAAAAGAAACACAAAGCTGGGTGGACTGTCTATAGGCTTTGGTCCACTCCAGATAGAAGGCTAAAGCTCACTTGCAATCAAAAGTATGAAGTACACTTTCGCCAGAATGGGCATATGGTTTGTGGAAAAAATGTTGGCAGAACAATTGACTGATTAAGATAGAACTCCAACACAACTTTAGGAATGAACTTAGGGTGCGTGCAGAGAACTACTCTATTGTGGTGAAACTTGGTGTAAGGTGGATCAGCTACTAGGGCCTGAAGCTCACTGACCCTGCGGGCTGAAGTGACTACCACCAGAAAAGCAAAGATACCTACCTGTAGAGGGTATTCTTGGAGGACAGCAGGCCATTCATTCTCACATGTGGGTGATGTCATCACATCACTCAGTGCACAGCTTAAAAAGCTAAAAATAGCTTTTTTCAGCATGTGCGGCATTCCCACCGTGCATTCGTTGAGTGCCTTCCTGCCCTCCGCAAGAGTGTAGGGCCATCAGTACAATAATATAGCGTATCAAAAAAGAAGACAACTTCAAGAGGAGGTGGGAGGGTATGTGAAAATGAATGGCCTGCTCTCCATGAAGAATACAATATCTTCGCTTTCTCTGAGGACAAGCAGGCCATATTCTCACAGATGGGAATCCATAGCTACCAAGATCCTTGAAAACAACAACCATAGGTCAATTGGACCTCGCAATGGCGAGGATAAAATAGTAATTAACCTGAAACTATATACAACTGTGTCCAAACCAACTATCATGTCAGGTATTCTGCTCAAGGCAGTAGTGCAATGTGAATGTGTAGACTGAAGACTATGTTGCAACCTTGCAAATTTCTTCATTGGAGGCTGACCTCAAGTGGGCTACCAATGCAGCCATGGCATTATGAGCCTTGGCATGAGCATAAAGCCAATTGGAAATGGTGCATTTTCTGACAGCAACCCCCATCCTGTTGGGATAAAAAGAAACAAAAATCTGGGTGAACTCTCTATAGGGCCTAGTCCGCTCCAAATAAAAGGTCAATACTCATTTGCAGTCCAAGGTTTTCAGTGTTCTCTCACCAGGATGGGCATGTGGTCTGAGAAAAAATGTTGGAAGGACAATTGACTGATTCAGATGGAACTCTGACACCACCTTAGGCAGGAACTTAGGGTGCGTGCGGAGAACTACTCTATTATAATGAAACTTTGTGTAAGATGGATCCGCCACTAGGGCCTGAAGCTCACTGACCCTGCGAGCTGAAGTAACAGCCACCAAAAACAAGACCTTCCAGGTCAAGTTCTTCAGATGCCAGGAATCGAGTGGCTCAAAAGGAGCGTATATCAGCTGGATGAGGACAACGTTGAGGTCCCATGACACAAGCAGAGGCTTGACAGAGGGCTTTGTCCAAAGCAAACCTCTCATGAAGCAAACTAGAAACTGTCCAGAGATGGGCTTACCCTCTACATGATGATGATAAGCACTAATTGAGCTAAGGTGAACCCTTACAGAGTTGGTCTTGAGACCAGACTCAGAGAGGTGTAGAAGGTTTTCAAGCAGGGTCTGTGTAGGGCAAGAAAGGGGATCTAGGGCCCTGCTCTCACACCAGACAGCAAACTTACTCCATTTGAAAGAGTAACACCTCTTAGTGGAATCTTTCGTGGAAGCCAGCAAGACTCTGGAGACACAGGAAAATGCAAAGAAGCAAATTCTAAGCTCTCAACATCCAGGCTGTGAGGGCCAGAGACTGGAGGTTGGAATGTAAAAGAGACCCCTTATTCTGCATGATGAGGGTCAGAAAACACTCCACTATCCAAGGTTCTTCGGAGGATAACTCCAGAAGAGGGAACCAGATCTGTCTGGGTCAGTATGGAGAGATCAGGATCATGGTTCCTCTGTCTTGCTTGGAGTTTCAGCAAAACCTTCCCCATAGCAAAATCTTCCCCACAAGAGGGATGGGAGGATACGCATACAGAGGACCAGTTCCCGAATGAAGGAAGAAGGCATCTGATGCTAGTCTGTTGTGGGTCTAGAACCTGAAACAGAACTGAGGGGCAAAGAGATCCACTGAGGGGGTGCCCCACACTTGGAAGATCTCACAGGCAACGCCCATATTGAGTGACCACTCATGTGGTTGTATGACCTGCTCAGTCTGTTGACCAGGCTGTTTGATTTTCCCACCTGGTAAGTGACCTTGAGAAGCATCCCATGCTGGACTGCTCACTGCCACATCCAGACAACCTCCTGACACAGTGAGCATGATCCGATATCCCCCTGCTTATTGGTGTAATACATTACATCCTGAATGCCTGTTGGAATGAGTAGAATTTGGTTGGACAGCCGATCTCTGAAAGCCTTTCAGTGTTCCAGATTGCCCGTAGGTGCAGGAGGTTGATCTGAAGATCCTATTCTTGAGCTGACCCAGCACTCTGGGTAGAAAACCCATCCACATGAGCTTCCCACCCCAGGTAGGATGTATCCATCGTCAGTACCTTCTGGGTATCAGGAATTTGGAATGGAAGTCCCACAGTCAAATTGGATCGAATTATCCATTAAAGAAGGGACTGAACCAATCCAGGTGGTACTCAGATCACATCCGCCAGGTGGTCTGAGGCTTGGCACCACTGGGAAGCTGGGGTCCACTGGGCAGTTTTCAGGTGAAGATGACAATGGAGGCCATGTGGCCTATCAACCTCAACATCTTCCGAGCTGTGACTTGCCGGCTGTCCCAGAACTGAGTGGCAAGAGTGACAGGAGTGTCCACCCTTGGCACAGGGAGAAAAGCCCGCAATTGTTGCGTGTCTAGCAGGGCTCCGACGAACTCCAATTTCTGCACGGGATGGCGATGAGACTTGGGGTAGTTTAAAATGAACCCTAGCAGCTCCAACACCCGAATAGTTCTCTGCATGGACTTCTGAGCACTGTCCTTCAATGTGCTCTTCATCAGCCAATCATTCAGATAGGGTAGCACAGATTCCCATTCTGCGTAGCAACGCTGCAACTACTACAAGACACTTGGTGAAAACCTCGGGAGCCGACGTGAGGCCAAAAACCAACACGTAGAACTGGAAGGGATGTGTCCCCAGTCAAAATTGAAAATACTTCCTGTGACCTGGAAGTATCAGGATGCGAGAATAAGTATCCTTTAAGTTCAGAGAGCATAACCAATCATTTTCCTGAATCACAGGGAGAAGGGTGCTCAGGGAAACCATCCTGAACTTTTCTTTGACCAGGAATTTGTTCAGGACTCGGTCTAGGATGGGATGCATCCCTCCTGTTTTCTTGAGCACAAAGTGCCTGGAATACAATCTCCACCCTTCTTCCCCTGGTCGAATGGCTCGACTGCATGTGCGTTTAGAAGGATGGAGAGTTCCTCTGCAAGTACCTGCTTGTGCTGAGAGCTGAAGTGAGACACTCTCGGAGGGCAATTTGGCGGATGTTGATGCCAATGCAGAGTGTAACTAAAATGGACTATTTGGAGAACCCACTGGTCGGAGTTTAAAAGGGGCCACCTTTTTTGGAAAAACTTCAGGCTCCCATCTTCCAGCAGGTCATCCAGGATGGTGACCTTTACTGCAGCTATGCTTTGCAAGATCCAGTCAAAAACTAGTCTCTGACTTTGACTGGGGAGCTGGATGGGCCTTGGGCACTCTAGGATTGAGCCTTCTGAGGCTGGTGAAAAGAAAGAGCATACCTACATCTCTGAGAGTAGTAGGGATCCCTCTTTAACTTGCCCAAAAACCTCGTAGATGAGGAGGATGATGCAGAAGACGTCCATTGGGAAAGAGTATCAATGGTGTCAGTGTGTTTCTTGATTAGGTCAGTGACCTACTCCATCTTGGCTCCAAAAAGATTATTTCCATGGTACGTAGCATCCACAAATCTCTGCTGGACAGCTGGGTCCAAGTCAGAGGCAAGCAGCATGTGCTATACTCTGGGCAGAGATCCTGGACACCATATCAAAGGTGTCATAGGCACCCCTGGCCAAGAACTTTCTACACTTCTTCTGCTGTTTGACCAAATGGCAAAGTGATTCAGCCTGCTCCTGTGGGAGAGAATCCACCAAATCAGACATACTGTGCACCAAGTTCCGCAAGTACAGGTTTGTGTAGAGCTGGTAAGAATGAATATGGGAGATTAGTATAGATGCCTGATACATCTTCTACCCAAAAAGAATCCCGAGTTCTAGATTCTCTGCCAGGGGGTGCCGAAGCATAGTCTCTAGAACTCCTGGCTGTTTTGAGAATGGATTCCACCACCATGGAATGAGGCAACTGAGGCTTTTCAAGCCTTGGGGACCTCTGGATCCAATACATGGTGTGTATCTTCTTGGGCAGGGCAGAGACCAATAGAGGGGACCCAGTTCTTCACCTGAACATCTTTCAGGATCCAGTGAAGAGGGACTGTCACAGTCTCTCTAGGAGGAGATTTGTAGTCGAGGACCTCAAACATCTCAGCCCTGGGCTTGTCCTCCTTCTCCAATGAATGGTAACAGCAACCATTTCCTGCATAAAACCTGGGAATGAAAGGCACTCGGGTGGAGGGGGAATTCTTGAAGCAGGATTTTCTCTTTAAGTGGGCAAAGGCAGATTTTCGCTACCTTGGGGTACAGATTACTCAGGAGCTGGGACATTTATATTCCACAAATTATATGAAGCTAATTGAAAGAATTAAGGCTGATCTGACTAGATGGCGGGGATCTGGCATTCCTGGTGGGGTCGTATAGCAGTAATCTAAATGAACATTTTACCCATTCTCATGTTCCCGTTTCAGACTTTGTCCTGGCCGTTCTGGGGATAGTTTTAGATCACCTCCAAGAGGTGATTAATAGATTTATTTGGGGTGGGGCCTCACCTAGAATGTCTTGCTCAATTCTGTACCAGCGCACTGACTTGGAAGGGTGGGCAGTTCCTATCCCGCTATTACGCTACTTCTCATTGCACCAATTATTGGATGGGAGATTAGCCTGGAGAGGCCTGCCTGGGCTCCAGCTGGAACAGGTTTTATTTGCTGTTTTTCTCTTAAAATATTTATTGTGGGTTACTAAGGTGAAGAGAGTTGTAAGGTTAGATATTACTAATCCCTTTATGAAGCATCTTTTGGGACTGTGGATTAGGGTGCAGACACGTTTCTGACGGGTAGAGAAGGTTTTCTCCCTGGCTCCAATTTTATATGAGCCATCTTTTGTGATGAGATGAGGAGGCGGGGTTTATTCTCAGTGGGAGCAAGCGGGGTTAAGTAGGTTTCAGTAGTTGTTAGATGTTAATAAATTGGTGGATTCCTTCCGTTTACCCTAAGGGGGGACCTTTTCCCAAGCACTTAGTCATTTCTCAGCACTGGCTGAAACAAGATCCAGAGGATAAGGAACAGCTCAAGAACTTATGGGTTAATTTGGGAAATTGAAGGGCCCTATTTCAGTGCTTTATCAATTTTTAAGTGGGGAGATTTTCAAAAATATAAGTTTATGCTCCAGTGGGACCTGGATCTGGGAGAGGAGTTAGGTAAGAGGGCATGGCAAACCATTTTTAGGGAAGTCAAGAAAAGCTTCTATATGTGTTTTAATTAAGAAAAATACATATAAAATTGTTACTAGGTGGTATTATATACCAGTTAGGATGAAAGTGATGTACCCAGGGGGTGCCTTGGATGTCTCCTGGCGCTGCTTCACTGACAGAGGCACTTTTCTCCATATCTGGTGGAGCTGTGAGAAGCTCAAGGACTATTGGAGGGGGTGCTTCGGCTTTTGGAGAGCGCCTTGGGTTTTCCTTTTCTGCCTGAACCAAAGTTCTGTTTGTTGGGTTTGGGTTATAAAAGGGGTTGCAAATTGCAAACTAGAATGAAGCGGATGTGTTTGGCTGCAGCTAAGTGTAAAATAGCAGCCAAATGGAAGCAACTTTTGGGACCTACTGTGCAAGATTGGAAGCTTTGTCTGCGGTTCAAGATAAGGAACAAATTACATAACAACATCATAGCCATTTTGACTCTGCAGGGAAGGAATGGACTCAGCTCGAACTCATCTTGGGATAGACTCCTTTTTGGGGAAGACATTGCTGGATGCAGGGGGGGGGTATTTTTTGTTTCCAGGCGCTCGTTGAAGAACCAACAGTGGGTGCTCTTTCTGGGAGGTGTTACCTGCGACTTCAGGGGGTTAGTGGAGGGAGGATTGGGAGAGGGGGGGTTCTGGTTCAGACGAGTCAGGATGGGGAGGGGATATATACCTATATTTCTGGTTGTTTGTTTTATGGAGCTTGATATGTCCTGGTTTGTATTGTTTACTTCAAAATGTTGAATAAATGTAAAAAAAAAAAAAAAAAAATTTATAGCCACTGGTAATCTTCAATGACATGGAAGGGAAAACATCTGAGGCCAAATCAAATGGCTCGATGGTGACTAAAAAAAGGGCACTCACCAGAAAAATCGAGGGAGAATTACCCAAACGGAGCTCAGGCCTAAAAAGGCCCCCTCAGGGCATCAAAAATAAAGGAAACCTAAAAGTGGGGGAAAATAAACTAAAACTATAAGAGATGGGAGAGGGACCTTTGCAAAGAAAGAAAAACAAAAAATCAGGGCAGATAAACCCTGAAGAATAGGCACAAACCCCCAAAAAGACACTCATTCATCAGAGACGCTGTGAGGAGCGCAGGACAATCGCGTTCTCTCTTCACAGCGGATGAGAAGGGACTGATAGTCCTTTACACTCTCACAGCAGGCAGGAAGGCACTCACGCATATGTGGTGGGGATGCTGCATGTGCTCAAAAAAGCTATTTTTAGCTGTTTAAGCTCTGCACCAGGCAACATGGATGATGTCACCCACATGCGAGAATATCAGAGCTGCCAAGCTACCCATTCCAAGAGGGATACTTTTTGACCGGTCTTGGATTTCTGCCAACCTCATCCTGATGCATTATGGGATCTACAGCACCGATTTCAATGGATAGAATCATGGACTACAAATACTACACTGCTTTGGGATATATGTTTAAAACCAGGACCGGCCAAAAAGTCTCCCTCCTGGAATAGGTAACTTGGCAGCTCTGGAATATGGCCTGCCCGTCCTCGAATTCAGCTTTCCGGGTCAAATACTTCAGACAGGAATCAAGCGGCTCAAAGGGAGTTCCCTTTGAACTCCCTGAGCCAGTACGTCAGGCTCAGTCTCTGGCTGTCTTCAAGTTTAGGCTTAAAGCCCACCTCTTTGCTACTGCTTTCGACTCCTAACCATGACTCTCTTACTCAACGCCCTCACTTATCACCCCTACCACTACAATTTCTCCACCCCTAGCTGTCTGTTCGTCTGTCCAATTTAGATTGTAAGCTCTGTTGAGCAGGGACTGTCTTTTCATGTTAATTTGTACAGCGCTGCGTAAGTCTAGTAGCGCTATAGAAATGTTTAATAGTAGTAGTAGTAGTTCTCATAAGTTGGGTGAAGACATTGAGATCCCATGACACAGATGGGGGGTTTTGTCAATAACAAGCCTCACCATGAAGCAAACTAGAGGTACAGAGATGGGCTTACCTCCTACACAGTCATGATAAGCACTAATTACACATTGATGAATCCTTACTGAGTTGGTTTTCAGACCAGACTCAGAAAGGTGCGGAGGTATTCAAGCAGTTTTTGTGTAGGACAAGTAAAAGGATCTAAGGCCTTGCCCTCACACCAGACAGCAAACCTCCATCCACTTAAATGAGTAACACCACAAAGGAGGATCGTCAGTCGGTCCTTCGACGTTTTACTTCCTGTAGTTTCGGCTTGTTTGAATGCAAGTGTTCCATCAGGAATCACTCGCCAGTAGAGACCATTTTTGTCAGCACTGAAAATGTCACGAGGTGCAAACTCGTTCAAGATGGTAGGAAGAACTGAAACAACCCAATTTTCAGCACCAAATTCATCAGTGTCTTGTTTTTCACCATGCTGTTTCTTGAATTTCATGTTGTTTCTCTCCTTCCATCGTTCCAACCATCCAACAGTGTCTTTGAATTCAGTTAGTCCAAGACTTTCAGCTAGCTGATTAGCTTTCTCCATAAGCAGTGGACAACTGACAGGAAACTGTCTGCTCCTGACTTGAGAAAACTACCGAAGAAGAGCATCTTCTACATCCTCAGCTTTTCCCGCCCGTTTTCGTTTCCTGTGTGGATTTGTATTGTTTTGCCAGTCTTCCAGAAGCTGATCTTTCTGCTTCAAGATACGTGAAATTTGACTGGGATTGACACCATATTAGCAATAGATGCTTGACTTTGTTTGTTTTCTAATTTTTTAAGAACTTCTTCGTTCAGCCAGTGTTTAAGTCTTACAGTTGCACGATGACGACGACTCCAGTGTATAACAACTTTCTTTTGCTTATTCTGCCTGTGGCAGTTAACCAACGAGATTTCAAATTTACCGCCCCTTTGTCACGTGCCAATCAGCTTCCATATTCCAGCATGCGCTTATGCAGAGTCTTTCTTGAAGAGGAGCAGTCTTAAACCATGCATATAAGTGAATCTTGCACTTAGTGGTGCGCTAAAACAAAAAGTTTGTCCCCATAGAAATTGATGGTGCCAAAAACGGGACCGAAGTACAGCATGCGCTTATCTGACGTGCACTGTAGATATATAATGTTAAAATGCCTAGAATAAGGCACGCAGCATTTGGTAGGAGGTAACAAAGGGCAGCTTAAGTCAAAGCATACTAACTAAAAAAAAAAATCATTGGCACCTAGTCTTATCCACAGAGAGGGTGGGTGGTTTTTAAATAGCACAATATAGAGCCCAGAAAATTATCTTACTATTAAATAATAAAGTGGAGAAAAAGACCTCAGTCAAAAACAACTCAACTTTGAAGAATTCACTGTCTTATATGAGCTCATTTTAATCACTGGTCAGAAAAAAAACTCCACTTATTTTCCAAATCATTCAAACTCAAAACTCAATCAATAATTCAAATCCAGACTTCTACACTGAAAAGTAACACCAAAAACAGGGAAAACTGTTATCCATGTCACAATATGCCAGCATCACTCCTGGGTTCCAGAATGATTCAAAATACTTCAAAATTACAAAAATTGTTTAGCACTTAGCTGTATGAAGTCAATGTCCACAACAGCACAATAGAGGCTTCCTGTTTTGCTGGATGCTACTTTAGGGGATGATTGAGTTTGAATAATTTTGAAAATAGGTAGAGGGTTTTTTTTCTTTCTGACAAATGATTAAAGTGAGCTTACATAAAACACTGAATCTGTCAAGGTTGAGTTGTTTTTGCCTGAGGTCTATTCCTCCACTTTAATAATAAGATAATTTTACAGGCTCTACATTGTACTTTTTGGGTGTTTTTTTTTTTGTTTGTTTGTTTTTTAAGAGTTTCTGGATTTTGAACCCTGTGCTGTTCTCCTTGAAAGTTTTGGTTTTTAAATAGCCCATTTTGAGTAAATAGGCTGTGGGAATTGTCCTCCATTATGCATATATACATAGGAATAGGAAACAAAGTTTAATATTTAAAAATACAACATCCAACTATGCGTTTTACAGGATTATCCTAGGAAGGGTGGTGTTACTTAATGATGGTTGCTGAATTCCAATATCTGGAGGAGGGGGAGGGAGAAGCCTAGAGTCTAAAAATTAACTGATTTTTAGACTCTAGGCTTTCCCCTCTCAACTATCATTAACACCACCCTTCCTAGGATAAAAATTCAGCAGCTGAAATTTTACCTATTTATTAGGATTTATTTACCACCTTTTTGAAGGAGTTCACTCAATGGCAACTAATGGGCACAGGTTCTATATGTAATGGCATAGGTGCCAACTTTTCAGAATTTTGGGGGGTGCTAAGCTCAGTGGAAATAACCCCTCCCTGGACACATACAATGAATTCTCTCAGTATTGGGGGTGCTCAAGCACCCACAGAGCCGGCTCTTGCTATATATGGTACCCCGAATCATCAGACAAGACTCGGTTTTACCTAACCCTGAAAGCCCTGCATCATCCCCCTCCCTCGCCCTTCGCAACGTTCATCTTTCCTCCAGAGACTGACACACACGACACACGTCTCGTGCAATCAGACCCAAGCCGAGGAGTCGTTTGCGCTTCTGTCAGTGCTGAGGGGCTGCAGCGGGTTAGCAACAGGTTTCCCGCCCGCGCGCGCCAGTAGGCGGCCAGCGCCCGGCTCCTTCAGCTGCTGCTTTGCCCTTCCTCGTCTCATTTGTGATGAGGTTTTTCTCTTCAACTCAACTCTCGAAGTCGGAGTGAAAAACTTTCCAACGGTTTACCAATCCGTGCAAGGGTTTTCTCTCACACGCTGCAGCTCTTTAGCGCAAGCGGCTTCATTTTCCCGCCTTGCGGCGCCCGAAAACTAACCCGCGTTGCCATTGTTTAAAGCAAGCAGTTTAAAATCACTCACGTACCCACCACCCCAGCAGAAAACAGTTATTAAAATGTGTGAGGAGATGTGCTGTGTGTGAATGAACGGGGGGAAGGAATCAGAACCACCAAGGGAAATGTACACAAAAGAACCAAGGCCAGGGCGCTAAAGGCGTTTGTCTCTTTTACATATCAAAGGAGCGGCCAGGTGCAGGTGCTGTCCGCTTTGTGCAAACACTTTTGGAAAACTCTTTGTACTGGAGTGAATAGGAGCGAAAAGTACTGGGCTAACGGGGTGCGAATGGTGAAGGAATTTCGATCCAGCTCCCCGACCAGGCCCTGAATTTTAAAATAATGATGAGACAACTAGCGCAGCAAAATAGCAAACAAGCTGGAGTGGAGCCCACCCAGGCCCTCACAATCTATTGGCTCCAAACAGACCCACCACTATAGTCGCTGTTGTAGTAGCTACTTGAGCACCCCCATCCTGACCTGCCTTTTTAGCCAGACCTGGTTTTGAACTTAGGTGCAAAACGTATGGGAGATGTAGTGCCTGATCCGGACAATTAAAAGTAGTGCTGTACGTCCCCTAAAGCAGCAGGATGGGGGTGGGCAGAAGTCCAGGATCGTCTCAAACTCTCCAATCTGGAACTCTGCCCCACCCATGAAGCAAACTCATTCCCTGGGTCCAAACTGGGTTAGCATACAACCCCACTCCTTTTCAACAGGTGGCTCCTATGCTTGCATAGAAAGAATCATATAATAGATGATACCCAAGGACTTCTATATTTATTTGGATAGTGCTCACACCTTTTCACTAGTAGCACAAGATGAGTTACATGCAGGTAAAATGGGTATTTCCCTGTCCCGGAGGGCTCACAATCTCACCTAAGACAATGGAGGGTTAAGTGACTTGCCCAAAGTCACAAGGAGCAGCAGTGGGATTTGAACCAGCCACCTGTTGCTGTAAAGACAAAGCATAAATCAAGATCAGGAATAAATATGTTCTTTCCTCTCAGGCAGACTGGATGGATCATATAGGTCTTTATCCACTCTGTTACTATAACACACACTTTAGAGTCTTTGCATGTGCTCATGTATAAAGTACCCAGTGGCAAGCTGGATGCTTTGGCACAGTCCTGATTTTGAAGTTACAGCCCAAAGCAGTGTGGGGTTTGCCATGCCTGATCCTGCCCATGTCCATTGAAAATCCCCAGCCTGGAACTGTCTCTTCACGTGTTAAGATGATCCACCAGCTTCAGACTCTAAGGAAGTGCTTCCCTAATTTTTATGTCAGTAAGGGCACATTTATTTATTTATTGTATTTGATATACCATCCATCTGAACACACCTACTAAAAGTTTACACTCTAAGGTTCAGAATAAAATTTAAAATTTTCCTAGAGGAAGGATTTTCAAGATTAAAAACAGAAAAGATTAGGCATCCAAAAAGTGTAGGAGTTCACTTAGAATAAATCAACATTATCAGCCTATTAATGAAAGAGGTCAATATAAAAGTATATATATATATATATATATATATATATATATATATATATATATATATTAATAAAAAATAAGTCAATTATCAGGTTTAGTTGGTCCTGACAAAACCATCACCTTCACTGCCCCCTTTCCCCATGGCCTCTAACAGGTAAGTGGTATTAGGCAGGCTTTCCCACCTACTGGTGCTACCTCTTCCTCTTCTGGCAGCCCTCTCAATATAGTACTATATTGGGCACCATAGTCAAGCGAGACACACAGACCCATATTATTATGGCCTTAAAGAGAAGCAGGTAGAGATCAGAAGATAAAAAGTCAGGTCCTGACAGGAATTTGTCCGAAACCTTTTTTTTTTTTTTTTTATATATAACACCCAGCTACATTAACTGCTTTTACCACTTGCTCTAGCAATGAGTATCAGAACATAACTATAGGAAAAAATATTTTTTCACTTATTTGTTTTAAATGTGCTACTATCCAACTTATTTTCAAAAGTGATGGGCTCCCATAATTCGACCCAAATCGGGAGATGGGCGCCCATCTCGCAAAGGCGCCCAAATTGGTATAATCGAAAGCCAATTTTGGGCGCCTTCACTGCACTCAGTCGCAGAAACAGCCAAAGTTGACGGGGCATGTCGAAGTCGTGGTGAAGGCAGGACTGGGGTGTGGTTATCGGCCAAGGAGAGAGGGGCGCCTTCAGCCGATAATCAAAAAAAATGAGCGTTTTTAGTGCGAATTTAGGTCACTTTTTTTTACCCTTTTTATTCACGAACAAGTCCCCAAAAAGTGCCCTAAATGACCAGATGACCACCAGAGGGAATCGGAGATGACCTCCCCTGACTCCCCTAGTGGTCACTAACCCACTCCCACCAAAAAAAAAAAAAAAAAAAAAAAAGACCTTTAAAAACTTTTTTTCCAGCCTGTATGCCAGCCTCAAATGTCATACCCAGCTCCATCACAACAGTATGTAGGTCCCTGGAGCAGTTGTTAGTGGGTGCAGTGGACTTCAGGCAGGTGGACCCAGGCCCATCCCCCCTACCTGTTACACTTGTGCTGGTAAATGGGAGCCCTCCAAACTGCCCCCAAAACCCACTGTACCCACATCTAAGTGCCCCCTTCAGCCATAAGTGCTATGGTAATGGTGTAGAGTTGTGGGCAGTAGTTTTTGGGGGGGATTTTGGGGGTTCAGCACACAAGGGATGGGAGCTATGGACTTGGGAGGTATTTTAATTTTTTTTTATTTGTTACAAGTGCCCCCTAGGGTGCCCGGTTGGTATCCTGGCATGTGAGGGGGACCAGTGCACTACGAATCCTGGCCCTTCCCATGACCAAATGCCTTGGATTTGGTCGTTTTTGAGCTGGGCACCTTCGGTTTCCATTATCGCTGAAAAACGATAGCGCCCAGCTCAAATCCGCACAAATCCGAAGCATTTGCCCGGCACAAACCGTATTATCCAAAACAAATATGGACGCCCATCTTTTTCAAAAATACGGTCTGTCCCGCCCCTTCACGTACCCGTTCTCGGAGATAGACGTCCACGGAGATGGGCGTTCGCGTTCGATTATGCCCCTCTATGTAATTTCATGGAGTGTCCTCTGTTCTTTGCACTTTTTGATAAACAATCCAGTTCCATTTCTAGATTGCTAGTCCCAGTACAGATCATTGTGGCACTTCACTATTCACCTTCCTCCATTGAGAAAAATGGCCATTTAACCCCAATCCACAACAGAACATTGTCTCCTATCCTATAGCTTTTTAATTTTCACAGGATTTTGTCAACAACTTTCTGAAGTACACACTAGAGAGACATTCACAGGAGCTCAAACATGACCAATTCTAGGATTACACTCAAAAAACTTAAGAGGCCAATGGAATTAAAAATACCACATAAGAAAAAAAAAAATCACAATCCACAGTTATTTATATCAGGAATGTATGGCTGAACTTGATGTGATATAGAATCACAGTGGACTGTTTGATTTTATTTTTCTTATGTGGCAATTCTAGGATTGCAAACAATTCCTGGGAGTGTCTTTAAACAAAATAACTTCTGGTATGCATATACAAACATTCAACATTAAATCAGAACTTTCTAAAAAAACTTTTTAAATAGTGAATGTGATGTGCTCAGAAACTTGTATGTGAAAAAAAAAACATTTCCAGTCACTAGTATCTATCACTGCACATTGGAACTTTGACCAGAGGCAAGTCCAATGTCCAAAAAGCATTCACTGCAAAATATTCTTAAATAACTTGTCTGTATGAGTTGTTCATAGATGACGAATAACTTCTTATTGCAACAATACTCAAAAGTCCCAAAGGCTTCTCCATTGATAGATACTGGCTGTATGATCAATGTCCAATCCAACATAAATAAATTTCCAGCAAAGCAAGCACTTCAGCTGTTCAAGATGGTGCCCAGTTTTTAAAAAAGTTCCGATTTAAAATTCTAGGACTGGCTATAATGTAATGTAGCACAACTACAATCAGGTCATGAGTACTTCTTTGATACACCCCTACCCAGTGGCATGTTTAAGACAGGTGTGCGTGACATATGTAACCCCTCCCATGTCAGATCCATCCCCCCTTAAAATCCTCTCGGCGTCTTCAGCCAGCAGCAGCACTCATAACCTGCCTGTGCCCTGCTCCAGGACTTCCTCCCTGAACCGGCGGGACAGTTCAGGGAGGAAATCCTGGAGCAGGCCGCAGGCAGCCTATGAGTGCCACCACTGGGTGAAGACACCAAGAGGATTTTGGGGTGGGGGTGGCAGCGAAAGGGGGGGAGCAGCAGTAGCACAGGTAGACACACCACCTGTAAAACGTTCCTGGCTATGCTACTGCTCCTGCCCCACAACCTCTCATACTCGAACTGCAGAAACGCAATATCTGCACAAGCAGCCCCAGTGGTACAAGAGCCAAGAAAGAAGGAGGGCACTGGTTCTTGATCTTCTGAAGTGAACCATCTCTTGCCATTCCCTCCACTACAGGCCTTTTCTGAAACTGCTGCTTGTGAGCACTTGATTTCAACTTGTCCTGCTGTCCAGTTTATCCAGCCCTTATTCTGCATTTTTTTTTTCAATCCACCTCAATCGTTTACTGTTACTGAGCTTGTATCTCACCATGATGGCAGGAGCTGCAATTAATTGACATCAAGACTTCCAGGCAAAACAGTTGCCATTTTGATCGCCAGTGCTTACCCATTGCATCATTGGTGGTGACATGTCAATATCAGGCCTGAATACAAAAAAAAAAAAAAAAAACCCACCAGAAATGTGGTATGCATCATCCACTGGAAAACAATGTAGAGATTATAACATTGCAGAAAAATATTGGAATCACACTTCCAACAGAATTGTAGATGAAGAAGTTGTGAGCACTTGGTATATTCCCATTCCAACAGATAACAGTTTGGAAGTAGTTTACACATGTTCTAAAGCAGGGTGGGCAACCTCTGTCTTTGAGATCCACAACCCAGTCGTGTTTTCAGGATTTCCCCAATGAATATGCCTGAGATCTATTTGCATACAATGGAGGCAGTGCATGGAAATAGATCTCATGCATATTCATTGAGAAAATCCTGAAAATGTGACTGGGTTGCGGCCCTCAAGGCCTGATGTTACCCACCCCTGTTCTAAGATAACTGAGACACTATGGTAGGCTATAATTTGCAATGACATCATGTGTCATTTCATGTCATTACCAAATGGAAATGAGCAGAAACAAAAACACATTGCCATTTGGTATTTTGTCGTTCACTGAAAATAGTGCATACTCTTTCCCAATTGTAGAACCTCCACACATGTGCAAACCATTGTGCATGTATACAAATTTGGGAAAAGAGTGTACCCTCTTTCTGAAATAGTGTTTTGGTTTGTAGTTCCTTGAAGGTTGAGGTCAATCCTTACTCCCCCCCCCCCCCCCCCCGCTTGATGTACGTCGGCCGATCACTCAGTTTACTGGTGTGCCTTTTACATGCTGCCCATGTGTGACCTATTCAGAATATGAGATGAGCCTTTTCAGGGTTGCATTTGCTCCAGCATTTTATGGGGCTTTTTGCGTGGGAAAGCTTGTGGGCAGTGCTAGGTTGGTTGCTGTTCCGGGTGGACTGTTGATACAGAATGTGAACATTCAGAGTTATGAGTTGTGCATTAGATTGTTGCACTCTAAGACTGATCAAAGGGGGTGAGGGGTACAACATTGTGTGAAAGCGAATACCTAGTATCTCCTGTCCTGTATTTATTTATTGCATTTGTACCCCACATTATCCCACCTTTTGTATCCTTGCTGGGTGAGTTTCTGGTGGTGTGCCCCCTTGCAGAGCTACGGGTCGTCCCAGAGGAAGTCACCCAAGTCTGATATGGAGCAGGATTCGCATCTTACAGTTTGGGGAGTTTGGGATATTGTTACCTTTTGACACCTGTAGCTCGGGGTGTATGTTATTTTCTAATGTGCAATGTTTGAAAATGGTTACTAAATTAAACTGCGGCCTATTGTTATCCCAAATTGATTTATAAGTGAGTTTTATTGAGTTATGAGGCTGGTATTAAAGGGGAATGTGACGGGGGATGGAGGTTGTACGTGCCCCGATATACAAGTCCCACATCAGAGATTTAAGCCACCCTTTTAAACTAGGTAGCATGAACTGTATAATAAAACAGACATAACATCGGAGTGCGATATGTCTGTATTCATGTGTGGTTTAAATATATGGCGGGGGTCAGCATTAAGATTATGTCCAAGAGGTGATCAGGGAAGTTACTGTCCTAATTTGAAGATGTTTTGGTTGAATAGTGCTACTATGCATATGTTCTGCTTTAGAGAAACACAGTAAAAGACAATCTGTAGAAACAGAGGGGAACCCCAAGTATTATAAACGTGTGGTAACTTAATTCCATGTTACTTTATGAGTGTTTAGAAGAATGAACATATTTTGTTCTAAGATGTTGCAAGCCGCTATCCAATATAGTAAGTTAAGTTTTCAACTTATAGGTAATATAGTCTGATCACAAACCTTTACCACCCCGCTTACTAATTACGATTGAGAAAGATTAACAATAAAACAAATAGAAAAGCAGATATGTAATGCATGAATGTCCTATGGCCGTGATAGGACTAGAATATTTCCAGGAGCCCAGCCCGTGATGGAGCACATATACAGTCCTGAATGAACAAGGTAGTTGGTGCAAACAAGTAAGCTGCTAGGCACAGTGTTTGATTTACACCACATTGCCCTGCAGTGGTGGAAGGAAGAATAGTTCCTTATTTCCCCATCAGAAATGTCATCACCGCTTAGAAATCCCTCCCGCTTCTCCCGTGCTGCTAGTTCTGAAAACCAGGCAAACTCCGACTTAGAACTGAGTCGGACCCACGTGAGCAGCTATGTGGCTAAGTCACGCGGGGGAGAGGAGGATGTTGTCAACATGGCTACCAAAATGAAAATGAGACACCTAGCTCCAAGTCTCACGTCCCACCTGAAATAGAAGACACCCCCCCCCCCCGTACAAAATAAGTTACCCATCTAGATAATTTATTGTCCCCCTCAATGTAAAAGCAAACTCAAAGTTAAAAAAAAAAATAGATTGCTTTCCGCTAGTCATGTTTGAAAATTTAAACTTCAGAAAATGTAGCCTGGGTGAATATGGAAACTTCAACGCTGTTGTTTTTTTTTTAACAACTTAAAAGAAACAAACACAGTAGAACCTAGGATAAGGTTAAACCGATATATTTACGCTGGCATTTTTTTTCTGGCTAAAACTGCCAAATCCTAACAGGATAGATTCTGGTTGATGGGATGAACTAAAGACACTAACTTCAGTGTTGAAGTTATTAGAGATCGTAAGTACCACTGGAAAAAAAAAACCCCGAAATATTTCTCGCTCTATTTACTGCCTGTTCGAGCCGAGTCTAGCTGCGTTTTAACAAAGCTTTGTCTCCTCCATGCTCCCGTTTCGTTTTGGTTTTCCGTTTTTGTTCTTGTCAATTACGTTTTGAAAAACTTCGGAAGAAGAAGGGGTAGGATGATTAGCTATTCAAGAAACATCTGCAACTGAAACACCTGGAAGCGATTCTCCTTTAAAATAATTCTCTTTCTGAAAACTGGAGTACCTACTAGAATATGTTTGCGTTCCAAATGGAATCTTTTTACAGATTTATAGTGGAGTCATTGCTGCCGAACTTTCAAAGAGTGAAAGTTAAATGACCCCCCTTCCCCCAACATGCACAAACGCTGTTTCTGTACTCATCTGGCTTTGAACAGAGGTTTTGAAGTGCCTGGACAAATCCAAATACTCAACTCTCCTTTCTCCTTTGTATTTTGTGTTCTTTTAGATAAGCTGATAGCATTGCCTTATAAATACTTCTTATTCTGAAGCCTGCTCTCCCCCTCTCCTGCTGTTATTCTATGGAAAGGATAAGACGCCCAATGCTAGGCCTTTATTGTATACATTCAACACATTTAATTCCTTATTAATTTTGTACATGTACCCCTTCCCTTACCTGACCCTATTTTTTATTGACTTGTAAGCCATATTGAGCCTGCTTGTGTGTGGGGAAAATGTGGGATACAAATGCTGCAAATAAATAAAAGCCAATTTCCATGGCATAGTAGCCAACAACACACAGGCCTGCTAATGGTCTGATTTATCGTCCCAACCCAGCCAAGAAACAGTGGTACATAACAGAAATGAAAGGGAACCCAAACACAGTTTTTCGACCGGTAATGAAACCTAGAGAAAGTAGGGTTTAGTACTTGTATTTAATTGTGCAGTTCACATGCATAAGCTACAGAAAACACCCCTCCCCCCCCCATCGTGCACAGACAACCTGCAGTCGTGCTTTAAGCAAAAACCATTTATGATTCTTGATAAGGAGTCCCCCACGTGAACAAAGTCCAAACACACAAAGCATCTTTCATCAGACAACAACAACAACAAGCAAAAAAACATTCCTGTTTGTATTGAGATGTAGACTACTCCACTCTGCCACCGTCTATTTAGACATAAATTAAACCTAACCATGTTAGACATTTGACTCCTTGTTAACGGACGAAGCTTCAGGAGTGTGTACTTAGGCAAATACAGACCCTAACCCTCCCCCTCTCCCCCACCCGAGACGAATCACAAGGAAAACAAAACTCAACAGTATTGGCCTGTACGTGAAATACAGAGTAAAGCTGAGCCTAACAATAAAAGTAATCATACAAAATATTTCCCCTAGACAAAACCAGAAAGCAAATACTTGCTTGTCTAGAACGTTTGAATTCTAGTTTGTTAACCAGTCTCTGCATCGTAAGAGTCTCAGGTGACTCAGGTTCCAATTAGTAGTTGTCTAATTAAATTAGTGCCGCTTAAATCAGCCAATGGGGCGCAGAGGGTTGGGAGGGGTTTTGGTATCTTTGTCTGTCTTGTCACCATAGACTTGTGTAGCCCCTCCCCTGGACCCATTAGCTTCTCCGGAGGTGTGAAAAAGGCGACCACATATAAGTTTGCTGAAGCAAAGAACTCGGGATACATTTTTATTTTATTTATTTTTTTCCGAAGCTACTAGGCAGTGGATGAGTCCGGGACTTTACAAGTTTTCTAGGTGTTACATAGTAAGAAGTATGTGACTTTGAGGTTTGATCAGGATGACCTTATTTCAGTATCAGAAGCATTCTTTATTTTGATGGCTGACTTTTATTTTTTCCCTCACGGGGTCTTCTTTTTTTTTTTTCCGCGCAAGTTAACTTAAGATGCAATTATCCTCGCTGGTAACTGGGGGTGCCAGGCTTCTGAATCAAGTAACTTTTTGTTTCTTTTGTCTTCAGTGATTTTTTTTTCTTTGTTTTTGGTTCTTTTTCTTGGAGAATGCAGTTAGGCGAGCAGATTCTTGCAGGCTCAGCTGCCCCCAGCTTGCCTCATACCTTTTACCCGCTGCCGGTGCCCATCGAGAGCAGCGGTCACCACCTCGGGAGCAACAGTGGACCGGGCGGCCACCAGCAGCAACGCTTAGACTTCGGAGCAGGAATCTCGGATAAGGGACAACAGCACAAGAAGTACCGGGGTCTCCTGAGTCAGGACAACAGCAGCACCGCGGAGAGCAGTGGTTGTGGCCCCCTGGCCACCTCGACTATGCTGAGCGAGCCCGAGGGGAGTGAGCCCTTCTCCGCCGGATCCAAGCCTCTGACCGAGGGTAATAGTGGCGGGGGACGCAAGGGCTCCCCCCAGGGGGCGGACGAGGAACTGGGCTCGGCGGTGGCCTCGCGTTATACCCTGGAGAACTTGGCAGCGCCCGAGCGCTATTATTTGGGGGCAGCGCCCGCGCCCTCCCCGCAGCAGCAGAGCACAGGGGTGGCTGCTACTGCTGCCGTGGCCTCGGATCTAGGTGCTGCCGGCCCCTGCTCACTTTTCCCCTATCCGCCGGGACCCCAGCACCCTGGGGGTGCCGGGAGCTCTGGGGGCTACAGTGGGGGTGGTGGGGCGCGCTACTCCTATGGGGCCATGCTGCCCCCAACTGGCTTCTCCCCAGCTCTCTGTCCCGGACGGCCGCAGTTCGCCAGTGGCTACCATCAGTACGGGGCGACGCAGGGGCCCGGGGGCGGTGGTGGAGGCCCCGGACCAGGCAGTGCTCTCTACAACCCTTACCCCGGGGTCGGGGCGGGGGGCTCGGCTGCAGGGCTGCGGGCTCAAGTATTCCTCTGCAACCGGCCGCTCTGGCTCAAGTTCCACCGACACCAGACCGAGATGATTATAACCAAGCAGGGCAGGTGAGTCCGGGGGCTATTAGCACACTCCAGTGCCTGTATATATTTTTTTAATTCATGTTTTAAAGTAGTCTGTTTCTTGTGGTATAGGGAAATGCATGTCAGATTTGAATGCTGTTCAAAAAGTTGTGATTATTTCACCTTTTTAAAGCAGGGCTTAATGTGGCTATGCCAGTTTACTGCTTCAAATTGGTGCTAGAAAAATACGTAAAGTTTAAGCCTTTGTAAGGGAGGAGAGAGAGGTTTTCAAATATATGCTGCTTTGGTGAGTTTTTTTTACTAGCTCTGATTTTTTTGTTTGTTTTTAGTCTAATTATAATGCTTCCTTTTAACTGCATCGTGTTAAAACAAGGGTAGTAGATTTCTATCTTCCTATGTATTGGTTGTGAGTAAGAAACATTAAAATGGAGTGTTTAGGCTATAACTTAAGTACACCAAATTTTTATGCAACTAAGCAAAAGGTGGTTTTTTTTCTCTCTAACTTCTGTGTTTTACAAATGTTTATAGAACTGTAGACATTCCTTTGTTGTTCTTGCAGAAAAAAATGCATAGTCTTGCCGTGCTCTGTTCTAATTTCTTTGCTACCACACCTTTGCTACAAATAAAAACCCTAAAAACGATCAAAGGAGAGCAGTGCAATACTGGAGTTCTGTTTAAACAGGACACGTCTAATCTTGCTTCTGTTCAAAATAGGCACTTTTCTTTCATAGGTGGCCTAAGCATTTTCTCACTGTATATTAAAATGCACATGAACCTAGGCAGCTCTGTTCTCCGAGAAGTTTCCTTTTAAATTGTGGCCATTTATTAGGATAACTTGTGTAGTTAGACTAATAGTGTAAATGCAAATAAATTCCGTATACCTTTGCCCAAGTACATAGAGACCGCCATATCTGATTGCTCCTCTGAATATCTTTAGCTTTCTGTGGAAATTTCCCTTCCAAAACTACGAAGCACTACTGGCTTGGTTAATTTTATTAGGGAACGTCAGTGGGTCAGGTAAATGTGCAAACTTAAAAAATGAGTGAACGAGGTATTAGACTACACCTTGACAAACGCTTCTAAGAAAAGAGAGAGAATGTAAGACTTAAGATACTGCATTATTTACATGGCGCTGGTAGAGATTCTAGCTTGGCTGCCCAGTTTACTGAAACAGTTTTCCATATTCTTTGTAGACGGATGTTTCCCTTCCTTAGTTTCAATATCACGGGCTTGAATCCCACGGGCCACTACAATGTGTTCGTTGAAGTTGTGCTAGCTGATCCAAACCACTGGCGCTTCCAGGGAGGGAAATGGGTGACTTGCGGCAAAGCGGATAATAACATGCAAGGTAAGGACCCCCTTGGCTATGAGAGGACCTAGAGCAATTCACCCGTTACGTTTTTTCGTTCAGTTTGGCCTTTTTATGGAGGTTAATTTTGGTATCGGACAAAAAAAATGTATTTTAATACCGTTTTAATTTTGTCCAAAACGTAAAACTTTCAGAAAACCGATTAACGAGAGTCTGAAACGTGTGAAATGGAACGGTCTGTATATAGAAAACTAAAATGTTGCAAATGCTTTTTCAACCATTTGCAAACGCTGTCGTACAGGAAGTGACTGAATAAGTATTTATCTAGCACGGTTTAATGGATTGGGGACTGGGCGTCAGATCACCCAGCTTAAACTTAGCTAAAATGAGAATTTTTTTTTTTTTTTTTGCATTTTAAACAGCCATTTCAACGTAACTTTAGTTAGAACCTAATTATACCAGTGATCCTCGGCATTGATCTGGGGTGAGCTCCTGTCGTTTGAAGCACAGAAAGAAAATATGACTCGGGCGACACCGACCTGAGGTGCTGGAAGGAAGCTGACGATGTTTACCGTTATTTGTCTTACAGGCAATAAAGTGTACGTCCACCCAGAGTCGCCCAATACCGGCGCACATTGGATGAGGCAGGAGATCTCATTTGGGAAGTTGAAACTGACCAATAACAAAGGAGCCAATAATAACACGCAGGTAATGAAATCTGAACACCATGGACAGCGCCCTGTGCAGCCAAAGCACTTGGGAAGATTTTTGGAGTTAGCCGGATCTATAGCGCAACCCCTGCCAGTGTAATGCTGTTAATTATTAACAAACGTGCTTCAACTTGAGGGAGGGTTGCTGGACCCAAGTGACCGGTTGCACTATCAAAATCGTTCAAGATGTACAGTAATTTAGGCGTGCAGTTTTCAGCCAGAACTGTTAGGCTTAATTTTCTAACAGTCCAGCCAGGGCGATTCCCACTAAAGACTTTTTATTTTATTAATTTTTTTAAGATGATAGTGCTTCAGTCATTACATAAGTACCAACCGCGGCTACACCTGGTGGAAGTGAGCGAAGATGGAGTAGAAGACCTGAATGACTCGTCTAAAACTCAAACTTTTACCTTCCCGGAAACGCAATTCATAGCTGTGACCGCATACCAAAACACTGATGTAAGTGCACCTACTTTTGCATCTGCTGTCTTCAGCTGTCTCATATCTCCACCTAATGTTCCTTTTGTTTGATTTCCTTAGATCACGCAACTGAAGATTGACCACAATCCTTTTGCAAAAGGATTCAGAGACAACTACGATTCGTAAGTAGCGTTTTAAATTTAAACCTGGCTTTAATGTCTGTAAAAATTAACACTAAATTGGCGACTGCAGTCAATTGGTCCCAGTGCATTAGTTGAGCGCCCCCCCCCCCCCCCCCCCTGGATGCTGTACTTTTTATTTAAGTAATTGGATCTAGCTTGCCAGGATGCAAAGTCAATCTTTGAACTTGCTTTGTACACAGGTTCTGCAGTATTAGAATTTAAGACCCCTTCACCCCATGCTCTCTAATAGAAATACCTGGAATTTCAGTCCCGAATCATGCTAGCTTTCTTTCTCTTTGTATTGTAGCATGTACACAGCTTCAGAGAGTGACAGATTAACGCCATCTCCCACGGATTCTCCTAGATCGCATCAGATTGTCCCTGGAGCTCGATACAGTGTCCAGCCCTTCTTCCAGGAACAATTCGTCAATAATCTGCCTCCTGCCCGGTTTTACAATGGCGAAAGAACTGTCCCTCAGACCAATGGCCTCCTTTCACCGCAGCAGAATGAAGAAATGGTTAATCCTCCCCAGAGATGGTTTGTGACTCCCGTGCAACAGGCCAGTGCCAACAAATTGGACCTAGGTTCTTATGAAACAGAGTACGCCTCTGGTCCCTTGCTGACTTATGGCATTAAATCCTTACCGCTTCAAACATCTCATGCACTGGGCTACTATCCGGATGCAACCTTCGCATCCATGGCTGGCTGGGGAGGCAGCAGAGCGTCCCCCTACCAGAGGAAAATGGGCACAGCATTGGCTTGGACTTCAAGAACAAGCCCTCCCGGTTTTTCAGATCCGCTGGCCAAGGACAAAGTCAAGGATGAAGGTAATTCCCCCTGGACTGAGACCCCGCCCTCAATCAAGTCTCTGGACTCCAACGATTCTGGGGTGTATACCGGAGCCTGTAAGAGGAGGCGGCTGTCCCCCAGCACCTCCAGCAACGAGAATTCCCCACCCATCAAATGTGAGGATATTGCTTCAGAAGAGTTTAATAAAGATGCTTCCAAAGCGATGGGGTACTATGCCTTTTACACAGGCTCCTAAAAAAAAAAAACCAAACTGCTTGTTGGGTAGTTTTCGGAGATGGCCTGGGGCATTTTGAATTAGTTGCCAAAAAGACTACGTTGCCTTCCCCATTAAGAAAAATATTTTGTGCAATTCTCAAATTTTCGAAGGTGCCAAAGTTGTTTTTTTTTTTTTTTTTTTAAATTGCTGCAATTAACTGAAATTGTAGTTCCAGGAGTTGGATCAGCAGTGAACTGATCCTGACTTTACAGTGCGGTTTATTTATTGAAGACACGTGTACAGTGTTATAGGGACTGTAGAATACCGTGGAGCATATTGTACAAATAGCTGTGTGGACTGTCCGTGAAACTTAATTTATAGTAAACTGCGAAAACTAATTAAATGCAACTTGTATTAAATACACAGTGAATGTTTTTAACCATCCGCTACTATTAGATATCTATAAACTAGGTGGAGGCTTAAGTACATGGTATCTGAAACTTAAACCATCTTTTTAAAGTTGTCCCATTTTTTTTCATTGTTATAAACATGTTGAGCCAGAGAATTACACTATTTTCAGTTGTGATGTATATATAAATTGCCGATTTTAATAAACGTAGGTGCTTTGTGGAGGGATAAAGTGCGGTAATTTGGTATTGAATGGATGTTTACTTAACTACCAGGTATTTGATAAAGCGTGTTCAATGACATGCTGTACAAGTATTTCCTAACCATAGGTACCAGTATGGAAGGCTTCCAAAGTCTTCCCCGTACCAACCCTGTTAAAAATAACTCGAGTCCAGAAACAGGCTTTCTGCAAATTATTCTAGTAACTGGCTCCTGGAGGATGGAAAGCATTTAATAGTGTGTAGATGAAATGTCCTACATCTGGATTGAAAAGCAGCCTTGCAGTAAGAAATTCAGCTGCTTAGACATTTCTTTTTAAGCCTGGTGGCGTATAGAGGCATTGCTTTGGAAAATAGAGCAGCCCAGACTAGGGAGACTGCTAAGTGAAATATTTAAGGATGGATAGTGTTTCTAAAGTCAGATGGTTATCAATAGAAATGGTTATCAATAGAAATCAAACAAAATAAAACATGAAAAAGAAAATAAGATACCTTTTTTATTGGACATAACTTAATACATTTCTTGATTAGCTTTCGATGATAAGCCCATATTAGTCTGGAGTATCAGAGAGTCTTGGGACATCTTGTACACTAACCCAGTTTACCAAACAGATCTAGGGTAAACCCCAGCCACTCTGGTTTTCTGGATCTTCACAATCATTTCACCATGACTGATTTGCATACGTGAGATGCAGAGTAGGTGTAAATGTCTCGTGCATATTCATTGTGGTTATCCTGAAAGCCAGACTGGCAAGGAAGCACATCAGGATGAGCTTGAAAAACATATCCTCTCTAGGACAAGTGCACTTTGGTTTTTCCCTTTTATAAATTATCTCCTGTAACTTTGTAATGATTCTGTAAATCTTAGCTGTTTCGACCAACCCCTCCCTCCTTCACTTTTAACTTTGCTCTTAACTCAATTCCCCCCTCCCCCCCCCTAACGGGTTCACAACTATTTTACCAAAAATTGTTCTGCTGCTCCACATCCGCAGCTTCAAGTTTCTCTTTTCAGCCCTGGTGTGGTTACTTTACCCAGCTCCTACCCTAAAGCTTCAGGTCGTGGTTACTTAGCTTCGAACTGTACTTGCAGTTGATTGGCTCAGTCTATTTCTGTAACTTTTTTTTCACTGTGGGAGTGAGAAGATCTGCACATGGTGACCGCAGAGCTCTTGTCCGGCTAATTGTTTGTTTGTTTGTTTGAAACAAAACTTGCAGCTCTAGTTTATAAAGGTACTAAATATATTCAGTGTTACACGGATCTAGTAGGTACTGGCCCTGCTCCATAAATCTTACAATCTAATCAAGACAAGAATGTTAGAGAAGCAGGTCGTAAAACTTCGAGGTAGTCTCCAGACCCAGATTAGAATGAGGGAGGAAGGAAGGACTTGGACTTCTTTTGTTCAAAGAAGTTATTTTGATTGGGCCTTGATGTGAAACTTTGGCGGTGTGTTTATCCAGCAGTCTCTCTTCAGAGCAAGCAGTGGGCAGAGATGCTAAGTTATCTAGTTCCAGGATGGAGATTTTGGGACAGTCCTGGACTTCTGACCACCCAGTCTTTGCAATACTGATTTTCAATGGGCAGGTTTAGGCACTACAGATCTCCCAGGACTGGCAAAAAATCTCCAGCTTCCACCCTGGTAACTTGGCATCTTTGGCAGTGGGGTGGCAGAGGCTACTGGATTGAAAGAACATGAGCTCAAACCCTGGAATGACTGCTACCGAGTAGATGTCCTTTAGCTTAGATCAATGGTCCATAAACCTGGACCTGGAAGCACCAGTCAGTCTGGTTTCCATGAAATACACAATGAATATTCATGAGCGAAATGTGCATGCACTGCCTCCTTGGTATGCAAATCTCTCTCATGAATATTCATTGTGGATATTCTGAAAAGCTGACTGGCTGGGGTGCCTCCAGGATCAGGTTTGGGAATTACTGGCTTACTTCATTTGTATTTACTTTTTAAAATGTCTTAACCTTCCGGCTTGTGCCCACTGTATATTCAAAGAGTGCACAAGAGGTATTTTTCTGTGCCAACGAGGAGGGTTAAGTGACTCGCCCAAGGTCACAAGGAGCAGCAGCAGGATTAGAACTCTAGTTCCCAGCAGGCTGCTCGCCATACTTTTCAAAATCGGGTGGGGGCTACAACACAACGCGAATTAAATCTCTCCCACAATGAAGATGCTTCCTGAAGAGTGTAGGTCGCTAGCGCCCAGAAAGCTGACAGGGGGTTGAGCAAATACTATTTTTGGTTGAAAGCTCTAGAGGAGCAAACTCTGAGAAAAATGAGAGCAAGGCGTATAGCATAAACACCTTCCTACATTTACTTCCCTTGCTTGCGAAGCTAGTTTATAGGGAATTGTAAACGGCTGGTTAAAAATCACTTAAGAAACAAAAAAAAAGCCTATGAGCTAGTGTACTTAAAAAAAAAAAAAAAAAAAAAAAAAAAGCATATTGGGAAGGGGTTTTGCCCAGGCCTTCCTACTTCAGTAATAGGCTTGCCCCAGAAGCCCTTGCTGAAGCGGTGCTGTTCAATCATTTTGAAGCTTTTTACTAGTTGCAACCACATCCAAAGCGATTTATCTGGGGCAACGGAGGGTTAAGTGAGCTGCAGCGGGAATCGATCCCAATTTCCGCGGCACTAACCGCTAGGCTACTCCTCCACTCCAACCAAAGGGACGAAAACCTTCTAAGGGAATTAAATTCACAGCCATGCTTTGACTGTTTCTCCTTTTTTCCTCCCTTCTCCCAGGGTTCAACAGCTAAAAACCCCGAATTAGGCAGCAACTGTAAAACTGCATAACCTCCAATGGTCTCTCCTTTTAAGTCTTAGATAGTTCGCTAATAGAGAAGATATATCACAATCGGGGCCCTTTTACTGGGAAGACAATGGACTGCACAGCATTTAATGTGTGCTAAATCGGTTAGGGCGCTTTAGTAAAATGACTCATTTATTAACGTGAAGGGGTGTTTCTACGACGAAGAAAACTTTTCACAAATATATTGAGTGCTATATATATATATATATATAAACTTTATTTTTTTATTAACCTTGAGTACTACCAGGTACATTTTTAGATACATATTTTCCAAGCTCATATTGTACCCTATGCCCTGTGTACTAAAGGCTTTCTTTGTCATAGCTCAGCTCTTAAGAGCACTAGCAGTAAATCTAATATGCCCGAGTTTTGAGTGTAAACGATGTGCAAATGATATCTGCAGGAGATGCGGCTAATTAAAAAAAAAACATAAATAACTTTGACATCTAGGGGATGCCTGGCTCTGATCAATAACTCTGTCATGTTTTGTAGGACAGAATAGAATTATTTAGAGGGACTTGGCTTGTACTCTGCAAAAGTAAGACATTCTTTTGAAACCTTGGTGGAAAATTTCAACATCTCCAGCCTCAACTGGGCCCCCTTCCAGCATTTTCTCACCTTTGCCGACTCCTATCGAAAGACACGGTAATGAAGGTGGAGAATTACTCCATTAAACTTTCACGACATTTCATGTTATTCTTGGTTAATATGACAAAAGCTGTGCCTGGCTGATCGAAGCCGTGTACAACTACGGTAGGCGAGGTGTGAAGGACTATTAAATATAAGATGGGGAGCGGGGGCACACAACAGGACAAGAAATCCGGTAGCACTTATAGGGATGACTTTAAAACTGCGACCCGGCTTGCTTGCATTTCACTGATCGATTGCACCTGTACAAACATTTAAAAAATTAGCATTTTTCTCCCCCTAGATGCACCTCAGTCAGTCTTGCTAATGCTTTACGAATGTCAGTTCCACGAAAAGCTGGGTCAGGAAGAGAACCCGGTTCTACCATTAATTAAAGACGGTATTTTTGAACTTTTGAATATGTTTTGCACTGTATTTTAAAAAGTATTCACGGTGTTTAATAGAAACATAACTGCCTGACTGGCCCCAATTAACACCTTCGGATTATAAGGCATTCCTAAGCGCTGGTGCCAGACACCAAATTGTGAATAAATGTATCTAATTAGTGACATTGATAAACAAGTCTATATTTAAATAAAGATCAAGGGGGCTGGCTGAGGCTTATTTGTTTGCAGTTTGCCATCAGATAAAGTTAACTGCCCACAGCGCTTTTTGTGTCATGTGTAAAGTAGCTCCCAGCCAGATACTGCAGCTCACTAATTACAAATTTTTCGTCTCCCGTCCTTCCAAAGAAAAGAAAATCTTTATTTTTTTTTTTAATGAAGACAAGCTGTTTCTCCTTTCTAGAAGTCAAAGAACGTGTGTACACAAGCTATGTTTCCGATGAAAATACGCTTTATAAGCATAATTTAGAAATTGACAGAGGTAGGCGGCACTTTGTAGATGAACTAATTTATTAAGACCTGAGCATAGTCCTTGAAAGCTCTTGTCTCCAGAAATTGATAAGGTACCACTTGCTTCTGTCAATGTTTTTTTTAATACTAAGCTTCCTGTTTGAAAGTTTTTAATAATAACGTTTTAAAAGTACTCTGCTATTGGAAGTATTCGGCGCTCTACATCAATATTTCAAGTCTCATGTCATCCATAAATATGCGATCGTTTTGCCACCATTATTCACATATTTAGAGGGACTTTTTATTTAAATACAGCCAATTATACGGGTCCTGTTATATAGCTCTGGCGTTTACATCGAAGCAGTGAAGCCCTGATTTCACAGTATGGCATTTTTATATTTTAATCTAATCCATACACTATTGAAAAATATTTTGTATTACCCTTTAAAAAATAGATACCATTTTAGAAAACTACTTATCTGTCACTGCTCTAGCCATTTCAAATCGATTAACTCTAAAGCTGAATGCAAAATTTAGAGCTCGTAAGTGGCTAGTTGGCAAGTAAGGGGAGATGGGCGAGTGGGAGAGAGAGAGAGAGAACGACACTATCAATGTAATAAGCCAATTATTTAAATTGATAATTTAAAGCCTGTCGAAAAATGAAAGCAAGTGAAACCAGCCCCGAATAATCTCTGAAGCCTTGAAGATGAGCAGAGAGTCGTTTTGGCTATTATTTTAACCAAAAAGTAGCGTAACTACGAAAAGTATTTTAAAATAGGTTCGGAACTGAGGAATCCGCTTCCCAAAGCATCGAGTAAACGAAGTTGCTGCAAAAAAAAAAAAAAAAAAATGAAACAGAACAACAAAAGCAGCGTCGCTTAAAAAAAAAAATCAAAATCTTTCAAAACAATTCATGTGATTGACTATTGAGACATGATCTCTTCTTAAAGTGCGGTACAAACATAACTTTTGAAGAACCCGTTATTTAAACGGGGTTACAGTGTTTCTTTCCAGTGGTTCCAGATCTTCAGTCATACTCACGAAAGAAAGGTGGGAGAGACCCAAAAATAAATAATGTGCAAGTCGCCATTCATGCCACATTGGAAAAAAAAAAAAGAAAAAACAAGCGAAACACAAATACGGGAAAGAGGAATGTTTTGCAGATATCAAAGAAAACGGTATACTTGTCCTTATTTATAGCAGGTGAAGATTATTTATGGAAAACCGAGTAATCAGAAGACAGTTTGGTCTTTAGGAGGACAGAGCAATGTTAATACCAATACCCAGTATCACCGTCTCTGATGCTTCGCTGATTGCACTCAAATGCAAAGGTTAAAATGGTGAAATTCACTTGAAGCAAAAAGTGAAGACCTTGAAGCAGATCTGAGTGAGTTTTGTAAGGTCTTCACTTTTTGCATTGAGTTGTCTCACATAACTAGTGAAGCAGATCTGAGTGCGTTTTGGAAATTCACTTGAAAACAAATGCAGAAGAAACCGCTAGCTAGAACGGTTCTGTTCCCTCATATATCGCTCGACATGTCGAGCGATATATGAGGGAACAAAATTACTTGTGATTTAAATGGTGTAACCCCTTTTTTTTTTTTTTTTTTTTTTTTTGCACCGCTTCCAAGTTTGTTGGGTGCAAACTCGTCTGTCAGGACTTGCATTTCCAACAGGTCCACACGTTCAACCCGAGCAAACAAAAATCAGCTGGTAAGGGGTGGGGAGACTTCGGCTGTAAAACCAGATGTGTTATAAGAGGACGTCGCGCAGCATCTACTTTTCCTGTTTCCACTTGATGTGGCCAGCTTTGCAACTTGCCTCCTGTCTTTCCTGACAGCCTCATACAGGAACTAAAAAAAAAAAAATCCTGTTTTGTCCTTCGGGGTATGGAATAATAGTGGCGGCGGCTTCCTTGTCAGCCGAAAATTTGGCTGCGCTGTTTTCCCTTTGTGCTCTGAGCTAATCATATACACCAGAGTAAAAGCAGAACAAAAGTTCTCTACCTGCCCTAGAGAAGCGCTCATTTTGCACCAGACGCTGCAGAACTGATTTTTAGGCTACGTTTTGCAAATATTTTTTTCCCCTTACAGAGAGAGAATAAAGTAACTCCTGGGAAAACTGATCCCTTAAAAAAAAATGAAAGGGCTATTTTAACGTGCCGGAATCGGTCCGTGCTAGAAGAGATTTTTTTTTTTTTTTTTTTTTTTTGCAGACAGAAGCCCCGTGAACTGTACCACTTTATTTTAATAGACGTTTAAAATCTCTCTGGTTGCAGTAATAAAAATGATACAAAGAGTGGACCCTCCTTTATCCACAAGGGGGGGGGGTGTAAGGCTTCCTTTGTCCTTGTGGGGCTCCGACCAGTCGTCCGGCTGTCCCTAGCACTCGCCCTGCTTTCCTGAGGGGTTTGTCCCCTGCTGCTGGGTCACTGGAATTGCTGTAAAGTCCTGCGCCCCCCAGCAGGTATTTTTTTCAAAAGTGACCCTCCATTAGCTGGATTTTAATTACAACTTTTACTCTCTCTCTCTCTCTCCTTCCTTGAGGTGTTCGAATAGAATAGGCGTTATTACTTTTTACATATGTTTTATATTTATATATTTTTTAAAAAAAATTTTGTTGAACAACATTGTCCCTTACCACCAAAATTCTGGCCACTATATTCAAATAATTCTTATAATGTGATCTTTACCTTTGAAGAAATTACATATTACTGTCTGGTCATGTAACTGCAACATGTAAAAAATATGCATTCCCCACCCCAATTCTATATAACAAAACACACCTAGAGATCTATAAAAGTGTGCATAACAAGCTAATGAGCGCTGATAACAGCACTTAAGAAGCAATAATTGGCACTGATTAGAATTTACAGGCATAACTCACTAAGCATATTCTGTAAGGCAGTGCGCCAAACTTCTAATGTGTGCAGGCAAAAAGGGGTATGGCTATAGGTGGGGAAATGGGCATTTTGTGAACGTTCCAAAATTTACACGCGTGGTTGTAGAATATAGCCCAGTGTGTGTAAATCTATGCACCAAGATTTATGCCATGTTTTCATAGTTTTAGGCACTGCGATATCAACAGTGTATTCTATATACCATGCCTAAATCTTATAGAATACGCTTAGTTGACACCAATTTCAGCGCTTTTAGGCACCATATTTAGAATCTCTCCCTTTTAGTTTAAATGCTCCATTTTCTCTCGGGAGGGGGGGGGCAAGAATTTTTTACACCAAGACAGACAATTATTGCTGAATTTATGTAGAAATTTACCAAGTATGCAAAAAGGAAGTTGTATTTATTTTTAATTTTATCAGACATGAAATACGTGTGGCTATTAGCCTTGTAGGATAGTATTACCTGGAAATTCATAGGTTAATTCCGATATATAGCAGTGTTCATTCCTTTACGGACCCTTTTACTGTGCTGCATTAGGCACTAATGCACATCTAACAGAACAAAAAATGGCATTCCATGGGATGCTGTCAGATATTCTGCAGTAATTCTAAAATCTACATGTGCTTATTGTGCACTAAATTATTATAATTTATTTGGATTTTGCTCACACCTTTTTCAGTAGTAGCTCAAGGTGAGTTACATTTAGGTACTCTGGATATTTCTCTGTCCCAGGTGGGCTCACAATCTAATTTTGTACTTGAGGCAATGGAGGGTTAAGTGACTTGCTCAAGATCACAAGGCGCAGCAGTGGGATTTGAACCGGCTGTCTCTGGATTTCAAGATGGGTGCTCTAACCACTAGGCCAAGGCCACTCTTTTTTTTTTTTTGTTGGAGTATGCCATGGGTGGAGAGGGGGCTTTCCTGTGCCTAACCAGTTAGAGAGCAACTAAAACCAGGGTTCTCGGTTTTGACCAAAACTGAGTTAGCAGCCGAAATTTGCCACTCAGTTTTGGCCATAACAGTATGGCGCTCCCTCTATACCTACCTCAAGGAGAGAGTGGGTCCTCCCAGGCCCCCTCCCACCAACCGAAGGCCATCCCAGGGCCTACCTTGAAATGTCTTGGTGGTCTAGTGTCCTCTTCCAAGCAGCAGCGATCCCCAGTCACTCCTGCTCATGCCACTTCCAGTCTCAAAATGTCTGCTAGAATCTCTCACAGCAGGCTCGGTAGCCATTTTGACTGAGGAATCGACAGGAGCAGGAGTGACTAGGGATCACTCCTGCCCGAAAGAGGCCACTATGCCAGCAGAAGACAAAGAACAGTATTACCACAAATAAAACTTCTTTGGAGAATGTGATCCTTTATTAAAAACCTAACAAGGCCACGATTTGCGCTCAGGTTGCATCAGGTATACATTGACACAGCAAATCTTAATGTCAAAAACAAGGTTATTTCAGTTATAGACTAAAACAGCAATATAAAACTGCTCTCATGATATCTCTTATACAGTATTACAGCAAACATTCTGCTGTCTGCCGAGGGCAGTGGCCTAGGAGGACTTCCTCTGGCGGGGGGGGTGGCAGGCAAAAAGTGGTCATGGGGGGGGGGGGGGATTTACAGTTTCAGCCAAATATGCACTGGCATTTTTTGCTGAAATCAAAGCATGACTGGACATGGATTTCAGGCCAATTTCAATGCCAAAACCAAACCTGAAATTCGGGCATCCTTTACAGTTATTGCATCTATATTGCCATGCGCTAATGCATGAGCCCTTACCACCTAAAAAATGGGTGGCGGTAAGTGCTCAGAGTAATTTTTTTTAAATGGATGTGCATTAATATGGCAACAAATATAAAACAGCCATCTTAATGGTACCTATAAACATGGCCTTGGCATGCAGGAACGACTTGCTTGAGATCATGCTGAGGCCACTTTGTACTGCAACTTGGTAAAAGGACCCTTTAACAACTTTGCACAAAATTATTGGACACTGCAAAACTTTTAACATGGCTTTTAAAGATAGGTAATAGGGGCTTTTCTGAATTATAAGTGACTACATTTATTTTAGTTCATGTGGAAGGAGTGTTTGCTTTTCCTGAGGTGTTAATCACAATTTGAATATTTTTTGTGTGGTAAGTTGTAGTGGGGGGGGGGGGGGGGGATATGTTCACTGTTGAGGAATATGGGGTTTGTGATAAGGAACTGGAGCTTAATTTTGACCAGTCCTGCAGAGGATACAAACTCCATGGTCACATAGACAAATTTATTGAATGATGTTATGAATTCTAATGGCAGTTTTACTAGGCAGTTGAAACCGGCTGGAGGGTTCCTTGTATGCATAGAAGGCTGTGGTGTTTTATTGCTAATTTAAAAGTGGGGGGAAAGAGGGTTATTATGTGCAGACATGTTGCTTTGACAGCCCGCTACATAACTAGCTTGCCCCCCTATATCCATCCCAAATATTTCTGTCTAACATATAGTAACATAGTAACATAGTAGATGACGGCAGAAAAAGACCTGCATGGTCCATCTAGTCTGCCCAACAAGATAAACTCATATGTGCTACTTCTTGTGTATACCTTACCTTGATTTGTATCTGCCATTTTCAGGACACAGACCGTAGAAGTCTTGCCCAGAACTAGCCCCACCACCCAAACACCAGCCCCGCCTCCCAATCTCGGCTAAGCTTCTGAGGATCCATTCCTTCTGCACAGGATTCCTTTATGTTTATCCCACGCCTGCTTGAATTCCGCTACCGTTTTCATCTCCACCACCTCCCGCGAGAGGGCATTCCAAGTATCTACCACGCTCTCCGTGAAAAAATACTTCCTGACATTTTTCTTGAGTCTGCCCCCCCTTCACTCTCATATCATGTCCTCTCGTTCTACCGCCCTCCCATCTCCAGAAAAGGTTTGTTTGCGGATTAATACCTTTCAAATATTTGAACGCCTGTATCATATCACCCCTGTTTCTCCTTTCCTGCAGGGTATACATGTTCAGGTCCGGAAGTCTCTCCTCATACGTCTTGTAATGCAAATCCCGTACCATTCTCATAGCTTTTCTTTGCACCGCTTCCATTTTTTTTACATCCTTAGCAAGACAACACTGTGATCCCCCCCTTAAGAAAAAAGTCCACCCACTCAACATGACCTCCCTTCCCTCCCCTGATGCAAAAGAAAAAAATCCCATTTTGTCTAGTGGCACCCTTTCCCCTGTGGTACCATAAGAAGCAGGAGTAATGCCCACTCGCACCTGCTTTTGGGATGCATCAGGCAGGATCAGTCTGCCATATAAGAGATTGAACAGAACTGTGCATCAATAGATTTCCTATGAATTTTCACAAAACATGCTAATCTTTTTCCTTTTCTGCCTACAGACCATAACAGTTATGAGACAGTAGCGGTATCTCGGTCTGCTTCTGCATTAGAGTTTTCAGGTCAGAATTTTATTGCTCAGATTGGAAGCATTTGTGCATTTAGCCTCCCAGGTATTTTTCCTTCTCACATCCTCCCCTGGCTCCCCTGTTGTGAGATACACACATCTGTGCTTTTAGCCTTAATCTTCAGCTATTTATAGGAAGTGGCAGCCCAACTTAGTCAGCTTCCATTCCTTTCATCTAGCTTAAACCTCTATCAAAATACAGTCTGAACCCTTTACCCAAAATTTTGGCTTTCTTTGTACAATGATACTGTATAGCAGGTCCATAGGCCATATCTGTTATAATGTCTTTTACTTCCTTATGTAGATCCTCAGCCCTCAGATACTCAAATTCTATGCTGTACAACAGCTATTCAGTCAAACAAAATCGGCACAAGGTCCAAGTTCAATTTATTTCATGTACAGCCTATACAGACTAACTGGTTTGCATCTGAATATAATAATTTTTAAGGAGGGCTGAGGAACGAGCTGGAAGTAGCACAACTATAGACGCAAAGACAAAAACATGGAACAAAATTACACAATAGGAAAATTTGTACAATGGGAAGAGTTACAATTGATATTACCTTCAATTGTGTATGCCCCCTCTCCCTTGCACCTCTTGCAACCTCCTGGCTTGGCCTAGTTTCTCTGAAGACCCTCATCCAGCACCTTCAGCCACAAAGTTGTAGTACCTCGGGGATCATACCAAAAGACTGACCATGTACAAAAAGGAAACAGCAGTGATGTTAAATACTCTTGTGCTGCTAGTCATGGGGCTGAGCCACAAGGGTAAGCACTGGTGTAGGACCTCAGGAAAGTGGGAACTGGCAGGAGAATTTAAATTACCTGCCCATTGCCTTTAGCCACCTTCACAATCTTGGCATTCTAGGTGACCACCTAATTCACCTAACGGAAACACCGGTGCTGTAGGCACCCTAATCTGGTCTCTATTTGACTGAATGTGGGTAGTACCTCAGAAATGAGTTTTCTAAAAAAAGATCTGAATTGAAATTATCCCTTTCAATGTTTACCATTTTGTTGGATACATGAAATGGGAAAGCATCCCTTCTCAGGGCTGGATTCACAATAATGTCTGTCTGTTTGTGGGAATAAATTGAATAATCATTTTTTAAATCAGATTTTAAATTTCTCTGTTTGATCTTTGAACCCCATGTACTATGATTCAAGATCGTGTACACCTAAACAATAAAGTAACATGATTTATTTCTGAGAAAATTGGCCAGTCTCCATTAGTAACTTTATCAAAGGATAAAATTATCCAAATAAATAAATAAAGACCTAGTAAAGTATCCTGATGGTTAGTACAGTGGCCTGAGATGCAGGAGAACTGGGTTCAGTTCCCACTACAGCTCCTTGTGACTCTGGGCAAGTCAGCTAACCCTCCACTGCCCCAGGTACAAAATAAGAACTTGTATATAGTATGTGAACTACTTTGATTATATTCACAGGAAGACAGTATATCCAGAGCCGTAGTGAGGAGAGCTGACACCCGGGGCGGGTCACCGCTGCGCACCCCCCCCCCCCCCCGGTGCAGCACGGCGCACCCTCCTACCGCTGGAGCGCACACCCCCCCCCCCCCCCCGGAGCGCATACCTCCCCCCCTGGAGCGCATACCTGCGGCGAGGGACGGGCGGGAGGGCCGATCCACCCCGACTGCACGTTGCTGGGGTGTGTCGGCTCCGCGCTGGTTCACTGCTCTCTGTCCTGGAACAGGAATTAACCTGTTCCGGGGCAGAGAGGGCAGTGCACCAGCGCGGAGCAGACACCCCCCCAGCGGCGTGCACCCGGGGCGGACCGCCCCCCCTTCCTACGCCACTGAGTATATCAAATCCCTAGCACTACTGATATTGTTCCAAGAAAGCAAAAGAGCAGTCTATCTGTAAAATCCAAAATAGCAACAAAAATGCAGAAGAGACAAAAAAAAAAAGTCCAGAGAAAGTTTAATAAATCAGCAATGCCCTCTAACTGCCTATGCTGAAACTGGCTAGTTTGTGGGCTGTCCAGAGGCGGAGTTAGAGCAGAGTAGAAACTTAGGGCCCCTTTTACTAAGCCACGTAGGCGCCTACACGCGCTCAACGCACACCAAATTGGAGTTACTGCCCGGTTACCGTGTGGCCCTTGCAGTAATTTCAATTTTGGCATGCGTCCGCTATGCACATCTGAAAAATATTTTTTTATTTGCTGGCGCGCGCCAAGTGGCATCTGATGTGCTTAGGTCATTAACGCCCAAATTCTTTACCGCTAGGTCTATGGCTGGCTGTAAGGTCTCAGACCCAAAATGGACGCGTGGCAATTTTGAGTTTAACGCACGTCTATTTTCGGCAAAAAAAAAGAAAAGAGGCCTTTTTTTTACAGGTACACTGAAAAATGATTCTGTATGCACCCAAAACCCGTGCCGACACTACCGCAGGCCATTTTTCAGTGCGCCTTTGAAAAAGGACCCCTTTGCAGCTTAGTGGAGATTTTCAGTCAGTTCACTGGCTAAGTAACCTCATAAAGGGGCCAATTCTCAGAACTCCGGTGCTTTAGGGAACGATGCTGGGAAATACAGCAGTAGCAGCACAGAAAAGACTTCCAATGCTCAACACTAATACCATGCAAATTATATGTGCGCTGTTAGCATTGGGAATTTAAGGGGGAGGAACGTGCCTGCAACATGCGCACAAGAGGGAGGGAATAGGTCATTTCCTAGTTACCATTGGGTTGCTTACATTTGCATGCTATTTGCGGTAGTGTTTGCCGCCCATGATGTTTCCTGTGCTACAGCCCCTCTGAACACACCACACACCCTAACAGCAGTGCTAGTCTGGATTAATCAACTCTAGCACCAGAGTTAGTTTCTGAAAATTGACCCCAAAGTTGGGATAGAAAAACCGCTGTCCTAACTTTATGCATCTAGTGATCCTTTTACCGTGCTGTGGTAAAAGGGGGCCTGCGCTGGCATCAGTGCGTGTTTTTGATGCACGCTGAGGCCCCCTTTTACTGCAGTGGGTAAAAGGCTGGTTTTTTTTTTAAGAAATGGCCATGTGACAAGTGAACCACTTGCCGCATGGCCATTTCAGGGGGAACATTTACTGCCATCCATTGAGGTGGCGGTAAGGGCTCCCACGCTAAACTGGTGGTAAATGAGCAGCACGCGGGACTTCCCGATTACCACAGGTAAACCCCGGTGCTACAAAACTAAAAATAATTTTGTAGCGCCAGAAGTGGCACGCACTGGGGGTGGGAACTACTGTCATGCTGCTGCGGTAGCTCAGCGGTATTTCAGATTAGCGAGTGGTAAGCCCATGTTGGGCTTACTTCTGCTTCATAAAAGACCCCCCCCCCCAGTTAATTATACTATGATCTCAATATTAGCCGATGTCCAGTTAATGTCCACATCAGCATTTATACCAGAATATTCAGTGTCAGGAGTAGAAAATGACATGGGGACAGGGACCCGCAGTAACCACGGGGATGGGGATAGGTACAGAGCTTGTGGGGATGGGTCAGAGCCCACAGAAACGGGGACAAACTTTATCCCCATGTCATTTTCTACTTCGAAGCCTGTTAATGAACTGGACTGTTATTTATATTTGAGTGATGCAGACAATGATATTTTGATTTTTTTTTTTTTTTTTTTGAAAAACAAGCAAACATGCTGGCCACAACTAGCAAAATTTGCATGGGGGATCCTTTACACCCTGCTACCAGCACATCTTCTAAGAAGACGTCTTCTTTTGCAGGAAGGACTGTGGAAGATGGGAGAGCTAGACTGAATCCTGAGATTGTTGATGACTTCTTATTCATCCACAGATTAAAAAGTCACAACAGTGCTTCGTAGGGCATATTTCTCCCCTCTAAGGCATACAGAACTGGTTGTATTTTATACCCCTGTACATTTTAACAGGATGAATTAGGATTCCTTGGGGTAGTAGAAATCAGCTACTGTTGGGGTTGGAAGGGTAGAGGGTGGTGGTGAGGAGGGTTATTATAGCTGCTCTCTATTATTATTGTTTTCTATTTGTAATTTATATACAACAGTCGCACAGCATATTGTTCCTTTGTATACTTTAATAAAAAGATTTAAATATAAAATCATAATTGTTTGAGACTTCTGCAAATGAGCACAGAGCCCATGGGGATGAGGCGAGGACAGGGACAGAATCTGTGGGGTGGGATGGGGACGGAGACAGAACCCACGGGGACGGGAACAGGGACAAACTTTGTCCCCGTGTTATTCTCTTTTCAGAAGCCATGCATGCCCCAGCATTGAATATCCAGGATTAGTTCATCCTGCAGCGGGTCATGGCTTGCCAGCTGCTCACCACCATGAGTTAAATATGAGGCCCGACATTTTAAAAAGTGAGTAAATCAGACCTTAAAGGAAACAGGTATACATTTATTCTTTGGAAGCAGCTGAAATACCACCTGTTTGTTTGTTTGTTTGTTTGCTGCATTTGTATCCCACATTTCCCATCTTTTTGCAGGCTCAATGTGGCTTACAATGTTCCTTCATAGCATTTGCCATTCCAGAGTGAAAAGGTACAATTGATATTACATAGAGAACATGGATGACATAATAGATATGTGGATGACATAGTGGATCGTCATTCCAGAGTAAAAGAAACAATTGGTGTTACCTAAAGGATATTGATGACCTGGTAGATTAAGCAGATAAAATAATAGAACATTGTTTCATAGTAAAGATGCCATTGGTATAATACAGAGAGTATAGATGAACTAGAAGAACTACACAGTAGGCATAGGGAAAAAACATTCTGGATTTTAAGTAAGTGGTGATGTATTACAGTTCTTATTCTGGGTTAATGTTTTGCATTCAAAAGTCTAAAACTATATCACTCTTCTATTCACTATGCAGTGGGACTAGAAACTTCGACTCTTAATGAGTTCTATATAAATGTAAAATAGCCTCAGCGGCCCAGGGAACCTAACACTAGGACTCCACTGAAATGGCCAACATCATAGGCTCCTACCGCCTTCCGAAAAAACTCACAGAAATAAAAAAACTCCTTAACGTTACATTCTTACTGGGAGAAAAAGATTCTGTGACCAAAAAACGGAAATCGGTAATGCTTGCATTAACAAAGTTTAGTCAAAGTCGCTAGTCCACACTACTGTGGGAATTGATGGATCTGAAAAACTGCAGAATCCTTCCCATAGCAATGCCAGTTAGTTGTAGAAAAAGTTCATTATTAAACATAAAATAATTGTTGAATAAAGCTAATCTAAGTAGCTTCAACAAAAATTCTGTAGGAACAGAAACTGGTTTAGGACGTCGTTCCAAAGTTTGTTCCATCACTTTCATCGCTTCCTGTTGTGGAATAACCGTATATAAAGACTGAACATCAAGAGTGACCTGCAAACCGATCTTGTCTCGTGGAGTTAAAGTATCTAGTTTTTTCAAAAAATGGGTCGTGTCTTTAATATATGACCTAATGTTTAGTACTAGCGGAGCTAGAAAACCATCGATGTATTTACAAGATCTTTCAAGTAACGAATCACGGGCAGACACTATAGGTCTGCCGGGAGGATTAATTAGAGTTTTATGAATCTTTGGAAGCAAATAAAATATCGGAATTTTGGCATTCCTATGGTTCAAATAAGACATCTCATTTCTCGTAAGGAATCCCTGTTGGAAGGCCGCTGTGGTAATTTCTAATAGTTTCTCCAGGAGTTCTTCCGTCGGATCATTCTCCAACCTGAAATAAGTAGACATATCATCAAGTTGTCTATATGCTTCATTGATGTAATCATCTTTCTGAAGAATGACAACGGCTCCGCCTTTGTCAGCACGACGAATAATGATCTCAATATTATCGGCTAAGGATTGAATAGCTTTCCTTTCTTCAATGGAAATATTGTGGTTGACATGAACATGTTGTTGTTCCATTCGCTATAGATCTTTCATAACATGTCTCTGAAAGGTGTCTATAACTGGGTCTATAGCACCAGGAGGACACCATTTGCTCTTTTGGTAGACGGTGGAATAACCCTTCTGATGAGCATCATCTTCACCAAAATAAGCCTTCAATCGTAAAGTTCTAATAAATTTAGCAATGTCAACCCTTGTTTGAGAAGGATCATATATCATGGTTGGGACAAAGGACAAGCCTTTACTTAACACTTGTAATTGTAGTTTGGAAAAACATTTATTGGTAAGATTAATCACAGGGAATCGTCTCTCTTGCGCGATCTCCCTCGTGGTTTGGATTGTTCGAACGTCACAGTCGCTCTCCCTCGAAATGTGACTGTTTAGATGGAGGCATCAATTTTAAACATCACTATCAAAATTGGATACAATTCGATTGAGCATGATTGTGGAAAAGCTACAAAATAACATTTCAAGCTAAGTTACATATTTTTGAGTTTTTCGTCACATGATAAACGTTTGATAGTGTATCTGTGCGTGTTGTCCTCTATTTCCTTCAGTCTATTATTCTCTAAGGAAGTTTTAGGAAGGATTCTGCAGTTTTTCAGATCCATCAATTCCCACAGTAGTGTGGACTAGCGACTTTGACTAAACTTTGTTAATGCAAGCATTACCGATTTCCGTTTTTTGGTCACAGAATCTTTTTCTCCCAGTAAGAATGTAACATTAGGGAGTTTTTTTATTTCTGTGAGTTTTTTCGGAAGGCGGTAGGAGCCTATGATGTTGGCCATTTCAGTGGAGTCCTAGTGTTAGGTTCCCTGGGCCGCTGAGGCTATTTTACATTTATATAGAACTCATTAAGAGTCGAAGTTTCTAGTCCCACTGCATAGTGAATAAAAGAGTGATATAGTTTTAGATTTATGACATATTGTAATACTCTTTTGCAGTTGTAATACTTTTTGCATTCAAAAGTACCTTTTATAATGGGGCAGGAAGTAGGTTGCAGGTTCGTTTGCACCTAATCTAGCTAATAGGCTTATTTAAGCTACACTTTGGTAGCATTAGAGGTGCATCTGTCCTTATGCACATTGCAGAGGTTGAGTCTCTAATTGAAGAATGTGTCTACCTAGAGCAGATTAGAGTTGCTGAAGCTGATTCAGGGTAGGCAAGTTCCCAGCTCTGTGACAGCTGAATAGAAACCTAAAGCGAACTGTGCAAACCCCATACTTCAGGAGCAGCACAGAAACATAGCTCCACAATGCTTAATGCTAATGGCATGCAAATTATATTCATGCAGTAAGATCAGAAGAAAGAGGGAAGAATGTGCCGGGTGCATGTGCACGAGAGTTTTGCAGTAAGCGCAGCTCTTATGCGCATGCCCAGGCAAACCTGGAAGTGAAACACACATCAGCACCATTCTTCTGTGCCTTTAAATATAAGCTTTCCAAAAATGTTTCACTTGAAAAGATTATAGTTAAGAGCAGAATACAGTTGCCAAAGCATGATTTCAAACCCCTCAATGCCACCTCCGAGCTGGCTAAGTTTCCAGCGTTAAGGGCACCATTTGTTTATGTGCTGTTCTCCGAGCATTGGGAAGGAATGCCAAATGACCTCATTAACATGCATATGACTACATTTAATTATAATTTGCAGCCATCTTTGGCATGCATGTTTTCTGCACTTTTGCGCATATTAACGCTAGTGCTACTAGTCTTGCACTAATTACCTCTAGCGCCGGCGTTAGGTTCTGAGAATCAGGGCCCCAGTTTGTCCGTTGAGATGGTGGCGATGAGGACTCCAGTGAGTAGCAGAAGACATGAGTAGCATTAGTCAGTCCTCTGTCTCCAGGCTGTCAGCTCCTTTCTGGAGTACATGCTAGAGTTCACCCAGTAACCTCGTACTTAGCACAAGAGGAAGAAGGTGCAAATGGGTTTCCGTGACATAGGAGGTCTTTTACGTAGGCGCGCTGGCATTTTTAGCATGCGTTAAAAATAGGCGCGTGCTAAACGCTAAGGGGGTCTTTTATGTAGGTGTGCTGGCGTTTTTAGTGTGCATTAAAAATAGGCACACACTAAACGCTAAAGACGCCCATAGGAATGCATTGGCTTCTTTAGCGTTTAGCACACGCCTATTTTTAACACGCACTAAAAACGCCAGTGCGCCTACGTAAAAGACCCCTAAAGATGCCAATGCACTCCTATGGGTGTCTTTAGCATTTAGCGCGCGTCTCTTTTTAACGCATGCTAAAAACACCAGCGCGCCTACTTAAAAGACTTCCAGAGCCCTTAACACACAAGGAAATGAGCTATTATTCATACTCAGAAAAAGCTTGTTTCCTCCAGGTAGCTAGACATCCTTTACCAGAACCCTTCTGTTGAATATTTAGGTGTGCTGTTTTCTAGAAAAGCTTCTATTTTTTCTTGATTTTTTTTCCTCCCTCCACATAAGCATTGTTTGGGGTGATCATGGGAGTAAACCCCCAATGTTGTGGTGCTAATGCTGAATCGGCACTGGGGGCAGGGACACCAATATGACCTGCTTACCCTTTGTGCCTCCCCCCCCCCCCCTGAAGTAAGCAGGTAAACTACACCTACGTCCCTCCTGCTCCTCAACCATAAGTAACTCTTAAAGCAAGAAATCTTACTCTCACCTCCTCAAGCCAGTAGTATCACTTAAAAATATTGATTCATTGAATTTCTAGTCCTATTAATTTGTGTTTGCTCTCTTTCAATCTGAATCAATTTGTGAGTTTTCAAATAATTTCCCCTAGTACATGATTATGAACATCATGAAAGAGTTTTCCCTTTTTTTTGGGGGGGGGGGGGTAATCAATAGAAATAAAATAAAACATAGAAAATAAAATAAAATGATACCCTTTTTTAAAAACCACTGTCAGAAGACAGGAATTACTTCTAACTAGGGCGGTACTAAATATTCATATTTGATTCATATTCAGCCTAATCGTGATTTAAATTCAAATACAAGAAATCTGGGGCTCTACTGTGCTAAATCCTACTGAAATAAACCCTTGATCTCTGATTTCACATTGGTTCTTTTATGGTTTGTTATGTTAAAGCTCAATGCCCATTATTCGTATTCGGTATTTGTATTCAGCCAAATATTTTTCATTATTCATATTCGGCTGAATAGTAAAATATGCTATTTGGTACAGCTCTACTTCTAACCTACTTGAATCTGCTCTGTACAGTGTTTTTTTTAACATTTCACACCAGACTATCTCTGCTTGGGGAAGTCATAAATGGTTTGGAGTAAGTGATGAACCTTGTTTTCATTTCCTGGGTTGGTGTAAACTTCTGGTTAATGCATGTAGAATTTTTTTTTTTTCTTTCAGCCTTCCATGAAGACTTTCGGTGATAACCTCACACATTTTCAAACTTCATCCTGTGGTAGTGCTAGATAACCAAAATAGCTCTCAAGCTCTCCGGCTTCATAATGTGTGACAAGTCTCACTGAAGTTTTCCCCTATTCTTGCAAATAGTCAATGGCTACAAATCGTGCTTTTCTCTATTCTAAGGAGCTGTTAATGTGTCTACACATTTTGAATTGGTGATCTTCATTTCTGGAGTGTTTTCAACCAATTTCTATACATTATGAAGCTGAAGAGATTTAAGTTTTTTTTTGCATGGATTTTGCCATTGCTTTGCATATTTTGCACATAGGTATGTGGTGTGATAATTTCATGTTAGTCATTTTCTTTAATCTCACTGTCAGCAGATTCCCTTTTGTTATAGTTTGGTTTCCCTTTGTTTAGGTAGGTTTCTCTGAACATGCTCGATTGTCATAGCTGTTGTACAGTTGGTTGAGGGTTCTCTTTGTTCTACTTCTGTCTGGTTGTCAACTGATTGTTTACCATTCTGAATTTCACAGGTATTATCATTTCACTCTGTTTTATTGTTTTCATCTTATTCTTAATGATGCCTATCATTGAAAACATCAATGCAAACATTATCTTGGTAGTCATCTCTTTGATAGATTTGTTCTCATGAAGAGTTTGTTCCATTGACTTCTTTAAATTTCTGTTCTCATACTTCCTTTGTGACATGTGGAAGGTAATTGTGTAAACCCTCTTGTGCCTAAAATACTGTTTTGGTTCTTACAGTTGGGCTATTCTGAACTTTTCTTCACGTGTCACTGTCATATCCATTCTGAGAGCATGCAGTTTTTCAGTTAACTGTAGCTGCTGTTTAATAGCAATTAATAGCAATTTTTGAATCAATGAGTAGGATTCTCATGCGCTCTATTACTGTGTAGCTTGCTGTTGATGCTGTTGTTTTATGGGTACATTATACTTTTGTCAGCTGATGTTCAATGCTATTTGCTCTGAATTCTGCTTATGTACAGATTAACTACCATTTTCAGACTGTCAATAATGTCAATGCTACACTTCTTGACTGCAGCTTTCCCATAACTTGGGTTCAGCGTGTTATACAAAAGGAGCAATATCTAAATTATACAGTTACTTAAAACAACATCAAAAATAAGAATTATTATTTAAACCCAACCAAAAAGCATTTTGCAAATTATCAGATAATTCCATTCCAAATGAATTATCGATGGGAGAAAATTCCATTCAGGAACTATAATAACCGAAAAAATTGAGTCGAAAAATGTAAGTTTCTAAAAGATGAAGGACAGAGAATAAGCTGATCCTTAAATGAGATGAGTGACCAAATAGTGAACTGCAGATCATATTTATTCATAAATGTGATGTAGAACCGTAAATAATTTGAAACAAAAAGCAAAACGCCTTAAACACCGGGAGACAATGAAGTTGAGCCATAAATCCTGATACACTGGTAAACTTGCATAATCTAAAACTTTGCCTCACAGTGGTCTTCTGGATTAGTTGACGTTTTTAAAGATATTTTACTGCTTAACCCTAAATAGACTATATTGCAATAGTACAGATACAGCAATATCAACATCTGGACTAAGAATGAAAATACTTCTTTAGTAAAAAAAAAAAAAAAAAACATATTATCCACAACTGCCTCATTCTAAATAATGCTTTTTTTCCATAGATGATTAATTTGAGAACCATAAGAAAGTGAGGAATCCAAAATAGCCCCCACTACTCATGATTCGTTTTCCACATTAAATACCTGATTATCAGCTAGTGTCAGGTACTACAGCATCAGATCTTTGAACCACAGAATCTTCATCTTATTTGGCAAGTCAGTAATATTCAAAGGTACTGGCATAAAAAAGCAAAAATGTCATCCGCCTAGGATAATAGCAATTCACCTTTATTCAAACAGATGGTACCGAAGGAAGACATAAAAAATTAGACTATACAGGGGACAAAGGTAAGCTCTGAAGAACACCACAACCCAGAGAGTGCTTTGCTCTGTCTCATGCAATAACTATGGTTTCCCAAAAATTCACAAAGCCAATCATTACAGATCCAGCAATACTAATATCACTCAGCCTAAGCAACAAAAATTCATGACTGATGGCATCAAATGCCACCGAAATATCAAACTGAAGTAAAATAGTTTGTCTACCAGTACCAAGCAACTCCTTCACATATGATGTTAAAACTAACAAAAGGGTCTCTGCACTGATGGTCTAAAACCGAATTGAGCACAGTGCAATAATGAACATTTATCCAGATAACTCATAAAAAGCTGAATCATATAGAGAGGCATTTTAGAAAGGGACGTCATTTAGCACCAGTTTGGGGGGGGGGGGGGGGGAGGGTTCTGCACTGGTTACTTTTCTACTAGATTTTGCAATTTCACCTTTTGTACATTTGATTATGGATTCTGCAGTTAATTGCTACTGAACATCTTGTGAGTCTTTGCTCTTATACTCATTGTCTATTTGGTTTCTCTTTTCTACAAACTTGTGAACTCAAGCAGTCCAAGCCAATTCATTTCTACCTATTATTGCTATTTGTGTAGGTTTTACCATCATGTTGTTTCCTGGTGTATAGGTTAGACTGGAGGGCTATAACATCTTTTCATCACCTTAGAAAGCTTCCGCAATGGTTAGTCCTTTAAATCCATATTAGCCAGAAGCCCCTAATGACAGTGTGAACATTTTAGTTTGGTTCGTTGGATTCAGGATCTCCTTCCTATTTTCCCACATGACTTTTGAGTTAATTTTGGTTAAAGTAGGATCTGTTATTTTTGAAGCATAGATGTTTAAGGTGAAAATAACCAAAGCTGAATTAGGAGGCACAACTGTGGCCAGTTTCCCCTATAGAATTTTAATTCTGCAATGAAGTTTATTGTATTCCTCCGTTCCAAAGAAAGGAGAAATATTCTTCCAGATACCCCCCAATCTGAGACACACAAGGACCTAAAGGGTTATAGGATTCAAGGAGATTTGAATATCTACCTGGTATCTGTCATGGGAGGAGAAAAGAAGTGTAAGAACTACCATCCAAGAGATTTATATACAGAAGGTATAGAAAGTACTGGATTAACTTGATACAATGGAAGATAGAGTGGGAGCAAATGGCAAGAGCAAGCAAGGATCTCAGGTATGCAAGAGGAATTCACTGAGAGAGTTGCCATATGTCCTCCTTTTGGACTTCTTCAGGTATGTCCTCCAGGTTTTTTTTTAATTTTTAGGAAAATATCCTCGTTTTATGCGTCTATGACCAACACACCTCCATATAATGAGAGAAACCATCTCTGGCCCATAAGTCAGTCTGGACATATGGGGCTGCTAAAGAGAGAGAAAGGCATTGCTGATCTCCTCTCTTTATCCCCTAGTGGTTGATTATGGCAAATAAATTTTGTTCATGCAGCACAACTTTAAGCATATGATATGCAAAGACTTTCACACATATCTTAGAAGCCAGCCAAAGTGATCGAGGAATAACTGCTCTTCTGAAAAGTATGCTTGGCCTCAGACTTGGTCAAATTCAAATCTGGAAGCTTTTGAAAACTAGATTACTGTTTACTGCTGTACTGTAAGTCAGTCACTGTTTGATTTACTAAATGTACACATTTGCTATGATTAAATATTTCTTTAGCAAAGGTAGCTACCATTTTTTTGTGTCCTTTTTCTTTTTTTCTCTGCAAATATGGTAACCCTATGTACTGAGAAATCAGAAATACCCATTCAGAGATCCCAGGGAAAACCCTAGAATCAAAGAGGGACTTTTGGACTCAGAGAAAGAAAATACCAGGAATCACAATGAAAGAAGTTTATTTTATGCAGGTAACTCTGCATTCAGCTTTAAAAAGTGCATTTAGGGATTTCCCAAAGTCCATTGCCGCATTAGTACTGTTGAATCAAATTATTATGTAGAGGCCAAATCTCAAGGCGGGGACAACAAGAATGTAAGCAACAACCCAACTCCCAACAAATTCTAACCAAAAGCACTGACACCTCAACAGGCAACTCGTTTCACATGAGCCTCATACTCATGGCTCACCTAGCCTCATCATCGGGACAGTATAACACTTTGACTCAAACTTACTCATAAAATACTATACTTTATATTTTAATGAGATATCAAAAAGCACTTAGCTTCAATTGGTCGGACTGCAATTGAAGCTAAGTGCTTTTTAATATTTCAATAAATACTATACTATAAAAGAATAGTATTTTATGAGTAATTTTAAGACAAAGCATTATACTGACCCAATGACGAGGCTAGATGAGCCGTGAGTGTAAGGCTCAAGTGAAACAAATTGCCTGCTGAAGTGTCAGTCTTTTTGGTTAGAGTTTGTTGGGCATTTGGTTGTTGCTTACATTAGTACTGTTAACATGCATTATTAATAAATAGGTTCTATTGTGCAAAATGGACTCTTAGCTAAATAATGTGCATTAACACAGGTTAGCGTATGCTGACAAAATAGTTCACTTGTGTAAATTTAGTCCTTAGTGTCAGATTGATATACATTCAAACCAGTAAAAGCTCCTCTCCAATGGAGAATCCACTAGCAAGACAGTTAAATGCAACTGAAGAATAAAGGCTTAGCCTTGTACTGCGTGTGTCCCCCATCCACCAAGGATAAACCCAAAGTGGGACCTTACATTTATTTTTGTTACATTTGTACCCCGCGCTTTCCCACTCATGGCAGGTTCAATGCGGCGGGCAATCGAGGGTTAAGTGACTTGCCCAGAGTCACAAGGAGCTGCCTGTGCCAGGAATTGAACTAAGTTCCTCAGTTCCCCAGGACCAAAGTCCACCACCCTAACCACTAGGCCACTCCTCCACAACAAACTCAGTTGATGTCATCTGCTTCATTTTGGCTCTCTAAAAACTTGGGGGGGGCGATGCTTAAAACTCCCGCAGTAAAGCCAACAGTGCAGAACCCATACAGCCAGAACAGCACAAAAAACTAGCTTACCCATGCTCAAAAGAAAAGGCATTCAAATTACATGTGTGCTGCAAAAGAAAAGCAAGGGGGAACGTGCTTGGCGCATGCACAGAAGAGTTTCGCGGTAAGCTCAACTCTTGAGCGCATGTGCCAGGCAGGGGCTTAGCCAGACAGATTTTGGGTGGGCCTAGGCAACAAATGGGTGGGCACCAAGTGTTCTTCCCAACCCCCACCAGCAAAATATCTGAGCTGGCGGGAAAACGCTTCTTTCCACCTTGGCAGTCTGCAGTAGGCATGAGCTGAAAACTGAGCATGCACAGGTGCCAGTATCGTGGAGAGCAGCATTTTAATTACTATCAGGGGGATGTCTTCAGCTGGCGGAGCTTGGGATCCCCACCAGCTACCGCTAAACGTGTGCTACTGTAGGGTGGGCCTGAGCCCTAAGTTGGTGAGCCCGGGCCCACCCAGGCCCACCTGTGGCTACGCCGCTGGTGCCAGGCAAACCTGAAAGTGAAGCACACATTAGAGCCTGTTTCTGCGCCTTTAAATATAAACTGTTCAAAAAAAAATTTTTTTAACTTGGAAGGCTTATATTTAAGCACAGGAAACAGGCACCAATGTGTGCTTTCACTTTTGAGTTTGCTCTGACTTGCACTTAGGCTTTCTTCTGCTTCCAAATTAAATAAAAACTGACAGATTTTTCAAAGAATGAAGAGAGGATTTCTCATAATTCTAACACCCGAACGCCTGCTACAATTTGGCATTAAGTTTTCAGCGGTAAGAGCAGGCTTTGTTTTGTGCAATGGGTTGGTTGTAATTCTGGGTTGCCACGTAGCAACCCTTTAGTAAAAGGGACCCAGTGCAATAACCACCACTTGCTACACATATACTCCTGGATCCTATATATGGTACCTGATATTGCATTCAAAAATTTGGGCGTCCACCCAGGTTGCATGTGCAATTTAATTGTGTAATGAGCCGTTAACTAGCAATAATTTGGCACTAACAACCAATTATTGCAGTTAATTGGCTCCAATTTTGGGTTTTGTGTCCACATCTTGCTTGGCACTATTCTACAAAGATCCACACGCAAATGTTATAATGTGCAATTCAAAAGGGGGCGTGGCAATGGGCAGGTCATTGGCATTCACTAAAGATGTGCACAGTATTATTGAATATCGGGGATCCGCTCCTAAACTTATGTGCCAGGATTTATACCAGGTTTCAGCTGGTATAAATCCTCATACCCAAAGTTTGGTGCAGAAATCAGCTCTAAGAGCTATTCTATAAATGGTACTCAACTTGGAGCATCGTTTATAGAATAGCGCTCAGCACGGATTTTTTTGGTGCCCAATTTACTGAAGCTAGCCCATTCTGGTAATATTCAGCTTTCATTTGGTCCTAAATTAAACCACCTAGTTATATGGATAATGGCTTAATATTCTGTATAACTGGGTGAAACACCCTCGCTCCACCTTGGCACTCTACAGATCGTAAAACAAACAAAGGTGGGAATTGAACGCTTCCACAGAAGTCTAACAAACCAAACACAGGGTGGAAGCGGATAAAAGGTTTCAAGAACTCCAGAAGTCCAAGGTCTTCAAAACATGAATGGTTTTATTCTCCAAAAACAGTTGCAACAACAATTCAGACACAACACAGTCCGCGTTTCGGCAATAGGCCTTCCTCAGGGGTCTCAGCTGTGCAAAAATACAAATCGTAACAGGGAGAAAAACCTGTGACTCTGTCAAACTCAGAGCCACAACTGTTGTGTGACAGTGCTAGTAGGTGGTAAGGGCTCATGCAATAATCAGGCAGCACACAGCAATGTGCCTGTGCTGCCCAATTACAGCCGAGAACACCTACTCCCTGCCCCCCCCCCCCCCCCCCACAATAGAGAATAAACATTATTTTCTAGCATGGGAAATGGCACACGGCAAACTCAGAACTACCGCAGGGTGCCTGGGCGCATCCAGTGGTAGTGCTGTTTTGCCACCACGCGGTAGCCCTACCATCGCTTTGTAAAAGGGCCTCATAGTGTTGCTGAAAATTCAAGGATAGGGAAATTATATGTTTAGCAGCTGCAACTAAACATTTAAGTCTCTTTGAATATTGATCCCAGATATTTTCTGGTTATCTTGCCTTTTATTTCTGGTTAATACTTGGAAAAGAAGACTAAACAGACAGTTCATACTGTTTTCCATGTTTGAACATATTATTGTGTTATGTTACATTGAAATCTTTAATAAGGATGATTTTTTTCCATAAACAGACAAAACAAAATGCTACATAGAACTACATAAAATTGAGTAGTAGAGTTAAAGTTGGTAGTCAAAGTAGAAGCTTTAGGTAAAGTTTTAGAGCATGGAGGTGAAAGTCCTCTGAGAATGAGGGAAGGGGAAGAAAGCTGAATGAACGATGAAAGAAATTGCCTTTGGTGAACAAGAGGAAGGGAGATTTTTTAGGTGGTCTATAGTGCAGCTACTTGGTGAGACAGAGGGTTGATCAGGTGCATGGAATGGGCTTCAAAGGAAGAACATGAATGGTATTGAAGAGGAAGGAGGGGATGAAACCTGCAGCTTGATGAGAGTAGCAAACCAACACCACAACGATGGCTTGCTGAGCGAGGTGTTTGGGAGAAGAGAGAGTCACCATGACAGAGCAGCAACTGAAGAGTCTCAAAAGAAAGCCAAATTTCAGTTAACATGAGAAGAAACAAGATGTGTGAGAGAGAGTACCCTCGATTAACCTTCAGCTTTGCACCTCCCAATTGAGTTTGACCCAAAATACCACCCCCCATCTGAGACTCTGAAATTCCAATTATTTTCAATTATGATCACTTCACCACCATCCCTTCCAGAACAAGCCTGTAACACACATAATTGGACATCACGGTGGTGATTTTTAGAGAGAGTGGAGAAATGGCATACACAGAGGTACTTAGTACCAATGAGTTTGCGAGCTGCTTGTGCCTGTGATGAAACTGTTCTGGTCTGGCTGAACATAAAGTTCACCATAAATGACACAGAGATGCCTTGACACCAAAATCGTCACTTCTGCAAAATAGAACAGTTTCATCCAGTGGCGTTCCTAGGGGGGCGGACACCCGGGGCGGCGCCCCGCCCCCCCCCCCCCCCCCCCGATGCAGTGCAGACCCCCCCTGGATGCAGCACCCCCCCCGATGCAGCGCGGAACCCCCACCCCTCCCGGGTGCACGCCGCTGGGGGGGTGCTGCAGCGCGCGCCTGCTCAGAGTTCCCTGACTTCCCGCGTTCGCTGCAGCTCCCTCTGACCCGGAACAGGAAGTAACCTGTTCCAGGGCAGAGGGAGCTGCAGCGAACGCGCGAAGTCAGCAAACTCAAAGCAGGCGCACGCCGCGGCACCCCCCAGCGGCGTGCACCCGGGGCGGACCGCCCCCACCACCCCCCCTTGGTACGCCACTGGTTTCATCACAGGCACTTGATATACTTTTGGCTTAACCTGAAGTTTTTTACTTGACCCCTGACGCAGGTGGGTATGCCTGCCGAAACATGGCCCCGTATCAGGTCTTTGGTGCCAATAAAGTTTGTATTGCTCCACACTCCCCACGTGGAAACCCATCTTGTTCTCTACCTTCCTGCTTATGCTTTTAACTTTCATAGAGATTTTCCTCCTATTTTGCTGTGGACTTAAGCTCTGCAGGACTCCAGGGAACCGGCCTGTCCTTAGTGATTGAAAGCACAATATTGAAGCACCACCTCCCACTGGCAGCAATGCATTTGGTGGACTCCTGCTCAGCTTAGAGGGAACAGTGTATGTTGGAAACTGAGGGGCCGATGCAGAATGCCGAAGGCAGAAGTATGTGGTTATTGAGTGATCTACATGCATATTACCGGCTGCAAGATGCAGAAAGGGGTTCAGTACCAAAGCTAACTCATGTGCAGCGGCGTACCAAGGGCGGGGCAGTGGGGGCAGTCCACCCCGGGTGCATGCTACTGGGGGGGGGGGGTGCCGCGCGCCTGTCGGCTCAGTTGGTTTCCTGTTTCCACTGCCCCGGAACAGTTACTTCCTGTTCCGGGGCAGAGGAAGCAGGGAGCCAGCGGAGCCGAGAGCCGCACGACTGCTCCCCACAGCTAAAGATGCACCCGGGGGGGGGGGGGGTTGATGCACCAGGGGGGGTGTCATTTCGCCAGGGGGGGTCGTGCTGCACCCGGGGGGGTGCACATCGGCAATCCGCCCTGGGTAGCAGCCGACCTAGGATCGTCACTGCTCATGTGGTAGACAATGGTGTATAGCAAATTAACATGCATGCAAAGGAGGCCCTTAGTTAATCTATCACAATGCAGAGATAATTGTGAGGGAGAGCAAGGTGAGCACAATGGAAGAAATTTACTGCATAGAAGAGTTCGTTCCAAGGACAATACCCCCTGACTCAACCCCTCCCCCTTTCCTTAGACTTACAAAAAACTCCCTGGCAGTACAGCAGCACCTCCCTCATCCTGGTCTGATCTGACCCCCTTCCTTCCCCATTCACCTCCCAACCCTCCCTATACATAGGGTTACCATATGGCTCCAGAAAAAGGAGGACGGATTGAGCCAGCCGGGAAGTAAAACCCGGCTGGCTGAATCCGTCCTCCTTTTTCTGGAGCCATATGTAACCCTACCTATACACCTCAAAAACTTGAATGGCAGGAGCGATGCCCCCCCCCCCCCCCCCCCCCCCCCCCCCCCATCATCCAAAAATGTTTTTATTTTATTGTGCCTCTTCCTGTCAGTGAGTGAGCAGATCATTTAAATTATGTCATGATCACTGCTGGGAAGGGAAGAGGAATTGGAGAATAGGAAACAGGAAGTGAAGTGGGAATCTTGCAGATGGAGAGTGGATCTTACAGGAAGGAATGGAGATAGGATCTTAGGTGAGAGGGGAAAAGGGATATAGCAAAGAGCCAAGGATAGAGAAATTCAAGAAGGAGGAGGAGAAAGGGTATGCAGGATTAGGGGAGGAAGGAACATTCTACTGACACCCAGTCCCTGGAAACAGATCCTATCTCTCATTCACACTCCCTATTCTTTTCAATCCTTTCACTCTTTCCCCATACCCTCCTAGTCTCCTGACTGTTACTCCACAGCTCCTTCAATCCCCTTATTTGATCTTTCTGCCTCTCCCCTTAGTCACTTACCTGCCATTGTTTCCCCATCCGCTGACTTGCTCACTCTCTGCTTCACTTCATCTGTTGTCTGTTTCCCCATTCTCTTATTTTCTTTCTCGCCCCTTCACCCTCACCCTCATGGCTGCAGCAGGAGGAGGAAGCCATCCATAAGCCTACAATTTGGGCCAGATCTTCCCCATCTATTTCTGGGATATACTGTTGTACTTTGAATTGTGTGGTCCAAAGTTCAACAGTCTGGCCAGGAACACAGAAGATGAATGTGGGTTGAGTTGCACCAGTAGAAAGACAGGGCAGATCCTGCCACCACCAATACCAACACTCTAGCCCTCAATCTCCTGAGGCAATTCTGCAAGATTTTTTTTTTTGTTTGGATTTAGCTCACACCTTTTTCAGTAGTAGCTCAAGTTAAGTTACTTTGAGGTATAGTAGGAATTTCCCTGAGGGGCTCACAGTCTCAGTTTTGTAATTCAAGCAATGGAGGGTTAAGTTTGCAGAGAGAGCAGGACTGGGGGGGGGGGAGGCAGGGTAGAAGGGAGCCGGGGGGGGGGGGGTAGAGAGGGTAGGCATGGCCATTTAACCTACCCATTGGTCCACCCAAAATAGCCTTCTGGCTATATCACAGTGCTGCTGGTCCTTGTGATCTTAGGCAGGTTACTTAACCCTCCATTGCCTCAGGTACAAAACTGGGACGGGGAAATACCTAGTGTACCTGAAAGTAAACTCACCTTGAGCTACTACTGAAAAAGATGTGAGCTAAGTCCAAACAAACAAATAAAAAAACTAAATTATAGGTACGTAGCATAGTACTTTCTTTTAAATACAAACGAGTAGCAGGATCAACATTCACAAGTTGTTATGAAAGTGGCTATCAAGTCTTCCTTCATGGATAGCAACCATTTCCCAAGGAAGCTTATACTCAGGTTTCTGAAACAGACATAATAATTTTATTATAGCTAATGACTAAATATCATATTAGTGGGGAGCCAGATAGGGACTCCTGAATATGATCTCCACAGCTCTGCGGATTTTGATTCTCTTTCCTTAAGGGGCTGAGGAATGTTGTTAAACTTACTGTATATTTATTGATAATCTTGTATTTAATATGATTATCTTGTTAAATCTCCAGTAATCCTGCACCTTCTGCTGTTTCTAATGTAATAACTCTCCCCTTCCCCACCATAAAACTGGGATGTTACCATTAAATAGCTCCACTTTGATAGGAAAAATCAGGGAGAATCTATCCATTTTCCTTCTAAAAAGGAGTTTTAATATCTAGCAAATATCTTTCTCAGAAACAAAAGAGGAAAATAAGATATGGTTACATTTATTTATTTTATTTATTTATTGCTTGATGTATTACTTTAACTGACAGACAGATCAAAACAGTTTACAAATTAAGATGAGCAGGTGGTATGTAGCATTTCCTTTGGGGAATAAGGTACTCTGAGCTGTCAGAAAAAAATTTGTGATGCAATCCAAATTATATTGGTGAAATATTCATCCTAAAGACATGGGGACGTTCTACTAAAATGCATGACGTTTTGAGCTTAGGACTAGATTCTATATATCAGGCCTAAATATTTGGCGCCAAAATGAAATTCACCTAAGTGCATTCTATAAAGTACGCCTTAATTTGGGCATACTTTATAGAATAAGCCTAAATTTATGCGCAGTTTGTGGAATCCTCTGAACGCTGGTCCACGTGATTAAATTTAGTCGCAGGCAGTTAAGCCAAGTAAAACCGGGTGTAAATGCCAATGCTTAAATTACGCACAGACCAGGCGTATTCTATAACAATACACATGGATTATAGAAACACCCATGACCTGCCTGTTCCATGCCCATGGCCATGCTTAGACTGTTCTGCAAGTAAATTCTTATTAATGCCAATTAGTGTCAATAATTTCTTGTTAATTGGCAATTATCAGCGCTGATTGGCTTGTTAATTAGATTATGTGCATTGTTATGGAAATCTCAGCGCGATATATAGAATTCGGGGGATAGTATGCAGAATTGTAATGTGCGACAAGCCCAAAACTAATACTGCATCAAGAAGGAGCATTTCCAATATTCAAAGTTGTTGAAACACATGCTGGTTGTGAAAAATTGCAGGAAGACCTACTTGTGTACTCTATGCACTAACATTTACATTCACTGTCGAGTTGGTGTCATGCTTGTGCCTTTGACGTAAGTGCTACTACTACCGGATATTCTAAAAACACATACTATTTATGGATTTTTATAAAATTGGGCCAACATGGGCACTGTGTTATCAAATTACCCTTCACATGTCCAGATATAGGAGCTTGCAGAAGGAGTTCCAGTGCATGGTCTTTGGCTGAATACTTTAGAGGCTCCAGGTTGTTGCTATGATGTCATTACCAGATACCAGTCATGGACCCAAGTGAACTGAAATCAACAGGTAAAAGGCCGGCATGGTAAACAAATACATTTCTCTATCATAACCCTACATTGAATTATATTTTTATGAATACTAGCTAAATGTCTCTAAACAGGTGCACCAGTGGTACATAAAAAAAGACTTAGATTAGATTAATGGACAGGCCCAAATTTATGTACTGGCAATAAAGGCAGGTGCCTAAGGTGCGGCTTCCTCATGTGCTGCTTCAAAGGGGAACAACTATGGCCTTCCTAGGATACCTCCCCACTCCTGCTCTCGGGGGTCTTCTGTCTGCTCTTGCCTACAGGTGCCTGGATTTTAAATCTGGCTCTGTTAATGATGTTGAAGAAATGTCTGGGAGCCATGAAATACTTGGAGGGTGTCGTTGGGTTGCAATTGACTCTAGAGCAATGAGGGAATTTCTGGTCTGGTGTGGCTCGTGCAGTTTGTTCAGCATCAGTCAGGTGGGTTTTTTGTTTTGTTTTTTGGCTCCTACAATTGTTTGGATACTAGTTAGGAGTTTTGATGCTAATATGCTGAACAGCCCTAACTGTTCATCTTGTAAATGAGAGAAAGCGGCTCTCACCCATATGTTGTTTTATTGTGATAATCTTAGAACATATTGGGTGGGGGTATGATGGCTTATGAAAAGACTTTTTATTCTGAATATGCCAATAACATATGCTATTGTGGTTTGCAGATCTCTCACTGTTCCGTCTCTGCAGAGTAAAAGCCATTCAAGGTTGTTTAATATCCTTATGGTCTTGGCAGTGAAATTAATTGTTAATAACTAGACAGATAATGCTGTGTGATCACTGCAACTGTGGTGGGAATTGGTTTGTCAAATTTATAAGTATAATAGGGTGACAACAGAGAGAGGTGGTTTATTGCAGAAATGTGATAATATTTGGTCTCCTGTTAATATATTTCTGGAACAGCAACGTGTATTATAACTGATGTAGTCTGTTTTATTTGTTGTTGTATTATTATATACAACATTAATAAAACTTTTTTGGAACTGAAAAAAAAAACCCCAGAGATGAGATACTAGGCCAGATGACCTTATAGCACAGGGGGCTCTGATAGGAGTTGGAAAACTGTAGTTGTTGGTCTCCTTGCACTCAAGTACCAAGCTAGGAATGACTTATAGGGACTGCCACAAGAATGATGGTTGCTATGGCAGGCCCTGAGTGGTGCAAGTTGCCAGAAGCATCTCCAGCTACTCCAATGCAATCAGGGGAGGGGGGTAAAGTGGTTTGCACAAGAAGCTGCCATGGGATTTGAATCTGGGCCCTCCAGTTTCCAACTTGCAGCTCTATTTATTACACTACTCCATTGTAATATCCTCACAATGAATGACAACAGGTTTCAAAGCAAGTAAACTACTCTCAGGCTGGAATGACTGAACTGTGGAAAATTCCATACAGTTCCCACATCCTGGACAGGTGTCAGAAAAAAGGAGCACGTGTACATTGCCTTAATGCTGTGGAGATGAAAACGGTAACGGAATTCAAAAATGCATGGGAAAAACATAAGGGAATCCTGTTCAGAAGGAATGGATCCTCAGAAGCTTAGCGGAGATTGGGTGGCAGCACCGGTGGTGGGAGGCGGGGCCATTGGTTGGGAGGCGGGGCTAGTTTTGGGCAGACTTCTATGGTCTATGCCCTGAAAATGGCAGATACAAATCAAGGTCAGGTATACACATAAAGTAGCACATATGAGTTTATCTTGTTGGGCAGACTGGAGAATTCCTTTATTAAATGAAAGCGGAAAATCAAATTTCAATACATTACACTGTGCAGTTATAAAGCCAGCCCCTCTATACTTTTATACAAAAATGCAAATTTTACACAAAAAACCGTCCCCCCCCAACCCCCCCCCAAACCTTCAACTCAACTTCAAGCGTACATGCTTCCACCAAACCCCAAAGGTCTTTACCCCCACCTCCACCCGTTCCCATCGGGCCACTTCCTGGACAGCTCGGACAACGTCCCAGGAGACCTGCTCAGCAGACCTGCACTCCTGGCCCAGGGACACCCCGCAGCGAGCCATCCATAGGCAGTATCTGATGATAACTGAGATTAGAAAGGCGGTACCTGGCTCTAGCCGCCCCGTCTCCCCCTGCCTCCCATACACCCAGTCCGCATAGGTGTAGGACGTGAAGCTGGGGATGGCCAGCAAGGCAGCCACTCTCCGGCAAACCGCTACGGAGAATGGACACTCCTTCAGGAAGTGGTCCATGGTCTCCAGCCGGCCAGCACACTCCCCCCTCGGGCAGTCTCGGTCCTGCTGGTTCCTACACCGAAGGTTTGCCCTAACATACAACCTGCCATGTAGGGACAGCCAAGCAATGTCCCTGTACTTGTGTGGGATGCGTTTGGATGAAATAAAACGCAGGCCCTGCCTCAGCACGGGCTCTGGAGCATCCCTAAGAGCCAGGGGAGAGGAGAAGCGTTGGGAGCGAACCCGCTCCACCCAGATCTCCCTCTGCCCTGCCCTAACTTCCTCCCATGTAATGTCCCACAGCCGAACCAGCTTTACCAAAGATTTATAGTAGCCTACCCCCTCCGGGAACCCTTTCCGCAACCGTCCCACCCTACCTCCCCCCAACCAAGGACCCCAGAATCCCTCCCACCACTGGACAACACTGTGTACCCATCCTGGGGCATTCAGACCCCCCGCCCGCCCCAGGTTAAACTGGATGAAGAGGGAGGAGAATAGCAAGACTGGGTTTACCATTCCCACCCCCCCTTCCTCCCGTGACCGGTAAGTGAAATTACGTCGAACTGGGTTCATCCTGTTCCCCCACAGGAGTTGAAAGAACACGCTGTAAATTGCCGTGAAACAGCGTTCCGGCAGGAGACAGATGTAGCTCAGGAACAGGAACATGGGGACCACCTGGCTCTTCAGCAACCGGACCCGGTCCTCCATGGGCATCCGCCACCCCTTCCAGCGGTCCACCTTCTCCCTCGCCTCCGCTATCCTTTGTTCCCAATTTTCCCGCCCGTAATCCCCTCCCCCAAAATACACTCCCAAAACCCTCATTTTCTCTATCCCATCCGGGAACCCTCCACCTAAATTAAACCGCCGTCCCTCTGGCCCCACCCACAAGCTGGTGCTCTTGCCCAGGTTTACCCGAGACCCCGAAGCCTGGGAGTATGCTGCAAGGATCTCCTGCAGCCTCCTCCCCTCCCTGCGATCCGCCACCCAGACGGTGATATCGTCCGCATAGGCGATGACTCGCAACACATTCCCTTTGCCTACCTCCACTCCTCTGAGCCCGTCCTCCCCCCCCCCTTCCAGCCTCCTCACCAGGGGATCAATGGCGAAAGCGTACAGCAGGGGGCTCAACGGGCACCCCTGCCGCACCCCCGCCGAGATCCCCACCTCCACCCCCCTCCATCCATTCACCAGGGGAAAGAATCGCGCCCCCGCATACAATAACTGAAGTTGCGCGATCCATTCCCCCGGGAATCCATAGTGGTCTAGGACCTTCCATAAAAAACCCCACTGCACTCGGTCGAAAGCCTTGTCCTGGTCCAAGGCCACGACCAGCCTGCCCTCTCCCACCCGACTACGTTCCAGACCCTCCCTCACCCAGGCCACTGCCTCTAGCACCCCCCTTCCCGGGACCCCACACCCCTGCGGGGCTGCCAGCACTTCCCCGGAGATCTTCCTCATGCGGGCAAGGAGCATGTGAGCGAAGATCTTCCGGTCGGTGTTCAGAAGTGCAATCGGCCGCCAATTTGCCACATCCTGGGGGTCCTTGCCTTTGCTAAGGAGGACCAAAGCTGATGCCCCCATCGACTCAGGCAAGGACCCCCCTGTTCGTGCCGCCTCCCAGATTGCCAACAAGACTGGCGCCAACTGATCCCTAAACCGCTGGTAGAACTCTGCCGGGAGTCCGTCTGGCCCCGGCGCCGTCCTGCGCCGCAAGGCCCCAATGGCCTCCTGTACCTCCCGCAGCGTCCACGGCCGCAGCAAGGCCCGAAGATGAGGCCCCCCCTTACCCACCCCTGGGGTTTCCTCAATGTACCTCGCCATGGCCTCCTCCCCCAACTGTTGGTCGAAAAAGACCCGCCCAAAGTGGGTCCCCACCACCTGCAAGATACCTTCCCTAGACTGCTGGAGCGTCCCCCCCTCATCCCTTAACCCCTCTACCACCCTCCTCTCCCTTCTTTCCTTACAGCAGTCATAAGGGTTCGGGCTGAGCAGCTTCCCGAAGTCCCGCTCATAGACGAGGGAAGAGTACCGATTGTATTGTACCCGTTCCACCTCCTGCTGCAAGGCCTCAATGTCCTCCCTCTTCCCTCCCCTGGAAATCAAATTGTCCCTTCGCTTCCTCAGAGCAGTTCCTAGCCGGGTGACCTCCCTCCCCTGCCTCCTCGCCTGACGGAGAAAGAACCCCCTGGTGCGGTGTTTCAAAACTTCCCACCAGTCTCCTAGGGAAGGGAAGACACCCTGAATGGATACCTGGTCTGCCAGAAACTCCAGATACTCCTGGTACAACACCCCCTCCCTCAACCATTTCTGATTTAAACGCCACAATCCTTTCCCCAATCCGTGAATCCCCCCTCCCCCCAGCTCGACCAGCACCATCTTGTGGTCTGAGAAATCAACCTCTACCACCCTTGGTGCCTTCCCACACGCCCCTCCCCGAACTAAAAACCGGTCGATTCTACTTCTACAAGTGCCCCGGGCAAAAGTGAAACCCTGCGTCCCACCACCAAACTCTATGTGCGCGTCCACCAATCCCGCTCCCTTCATGATCCCTGCTAGCCGTACCCCATCGTAACCTACTTGCGCCGCCCTCCCCCCCCTATCCTCCTTCCTCAGGACTGTGTTAAAATCCCCCCCCCAAACTAGCTGCCGTGAGGTGTAAAGGTACGGCCGAATTTTCCCAAACAGTGCTGCCCTTCCCCGTTTGCTTTGCGGCCCGTAGATGTTAATCACCCGCAAAGCCACCCCCCGCAATCTCATATCTAACACCAGACACCTCCCAATTCCCAGCTCCACAACCCTCTGGATCTCTACTTTAAATGTTTTGAAGAGGATGCCTATCCCCCCATACCGTTCCCCTGCCAGACCCCAAATAGAGGGCCCCCATCTCCAGGCCTGCTTTGCCCGCCGAACCTCCTCCAGCGTTCGCAGCCTGGTCTCCTGCAGAAGAAAACAGTCCGCCGCCACGGCAGAGAGGCCATCGAACGCCAAGCATCTCGCCCTCTGGGAGGCGACACTAGCCACATTAAGTGTGGCGAATGTTAACAGCAGTCCAGCCATCATTGTGCCGTTCCATACCCCCCGCCCTCCTGGCTACCTTCCCTCTGCTCCATACTACCTCCAGGGATCCCTTCCCCTTCACCCTCCCCTTCCTCGTCCGCCCAGTCCCGGACCCCTAGCTCAAAAAGCCCCCCCCCATTCCTTACTTTCTTCCTCCCCTTCTTCCTCTTTTCTTCGCCCACCTCCCTCCCTCCTTGGGAGTCGTCCACTGACTCTCCCCCCCCTGCCTCCTCTCCCGCCCCTTCTGTCCCTTTTTCGACCCCCTCCATCAATCCTGCCTCCAGCCCATCCTCCCTCTCCTCTCTTGCCTTCATCCCTGCCTCCTGTCCTACCCTCCTTTTCTCCCCCACCCTCCCTTCAGCCCCCCCAATCTGCCCTCCACCTCCCCGACCTCCTCCACTACCATTTCCTCCTCTTCGTCCCTCAAAACCTTCTCCCTCTTCTTCTTCTTCCTTTTACCCGCTGTTCCCTTTCCAGCGTCTGCCATGCTGTCCAACCCATCCTGCCGGCTCATCCCATCCTCTCCTTCCTCTCCTGCCAGTTCGTCACCCCCTCCCTCATCTTCCAATCCCCTAAATCTGTTCTCTACTTCTATCCCCAATCCTGCCTCCCCTCCCCCTTCCTCCCGTACCCCCGTCACCTTCCGTTGTTTTTTTGACACCCGCGTCCAACCCTCATCTGCCCCGTCCTGCCGCTTCCGCCCTTCCCCCAACCCTTCCCCACCTCCCACTCCCTGTCCCTCCGCAGCTCCTTTCCCCCCCACCCCGGGAACCTGATCTCGCCCTACATTCACTCCCCCCCTCTCCCTCTGAACTGGACCGCCCCCTCCCATGTCCTCCTCTCCCCCGTTATGGGAGGCCCAAGGGCAAGCTCTGAATGCATGCCCCAGACCCCCACACAAATTACACCGGATAGATGCACAAGACTCCGTAGGATGCTCCTTAGACCCGCACTTCCCACACTGCCGTACTGGGCACGACATACTAAAATGTCTGAATGACCCGCACTTGTGACATTGCCGCGGCTGCCCCTTGTAAAAGCAGAGGATCCGATCCCTGCCAATGAACGCCGCGGAGGGAATGTGCTGGGTCACGTGTCCTGCCTGCTTCAGCCTAACCTGCGCACACCATCCTCCCGCCCACACCCTACTGGGGTCAGGGAGTTTGGACAAGGGGGTACGCAATTCTGCGTACCGCTGTAGCCAGAAGGCCAGGTCCGCCCCTGAAATGGATTCATTTCGGACCAGCAGGGTTACCTGCACCAGGTCAGGTCTGCTGATCGGTACGGCCCTAAAGTTTCTCCAATCCCCTTTCCCCCTTACCCCCTCGTATTTCTCCCAGAAGACCTCCATGCCTCGCTGGGTCAGAAAACTAACATCATACTCTGGGATATTCACCGGGTGGATACAGGCATAGAGGTCCTCTGGGAGAAATCCTAAACCCAGGACCAACTTCAGGGCCTCATCCCTACTTGGCATCCCCCCCTCCCCCACCCACCTTAACTGAATCACATTCCTCCTTTTGGGAACCTGGCCCCCCCACCCTCCCCCCCATCCTTCCCCAATGCTTCCTGCCCCCCCATTCCCCCTGCGCCCGCCCCTCCCACCTACTACCGCCGCAAAGGATGGAGCACCCCCCCACCGTCCCCCTCCTCCATCTCCTGCACTGAGACCCCCCTGCTCCTGCTGCGCCGTACCCCCCCTCTCTCTCTTGCCTCCCCTCTCAGCCTCCCTCCCTTCTCTCCCTTCTATCAGCAGACTTTGCACATCCCCTGCCTTCACAGTGTCCTTCTGTACCATTTCCCCTGCAGCAAAAAACCTGCCATTGTCCCCTTCAACACGTTCGCTAGAGACAGTGAGAGCAGGTTCCCCTAAATACTTGTTCCCCTCCCAATGCCCCTGACCCCCTCCCCCGCCCACCGAGCCAACCCTCCCCTCCCGGCCCGAACACTCCCCCCTGGCTCGCACCCCTGCAGCCTGGCCAACTGCAAAGTCAAAGGTACCAGTCAAGTTTCCTTCTGGCGCACACTGCAAGGCAAACACCTCCCGCTCCTCCCCCCCTCCTTCCCCCCCGGAACCTGCTCTCTGTGCTGGGTCCCTCCTTGCAACGTGCTGCTCCAGCTTTCCCTGTGCGGGCCCGCTGTTTTCCTGGGAACTGGTCTCCCCTCTGGCGTCCTGCTTCGTTGGGACTTCCTGCTCTGCCGTTTTGCAAAGTAAGAGTGGCTTCCCGCACTCCAGCACCACTCGCTCTCCCAAACATGGGGAATCCTCCTGCGCTGTAGCATTCTCCTCTGCGGCCATCCCTGCTCCTCCAGCCCGATTGGCTGGCGCCTCCTGCTCCAATGTGCTGGGCGGGCATGGCATCCCGCCACCCGGCAGTGCAGTTCCTTGCCATTCTGAACCTTTATGTGGGGAACACTGTGTGGCCTCCTGTGCTTTCTCTATGGAAAACCACTCCTTGTCTTCACCTGCCTTTCTTCCTGCATTCTCCTTTAAGAGGCAGCTCCCTGCTGGAACATCTCCACTTTCAGTCCTTAGCCCTGCTGCAGGCTGATTGGCTGGAACATCCTGCTCCTCAGAGCTTTGTGGGTGAGGCCTCCCAGGCATTTTTTCCTTGCCGTCTGCTCCTACTACAGGCAATGGGAACAGGACAACCTCCTCTTCTCCAGGTAAGTTCTCTGTTTCAACTTCCACCACCACTTCTGTGGAAAAAGGTTTCTCTCCTGAAATTGCAGCCTCAGTTTCAACAATGTGAAAAGTCTTAGTGTTAAAGTTTTTTTCCTGTTCTGTTCTCCCACACTCAGGTGCTCTCAATGAGGCTTCCACAGCCCCACCTTCAGTCCTGCTTACTCCAGAAGCTGCCTGCATTGGCCCAGACTGACTAGCAAGGCATTGCATGAATTTCAATGTATTTTGGGTGCTAGTTCCTGGCAGCTCCCCTGATGCTTCAATGTTCTGGGGTCCAAAGACTGGGCTGATGCCTTCCTGCTCTGTTTGTTGCTTCCACTGTACCGAGGCTGACGGGGCCTGTCCCCCCGAGGCCATCCTGTCTCTGTTGATATAGAGTTCTCTCAGAGGATTTCCAGGGCCTTTCCTCAGGGCCCTCAGCAGCTGTTCTTTTCTCTGGAGAAGCCTAAGCAGCCTGGTTTCCTCTTTCATATAGGTCTTGCGATGCTCTGCTGGGGCCAGCCTGCTCAGGGCTTTTGCCATTTTGACTCGCTTCCCCAGGTCCACCACCTCCTTCTCCGTACTTTTAATTCTCTTCACCATTTTAATTATGCCACTGGCCGGGTCCTCTGGATCCTGGCAGTAGTCCACAAGCTCTTCCTCCTCTAGATCGTCACTATCCTCACTGCCTTCCTCCTCCACCTCCGGCAGGGCCTCTTGACAGATCTCCATTACCACTCTTTCCTTCTCAGACCAGCTCTTCTCTAGGGTCTCCGCCAGCTCTCTCCCCCCCTCACCTGCTGGACGTCGTGCGGCCGTGAGGGGGGTACCAGTCCGGCTTCCTCCCTTGGAGTCTGGCCCTCTTCTATCCACAGGGCTCCTTTCCCTCCTCCCTGCGGCACTGCAAGGGAGGAGACCGCTTTTCCTGACCCTCTGGTCCCTGAGCCCAAGAGGCCCCATGGCCTGGGCCTGTCCTGGGGAACGCTCCCCAGAGGCCCTCCACATCCTTGGGGAGGGAGTTAGGCCTCACTCTCCTCCCACTGGAAGTCTGCAGAGCTCTCTGAAACACCTCCTTCCACCTCAGCAGACTGGATGGACCGTACAGGTCTTTCTCTGTCATCATTTACTATGTTACTATCCAGCTCATTTTCAAAAGTGATCGCCGGCCATCTTCTGACACAAATCGGGAGATGGCCGGCGATCTCCTGAACCCAGCCAAATCGGTATAATCAAAAGCCGATTTTGGCCGGGTTTAACTGCTTTCCATCGCGGAGCTGACGAAACAACAAGGGGGCATGTTGGTAGGGTAGTGAAGGCGGGGTGGGACGGGGGCATGCTCATGAGATGGCTGGCTTCACCTGATAATGGAAAAAAAAAAGCCAGGCTTGACAAGCATTTCGCCGGCTTTACTTGGTCCCTTTTTTTTCACGACCAAGCTTCAAAAAGGAGCCCCAACTTACCAAATGACCACCGGAGAGAATCAGGGATGACCTCCCCTTACTCTCCCAGTGGTCACCAACCCCCTCCCACCCAAAAAAAAAAACAAAAAAACCCTTTTTTGCCAGCTCTATGCCAGCCTCAAATGTCATACCCAGCTCCATCACAGCACTATGCAGGTCCCTGGAGCAGTTTTTAGTGGGTGCACTGCACTTCAGACAGGTGGACCCAGGCCCATCCCCCCCTACCTGTTACACTTGTGGTGGTAAATGGGAGCCCTCCAAAACCCACTCAAATCCCACTGTACCCACATGTAGGTGCCCCCCTTCACCCCTTAGGGCTCTGGTAATGGTGTAGAGTTGTGGGGAATGGGTTTTGGTGGGGGGATTTGGGGGGCTAAACAACCAGGTGAAGGGAGCTATGCACCTGAGAGCTATTTTTTTTTTTTTTTAATTTTTAGAAGTGCGTCCTAGGGTGCCCGGTTGGTGTCCTGGCATGTCAGGGGGACCAGTGCACTACAAATGTTGGCTCCTCCCACGACCAAATGCCTTAGATTTCGCCGGGTTTGAGATCGCTGGCATTATTTTCCATTATGGCCGAAAACCAATGCCGGCCATCTCAAACTCGGCGAACTCTGACATTTGGCTAGGCCCAACCGTATTAGCAAAGAAAAAGATGGCTGGCCATCTTTTTCGAAAATACGGTTGGTTCCGCCCACTTACGGCGCCAGCCCCAAAGATGACCGGCCAGCTATTTGGCCGGCGCCATTCAATTATGCCCCTCTATGTTACTATGTCCTAAACAGGGAAGCTGACTACTGTATCTCAAAGCTGGGATTCAAGACCTTGTAAGAATTTGTAAGTCAAACAGATACATTAACACCTTTTGACTTTTGTAGTGCCTGTGAGCAAGAAAACTTCTCTTGGTGACTGGAACAAATTTGACTCTGCATTTTCATACTGCAAATGATCACAGCAGTTCAGGTCGATGCCCTAAGGCTTTACACACATATCTGCTCTAGAGATCAGGAAGGGGTATTTTGGCAAAATGATGTTTTGTTTTTGATGTATTGAAAGCAGCAACGCCACCTAGCTTGTATACATGGAGGCTTGCCCATTTATTAGGTCTCTTGCTTCCACTGTAGTCTTATTTATATATCCTCCATCTTCATTACCCTTACATAATTTTGTGTATTTTATTTTCACACTTTAAAAAATAATTCAATTTTAACATATTTTATTATGTGTGCACATCCTCTGTGTGAAACTGTTTAGTTCTAAATCCTTTCTTCAGATATTTGTGGTCTGTGCTAGGCCCTGAGGTTTGTTGTGGTAATTTTAAGTAAACAGGGTTTATGATGACAGACTTAGGGGCCCTTTTACTAAGCCACGTAAGCGTCTACACGCGCCCAATGCACACCAAAATGGAGTTACCGCATGGCTACCGTGTGGCTCTTGCCGTAATTTCATTTTTGCTGCACAGCAGATATGCACAGCCAAAAAATCATTTTCTGCTGCGCATATCAGACGAGCGCCAAGCAGCATTTGGCACTCGTAGGTAATTACCGCCCGGCTACCGTGTGAGACTTTACTGCTAGGTAAATAGCTGGCGGTAAGGTCTCAGACCTAAAATGGACGCGTGGCAATTTTCATTTTGCAGCGCATCCATTTTCATCAAAAATTTTAAAAAAGGTTTTTTTTATATCTACGTTGAAAAATGATTCTGCGCGCGCCCAAAACTCATGCCTATGTTACCGCAGGCCATTTTTCAGTGCACCTTAGTAAAAGGGCCCCTAAAAGATCTGAATATATATACTTTGGAAGAAAGGTGAGAGAGGGGAGATATAGAGATGTTTAACTACCTGTGTGGTATAAATGCACAGGAGGTGAGTCTCTTTTGAAAGGAAGCTCTGGAATGGGGGGGGGGGGGGGGCACAGGATGAAGGTGAAAGGAGACAAGATTCAGAAGTAAACTGAGAAACACTTCTGCATGGAAAGGGTGGTGAATTCATGGAACAGCCTCTCCGTGAAGGTGGTGGAGAGAGGAAAACTGTATCTGACTTTAAGAAAGCTGGGATAAGTTTGTACAAAGGATCTCTATGGGAGTGAAAGGGAGAGTAGATGGCATGGATAGACAGACTGGATAGGCCATACCGTCTTTATCTGCCTTCATTTTTCCGTGTTTCTAAGAAAGTATCAGAAATTAGGTGATCAAATCTTTAAGGCTATTTGTGTCATATTTAACAGTGAAATCCATGCCCCCTACCCACCCCTTGTTTTTAATCACCCTGCTTTAGCAATGGTCAATAGAGGAATATACATGGAGGCTTGCCCATTTATTAGCTCTCTTGCTTCCTCTGTCGTCTTATTTATATATATCCTCTTTCTTCATTACCCTTACATAATTTTCTGTATTTTATTTTCACACTTTAAAAAACAATTCAGTTTTAACATGGCCTGATGGTTAGCCAGGAGAGCCTGGTTCAAATCCCACTGGAGCTCTTCTTTGTGATCTTGGACAAGTCACTTCACCCTCCGTTATCTCAGGTACTACTACTACTACTTAACATTTCTAGAGCGCTACTAGGGTTACGCAGCGCTGTACAGATTAAGAAAAAAGGACAGTCCCTGCTCCAAGGAGCTTACAATCTAATGGGCAAAATGTCAAGTAGGGGCAGTCCAGATTTCCTGCATAGAGGTATGGTGGTTAGGTGCCGAAGGCGACATTGAAGAGGTGGTGGGCTTTTAGCAAGGCTTTGAAGATGGGCAGGGAGGGGGCCTGGCATATGGGCTCAGGGAGTTTGTTCCAGGCATGGGGTGAGGCGCGGCAGAAAGGGCGGAGCCTGGAGTTGGCGGTGGTGGAGAAGGGTGCCGACAGGAGGGGTATAAGTTTATAGACTGTGAAGCCTCCAGGGAAATACTAGTGTATCTGAATGTTGAGTTAATATTGGAAAAGGTATGAGCTGAAATCCAAATAAATAAAATCTATGCCCAATGGTGTTAGGTAGAAGGATGTTAAACACCCCTAAAGCCCCCATGTGCTGCAAAGTCTCAGTCTAATTGTGCTGTGCACAGAAGAAAAATATGTTTCTTTAGCTGATAATAATCCTACTAGCAGAACTTGAATCTTGTTATTAGAGGGCCAGTGTCCAAAGTATGTCATCCCAGGGAGTGGCAGGTTTCTGGGTTTACAACAATAGTATACCAAAGACATGCAAATCTTCTTTAACAGCAGTCTGGAGGTGCAAATCCTGAACCTCTATGCAATGTGCTTCTTTTCAGAGCTCATACCTGTCCATGTTCATTCAAATGGTAACTGTGGCTCAGCATTTCTGTTGAATACACATCAAGGAAACAATATTTGATCCTCAATCCTGTTTTCTCTTCATTTACCATCCTGAAAGGTGTAAGTGCTCTCAGGCATCAATTCTTTCATATTATACAAAAGGATATTTGCACCTTGTTAAGCTGATCATGGCTGCTCTGCCTGGCCAATGTGTTAATGTCTGTGTTAAACCTGCCCACAACAGCCTTTTGATTGTTGATAGCATGCTATTTTGTCCCATTTTCAGTCATTTCCTTTCCCATCACTCAAATATTAATCTTAAAAGTTCAGGATTTAATGTCAAAGCATTTACAATGAAAGAAACTTTAAAAACAATTTTTTTTGCTGTTTTATATATTAATGACCTGAATTATTATATAAATAATGTGTACCCCACCATGAACTGTGGATAGTGCAAGTTAGAAATATATCAAATAAATAAATCTGCCTCAAGATCTTCTTCTTCATTTATAAGGTTATTGAAGTGACCTGCTATAGCTTTTCTCAGTTTTGCTCTACCCTATGCTATTCTGTTTCTGTCTTCTATTTTAATGTTTGTTTTGTTTTTACATTAGGGAAAATGGATTTGAAATACCACCTTTCTGTGGTTGCAATGGTTTATACTTTTAAAACAAATAGGAGGAAATATTTTTTTCACTTAACAAATAGTTAAGCTCTGGAACTCTTTGCCAGAGTAACAGTCATTAGTGTATCTGGGTTTAAAAAAGGTTTGGACAAATTCCTGGAGGAAAAGTCCATAGTCTGCTATTGAGACAGACATGGGATGCAACTGCTTGCCCTGGGATTTGTAATATGGAGTGTACCCACAATTTGGGATTCTGCAAGGTACTTGTGACCTGGTTTGGCCACTGTTTGGAAAACAGGATACTGGGCTAGGTGGACCATTGGTCTGACCCATTAGGCTACTAGGACTAGGGGGCATGCGATTAAACTACAGTGTAGTAAATTTAAAACAAATCAGAGAAAATCTTTCTTCACCCAACGTGTAATTAAACTCTGGAATTCATTGCCGGAAAATGTGGTGAAGGCGGTTAGCTTAGCAGAGTTTAAAAAGGGGTTGGACGGTTTCCTAAAGGACAAGTCCATAAACCGCTACTAAACGGACTTGGAAAAATCCAAAATCCCAGGAATAACATGTATAGAATGTTTGTACGTTTGGGAAGCTTGCCAGGTGCCCTTGGCCTGGATTGGCCGCTGTCGTGGACAAGATGCTGGGCTCGATGGACCCTTGGTCTTTTCCCAGTATGGCATTACTTATGTACTTATGTACTCATGTTCTTATATGTTATATACAGATAGTAACATAGTAACATAGTAGATGATGGCAGAAAAAGACCTGCACGGTCCACCCAGTCTGCCCAACAAGTGGCGTAGCTAGGGTAGTTGACACCTGGGGCCGGTCATTTTTTAACACCCCCCCCCCCCCCCCCCCCCCCCCCCCCCCCCCCCAAATCCAGTACTAGGCATACCGAGAATACAAAACACTCAGGACCTATAGAGCAATTCTACCATACCATAAGCAGTCATTTCCACAAGTCACACAAGGAAAAGGAAAGCATCTTAAACACTACAGTGAGCACTAGAACATCAATTCACCTATTGTAAAAATGAAACCAGACAGAATAGTACAGATCGTCGATCCTGCACAGTCAATACCAATTGAAAGCCATGTCTTTTTCACAAACACAGATACACCCTAATCCACTATAGAATAAGTAATCATAAACTTTCTATTTAGACAAAAATTAAACTGAACCCCCAATGCCAGACTCTGCATATAATGCAACACCACAGAAACAGAAAATGTCCCCTAGTACTGTGCAAAATATAAAGACAGCAGATGTAAATTTGAAAAAACTAACAAATACCAATCACCACTTTACATATTAACAAATAGAAATAAAACAAATATAGAAAATAAAATAATACCATTTTATTGGACTAATACATTTAGCTTCCAGAGGCCAAAATCTCCTTCTTCAGGTCAATACAGTATAGTGCTGTTACAGTATCCTATCTTGACCTGAGGAAGGGGGTTTTGTTCTCTGAAAGTTAAGTCAAAATGTATTAAAATTAGTCCAATAAAACGATTACCGTATTTACATGTTCTATTTATAAACATTAACACAGCTACAATACTATATCCTAAAGCAAAATAATAAAAATATATATTTACAGTTTGTTGTCTCTAGTTTCTGCTTTCCTCATCTTCTTTTCACTGTCTTCCTTCCATCCAGCATCTGTCTTCGCTCTCTCTCTCTCTCTCTCTGCCATCCAGTGTCTGCCCTCTCTAATGTCCCTTCCACCCACTGTCTGCCCTCTCTCTCTGCTCCTTCCATCCACTGTCTGCCCTCTCTCTCCCTTCCATCCACATCAGCCCTCTATTTCTGCCCCTTCCATCCACCATCTGCCCCAGTCTGCCATCTCTCCCCATTCCATCAACATCTGCCTTCTCTCTCTCTCTCCCCCTTCCTTCCATCCACATCTGCCCTCTATCTCTGCCCCTTCCATCCACCATTTGCCCCAGTCTGCCCTCTTTCTCTCTCCCCCTTCCACCCACATCTGCCCTTTCTCTCTGCCCCTTCAATCCGTCTGCCTTCCCTCTCCCATCCATCTAGGGTCTGCCCTCCCTCACGCTCCCCTTTCCATCCAGGGTCTGTCCCCACCCTCCCCGATCCTCTTCTCCCCTCTGGGCACCCCTCTGGGTTCCCCCACCCTTCCCAATCCCCTTCGGGCACCCATCTGGGCTCCCCAATCCCCTTCTCCCCTCTGGGCACCCATCTGGGCTCCCCCACCCTCCCCAATCCCCTTTGGGCACCCATCTAGGCTCCCCCACCCTCCCCAATCCCCTTCGGGCACCCATCTGGGCTCCCCCACCTTCCCCAATCCCCTTCGGGCACCCATCTGGGCTCCCCCACCCTCCCCAATCCCCTTCTCCTCTCTGGGCACCCATCTGGGCTCCCCCACCCTCCCCAATCCCCTTCTCCCCTCTGGGCACCCATCTGGGCTCCCTCCCCAATCCCCTTCTCCCCAATCCCCTTCTCCCCTTTGAGCACCCCTCTGAGTCCCCCCTCCCACCCGACCCGACCCGACACACCTACCAGCTCCGTTCTCCTGCTCCCACCCTGTCCTGCCTTAAAAAAATTTTTCAAAGCGCCGGAGTGGCAGGCAGCGCCTCACGTCTGCCCTGCTAGTAAGAAGCTCCTGGACGTTGTCATCGGGCCTTCCCACATTGAGTCCCACCCGCCCTCGCGGTAATAGGAAATTACCTCAAAGGAGGGTGGGTCTCAATGTGGGAAGGCCCGACGACGACGTCCAGGAGCTTCTTACTTGCAGAGCAGACGTGAGGCGCTGCCTGCCACTCCGGCGCTTCGAAAAAATTTTTTTTAAGGCGGGACAGGGTGGGAGCAGCGGGAGAGGAGCACCCCCCCACCCGCTGACACCCGGGGCGGACCGCCCCCACCGCCCCGCCCTTGCTACGCCACTGTACCTTGATTTGTACCTGTCTTTTTCAGGGCACAGACCGTATAAGTCTGCCCAGCACTATCCCCTCCTCCCAACCACCAGCCCTGCCTCCCACCTCCGGCTAAGCTTCTGGGGATCCCTTCCTTCTGAGGAGGATTCCTTTATGTTTATCCTACGCATGTTTGAATTCCTTTACTTTCCCTAGTGGGCTCACAATGGCCCAGTGCTCAAAAGCAAATTCAGGTGCTAGAGGACATTAGCGCCAGACTAGCATCTGCATTTGCCACTGCATGATGCTCAGAGGCACTTACCGTGGTAAATAAGGAGCTCATGCAAATATAGTCAAAATAAGCTCAATTGCTATTCCCACTGATACTCAGAGAACAGCGTACTCCACAAGGGCACCCTTACCGCTGGAATCCTAACATCATACAACCTACTAACAGACTTTGCCGATCTGTCTGAAGGCAGTAATTTAAGATCGACAGAAGACAAAGCCATGCTAGTAAGAACTAGCACATTTTAAATAAAGTAATACCTGTCATGTACACTTTTAACCCAGCTGGGAAAAGAGAAAAGCAGGTGAGTCTCTTTTACCTATTGTAGTTCAGCAAGGCTTCAAAACTGGACAGGCAAGGGTCCTCCATCTCAGTCTTGTTCCTATCTGGGTTGAGAAGAGGGCTGCTGTTTTGTTTAAAGCAGAAGTAGAAGAAGACTCCACACATTTGCATCCCACCAGCTAGGTTCCTGCGACAGAAAGCTCTTCAGCACGTGTCCCAGGCACAATCCTCCCCTCTTAACTACCTAATGCTCAACGCTAACAGTGCGCCTATATTTGCATACCATTAGCATAGAGCATTAGGGAGTTGTTCTGCCACAGTGTTCCGGCGCTATTCCATACAGCACCGGAGTTTTGAGCATTGGGGCCAATCTGTTTTTCTAGAGAACCTTTTACTAAAGCTTAGAGCACACTACCAGAATTAGCCTGTGCTAAATGCTAAGAAGCCCATAGGTATAAAATGGGCTTCTTAGCAGTTATCATGTGCTAATTGCATTTGCTAATTGCACTAAGCTTTAGTAAAAGGGCCCCTCTGTGACTTGCCCTGGGTCACAAGGAGCTGCAGTGGGAAATGAACCCAGCTCCTTTGCTGAATTGAAGTAATTAAGAGATATAATTTTTTTTGGTGTGTAGTGTTCTGTGTTTTAAAATGTTTGATGATTATGTAGGTTTTTATTGCACCCCACCTAGGTATAGGCAGGTAATAAATAAATATATAAACACTTTCTGCTCTGTAGAAACCATAAGTATATCAAAGCTATTTTTCAGATGTACAACATACAGAGGACTCTTGTTGAGAAACCGGATTTGATTTGAAAAGCAAATGTATCCTTGTGTTTCAAATGATTGACAATCACAGCCCTTTTTATTTGAGAAGTGCGACCAAGGTCTACTTTGGCACACTTTCTCACCAAGGTCACCCTTCTCCTGGGCTTACTGTATTCTAACTTTGGATAGACATAATGTAGAAAAGTATTACAGGTTTCCGAAGTCAACAGCATATTGATGCATGCAACCATGTCTGGGATGTTTTTTGTTGGATTATTTGTAGTAAATAATTAGCAGATTTTATACACACAGCTTCAGCTTTAGAAATGTTAATTTCTTTTCTTCATCTCTCTCACATACACCCCAGAATAATTCACTGCTGAGTCACTTTAAAGTTGAAGTAACAAAACATCTGTTTACTCACAGTTTGTAGTTAGATTATATTCAGACAGGCTTATATATACATAATACTATACATTTGGATTATCAGTTCTTTCCATGTGCTTAGATGGTAATGGATGCTCACACCATAGATCCTCAGCTTAGGAGAGATCATGAGCTCCATGTGCTATGCTGTGCCTAATCACACCCACAGGAAGTTGCATAGGTGTGACCTCTCTAGACAATTCACATCAGAGGTCACAGAGTAATCACAGAGAAAAAATTGGTGACAGGCAATGCATGTAAAATACAATACATTATTCCAACAAACCCCTTCTCATGCATAACTGTCATGCAATTATTAATTTATACAAAGTCCAAGCTTTATTCGCAGATTCACAAAATGTTCTCTGGGTAACGGTTTGGTCATGATGTCAGCTGTCATCTCACTGGTGTGACAATAGTCTAGACTGATGACCCCTTCTTTCGCCAGCTCTCGCACGTTGTGATATTTCGTTGCGATGTGCTTGGTGCGTGACTGAACCTTGTCATTCTGTGACAGTCTGATGCAGCTCTGATTATCTTCCATTATCTGGATTGGTCTCTGTTCAGCTATTCCAAAATCCAGCAAAAGTTTTTCAATCCACATCAGTTCTCTGCATGCTTCTGATACAGCCACATATTCAGCTTCTGTAGAAGACAGACTCACAATACTTTGTTTATGACTGGCCCAAGAAATTTGTACATTTCCATACATAAACACATATCCACTTGTGGATTTATAATCAGAATGATCCCCTGCCCAATCTGAATCACAGTAACATATTAGTTTTGGATTACTATTGGCTGAAATCTTTAATTTACAATCAATGGTACCTTTTAAATACCTTACCATCCTTTTAACTGCAGTCCAATCTGATTTGGTAGGTGAGCTGACCCTTCTGCTCAAAATTCTTACTGCATTTGCTATATCAGCCCTGTATGTGGTAGTCAGATATAAAAGCTTACCTATGGCTGATCTATATTGGATGTTATCTGGTAAAGGTTCTCTTACTGTTTCATCCTTCAGAAAATCAGTGATCATGGGAGTGCTTACAACTTGGGCATCTTGCATACCTAAACTTTCAATAAGCTCATTTATTTTCTGCTTCTGGCTTAGAAGATAAGAACCATCATTTTGTTTCTCAATTTCTATACCAAGATAGTATGACACATTACCAAGTTCTTTTATCTCAACATTCAGGTTTAAATATTTTACAATGTCCTTGTACTCTTGCTCACTTTCGCTTGCAATGAGCAGATCATCAACAAAAGCTAAAATGTATGCATATTGTCCATTTCTGCACCTAGTGTACAAGCATTTATCTGCTTCACCTTGCTTAAATCCTAAATTTGTCAATATTTCATGCAATTTGTCATTCCAACATTTTGCACTTTGCTTTAATCCATAAAGACCTTTGTTTAATTTACACACTAGCTGTCTTTGTTTTGTATTTATGAAACCTGTTGGCTGTTCCATGTACAAGTCTTCAGTTATATATCCATGAAGAAATGCTGTTTTCACATCAATGTGGTTGACTTGCATGCCTTTTGAGACTGCAATGCTCAGAAGTGTTCTAATTGTCGTGTGTTTCACTACAGGTGCAAACACTTCATCAAAATCTTCTCCATATTTTTGAAGATATCCCTTTGCGACTAATCTGGCTTTATACCTTTCCACTTTTCCTTGTGCATTCCTTTTTAACTTGAATACCCATTTGCATCCTATAGCTTTCTTGCCAGGAGGTAATTTTGTAAGAATCCAAGTCTTATTTTTATGCAATGCATCAATTTCTTCTTGTGCAGCTTTACGCCATTCAGCAGCTTCTTCTGCTGGCATTTTCTCAATCTCATCCCATGTTAAGGGCTCTTGAGCTTCTGCTGACTTTGTTAGGTAAGACAGTCTTGGGGGTGGAACACCTTTGTTTTCCCTGGATGAGCGTCTGACAACAGGTTGGTCTGACCTTTCCGCATCCTCTAAATCTGAGAGTCCTTCTCCAATTGATTCCCCTTCTCCAACTGTACTGTCTTCTGCAATGATCCTTTCTGTGTCTGCTTCCTCTGCCTGTTCCTCGTTAGATACAGATGAGTTGCTTTCAGACATCTGCCTTGGTATGGCATTTATATACACTGGCATGTCTATTATGGTTCTAGTTTCATATTCTGGATGATAAGGCTCATCTGGGATAATCCAGCCTTTATCAACCCTTTTGTTTTCATCAAAATATGTAACATGTCTTATGCCAACAATGCCAGTTTTCAGATTCAAAATTCTATATCCTTTGTGTCCTGGAGCATAGCCAACTAAAATGCCCCTTTCTGTTGTGGAATCCAGCTTATGCCTTCTTTGCTTTGGTACATGAGCATATGCTGTACTTCCAAATGTTCTTATGTGTGACAGGTTTGGCTTCCTACCATGCCATGTCTCATGTGGTGTGCGCTCAGCGCCTTTAGTTGGCATTCTGTTTTGTAGGTACACTGCTGTGAGAATGGCTTCCCCCCATAGTCTTTTAGGGAGATTGCTATCTGACAGCATACATCTGGTCATTTCCACAAGTGACCTAAATTTTCTCTCTGCAACAGAATTTTGCTCTGGTGTATAAGCTACTGTTGTGATATGCTGAATGCCTTCTTGTTCTAGAAATGTGCGCATGCTTTGTGAAGTGAACTCACCACCATTGTCGGTCTGAAGAACCTTTGGTTTTCTTTCAAATTTATTGCTCACCATGGCTACGTATTTCTTCAGCATGTCTGTGACTTGACTTTTTTCTTTCAGCAAATAGGCCACACAATATCTAGAGAAATCATCCAAGAATATTAGCACAAATCTGTTATTTCCCAATGATGGGATATTAAACGGTCCACATAAGTCACTGTGTATTAAGTCCAGTACTTTATTACTCCTATTTCCTGTGTATGCAGGAAATGAGGGTCTTACACCTTTTTGAGTAACACAGTCTATGCATTTCTCCATTTTACCAGCATCTGCACTTATCTGAATGCCTGTGGCTAGTTGCCCACTGTGAAGATCCTGGATCACCTTAAAATCACGATGTCCCAGGCGGCGGTGCCAGATTTCCAGACTACATTTACCATCATTCTTCCTTACTTGCGCCAGATGTGAGGCTTCACCTGAAATGCTCAGTTTATAAACATCATTATGCATAAAAGCTTCAGCATACACTTCATCATTTTTAGAGATTGTGCACTTACTGTTTTCAAAATGAATCGCAAATCCCTTCTTATCTAATGTAGATACACTAAGCATATTGCAAACTGCTTGGGGAATATACAAGACATCACTTACAGGAATTTCTTTAACTTCATTAGACACTTTGCATTTTAAGAATCCAATGCCTTTTGCTTGGATCTGAGTAGTCCCTGCGTTTGCAGTATGAAGAATTCCTTCTTCTGGACTCACTTCCTGAAAGAAATCCTTACAATTGGTTAAATGGCATGTGCTCCCCGAATCCAAAATCCAAGTACTTTCATTTGAATTATTATTTACCATAGTCAAAGATTTTTCTACCATTAGAAAGCCCTTATGTTTATCATTGTCTTTCATACATTTTCTGCTTGGAAAGTTCTTTTGTTCCATTGGCTTAGGTGAGCTAGAGGGGGTGTTTTGTGTTTCCTTACACCATTTAGATACATGTCCCTCCTTTCCACATGAATAGCAAATCAGCTTGCCCTTGGGTGGAGTTTTCCCATAGCTCTGCCTTCCTCTGTTCTTTGCCAAGAAATTTGTTTCATTTCTCTCTGACTTGCTTTGAGAACACATCTCCTCAGAATCATTAATTATGCATTCCTGCCTCAGTTTTGATGCTGCCTGTTCAAAAGATTGCCCTTCAATGGCTTCATTTACAGACCTAAAAACATCAAACTTCTTTGATAGTGAGGTAAAAAGAAATGCTCTTTTCAATGCATCACACATGGGAATTCCAGAAAGTTCTAACTTTTGAAATGAAGACATAAGATGCATAATGTGATCATTACATTTACTTTTATCCCTTAATTTGGGCTCATTTAACTCTGCTAACCAAATTGGTTGCTGTTTTGCATATGTAGTTGCATACATAGTTCTCAGTTTATATAAAATTTCGTTTGCTGTATCTTTTGCCTCCACTAATATGGCTTGTTTCTCTGAGAGAGCTTCCAAAAACATGCACTTCACATAATAGTTTGCATTGTCCCATTCAGCCATATTTTCAGCTGTTCTGTTTTGGTCTAAACATATACTTAATTTCTTTGCTTGAAGGAGACATCTGAATCTTAGTTCCCACTGCTGATAATTAAATTCAGTTAATTTAGGCACCTTGAGAGAGTAGAAAAATGGTGAATTTCCTCCCTCAGCCATTTCTTAGCCTTGCCTTCTGTTTAGTGTGTGGGGGGGGGGGGGGGGGAGAGAGAGACAAACTGAATCTTTCTTTTAAAACTTAAGAGAAAAAATGTGGCTTTTTCACTGCCTGGTAATATTTCTCCCTTTTTCAATTCCTGGGCTGGGCCCATAACCCTTTTGTTGGATTATTTGTAGTAAATAATTAGCAGATTTTATACACACAGCTTCAGCTTTAGAAATGTTAATTTCTTTTCTTCATCTCTCTCACATACACCCCAGAATAATTCACTGCTGAGTCACTTTAAAGTTGAAGTAACAAAACATCTGTTTACTCACAGTTTGTAGTTAGATTATATTCAGACAGGCTTATATATACATAATACTATACATTTGGATTATCAGCTCTTTCCATGTGCTTAGATGGTAATGGATGCTCACACCATAGATCCTCAGCTTAGGAGAGATCATGAGCTCCATGTGCTATGCTGTGCCTAATCACACCCACAGGAAGTTGCATAGGTGTGACCTCTCTAGACAATTCACATCAGAGGTCACAGAGTAATCACAGAGAAAAAATTGGTGACAGGCAATGCATGTAAAATACAATACATTATTCCAACAAGCACATGCACTAATACTGTACTACTTGCTTCAGAAACAAAAGAGGGAAGAAACTTGAAAAATTCCATACATCAGAGAGGAGCTAAAAATACATTTTGGTCTGTAAGTTTCATAAAAACAGTCAAGACTAGGGGTTAATTCTGAATTTTCTGCTCAGTGTGCAGTGGCAGCCAAAAAAGCAAACAGGATGCTAGGAATTATTAGGAAAGGGATGGTGAATAAGACTGAAAATATTATAATACCTTTGTATTGCTCCATGGTGCGTCTACACCTTGAGTATTGCATTCAGTTCTGGTCGCCGTATGTCAAAAAGCATATAGTGGAATTAGAAAAGGTTCAAAGAAGAGGGACCAAAATGATAAAGGGGATGGAACTCCTCTCATATGAGGAAAGGCTAAAGAGGTTAGGGCTCTTCAGTTTGGAAAAGAGATGGATTAAGGGAGATATGATTGAGGTCTACAAAATCCTGAGTGGTGTAGAACGAGTAGAAGTAAATTGATTTTTTACTCATTCCAAAAGTACAAAGACTAGGTGACACTTGAGGAAGTTACATGGAAATATTTTTTTCATTCAACAAATAATTAAGCTCTGGAACTCTTTGCCAGAGGTTGTGGTAGCAGCGGTTAGTGTATCTGGGTTTAAAAAACGTTTGGACAAATTCCTGAAGGAAATCTGCTACTGAGACAGACATGGGAAGTAACTGCTTGCTCTGGGATTTGTAGTATGGAGTGTTGCCATGATTTGGGTTTCTGCCAGGTACTTGTGACCTGGCTTGGCCACAGTTTGGAAAACTGGGCTAGATAGACCATAGGTCTGACCCAGTATGGCTACTCTTATGTTCTTATGTTAAGGAGCTGCTAGTTCTAAGCATGTAACGGTGGTAATTTAGTCAATGACTTCTTATAGAATAATGGCTAGCAGAAAAGTATGTGCCATGCTTTGGTGGTGTGTACTTTAACAGTGGAAGTAGGAATGGGCAAAATTAGGGTGGAGTGGTGGCAAAGCATATGTACATGTATAAATATAGACCAGTCAATATTCAAAGTGAGTCATCCAGCCAGGAACAGCTACCAACCGGTTAACTTGCTTATCAACAGCTATCTAGTCCAGTGATGGCGAACCTATGGCACACGTGCCAGAGAGGGCATGCAGAGCCCTCTCTGTTGGCACATGCGCCGTCGCCTCAGCCAGAATCATACTGCCGCTATGAACTGCTGGCGTGATTGCGCTAGCAGTTCAAAGTTGTGTCGGAGCGGAGGAGATATTACTCCTCGCTCTGACACTCACTCTCCTAGGCCGCAGGCCTGCGGCCTAGGAGAGACCGGGAGCATCATTAAGTCCAGCACCATTGCATAATGTCATGACGTTTTGTGGCTGCATGGGAACGGACAGAGAAGACATGAGGAGACCAGCAACGAGCAGCGGTAGAGCGGGAGTAGGAAAGTGAGTATGATTTTTTCATTTTTCTACCGTCTCTTCATTGGCCCTTCACTCACTGAGTCCCGCCCTCGAGGAAATAGGAAGTTATATCAGAGGGCGGGACTCAGTAGTGAAGGGCCAACGACAAGACAGTTTTCTTCATTTAAAGTCAGCAGCGCTGCAGATTGGAGGTGCCGGCCAGAGCTCAGCTGGTAGGCAGGTGGGGACTGTCGGGGGGAGTGAGAGGCGCTGTGCCGGGGGGGGGGAGGGGTTAGGGTCCACGCCAGGGGGGTGCCGACGCCAGGAGGGTGCTGTTCCACGCCAGGGGGGGTGCCATGTTGCACTGCACCAGGGGGCGGTGCGCGCAGCGGCGATCCGCCCCAGGTGTCAGCCAAGCACGGAACGCCACTGCAAAAAGGTCCTCTAAAATGGTGCTACAATGTCTTCAATCCCAGTCAACTGTGAGGCCATAGTAGTTTATTAAATGGCTGCAAAGTAGGCTGAGATGCAGTGTGCAGATTGGCTCCTCCTCCATAATCATGCGCCCCATCCAGTTGTCTCTTCTGTCTTCTTGCTGCCCTGTGTATATCACAAAGGTGATTCCCATGGTGGGGTTGGAGGGGAGCATAGCTCACAGTGTGGCATAGCTGCAAGGAAGCAGAGTGCTCAGACCACAGCACAGGCATTGCAGCACTGGCCCTGCCCTGTTGTTCACTGGAGGCTTGTCTGTAAGAATATCATAGTGTTAGCTATTTTTGGTATAGGGATAGATTTGTAATGGGAGTTTCATATTATTTTTATTTTATTTTGTTTTTTTGTAGACTCAGTCTTGAACACCCAAAAATTAGTGCAGCAAAAAAAGCAAAAACAGATAGTGGAAGATCATTCCAAGAGGTCTGGACAGAGTCATTTGGAGTTATTGAACACAATGGAAAAGCGTTATGTATTCTGTGTAATGAAAGTGTTGTGTGTCGCACATCAAGTGTCAGATGACACTTTGACACCAACAACAAAAATGTTACCAAACTAAATGAAACTGAAAGAAAAGCGTTTATTGAAGGGAAATTGAGGAAATATAATTCCCAGTATCTTAGTTTTTGCAACTATCTTTCTAGAACAAATCATCTGACAAATGCCAGTTTTCAAATTTCACTGTGCATAGCAAAACATGGTAAACCCCTCTCTGATGGGGATATTATCAAAGTGGCCATGTTGTCTGGGAGTAATTCTCTTTTTCATGATTTGCCAAACAAGGATAAAATTATTAAACACATCTCTGAGATGCCACTTAGCAGAAATACTGTTAAAGATCGAGTCCAGCGCATGGCAAGTGATGTTAGTCAGCAGCTCACCACTGACTTACAAAAGGCAGCCTGTTACTCCATGTGCTTGGATGAAAGTACAGATGTAAATAATCACGCAAGACTAGCAGTAATTTTGTGTTATGCTGTTGGTCACATCATGAGAGAACAGCTGGTGAAACAGTTGTCTTTGCCTGAAAGAACACAAGGGATAGATATCTACAATGCTGTGATGGAGGCTTTTTTGTCACAAGACATAAGACCAGAAAAAGTGGTTTCAATTACTAGTGATGAGGCACCTTCTATGGTGGGCACAACACCTGGTTTCATACGGTTCTTTGTTAAAGAAATAAAACATCAAGTCATTCAGTTCCATTGTATTATACATCAAGAAGCTCTCTGTACCAAGGATAGCAGCAAACAATTTGAGGATGTCCTCAAAGATGTCACAAAGATGGTTAATTACATCATAGCTCGTGCTCTGAATTTTCAACAATTTCAAGCACTTCTTGGTGAAGTTCAGGCACAGTATAATTGTTTACTTATGTACAATAATGTCCGGTGGCTGAGCAGAGGATGAGTCCTGGAGAGATTTGTAGCTTGCTTGGATGAAATTAGGCTGTTTATGAATGAAAAAAGGCAGGAATATTCACAGCTCGCTGATCTGGCCTGGCTTACCAACCTCATGTTTTTTACAGATTTTACACTACACTTCAATGTACTGAACAAACAACTACAAGGTGTAGCTGTAGGGAAAACAGCAGAAAGGATGTTTTGTGATATTAAAACATTTGAGAGAAAACTTCAGGTTTTTGAAAGAGACCTTGAAAGTGGGCAGCTAAAATATTTTCCAAATCTAAAAATGCATTTAGAAAATTCTAAAACATTTGCAGACAGTCCTACAAGCCATCAGGAAATCTACAAGGAATTTTCTAGCATTGTACGAGCTGCAAAGGTGAATTTTAGTAACAGATTTTTACAGTGCCGTAAAATGGAGACAACCCTGTGTTTTCTAACTTCTCCAGAGAGAGCCAAATTTGAAGAACTTGATCTTTCCTGCTTACAGGGGTTAGATTTAGGAAATCTGGAAATGGAGCTATTGGAATTTCAAGAAAGCTCTATCTGGAAAAATAAACACTTGAGAAGATAGAAGGGATGACAAATGACAGCACAGTTAGTTCTGAAAATGAAATCCTTAAAGTGTGGAATTCTCTGCCAAATAATTTTTAAGTCAATGAAAGCACTTGGGATTGCTTTACTTACTCTGTTTGGGTCATCATATTCTTGTGAGCAGCTGTTTTCAGCTTTGAATTATATAAAACTAGTAAAAAAAGGTCCGTTTCTGACACAAATGAAATGGGCGCTAGCAAGGTTTTCCTCGGCTCCCCTCCTGCCACCCATGTCCAGCGACCCTCCTCTCTCCTCTGCCCCCCCCTAGCCACCCATGTCCAGCGACCCTCCTCTCTCCCCTGCCCCCCTCCAGCCACCCATGTCCTCCTCTGGACATGCATCAGCTGTGAGGCATGTTCCCCCCCCCCCCCCCCCCGGGTTCTGAAGTTGACATCATAATGGCTACGGTGATGTCAGCCTGATCTATGGAGCCTAGCAGACCAACTCAGAATGAGCCACGGTCCCAGGCAAGTCAGAACGTTGGAGGTGAGAATTATTATATAGGATCTGACATCAGAAAGACTAACAGATGACCTGAGTGCTGCATGTGTTGCTCTCAAATTTACAAAGATTAGATAAGTTATCAGCATACATGCAACAGCAAAAATCACATTAATTATTCAAAAGTATGCCAAATGCTTTTAAAGTTTTGTTACTCAGGTTAAATTGCCCTGTTGGCACTTTGCGATAAATAATTAGATTTTGGGTTGCTGTTTGGGTACTCGGTCTCTGAAAGGTTCGCCATCACTGAACTAGTCATTTCAGCAGCATTTACTGCTACTACTGGTCATTTTCAATGGCACTTACTGTTGGAATGTAATTGTATTTTACATGCATTGCCTGTCACCTATTATTTCTCTGTGATTACTCTGTGACCTCTGATGTGAATTACTTAGAGAGGTCACACAGCTATGCAACTTCCTGTGGGGGTTAGATACAGCAGACACAGCACATGCAGCACATGGAGCACATGGAGCTCATGATCTCTCCTAACCTGAGAGGATCTATGGTGGTGTGAGCATCCATTACCATCTAAGCACATGGAAGGAGCTGATAAGACAAATGTATAGTAATATGTATATATAAGCCTGTCTGATTATAATCTAACTACAAACTGTGAGTAAACAGATGTTTTGTTACTTCAACTTTAAAGTGACTCAGCAGTGAATTATTCTGGGGTGAATGAGAGAGAGATGAAGAAAGAAATTAACATTTCTAAAGCTGAAGCTGTGTGTACTAAAATCTGCTAATTATTTACTACAAATAATCCAACAAAAGGGTTATGGGCCCAGGCCCAAGAATTGAAAAAGAAGAGAAATATTACCAGGCAGAAAAAAAGGCCACATTTTTCTCTTAAGTTTTAAAGGAAAGATTCAGTCTGTCTCTCTCTCCCCCCACACAGCAGACAGAAGGCTAAGAAAATGGCTGAGGGAAGAAATTCACCATTTTTCTATTCTCTCAAGGTGCCTAAATTAACTGAGTTTAATTATCAGCAATGGGAACTAAGATTCATATGTCTCCTTCGAGCAAAAGGATTAAATATATGCTTAGACCAAGACAGAACAGCTGAAAATATGGCTGAATGGGACAATGCAAACTATTATGTGAAGTGCATGCTTTTGGAAGCTCTCTCAGAGAAACAAGCCATATTAGTGGAGGGAAAAGATACACCAAAGGACATTTTATATAAACTGAGAACTATGTATGCAACTACATATGCAAAGCAGCAACCAATTTGGTTGGCAGAGTTGAATGAAACCAAATTAAGGGATAAAAGTAAATGTAATGATCACATTATGCATCTTATGTCTTCATTTCAAAAGCTAGAACTTTCTGGAATTCCCATGTGTGATGCATTGAAAAGAGCATTTCTTTTTACCTCACTATCAAAGAAGTTTGATGTTTTTAGGTCTGTAAATGAGGCCATTGAAGGGCAATCTTTTGAACAGGCAACATCAAAACTAAGGCAGGAATGCATAATAAATGATTCTGAGGAGATGTGTTCTCAAAGCAAGTCAGAGAGAAATGAAACAAATTTCTTGGCAAAGAACAGAGGAAGGCGGAGCTATGGGAAAACTCCACCCAAGGGCAAGCTGATTTGCTACTCATGTGGAAAGGAGGGACATGTATCTAAATGGTGTAAGGAAACACAAAACACTCCCTCTAGCTCACCTAAGCCAATGGAACTAAAGAATTTTCAAACCAGGAAATGTATGAAGGACAAAGATAAACACAAGGGCTTTCTAATGGCAGAAAAATCTTTGACTATGGTAAATAATAATTCAAATGAAAGTACTTGGATTTTGGATTCGGGGAGTACATGCCATTTAACCAATTGTAAAGATTTCTTTCAGGAAATGTGTCCAGAAGAAGGAATTCTTAAAACTGCAAACGCAGGGACTGCTAAGATCCAAGCAAAAGGTATTGGATTCTTAAAATGCAAAGTGTCTAATGAAGTTAAAGAAATTCCTGTAAGTGATGTCTTGTATATTCCCCAAGCAGTTTGCAATATGCTTAGTGTATCTACATTAGATAAGAAGGGATTTGTGATTCATTTTGAAAACAGTAAGTGCACAATCTCTAAAAATGATGAAGTGTATGCTGAAGCTTTTATGCATAATGATGTTTATAAGCTGAACATTTCAGGTGAAGCCTCACATATGGCGCAAGTAAGGAAGAATGATGGTAAATGTAGTCTGGAAATCTGGCATCGCCGCCTGGGACATCGTGATTCTAAGGTGATCCAGGATCTTTACAGTAAGCAACTAGCCACAGGCATTCAGATAAGTGCAAATGCTGGTAAAATGGAGAAATGCATAGACTGTGTTACTCAAAAAGGTGTGAGACCCTCATTTCCTGCATACACAGGAAATAGGAGTAATAAAGTACTGGACTTAATACACAGTGACTTATGTGGACCGTTTAATATCCCATCATTGGGAAATAACAGATTTGTGCTAATATTCTTGGATGATTTCTCTAGATATTGTGTGGCCTATTTGCTGAAAGAAAAAAGTCAAGTCACAGACATGCTGAAGAAATACGTAGCCATGGTGAGCAATAAATTTGAAAGAAAACCAAAGGTTCTTCAGACCGACAATGGTGGTGAGTTCACTTCACAAAGCATGCGCACATTTCTAGAACAAGAAGGCATTCAGCATATCACAACAGTAGCTTATACACCAGAGCAAAATTCTGTTGCAGAGAGAAAATTTAGGTCACTTGTGGAAATGACCAGATGTATGCTGTCAGATAGCAATCTCCCTAAAAGACTATGGGGGGAAGCCATTCTCACAGCAGTGTACCTACAAAACAGAATGCCAACTAAAGGCGCTGAGCGCACACCACATGAGACATGGCATGGTAGGAAGCCAAACCTGTCACACATAAGAACATTTGGAAGTACAGCATATGCTCATGTACCAAAGCAAAGAAGGCATAAGCTGGATTCCACAACAGAAAGGGGCATTTTAGTTGGCTATGCTCCAGGACACAAAGGATATAGAATTTTGAATCTGAAAACTGGCATTGTTGGCATAAGACATGTTACATATTTTGATGAAAACAAAAGGGTTGATAAAGGCTGGATTATCCCAGATGAGCCTTATCATCCAGAATATGAAACTAGAACCATAATAGACATGCCAGTGTATATAAATGCCATACCAAGGCAGATGTCTGAAAGCAACTCATCTGTATCTAACGAGGAACAGGCAGAGGAAGCAGACACAGAAAGGATCATTGAAGAAGACAGTACAGTTGGAGAAGGGGAATCAATTGGAGAAGGACTCTCAGATTTTGAGGATGCGGAAAGGTCAGACCAACCTGTTGTCAGACGCTCATCCAGGGAAAACAAAGGTGTTCCACCCCCAAGACTGTCTTACCTAACAAAGTCAGCAGAAGCTCAAGAGCCCTTAACATGGGATGAGATTGAGAAAATGCCAGCAGAAGAAGCTGCTGAATGGCATAAAGCTGCACAGGAAGAAATTGATGCATTGGATAAAAATAATACTTGGATTCTTACAAAATTACCTCCTGGCAAGAAAGCTATAGGATGCAAATGGGTATTCAAGTTAAAAAGGAATGCACAAGGAAAAGTGGAAAGGTATAAAGCCAGATTAGTCGCAAAGGGATATCTTCAAAAATATGGAGAAGATTTTGATGAAGTGTTTGCACCTGTAGTGAAACACACGACAATCAGAACACTTCTGAGCATTGCAGTCTCAAAAGGCATGCAAGTCAACCACATTGATGTGAAAACAGCGTTTCTTCACGGAGATATAACTGAAGACTTGTACATGGAACAACCAACAGGTTTCATAAATACAAAACAAAGACAGCTAGTGTGTAAATTAAACAAAGGTCTTTATGGATTAAAGCAAGGTGCAAAATGTTGGAATGAAAAATTGCATGAAATATTGACAAATTTAGGATTTAAGCAAGGTGAAGCAGATAAATGCTTGTACACTAGGTGCACAAATGGACAATATGCATACATTTTAGCTTTTGTTGATGATCTGCTCATTGCAAGCAAAAGTGAGCAAGAGTACAAGGACATTGTAAAATGTTTAAACCACAATGTTGAGATAAAAGAACTTGGTAATGTGTCATACTATCTTGGTATAGAAATTGAGAAACAAAATGATGGTTCTTATCTTCTAAGCCAGAAGCAGAAAATGAATGAGCTTATTGAAAGTTTAGGTATGCAAGATGCCCAAGTTGTAAGCACTCCCATGATCACTGATTTTCTGAAGGATGAAACAGTAAGAGAACCTTTACCAGATAACATCCAATATAGATCAGCCATAGGTAAGCTTTTATATCTAGCTACCACATACAGGGCTGATATAGCAAATGCAGTAGGAATTTTGAGCAGAAGGGTCAGCTCACCTACCAAATCAGATTGGACTGCAGTTAAAAGGATGGTAAGGTATTTAAAGGGTACCATTGATTGTAAATTAAAGATTTCAGCCAATAGTAATCCAAAACTAATATGTTACTGTGATTCAGATTGGGCAGGGGATCATTCTGATTATAAATCCACAAGTGGATATGTGTTTATGTATGGAAATGTACAAATTTCATGGGCCAGTCATAAACAAAGTATTGTGAGTTTGTCTTCTACAGAAGCTGAATATGTGGCCGTATCGGAAGCGTGCAGAGAACTGATGTGGATTGAAAAACTTATGCTGGATTTTGGAATAGCTGAAAAGAGACCAATCCAGATAATGGAAGATAATCAGAGCTGCATCCGACTGTCACAGAATGACAAGGTTCAGTCACGCACCAAGCACATCGCAACGAAATACCACAACGTGCGAGAGTTGGCAAAAGAAGGGGTCATCAGTCTACACTATTGTCACACCAGTGAGATGACAGCTGACATCATGACCAAACCGTTACCCAGAGAACATTTTGTGAATCTGCGTATAAAGCTTGGACTTTGTATGAATAAATAATTGCATGACAGTTATGCATGAGAAGGGGTTTGTTGGAATGTAATTGTATTTTACATGCATTGCCTGTCACCTATTATTTCTCTGTGATTACTCTGTGACCTCTGATGTGAATTACTTAGAGAGGTCACACAGCTATGCAACTTCCTGTGGGGGTTAGATACAGCAGACACAGCACATGCAGCACATGGAGCACATGGAGCTCATGATCTCTCCTAACCTGAGAGGATCTATGGTGGTGTGAGCATCCATTACCATCTAAGCACATGGAAGGAGCTGATAAGACAAATGTATAGTAATATGTATATATAAGCCTGTCTGATTATAATCTAACTACAAACTGTGAGTAAACAGATGTTTTGTTACTTCAACTTTAAAGTGACTCAGCAGTGAATTATTCTGGGGTGAATGAGAGAGAGATGAAGAAAGAAATTAACATTTCTAAAGCTGAAGCTGTGTGTTCTAAAATCTGCTAATTATTTACTACAAATAATCCAACACTTACTACTACTAATCATTTCTATAGTGCTACTAGATGTACACAGTATATGCAGGTACTTTCTCTTTCCTTAGAGAGCTCACAATCTACCTGGGGCAATGGAGGGTTATGTGACTTGTCCAAGGTCACAAGGAGCTGCAGTGGGAATCAAGCCCAGGTTGACAGGATCAAAGCCTGCTGCACTGACCATTAGACCACTCCAGGTATGTCAAAGGGGGAGGGGGGTAGTAGGTTAGCTCCCGATATTCAGAGCTAACCGGCCAGTGTAAGTACATAAATAAGACTGTATAATTAGCTATCTGGAACAGGGGGGCACAGAATGAAGGTGAAAGGGGATAGACTCAGAAGTAACCTGAGGAAATATTTCTTTATGGAATGAGTGGTGAGTTCATGGAAAGGCCCCCTGGTGAAAGTGGTGAAGACAAAAACTATATCTGAATTCACGAAAGCTTGGGTTTTGCAAATAGGATCTCTAAGGAAGGGAATGAAAGAATAGTAGATGGCATGAATGGGCAGACTTGATACCCCATATTTTCTACACCACTAAGTTTTCAATGTGCAACGAAAACATAATCCATCTGCTTATACAATTCAAGTTCCATATCTCTGGTCCAACACCTTCTATAAATTGATTGATTTTTTTTTTTTTTTTTTTTTTTTTGCAGCTTTCAATCTGAAATTGTGTGTGGGATAGTGTGTTGCCAGAGAATCCATACTAAAGAAGCCACTTCCCAGCTGGTATAGAAGACAAGATGATACCACACCAGAGGGATCCCTACAAATGAGATGAAGCAGACACTTTTCTCTCCTCACCCTCCTCTCTTGTATGTTGTCTATCTTCTACTTTATTTCAGGTGAAAAAGCACTGGATGTGAATCTGCAAGATGGCAGTCTAGCAGTATTACAGGAGAAAAATCTACCTTTGACTAATGAACTCAAATGGGCTTTTGAGTATTGAAAGCAGTACCACCAAGAGGCCACTAGATGGCAGTGTTGAACAGGTCTAGGATGATACATTAACTATATTATCTTGGCTGCACCAGTAGTGTTTGACTGTCAAAAATTTGTCTCTCTCATTCTTAAACTCGCTAAGGATCAACTGTGAAGTAACATGTAGAAGCCATTTCAGGAGCCTAGTGGTAGGAGTCCTGTGTATCTGTGTCTGTGCCTGGATGTTTGGAGCATTGCCATCTGACTGTTTCTCATTTCTGAAAACTATCAGTTGCAAATCTGTGTTTTCCAACGAATTGTGTACTGCGCTTAAGTGGACATTAGTAAGACTGATTTTAAAATTGCATATTTCCCCAGTGGCAGAGTGAGTAATTATGGGCCAATCACTAGTACAATTGCAAGATTATTTGGAAGAAGTGCAAATGTTTGATCCAGGCCAATCGGGCTTTCGCCGAGGGTATAGTATAGAAACAGTCCTGGTAGCTTTGTTGGAACTTGGAAGAGATGCTTAAGTGCTTGGACAGACGTGGATCTGGTTTCTTAGTGTTATTGGATATTTCCACAGCTTTTGATACATTGCATTACACCATTTTATTGAGGAGACTGAGGCAGGTGGGAGTAAGGGGTATAACTGTGACCTGGTTTCAGTCTTTTTTGCAAAATAGAAAATTTTGAGTAGGAGATGAGGGGATGAATTCCAGATTATGGAATTGTTAGATGGGGTGCCACAGGGCTCTCCGCTATTCCCAATCCTTTGTAATTTGTATTTTCACTCTTCAGCTAGTGTTATTCAGATGTTTTGATTTGTTCCCATTTTTTCATGTGGCCGATGCTCAATTTTTGTTCCAAATGATGCTTGTATGGACGGATTGAAGAGGAAGTTAGGGGACTGTTTGGCAGCCCTGAATGAGTAGTTGATTTAAAATTCTCTCTGCTAGATAGTAAAATGGAGATTTTATGGGTGAGGGAGACCTGCCACATCTCTATGATTTCCTATTTATCTCAGAATATTACAGTTGTTTCAGAAGTTACAGTAAGACACTGGGGATTTTGCTGTTTTCCTTCCTGTCTTGCATTATAGTCTCAGGTTGATAGGTGGTACAGGTGGTTTGGCAAAAGCTGAAGGCAGCTCAGCAGTTGCAATCTTATCCAAAATTTCCGGATTTTCGTATAGTGGTGCAGGCGAAGGTGTAAAGTTGTTTAGACTACTGTAATGTTGTTTATTTAAAGGTTGCCTAAGTATGTTTTGAAGAAATTGCAGTGGATTCAGAATATGGCTGCTGATATGGTGACACAACCCAATAATAATCCTCTCCAACTGAGTATATATCAATCATATATTTTTTTGATTATTTCAGTTATATTTCACACAAAAATAGAAGGAAAAGCCTCAACTGACTCTTTCAGGCATTAAGCCAAGGTGTTTTAGGAGTTCACAGTAGTCATCATTGGCTGAAAAACCTCCTAAAACAATATTTATTCATATACAGATCTTATTTCAAAAAGACTTTTCACAACTTTCTGCTTTTAATCGGGTATAATAAACTCCTCTCTTAAAAGCGGAAAGTTAAGTAAAAAGTTTTTTTGAAATAAGAAGATTTGTATATGAATAACTATTGTTCTAGGAGTTTTTTCAGCTGATGATGACTCTGTGAACTCCTTAATATTTTTGGCTTGAGGCCTGAAGGAATCAGCTGAGGTTTTTCCTCCTATTTTTGTGTGCAATATAATTGAAATAAACCAAAAATATATATGATTGATATATACTCAATTGAAAAGGTTTATTATTAGGTTGTGTGTTATATTATCTTCGGAATTTCCTACCTCTTAAGTTATAGAGGATGCTCATATGGTGACCCATAAAAAGCTTTGGGATAGGGTCCCACCTTTTACTTTATGCATTGCATTGGTTACTGCTGGAGGTTTGCATTAAATTTAAAGTGTATTGTCCTGGCTTTTACAGTAATTTGCAGGATAGGGCCTTGCTATTCAGGTACCTGTTTGAGACAATACACAGCACAGCAACAGCTACAGAGAAGTGGGTTGGGAATTTGCATTGCCTGGGGCTAAGAAGTTTAGATTAATCAGGACACATTTGTCCTGATTTTCCCAAATGATGCCAGGGCTATTGAATAGATTGCCTGAAGATTTGAAAAGTGTCCAGGATTACTTAAGTTTCAGAAAGCAACTTAAGACCCAGTGGTTTTCAGAATTTTCTTCTTGATTAGGGACAGTATTTAACAGTTTTGTGGGGATGAATGATATTTGGGTGATGTTATGGGGTTTGGGGGATGAGCACAGGCGTAGACTGGGGGGGCGAGGGGGGCAATGCCCCCCCAAACGACGATGAGGCGCCGCCGTGCCATTAGTTAAAAAAAAAAAACACATGCACGCATGCGCTCCTCTCCATCCGCTTGGCTTTCCTGCTCTCTCTGTCTGCGTCCCGCCTTCCTCTGACGTCAGAGGAAGGCGGGACGCAGACAGAGAGGGCAGGGAAGCCAAGCGGAGTAGCGGACGGAGAGGAGCGTGTCCGTCTACCCCTCTCTCTTCCTCCCTCCCTCCCTCCCTCCGCCGCAGGCAGCAGTCTTTTCCAGCGTTCCTGGCAGCGGTAGCGATGTACACGCTGCCTTTGGCTCTGCCCCGAAGCCTTCGCTTCAAGTTCCTGTTCCCGCATAGGTGGGAACAGGAACTTGAAGAGAAGGCTTCCGGGGCAGACCGAAGGCAGCGTGTACATCGCTACCGCTGCCAGGAACGCTGAAAAAGCTGAAGACTGTTGCCTGCGGCGGAGGGAGGGAGGGAGGAAGAGAGGGGGTAAACGGAGTCACCATCTTGGACCTCGCGGGGGGCGGGAGCAGAGGGAAGATGGATGGGACTGGGAGGGGTGGGGAGCAGAGGGAAGGAGAAGGAGATGGATGGGACTGGGTGGGGTGGGAAGCAGAGGGAAGGAGCAAGAGATGGATGGGACTGCGAGGGGTGGGGAGCAGAAGGAAGGAGCAAGAGATGGATGGGACTGCGAGGGGTGGGGAGCAGAAGGAAGGAGCAAGAGATGGATGGGACTGGGAGGGGTGGGAAGGAGCAGGAGATGGATGGGACTGGGTGAGGTGGGAAGCAGAGGGAAGGAGCAGGAGATGGATGAGACTGGGAGGGGTGGGAAGGAGCAGGAGATGGATGGGACTGGGAGGGGTGGGAAGCAGAGGGAAGGAGCAGGAGATGGATGGGACTGGGTGGGGTGGGAAGCAGAGGGAAGGAGCAAGAGATGGATGGGACTGCGAGGGGTGGGGAGCAGAGGGAAGGAGCAAGAGATGGATGGGACTGCGAGGGGTGGGGAGCAGAGGGAAGGAGCAACAGATGGATGGGACTGGGAGGGGTGGGGAGCAGAAGGAAGGAGCAAGAGATGGATGGGACTGGGTGGGGTGGGAAGCAGAGGGAAGCCTACTGGAAAGAAGACACTGAATAAAACAGAAGACACTGGGACCAAAGCGAATAGAAAAACTAAATGATCAGACAACAAAGGTAGATAAAAGTATTTTATTCATAATTTATTAATTGAAATGTGTCAGCTTTTTGAAATGTGCATCTGTGATATTTTGCCTGTAAATTCAATTCCTTCCTCCACATTAGCATATTCATTTGCATATGTATATATGCAAATGATATGCTAATATGCTCCACCCATTCTTTGCCCCCCCCCCCCCCCAAATGAAACAGTCAAACTACGCCTATGGGGATGAGAAGCAGTAGAATGGAATATTTGGGGGTAAGGAGTTGGGGGGATTTATTTTAATTTATATTTTTATAATATTATTATTATACCTCACCTGTGGTTGAAAGTGGAAGGTTATAAAACCTTGTACTAAATTAGAATGTAATTATTACTGTCTTCATCATTCAATGGGGATTATGTTTGACAGTGCTACTTTAGGATTGTTATTGCTGATTAGCTATTCTCTTTAGGCTCATATTCTAATAATTTCAGATATTCAAAAAGTCTCCATGAATGAAAGTGTATTTGTGTAAGTGTGAGAAATTTTTGGTTTATTACTTAAAGCTAGGCAATGTACTTCTTAATATTTATTTTGTTACAGTGCAGTTAGAAATCTCTTGCAACAGGGGAAGAAATGTAGCAGGCTGACAAAATGTGCTGTCCTATGTGGAGGATGACCAGGGCTGCTTTTACCACTGGGCAAAAGCAGCAGCTGCTCCAGGCCCCTGCAAAAAGGGGACCCAACCACAAAATTGCCCATTAGCCATAACTCTATGTCTCTCCCTTTTTCCCCCAGCAAGGCCTGCATCTGCCCCTCTCCCTTCCTCCCACTCTTTGTTTTCCTACAGTCCTCCGTCCTATCATGGGCGACTCAGCAGCGGCAGTGACAATAAGACAGCTGCCAGCATTGTGGCCTTCCCTCTGCTCATACCAACTACACAGAAACAGGAAGTTGAATCATAGTAGGCAGGGAACTCAGAGGGAAGGCCCTGACACCAGCAGCCTGTCTTAATCACTGCCACTGCCGAGTTGCCAATGACACTAAAAATTTAAAGAAAAAAAAAAGGATGGAGGACTACAGGGAAGGGGGGAGTAGGAGGAAGGGTGAGGAACAGATGCAGAACTCACAGGGGTAAGGGGAAGAAAAAGAGAAAGTGAAGAAGAGTGAGAAACCAGAGTGGGAGCCAGAGAAAGAGAGGGGGGGAGGATGCCACACCACAAGTGGGACGGTACTAGCTACAGGGTGCAGGAATAAGGGAAGATAAAAGGAAGAAACTGAACAGGGAGATAAACAGGGACATAGAGAAGAGGCAAGCTGTAGTTATAAGGATAGGGATATGAGGGGCAATGCTGAAAGGGGGAGAGAGATACAGACACAGAGGAGGGCAATCAGTGGCATCTCTAGACAGAAAAATTTGAGGTGGCGCAGGGAGCAAGTTAGGTCTGGTGGATTAGCAAGCCAAAATAACATTTCCACACATCATACCCCTCTTCCTCCCCCCCCCCCCCCCCCCCCCCCACCTTTAAGCTAGCAATATAAGACTCTACAGCCTTCTATACATAAAGAAACCCTCCCCCTAGCCAGTTTTAGCTATCCAGTAAAAACACAGTTATAACTGATACCCCCCATCATTCAACAAATTCTGTGAAGTCTGGATTCTCTCCAAGATTGGAAAGAATCTCAATATAAACTCTGCACCTCCATTTTTATATCACAATACAATATTCCCCAACAATGGAGCTATAACCCTTTCAACATATCATACAAAACAAACAGTGATTATCATCACCTCAGGGACAGCAAATGATCCTTCTACTGCCAGACACTTTGGTTAAAGCAACTAGGTTGTTGTTTGTGTGGTGACGCCACAGGATGTTGAGACCACTAGTCCTGAGCATTTTTATTTTGTGTGACAAGGACATCTTTGGTGGCCCTTGCTGCAGAGCCTGCTTTCAAAAAGGACCAGAGCCAGACACTTTGCAAAATAACACAATACCCTGCAAAAAAGACTCAAAATCTATATAGGAAACATCACACCATAACAGCCCTAACACCTATGAAAAGTCAGTGCTATAAATACTACACTGGGCCCTAGAGCACCAATATACTTACTACTAAGAAATTAGAACAAGCTGGATTGTTACAGATTCCTACACAGACACTACATGCTAGCAGAATCCTTCATCTCAGTCACACATGCAAAACATGGACAGACCCTCACTTGATACAAAATAGGGGAACCACAAAAAAAACATGTAGACAAAAATTGAAATGGTGACTCCCCAAGAAAGCCAGACTCTACAGGAAAAGAAAAACAGAAATACTAGGTGACTAAACAGTTGACAAGGGAGGGGCGCTAGATGTGGTGTACTTGGATTTTAGCAAAGCCTTTGACACTGTTCCACACAGGCAACTGAAAAATAAACTGAGTGCCCACGGTATGGGAGCTAAAGTGACTGACTGGGTTAAAAACTGGTTAAATGGAAAGAGACAGAGGGTAGTGGTAAATGCAGCTTGCCCTGAGGAAAGGGATGTAATCAGTGGTGTACCACAGGGATCGGTCCTTGGGCCAGCTTTTTTAAACATCTTTGTGAGCGATATTGCACAAAGATTTGTGTCTTTGCGGATGATACCAAACTCTGTAATAGGGTGGATACCCCAGAGGGTGTGGAAGGCTTGAGGAAAGATCTAGCAAAGCTTGAAGAATGGTCCGATAATTTGCAACTAAGATTTAATGCACATAGGTTACAAGGGGAATGCACATAGGTTACAAGAATCTAAGGGAGCAGTACAATATAGGAGGCAAAGTGCTTCTGTGTACGAAAGAAGAGCAGGACGGGGGTGATTGTGTCTGATTACCTCAAAGTAGCCAAACAGGTAGAAAAGGTGCGGTCAAATCCAGAAGGATGCTTGGGTGCATAAGGAGAGGGATAACCAGCAGGAAAAAAGAGGTGATAGTGCCCTTATATAAGTCTCTGGTGAGGCCCCATTTACAGTACTGAGTGCAATTCTGGAGACCACACCTACAGAAAAATGTACACCATCAGTCTTGTTCACCATCAGCCTTGTTCCCCTCCCCTCCTAGTCATATCCAGCTTCTACTGTGTTCCCTTCTTCCCATCCCCTCCTCACTACACCATCAGTCACATCCAGCTATTGCTCTGCTCTCCTTCCTCCCACACCCATGAGTACATTCCAGCTTCCCTCTCCCCTCTTATATTCCCATCCAGCATCTGACTTGCTCCTCCTTCCTTCCTTCCTTCCTTCCTTCCTTCCTTCCTTGGGGCCCATTCAAACTAACCTGCTGTACTTGTGCCGGCAATCATTCATGGCAGCTCTGTCTTCTTATCAGGGGGCCGGGCCACACAATTTCTCTGCTGCACTTTGAATCATGGGACTCTGTGTCTATGGAGCCCTTTGCAGGTCAAACATGATCTGTTTCAATCGCTGTTGAAACTGATGATGTTTGAACTGCACAGGTCCAAATCATTCAAAGTGCAGCAGAGAAATTTCACGGCCCAATCCTGTTGAGAAGATGGAGTTACCATGCAACCTGGCGCTGGTTCAGCACAGCCACAGACAGACCAGCTTGGGGGTTGTCTGGCTTTGGTTGGGGTTGCAAGGCAATATTTTGGGGTGGCACCTGCTACTCCATGCCACCCTGTAACGATGCCTATGGGGGCAGTGCTGAAAAGGGGTTAGATAGGGCACAAAGGGGGGCAATGCTGAAAGGGGGTATATAGAAGCACAGTGGGCAATGCTGAAAAAGGAGAGGGGAGATAGGGACACTGAGAGGGAAGATGGTGAATATGGGGGAGTGTAAGGATATGCACGAAGACATAGAAGAGAAATGCTGGACAGAACGAATAAGGATGCAGAGAGAAAATGGATGGTGGACATTGAGATAGAAGAAATGTAAAATGGACAGAAACCCTGCAAAGACAGAAAAAAACAGAGGAAAGCAGAAAAGAGACACTAAGACCAATATGAATGGAAAAAAATTAAAATGGTCAGACAACAAAAGCAGAAAAATCTATTTTATTTTTAATTTATTAATTGGAATATGTCAGATTTTAGAAATGCTATACAATGTGGCTTACCACTTGTGCCAATAATACTGAAAGTATACCTTAAAGCAAGGATTAGTATGGAGCCTTAATTAACAGTCAAGGAGGAAAAGAACTCAGATACTCAACTCTGCTGTCCAAAACATGCAGTATAGTAACTGCCTCGTTTATGGTTGAGTTTCTTCGTCACTGATCTCAAACATCTCCTCTTATTTTTATTACCATAGGCAACTATTTTTTTTTAATTCTTGCTTTATGAAATTCTTTTCTATATTGTCCAGACTGAAAAATAATCACTTAACAGGCACTCAAGTAGCTCAAAACTCTCCAGTTCACTCCAAATAGCTCAACAGAGCACTGCTGTTTCAAGAGACTTATTCATTTCTATCGCCAATCAACCCTTTATTAATGCCAGCTGTTGCTTCAATATAAGATCTGTCACTGAATCAACCATAAACAAGGCAGTTACTATACTGCATGCTTTGGACAGCAGAGTTGAGTATCTGAGACCTTTTCCTCCTTCTTAACTGTTAAGTCTCCATATTAACCCTTGCTTTAAGATTTTGGAAATGCACATCTTTGATATCTTGTATTTCAGTTTCTATATGAAGAATCTGACTTCTTGAGGTTCCAGATCAGTCTGTGGCCTAAAACTCTCTATTACTGATCTGTGGTCCCTTGTTTCATATTGAGGTTCTATCTGTGTTTTATACGTGTTACCAAGGTTCGGTATTCTGCTAGTATATAGTTTCTGTATAAAGATCCATAGCAGTCCCATTTGTTCTGTTTTCTCATTAAATGGTATATTGGTGTTTTAGGGTCCAGTGTAATATTTACAGTGCTACCTTTTCAAAGATAAAGTTGTTGCTCTTTGAATCCTGGGATTTGTGCATAGTGTTTTACAGTGGAGAGATTATGTGTAAGGGGACACCAAAACTTTAATATAGTTTTAGTTTGTTATAACATCAGATGCATCATGAAAAAATCCTCACTCATTGTCCTTCAATTTCAATCTTTGGGATGGGCCACCCTAAGCATCTCTGCACTCTGGTCCAGCATCTTCCTTCCTTCTCTTCCCCTGGTCCAGTGGCTTCTGAAGCTCCCACCCCCACTGCTTCCAGCAAAAAAAAAAAAGTGTGTCTAGGCCACACAGATGATGGCTCTGATGGTCCTGCCCCCTACTGTCATGGACTTCCTGTTTCTGAGGGGCAGAACCAGCAGAGCCATCAGTGGCATGGCCTACGCAATGGATCTGTGCATTTATGCTGTATTTTTTTTCAGCTGGAGACTAAGGAAGCTGTGCTACTGAATTGGGTGGGGGGGCATCCACAAATGTTTGCCCAGGACCCAGTAGGTGGTTAAAGCAGCCCTGAGGATGACCGAAATTGGGGTTTTTGGTTTCGGCCAGAACCAATCTGCAGCTGAAATTTGCCTCGTCTTCCGCCAGGGTCGCTTTACTCATACTACCCCTCTCCTCAAGTCGCTTCACTGGCTCCCTATCTGTTTTCACATCCTGTTCAAACTTCTTCTACTAACCTATAAATGTACTCACTCTGCTGCTCCCCAGTATCTCTCCACACTCGTCCTTCCCTACACCCCTTCCCGTGCACTCCACTCCATGGATAAATCCTTCTTATCTGTTCCCTTCTCCACTACTGCCAACTCCAGACTTCGCGCCTTCTGTCTCGCTGCACCCTACGCCTGGAATAAACTTCCTGAGCCCCTACGTCTTGCCCCATCCTTGGCCACCTTTAAATCTAGACTGAAAGCCCACCTCTTTAACATTGCTTTTGACTCGTAACCACTTGTAACCACTCGCCTCCACCTACCCTCCTCTCCTCCTTCCTGTACACATTAATTGATTTGATTACTTTATTTTTTGTCTTTGAGCAGGGACTGTCTTTCTTCAATGTTTGTGCAGCGCTGCGTATGCCTTGTAGCGCTATAGAAATGCTAAATAGTAGTAGTAGTAGTAGAAACCAAAACTGGGGTGGCATGATCCCCCTGACCAAAAGTCAGGGGGATCATGCGTGATCTCTTAGCCCCTCTCCTAACAGCTAGCCCCCATCTGACTAAAATCTAACACCCATAGACCCTCCCTGGACCTACCTTAGAAGACCTGGTGGTCTAATAGCCCAGTCCAGGTAGGAGCAATCCCTCCTGCCCATGCCAGCTCTAACCTCAAAATGTTTGCTGCAATCTCTGCGGCAGTCTCGTGAGGCTGCCACAGGAAGTTGCTGCAGCCATTTTAAACCAGCATGGGCAAAAGCAAATGGGAATCACTCCTGTCACAACAAGGCTACTAGACTACCAGGGCTTCTAGGGTGGTGGGAGGGTTGCAGTTTTCGGTCAGGGGAGGAGCAGAGAGTAGAGAATGGTTGCACTTTTTGTCAGGGGGGAGCAGAGATTAGAAAGTGGTTGCACTTTTTGTCAGAGAGGGAGAGTTTCAGTTTTACCAAAATTGCACTGGCATTTTCACCCAAAACCAAAACATGGCCAAATCCCAACTTTTGGGCCGGTTTCAGTGCTGAAGCCAAAACCAAAACTGAAATTCCTTCAACCTCTAATCCTATGTAGTTGCAGAAAAAAAATTCTAGGCTCCTGCTCCAGAAAGGTGACAATCAGATCTGAATAGAGGGCAGTCTATTCAGGGAAAGTAGTCCAATAGAACTGAGTCTTAGCTTTTGGAGGGAAATATGAAATTCTGAGTTCAGGGAGGAGTCTTGTCTTCCTCCCTACAGGGTGTCTAGCAAGGACAGATGTAGAACTATTGTAGATGGGTTACCCTATTCTGGGGCCCACTGAGTTTTGGCTTTTTGCTCTATAGGCTAAGGGGAAAAGAGAAAGCACAACGGTGGCCAGTCTGTTTAGAAAAGTCTCTTTAGTGGAAGTGGTGGATACAAGGACAGTAACAGAATTTAGGAAAGTCTGGGACAAGCACAGAGGACCTCTATGGAAGAGAAAGGGGTCTGTAAAGCTGAGCAGGAGGTGGATGGGTAGACCAGATGGCCTATGTAGTTTTTATCTGCTTTCATTTTCTATATTTATTTCTGTGTAAACTACCAGTGTTCTCTGTGTAAAATGGAAATGGGAGTTTGGCTCCCAATCAGAAGATCAATTAACATAATCTCTTTCTTAATTGCCTTGCAGCAATACACAAATGAGGATTTGTGATGCAAGTAAGAAGACTATTTAAGTAAAATGCCTAAACATGTCCTACTTAAGTAATTTTAGTTGATCTGCCTGGTAACCACTGACCTCAGCCTTTTGAAATGAGGCTCCTTAGTTTTCTGTGATTCTGCATATTCACAACTTCCTCATTGCTGGTTTTCCTACTCCTTCCATCCATTCCTACTCTTCCCCATTCTCTCTTGTAGGTTTTTCTGCTGTATTAGCTTCATTTCACTGCACTGGCGTCTGCTTCTGTGGTGCACTGTAATACACATTGAGCCTGACACTGTTGGGAAACTGTGGGGTACAAATGAGATAATAAATAAAAATAAATAAATAAAATGGTGTGGTAGCTGTGTTAGTCCACTTTGAAAGGTAATATCCTATATAATAATTCTCACCTCCAACATTCTATGCGTCTGCCTGCCTGTGTCCGTAACTTTCTTCACAGATGGGCTCCGAAGCCCTAGCTGATGTCACTAGGCCCATTATGACGCATCCTATAAAATAATTCTCACCTCCAATGTTCTGACTTGCCTGGGACCGTGGCTCATTCCGAGTTGGTCTGCTAGGCTCCGTAGATCAGGCTGACATCACCGTAGCCATTATGATGTCAACTTCAGAACCCGGGGGGAAAAAAAACATGCCTCACAGCTGATCCATGTCCAGAGGAGGGTCGCTGGACATGGGTGACTGGAGGGGGGCAGGGGTAGAGGAGGGTTGCTGGACATGGGTGGCTGCAGGGGGACAGGAGGGTTGCTGGACATAGGTGGCTGCAGAGGAGCCGAGGAAAACCTTGCTAGCGCCCGTTTCATTTGTGTCAGAAAAGGGCCTTTTTTTACTAGTATAGAAACAAAACATAAAAAAAAAAATTAGATTGCTACAGAATCAGGTTTTGTTGCTACTGTTCGCATGCCAGTTTCCTCTTCTGCTCCTTTTGAGTTTCAGCTCAGTCAGAACTGGCTTCTCTTGAATTATTCCACTGTGAGCTCTCATTCACAATAGCATGTCTTGTTTTTCCTGTTTCATATCCCTCTCCCAACCCATTCAACTATCATTGCAGTGCAATCCACAGAAGGGGGGTCATTAAATCATCCAGTCAGTGACTGGGACAGTTAACGCTGCTTCTGCCTCACTCTTAGCCTGACTGGCCAATGGAGGACCTGACCTAGGAATTGAACCCAGATCTCTATGCATGGTAGCCCACCACACTGCACTGAGCCATCTCATCTCATTTCTCTCTCCCTGGGTTTTTTTTTTTCATTAAAACATTATCCAGGAGGAGGTCTCACACCACTCCATTGTGTGGATGGACTTGGAGACCTCAACCTTTTACCAGCAGGCGAGCAGGTGGAGATTCCCTGCCTACCTGTACCAAAATAAAGATTTTAGAATGTTTCCTACTCAGAAATGGGAAGACTATTGTAAGAATAATGAGCAGCAAAAAGACGAACCAGGGTTGTTCTGGGCAACAGCCAAGGCAGTGCTGCGTGGCGAGATAATAGCTTACGTCCATGCCCACAAAAAAAAATAGCCAATGCAGTACTGCGCTTGGAAAAAGATTTAAAAAGAGTAAAAGCACACCACCTTAAACATCCCTCCATCTCCACAAAAGAGCAACTCCACACGGTACGGGTGACCCTCAACTCCTTACTACACCAACGAGCCTGTCGGTCATTTGCATCCCAAAAATACAAATTTCAACGTTATGGGAATAGGGCCGGAGCACTCCTGACAAGATTAGTCCAGACTGGGGGCCCACAGAAACCAATTGTTGCTCTCAGAGATCGTAGTGGGAAGCTACATAACAATAGCGAGCGGATGGCCGAGATTCTTCAATCTTTTTTTAGATCATTGTATGAGCCATCTCAAAATGTAGACATAGAAGGAATTCACCAATTTCTGACTCAAGTGAGGCAGCCGAAATTGTCAGATCAAGAGCAGAAAGACCTTAACTGCCCTTTAACGCTTAAAGAAATACAAGAGGCAGTAAAAACCTTACCCTTGGGGTCAGCACCCGGTCCGGACGGATACTCTGGAGAGTTTTATAAGCTGCTACCGGTTTCCTTCTATCCCCAAATCTACGAATTCTATGAGCAGGTTATCCGGGAGGGTAGATTCCCACAATATTTCAACTTAGCCCTAATCACTCTAATTCACAAGATGGGCTGTCCAGAAGAACAGGCAAACTCTTATCGGCCTATATCACTGATTAACGTAGATCTTAAGATCTTGGCCAAGATTCTAGCAAATCGGCTATCTAATATCCTTCCTAGAGTAGTGGGGGAGGAACAGGTGGGCTTTGTTAAAACAAGACAGGCATCTGGGAATGTACGCCGAATGTTATTAGCTAAGGCACATAGCCAACATCAGCAAGTCCCAATGTGTATGTACTCTCTCGATGCTGAAAAAGCATTCGATAAGATTGAATGGAAATACATTTTTGGTGTGCTTACACATATGGGATTTGGAGGGTGGGTACTCCGGGCCATTCGAGCATTATATTCTCACCCGGAAGCATCGGTGATACTTAACGGGGTCCAATCGAAAACCTTTCCAATACAACGCGGCACTAGACAAGGCTGCCCCTTATCACCGGCATTATTCATCTTAGCTATGGAACCTCTATTGAGAGCTATCAAAGACTCAGTGGAGATTCCAGGAATACGAGTAGGGGGAGAACTGTTTAAGGCCCTGGCTTTCACAGACGATCTTATGATAATTACTATTCAACCGCAAGACTCATTAGTGAAACTGATCGATTTAATTCAAGTTTTTGGAGGACTCTCCGGTTTTACATTAAATGTTCAGAAATCAATTGGCCTTCAAGTGTACCCCCCAGATAAGGGCCTGGGTGAGTTGGACATCCCCTTAACTTGGGCGGGAGGCAAAATTAAATATTTAGGCACATACATAACACAGGACCTGACACAGTTGTACCAGGTTAATGTAACCCCTTTGATGGAGATGACATGCCAAAAGTTGAAACTATGGAAAGATTATCCTTTGTCACTGTTAGGTAGAATAATGCTATATAACATCATGATTGTGCCACGGTGGCTATACATCTTTCAGACATTGCCTCTCTACCTTAAGTTGGAGGATGAGAGGAAACTGAATAAACATCTACAAAGATTTCTATGGAGAGGAAAGAGGGCCCGGCTCCCTATACAGACCTTATGTACTCCCAGAGAATACGGTGGGTTGGGCCTCTTGAGTATACATCACCTTTCAATCGCCAGTGGAATGCGCCACATCTCGGATTGGTATCGCTCAGTTTCTGACTTTTCTGCCACAACAATAGAGACAGCACTTACTCAGGATACACACTTCAGTTGCCTACTCCCTGTGGGAGGGGGCCCACTTCCTACAATATTAGCAAACTGCCATATTCTCACCACTGCAAAGGCGACATGGAAGTGGATTTGCCGACATCACCAATTTTCAGCGAAAGTAACTCCGTTCTTGGCGATCTGTGGCAACCCTAATTTCCCGCCAGGAAACCTATACCCAGCTTTTACCAGATGGAAACGGAAGGGACTTCAGTACCTTATACAAATCTTAACGGAAGAGGGCCAGATACGCTCATTTGTGGATCTACAAGCTCAATACTCACTGCCACCCTCTGATTATTTTCACTATCACCAACTGAGACACTATGTAAATAGCCTACCTTGGGAGTCATTAACTGAAGATGTACAAGAAGAACTGTCATCAGCATTCGCCCTCCAGGCTCAAAACAAAGTCCCCTTGAGGATGCATCACAGACACATTAAAGACTCTGTACAAGAACCTAACTTCACTGCCTTGGCCGGAGCTTGGAGTACAGACTTGACAGTTACAGTATCTAGGTCTACCCTACAAAGCTTTGTCCTCAACATCAAGAACTCCTCAAAGATGGTGGCACACCAGGAATTGGAATATAAGTTTGCACTCCGAGTTCACATGCCGCCGCGGTGAGCATTCTATGTAGGTGTCTCTCCAGACGGGGCGTGCCCGAAGTGCCTGGCAACGGGAGCGGATTTGGGCCATATGTATTGGTTTTGCCCGAAAATAGTACTATTTTGGACTCGCCTTTTAAACTATATCTCAAAAATGTGGCATTCTAAATGGAGACGCGACCCACTATTATTATTTGGACAGCCATCATTGGTAATCCCTCCTCCGGCGGGTTTCAAGGGGTTTGTACAAAGATCGACCATTGCAGCTAAGTCAATAATCCTGAGTGAGTGGATTTCCCCTAACAGCCCCACAATCCAACAATGGTGCAGCCAAATGATTGTATATATGAGGTTTGAGAGACAAGTGGCCAAGTCTGACTCAAAATTCACAGAACCAGTATTTTTCCGTATATGGACCCCTTTTTGGCAAACGTTGACTCCAGCGGCGAAAGGACTCCTTGTGAATTCATGAACAATGTGTTTTTTTTACCATGGCCTACTATAAGGCAATGTGCAGGTTAATGACTAGGGGTGGGAGGGGGGAGGGGTGGAATTTGGGAAGGATGAAAAGTTATGAGTAATTTTCTTTTGCACTTGCTTGAGAAGCTGGTGAAATGACAGTTGCAACTGTTTATTTGTTCATAGAAGGTTAAGTTATAATCTGTTACTATGAAAATTTGTACTTGAAATGCAAGAGTGTACATTCCATTATCTTTGACTCACGAATAAACAGAAATTAAAATAAAAATAAAACATTATCCAGTTAGTTTGTTACATCAGATGCTGTCAAAATGTACGCTTTTATATATCTAAGACTTCCCATGTTAGGTTGTAACTGATTGAATAAAAATAACTTTTTCCTCCCTGTGCAAAATAAGTAGTTTTTTTCGGGGGGGGGGGGGGGGGGGTGAGAAGAAGCTATTGTTTAAAAGGTTACTGGGAATATATTTTTGTTTTTTGCAATTGTGGTTTGTAATTGGATTTATCTTAAAAATGTGAAAAGAAAAAAAGGGGGGATGGAATGGGTGTTTATTGAACACTGGGAAACATCACTCCCCCCTAGTACTCTCTCTCTCAACCTTCCCTTTGCTTGCTTGGATCTGTATCTGTTTTGATACTTTTTTTTTCTTTCTTTCTTTCAAGGAAGTCTTTATTAGTAATTTGCTATCTAAACATGGTGCAATTACAACTAGGCTGAACACTCCTCAGCTGCCCACATGGAGAGTGTATTCCTTTCAGTGGGATAAAGTACTCAATAACAGCACCTGTGCAGTGAAAACACCAATATACATCGATTTTTTCATACTCTTTAAGACCCCATAATTAGCTTGAAATAATCACTTAAGAATAGAAGCCCTGCTTATGTCAGACAACAGTAGAAAAACAACACCTTTTCCCATTGCTTCAGCATGGATTACAGTGCTTGAAATGGATGCAGCTTGCCCCACCCTACCTCAAAAACAAGCAGTGCATTCAATGAGTGGTATTCCAGCAGCTTTTGCATATTAAAAAGCATCTCCTGTGTGCCAGAGCTAAAATAGATGCATGGTCTATTAGAGCCATTTCTTTGCTTTAAATTTTAATTTACAACAGAGTGATGTGCATCCGTAATATTACAATATCCAGAGCGACAGGACCTGAACCTAGAATTATTGAGAGCTATACTAGAGAGATGGCAAATCAGCACAAATTATATCTATGAATATTAAACATTTATATAGCGCCACAGTGTCTATGCAGAGTTTTACAGACACATAGAAAAGACAGAGCCTGCTCTATAGAGCTTACAGACCAGCTGATAGATGAACATGGAATATGCAGTATATCAAATACAACTGAACCTTGAACACTGAGGACAGGAGAAGACGGAGGAGAGGTGAACAGTAAGGAAGAGACAGCCATCATAAGGTAGTAAAGACATTAGTCCAGCATTCATTCTTCTTCAACTACTCCAGTATAAGAAAAATACACTGTATTGCCAGTGATATTAAACTTTAATATCAAAGACCAAGATTCAAAATCATATTTAGTACCCTGTTTTGAGCGAGCCACTCCTTTATTAATTAGATTACATTGGCTCCCCATTAAAGCCAGGATCTCGTACAAGCTATGTACCTTTATATGCCAGATATTGTATCGGCTGGCTCCAGATTATATGAACCATTTAATAGAAATATCTTCACTTAAAGCCTTCCTTGGAACCAGGGACCCTCTTTATACTTCGTCCACCCAATTTTAAAAATGTGGTATATAAATCAGTATTTTCTGCTGATTTCACCTAAATTGGAACCAAGTCTTGGAACTCTCTCCCAAAAATCTATTAGATTTCATCCTAACTACTTACAAACCTGAAAATTGCTGAAAACTAATTTCTTCACCAATTCATTCCAGAATTCATTACATTAGTTAATTTAACAATAACCGGTTGATAATCTTGTCTCTTTTCTGTATTGTGAATCTATCAATATGTATACTATTTGTAGGTTATGTGCTAATCTGTTACTCTCAGCCACTTCAACATACTACTTCACTATTGTTGAAATTCAAACTCTGTATTTTTAATCTAAACTGTAAGCCACATTGAACTTAAGCTTGTTTTCAGGGTAATGCGGGATACAAATGTCATAAATTAATAAATAATATTTCTACCCTGACTAGAAGCTCAGCCTGAAGCAAAGTAACCACAGACAGTGTCAGACTGTTCACCATTACCTTATAACAAGGTGCAAAACTCTTTGTGGAAAAACTACGAACATCTCCCCACTTGCACTCTGAAAGTCAAGAGATAATGGCAAAACAATGTTTGAAATTAAGGGGACTTTTACTAAAGCACATTAAGCAGTTAGCACATGAATTAGCAAGCATTAAATATTAGTACATGGTTGTGTTAACAATTACCCTGCTGGCCTGACACATAGGGGGTAATTCTCTATAGATAAGCTAGAGTTGGGTGCTGGAATGATGCACACTTAGTGTGAATTCTATATCAGCAATTGCATGCACAATTTCTATTCTAGAATACTAGTGTAAGTCCATATTTATGTGTCTAACTTTAGGCACAAGCACTATGCCAGCTCAATGGCAGTTGTAAATGTTCGCACCTAAATGTAGACAGGTAGGGGCGTTGATGCTAGTATTTTAGGACCCGTGTGCAAGGGCGCCCCAAGGCAAGAAGCAACCTCTCCCCCTGGGCCGAGATGCCGGTCCTCCTTCCCCGGACAGAGATGCTGTCCCCTTCCTTCCTCCACTCTGTTCGCAACGTTTACTTTGTTGTTTCGTCATGTTCCAAAAGCTGGCGGTGCCAGTGATTCCTGTATGCTGCCCTGCCACCGGCACCCGCCTCTTCCCCTTACTACGGCCACCTCTGATGAAACAGATGGCTGCAGTAAAGAGAAGAGGAAGGTGCCGGCGACAGGGCAGTGTATGGGAATCACTGCTGCCATTGGCTTTTGGAATGTGATGAAACAACAGGTAAACGCTGTGAACGGGGTGGAGGAAGAAAGGGGGAGATGCCGCTTCCTGAAGAGTGCCACCTGAGGCCCCAGCCTCAGGTGGCCTAATGGTCGGGCAACCCCTGCCCATGTGCATAAGTGCTATGCCTGCCCCTGACCCACCCATGTCCCTCCCAGGACAACACCCCCATGCAGTTGTTTATTATGGATTTTGCATGCATAATTTACAGAATCCCGACTAAAAGAAGTGACATGTGTAACTGCTAATTATGTTTATTTATTTAGGTGTTTTATATACCACCTTTCTTCCAAGGATGACAAAGTGGTTTACAAAGTTAAAATAAAATATCAGATCCAAAGAAATAGAACTCCATTTTCGATAGGAAGCATTGAACACTCACACCAACTCTAAGAAAACATAACATTAAAAACAGTTAGGAAAAATCATAGGGGAAGGGAAAGGAGGGATGAATAAAATAAATAAAACAGGCAACAATGGAGTCTGTGTAAGCTAATAGGATAGTTGCAAAGTATCATGTAAGATTCCAAAAAGCTTTCTGAAAATAATGTGCAAGGAAAAAGAAGGTGAAATTGTAGGTGGATTCGTGGAAAGTCTACTTGGAGGAGGGCAAAACAAGACAATTAGAGTTGAGGGATCAAAGGGAATCGGATGGGGTGTATGGGATGATTAAAGCTGCCTAAGTGTAAAGATTTGTATGCTAAAAGGAGAACTTTATACCAAATGCACAAAGTGACAGGTAACCAGTGCAATCCAATTAGGAGAGAGTAACAGGATCAAAACATGTAGCCTTACAAAGCAGACGACAAGCAAAATTTTGTAGTATTTGAAGCCATCTTAATTGGAATTATGCCAAATAGCAGCAGTTATAGCAAATAATTTGTATCTTATGCCAATTAGCAGCTAAGTATTATATTATGTGCACAGCTGAAAGTATATTATATAACTTGCACGTACAACTTTGCATTCTAAGCATAAATATGGGCGCACACGTTTTTAGATCTAGGGAGTTAGTGTGTGCTAATTCAAGTATGAAAAGGGCAATTCTATAAATGGGATTCTCCATTTAGGCATCCTAATGCTATACAGTGAGAGCACCTGGGTACCAGATTCCATTCTAGAACCCAACATCAGTGCACTGGGGTGTTTATGGTATTGGGTTTGTTTGTGTTGTATTGTGAGGACAGGATGAGACATTGTGTTTTTTCTGCGTTTAGCTTTAGTTGGAATGCGTCCGCCCATGAGTTCATTATTTGGAGGCTGTGTGTGATTTCATTTGTGATTTCAGTTATGTCTTGTTTGAACGGGATGTATATCGTGACATCGTCTGCATAGATGTACGGGTTAAGTCCTTGGTTGGATAACGATTTGGCTAAAGGTGTCATCATTAAGTTAAAAAGGATTGGTGAGAGCGGTGATCCTTGTGGTACTCCGCATTCAGGTTTCCATGGTGTTGACGTTTTTGGGTTAGAAATCACTTGATAAGTTCTTGCTGTGAAGAAGCCTTTAAACCATCTTAGTATGTTTCCTCCGATCCCGAAGTAGTCTAGGATGTTCGAGAGTATTTGGTGGCTGACCATGTCGAACTCCTCCCTGAACAAAAGTGGGCTGCACGGCCTCCCGGTCCCCCAACAGAAAGCCAGCTCCTGGTCTCCCCGACCGAAAGCCATCACCCTCTCAACATCTGTAAGCCCTTCCTATGCCTACCTTAGAAGCCCTGATGGTTTAGTGGCCTCATCAGGGCAGGTGCGATCCCAAGTCGCTCCTACCCATGCCGGCTCCACAGTCAAAATGGCTGCCGGGGCATTCCGCAGAAATCTTGCAAGTCTGCTGTGGGAGGACGAAACAGGCATTTTAAGACTGGAGCTCCAATCCCAAGGCATGCCTACCCACACCAACTCCAATTTCAAAATGGCTGCCATGAACTCCCACAGCAGTCTCACGGCAGTCATTTTGATTGCAATGCTGGCGTGGGTAGCAACTGAGATTTACAAGGTAGGTCTTGGGAAGGCCTACGTATGGTGAGTTTCAGTGGGGGGAGGGGGGCGGTGGTGGTGGCAGATTTCATATGGGGGATCCAAGGGGCAGCGGCTGGTCTTTTTATTGGAGGGGTGGGGGTGGTTTTGGTTTTGATTTGGGGCAAAAATGTGCAGAGAATTTCAGCTTTGATCATCCTATAAATATAACTTATGCTCCTACATAGAAATATAGAAACATATAGGCAAATAAAGACCATGTGGCCTATCCAGTCTGCCCATCCATGCCATCTATTGTTCCTATCACTCTCTTAGAGATCCTATGTACTTGTCCCAAGTTCTCTTGAATTAAGATACTATTTTTGTCTCCACCACTTCCACTGTGAGGCCGTTCCATGAATTCACCACCCTTTCTGTGACGAAGTATTTCCTCAGATTACTTTTGAGTCTATCCCCTTTCACCTTCATCCTATGCCCCCTCATTCCGTTGCTCCTTTTCAATTGACTCGCCTTCTATGCATTTATTTTGCATTAGTATTTAAATGTCTCTATCATATCTCTCCTCTTCCAACTTTTGTTCCATAGTAAACACATTGAGATATTTACATTTGTCCCCCTAAAAGAACTATTCTGATAGCTCAAAGACTTAGAAGTGCTGAATTAAAGGGAGTGGTGAAGACTACACACTTCAGTAGTAAGGTCTGAACCCACTATGTGCCCCCTGTCTTCTGCTCTCTTTCCAGTGGGAGCTGTCCATTTGTCCTTTCATCCTATCTTCTTCAATTCCCTCACTACATCTATCTCTGAGATATTTCTTCAGTCTTTGCTGTCTGCCAACTCAAATTTTACTCTTACTCTTCAGTCCTCCATCTACATTTCACGTACCCATCAATTTTCCATGTCTTCCTCTAATATACTAGCTCTCCTATTTCTTATATCTCATTCCTTCCCTGGCCTTCTATTCCCTTTTCTTTCACTCACTCCTTATTACTATGTACCCTTCTCTGTGTTCACCATCTTTCTTTCACTCATCTTCCTTGACAACCACCATGGTCCCTCCCACCTGGCTGCACCATTCACAGCATGTGCCCTCCCTTTCCCTCCCTACACCCTTGTAGCCCAGCATCTCTTCTTTCTTTTTCCACCCACACTTATAGCCCAGCATCTCCATGTCCCCCTCTTTCTCTCCCTCACACATGTAGTCGAGCATCTCCCTGTCTCCCCTCCCTTTCCTCTACCCTATGGTCCAGTATTTCCCTGTCCACTCTCCTTTCCTTTCCACTGTTAAGGTCCAGAAACTTCCTGTCTTCCTTCTCATACTCACCTTTCTTGTGATCCAGCATCTCCCTGTTCTCTGCCCTTCCCCTTTACTATTTTGGTCCAGCATCTCCTTGTCCCCTCTCTCTCTCCTCCCTCCCCTTGCCCCCTATGAGCCAGTATTTACCTTTCCCCTTTCCTTTCCTTTCCTCTCCTTCCTATGGTCCAGCATTTCCCTGTCCCCTTTCCACCCCCCCTCCTCTCCCCTCTCCTCCAGTATAGCATCTCCTATCACCTCCCCCTCAACCCCTCTGGTTCAGCAACTCCCTGTTCTTCTCCATTCCCCTTCACCACTAAGGCCTAGCATCTCCTTGTCCTTCTTCCCTCGCTCCTACGGTGCAGCAACTCTCGGTCTGCTCTCCCTGGGCGAGTCAGGGGTGTTCACAAAAGAAGTGCATAGTGTTACAGAATAGTGGGGATCTGCACCCAATTTGCATGCCAGGATTTACACCAGATTTCAGCCAGCATAAGTCCTTGCGCTCAAAGTTGAGCGTCAGTGCTGGCACTGATCACTATTCTATAAAGAGTGTTCATCTCAAAGTGCCCTTTATAGAATAGCATTGAGTGCCAAATTTTATTGGTGCCAAATTTTCAGTGCCATTCATAGAATCTGGCCCATAGTGCATAAATGCAAGGAGGGGTTCACATGGGTGGAGTGAGGGAAGAGCATAGGATGTCACTTACATGTGCAAGTTACAGAATACCTTAAGATACGCATGCTCTTGCCAGATTTGCACAACAATTATGTTATGGCTGGTATAAGTTTTGAGTGTGTAAAACTTATAACTATTGGGCTCATTTTTGAAAGAGAAGGGCGCCCATCTTTTGACACAAATCGGGAGATGGGCGTTCTTCTCCCAGGGTCGCCCAAAGCGGCATAATCGAAAGCCGATTCTGAGCACCCTCAACTGCTTTTCGTTACGGGGATGACCAAAGTTCCTGGGGGGGTGTCGGAAGCGTAGCGAAGGCGGGACTGGGGCGTGCTTAACACATGGGCGTCCTCAGCCGATAATGGAAAAAAGAAGGGCGTCCCTGATGAACACTTGGCCGACTTTACTTGGTCCTTTTATTTTTACGACCAAGCCACAAAAATGTGCCCTAAATGACCAGATGACCTCCCCCTACTCCCCCAGTGGTCACTACCCCCTCCCACCCTAAAAAAAAATGTTTTAAATATTTTTCCAGCCTCTATGCCAGCCTCAAATATCATACCCAGCTCCATGACAGCAGTATGCAGGTCTCTGGAACAATTTTAGTGGGTACTGTAGCGCACTTCAGGCAGGTGGACCCAAGCCCATCCTCCCCTACCTGTTAAACTTGTGGTGGTAAATGTGAGCCCTCCAAAACCCACCAGAAACCCACTGTATCCACATCTAGGTGCCCCCTTCACCCCTTAGGGCTATGGTAGTGGTGTACAGTTGTGGGGAGTGGGATTTGGGGGGCTCAACACACAAGGTAAGGGAGATATGCACCTGGGAGCTTTTTCTGAAGTCCACTGCAGTGCCCCCTAGGGTGCCCGGTTGGTGTTCTGGCATATGAGGGGGACCAGTGCACTAAGAATGCTGGCTTCTCCCATGACCAAAGGGCTTGCATGTGGTCATTTCTGAGATGGGCATCCTCGGTTTCCATTATTGCCGAAAATCAGGGACGACCATCTCTAAGGTCGACCTAACTGTGGAGATTTGGATGTCCCCAACCGTATTATCAAAATGAAAGATGGCTGCCCATCTTGTTTCGATAATACGGGTTTCCCCGCCCCTTCATGGGTACGTCCTGCAAGGACGCCCTCAGGAAAACTTGGGCGCCCCGTTCGATTATGCCTCTCTTTGTGTCATCAGCAAATTTATGTTAATGTAATGTTATACTTCCCTCGACTCCTTAAATAGGATCGAAGTGGATTGCAATATAGAATAAAACCAGGTGACCAAACTGGGATCTTACAATGTCCAGCAAAAGTAGCATACAATTACAACTCAATAACTAATTGGAAAGTAAAATATCTTCTAAATAAGTTTGTGTTCAACATTTTATGAAAAAGTAAATAATTAAAATTGCCATGTCAACAAAATTGGTAAAGGATTCCAAATTTGAGATGACTGGTAAGAGAATAAAACTGTAAAGTATTTCTTAAAATGAAATCCTTTAAAGGGGGGAGCAGATATATTAAATCTGCTGCGAGTATTATATTTTGAAAAACATGTAGTAATCAAGGAAAGCATAGAACTCAATGCTAAACCCTCCAATATCTTATGAACCAGACAACAAGGTTTATAAAAAACTCTAGCCTCTATTGACAACCAGTTATTCCCACCTCTAGATCATTTATAAATATGTTAAAAAGCAGCAGTCCCAGCACAGACACCTGGGGAACCCCACTATCTACCCTTCTCCACTGAGAATACTGACCATTTAACCCTACTCTTTGTTTTCTATCTTTTAACCACTTTTTAATCCACAATAGGACATTACGTCCTATCCCATGACTTATTTCCTCAGGAGTCTTTCATGAGGTACTTTGTCAAATGAGGTACTTTGAAAATCCAGATGCACAATATCAACCGACTCACCTTTATTCACATGCTTATTCACCCCTTCTAAGAAATGTAATAGATTGGTGAGGCAAGATTTCCCTTGACTAAATCCATGTTGGCTTTGTCTCATTAATCCATGCTGATGTGTATGCTCTGTAATTGTGTTCAATATAATAGTCTCTACCATTTTGCCTGGCACCATTGTCAGGCTCACCAGTCTATAATTTCCCGGATCACCTCTAGAACCCTTTTTAAACATCAACGTTACATTGGCCACCCTCCAATCTTCTGTTACCATGCTTGATTTTAAAGATAAATTACATACTACCAGCAATAGCTCTGCAAGTTCATTTTTCAATTCTATCAGTACTCTGGGATGTATACCATCCGGTCCAGGCGAACTGCTACTGTTCAATTTGTCAAATTGCCCCAATACATCTTCCATGTTTACAGAGATTTGTTTCATTTTCTCTGACTCATCATCATTGAATACCATTTCTAGCACTGGTATCTCTCCCACATCTTCCTCGGTGAAGACCAAAGCAAAAAATTCATTTAATCTCTCTTCTATGGCCTTGTCTTACCTGATTGCCCACTTTATCCCTTGGCCATCCAGTGGTCCAACTGATTCTTTTGCCGGAGAGTATTTGGAAAGCTTTTCAGAGACTGAAAAATATGGTCTCTAAAACAATGGAAGAAGTTTCAGCTCTTGTATGTAAGATGGATCTGCTTGCTAATAATGTTGAAGGAGTTAAGACTGCTTGTTCTACCTACATTAAACAATTACAAGATGAGATTAAATCTCTTTCCCCTGGGATGATATCTAGAGATATGTTCAATAAATATTTTGTTGAAAATTTAAAATTAACTTCTGAAGCTATTCCCCCTTTGAATAGAATTTATAGGCTGGCCAATATTCAGCCGGCGACTGTCAGCATTTTTTTAAAAATGCTAACTGTTGCCAGCTATACTATTGAGGGCTAAATGTCATGGGAATGGCCACCGAAGACTATGTGGGTCCCATCCAATATTCATCCAGGGCCTGCATATGACAGTGGCCCTGGCTGAATATTGTCCAGGACCTGCATAACTATTGTTGGCCCTGAAAGCCCCCTGATCCCCTTCCCAACTTCCCAAAGAGACCCCTCCCTCCTACCCCCTGACCCCCAGAATGAGGCTTCCCACTCCAACACCCCAGATCTAGGTAAGTCCACTGGGACTACCTGAAGTCCCTGGTGGTCCGTGGGGATCATTGGGGGCTACTTTCTTACCAATCTATATGTTACAACTTTGCCTTACCCTTCACTATCAATTATGATGTTCTATTACGTATTGTGTTGATATTGCAAATAGTATACCATGCAACACTTTGTATTGTTAGTTGAATATTTTTACTGCTGTAACTGCCTATTGCTCATGTTTGATCTATTCTTACTGCACACCACCTTGAGTGAATTTCTTCAAAAAGGCGGTAAATAAATCCTAATAAATAAATAAATAAAAGCCCTTTCACTCCTGCCACTTGCAGTGGGCCTTTACAAATGGCAGCTCGTGGTACTACACAAAGTGAGAGGCTTTCAGGGCAACAATAGTTATGCAGTTCCCAGCCGATATTCAGTGATGGGGTCTGCATAGCTAGGCGGATGAAGTTAGAACAGCTTTTGAGCCAGTACTGAATATTGCTAGCACCCACATAACCCCCAGCTCCTACCCGATACCACCCCAGCACTGCCCCTGACCTGCCAACATTTTTGTTGGATATTCAATGGCATTGAGGTGGCGATAAGGGCTCTCACGCTAACCTGACAGTAACCGGGCAGTGCATGGCGATGTCCAATTACCAGTGGGTTATCGCCGTGCAAGCCTTTTCCGGGGATTTTCTTTTTCCCCCTGAAATGGCATACGGTTGGGGCGGGACTACCACCAGTGGCCTGGGCCAGCAATAGTCCCGGAAGAGTGAAGGGCCCCTTAATAAAGTACCTAATGACAGACTGCTGAGGAAACTAAGAAGTCATGGATTAAGAATTGGTTAAATATAGAAAAGAGAGTACAGTTAAATGATCAATATTCTCAATTCAAAATAGTAAATAGTGGAGTTCCCTGGGATCTGAACTGAGACCACTGCTTTTTAACACATTTATAAATGACCTGGAAACAGAAATAACAAGTGAAGTGATCAAATTTGCTGGTGACACAAAGTAATTCAAAATTGTTAAATCACAAAAGAATTGTGAGAAATTGTTTTTCACACATGTGGTGTTGCTCCACTGTGGGCCACTGAGCTCTGATATTGCTAAGTGATTTCTGACTTCTTTATTCTATATTTCCACTGTTTGACTGTGGTTTTGCTTTCAGATTTCTGTTCTCTGTAGTTACTTGTACTGCTTAGTTATTTTGAGCTTGTTGCGCATCTGCTAAAGAAAATACAATATTTCTATTTCTCTGCCCTGCTTTCTGTAAGAGAGAACAGGCCTTTTTTTTTTTTTTTTAATTTAACAGGAAGTATTTATTGAAAGTGAAAACAACACTTACAGCACAAGGTTAATAGTACAAAGGCAAAATACAATAGCAAATGTAAATAACAACACCCAAACAAAAATACATAGGAAACTTCCCTCTTTTAACAACTCCCATTACCAGGACCAAACAGCAAATCATCCCCAGCCCCATAGGAAGAGTGAGCACAATATCTATTCCCTAAACAACAGACAACCCAAATAAGAGAATAGGAGAGAGAAAACTCATCAAGTGAAAAAAATTGGGATTTTTCAAAGTTCCCCAGACCCTTTTCCAGCTGGGCTCAGACTTACTACTACTACTACTACTTATCATTTCTTTAGCGCCACTAGACGTACGCAGCGCTGTACACTGGACATAAAGAGACAGTCCCTGCTAGACAGAGTTTACAATCTAATTAGGACAAACAGGACAAATAAGGGATAAGCTACTACTACTACTGAAAAGGTGTGAGCAAAATCTAAATAAATAAATAAGGGAATTACTAAGGTGAGAATGTTAAAACATGGGTACTGAAGCCTTCCTGTGTGTAGCAGTCATCTTCTCCATCCGACAAATGTAATGACGTACTTCTCCACAATTCTAAAGAGGGCACTTGCGAGTTCTTCCAACAAGTCACCAAAGTCAGTTTTAGCAGCATTGAGAAAGTGTCTGACCAAAGCGACCTATCACTTATGAAATCCAGGGATATTCCTATTGAGCAAGAAGATCCCAGGATCCTACAGAAGCCGAAAGCTGGTAATCCATAGAATCTGAAACTGAACGGACTTTCAAAAGGTATGAGTCTTAGGACAAGACGACCAAATATGTCCCAAGGTCCCATGGTGGCCACAAAGATGCCAACAATCCGGGCTGGCTTGGGGGAATCACCTACTGAGCCTGTTTGGTGTCAAGTACCAACAATATAAAAGCTTGACATTGTTTTCTTTAACAGTAGATGAAACAGCAATTTTCCTAAAGAAAGTTCCATTTTATCCTAATCCTCGGGTAAGTAACTCACATTCAGTTCCCTCTCCCACTGCTATCTATGCAGCACAGGGGCCGGAACAGAATCCCGAAGGTAACCATAGAGTGTAACCACCAAATGTCTAGTGTGCTAAAAGTCTTCAAAAACATCCTCCAAAAAGGTGTATTCCCCAGTCAAACAAGCCCTATAGGGCTTAGGCATTAAAAGATGTTTCAACTGCATATAAACATACTGACGAGAGGGAGAAAAATCAAAGTCATGTGCCAGCTCCCCAAAGGTCAAAAAGGTATCCTCATTAAATAATTGACCCCAATGAGCCAGATCCTGGTTCTTCCATGTCCTATAGATCGAAGATGTCATACCTGAAAAAAATAAAGTATTGATACAGATAAGGGTATACCTGGACCTTTGGAAATCTCACCTCTTACCCATGCCATCCCACAATTTTAAAGTATGGAGGACTATGGGAGGTAGGTCACCTCCTAGCCTGCAAAATCTCTTGGTTAGCTACAATAAATATCCCAATGGGACCTCACCCACCTGCTGCTGTTCAGTGTGAACCCATAACCTGTAGGAATGGTTTTGAAACAACTCCACTGCTGCTCGAACCTGAGCAACCCAATAATAGAACTAAAGATTAGGGATCCCAAGACCACCCAGCCCTATGTTTCTATACAATACCCTCCTTGCAACCTAAGCCTATCAAACCCCTACCCCAATAAATCTCAAGGTACAAGATTGTAAGGACTCCAAGACCTGCTTTAGAATAGCCACTGGTAAGACCTGAAACAAATAAAGAAATCTAGGCAACATATTCATTTTAATAGGGGGTCATATTTTTCCACCCGAAGAATAGTTAAGCTCTGGAACTCGCTGCTGGAGGATGTAGTAACAGCGGTTAGCGTATCTGGGTTTTAAAAAGGTTTGGACAAGCTCCTGAAGGAAATGTCAGTAGTCTATTATTGAGACAGACATGGGGGAAGCCACTGCTTGCCCTGGGATTGGTATCATGGAATGTTGCTACTATTTGGGTTTCTGCCAGGTACTTGTGACCTGGATTAGCCATTGTTGGAAGCAGAATATTGGGCTAGATGGACCATTGGTCTGACCCAGTATTGCTGTTCTTATGTAGGAAAAGTAGATTTGATCATGTGACCCTGTTATTTGCTGGTCTTCATTGGCTCCTCATAGAAGCACTAATTGTTTTTAAACTTTGTTGTTTAGTTTTTAAAACAGTATATGGTGATGCTCCAGATTATTTTCTTTTATTAGTTTCTTTGTCAGGTACTTCTTTTAAGGGTCAAAGTGTGGATCATCATATTTTGCAGCTACCATTTTTGAAAGGTGTAAAATACAGATTATAGTTCTATACGTTCAATCTTTAGTTTTCCATGCCATTAGAATTTGGAACCTTCTTCCACAGGCTATTTGTTCTTCATCCTCTTATCTGTTGTTTCTGAGAAAACTGATCTTTTCACAAAGTATGTTTTGTGAATTTAGGAGATTGATTTGTATAGTTATATATAAGTTATACTTTTTCTTTTGGTACCTATGAGGCCTTTTTGCAAAGGCGTGCTGAAAATTGCCTGCAGTAGTGTAGATGCGTGTTTTGGGCGCACACAGAATTATTTTTCAGCGCACCTGTAAAAAAATGCCTTTTTAAAATTTTTGCCGAAAATGGATGTACAGCAAAATGAAAATTGGCAAGCGTCCATTTTGGGTCTGAGACCTTACCACCAGCCATTGACATAGCAGTAAGGTCTCATGTGGTAACCAGGCGGTAATGGTCTACGCACATAAAATGCCAATTACTGCCCGATTACTGCCCATGCACCAGAAAATAAAAATATTTTCTGGCACGCATAGCGGACACACATCAAAAATGAAATTACCGCAATGGCCACGCGGTAGCTGGGTGGTAACTCAAAATTGACGCGTGTTGGACATGAGTAGACATCTACATGGCTTAGTAAAGGAACCCCTATATGATTGTTACAGTTGGGTCCTTTTGTTACCTGCCTTGCACCTTTTTTTAAGTAATTTGGAAGGATACAAGCCTTTAGCACAGTACAGAAGTTTTCAATCCATTCCTCAGACACATCTAGCCAGTCAGGTTTTCAGGATATCCACAATGAATATGCATAAGATAAATTTGCATGCATTACTTCCATTATACGCAAATATAGCTCATATATATTCATTGTGAATATCCTGAAAACCTGATTGGTTAGATGTGTCCTGAGGACTGAGTTGAGAACTCCTGCTCTAGAATGAAGAAAAAAATCTCCATTATGAAGGCTCAAAAAATACATAAACCATATTTTGATCATCTTAAGTTCAAATGTTTTCTGTTCTCTTTTTGCTCCCACCTTGTGAGATTGACAAGAGAATGCTGGTTTTTGAGAAATGTTCACGCACTGAGGCATCTCTCTGCTCTTCTCTATAATGTGTTTATTATATGCCTTTGAAGATTTTCTCTTGTCTGTAAGGTCTGACTTGTTTCACTGATGTGGCATCATTCTTCTCATGTTTTCTATTGGACCATGAAAACTAAATTCCTCGTGGAGCACAAGTGTGAACCTTGGTCCCATGTAGGCATCTCTAGGGATTAACTGCGAATGCCTTGTACTGACATTTGGCAGTTTGTTAGTTATTTTCCAGGAGCACAAGCAATCTGTTCATTGGACTGTTTTGGCATATGTGTTCTGCCATGATACTCTTATTGTGTTATCAAAAAACAATAGTACCATATGGTAGCAGAGAATGAATGGTAATAGTGTATTTAGAACACATTGTACATGAGAGGCAAAATATTGTTATAAATAAAGCATTTTCCCACCAGATCCTCATTGCTTGAAGCTTGTCTATTCACTGTGAGGCTAGCGCTAGTAAAAGGGCTGCGTACATTAAGGATTCTGATCATTATAATTTTTAGCTGAAACAAAGTTGGGGGGGTTGAAAATTAATCATGGGCTCCCAAAATTGTTCTTTGAAAAAAAAATAGAGCACCATAAATATTTTCATTTTCAAAAATTAGAAGGTACTTGAAAATCTGTATCCAATCAGGACTCAAGTAAAGTGGTTGCCATATTAGTCCACTTTTAAAGGTAATAAACATAACATTCAAGAGCTGAATTTCCAAAGATTAGCATTCTTGCTTTGATCAGGTCTACAGCTCATCAACCTTGTGGCACTTGGACAGATTGGTAAAAGCTAGAAAAATTATTTGAAAAATAGTCTGCAGAGGCTGTAACTCTGCATCCCTTAGGTTTTTTGTTTGCTTGTATGGAAGGGTTTGAATTTTATTTTTTCTTATCCTGTTTTCATACCAATTTGTTTCTTAGTTAACACCACATTTTCCCACCAGGGGGCAGAATTACCCTATAATCATGCTATGATTCTCACCGCCACGGATTTCAACACAATTAGCAAAGAAATGGTAAATTTATAAATCAAACCTTACTTGTATGATTCTTTGGTTATCTATGACATATTATCGAAAGAGACAAAATTCATCAGGAAAAAATTGAGATGGTTGGTCAAAAGCTTTGGGGGCCCCTTTTATGAAGCTGTGGCAAAAGGGGGCCTGCACTGGCGACAAACGCCAAGGCCCCCTTTTACTGCAGCGGGTAAAAGGCAGGTCTTTGTTTTTTTCAGGAAATGCTTGTGCAGCAAGTGAAGCACTTCCTGTGTGGCCATTTCAGGGGGGAGCACTTACTGCCACCCATTGAGGTGGCTGTAAGGGCTCCCGCACTAACCCAGCAATAACCGGGCAGCATGCAGCACTGTCCAATTACCTCCGGGTACACATCGGTGCTACAAAAATTAAAATATTTTTGTAGCACTGGATATGACACATGCTTGGGGTGGGAACTATCGCCGGGCAGCTGCGGGAGCCCGGCAGTACTTCCCTTTTAGCAAGTAGTAAACCCGCGTTGCACTTACCACCGCTTTGTAAGGACCCCTGAGTTTGGCAGCTGTGAATTTTCACTTGTAACAATTTATGCAGTTAACTCCAAACTGTGAAAATGGTTTAAAATATTGATCTCAGATAATTTACCTTTGATGAGCAATTAATGGGAGTAGATTTCCAGAGCTGTTTCAATACTTTTAACAGATTAGGAAAGGATCATCTGCCGGATATTCAACGCAATTTAGCAAGTCAATATTCAGCCCACTGTCCAGACAGCTGACAAGATGAAGTTAGAGCATCTTTTTTGGCTGTCCTAACTTTATCCAATAAACTTATCAAGTCGCTATTAACAGGATGACTATCCACCTTATAATTGAAAGAGAAAAACGCCTAGATTTCGACCCAAATCGGGAGATAGACGTTTATCTCACAAAAACGAATAAATCGGTATAATGGAAAGCTGATTTTGGACGTTTTCAACTGCACTCCATCGCAGAAGCGTACAAAGTTGACGGGGGCGTGTCAGAGGCGTGGCGAAGGTGGAACTGGGGCGTGGTTATCGGCCGAGGAGAGATGGGTGCCTTTCGCCAATAATGGAAAAAAAGTATGCGTTTGTAGCTAGAATTTAGGGCACTTTTCCTGGACCCTGTTTTTTCACGAATAAGGCCCCAAAAAGTGCCCTAAATGACCAGATTACCACCAGAGGGAATCGGGGATGACCTCCCCTGACTCCCCCAGTGGTCACTAACCCCCTCCCACCACAAAAAATGATGTTTCACAACTTTTTATTTTCACCCTCAAATGTCATACCTACCTCCCTGGCAGCAGTATGCAGGTCCCTGGAGCAGTTGTTAGGGGGGTGCAGTGGACTTCAGGCAGGTGGACCCAGGCCCACCCCCCCCCTACCTGTTACAATTGTGCTGCTTAATGCTTAGTCGTCCAACCCCCCCAAACCCACTGTACCCACATGTAGGTGCCCCCCTTCACCTCTTAGGGCTATAGTAATGGTGTAGACTTGTGGGCAGTGGGTTTTGAGGGGTATTTGGGGGGCTCAACACACAAGGGAAGGGTGCTATGCACCTGGGAGCTCTTTTACCTTTTTTTTTTTGTTTTTGTAAAAGTGCCCCCTAGGGTGCCCGGTTGGTGTCCTGGCATGTGAGGGGGACCAGTGCACTAGGAATCCTGGCCCCTCCCACGAACAAATGCCTTGGATTTAATAGTTTTTGAGCTGGGCGCTTTCATTTTCCATTATCGCTGAAAAACAAAAACGCCCAGCTCTCAAATCGTCAAATAAAACATGGACATCTATTTTTTTCAAAAATACGGTTCGATCCGCCCCTTCACGGACCCGTTCTCGGAGATAAACGCCCATGGAGATAGACGTTTTCGTTCAATTATGCCCCTCCACGGGAACTGCTTTCACTTTACCCACAGACCATCGCAGTGCTATCTAGATAGTGCCAGGACAGTCTGTGATCATTTCAGCAGCATTATCTGGATAATGCAGTGGTTCTCAACTGGTGTGTCACAACACACTCGTGTGTTGCAAGCACCTGGCTGGTGTGCGCAGGGCCGGCAGTGAAAACATCAGTGGTACTGAAATGCTTTTATGTTCCACTTATACATTCATTATTTTTCCTAAAGCCTGTTCTGTCGATTTACCTGAACATGATACTAACTGTGATTGAAGAATTTGTCAGCTTCATTTTCATGAAGAAGGTGTTTGTTTGGTGTATACAGTACTCATTTCATACTAGATCATATTTGATCCTGACGCAGGCGCTGTGCGCTGAAACATGGCCCATGTCAGGTCCACATTGGCAATTTGCTTTTAAATAAAAACAGCTGGGTCCCATTTTTGAAAACTCCTGGTGCTTTCTGCTGTTTTTTGGACATTGTTAATACGTTGGACCCTCTCTGTGTTGTGATATTGGCCACATATACATTCTGACATTTTGTCATCTTTTACTCCTTCCTTCCTGACCTGAGGAACAAAGTTCTGGCCTTGGAAAGCTGTCAAAAAATATATTTAGTCCAATAAAAAAAGGTTTTTTTCTTGTTTTGTTTTATTTATATTTATTACCTTCAAAGTGGACTAGCACAGCAACCACACAGTTTTAACCATAGTCTTGTAACTGTCAGTGCTTTTGCATTACTATCATGCTGTCAGACATAGCCAGAAAATATACTATCATTTGTTTTTCCAAACTCACTTTTTATACAGCAAATTGACCATTTGTCTATGTAGTGAACACAGTGGGGTGTAATTTAGATTATAAAAATTGATAAAAGTAACACTGCTCCTTCTCCTCTCATATCTTTGGAAATGATCACGTGATCTAGTCACCAAATATGATCTAATGAAAAAAGGAGAAGACTGCCCCCGAAGCACAACACAATAACAAAAACAATTGGGGGAGACCAATCTAATTCCAACCAGAGGCAAGTTTATTGATAATATTAAAAATATGTGAGATACAATGATCCATTCCTACCCTAGCTGAGATAATATTTAACCATCTCTCTGACCTCATGTGCAACTTTCTTTAAATCAGTCACCTTACTGTCTAACTCTTCCTACTTTCTTACCTTTCTATATGCTCCATCTTTGCTTTACCCTTCACTATCAATTCAAATGTTCTATTACGTATTGTGTTGATATTGTAAGTAGTATACCATGCCATACTTTGTATTGTTATTTGAATTTTTGTACTGCTGAATTGCCTATTGCTCATGTTTGCTCTATTCTTACTGTATAGTGCCTTGAATGAATTCCTTCAAAAAGGCAGTAAATAAATCCTAATAATAATAATGAGCATTTTCGATATGATGACTAGGTCTGACTTTGTACGTTTTGCTCAAGACATCAGGAATCCGAATAGCAAATATAGCCATTTTCGAAACAGCAAAATGTCTTTTTTTTTTTTTTTTTTAAATGACCACTTGCTAGATGTTTTTATGCTCTGTGCATTTATCTTTTTGGTCTATTTTTGAATATAAAATATCCAAGTGAAAAATGCACAAAATCAAGCCATTGGGATGTAGGAGGAGCCAGCATTTTTTAGCAGACTGGCCACACAGACATCCCAGCAGAGCAGAGGGGCACCCTCGGGGGCACTGCAGTGGACTTCACCTATAAGCTCCCATGTACACATCTCACCGTTGCTCCCTTATATTGTATAGTGAGCCCTCCAAAACCCACCAAAAACCTACTGAATCCAACTGTACACCACTACAATAGCCTTTATGCCTGCTGTGGGTACAGTAGATTTTTGGTGGGTTTTGGAGGGCTCACACTTTTCACCACAAGCGCTTGGATCCCCTTCTCCATAGCGCACTGCACCGACTACTAGGCTACTCAGGGACCTGCTTGCTGCTCTAATAGGACTGGCTATAACATCTTAGGCTGTCATAGAGGCTGGTATGTACGGTTTCTTTTACATTTGGGGGGATGGGAGGGGGTTGATTACCACTGAGGGAGTATAGGAGAGGTCATTCCTTTATTCTTCCAATGTTCATTTAGGTCAATTTTGGGGGCTTAGTTGTTATTAAAACAGGTCTAGCTCAAAACGTCTTAGTTTTAGTCCTAGTTTACTAAACAAGCCAATCAATGCCAATTATTGGCATTAATTGGTCTTAATTAAGATTTACGTGCAGATTGTATTCTTTAATGATCTGTGCATAAATATTAATGTGCATAAATTTGGGGGGGGGCATGGCTAGGGGCATTTTGGGGGCATTCCAAACTTTTCTGTGCGTAAATATAGAATTCAGCCAAACTGTGCCTAATTTAGGCACTGGTATTTACACCTGCTTTTAGCAGGCGTAATTGCTGGTACTTAAAGTTAGGCACGGTTTATGCTCTAAGCGCTATTATATAAAAGAATAGCACTCAGCATGTAAACCTTTTGGTGCCACTTATAGAATTTACCCCTATGGCATGTTCCCTAAAACATATAGAACAGCACATAGTGCATATATGCACATAAGCGGCACACCCACTTCTATATGGTGCCTACATTTCATACAATTACCTCTAGATTGTATAAAAAGAGGCAAACTTTTATAAAAATGTTTTTTCCACCTGTAGTACAGCTTTTACACATGGAAAAAGCCTTATAAATTACCCCCAAAGAGAGCAAATTCCAAATGATTCAGTCAATGGACACTCAGTTCTACATCTACATGGATGATGTGCAGCTGCACATACCCACTGAACCTGACTTACCTACAGCCCTGAAGAAACTGACTACATGTCTAACATCAATTCAAGAATGGTCTAAACACAATAAACTTTGCCTGAACCCAAGTAAAACCAAGATTCACTGGGTCCCCAACACAAGTGGACATATACCTGACATCAAAATCTCTTTTGGAAAAGTATGAACTCCCCCTCAAATCACAAGTCAGGAACCTTGGAATACAGTTAGATTCAACACTTACTCTGATTCTCCAAATCCAAGCAACTTTTAAGAGCGCTTCTATTATTTGTGACAAGTACGCTGCCTTTTTCCTTACATTGAGAAGTGTGAAGATGAGGCTATTGTGATGATGAAGCTCCCCCCTCAGGATCTCAGATCCCTCTTTCACTCAGGGTGAGCTGGTTCTCAATATGCAGATTTTATGCAAATTAATCTACTACCCTTTTCTGCTCAGGGTGACCTGCTTTTCAAAAGGCAAACATACTCAGGTCTCACCAATCGGGCTATTTTCATACACATCTTTATTCCAGCCTCTGGGGCACACTTCTTTTAGCTTAAAACACTTTCACAAGCTTAAACAGTTCTTCCAGCTTAACCATTTCATTTCTTCCTACTCAGTGCAATCTTCCATTTTAAACATTTCTTCTTGCACAGTTCAATATCCATAGATTTCTTCCCCCTGAGCCCTCTCACACAGGCATTTGGGCTCAGTACTAACTCAGTCCCTGGCAGGGTTGCCAGGTAGAAATTTTTTTTCCAGCCCAATCCGGGCCAGAAACCAGCCCAAAACCCGCCCAAACACAAACCCCGCCCCTGACACCCCCACCCCCGCGTCACCGGCCCCGCCCCCGCCGTCACCGGCCCCGCCTCCCACGTCATCGGGCCCGCCTCCCCGTCATCAGCCCCGCCTCCCAAGTCATCGGGCCCGCCTCCCTGTCATCAGCCCCACCTCCCCGTCATCGGCCCCGCCTCCCACGTCATCGGCCCCGCCTCCCACGTCATCGGCCCCGCCCAAATCGTCACTAACCCCGCCCAAAAACGTCACTAACCCTGCCCCCCGCGGCCGAAAAAAATCAAAAAGCCGCCCAAAAAGCCGCCCGGAAGCCTAAAAAACCGCCCAAAAAACCGCAACCCGCCGCGGGCAAAAATTTCCCGCGGCGGGGCGCGGAAAACCGCCCAATTGGGCGGTAAAACCGCCCACCTGGCAACACTGGTCCCTGGACACACAGTCCCTCCTTGTAGCACACAGCTCTAGACACACAGTCTTTTCATCTTGGACACACAGTCCCTCTTCACTGTTCTAGACACACAGTCTTTTCCTCTGGGACACACAGTACCTCTTCACTGTTCTAGACACACAGTCTTTTCCTCTGGGACACACAGTACCTCTTCACTGTTCTAGACACACAGTCTTTTCATCTGGGACACACAGTACCTCCTTGAACACATAGTTCTTATTCTTGATACTCTAGGGCCTTCTTACCCCAGCCAGCTTCCTTCTTGGGAACACACAGTTCTACCCCCAGTCCAAAGGGCACAGCCAGTACTTCTCATGGGGATCCCCCTGCTTCAGTTACCAGCCCTCTTCTTCAGCTGCCAGCTCTCCTCTCTCCCTCACAACTCAGGTGGGGTCTTAAGTGGTTAATGGCCAAACAGGACCCAGCCCATAACCTGCTGTACCTGTTTCCACCTCCAGGACTCTCCCCGGTCCTAGCGACCTCCAGCTATACCTCCCCTTACTGGCTCCCTTTAGTGACTCACCCAGCCCTTCTCCATGGACATTTTAGGGGGAACAGCGCCCTCTAGGGGCCTAACCAGGGTAGGACAGCCTCTTCCTTCTCACAGAAGACAAATCTTATCCCAGTTGTACATGCCATGACAACATCAAGACTGAATTACTGCAATGCACTATACAATGGTCTGACTACAAAGGGCCTGCACCAGCTCCAGTTGATTCAGAATGCAGCAGCAAGACTCATAGAAGGTTGCAAGCGACGTGATCACATCACACCATTTTTGCAAAAACTTTATTAACTATCAGTACAATACAAGGCTAAATTTAAAACTCCATGTCTGATCTTCAGGGCCCTTAAAGAAAATGTCCCCAAGTACTTGAACAACAAGATCGCCCTCTACACACCTCCAAGAACTCTAAGGTTCTCCCAAGGAGTATCCATAACCACACCCTCTCCAAAAGACATTACACGATGTGATACCCACAAGCGAGCCTTCTCCGAAGTAGCCTCCACACTCTGGAATGCACTCCATGAAAGGCTGCGCTTAACACAAGACTATCTCTACTTCAGGAAGTAGGTGAAAGCTTTGCTGTTCACAAAGGCCTTTAATGGGAGAAGTAACTAACTTGTTAATCTACATACTGCAACAGGACATGTTTATCCATTCCTATCCTAGCTAATATTTAATCACTTCTGAGCTCACGTGCAGCTTTTTTTAAATTAGCCCCCTTATATTCTAACTCCTCTTACTCTCTTACCTATCTTTATGTTCCATCTTTGCTTATACCCTCACTGTCTATTAAAATGTTGTATTACATACTGTGTTGACATTGTAAGTAATATACTATGCCATAGTTTATATTGTTATTTGAATATTTTTACTGCTGTAATTGTCTATTGCTTATGCTTGATTTATTCTTTTTATTCTTACAGTATACCACTTTGAATGTATTCCTTCAAAAAGGCAGTAAATAAATCCTAATAAATAAATAGTTTTCTATTGTCTTATCCATACAAATAGACTATTTGCAAAGTACTCACCCTCCTGTCAATAAAAATATGCACTGATGGTTCTTTGAGTCTGAGTGACTGTCAGGATCTATTATTTTCCTTTGTCTGCTGCTTCTCTTTACTGCTCCCCAGCAGCTGCCGTCCTAGGCAACTGCCTAGTCTGACTACTGGTTACGTTGGCCCTGGCGATTCCATCAAACGTTAAGCTAGGAAAACAACAGTATATAAAAGGAGAAAGGCTGCAGCGCAACAATGAGCGCATGCAAGCGGAGAAAGGCTATGGGGAAACCTGGAAGTCCTGCCTTTCAGTGCTGGAGATGAGTGCTGGCATCAGGCTGAACAGACTGCTTTAGGGAGAAAGGGGAACCCAAGTAATGAGAGTACTTATGGCAGTGCCAGTGAACCACATGAAAGAGAAGTGGCAAAGGTTGCAGGAGATAACTCTCTGTATCAAGTGAGGAAAGCTGTACAAGTTAGTGCAGTCATATAACTTTGACCCATGAGCAGGAGGAGGCAAAAGTGTTGCTGTGTTTGGAAAGAAGAAGCAGTGGATATGAACTCAGAGAAGGACTAGGGCTTTGTGGTCACAACTATGGATATGTCAGTGCAAGGCCCATGGTGAATGTGCATGTCTGGAGCACCACCTGGGTGCATCTGTAAAGACAATAAAACTAGGGAACAACAAGGGACCATATAATAATGATATTTCCCCACAGGACTGGCTTAGCCATTGGAGCAGGTGAGGCACTGGCTCAGGGCACCGGTGATAAAAGGTGCAAAAATCTCCAGTCTCTGACATCACCTGATCTAATGGTTAAGCCTTTTCTTTCCCCCCCCCCCCCCCCCCCTTTCCCACTGCCTTTGGCCAGGCCATGGGTCTTCCCTCTGCCACATCCTGCCCACAGGAAATTGCGTCAGAAGAGGCAGAATGAGGAAAGGAAAGACCCAGGGCCTGGCCAAAGGCAATCTGCCTTCAGAAGGGCTGCTACCATCCGGTGGCTTGCCTCGCAGTTTCTCTTTTTGAGCCAACTTCGCTACCATCTCTGCTCTCTTCGGTAGTGAGACAAAGCCCAAGGCCTGCTTCTCTCTATCCGGATACAATCGTGTTGCAGCAGTATTTATGGCTGCCACACTGTGAGCTCCGCCACGCCTCGCACCTCGCACAAAGCCCAGATCCCGATAGCAGTGGATCCCCTCCGTAGGAACAAACTAATGTTGGAGAGCGGCGGTAGCAGGGAGACAGCCCCGGGCAATTCCCACTGCAGCCTGTAAAAGCACGAGAACTGCCAAACGCTCCGTACCGGGACCCTGACCCAAGATGGCGGCCTAAGGAGGAAAGCGGCATCAGATTGGGACACAAACCGAGTGGTGAACAGGGGAGCCAGAAAGCTCACGAGTGGTACGAACCCGCAGCAGAGACCAAGAAGCGGGGAGAGTGGGAAGAGCGATCGGCGGCGGGAACAACCGCGAACAGGTCCGTACCAGGTAGGACCCTGCAATCAGCAGTCAGGCCCAGCGACCACGAGGACAGCCACGCAATCCCCCCCCCCGGGAAAGATCGAGTCGCAGGTTGGCACTGAGTTCGCCGATCCGAGAGCTCACCCTCGGCCGTCGTGCTCCCCGGCAGGAACTGCCCGGGACCGTGTCGGTTGGGAGTCGGAGGGCGCTCGCCTTCCCGCCGCATAGCGCGGCCTGCCCGCACCGCGAGTCTTCCAGACTGGGCTGTCCGGGTGGTGCGAGGCAGTCTTCCACAGGCGCCCTGGTTGCTCTGCTGCTTGAGGGCAGCCCAGTTCGGTTGCTCTGAGAGCAGCCCAGCTGCTCTAGCTCTCCCTGGTCCACCTGAGCTACTCTGCTTGCTTGCTCCAGTCTGACGGTTCCAGCTTGTTCCAGTCCGCTGATCCAGCTTCCCCCCTGCTTGTTCCGGTTCATCTGCTCCGGCCTGCTTGCTCCAGTCCAGCTGCCCTAGCGTGTTCCAGTCCGCCTGATCCCAGCTTGTTCCGGTTCGCCTGATCCCAGCTTGTTCTGGTCTGCCTGATCCCAGCTTGTTCCGGTCCGCCTGATCCCAGCTTGTTCCAGTCCACCTGAGCCCATCTTGTTCCAGTCCGCCTGAGCCCATCTTGTTCCAGTCCCCCGATCCAGCTTCCCCCTTGTTTGTTCTAGTCCATCTGCTCCAGCCTGCTTGTTCCAGTCCAAATGCTCTAGTGTGTTCCAGTCCGCCTGCTCCAAGCTTGTTCCAGTCTGCATGATCCCATCTTGTTCCAGTCCCCCGATCCAGCTTCCCCCTTGTTTGTTCTAGTCCATCTGCTCCAGCCTGCTTGTTCCAGTCCAAATGCTCTAGTGTGTTCCAGTCCGCCTGCTCCAAGCTTGTTCCAGTCTGCATGATCCCATCTTGTTCCAGTCCGCCCGATCCCAGCTTGTTCCAGTCCGCCGATCCAGCTTCCCCTGCTTGCTCCAGTGTTCCAGTCAGGCTTCTCCCTGCTTGTTCCAGCCCATCTGCTCCAGCCTACTTGCTCCGGTACACCTGCTCCAGCCTGCCTACTCCAGTACATCTGCTCCAGCGTGTTCCAGTCCGCCTGAACTAGCTTCCTGCTTGTTCCAGTACACCTGCTCCAGTCTGCCTGAACCAGCTTCTCCCTGCTTATTCCAGTACACCTGCTCCAGCCTGCCCGCTCCAGTACATCTGCTCCAGCGTGTTCCAATCCACCTGAACCAGCTTCTCCCTGTTTGTTTCAGTCCATCTGCTCCAGCCTGCTTGCTCCAGCTTCTCCCTGCTCGTTCCTGCTCATCTGCACCAGCTTGTTCCAACCCGCCTGCTAGCTTGTCAGCCATTGACTTACTTGCCTGCCTGCTAACTTGTCAGCCCTTGTCTTACCTGCTCTCCAGCATCTCCCTGCTCATTCCTGTCCATCGGCTCCAGCATGCCCCAACCCGCCTGCTAGCTTGTCACCCACTGATTTACTTGCCTACCTGCTAACCTGTCAGCCACTGACTTACCTGCCCCCAGCCTCTCCCTGCTCGTCCCTGTCCATCCGCACCAGCTTGCTCCAGCCCGCCTGCAAGCTTGGCAGCCACTGTCTCACTTGCCTGCATGCTAACTTGTCAGCCATTGACTTACTCTCCAGTCCATCTATCCCTCCAATTCCAAGCCTCCGGCTCTCCGCTCTATCTATCTACTTCTTGCCTCAGTCACTACACTTACACCTGTTACACCACAATCACTACTCATGGCCCCTGTCCACATCCTCTTCCTTGCCCTGTCCCTTCCTAATCTTTTTCCCCTCCCCTTACCGCTGTCCACCACTGGAACTCATTGCCCACCTATGTTCCCTCCCATCCTGCCCGCTACGGCAATCCCTATTCACCCCCATCCCTCACCACCTCACCATCTCTCTTGTCCCCCTCCTCCTTCCTAGCCCTTAATCTTCAACACCTCCTTCCTGCCATTAACCCTTCACCTTTCCTCCTAAGTGCACCCCGTCTTCGTCGCCTTCGTCGCCCAACCTCCCCCACCCTCCTCAGCACTCTCCTGCTCCTCCTCCTGCTATCCGCGGGAGACATCAATCCTAATCCAGGCCCCCCTCACCTGTCCTCCTCCTATCCATGCAAATGATTCCATGATGCCTCCAATCTCGTCTCTATTCCCCTCCTCTCCCCCTCTTCCCTCCCCTTCTCATGTGCCTTGTGGAATGCCCACTCGGTCTGCAACAAACTGCCCTTCACCCACAATCTCTTCATCTCTCGTTCCCTTCAACTGCTCGCCCTAACTGAAACCTGGCTCTCCCCTGACGACTCTGCCTCAGTCGCTGCCCTTTGTCATGGAGGTTATCTCTTCTCCCACACTCCCCGCCCAGATGGCCGCGGTGGAGGCGTCGGGCTAATTCTCTTGCCCTCCTGTAGTTTCCAACCACTCCTCCTGCCGCAGTCTCACTGCTTCTCGTCCTTTGAAGCTCACTCCATCCGACTATTCTACCCATTACCACTCAGAGTTGCAGTCATCTACCGCCCCTCCTGATAAGCCCCTCTCTTCATTCCTTACTGACTTCGACGCTTGGCTCACCGTCTTTCTTGATCCCGCATCTCCATCCCTCATTCTTGGTGATTTTAACGTTCACGTTGACAACCCATCCAACTCCTACGCTTCTAAATTCCTCGCTCTGATATCCTCCTTTAACCTCCGACTATGCTCTACCACCCCTACTCACCGTGATGGCCATTGTCTCGACCTCGTTCTCTTCTCTTCCTGCTCACCTTCTAATTTCTGCACCTCAGTCCTTCCTATCTGAGATCATCACCTAATCACCCTCACACTTCATCACCCTCCCCCTCAACCTCGCCCAACTATAACCACTGCCTTCCGGAATCTCCAAGCTGTCGATCCCCCTACCCTATCCTCTCACATCTCCAATCTCTTCCCTTCCATCTCGTCTTCTGAATCTGTCTACACGGCTGTCTCTACCTACAATGAAATTCTCTCCACTGCTCTGGATACCATAGCTCCATCTCGCCCCACTAAGCGCATTAATCCTCAGCCTTGGTTAACCCCTTGCATCCGTTACCTTCGCTCCTGCACCCGATCTGCTGAACGACTCTGGAGGAAATCTCGCACCCTGTCAGAATTCACCCATTACAAATTCATGCTATCCTCCTTCCAGTCCTCCCTATTCCTTGCCAAACAGGAATATTATTCTCAATTAACTAATTCTCTTGGCTCCAACCCTCGTCGCCTCTTCGCCACCCTCAACTCCCTATTTAAAGTGCCCTCCGCTCCCACCCCCCTCACTCTCTCCTCAAACACTAGCTGACTACTTCCGCGATAAAGTGCAGAAGATAAACCTTGAATTCACTTCCAAGCCTTCTCCGCCCTGTGACTTCTTAACCCACTCCCTCAACCAACCTAACCTGGCCTCCTTCTCCTCCTTCCCTGAGATCACCGAAGAGGAAACTGCTCACCTTCTTTCTTCCTCTAAGTGCACCACCTGTTCCTCTGATCCCATTCCCACCAATCTGCTTACCAACATCTCTCCTACAGTTAACCCCTCAATCTGTCACATCCTCAACCTCTCTCTCTCCACTGCTACTGTCCCTGACACCTTCAAGCACACTGTAGTCACACCACTTCTCAAAAAACCATCACTTGACCCCACCTGTCCCTCCAATTACCGCTCCATCTCCCTTCTACCCTTCATCTCCAAATTACTTGAACGCGCTGTCCACAGCCGCTGCCTTGATTTCCTCTCCTCTCAGGCCGTCCTCGATCCGCTTCAATCCGGCTTTCACCCACTACACTCAACAGAAACAGCACTCTCTAAAGTCTGCAATGACCTGTTCCTTGCCAAATCCAAAGGTCACTATTCCATCCTTATCTTCCTCGACCTATCTGCCGCCTTTGACATCATAAATCTTAATTTACTTCTTGACACACTGTCCTCATTCGGGTTCCAGGGCTCCGTCCTCTCCTGGTTCTCCTCGTATCTTTCCCAACGCACCTTCAGAGTATTTTCTAATGGCTCTTCTTCCACCCCCGTCCCGCTCTCGGGGTTCCTCAAGGATCTGTCCTTGGTCCGCTTCTTTTCTCGATATACACGTCTTCCCTGGGCTCGCTGATCTCATCACATGGTTTCCAGTACCATCTCTATGCCGATGACACCCAGCTCTACCTCTCCACTCCCGACATCACAGTTGAAACCCAGGCCAAAGTTTTGGCCTGCCTTTCAGACATTGCCGCCTGGATGTCCAACCGGCATCTGAAACTGAACATGGCAAAGACTGAGCTCCTTGTCTTTCCACCCAAACCCTCCTCTCCTCTTCCCCCACTCTCCGTCTCTGTTGCCAATGCCCTCATCCTCCCCGTCTCTTCAGCCCGCAATCTCGGAGTCATTTTCGACTCCTCCCTCTCCTTCTCTGCCCATATCCAGCAGACAGCTAAGACCTGTCGCTTCTTCCTCTATAATATTAGCAAAATTCGCCCATTCCTCTCTGAACAGACCACCCAAACCCTCGTCCACTCGCTCGTTACCTCTCGTCTTGACTATTGCAACCTTCTTCTCACTGGTCTCCCGCTTAGCCACCTATCCCTCCTTCAATCTGTCCAAAATTCCGCCGCACATCTTATCTACCGCGTGAACCGATACTCTCATATCACCCCTCTCCTCAAGTCGCTTCACTGGCTCCCGATCCGCTACCGTATACAGTTCAAGCTTCTCCTATTGACCTTCAAGTGCACTCAATCTGCAGCCCCCCATTACCTCTCTACCCTCCTCTCCCCCTATGTTCCCACCCGTAACCTCCGCTCTCAGGACAAATCACTCCTATCTGTACCCTTCTCCACCACCGCTAACTCCAGACTCCGCCCCTTCTGCCTCGCATCACCTTATGCCTGGAACAGACTTCCCGAGCCCATACGCCATGCGCCCTCCCTGCCCATTTTCAAGTCCTTACTCAAAGCCCATCTCTTCTCCCTTGCTTTTGGCGCCTAACCACCTTCCCCATTCATGATACCTACACTGACTACATAGTTTGTTACCTTTAGATTGTAAGCTCTCTTGAGCAGGGACTGTCCTTCCCCATGTTTAAACTTGTTCAGCGCTGCGTAACCCTGGTAGCGCTATAGAAATGCTAAGTAGTAGTAGTAGTACTACCAGAACTCACACACAGTTTACAGGACCATTGGGGGAACAGGAGAGGAGAAGGAGCGATGCTGGACCTGTGTGGTGGAGGAGAGAGAGAGACCAGGCCAGGAGGGTGGAACGAGAAGGAGAGAGATACTGGTCTGAATGAAGGAAGGCGAGATGCTGGACCCACAGGGCATAGGGGAGCGAAGTGATCCACAGGGGGCAACAATGTGGAGGGAGGTGCCAAAGCAAACTGGCTCAGGGTGTCACAATCCCTTGAGCTTGGTCCTGTTTCCACATCTGCTGATAATGTCAGCAGGGCTTATAGTCAAAAGGGCTACAAAAATTAAAACTGAGACATATTAATTCCTAACTTGTTGTAGTGGAGGAGCAGCCTAGTGGTTAGTGCAATGAACTTTAATCCTGGGGAACTGGGTTCAATTCATACTGCAGCTCCTTGTGACTCTGGGTATGTCCCTTAACTCTCTGTTACCCCAGGTACAAATAAAGTACCTGTATATACTATGTAAACTGCTTTGAATGTAGTTGCAAAAACCACAGAAAGACAGTATATCAAGTCCCATTCCCTATCCCTTTCCCTTAAGGACATCACAATATTAAAAGATGTTATATGTGGAACATGGCTCAGTGCCCAATACATCAAATGATAAGATTTTATCAGTTGGAATAGTTCTACCAATAATAATGCACATTCTGCACTGAAATACTGAAAACGCTGACATTTAAAATTGCAGAGGCGGATGAAGCCTGATGCCAGAGGAGAGAGCATCTGTGTGTAAGTTGTAGCTGGTACAGCTAGGCCCTTGTTCACGGAGGCTCTGTGAGTAGGAGCTAGGTCTTATAATTTGTCAGGACTACCCGGCCCCAAGACAATGAGTGTGTCACTGGAACTCCAGCACAAAGAGAGAACAATTGTGTGGCATTTCAAGTAAATTAAAAGTATTAGCTCTCCATGCACGCCCTTAAGCGATTTTAATAGTGAGGGAGACAGATTATTTGTGGTTCTTTAAAGGTTCAGGATTCAGTGAAAGACTTGCATGAACTGCCAGGCAAATTTGCATCTAGGGAAACATAAGAATTTGTGCACCGGTCCTGAGAAGTTAGAAATATTAATTTTGTTTTAGAGCAAATATATTGACTTCTTGGGATCAGATCATGTGGGACTGGATTTCGTAGGAAATGCACAGGATTCAACAGTAGTAGAACATTGCAGGAGTTCGCCTACACACAAACTTTCACCTTTTGAGCTGATCAAATTATACTGAGCTGAAGTAGAGAAAGAAAATCCATATATAGGCTTGAGCTCTATAATATTTATATAGGGTTGCACTTTCTCATAAAAGTTACATATTGTGATGACATTGTAATGTAGCATACTATGCCATACTTTGTATTGTTGTTTGAATATGTTTACTACTGTAATTGTCTTTTGCTTATGTTTGACTTATTCTTGCTGTATACTACCTTGAGTGAATTCCTTCAAAAAAGGTGGTAAATACATTCGAATAAATAAATAAATAAATAAATAAATAAATAAATAAATATTTACCTGGGCAGAATGCAGAAGCATGGTGAATGTCCTCTAAAGAAACAGAATCAAGGTGTGTAAGTAGGGATGTGCATAGGCTAAACAAAAAAAATTATTTTCCTATTTTTTTTTAAATAATTTGCTTTAAAATTATTTAGTAAACAATTTTAAAGGTGCATTAGAACTTTTTAATGCTTGCAAATCAATTGCATTCACATTAATTCATAGGGTCACATGTGTGAAATTGATTTTGTGTACTAAGGGGCCCTTTTACTAAAGAACATTAATCGTTAGGGGTAAATTCAAGAAAAGTTGGCTAAAGCTAGGCACCAAGTATGTAGATGCTAAGTGACAGTTCTTTTTTTTTTTCTATTTATTTATTTATTTATCAACATTTCAAATTTAATCAAGCACAGAAACAATACTTGTACAGAAAAGTATGACCCGACATGACATTATGCAATTATGCTGAAAAAAAAATAAAATTAAAATAAAAAAAAGAAACATTTTCTGTCAGTCATTACTCAAGTCTACTATTTTGGATGCAAGATGTTAAACAATGGAAATTCAATTATAGGAAAAATTAAAGGAATTTGCTTCATCTGACAAACCTAAAGATACCAGTTTAATTAAATATAAAGAGAGCTATTGTTGGGATACCCCAATAGTTCTTTTAGCTGACAAAAAAGCTGTAAGTTAGGAAGAGTCAAAAAAGACATATTTTACCGATTGGTACTTAATGACACATTTGCAAGGATATCTCAAAAGAAAGTGGCCCCCAAATGAAGAACCCCTGGCTTCATCAACAAAAATTGTTGACATCTCTTCTGGGTATCCTTGGAGACATCTGGGAAAATTTGAATTCTCAAAAAATATTTTCAATAACCAGTTCTTATCAGGTGCCAGCATTACAGTGGCAATCAAAGTTGACACCACAACCAGTTCAGTATCTGAGGACTCCAATAATGCAGAAACATCCAACTCTTGATTATCTTGATCTTGCTGATTTGCCATTAACTTAGTAGGTAAATAATATACTTTTGAGAATGGCAGAATACTTTCTTCAACCACTCCTAATACTTCTTTAATATACTTTTTCAACATATCTTGAGGGAAAACTGTAAATTGTTTAGGAAAATTAAGAAATCGGAGATTGTTACTCCTTGAAGAGTTGTCAAGAAATTCAGTTTTCCTCCTTAAGTATGTCAAACCTTTAACAATAATACTTTGGTGAGACCGTATCTGCTGCAGTTCTTTTTCATAAGCCTTATTTTGTTGAGTTAAAGTTTCTAATCTAGAGTCAGTTTCTTTACATTTCTTTTCCAAATTAGACAAATCTTGTGTCAATTTTTGAACTTGAGGGCATAATACTTGCCCAAGTCCACAATTAAAGTTCATAAACTGTCAAGGGTTACCTCAGTAGGTTTAGCTATAGATAAAGGAAATAGAGTCCTTGTTACCTCGGATTCCTTATTGTTAGAAAAATCCTTCTCCAAACTTGCAGCTTCTGCCTCCCGCACCACATCAGATGTAATGTGGAAGGCAGAAGCTCCCTGTCACTCCGGGTTCCCTCGGGCAGATGAACTGCCTCCCATCTCTCCTCTCCCACCCCATATTTGGGAAGCAGAGTTTGAGACGCCGCTAACGGGGAACTGCTGCCTCATGGCTGTGGGGGAGGAGCTCTCATGTCGGGGCTAAGCAAAAGCTCTAGCCCAAGGAGCGCCCCAGGGTCTCCACCCACCCCAGCCCGCTCCAGCAGGCTGCCTTCCAACGCCACTGGAATCCCAGCTCTCTGAAAGTATGAATCAAGAACGCAGACTCTGGAAGGTAGGCTTTGCCGCTAAGAGGCTGCAGAGGCGGGTCGGCCCCTTCTCTTTGGCAACGCTGTCTAGCCGAAAGGATCTCGGAGAGCTGGTAGGAGCGTCAGACGCCAACAGCGGCCATCTTGGACCAAGTGACAGTTCTATAACGGGAAATCCATGTGGAACTGCCTTTCTAGAATACTAGTATAAGTCTGCATTTTCATGCCTAACTTTAGGCTGATGTGAAGGCTAATGCCTAAGCACTGGCAGTTAGATGCGTAAATGACAGTATTCTATAACATTACGCCTAATTCCTGGGCACTCCTCTAACCTGCCCATGCCCATCCCAGGTCCATGCCACCCCATCCACCAGGAGTTGCGCACCATTGAAACTAGATGCTCAGTTTATAGAATAAGGGTGTAAACCAGTTACATGTATAACTACAAATTATTGCCAATTAGTGCTTGTTAAGGCCAAATATAGGTACTTATCATCAATTGTATATTTAACACTAATTAGCATAATTGACCCTATTCTATAACTGCACGCCCAATTATGTGCCTAACTTGGGGCACTATTTATAGAATTGGGGGGTCAATGCACATATTACCACATGCTACCTGTTAGTGCACCAACCCAGTAACTGTTACCATGTTAGAATGATGGCACTTGCTAAATTGCATGCTAACTGCATGCCCTGTTGGAAGCAGGGAGAAAGAGGAGTGTGAGTATGTACTGCACAGAGCAGTTAGTGCACAGGACTTTAGCATGCACTATCACTTGTGCAGTTAGTATGGCTGCACCTACCATCATTTCATGAGGCAGTAAATGTAACTGCCTGATCGCAAAACATCTACCTCATGGTAGGTGCATCAACATCAACTCCCAATTCCCCTGACACCTTCCAAGACACTTAGTAGTCACCTACACCCCCAATCTTACTGACAACAGTGACACCTTGGATCCCCCAACCCCCAACACTCCCTGGATCCTACAGGCAATCCCAGGTGTCTACTAAGGAGCAAGAGTAATCCCCAGTCACTTCTACCCACTGTGAGCCCGAGGTTCAAAATGGTCACTCTGACCTCTAGCTGTAGTCTGACAGTACTACATCTAAGGTTCAAGTTGCCAAAAGTTTCCCTACAGACTTTGCACTCATCGCATGTTAAGTCTGCAAGGAACATGCGGTAAGTGCAAAAAAGTGTATCACACTTTTAGGGCCCCAATGTTATTTTAAACACCCTAGTAAACGAGGGTCACGTGATGCTGTGAGGGGAAGCGGACGTGCTTTGCTTCGCCCGCTCAGGGAACCTCATCCTTCGACACCTTTAGCTAACAAAACGCAGTAAATTGGAACTGAAACCATCTTAAATACAGGAGAAGAACGCATGGACAAATTTATAAGCAGAAATTCAACGCAAATGTCCTTAAAATCTTCAAAAAGAATACAAGATCGCGTGCGTATGGGGGAAGACAAGATGGCGTCGACGCCACCATCTCCCTCGCAAATACAACAGCCATCCACCCTGATCCCTGAGATAACAGAAGCGGTGGTAAAAGCACTGGATCCCCGGTTTTTACAACTATCGGAACAGATAGCAGGAATTGCTCAATCTACCGTAGAACTTACTCGGCGAACTGGGGAATTGGAGTGTAGAGTATCCGACGTTGAAGACATTTTGGAATCACACTCCTCAGCGATAAAGCAGCTGGAATCTTTAACTAAATCTCAACAAGAGAAGATCGAAGATCTAGAAAATAGATCTCGAAGAGAAAATTTGCGATTTCTCGGCTTTCCTGAATCGCTGCCAGAAAAATCTTTACTAAACACCCTGCAAACTTGGCTAACAGCACAATTTCCGTCGGCAGGGGAAATTTATCCTATCACCCTAGAACGTGCTCACCGAGTGGGGCCAGTCCGCGCGACGGATAATAGGCCCAGGATCATAATCGCAAAGTTTCATCGATACTCACAAAAAACACAGATTCTAAGTCAATACAAAAGCCACCCGGAGGATGTTAAATTTGATGGGCAGAGAATACGACTCTTCCAGGATTACTCGGGGGCTCTCTCCACGAAACGACGGACATTTTCTCCAGTTTGTGCGCTACTAGTAGCAAGGCACCTACGCTTTTCCTTACAATATCCAGCCATACTGAAAGTTTCACAAGGGAATCGCTGGTACTCATTCCACTCACCAGAAGAGGCAAAAAGCTGGCTGGAGACATTAGAAATAGAATCCTAACGGGTTTGATTGACTTTTATTGAAACTTATAGCTGTAATAGAAATGCTAATGGTAATTTGTACAGTAGTAAGTTCCAAAGATATAGTGTAATAGAAAACGAAATGTTATACATTATAAATGAAGGATGGGGGATCCCTTAGGGCATCATCCTGACTCTTGTTCCGTGCTCGACGTAGGAAGTTCGGGACAAATGGTGGGAGTTTGGGGGGTTAAAAGAGGTGGGGGGAGGGAGGGGGCTGGGGGTGCGGGTAAGGAAGAGCTATATACTGCTAAGTGCTTGCAAAAGATGATAAATGTGAATAAGGTAATAACAAATAATTATAAATCCTTGCGGTCTAATTTCTCAGTGGTCTACCGTCCTAAAGCCCAGGGCGATTTTCCCCAACCTGAGAGATTGGTCAGCAGGTTAGTGTCTCAGAGAGAGTGGTTCTCGGAGGAGGCTGGGCATCCGGGGACTTTACACAAAATGATTAAATTCTTGAAATGCGGTGACAGGCAAAGTACAAAGGTGATGTTAAACTTAGAATAGTTTCATGGAATGTTGCCGGCATCTCATCCCCGATAAAACGTTCCAAAATATTGACTCAATTAAAAAGACAGAAGGCAGACATAGCATGTCTGCAAGAATCTAAACTAACGGACACGGAACATCAAAAATTGCAGCAGCAATGGGTAGAGCATTGTTATTATTCGTCTACGGATAAAAAACGTAGTGGGGTAGCCATTTTGATTAAAAAAAGACTGCAATGTCAGACACAGCTATTGTATAAAGACAGTGAAGGTAGAATAGTACTTTTGAAGGTAAATTATCAAGGTCAAAAATTTTACTTATGTGCACTTTACGGGCCTAATGGGTACTCACAGTCCTTTTTTCAATCTCTTATAACTTTGGGTCATAAATACCTAGATGCCCCTTGGGTTTGGGCAGGTGATTTCAATACAGTCTTAGACCCACAATTAGACCGATCATCATCAAGCCCTGGCTCGGGATCTGGGAGGAAGGGAGGACTTGCTCACTTTTGCTCCACCTTACAAGTGGTAGACCCGTGGCGTCTACTAAATCCTACTGCCAAGGACTACACACACCAATCGAAGGCCCACCAAACTTGGTCACGCATAGATTATATAATGATATCTACCACTTGGTTTTATAAAATCCACCAAGCTACCATTGGCCCTTTAGCTGTTTCAGATCACACTCCAATATGGATTGATTTGACAATGGAGGAGCGAACTAGAGAATCTTATATATGGAGATTCCCCTCTTATTTAAAACAAGATAAAAAATTTCTAGAACACTTACAATTGAGTTGGAAGAACTATGAGGAAACAAATCTAAGCTCCTGTTCATCTGCAACACTCTTTTGGGAAGCTTCCAAGGCAGTGATGCGAGGAGAGGTGATAGCATTTATGAGTGCTAGAACTAAGCGTTTAGCGACTGCTATTATTAATCTAGAAAAGGATTACCGAAAAATAAAACAGACATTTATAGCAAATCCAACACCCTTAAATAGAGAGCAGATGAATGCTTCCTTAGCAGCACTGAATGCGTATATTCACGAAAAAACTAAATCCAGACTAATCATTAGGAAACATAACTACCAACGTTTTGGAAACAAATCCGGGAAATTACTAGCACACCTGGCACGCTTTGAAACCCATCAGAAATTTATCCCTATGATAAATACAGAAGGTGGACGTCATATTTCTACTCCAACAGAAATGGTACAGGTTTTCCATTCATATTTCAAAAAGATGTACACAAGGCCACAAAATGAGCAAGGCCCGGGTTTAACTGATTATCTTGAAGATGCGGGTTTACCACCAATATCTTCAGCAGCCCAACTCCAATTATCACAGCCAATTCAAGCCGTAGAAATTCAGAAAGTAATTAAAGCCCTACCAGGAGGTTCCTCTCCAGGTTTAGACGGCTTTTCCCATGAGTATTATAAAATGTTAGAGTTACAATTATGTAGCCCATTAATGGATTACTATGATGCAGTGGTGGATAGGGGGTTTTTCTCTTCTCGAGAAAATGAAGCGTTGATCACTCTAATACCAAAACCCGGTAAACCTCGTGATAGGGTTGAATCCTATAGACCTATATCCTTATTAAATGTTGACTTAAAAATTTTAGCCAGGATTCTAGCTGACCGACTAGCTATTCATATACCTCAGATAGTGGGAGAACATCAAGTAGGATTTGTACGAGGACGGCATTCTGTCCTAAATGTGAGGAAAGTACTTTTATCTATAGCTCACTGTAAATCAAATAAACAACAATTAGCATTGGTCAGTCTAGATGCGGAGAAAGCATTTGATAAGGTCCAATGGGATTATTTATTTCAGGTCCTTACACATATAGGTATAGGAGGTTGGTTTTTACAGGCTATTAAATCTCTATATTACAACCCGACTGCTAGTGTTTTGGTAAATGGACATAAATCAAATTCGTTTGAGGTATCCCAGGGAACAAGGCAGGGATGCCCATTGTCCCCATTATTATTCTTGCTTTATCTAGAGCCCTTATTGCGAACCATACAACAAGATACGGACATCTTGGGGGTAGAGTTGCCGGAACAGCCAGTGAAGATACTGGCGTTTGCGGATGATATTTTTCTTACGCTCACTCGACCAGATAGTTCTATACCAAGACTACTGTCAACACTAGATGAATTTACCTTTTATTCAGGATTCTCCCTAAATTATCAAAAATCATTGGTCTTACCAATTCAGTCTGAAATAAAAGATAATTGGGTTGGCCCATTCCCGTTAAAGTGGGAATCTACAGTAGTTAAATATCTAGGGATATATATTCCGGCGGACCTATCACAACTATACCATAAAAATATAGAAGCCCACAAAATCAAAATGGAAGAGGTAATGCGGGGCTGGCAGGGATTACCCATCTCATTGCTGGGGCGAGTGGCGCTGTACAATATGATCTTATTTCCAAAATGGATTTATATGTTTCAAACTCTGCCACTCATGCTGAGTTACAAAGACGAGAAATGGCTGGGCAGGCAATTAACCAAATTTCTTTGGCAAGGGAAAAGAGCACGTATCTCACTCGCGAGAGCCATGTTACCACGTGCCAAGGGGGGATTGGGGTTATTGAATTTACGCCTTTTCTCAGTAGCTAGTAGTGCTCGTCACCTCTCCGACTGGTTCAGATCAACTCAATTTTTCACCTGTACCAGGGCAGAAATATCCCTTCTGAAGCCACAGCATTTTGCCCATTGGCTCCACTCCACGGCAAAGGGAGCAAACCTCTCGAGACACTTAAATATAATTTTTCGGCCTCTGCGCAGGGCGTGGAGGCTGATGTGTAGAATGTATGCTATAAACCCTGAGATATCACCATTACTGCCAATTCAAGGGAATTGTGATTTCCCTGTGGGAGATACGTCGCGAGTATTTCAAATGTGGGCCTCAAAGGGGATATGTTATCTCTTTCATGTGATAACGGAGCAAGGGACTATTAAGTCATTTCAAAGTTTATGTGAGGAATTTGGTCTAGCTGAGGATGACATATTTGCATACTACCAAATTCGCCATTATGTGCAGTCCTTGGATAGTAGGATGCTCACTTCAGAAGTGTGGGAGAGACTGAAGGACATATTGGATTTAGAGGCCCAACTCCGCACCCCACTAAAATACTTTCATGGCATGTTGAGAGATAGAATGGGAAAATATGATTATTCGAAAGAAGCACAGAAATGGAATCAAGAGTTAGTCTTAAATATGAGACCAGACCAGGTAGAGTCTTGTCTAATGTCAGTTTATCATCTAACAGACAATGCCAGTTGGTGGGAGCTCCATTATAAGTTTGTACTACGATTACATATCTCACCACACAGGGCATATCGAGCTACTCTGCGAGAAAATAGCAACTGCCCAAGATGTACAGAGGACCAAGCCCACTTGGGCCATATGTTTTGGACCTGCAGGAGAATCAAGCCATTTTGGGTAGCTCTCACAAGACATGTTTCTACCTTTTGGAAAGCTGTCTGGCGCCCATCACCGGAGCAATTGTTTGACATCTTCTATATACAGAGTCCTATACCACGAGGCATGAAAATCTTCCTGAAAAAAGCTATGTTGATGGCAAGGAAGGTAATATTGCAACTGTGGTTGGAACCGACAGGGCCCACGATTGCGCACTGGCGATCGTCAATGATTCAATTTTGTACATTGGAAAGTTCAGGAATCTTAGACCTAGCCTCAAAGAAAGGGGATATATTTTGTACTACTTGGGCACCCTTCTGGGACACATTGACTTCATCAGCACGAAGCAAGATTTTGAACTTATAAACTGGACTAAACTCAAAGAGATAGATATGCAATAACAGGAATAGACAATTGTTCGTAGGGAGGGGGGGAATGGGAGGGGGGAGGATGGGAGAGGGTGAAAATATGGCAACATACTTATTTGTTTATTCAGAATCGAGAATAACTGTTAAACATGGTTTTCAAAGTTGTAAAATTAATCTGACTATAAATAAAGATATTTATAAAAAAAAAAAAACACCCTAGTAAACTAACTAAAGGCGCACTAATAAAAGCACATCTCAAGAATTGAGTAAATTAAAACTGAATAATTAGGGATGGCTCAAGAGATTGTGGCGACCTGGACCAACTTTTCCTTTTGTGCCCTGCCTCCCCCTGCCCTGCCCCTTGTCCCCCCCACCCCACCCCAGCATCAAATACAATTCAATAATTTAAACATGTGTTTCTCAACCCAGTCCCCAGGACATACCTTGACATTCTGGTTTTTGAGGACATCCATCATGAATGTACATAAGAAGTTTGCATACAACAAACACAATACATGCTAATCTCTCGTTTGTGGATATCCAGAAAACTGGATTGGTCAGGGTCCCAAGGACTAGCAAGCAGATGATCAGAAGCCCCACGCAGTTCCAAACAGTGCTCTAAAATAATGCTGGTACAGCGTGGGACGTTATTAGACCTATGATCAGAGATAATTGCATGCAAATTTAAGCACACAATTATCTCTGATCATGGGGTAGAAGTGCAGGAGAATTGTGCCTGAGCATGCATTCAGCACAATCCTCCCGCACTTGTTTGGCAGGTCAGGGCTGTCAAAAGCCCAAACCTGTCAAACACAGGGGCTGGAGGTCCATGGGACCACCAGGCCCCAACTACCCCTGCCTCGAGCAATGGGAGCTGGAGGTGCGACAGACCTCCGATCCCCCCCTCCAGGTTCAGGGAGGGCTGGAGATCTGGTGCGTCTCCAGCACCTCCTAACTCCCCTCAACATTTCCCAAACAGTACCTGGTGGCCCAGTGGATGACCAACCCCCCCCCCCCCCAAGCAACAGGGGGGCTGGAGGTCCGCTGGACCTCTGGTCCCCCTGACGATCCCCCCCTAGGTTCAGGGAGGGCTGGAGATCCGGTGGGTCTCCAGCCCTCCTATCCCCCCAGCAAAGGGTCTCTGGTGGTCCATTGATCAATCCGCCCCCTCCCTCCTCTTCCTTTGACGCCGCAAAATGGCGGCTCCCAGCCCTGCCCAGTGTATCCTGGGATTCGCTGGGCGGGGCTTCAAACCATATAAGATCAGGTTTAGACAGCAGTTTAAATGCTTCAGCATCCTGCTCCTTCTTGCAAGGCACACTAGGATTGGACGTCCAACCAGCATATCTTCTGGGAGAAGGGGGTGGTGGGTGGTAGTTCCAAGGTGCTCTGTGCAACTATCAGAGGGCAGCTCCAGCTGGGGGGGCAGGTTGAGGACCTGAACAGCTTCACAAGCCAGCTGCTGTGAAGGTAGAGAGCCTGAAAACAGAGGAGCATCAGTGTCAGTACGGGCACATTAGCATCAATGTCAGAGAAGGGAGGAGGGAAAAACACTGAAAGCCACCTCCTATTCCCTGCCTGCACTGCTGGGAGTTGGAACCGGGGACCGCAGGCTGGATAGTAATCAAATGCCAAGCATAACCTATGTGCCAGTGACATCACGAGTTCAGTCTTTGGCACCCTGGGTCAGTGCCTCATCATAAGCTCTCTTGAGCAGGGACTGTCCTTCCCCATGTTAAACTTGTACAGCGCTATGTAACCCTGGCAGCGCTATAGAAATGCTAAGTAGTAGTAGTAGTAGTAATTATAGTAGAAAGTACACTTAGCAGTACATTTTCAGAGTAGATCTTTGAGTTTACATTGAAGAACTGAAAAAGCAGTGGCATCTCTAGACAGGAATATTTGAGGTGGCACCAGGGGGGGCAATCTAGGTATGGGAGGGGTCAAGTTGCTCCACTTTCTCTGTTTGATGTCTCTATTACACCTGTCCAATCTTTTCGGTACCTGGGTGTCATCATTGATTCCAGACTCTTTTAATTCCCAAGTTTATGCCATTATTAAGAAGGGATTCTATTGGTTGCATCATCTCTGATTTTCTGGACTTTACTTCCCTTCACACCCTTATACATGCTCATATCTTGATTATTGTAATGCTGTTTTTTGTGGAATTTCATCTTCACTTTTTTGTAGATTGCAAACCAGTGCTTTTTTTGTAGAAAAAAAGGTGCTAGTACTCATTGTGGGTGGGGTCACCACATATGACCCCACCCCTATTATAGCCACACCCACATTAGCCACACCCCTTATACCAGCCATGGCGCATATAAACAGACATCATTGAAAATATTATACTAGTATAGGAGAAAAAAATAACATGATAATTTCTGTAAGTTGTTACAAGTCCAGTATACCCAGTGCAAAATAAGACAGCAGATGTAAATTCTCAAATTGGAAATATTCCAGACACTAAAATGAAAATAAAATTATTTTTTCTACCTTTGTTGTTTGGTGACTGTTTTTCTGATCATGCTGGCCCAGTATCCGATTCTGCTGCTATCTGTCCTCTTAACTCCATTTCCAGGGCTTCCTTTCCATTTATTTCTTTACTTTCCGCCTTTCTTCTTGCCCTACTTCTGTAAGTAAAAGCTGGGTCCTCCGCAGACTTGACTGTCCAGTGGATCCAACTTCTGCCTATTTTCTTCATCCATGTGCAGTTTTTCTCCTCTCTTCCTTTTCCCTCATCTCATCTCCTTCCTCACTCTTCCCTCCCCTCCATCCATGTCCAACATTTCTTCTCTTCCCCTGCCTCCCTCCAGCCACTCATGCCCAGCGATTCTCCTCACTCCCCTGCCCCCCTCCAGCCACCCATACACAGCGATTGTATTCTCTCCCCTGCCCCCCTCCAGCCACCCATACCCAGCAATTGTCCTCTCTCCCCTGCCCTCCCTCCAGCCACCCTGGTTGTCGTGGATTCTTCGGGGCAGGCAGGAAATATCCCCAGTCTTTCCTGTCCACTGCTGGCACTGACTCTCCCGCGGCGCTACTGTATCGCTCTTCAAAATGGCCACCGAGACTTATAAGGGCGGCCTCCAAGACTTCAGCAGAAGTCTCGCAAAGCTGCCGCTGGAAGTCTCGGCGGCCATTTTTAAAGAGCGATCCGGCAACAGGGGAGGGTCAGCGCTGGCAGCGGGCAGGCAAGACTGGGGATCTTTCCTGCCTGCCCCGAAGAATCCATTGCCTTCTTCAGGTATGGACCCTGTAGCTCGGGGGAGGGAGGGAGGAGAGCCGGCTCACCCTGAAGAACAACTGGCTCTTGTGAGCCGGCTCCAGCACACCACCGGATGGACAAAAAAGGTGCCGGTACACCGTACCGGCACGTACCGGCACAAAAAAAGCACTGTTGCAAACTCTACATAACTCTGCAGCTCGTTTTTTGTGCAAGGCTCGAAAAAATACGATCACATTACTCCTCTCTTTTTCCAGTTGCACTGGCTTCCAGTACAATTCAGATGTATGTTTAAGATTTTATGTTTGACCCACAAAACGCTTCACCTTGGTACACCTGCTTATCTTGCTTCTGTAAAACCCTACACCCCCTCTCGTGCCCTTCGTTCACTTGATTTGCACTGGTTAGTTCTCCCTTCTCCCAGGATTGCCCATTATGAATGTACTTGTTCCTCTGCTGTTTATTTTCTTGCACCTTTACTGTAGAACACACTTCCTCCTTATATTTGATCTGAGTTGTCATTTTTTAAATTTAACATTTTGTTAAAAACCTATTTTTTTACAGAGCTTTCAAAATTTCATCATGATGATTCGAACATTATGATGTTCTGTTTGTCTCAACAGCTCAACACGTGTACCTAAATCTCTTTGATTTCTATAGAGTATGTATTGCATGTTTCTTGTTGATTGGTCTTTTCCTATTTTAATTTGGCATTCCATTTCATTTTATGCATTAATTTGTATTGTTTTGTTAGCCACTATGACCTGGATTCAGAAATGGCGGGATATCAAGCTTTTTAATAAACGTATTCATAAACATTTTTACACATCATACCCTTCTCCCCCCACCCGCACACACACATACACTTTTCAATTGGTATTATAATTAATAGTGTCATTCAAACAAATTCTTCTGCATGGGAGTGGTCTGGATTCTGTACAGGATTGGACGGAATTTCTACATAAACCCTGAATGTCCAGTTCTATATTACAACTTCTCACTGAAGCTGCAGGAGGCAACATACAAGGCTGCTGGTACATTGTACTTCTTAGACACTCATGCTCCAGCATCCTGTCAGTCCTGTGCTTGTGTACTAGGAAGATAAGTGAATTGTTCATTTCCTTCCACCTGTTCTTCCCTCTCCATGCTCTCAGCCAGCGATGAAAGCAGCTGCAGAAGGAGGTTTCCTTGGCTTTCTCTTTGCCTTTCTGATTTTATGGATTGTTATAATTTGATTTATTTGGGTGCTTCTAAAGAAATCATTTGAAAATTGCAGACGATTCAGAACACTGCTGTAAGATTAATGTATTCTTTGCGGAAGAATGATAAGATCTCTTTGTGTAAGATTAATTTATTCTTTGCAGAACCTCTTCATGTTATGGAGAACATCACTGGTTGTGAATGTCTGGTTTATTTATTATGTCATCAGCTCCAACAATAGAGTTAGAACATCATGTTATAATTCCCCTTAGACTTAAGGGAGTTAAAAAGATTTAAAATGTATGAAAAACTTCTTGCTTTTCAAGATCCATAAATATGGAATAATCTACAACCATCCTATATAATAATTTGCACCTCGGAGGGGAGGGGTCCTGGAACTCGGAGGGGAGGGGGGTCCTGGAACTCAGAGGACAGGGGGATTCTGGAACTCAAAGGGGAGGGAAGGGGGTGTCCTGGAACTCAGAGGGGAGGGGGGTAGGGGGTCCTGGAACTCGAAGGGGAGGGGTGCCTGGAACTCAGAGGAGAGGGAGGGAGGTAGGGGGGCATGGAACTCGGAGGAGAGAGACAGAGGGAGGGGGCGTGGAACCTTGCTAGCACCCGTTTCATTTCTGTCGGAAACGGGCCTCTTTTACTAGTGTTTTAATACTTTGCTTAACCTCTCTTTATTTAGGAAAATTTTAAAGACTCTACTTTTTAAGCGATTTGTTTAACATAATTTCTCAAGGGATTGTTTTGGTTTTCTTCGTATTGTTGTACACCATTTAGAACCCAGTGATGTTAGCGGTATAGAAACATAATGTAATGTAATGTATGGACTGTCTACATTATTGCTGAGAGGCACCAGCTTGATGCTGCCTATTTCAATGTGATGCCTGGGGCAGACACCCAGTTTATACCCTGCCCCCAGTCCTGGCACTGATGCAAACACTTCTCTAATGAGCATGAGTGATTCCAATTGTTCAGGACATGAGATTATATAAGTAAAGGTACGTCAAGTGAAATTCCTCAGAAAATTTGGAATATGTTGACATTGCTTCAAGAAATTGCTTCACCATGTAAAAAACAAGATAACATATGATAAATGATTTATAAAGCTGCATTTTTTTACAGTAGCATTTGTGAAATGTATAAATGATTGCTTTTATTTTTCAGATGTATAAGTTACTTGAGAATTGTGACTTTGTTAATATGGACAGCAAATATAAATCATGAGCTCTACATTTCTATTAGATCTAATTTTTAGCCAAGGTCCTTTGTGTTCTGCAAATTCTATGGGCAGAACCTTTTTAAATGTAATGTTTATTTATTACCAACAAAACTGAAAGTACAGCTTAATAGTCTCCTTATCATAATCACCATCCAGTTCATACAGATATCAGTTGTTCTCCACTTTAATCATCTGCTTGTAGAAATTTAATTATTGCATACTCCAGTACAGCTTTTTGCACTCTCCCCTCCCATTCCACAGTTTCCTTTCCCCCTATTTTCCTTTTTCATCCCTCAACTTACCTCCCTCCAACCCATGGGCATAGTTTGACTGTTTCATTTGGGGGGGGGGGGGGCAAAGGATGGGGCGGAGCATATTAGCATATCATTTGCATATATATATATATATATATATATATGCGCACATGAATATGCTAATATGGAGCAAGGAAGGGAAAAAGAGCTGTCTTTTTTGGGGAATAACCATAATGAATATGTATGAGATATCAAGCCAGCTCTTTCTCCCTTCCTTCCTTCTTTCCTCCTTACCCAGCACTCCCTCTTCATCTTCAGTAGTATTTCCCCACCCCCTTTCTCATACCATACCAGTGTTGACCTTAGAAATGAATAGGCTCTATATGTAGATCCTTCAAGAGGTAGTGTGTCATGATTTAGGCTCTACACCCTTTCTGATGTTTTGGTGCCACCTTAGTAAGGTCAACACACAATCTCTCCACTGCAAAACGCTATACACAAACTTGTGCAAAAACACACTCATATCCTTACTAAACCATAACAGCACTAATTCCAAGGACAGGACGAGCTACAACCTTATGCGTGAAAAAGCAGAACTGTAATTACACCAAGCTCTAAAACACCAATACACTACCTCGTGAAAAAAAGCAAAACAAAAAGGGCTGCAAATACTACACACTAGCAGAATACTGCACCTTAATCACACATGAAAAACACATGACACAACAGACACTACACAAGGAACTAGAAATAAAAAAGTATGAAGACAAAATACTGAACTGGAAAGTTAACTCAAGAAGTCAGACTCAGCATGCAGCAATACCAGAAAAATCGAAATTTACATGCAAAATATCACAGATGCACATTTCAAAAAGCAGACATATTTCAATTAATAAATTCTGAATAAAATACTTTTGTCTACCTTTGTTGTCTGATCATTTAGTTTTTTTTAATTCGCTTTGGTCCCAGTGTCTTCTGTTTTATGCAGTGTCTTCTTTCCAGTAGGCTTCCCTCTGTTCCCCACCCTCCCAGTCCCATCCATCTCCTGACCCTTCCCTCTGCTCCCCACCCCACCCAGTCTCATCCATCTCCTGCTCCTTCCCTCTGCTCACCTCCTCTCCCAGTCCCATCCATCTCCTGCTCCTTCCCTCTGCTCACCTCCTCTCCCAGTCCCATCCATCTCCTGCTTCTTCCCTCCCAGTCCCATCCATCTCCTGCTCCTTCCTTCTGCTCTCCACCCCTCCCAGTCCCATTCATCTCCTGCTCCTTCCCTCTGCTCACCTCCTCTCCCAGTCCCATCCATCTCCTGCTCTTTGCATCTGCTCACCTCCTCTCCTAGTCCCATCCACCTCCTGCTCCTTCCCTCTGCTCCCCACCCCTCCCAGTCTCATCCATCTCCTGCTCCTTCCCTCTGCTCACCTCCTCTCCCAGTCCCATCATCTCCTGCTTCTTCCCTCTGCTCACCTCCTCTCCCAGTCCCATCCATCTCCTGCTTCTTCCCTCCCAGTCCCATCCATCTCCTGTTCCTTCCCTCTGCTCCCCACCCCTCCCAGTCCCATCCATCTCCTGCTCCTTCCCTCTGCTCACTTCCTCTCCCAGTCCCATCCATCTCCTGCTCCTTCCCTCTGCTCCCCACCCCTCCCAGTCCCATCCATCTCCTGCTCCTTCCCTCTGCTCCCCACCCCTCCCAGTCCCATCCATTGCCTGCTCCTTCCCTCTGCTCACCTCCTCTCCCAGTCCCATCCATCTCTTGCTCCTTCCCTCTGCTCCCCACCCCTCCCAGTCCCATCCATCTCCTGCTCCTTCCCTCTGCTTACCTCCTCTCCCAGTCCCATCCATCTCCTGCTCCTTCCCTCTGCTCCCCACCCCTCCCAGTCCCATCCATCTCCTGCTCCTTCCCTCTGCTCACCTCCTCTCCCAGTCCCATCCATCTCCTGCTCCTTCCCTCTGCTCCCCACCCCTCCCAGTCCCATCCATCTTCCCTCTGTTGCCCCCCCCCCCCGCGAGGTGCAGGATCGTGACTCCGTTTACCCCCCTCTCTTCCTCCCTCCGGTGCAGGGAGCAGTCTTCTTCAGCCTTTCTGTGCTCCTGGCAGCGGTAGCGACGTATACACGCTGCCTTCGGTCTGCCCCGGAAGCCTTCTCTTCAACTTCCTGTTCCCACCTGTAACAACCAGGGCAACTGTTCTGGGCCTCCAGGCCTGAGAGGGCAGGGGTCCCCTCTCAAATTTCTGACTTGGGTCTTGGCCCAGTCTAACACCAGCTTTGTACATTCCAAAAAATGACATGTTCCAATCACTAAATAGAAAATAAAAAATTTTCTGCCTTTGTTATCTGGTCATGTTATTTTTCTAATCACATTGTCCCAGTCTCTGGTTTCTGCAATTCTCTGTTTTTGCTTCTCTTAACTTTTTCCCAGTATCCTCTGTCCATTTGACCTTTCTTCTCTCTCCATGTCCACCACCCATCTCCCTTCTGTGTCCATGTCTTTATCCTCCCTCTGTGTCCTTGCTCTTATCCTCCCCAATGTCCAGCACCTCATCTTTGTGACCCTGCTCTTATCCTTCCCTGTGGCCATAATCTCCCCCTATTCCTTACCTCATGTCCAACATGTCCTGCATCCTGTCCTTGTGTGCAGAATCTTCTCCCATTCCTTCACTCATGTCCATCATCCCCTCTCTGTGTCCAGTCCTCCCCTGCATCCATTCTTTCCCTCATCACAACATGCCCTGTGTCCTGTCTCTCCATGTGTCTAGAATTTCCCCCCATTCCTTCCCTTATCCAGCAACCCTTGTGAACATTCATTCTGGGTATCCAAAATCTTCCACCATTCTTTCTTCTTAACCAGCATGCCCTTTCTATGTCCTATTCTTCCCTGTGTCCTCCCCCCCCCCCCCCGTTTCTTCTTTTGTGAGCAGCATTCCTTCCCTATATTCTCAACCCCCAATCCAGCATCTCCTCTATTTTCTGTCCTCTGTGTCCTTTTTCCTCACCCGCAATCCAGCATATCTTCTATTTTCTGTCCTCCTCAGTGTCATTCCTTATTCCCCATTTTCCCCTTCTTGATCTCTGACACTCTCAAGTCTTCCTATCCCCTATAGCAGCTCTCTCCCCTGCAACCGCCAACAGCCCCTTTCTCACGGTTACCACTGAACCACCCAATGATGCAATCTTTAGAAGGTGGCGCAGAACATCTCAGCCGCTTCATGCTGATGACTTTGCGGCATTAATCTCCATCAAATATAATCATTGATGATTATATTTTGTGGAGATTAATGCCTCTGAGTTGGTTTATGAGCACTAAATATAATTATGGCTCCATTATGCAGGAAACTGGAAAAAATGATACAACCCATTTATATACACTGATGATGTGACTATTTGCATACCATTCAAACAACACATCACAGAGATTTTGGACAAGGTTAAAATAGGCCTGGACCTCATAGAAAACTGGACCACAACTTTCAAACTTCAACTAAACAGAGACAAAGCCAAATTCCTAGCTGTCTATAGCCAACACAATCCCATGTCCGACCTAAACTTCATATGCGACCAAAAGATATACCTAATAGAATCACAACTTAAAATACTAGGAATAATTCTTCACAAACTCCTATCTCTTGAAAATCAAGTCTCAGCAGTCACAGCGAAAATCTTTAAAACCCTTTGGAAACTAAGAAGGATCAGAGACTACTTCCCTAGACAATCCTTCCATCTAATAGTACAATCAATGATTTTGTCCCAACTAGACTACTGCAATGCAGCATATGTAGGATGTACAGAAAACCTACTAAAATCACTATGGACTATACAGAACATAGCAGCAAGATTGATACTCAAAAAATCAAAATGTGAAAGAGCTACACCACTGCTTACAACACTACACTAGCTCCCAATCAGGGCCAGACTTTTTTTCAAAACCAGCACTATCTTCTTCAAGATACTGTTCGGAATGGCTCCTGATTATATACTAGACTTGATTGAATTATCACCGAGAAATGCGCATCCAGAAGCTAGAGATTATCTACTACTTCACCTGCCCAACTGCAAAAACATAACCTACAAATCAATCTACATGGTTGGATTTAGCTACATGGGCTCAAAATGCTGGAACTCGATACCTAAGGCCATAAGAACCATTAATGAGTACCTAATGTTAACAAAAGGCCTAAAAATCTATCTCGTCAATAAATTATATGGCTACTCATGATACAGATGTCGAACACTGATTGTAATATAAAGATAATCACAAAAGAATGTAACATCTTCTAATTGATAATTGTAAGCCACATTGAACCGAAACCCATTTTTGAATAATGTGGAATACAAGAATGAATAAATAAATAAATCTAACAAAAATGTGTGCAACAGTAATATTTTTGATTTGCATTTATACATTTGCAAAATTATTTCGATGTTATTTTGAGCTGCAAGGTTCTTGTTGTTTGCTATGTTCCCTGCCTTTCACTATAATTGTTTTCCTGCATTATTTAAGCATCTGCTCCCTCTCTCTGCCCCCTCCATCCAGTGTTTGCCCCTCTTTCTCTCCCCCCTCCATCCAGGGTCTGCCCTTTCTCCCTTCTATCAGTATCTACCTCCTCTCGTTCCCTTTCATCCAGTGCTCCTAGCTCCCCTCTCTCTCCTTTTTACGTTTCATGCCCCCCCCCCCCCCATTCTGCTGCTGCTTCTGCTCCTGCTCCAAACTAGCAAGCAGCCAGCAGCAGCAAAAACATTTAAAAAAAAAGCCAAGGCAGAATAAAATAAAAATATTAAGCTCGCAGGGCCTAATTACAGTATCTGTGGCTGCTAGCTCTGCTCCAGAACTGGAAGTGACCTCAAAGGGGCAAAGTCATCAACCATGGGTAGAGCAGACAAGGAAGTTTGATCTAATCTAACCTCCTTGAGTGCAGAGACCCCGTGATTCAAGATATTTACTGTTTGCCAAATTGACGCCATCACTGCTTCTCTAGCAGACTAGCGGCACAGGCAGTCTGGCAGGAGTGGAGGAACAGGCTGAAGGAAGGCAAGTGATGGAGAGGAGCTGCCCAGAGGAAACACGGTGGTGGTGGCCCAGCGGGGGTGGAGGTTGCAGGAAGGCACGGGCTGTAGAACAAGTGTAAAGTTTCAGGACTGACAGAGCAGTGGAGCAGAACACCCCCCTTTGGTCTCCACCCAGAGCGGTCCGTCTCTACTGCCCTGCCCTTGGAATGCCACTGGATACTTGTCTGATTTCTCCACTTGTTGATATCTACATTTGAAGGAACTGAGCTTTTTTTTCTAATTAGAACTTTGCTCTAAACATCTCCAGTGGAGTTTTTTTAGTCTTACACTATTTAATGAGCTCCTTTGGGGCAACTGAGATGAGTTATTACTAATTGGGTGGTATGCTCTGTTAAACCTGATTTATCTGGTTTAGAATAGGTAGGGTTTTATCTGTCTATTTAGCTTTCAGGATTTTGTTGTGCTCAAAGGATTTTTAGTTGCATTTATATATATTTTTGTATAATTGAATAAAGTTTGTGTCATTGATCTTTTGAACTTAGCCTTTATTTAACCACCGGGAGGTGGTGGAGATGAAAACGGTAACGGAATTCAAACATGCGTGGGATAGGCATAAAGGAATCCTGTGCAGAAGGAATGGATCCACAGAAGCTTAGCTGAAATTGGGTGGCGGGGGGAAGAGGGGTTGGTGGTTGAGAGGCTAGGATAGGGGAGGGCAGACTTATACGGGGTCTGTGCCAGAGCCGGTGATGGGAGGCGGGACTGGTGATTGGGAGGCGGGAAATACTGCTGGACAGACTTGTACGGTCTGTGCCCTGAGGGAGACAGGTACAAATCAAGGTAAGGTATACACATATGAGTTTATCGTGGGCAGACTAGATGGACCATGCAGGTCTTTTTCTGCCGTCATCTACTATGTTACTAATTCTTGTATTTAGGCTTGATTTTTTTGTTTTATACCGTTTAAATGTTTTTCTGTAAGGAAAAATATAACATTTTTGAAGAGTAAATGATTAAGCATATTGGGACTTGGAGGTTGAGGGATTGAAATGGGATGGCCCATAAGAGGCCATATATCCTGTTTGTAGGTCCATATTAATATTATAATATTCTAACTACTACTACTCCTCATCATTTCCATAGTGCTATTATACGTACGCAGCATGTACACTAAACATATAAGAGATCTGAAATCAGGGAGAGATTCTTAACTAGCTCCTATGGATCTAGTTCATTGTTGAATCTTGAAACCAAATTGAATGCTAAGATCATTGCTAACAGATTAGCCTCTATAATACCTAAATTGGTGGGCTCCGATCAGGCAGGATTTGTCCAGAGCAGAAATGCTGTTTCTAATGTCCCAAAGTTATTGTAACCCCCTCCCCCACTCCTGGGTCAAGATTGTATTCCAAACATGTTCTTGGTTCAGTTTTTTTTTTTTTATGTAGTCTTGACCGGGTGACTAACACATCACCCAGAAGCGGAGAGGGGATACAAATATAACTAATGAGATGGAATATATTTAAAAGTTTCTTTATTTAACACAATTTTTGAACCCAACAATTGAAGAAATTATCACACAGTGAATAAAATTACCCTTAATCAGTTAAAATACTATGTTTCCAACTCCCTTCTACCAATAACTCTTAATTTTTTCCCAATTTAACAAATGTAATCATTAACAATAGTTTCTGTAATTTTGCACAGGATCCCTTTATCAGTGAAAGTGTGCAACTAACAACAGTTACATATCTTCATTCTGCTTTTGCAATTAGTTAATTTGTTTAACATTAGTAAACAAAAAGTCTACTTTCTTTACATCGGACAATGTTTTGTTTTATTTTCAGCTAACCAACCCCTTCCCCCCCGGTACAGTAACAGCTCAGATAAGTATAGCTTCAACTTCTAATGAATTTGTATGTACCCACAAAAATACTGTCTACAACGTGCCCCCCTTCAAGAATTGATTCTTTGTGGGGGGGTTTCTTTCAGGTACCCCTTCAGGTAAACTTTAAGGTAAGTATAAGTTCATGTGTTTTCTCTTCTCCCTTAATCCAGTCTCTGCAGAATCCTTATTCAATGCACATTCAGTGGTGTAAAGGATACTTTTTTTTCCTGCTTTCTTGCTTTATCTTCTTTTCTTCTCCTTTCTTGGTTCGGTGGGTACCATGTCGTCATGTGGTGCTTATGAGGATGGAAATGTCCGGGACCAGCAGGAACACTTCGGGGTACCTACTACACTAGGCTCTAACAAACTCAAAAATGCAAAACCCTTGCCTTATCCGCTTACAGGGAGAATTATTTTTTCCCTAACTAGCTACCCCAGCCAAAGAAATGGATAATCCTGTATCCCTATACTTCCCCTCCCACAGTTAATTTTTTTAAAAAATGAGTGTGAGGAATGATTTTACTTTAAACAACTGGATGCCTAAATTCCCAGAGATTAATTTAACTTCCAGCTGTATTGTCAATATACCGCCACTTAAAAGCAGTGTAATAAAAATTCTCTTTTAACTAATTATTTATTCAGAACTCCAACAAGGCTTTTCACCTTTAAAATCTCTTTCTTAAATCAATTAGATTAGAAAGAACTTTGAACTACCCTTATAATCAGCATTTGCGCTGAAAATAAGGAATATGCCACTTCATTAAATAATCCTGTTTACCAGCTCATTTAAATGTTAACTTCCTGGTAGGATTTATTGTGTCACCTCGTTGGTGCTGTTCCCAGACTCTCACACAGCTCAGTCACCTCTCTAAAAGCCCCTAAAACGCGTCAGGCTTTTCAATTTAAGTAATTACCCTTAGGCACTCACTGCACACTCATTCATTTCCCTTAAATACTCCCAGATCTGTTCTAACACAGATTTTTATGACAGTTGAGCCCAGATCATTAACACAGGTCTGCTCAGCGTCTCACTCACCTCCCATACGTATATATGGTGGACTGGGCCTACTAGATCTCCAGACCTATGTGGCTTGTCAGTTACCTTATGTTAGAGATTGGATTATTAAATCATCTGACTATTGTGACTTTGCCTTTGAAAGTTATGTGGGGAGACCACTTTCTTCAGCTTATCTGCTACAGGCACACAGTAGACTTCTTCCCCCTCCACTGAAACGACACTTGCTCCTTTGCCCAATGAGGTGAGTGTGGGCATCCAAACATAAATTTGAATTTCACTACACTTCATCTCACTATCTTCCAATAGTTGGCAATCTTGACTTTCCTCTAGGACTCTCGGATCCTAGATTCCAGTCCTGGGCTACCTGAAGTCTAGCACTTGTACAGCATGCTCTGGATGAGGATGAATTTATACTGTTGTCTTATGATACTTTAAAAACAACTTATTTTCTTATGTCATGGGACTGGTTTCCTTACCAGTAATTACATCTTTATATTGAAACTCTGACATAGCATAACCCTGTGGATTTTGAAGAATCACCATTTGATGAAAGTGACCCCTTCCCGCTGTTCACAAGGGAATAGTGGGATGATATTATGCTAATATGAAGCAGCTGCTGATCGCTGGACTACTCGTGACTTTGGCTCCTATATAGTGGACTCTTGTCTTCAAAGGTTAGCTGATGGCTCTCGACTGATCGAGAGCATCCAACTCCAAGAACCTCACTACAAATTTCTTTTGAGAATGTATGTTCACCTGTCCAGGGCTCAAAAGATGGGTCTCCCCTCTGATAAGACCTATCTGAAAAACATGCTTTTACTGTTTCTTATCAGCACTGTATCTGGAATTGTCTGAGGATCCAACTGTTTTGGAAAGATTTATGGCTCAATCTTAGTAAAAACTAAATTACACACTGGGATGTCACTCCTAGGAGGAGTCTGTTGGATGACATGTCAGCTGTTGTAGAAGGTACACAAGTTTCGGCATTATGTCTTCACAAGGTAACCATGATTGTGAAAAGTTGTATTTTGTTTCAGTGGATTCATCCAGCCCCCCCCCCCCCCCCCCCCCCCCCAATGCTGATGCTATGGCACAGTCAGATAAATGAAGTTCTCAACATGGAGCGTTTGTCTGTAGAGGCTAAAGCAACCAGGGTGAGGAGGAAATTCCTGTGCACCTGGTTTCCATACCTGAATACCCTATCTACTAGAGTGTGCTCTGATCTCCTGAATGCTTTGGAGATTTAATTTTTATTACTGTATATTCTTAGTGTAATTGATGCAGGACACATGTTGGTGGGCCTGATTGGGAGTTTGTACTGGGAAGTGGATTTAGAAGGATTTTAGGAATTTAGGTGGGAAGGGGTGGGATGGGGTTGAGGAGACTTTTTGGTGTCTGTTGCTAGATGTTATTCATTTTATAGCATTTTTTTTACTGCTTGATATTAATAAAAATATTCTCACATAAACATGTAAAAGACTGTCCCTGCTCAACAGATTTTAAATCTAATCAAGACAGACAAACAGGACAAATAAGGGATAAGGGAATTACTTAAGGTGGGAATGATAAAACAGACATGGGCACTGAACAAGTGAATAGGAGTTAGGAGTTAAAAGCAGCCTCAAAAAGGTGGGCTTTAAGCCTAGATTTGAAGATGGCCAGAGCTGGAGCTTGATGTACTGACTCAGGAAGTCTATTCCAGGCATATGCTGCAGCAAGATAAAAAGAACAGAGTCTGGAGTTGGCAGTAGAGGAGAAGGGTACAGACAAGAGAGATAAGAGTGGAGAGGTACCGAGGAGCTGCAGAGTGAATGCACTTGTAAGTCAATAAGAGGAGTTTGAACTGAGTGCAGAAATGGATAGAGAGCCAATGAAGTGACTTGAGATGAGGGCTAATATGAGCATAGTGACACTGGGGGTATATAAGTCATGCAGCAGAATTTTGAACAGATTGAAGGGGAGAGAGATGGCATAGAGCGAGACCTGTGAAAAGTAAGTTGCAGTAGTCTAAGCTTGAGGTGATAAGAGTGTGAATAAGGCTTTTAGTAGTGTGCTCAGAAAGGAAGGAACATATTTTGATGATATTATAGAGAAAGAAACAACAGATTTTAACAGTCTGTTGGTTATATGCAGAGAAAGAGAGAGAGAGAGAGGAGTCAAAGATGACCCCAAGGTTATGAACTGATGAGACAGGGAGAATGAGAATATTATCCACAGAGATAGAGAGTGGGGGAAGAGGAGAGGTGGGTTTAGGGGGAAAGATCAGGGCTGCAGAAAGGTGGGGCAGAGGGGCAAAATTCCCCAGGGCCTGGCCTCCAAGGGGGACCCAGTGCTAGCATGGCTCTCCTGCTCCTGTGCACCACAGAACAGAGTTATCGAGCTATAGAGTTAACTCTGCTCTGCCAGCCACAGGTCCTTCTTCCTGCCATGTCCCACCTGTGTGATGTACTTCCTGTTTAGACGTGGCAGGAAGGAGGACCTGTGCAGTGCAGCAAAGTGGATCAGGAAAGGAGACAAGTAAGCAGGCCTGGAGGGGGGCACATGTGGGCCCAGAAGGGGACACATGGGCCTCAAGGGGGGGGCAGGCCCTGGAGAGTGTTTGCCCTGGGCCCAGCTTTGTCTCTCAGTGGCCCTGGGAAAGATAAGAAGCTCAGTCTTGGCCATGTTTACTTTCAGGTAGTGGTGAGACATCCAGGCAGCAATGACAACAGGCAGGCTGGGATAGAAGTGGAGGAAGATCTACCCAGCCATACACTAAATGTGCGATGGGAGAGATAGGAAGAAAACCAAGAAAGAACAGAGCCCCAAAATCCAAGGGAGAACAGTATATCAAGGAGTAGGTGGTGATCAACAGTGTCAAAAGCAGCAGTGGTGATCAACAGTGTCAAAAGCAGCAGATAGATCGAAAAGGATGAAAATAGAACGGAGATCTTTGGATCTGGCAAGGAACAGGTCATTGGAGATTTTATCAAGGGCTATTTCAGTTGAATGAAGAGGGCGAAAGCCAGATTGAAGTGGATCAAGAGTAACTTCAGATGAAAGAAAGCCAAGGTTACTGCCTGTTCCGGGGCAGAGGGAGCAGGGAGCCAGTGGAGCCGACAGGCGCGCGGCTGCTCTCTGCACCCTCCAGCAGCCAAGAATGCACCCGGGGGGGGGGTGTCATTGTACCGGGGGGGGAGGGGTGTCATGCTGCACTCTGGGGGGATGGATGCCGCTGCACCTGGGGGGGGGTGCGCAGCGGCAATCTGCCCCGGGTGGCAGCCGACCTAGGATCGCCACTGTTGAAATGTATGATGTCAGCATGGGCACAGGATTTCAGTCAAAGGCATTCTGCAGATCGGGCACAGGTAGCGGATTCTAGAGGTCAGCCAAGGCTGGGGTTTGGTATGCCTTACAGAACAGGGAATGGGAAGAGCGAGTGTATCCAGAGCAGAGGAAAGAATACTATTATAGGAAAAGGCAGCCTCATTGACAGACTTGGATAACGTGGTTGAAAAGATGGATGAAACACTGGTGGAAATAATGCAAGAGTCAATAGCCTGAAGATTCCTAAATGTAATGGTGGACATTGGATGGGACTGTGGGGGGTGAGGGAGGGTGTTTAAATGTGAAAGTTATCAGATGATTGTCAGAGAGGGGTAGAACAGAGGTGCAGAAACTGGAGAGTGAGAAATTGGAAAAGAAGACAAGATCAAGACGGTGGCCATTCTGGTGAGTAGGGGTACTGGAGCACTGCTGAAGATTGAAAGAGGATGCTAAAGCGATAAACTGAAAGACATAAGAGTCAGAGGGGTCATTAGCATGAATGTTAAAATCCCCAAAAATGAGAGAAGGAGATGAAGGTTTGAGAAAGAAGAAAAGCCAAAGTCAGTGAGAAAGGAAGAAAGGGACTAATCAGGGGGGTCAATAATTGACTGCTACTCAGAGAGACAGAGGAGTGAATAGACGGATGGAGTAGACTTCGAAGGAAGAAAACCAGTGAGAGTGAGGTGGAAGAGGTTGAAATCTACAAGAGGGCGAGTAGTAGCCTGACACCACCTCCACAGCCAACAGGGTGAGGAGCATGGAAGAAAAGGTAACCTCCATGACACATGGCAGCAGCTGAAGCAGAGTTTTCAGGGCAAACTCATAAGAGTAGCCATACTGGGTCAGACTAATGGTACATCTAGCCCAGTATCCTGTTTTCTGAACAGTGGCCAACCAGGTCACAAGTACCTGGCAGAAACCCAAATTGTGGCAACACTCCATACTACAAATCCCAGGGCAAGCAGTTTCTTCCCATGTTGTGTCTCAAAAGCAGACTATGGACTTTTCCTCCAGAAATTTGTCCAAACCTTTTTTAAACCCAGGTATGCTAACCGCAGTTACCACATCCTCCAGCAAAGAGTTCCAGAGCTTAACTATTCGTTGAGTGAAAAAAATATTTCCTTCTATTTGTTTTAAAAGTATTTCCATGTAATTTCCTCGAGTGTCCTCTAGTCTTTTTACATTTGGAATGAGTAAAAAATCGATTTACTTCTACTCGTTCTACACCACTCAGGATTTTGTAGGCCTCAATCATATCTCCCCTCATCTGTCTCTTTTCCAAGCTGAAGAGCCCTAACCTCTTTAGCCGTTCCTCATACAAGAAGGGTTCCATCCCCTTTATCCCTTTTATCTTTATCCCTTTACCCTTTAGCCAAGTCTCAGTGCAAGCAGATGGAGAGTACGAGAGATAAAGAGGTCATGGATCTAGGAAAGCTTGTTGGAGACAGAGCAGCTATTCCACAGGGCACATGAGAAATGCAGAGTAGAAGGGGAATGGTGAGGAACAGAAATAAGATTGGAGACATTGTGGTGTGACCTGCACAAACAGAATGAGAGCTGATTTGGAGGATCAGGAGCAGGAGAAGGAGCAAGATATGAAGGAGAGACATGACTACAGCGATGAAGATGAGATGAACTCAGACATACACTAATTATACACACATATAAAGAGTACTTGAACCATAAAGAGTACTTTAAGTACATAATATCAGTGGCGTAGCGAGGGGGCTGCCACCCAGGGCAGGGCGGTTTGCCGTTGCACCCCCCCCCCCCCCGGGTGCAGCATGATGACATACCTCCCTCGGTGCATCGACACCCCCCCAACCCAATGCCCACCCTTCTCTGTCCAACCAGCTCCCTACCTTTAAAAAAATATCGAATCCGAAGCGAGGCGCAGCGCCTCGCGCCTGCACGTAAAAGAAATCTGCACCGTCTCATCGGGCCTTCCCTCACTCTGTTTGTCCCGCCCTCCACTGACGCAACTTCCTATTTCTGCCAGGGCGGAACAGACAGAGCGAGAGAAGGCTATGAGACGGTGCACATTTCTTTTATGTGCAGGTGTGAGGCGCTGCGCCTTGCTTCGGATTCGATATTTCTTTAAAGGTAGGGAGCTGGTTGGACAGAGGAGGGTGGGCACTGGGGGGTGTCGATGCGCTGAGGGGGGAGGAGCTGGCAGGGAGCACCACCCCCCCCCCCCCCCCGAGCTGACACCCGGGGCGGACTGCCCCTCCAGCCCCCCCCCCCTTGCTACGCCACTGCATAATATATCGATTGGAGAGGGTGTATGCTATTACCCAAAGTTTCCTTGTTTGATTTCACATGTTGTGGGTAAAGCTTTGTTTCTCCCAGATTTTGTGATTAGCTTTGTTCATCTTTCAAGATCATGGCAGCCTCTGAGTTGGTTTATGAGCACTAAATGTGTATATCAAAGATATATACAAAAATAGTATTTCTGATTTGTATTTATACATTTGCCAGCAGTTTGTGCATAGCCTTAAAAGTGGTCCATTAAAAAAAAATGTTAACATACTGGACTTTCCCTTTAGACTTCTCTGCATTTGTCTTGGTCTCAAATGACACTGCTTCCCAGATGTGCTACCGCTAATGTCTTTCACAATCCTGGTTTGCCAAGATTAGATTCAGCAGCAGGCCTAATCTTGTCCAAAATCTTATATGCTGAGCACAGTGCTGGCACCTTTGAGAATATCCAGAACTTTTGTTTCTCTTTCCTTATTCCAGTTCATTTCTGTTGTAATTGAAAGCTGGAAACAGTTTGTGTAGTTATGAGCTGTTCAATCAGTGAGTGATCTTTCGCTTCCAATCAGGCATTTTGTGTAGAAAAAAATACTGGCCTAGTTGAGTTTCTCCATCTATATTATGAGAATACCCCAGTTCCCAGCAGCAAACTGTATCACATATCCTTGAGATATACATGGGTAGGGTTTGTGACTGTGCAAGTCATGACTTGTTACCTGCATCACATCTCTTCCACCCAGCATTGCGCTTGGGTTGGTTTGGCATTGGCAGCTTGGGGTCTGAGTAACAATGCTTAAGTGGCATTTTACGTTTAAAGGTTATTCATTTGTTACCACACCTACAAAATTAGCAAACTGAACTTATTTTATTCTACTTCATTAAGTCTTAGTCATGAAGCTGACTTATTGCCCTTTCTCCAGCTCCTTTTATTGTGGTCCACTGTCCTCCTACTTCACAAAGAGCTTCCCGCTCTATCAACTCCTTCTTTCAGCCCTTCTCATGCTGCTGGGTCAGATGGAGTGATTAAAAGCACCGGGAGATCGGGAGATCATTTGACAACACTGCTGAAGTTAAATACTGTGTCTGATTATCTCTTCCTAGTGCATCAGCCTGAATGGAGACTATCTATGAGCTGGGAGAGGGAATGGGGGGGGGGGGGGGGGGAATAGGGCAATGCATGGAAAAGAAAGAAGAATGGGTGAAGTGCAGTAGTTTGAGGTGTGTTCTCCTGAACTCTCCTCTGCACCCCTAACATTCTCCTTGTGTGCCAAACTCAGACATTCCCTCCTACACCACTACTGCAGACATCCATTTCGGACCAGATCCCTCCCACCTACACCCTATATTATTACACCTCTTACTGATGCACTCAACACCTCTCTCCTAGTTCCCTGATATACACATCTGCGCCACCTCAGATACCCCCTAATACTAAACTCCTGCTGTATCCCTAGCATACACACAGCCCCTGCTCACCCACCTCAGATATCTCACCCACAGAAGATACCCCTTACATCTGTACTGTCTTAGACACCTCTTTAAATACTCCCCCCCACACACACACACTCCTCTGCCCTATATCTTCCCTCCCATACACATACACACACCTGACCCAGATACACACACCACTGTTGTCCCAGAAATACCTCAGTTCCTTTATATAACACCCCCCCCCCCCTCCAAATACTCCTTAACTGGGGCTCTGAAGGGAACTGGCAGTCCCCACCAACTTTGACATGGTTACCCTTTCATCCCCCACTTCAGGCAGCAGATTGCCATTAACTGCCTCTGGATACCAGAGTGCCCCTGTGGCCACTGGAGAGTCCAGGAAGGTGCCTGCAATCTGCTACTCTTTAAGCTCTTAGAAACGGTTCTATTCATATTCAAAAATTCCTTCAGTAATAACATGTAAGGCTGTGTTTTTCTCTCCTGGCAATTTTCCTGCCTCAAGTTTGTATGTAAAGACAGAGTACTTATGAATCACATTTCACATTTTTGGTATATACACACAGAATTCAGATTAGCCATCAAGAATTTATTACAGCATTCTAAAGACCTTTTAAATCATATTATTGGGGTAATTAGAGTAAGTAATGTAGGAGGCAGGGCTGATGAACTTCAGACCCCATTATAGACACAGTAAAAACTACTACATCTTGCTAAATGATCTAATTTTGTTTGATTTCAGATCTGGCTACGCAAACAACTCTTCACACTAGAGCTGACAGATGGGCTTATTATTGAGACTAATATCCATTTTCATGTGGGCAAACTTGTTTTTGCATACTGACTTCCTGGTATGTCACCTGTCAAATCTAAAACTGCCTAAGGACGCAGGGTGGTGCAGATTTACTCAGTGCTAAGAAGCAAGCAATTAAGAATATTTGCCAGAAACTGAACTGACACAAAAAAAAAAACCAGTTCCCATCGCCTGTAGGCTTTAGACATCCTTCCTTTAGACATCCATCTTCTCAATATGTATCCTTTTGCATTGCTCCATATTAAATTTCATCTGCCATTTGGATGCCTAGTCTTCCAGTATCCTAAGGTCTTCCTGCAATTTTAGGTCTCTCTTTCATAACATGTCCTGAATCATCAGCTGAGTGTTTTTGAAGAAACATCTCATCATGCAACAATTGGTCAGAAGCTTGATAAGTGAATTATGTTATGTTATGTTATGTTATGTTATGTTATGTTATGTTATGTTATGTTATGTTATGTTATGTTATGTTATGTTATGTTACATGGGACTTGTATTCCACAAACACCAAATTTTGGTTCGCTGAGGATAACAAAGAAGAGCTAGAAACAGTGTAATCCAGGAAATATATTTTAAATCTAATTACAAATGACAATAAATAACTTTCCAAGCATAACTATCAATTTAGGACCCCTTTTACTAAGGTGTGTTAGGAAAAATAGCACAGACAGGCATAGCGCAGATTTTGGCGCGCATTGTTGCCAAAAGCAGTGCATCTTGGCAATTGTTACATTGGTGTCAGTAATGGTAGTGTGCCAATCACAAAAATAGCGTGTAACAATTACTGTATGAGCCCCAGCTGCCATCTCTTTAGCAGACAGTAAAGGCCCAAGTGCCGCTCCTGCAGTTATCCGGCAGCGTGCAGCGATGGCTGTACATTGCTTGATTACCGCTGGCCATGCCTAACCCCCCCCCCCCCCTTCCTACAACATAATTGGAATGTTTCCATAACGGAATACAGCATATGCCAAGTTGAGATCTATGGCAGGGCATCTGTGTGCGGATTACAGTAATTACAGTTCACCTGGGCATGCCTACTATCTCAGCCAGCAACTTGCCCCAACATTGTCTTTAGGGGGATTGGAATTGAGCTGTTTCTGGTTGACCTATTTAGGATAACATTTAACGTAGCTGTAAGGTGAAGCCTTTGGTTCTTCCAGTAACCTCAAACTAGAAAGCCAAGATGAGTGTCCTGACTGTCTAAACACATTCAGGGGGATGGTACACAAAGAGAACAGAGTAGATACACGCTCATATTCTATTAACCCAGAATGCCTGAGACTTACTTCACCATAGTACTCCTACAGATCTGGACACTCTCAATGAGCATAATCCATAAAGGACATTTGACATAAAATGCAGCCCCTCATAGTGTGTTACCTTAGCCTAGCTCCCACATTGTAAACTGAAAAAAAAATTAATGAAGTGGCGCATTAACTATTGTCCACCCTAAAAGGCTAACTCAAACTTGTGCCAGTGAACAAGTAGAACAACCCATACCAGACAACCTGAAGACCGTTACTCACATGCAGCACCTGTAGACCACAAAAGACAGTATTCTGATCTGTTTCACCCAAGGAGTGTCAGACACACAACAAGATCCTCAGCAGCCCTAGGACACAGCTCCATCGAGACAGACACAGAGAATAATCAGGACAGCCACACTGATTTTATGGGCCCAGATCTCCACATACTTGTAATTGACATTTACCTCTCCCCATTCCTTCCCCTCTTCCAGTGTAGCCCACTTTTACATATATTGTGGCAACATTTGTGAGAGTAAAAACCACACCAAGACATTTAGTTTTAAAGCAAAGAAAATCACTACTTGCATTTATCATTTCAAACCAGAGCTAATTGGAGAAGGTGGGTGTGCTAATTAGTAATGAATTGTCCCTAATTTACCTGAAGGCAATCCCTAACCCTCAGCTGCATGGAAGACATTATTTGATTAGCAGAGAAACTATCTCTACATTCTGGCTAAACAGGCATGTGGCCAGAGGTTGTCGGCATATCAATTTCATTGTTTGGGGTGTACGAAGATGCTGGCAGCTCCACTGAGGAGAATGAAAAGCTCCTTGGATGGAGTGGGTGGGGGCCAGCTGTAGCTTTGAGTTGTCAAGCCATTTTCTGCCATTAAACCTCCTTGGTTGCATCAAGTGGAAGTGAACCTATCTAGTTTACTGTAAGCAAGGATGGAGACGGAGTAGCGGTAGCAGGCAGGAAAGAGTGGGATTCTTTCCTGCCCCCGCATTTGGCCATATTACTGTATTTATAGAACAGTGTAGAAAAAGGAGCACAAAATACAGAGTTTAAAATTGTTGTTTCTACCAGCTATAATAGTTTTTTAAGCAGTTTTAGTGCTATTCAATTTTATTTCATGATATTTAGGGTCCCCTTTGATTGTTTATTGAAGATTGTTTAATAAAGATTTCTCCTGGACACCATCTGCGAGAGGTTCCTCTTTCTTCTCTACTGCTTGATTCTTGATGATATTTATATCTACATATGGGAAGCTTTCAAATAAATTAAAAAGCTGTCAAGTAGAAAAAAAATTGTCTTCACCTTTTAAGGCACTGGACTGAAAAAGGGTGTGGGGTGGGAGAAGGGGGAGGGAGAATAGAGAAAGATGCTGGACTGAGAGGGGCGCCAACTGATAGTTTGCAGGGGGGCACCAGAGACCCAAGCAATGGCCCTGCAAGCCAACCTATGAGCTGCTGCATCTACGTTGTCATTCCTTATTGTTGGTCCATCTGTAACAAGTCTAAAGGCCCCATTTACTAAGCCACACTAGAGGTGCATTAGTGTTTTTAGCGCACGCTAATCATTAGTGTGCGCTAACTGTGAAGGCGCCCACAATATTCCTATGGGCGCCTACACAGTTAGTGCGTGCTAATTTTGTGCACACGCTAAAAACACTAGCACACCTTAGTAAACAGAGCCCTAATGCTGTTTCAATTGGATAGGCAGTGCCTTAAAAGGTGGAGGACAAAAGATTTTTTTTTTACTTATTGGACAGCTTTTTAATTGATTTGAAAGCTTCCCATATGCAGATATAAATATAAAATAACAATTGAATATCACTAAAACAGCTTTAAAAATTATTATAGCTGGTAGAAACAACAATTTTAAACTCTGTATTTTGTGCTCATTTTTCTACACTAAAAACTAAATAAATAAATAAATACACTGTATACAATACAGATTGCCAAATTTTAGTGAGGATATCCTGTTTTCTGATGGGTTCATCTTAACTGTTGTTGTAATCTGCCTTGGGTAGCCTGGTGTTATAAAGATGATGGAATATATTGAAATTAAATGGAAGTGGAATTAAACTCTCCTTTCATTGCAGCACATTGAATCACATCTTCATCTGTTTTGTAAAAGTTTACCTTTTAGATACACAAATAGATTATTCTGTTTTGAACATGTTTCAGGGCAAGTGGTTTTATAAGTCAAAATAAAAATAAATCTTTTGTCATGCAGATCTTTTTTGTTTAAACATAAATGGGCTATAAGCCCCTAATACAGCCCATTTGTTTTCTTATATTTTGTTCTTGTGATAACTTATGCTGTGCCAAAACCAGTGACGTACCAAGGGGGGCAGGGGGGCGGTCCGTCCCATGTGCACGCCGCTGGGGGGGTGCCGTGCGCCTGTTGGCCGAGTACGCTCGTTCCCTCCCTGCTGCTCCCTCTGCGTGGAACAGGTTACTTCCTGTTCCAGGGCAGAGGGAGCAGCAGGGAACGAGCGGACTCGGAGCTGACAGGCGCACGGCACCCCCCCCCCCCCCCCCAGCAGGTAAAAATGCATCCTGGGGGGTGTAATTTCACCAGGGGGGGGCACTGTGCACCCGGGGAGGGGAGCATCGGCGATCTGCCCCGGGTGTCATCCATAGGAACGCCACTGGCCAAAACTGAAAACTCTTACCTCTATCTGGTCAATAATAAAAGGAGCTCATTGTGAACACTGTCCACCCTAAAAGGTTGTTTTGTGGCTGTACATGAAGAATTGTGATATTGAATAAATAAGTATATGTTTGTGTCCCTAGTCATGCGTCCTAAATTTATATAATCCTTTCAAGAAATCCAGTTAATCTTTTAACTTATTAGTGGAGCATAACCACAGAGGCAAGGTATGGTCGCATTTTCAATATGGTAACACTAGGGCCCAGCTAAGGAACAGGTTATTTTGAGTTAGTGTTCACTGGACCAAACTTGCTTTCTTTGTGCCATCACAATCCAGCAGGTAGGCAGTGTCTTACATTATTCATACATTATTCCAAGCAAAGTTGGGTTCAATGTGGCTTACATTTGAAAATACAGTGAGACAGAATAATAGAATTTAGTTATATCATGGGAACAAATAGATGGATATGTCTGAAACATTTAACAAAGTTGAGATTAGCATATATACCCAACTGGGCATTTAAAATGTTGTCCTTTAATGATACCACATGTTCAGAAATCCATAGCTATTAGTATAGGCAGTTATTCAAACATTATCACATGCACCAGAACAGGCATGCATCACATTGCAAAAGTAAACAACTTCTACAAAGTACATACAGCATTAATTTTTATTTCCTTATTTCTGTCTTCCAAAATTCAAGACAGCAGATGTACAGATCCATATACTGCACAAGCTGGCATGTTTAAAAATATAATGAGATTAATAAAAATGCTACCAGCAATAAAGAATGACAACTTGGATGCAGCAACTCATAGGTTTACTTGCTTTGTTTTGAGTGTACAGGGATGACGGCTGCATGGAGATGGGGAAACTTAGACTGACCTAATTTGTTTCAACGTTTTGAAGTCACTTGGTCTCCTGTCTATCAAACTTCCTTGGGTTGCAGCACTACAATATATACCTTTAATGTCTAAGGTACTATTTCTAAAACTGGTCCTGAAGGCACCCAAGCCAGCCAGATGTCCAGGATAACCCTTATGAATATTCCTAAGAGATTTTCATATACTTCCTCTACTGCATGCAAATCTCTGTGAAGATTATTTATGGTGGATATCATGACAACTGGCATGGCTGGGGTGCCTACAGAACCATGTTGTGGAAACACTGCTATAAGTCATAAAGTATGTGAATGTATGATGCATATACAGAGGTAGGAAAAGAGGCCTTGTGGAACAGTGTCAAAAGCAGCAGATAGATCAAGAAGGATGAGAATAGAATGGAGACTTTTGGATCAGGCCAGAAACAGGTCAATGGAAACTTTAGCAAGGGCTATTTCAGTTGAATGTAGAGGGCGAAAGCCAGATTGAAGTGGATCAAGAATAGCTTGAGATGAAAGAAAGTCAAGACAACAGCAGTGATAGGCACATTCAAGTATCTTGAATAGGAAAAGAAGGAGGGAGATAGGGTGATAGTTGGAAGGGCAGGTAGGGTCCAATTAAGGTTTTTTGAGGAGTGGTGTAACTATGGCATGTTTGAAGGCATGAGGAACAGTTGACGTGGAAAGTGGAAGATTGAGGATATGACAAGTAGAAGGGATGACAGTAGGAGAGATAGTGCTGAGTAGATGGGTGAGAATAGGATCAGAGGAAAAGGTAGTCAGTTTGAAGGAGGAAAGAAAATGCACAGTTTTTCATTCAGTAATTTCAGAAAAGGAAGAAAAGGTGGCAGGGGTTGAAGTAGGGTTGACAGAATGGTCTAAGAGAAGGAGAGGTGAAGGTGACTTGGTTGAGAACGCCAGGTTAATCTTATGAACCTTATCATGAAAGTACTCAGCCATAGTTGGGGGGGGGGGAAGTAATGAGGGGTTGGGGGTGAAGCAACTTTTAGGAGAGAGTTAAGTGTAGTAAAGAGACATTGAGGGTTTGAGCAAGAGAGTTTGTCAAGTGAATATAGTAGTCCTGTTTGGCAAGTGAAAGCGCAAATTGGAAGGAGGTCAGCAAGAACTTAAAATTATGAAGTCAGCATGGGCATGGGATTTTTGATAAAGGCATCCTGGAGATCGGACACAGGAACGTAGGTAGCGGATTCTAGATATCAGCCAAGGCTGGAGTTTGGTATGCCTTGCAGACTAGGGAATGGGAGGAGCAAAAGTATCCAGAGCAGAGGAGAGAATAGTATTATAGGAAGAGATAGCCTCATTGACAGACCTGGATAACATAGTGGTTGAGAAGAGGGATGAAACATTGGTGGAGAGACTGCAAGAGTCAATGGCCTGAAGATTCCTAAATGTATTGGTAGAAATTTGACAGGAATGGGGGGAGGGTGTTTAAGTGTGAAACTTATCAGATGATGGTCAGAGAGGGAAAGAGCTGAGGTGCAGAAACTGGAGAGTGAAAAGTTGGAGAAGAAGACAAGATCAAGACAGTGGTCATTCTGGTGAGTAGGGGTAGTGGAGCACAGCTGAAGATTGAAATAGAATGTTTAAGTGAGAAACTGAAAGGCATAAGAGTCAGAGGGATCATTAACATGAATGTTAAAATCCCAAGAATGAAAGAAGGAGATGACGGTTTGAGAAAGAAGGAAAGCCAGGAAGAAAGGAAAAAAGGAACTTATCAGGAGGTCGATAAATGACTGCTGCTCAGAGAGGTAGAGTTATGATCTTTTATGATTAGCTTTGTTCATCTTTCAAGATCATGACAGCCTCTCCTCCCAGATCCGCCAATATCTGTGTTAGGCCATTAACACGTGGCTCGCCACGCATTTTTGCTGATTTGAATGCATTGGCAACTACCGCAGCACTGTGCTAATGGTTCATGCACACTAAGCCACGTGTTAACAGCCTAACGCACCTTAGTAAAATGGCCCCTTAATTATTAAATATTAAATATTCAGAAAGTAGGAATGTTTTCAAAGCCTTAGAAAATACCAGATAGTTACTAAGTGCTTGAAGCTCAGACGGTAAAGAATTCCATACTGATGCAATTTGGTAATGGAGGGAGTTAAATTATTTTCTCATTTTAATTTGGCCACAAAAGGAAAACATAACAACATTCGATCCCGATTCTGTCTTACCACAATATTATGTAAAAAATTAACCAAAGTGCTCAAATATGGCAGAGACATCCCATACTTGATCTTAAGGATGATGCAGCACAATTTAAATTCTGCTCTAGGAATAACAGGTAGCCAGTGCAGTTCTCTTAATAACAGATTCGCTGACTTAAACCTGCTGATTGAATAAATCAATCTCACAGCTGTATTGTGAAGAAATAGGGAGCCAAGCCCCTGACCTATGACCTCTCATCCCCACAGACACCCACATATACACACAGGCATGCACAATTTGTTTTCTCAGATTACATTTACTGGTACAAGGGTCATATGACATAAGAATAGCCATACTGGATCAGACCAATGGTGCATCTTGCCCAATATCCTGCTTCCAATAGTGACCAATCCAGGTCACAAGTTCCTGGCAGAAACCCAATTTGTAGCAACATTCCATGCTACCAATCCCAGGGCAAGCAGAGGCTTCCCATGTCTATCTCAATAGCAGACTGTGGACCTTTCCTCCAGGAACTTGTCCAAACCTTTTTTAAACCCAGATACATTAACCACTGTTACCACATTCTCTGACAGCGAGTTCCAGAGCTTAACTATTCTTCGAGTGAAAAAAATATTTACTCCTATTTGTTTTAAAAGTATCTCTGTGTAATTTCATTGAGTATCCCCTGGTCTCTGTACTTTTTAAAAGAGTGAAAAATCAATTCACTTTTACTTGTTCTACACCACTCAAAATTTTAAAGTCCTCAATCATATCCCCCCCTCAGCCATCTCTTTTCGAAGCTGAAGAGCCCTAATCTCTAGCCTTTCCTCATACGGGAGAAGTTCCATCCTCTTTATCATTTTGGACGCTACTCTTTGATCCTTTTCTAATTCCGCTATATCTTTTTGAGAAATGGTAACCAGAATTGAACACAATACTCAATGTGAGGAAGCACTATGGAGTGATACAGAGACATATAATATTCTTGTTCTTATTTTGCATCCCTTTCCTAATAATTCCTAGTATCCTATTTCTTTTTCTGGCCGCCACCACACACTGGGCATAAGATTTCAGCTTATTGTCTACAATGACACCTAGATCTTTTTCTTGAGTGCTGACTCCTAAGCTGGATCCCAGCATCAGGTAACTATGATTTGGATTATTCTTCCCAATATGCATCACTTTGCATTTGTCCATATTAAATGTCATCTGCCATTTGGATGCCTAGTCTCCCAGTTTCCTACGGTCTTCCTGCAATTTTTCACAATCCGCATATGCTTTGGCAACTTTGAATAGCTTTGGGTCATCTGCAAATTGAATCACCTCACTCATTGTTCCAATTTCCTGATCATTTATGAATATGTTAAATAGTACTGGGCCCAGTACAGAATGATCCCTGTGGCACTCCACTATTCACCCTCCTCCATTGAGAAAAATGGCTATGTAACCCTACCTTCTGTTTTCTATCCAATAACCAATTCCTAATCCACAGAAGGACATTGCCTCCTACCCAATGACTTTTTATTTTTCCCAGGAGTCTCTCATGAGGAACTTTGTCAAAAACTTTCTGAAAATCTAAATACACTACATCATCTTTATTCATGCCTTCAAATAAATGAAACAAATTGAAGAGGGAAGACTTCCCTTGGCTGATTCCAAGCTGACTGTCCCATTAAACCATGTTTGTCTATGTGTTCCGTAATTTTATTTTTTATAATACTTTCCACTATTTTGCCTGGCACTGAAGACAGGCTTACCGATCTGTAATTTCTCAGATCATCCCTGGAACTCTTTTTAAATATCAGCATTACATAGGCAACCCTCCAATGTTCAGGTAATACAGACGATTTTAATGGATCAGTGATTCCCAAACCTGTCCATGGGGGAACCCCAGCCAATCAGGTTTTCAGGATATCCACTTTGAATATGCATGAGATAGATTTGTACACCAAGAAGGCAGTTTATGCAGATCAATCTCATTAATTTTCATTGTGGATATCCTGAAAACCTGACCGGTTATGGCTCCTCAAGGAAAGGTTTATTTTTTGGAATGCCCTTCCGCGGGAGGTGGTGGAAATGAAAATGGTAACGGAATTCAAACATGCGTGGGATAAGCATAAAGGAATCCTGTGCAGAAGGAATGGATCCTCAGGAGCTTAGTTGAGATCAGGAGGCGGGGCTGGTGGTTGGGAGGCGGGGATAGTGCTGGGCAGACTTATACGATCTGTGCCAGAGCCGGTGGTGGGAGGCAGGGATAGTGCTAGGCAAACTTATATGGTCTGTGCCAGAGCTGGTGGTGGGAGGCGGGACTGGTGGTTGGGAGGCAGGGATAGTGCTGGGCAGACTTATACGGTCTGTGCCAGAGCCGGTGGTGGGAGGCGGGGCTGGTGGTTGGGAGGCGGGGATAGTGCTGGGCAAACTTATACGGTCTGTGCCAGAGCCGGTGGTTGGGAGGCGGGGCTGGTGGTTGGGAGGCAGGGATAGTGCTGGGCAGACTTATATGGTTTGTGCCCTGAAGAGCACAGGTACAAATCAAAGTAGGGTATACACAAAAAGTAGCACATATGAGTTGTCTTGTTGGGCAGACTGGATGGACCGTGCAGGTCTTTTTCTGCCGTCATCTACTATGTTACTATGTTTAGGAATCACTGCCTTAGGAAAACCTTTAGCCTTAGACCAGGGGTCCTCAAATCCAGTCCTTGAGGTCTACAACCCAGCCTCATTTTCAGGATTTCCACAATGAATATGCATGAGATCTATTTACCTGCAATGAAAGCAATGAATGCAAATAGATCTCATACATATTTATTGTGGAAATCCTTAAAACTAGGCTCGGTTGTAGACCTCAAGGATTGGATTTGAAGACCCCTGCCTTAGACCCCCTCAATTTTCTATTATGCAGCTAGGTTCTACCCCCCCCCCCCCCCCCCCACCCCCCCAAATCCAAATCTGAGTCAGGAGAGAAAATAGCCCAGTGGCTAGAGCAATGAGCTAAAAACTAGGAAACCCAGGATTCAAATCCTACTTCTGCCACTGACGCTCCTTGTAACCTTGGGCAAGTCACATTGTTGTCTAAAGTTTTCACTTAGATCAGGGGTTCTCAACCCAGTCCTCAAGTCATACCTATCCAGTCAGGTTTTCAATGAATATGGCCATGAGATAAATTAAAATGCACTACCTCCACTGTATGCAAACCTATCACATGCATGGTCATTTTGGGTATCCTGAAATCCTGACTGGCTAGGTGTGTCCTAAGGCCTGGAATGAGTATCACTGACTTAGATTAAAAGCTCTTTGGGGCGATGGTAACTATAAAAATGTAAGTATTATTAAAATTCAATATTAAAATTCAGCTTAACAGTTATGATCACGCCAACACCTATTGTTGTCCTTTGATTGCATCTGCTCTTTGTCACTTCTCCAAAACAGTCACTCTTGACAGCTGTCTGTTCTGCCTAATGGTGAAGTCAGCCCTGCTTGAATGACAGGAACACACACTCACTCTAGCTTTAATTTTTCCTTATACAAGGAATGTTTTTCCACCTACTCACTGCATATGTTCATTTTGTCACAAGTAGGAGGCTCTTCTGTTTTAAATTGTATTATTTCAGTCATCAGTTTTTTTTCATGGCCAAACTTCATCTCTTCCCCCCACCCCCACCCCCCACCACACACAACAAAAACATCAGTAGACTATAAAACTATGACTAGTCAAACAAACATGGAGCAAAGTATTCTTCCCAGAGTAAGCATGGTCTGTGGTCGTTCACCCCTAGATTGTAAGTGTATGTGCTGTATATTAAAATAATTCTATTTCTGGAACATGCTGGCATGTTTTGATGTTTTTGCTTATTTTGGAGGAGTGTTTTAGTAAGCAATGTCACTGTAACTGGTTGCTTTTATCAGTTAGTTTGTCACTCCTAAAGATTTGCAATATAGTTTGGAAATCAAAGTATAAAATAATTATTCCCATAAATCAGTGAGATCTACTTGAAGACCTGCTCCACCTTGGAAGAGGAGAAGGCTTATAGAAATTGTACATGCTACCATTCTCTCAGTGTGCAGTTGTTGTGTGATATGGTGTTGAGGCATCCAGGGTCCTGCCACAGTTCATATGCCCTGCATCAAAGTGCCCTCTTCCCAGATTTTGAAGGGGGCAGGTTCAGTGGCAGATGTCTGGTAAGTACTATTTTTCACACCTTTCTGTCTGGCCTTTCCCTGCCAAGATCCACTTCAGTGTTTTACCAGATGTTACATACTGAGGTCCCTGTTCCCTTCCAACTACTACTACTAACTAGCATTTCTAAAGCGCTACTAGGGTTACGCAGCGCTGTACAATTTAAACATAGAAGGACGGTCCCTGCTCAAAGAGCTTACAATCTAGGCATAAACATCCTGCTTATCTTGCTTCCTGCCTCCACATGTTCAGGACAGCCTGATACACTCTTCATTAATCTCACTGCCTGTGTAAACTTGTCTTGCTTTTCCAGTCCTGGATTAACCATTAAGCAAAATAAGCACCTGCTTAGAGCACCAAGGGAAGGGGGCACCACAAAGTTTTTTCCCCTCTATCATACCCTTAACTCTTCCACTGCCATACCCATTATCCAACATGAATTTCAGTGTTTTTCTAATCACTATAAATATATACGATGTTTTGTTTCATACAATAATGATATTTCTTCTCAGCATTTATTGAGTTTTAATGTCTTTTCAATTAAGCAATGGAAGGGCCAAGGGGCACCATTGTTGGGCTGAGCTTAGCGCATCAGTTGAACTTAATCCGACCCTGTGCTTTTCTCTTGGCAAAGTTATAGGAACCAACTAGTCACTTGCAGGCAGTGGGGTAAAATCAGGACTGGATCAAGCTGTTCAGAACAGTTGTTCTCAGGTGGCAACCTTAAACTCAACATAACCTTTTTTCCTTGCTCAGCCTTTCTCCAAGAGACATCTTACATCATGCTGCCACCCTCTAAACTATCCTGAAATATCTCTTCACTCAACGTGTAATTAAACTCTGGGATTTGTTGCCGGATAATGTGGAAAAAGCAATTAGCATAGCAGGGTTTAAAAACGGTTTGGATAATTTCCTAAAAGAAAAGTCCACAAGCCATTAGTAAGACAGGCTTGGGAAAATCCACTGCTTATTTCTAGGATAAGCAGCATAGAATCTGTTTTATTGTTTTGGGATCTTGCCAGGTATCTGTGACCTGGATTGGCAACTGTTGGAAACAGGATACTGGGCTTGACGGACCTTCAGTCTGTCCCAGTATGGCAATTCTTATGTTCTTAGGTTCTTAGGATTATGGCCACCAGCCCTGACTTCTTATTCCTGTAGCTCACCCTAAGTCACAAGCAAAAACAAAGTACAATGAGGCACACACATCCACATTCTCTATCCCAAATTGCACAATTGGATTGTTAAAAAGTAGGAATGTGCATTCATTTTAAATGACATGAGAAATGTGACCGAGCTATCCCATACAATTTCATGCTATTATCAAGTAAAAATGAGAAGAAAAACACCCACAAAATTTTGTGTTTTTTAAATTTGTCATCAATAGCGTGCAGTCTTTGAAAAGAGTACATACTTTTTTGAGAGTGCACATTTTGCACAAAAAATGCACACTTTTTCCTGATAGTGCATGCATGGGCGCACTATTTGTACAAGCATGATGGTTCTCACATGGGAAAGATTTAGGATAGAGTTGTAAACATTTTTCCAGTGGTTGAATTCTTTGAACAATATTTGCAATTTATGACTGTCTTCTATAGATTTTTGGATCTCCGTATTATGAAAGTTGATCATTTGAACACTACTTAATATAGGAAAGTTCATAGTAATAATTATTTGAGATTTGAAAGTTGCCATCCTTATTACTTAAAGGTGAATTTACCCATTAGTCAATTTTTGCAGGTGCACAGGATATTCTTTCTATGAGAGATTTTAAAGGAAATGCTAAAGATTTAATTCTTTGCTTTCAAGAATGAGGATACCCACATTTTGCTTTACAAAGAGCATGTAAAAGAGCAAAATATGCAAATAGGGAACTGCTATTGAGTTTCAAGAATCATGAAATTATTATTATTAGTATTATTATTATTTGTTGCATTTGTATCCCATATTTTCCCATCTATTTGCAGGCTCAATGTGGCTTACATTATTCCATAATGGTGATCGCCATTTCCGGGATGAGAAATACAAAGTAGTAGTGCATTAACGTTCATAAGTGACAGATTAAATAAAGAGTCAAGTATAGAGAATTCACTTCCGGAATGAGAAATAAAGTGGTATTGCGTTAAAGTTCATTAGTGACAAAGTACATGAAGCAGTCAGGTATAGGGAGTTCGGTTTTGTCCAGTTCTGGTGTAAGTTTCGTTGTCTAGTATTTAGGATGGATCATTATGGTATGCCTTATTGAAGAGTTAACATCTATAATTGCCAATTAGCATCAATAATTGGGTGCTAATGACCAATTATTGATGTTAATTGGCACCCATTAAAATTTGCATGTGCATCTGGATGCATGCTATTCTATAAGGCAGGATGCCTAATTTCTATAGTGTGTATCCCAAAAGACAGCATAGCCATGGGAGGTGCATGAGCATGTCAGGGGCAGTCTGAAATGTTACACGTGTACTTATAGAATACTGGGTAAGGGTGCCTAACTTGCCCCCCCCCCCTTTTACAAAGCCGTGTTAGTGGCTGCCGGAGCAGTAATGCTGACACAACCCATCAAAAGTGGATAGGTGTGTGGCTTTATAAAAGGGGGAGGTTGGGCACTAGCATTTATATCAGATTCAGCAAGCGTAAGTCTGGCACCAAAGGTTAGGCGTGGGAATCAGCGCTAACCATGACTCTATAAGCACACCTTTTACAGAATCTCATGGGCCCTTTTACTAAGCCGCATAGGTGCCTGCACACACCCAACGTGTGCCAAATTGGAGTTATTGCCCAGTTAACGCGTGGCCCTTGCTGTAATTTCAATTTTGGCGCATATCCACTACAGGCGTCCAAAAGATATTTTTTTTAGTTTCTGACGTGCGGCAGCTACGCGTGTCAAGTGGCATTTGACATGCATAGACCATTATCACCCGCTTACCGCTTACTGCTAGATCAATGGCTTGTGGTAAGGTCTCAGACCCAAAGTGGACACATAGCAATTTTCATTTTGTCACACGTCCATTTTCGGCAAAGATTTTAAAAAGGTATTTTTTGTAGGTGCGCTGAAAAATAGTTCAGCGCCCCAAAACATGCATCTACACTACCACAGGCCATTTTTAAGCACACCTTAGTAAAAGGACCCCTCACTTAGCTCTGATTTTTTTCTGGTGATGATTTTTGAGCACCATTTATAGAATTCCCTCCAATTTATATATGGAACAATCTTATAAGAGTTTACAAGTGGGGTAACAACCTGGAAGAAACGCTTTCTCAAAAATGCTTTATTCAGCAGAAGGCTACTGAAGATGCTGATTTTCGGAGACATCCATTGAATGGAAAGATTTTAAGATCTTGATACAGAACAATTTGTAACTCAGATCTTGTAATCTATCTTATTGTGTGTCCCTGCTCATTAATTTATGTAGAGCAGTGATTCCCAAACCTACACTGGGGGAACCCAGCCAGTCAGATTTTCAGGATATTCACAATGAATATGCATGAGAGAGATTTGCATGCCAAGGAGGCAGTGTATGCCAATCAATCTCATGAATATTCATTATGAATATCCTGAAAATCTGACTGGCTGGAGTTGCCCCAGGACAGATTTGAAATCACTGATGTAGGGAGTACTAAATGCTGTATTTGTTTGAATGAACATAGATCTTGTTTAAATATGGAAAACAGAGCTGCACTCCTTGTGGATCATTACTTGCAACAGCACCATAGATTTGTTGACTTGTGCTGGAGAGTAACAAACAAAATTAAAAGTGATTGGTAAGAAGACAGATGTGAATGTCATCTCAATTATGGGAACAGTACTAGATATTCTGTTTAAATATTGTGCATCGTAATGGTTTGAATGAACTTGAATGGTTTTCTCTGATCTGATTGACTGTAATAGATATATATACTTCTCTGAAAGGTGAATGTTTGGGATGGAATAACTAATACAGGACTGGACTTTGAGAGTCATTTTATTTTTATAAGTTGCTGAAACCAGAACAGCGATGGTGGTTGGGAGGCGGGGATAGTGCTGGGCAGACTTATACGGTCTGTGCCCTGACAATGGCAGATACAAATCAAGGTAAGGTATACACAAAAAGTAGCACACGTGAAATTATCTTGTTGGGCAGACTAGATGGACCGTGCAGGTCTTTTTCTGCTGTCATCTACTATGTTACTATGTTACTATCCTGCTTATAATCGAAAGAGAAAAACGCCTATATTGCGACCCAAATCGGGAGATGGGCGTCTTTCTCCCGTGGGCGCCCAAATCGGTATAATCGAAAGCCGATTTTGGGTGTTTCCAACTGCAATCCGTCGCGGAAACGGGTAAAGTTGATGGGGGCATGTCGGAGACGTGGTGAAGGCGGAACTGGGGCGTGGTTATTGGCTGAGAAGAGATGGGCGTCTTTAGCTGATAATAAAAAAAAGGCGTTTTTACCGCGATTTTGGGTCACTTTTTGTGGACCCTTTTTTTTTGACGAACAAGTCCCAAAAAAGTGCCCCAACTGACCAGATGACTACTGGAGAGAATCGGGGATGACCTCCCCGGACTCCCCCAGTGGTCACTAACCCCCTCCCACCAAAAGACCCCCACTTTAAAAAAAAATTTCCAGCCTCTATGCCAGCCTCTGTTTTTCTGATCATGCTGGCCCAGTATCCGATTCTGCTGCTATCTGTCCTCTTAACTCCGTTTCCAGGGCTTCCTTTCCATTTCTTTCTTTCCTTTCCTCCTTTCTTCTTCATTTCTGGTCCTCAGCTTCTGCCTATTTTCTTCATCCATGTGCAGTTTTTCTCCTCTCATCTCCTTCCTCACTCTTCCCTCCCCTTTATCCATGTCCAGCATTTCTTCTTTCTCCCCTCCTCTCCCCTGCCCTCCATCCACCCATGTCCAGTGACCCTTCTCTCCCCCTGCAAGCACCCATACACAGCAACCCTCCTTCCCCTGTCCTCCATCCACCCATGTCCAGCAGTGACCCTCCTCTCCCCTGCCCTGCATGCACCCATACCCGGTGACCCTCCTCTCCCCTGCCCTGCATGAACCCATTATACCCAGCGACCCTTCTCTCCCCTCCATCCACAAATGCCCTGCGACTCCCTTCTCTCCCCTGCCACCCCCTCCCGAGTTCTACGGTGAATTCTCCCTCCCTCCCTCCCTCCCTCCGGATCCGGTCCCGGTCCCTCACACCGACCTGACTCTTCAAATTCTTTGGGGCAGGCAATCTTGCCTGCCCGCTGCCAGCGCTAACTCTCCCCCGCTGGCGCTGCCGGTGTTCACTTTTCAAAATGGCTGCTGAGACTTACAGGGCGGCCTCCAAGACTTCAGCAGAAGTCTCGCGAGGCCGCCTCTGGAAGTCTCGGCGGCCATTTTTAAAGCGCAAAAGCCGGCAGCGCCAGCGGGGGAGAGTTAGCGCTGACAGCTGAGCTCCGAAGAGTCAGATCGGTAACTTGAGGGACGGGACCGGGACCGGGACCGGATCCGGAGGGAGGGGGAGGAGCCGGCTCGCTGCGGCTGGGGAGGCTTAGCCTCCCCAAGCCTTCGATACCGGGCACCTATGGAAGCTGGCCCTGTCTGCATAGATCCAGGAAAAGCTGGCTGGTACACTGTCCTTTGGAGGTGCTCTGTTTGCACAGTGGGAAGAGGGATTGAAGGAAAAGCTAATCCCCAGAAGGGTACACAGGGGCAAAGGCAGTGGGAAGTAAGGTACAGCCTGAAGAAGGATGGAACCAAGTATCTAAAAAAAATGTTCTAGTTGCACAGAGAGAGGGAGGAGAGCTTCGAGAAAGTTAATTTCTAAAGTACCCCAAAGAAGACATGGGTCAGAGAGAGTAAGCTAGCAAGGGAAAGTAAGTAGCCTTTAGAAAGTCTGCTTTTATGCAGGGAAAAGCTAGCAGGAGCTTACACAGAGTCTTTGAAGGGTAGGATTTAGCTCTGGTAAGGACAAGAGAATCACTGAGAAACTTTGGGCTAGGGAAGTGCCTGAGTGGTGAAAAGTTTGTGATTCTGAAATGAGGTTCTGGAAGAGAAGAATAACCCCTATTAAAAATTTAAACCCAGAGGTTATTGGGGTAAAGGGGGAGTTTGCACTCTGCTTAGCACATTCATGTTGTTGCAATTAGGTCAGAAATATTTAGTGTTGTTTATTGCACACCCGCCAAGTTTCCTGCTTTCAGTGGGTGGGAGACTCCCACTTTTGCGTTTCATCTCCAACACTACCACTGGGGAGCCTAGATTTCCCACTGAGCATCCTCCCTTTCCAGCGACAGCAGGAAACACCTTCATAAAATGTCATCTCTTGCTGCCACTGGTCCCACAGCAGCAGCAGGAGATGACGTTTTATGAAAGCTTTTTCTCTGCTGCTGGAATTGAGACTATTTCTGGTATCCCTGGCTGCAAATCAGTGCAATCCAGGGGCAGGGCTATGGACGGAGTTATGGGTAGAGTGGGTGGAGCTATAGGCAGCCCCTAAATCTGCTGCTCAGAAAGGTTGGCCCACTTGGCAGCTCTGTTATTGTGTACATGCTTTGTTGTTCAGACTAAAGAATATAGAGTTCTAAGATTAACCCTCCAGTGCGGGAAGGTCACCTGAGGAGTGTTTGGTTATGTTTATTTAAATGTTCTTAATTGTATAGAAGGAACAAAGACTGTAAGAGGAATTTGTGTTTACCCTTCTGAGTAAAAAGAAGGGAGTTCATATTTATCAGTTAAGTTGAATAAAGCAGTGACACTGAATTTAAGAGCATAGTCTTTTATTGAGTATTAAGGACGTTTCTGGAGGGATAGCAGCTAGGGATGAAAGAGGGAGGGCCTACCACTAGTTGGGGGCAGGGTAAAGTGTAGACAGAGCTCCCTCTTCAGGACAGCACCTCCCCCCTGGCTGATGCTAGCTCCAATACAGGGAACTGTTGCCCAGGCAGTGGAGCGAACCTGGAAACAGATGCCATGGTGCCCCCTAGCTATGATAGACCACATAAAAGTCAGTCCTTTATGTGGTGTGCCATAGCTAGTTAAGTGCTAAATATCATACTTAACTGGCTGTGGTTTAGCTGGCTCCATAAACCCAGAAATTCTGTGCCAGAGGCCAGTGTCACGACCCTCACCTTGCCAGTAATGACACTCCCTCCATCAGGGCTGGGGTTCCCTTCACAGCATCTCTGCCGTGCCTCCTTGCTCCATGGGGGTTGGATCCCCGTGACTGGTATCCTGGTTGTCCATCTCTCAGCCCTTAACCTATGGGCTCTCCTTTGCCTCCTCTGCTCTTTCCCTATTGGATGCCTGGCTGTTTCCCTTACTCTCCTTCTCAGCTGTTTCCAGTGAATGCCTGATTCCAGCACTATTTCTGTGGAACCCTTCCCTGCCTCAATGTTTCGGCTTCTACTTTGGTAGGTGTTACTTGCTCTGTAGTTTGCTTCTTCTCTACTGTGTCCCTCGTTGCTGACTTTGCCTGTACCTATTCTCTTGCCTGCTGCCTGCCTATTGATATTGCCTGCACCTGGATTACTCTCTTGCCTGCTGCCTTCCTATTGACTTTACCTGTGCCTGGATTACTCTCTTGCCTGCTGCCTGCCTACTGACTTTGCCTGTACCTGGATTACTCTCTTGACCTGCTCCCTGCCTATTGACTTTGCCTGTACCTGCATCACTCTCTTGCCTATTGCCTGCCTGGCCGATACGTTCACCACTCCACTTCCAGCTTCGTCTCATAAGTCCTGCAGGCCGCCCGCACCTAGGGGCTCAACCTCTGGGGAACAGTGGTCAGCGCAGGTGAAACCCGGGGTTGTCCAGCCGCCAAGCAGAATCTGGTCCGAGTACCGGGCTCAGCAGCGCTCTACTAGGTACAAGAACTCACAAGTCTGACAGCCAGACAATGCCCAGCACTGAAATTCTGGGCATAACGCCAGTGGCGATCAGCAAAATGCTGAGCGCTGTCGACTGAATAACGACCCTAATGATCCTGTGTCTATTATCTTACAAGTAGAAAATTGGCACAGATGGATTCAAAGTATGGCCTTCATAAAGAGAACCTTCAGGCTCTTATGGAAGACCAAAGGATCAGTAAACAGCACTCTGCCATAAACTCTTATGATATTGGAGAGGCATGATGGAGAGGCACATACAGAACAGCTCCCAGATGGACAAGTACTTACCAAGCAAGTGCTAACAGTGAAAAATTCAAAACAACACAGGATTCACCACATGATGCAGCAGACCCTACACACTGGTGCTACATTCACCCAGTGGCGTTCCTAGGGGGGCTGACACCCGGAGCGGATCGCCGCTGCGCCCCGCCCCCCTGGGTGCAGCAACCCCCGGATGCAGCGTGACCCCCCCCCCCCCCGGTGAGAGGACACACCCCCATGTTAGGGGCAGAGGGAGCATGGAACGAACGAAGGACAGGCGCGCGTGGCACCCCCCCCCCCCAGCGGCGTGCACCCGGGGCGGACCGCACCCACCGCCCCCCCCCCCCCCTAGGAACGCCACTGCATTCACCATCTCTTGGCTAGGACTACAGACACTTCACACAGCCTCTTCTGAACTAGCATCCTAGCCTTTACATGACAGGTGTTATTTGACATTGCAAGTGGTATTTCTTGTACTTCTAGAGGGCTATTTTATGACAGATCATCTAGCAAACTTGTACAAAATTATTCAAGGCCATAAAGAGGGGAAGTTATCAATGTGAGTATGAAGGGGTATATAGAATACTGCCCCTCACCCTTAAGGATAGTCCCTCAGATAGCCTGAACCACCTTAAACCCATTAATCCCACCAGGGAGGAAGTGAGACGGGAAAGATGGAGCCGAAGGTACAGTTAAAAGGAAGTATAAAAGGCAGGGCCACAGTGGGGTTAAAGAGGCCCAGGAAAGGAAGAGTTGAAGCTGTGTATTGGGAGTGGCAGCCAACAGCCTCAGACTGTGTTTGAGTCCTGTCAGCCAAAGGGCCTGGTTAAGTCTGTATCTGTTAAACCAACAAAAGAGACTTTTCACCAGTGGCGTTCCGACCCTAGCTGACACCCAGGGCGGATCGCCGATGCACCCCCCCCTGGGTGCAGCGCGACCCCCCAGGCGAAATGACACCTCTCCCCCCCCCCCCCCCCCGGCGAAATGACACCCCCCCGGGTGCACGCCGCTGGGGGGGGTGCCATGGCGCGCGCCTGTTGCCCTGTCTCCAAGTTCGCAATTCGCATGTGTTCACTGCTCCCTCTGAGTCTGCCCCGGAACAGGTTACTTCCTGTTCCGGGGCAGACTCAGAGGGACTGGGAGCAGTGAACACATGCGAATTGCGAACTCGGAGACAGGGCAACAGGCGCGTGCCGCAGCACCCCCCCCAGCGGCGTGCACCCAGGGGGGACTGCCCCCACCGCCCCCCCCCCCTTGGTACGCCACTGCTTTTCACCCTGTGTTTCTGGCCCTGTGACATAACAATACCTTACCTTGATTTGTATCTGTCATTTTCAGGGCACAGACTGTAGAAGTCTGCCCAGCACTAGCCCCACCTCCCAACCACCAGCCCCGCCTCCCACCACCGGCTCTGCCACCCAATCTCGGCTAAGCTTCTGAGGATCCCTTCCTTTTGAACAGGATTCCTTTATGTTTATCCCATGCATGTTTGAATTCCGTTACCATTTTCATCTCCACCATCTCCTGCGGGAGGGCATTCCAAGTATCCACCACTCTCTCCGTGAAAAAATATTTCCTGACATTTTTCTTGCGTCTGCCCCCCTTCAATCTCATTTCATGTCCTCTAGTTCTACCGCCTTCCCATCTCCGGAAAAGGTTAGTTTGCGGACTAATACCTTTCAAATATTTGAACGTCTGTATCATATCACCCACGTTTCTCCTTTCCTCCAGGGTATACATGTTGAGGTCAGCAAGTCTCTCCTCATACGTCTTGTAACGCAAATCCCATACCATTCTCGTAGCTTTTCTTTGCACTGCTTCAATTCTTTTTATATCCTTAGCAAGATACGGCCTCCAAAACTGAACACAATACTTCAGGTGGGGCCTCACCAACGACATATACAGGGGCATCAACACCTCCTTTCTTCTGCTGGTCACACCTCTCTCTTTACAGCCTAGCAACCTTCTAGCTACGGCCACCGCCTTGTCACACTGTTTCGTCGCCTTCAGATCCTCAGATACTATTACCCCAAGATCCCTCTCCCCGCCTAACACATACGTCACTCGTGGATTTCTACTCCCTAAGTGCATCACTTTGCATTTCTTCACACTGAATTTTAATTGCCAAACTTTAGACCATTCTTTTAGCTTCCGCAGATCCTTTTTCATGTTTTCCACTCCCTCCTGGGTGTCCACTCTGTTACAAATCTTACTATCATCCGCAAATAGGCAAACTTTACCTTCTAACCCTTCAGCAATGTCACTCACAAATATATTGAACAAAATCAGCCCCAGCACTGATCCCTGAGGCACTCCACTACTCACCTTTCCCTCATCCGAGCGAATTCCATTAACCACCACCCTCTGGCATCTGTCCGTCAACCAGTTCCTAATCCAGTTCACCACTTCGGGTCCTATCTTCAGCCTGTCCAGTTTATTTAAGACAGTAAAGTGCTCCTGTGTTAAACCTATATGCAGAACCTTATTGAGTTACCAATGTTCACTACTACTACTACTTAGCATTTCTATAGCGCTATGTTCAATGCATTGAAATCTTCCAGAGACTTCCTTGTTCTCCACAAAACAATTCATAATGCTGGATTCTCCTATCAATGTACTAAGAGATGGAACTCCCTTCCTAAGTGATTATCGGGCTCATTTTCAAAACAGAAAAACATCTAAAAAGTGGCATAAAGCAGCATTTGGATGTTTTTCTCACAAAAACGTCCAAATCAGTATTTTTGAAACCTATTTTTAGACATTTTTCTATGAAGTCTGTCAGAAGTCCGTCCAAATCTCAAGGGGGCATGTCAGGGGCGTGTTCAGGGCGGGACTTGGGCGTTCCTAAGACTTAGATGTTTTTCAGCTATAATGGAACAAAACAAAAACATCCAGGACTAAAACTAAGATGTTTGAGCTAGGCCTGTTTTTATAACGAATAAGGCACAAAAAGGTGCCCTAAATAACAAGATGATCACTGAAAGGTATCAGGGGTGACTTCCCCTTATTCCCCCAGTGGTCACTAACCCCCTCCCACCTTCAAAAAACGTGATGAAAAACATTACTTGCCAGCCTCTATGCCAACCTCAGATGTTATACTCAGGTCCGTTAGAATAGCATGTAGACTAGAATAGGAGTAGTCTAGTAGTGATGCAGTGCACTGCAGTCAGGTGGATCCAGGATCCTAACCCCCCCCCCCCCCCACCCCTACCTGTTACACTTGTGGAGTAAACTGTGAGCTCTCCAAAACTCACCAGAAACCCACTGTACCCACATATAGGTGCCCCCTTCACCCGTAAGGGCTATGGTACTGGTGTACAGTTGGGGATAGTGGGTTTTGGGGGCTCAGCAGAGAAGTTAAGGGAGCAATGGTGAGATGTGTACCTGGGAGTTTTTTATGAAGTCCACTGCAGTGCCCCCTAGGGTGGCTGTCTTGGGATGTCAGGGGGACCAGTCTACTAAAAATGCTGGCTCCTCCTACATCCCAATGGCTTGATTTTGTATGTTTTGCACTTGGATGGGTTTTTTTTTTTAATGGACCAAAACAAAAGTCCAAATCACAAAACAGTATTAAAAAAAATAGATAGACATTTTTCTTTTTAAAAAATGTTCTTCTTTGCTATTTAGAGTTTGGACATTTTTTGCAAAACATCTAAAGTTGGACTTAGATGTCATATCGAAAATGCCCCTCTATGTCATACAACTGATTATTTCATATTTGCAAATTGCTAAAAACTTACTAAGATCATCTCTCGTTGACAAAAGCAACTAGTTCACTGTTCAATCTTTAAGACATGCTATTCCTGTTGATTTTTGCAGTCTATTATTGTTATTACATTGTATTCACATAAGTTTCTGTCTTTTCAACTAATGTAACTTGGATTTGTTATCATATGTTCTACTTTTGATGTGAGCCACATTGAACCTGAACATGTTTAGGATAATTGTGGGATACAAATGGTCATCATAAATACATTTTATTAAATGGCCACGCGATAATGCTAACATTAGCGCATGGACAGAAATGCAACAAATAGAAAAAAGTCAATTTTGACATCCACATTAGAAATGGGCTCAGCGAGTGGGAAAAGGCCTGCATAAGGATGCACAAAGTCCATTTACCAGCTTAGTTTAGTAACAGGCCCCTTAATGTATTTATATCCCACCTAGTCCCTCTTATCTTCTCTAATTCTTCCTACCAGAGTGTAGCGCTCAAATCCCACTTTAGAACCATGAAAAGAGATGTTTCTGTGTGCAGGCTATTTAGAGGAGGCAATTGAATAACTTAGGTGCTAATATTTTATTTATTTAGATTTTGCTCACACCTTTTTCAGTAGTAGCTCAAGGTGAGTTACATTCAGGTATACTGGATATTTCTCTGTCTCAGGAGGGCTCAGATCACAATGAGCAGCAGTGGGATTTAAACTGGCCACCTCTGAATTGCAAGATTAGTGCTCTAACCACTAGGCCACCTCCTCCACAAGATTGAAGTGAGCATTAATCCCCCTACCCCTATTCTATAAAAAGTGCTAAAAACGTGCACATGCAAATTTGGGCATGTGCTTAATTTGAGCATGCATTTTAATTGAATAATCAGCTAATTAGCACCAATAATTGACTTTTTAGCATGTATGCACATAAATATAGGTGCAGGATCTGTGCCTAAATTTTACATGTGAGTCAGAGAAGGGGGGCACGGAAATGGGAGGGCCATGGGAGGATCGGAGCGTGACTTTTAGTTACATGCGTAATTATAGAATATGGGGACTCCACCTTAATATAGGTGCAGGCATTTGCATTGATTTTTTGTTGGTGCAAATGGCTGTGGCTAAATATAGTCACGATCCTTGGGCTTAGGCACTATTCTATAAACCACGCCTAACTTTAAGTGTGGTTTATAGAATAGCATTTTTTGGCACCATATATAGAATTTAGTACTATGTGTGTTAGATTACTAGCATATAACCGTGTATGTGCATACTTACAAGTCCATATGCCACCTAAGCGTTATTCTACAAGTACCTGGTTAACGATGCACATTATTTTATAACTGCCTACATAAATGGAAGAACGCATGTACTTTTCACCTTGTGCATGCTTTTCACGCCACAGATTTTTGAAAGTGAAATTAAGCTTGTACTTTCAGTTTGAAATTATCCCATGGAAAATACTCTCACAAATTTATTCCTACACATTTCTGTGAATAATTTTTAAAACTTACAATACTTGAATATGTAAAGCATTTGATATACTACCTTTTCTGTGGTACACCCAAGGGATACAGATACTTTCTCTGTCCCTGGGGCAATGGAGGGTTGAGTGACTTGCCCGAGGTTACAAGAGGCTGCAGTGGAAACTGAACAAAGTTCTCTTGGTTCTCAGCTGACTGCACTAACCATTAGGCTACTCCACCTCCCTTGCAAACCCCCACCCCGACCCTATCTCCAGGAATGCATGTAACACATGAAATTACCATTACCTGCATATGAAGGTGGAAGACTGGAAATTTTACAAAAGGCTTCCCCCCCCCCCCCCCGATAACACACTGTTTAACCCGAGGAAATGACTTCTAAAAATTACCCCCCCCCCCCTTGCCAGCAAAAACAGGGCAGTCCAATCAGGATGGCAAGCTGAACTATGGAAGAAGGTGAGGACACATTTCCTAACCATAAACATTTTCAAGATACTACCAGCTTTGTTTTATTTTTGCATATCAAAGAAAGATATGAAAAGAGGTGTGCCAAGTTTGAACCAATTAGCTATTTTGGAAAAAAAATAGATGATTTGAGTTCCAGCAATAGCATAATAAAGTGATAATTCAGGAGAAATATGTTGTTAATGGATATTAATCTAATCTGTGCATAAACAAACTCTAGACCTTAGACCCAATTAATATCAAACTATTTCAGGCTACAATCAGCATTTTTTTCAAGGCTGTTAGAGCTACGCATAGCAGAGAATTCTAGAACGGCATTTGATTAAAATTGTAACCTACACTGCTTTAAATTAGGTGTTTTTTTGCAGAATGTTGACTTGTAAAGGTTTTGCAATAGCCATTCCTTTATGATGACATGTAACAGAACTGAGGGACTGATGTAGAAAGCTACTGCAGGCTGAAGCGTGCAGCATGCAGCTCATGAGAAGTTTACCTGGTCATTCATGGCCTCTATATGTAAAAAAGGTTTCTGCACTCGTTTACTCCTGTGGTAGACATCAGCACAAAGCATATTAAAATGTAGGATAAAGAGCCTATTAATTACTCTGCAGTAATGCAGGACTGTGTGCTGATTCTATCAGGGGGGCACAACATCAGAAACCTGCAACTTTGTCTGATGTAGCATACAGAGGGTTAATGTAAGGGCAATGCATTTGATATGCCACATTTTTATAGTACAACCAAGGCAGTTTACATATTATATGGAGGTACTTGCTCTGTTACTAGTGAGCTCACAATCTCTGTTTTTGTACCTAAGACAATGGAGGGTTAAGTGACTTGCCTAGGGGCATGAGGGGCTCTAGTGGGAATTGAACCTGGTTTTCAGCCCACTGCACTAACCATTAGGTTATTCCTCCACTCCTTCTTATTCTGTCTTCCATGATCTTCATCAGTCCCATCTGTGTCCCCACAGACCTGACCTCCTTGCCCTACTACAAAATAAACTCCCTGGTCTGTAGTGACAACCTCCCATCCTGCCCCTGACATGAGCCCCCTCCCTCCCCTTCACTTAGAAAATAAAAACCCTAGTGTCTAGTGGCATGTCCCCGTTTTAAAATCCCTGGTGTTGTCCATTCTAGGAAGCTAGGGGAAGGTGATGTAAAGTCAGTGGTGTGCTGGTAAATGTTTAACAACAGGCTCTCTCCCCAGTCCCCCTCTGCACCCCCCCCCCCCCGTCCCCCTCTGCGCCCCCCCCCCCCCCCCCCAAATTGCAGAGCTGGCTATAGCCAGGGAGAGAGCCTGGGGGGGCAAATGCATTACTCCAGGAAAAAAAAATTTAAATGATCCCAGGTTCCAATCTAATTCATGTTTAATGTGCGATAAAATGCCATAAATAAGTAAATAAATAAATATAAACTTTTAATGTTGAGCACCTGATTCTCAAAGTGAACATATTCCAAACACTATAATGAAAATAAAATGATTTTTTTCTACCTTTGTTGTCTGGTGACTGTTTTTCTGATCATGCTGGCCCAGTATCCGATTCTGCTGCTATCTGTCCTCTTAACTCCGTTTCCAGGGCTTCCTTTCCATTTATTTCTTTCCTTTCCTCCTTTCTTCTTCATTTCTGGTCCTCAGCTTTTGCCTATTTTCTTCATCTATGTGCAGTTTTTCTCCTCTCTTCCTTTTCCCCTCATCTCATCTCCTTCCTCACTCTTCCCTCCCTCCAGGACCTGAAACCTGGTCTTATTTCCTGCGCATAAACAGCAGGAATCCCTAACCCTGTTCATTCCCTTCCCTACTGCTCTGTGCACTGCTCCTCTCACCTGATACTGCTTCCTGCTCCCCCCCCCCCAAAAAAAAAAATCTGGCATTCTTAACCCTGTTCCTTTCGTGGGCCCCTCATATGCCAAACAAATTCTTATCTTACATGCTCAAACATCAACTGCCTGGCTCCATATTTAACTTCTGATGTTTTAGGTGCTTTTCCAGGTGTTTATCAAATCTAATGCAATTCTACAAATACAAAAAACAAGTTTCCTCTCTCTCCTCTACTCTACCACAAACCAGAGTCTGAGAACTTGTCCTATCTAAGTATATATTAAAACAAATATTCAAGATGAATGTTGATACTACAACTCTGCCCATGAAAATATGAGACATATTTATGAAGAAAAATATTGGGAATTCATTAAGACAACTTTTTTCCATCATGCTTTCTATTTCAGTCCTCCTCCCTTAACCCCCCCCCCCCCCCCCCGTTCCTTCACTCACCCTGGCCGCCCGGGAAGAGTAGGGATCCTCGAACAGCACCCAGGTCCGCAGCTGCCAAGAGTGCCAGCAGCCACGAGGCCGTTGTTCCCACCTCCATGTTGTTCAGCACCTCCTCGGCCTTGCGGTGCTGCTGGTAGTTCATCCAGCAGCAGGGCTCCACGTCCATCTCGTCGATGCCCCAAAGGGCCAGCTCCTCCTCGAACAGCGTTGGCTGAACCCGCGGTGAGCTAGGCAGCGAACAGCAGCACATGACTGAAGACCAGAAGTGGAAGGTGCGCGACGGCACCGCGAGCGTGGAATAAGTGGGGGAAGGGAACTCAACTTGACAGCGACACTGCGACACCCCTCTACCGGTTGCACCTGCCCTTGCTACACCACTGGGGAGGAGAGCCGGCTCGACCTTATTAACAACCGGCTCGCAAGTCGGAAGATAATTTAACAACTGGCTCATGCGAGCCGGCTCCAGCACACCACTGTTAAAGTCATAAGAGTCCAGACCCTGCTGCTGCCATTGGTTGTTTCTCTGTATGGTTGATGGTATGGACTGGGGCAGTGGGGGCATCAGCTGTGGCGACAGGGGGGTGTCAGGCAGCAGCTGGGCTAGGGACCCAGACCACCCTCAGTGCCTGGGACCCTCAGTCCGTCCCTGGTTACACTAGTATTCTATAACAGAATCTGGGCATCCAGGTCCTAATGTAGAATAGGCTTTCACCATATAGCACTGGGGCACCTACGAGACACCCTCATCGTATTATCCTCTATTAGGGCAGTTCTATAACAGTGCACCTAAAAGGAGCCTCTTCTATTAAAGAAAGTAATTTCCTATTTTCCTTTATAGAATACTAACTTAACCAGATATATATATATATGTGTGTGTGTGTGTGTGTGCAGTTAGATGTAAGTGCTTACCTCAGCCACAGAGTTGCTGTGAATGCTCACACATAAATGCAAGAGGTATCCATGTAACTTACGGCATTCTCTCTACCTATCTTTACTCCCACCTGTGTAAGGTATACATGTATTTACAACAGGGCTGTGGAGTCAGAGTTGGAGTCATAGAGTTGGAAGCAATTGTAGGTGGAGTACCAAGTTTGACTCCAGCTTCAAAATAAAACAAATTATAATATATGGTTTATATATACATATCTTTGTTCTGAATCTAAAGTTTTATTTACCAATTCTTTAGATCCAGAACAAAAAAATTGAAAGCCTAATATCAGTAGGAGATGGAGGTGGATAGTAGAAAAATAGAGGAGTTGGAACTGAAGGTTTGGTGTACCGACTCTACAGCCCTTATTTACAGAATAGCACTTAAGTGCAAGGTTTGGGCATTTATGCATGCACATGTCAATATTCTAATCATTTATGTACATATTCAGCGTGTAAATGTTAGCACCTTATTTACAGAATTACTCCCTAGATGGTCAAAGTTATTTATTTAGAATATGGACAGGCTTGGGGCATTCTGGGGAGAGCAGCACAATTCAGCCACTCTCTAACTTACACATGTAAGTGACAGTGGCTTTCAAATAGCAGGTATAGTTATAAACAGATAAGCTATCTGTTAAAAGTTATCTGTGTATATTCAGTGGTGATACTTATTCATTTACCAATGCTGAATACATTTATAACTGTATTTGAATAATTTATCCATTTACAGTTATACAGTCAGCCCTCTGAAAATATGCAACATCCAAAGTAAAATTAAATAAAAAATTAAGGCCCTCATTTACTAAGCTGTTTTTATTTGTTAATGTAATTTAATGCTCGTTAAATAACACTAGCCTCATTATTCTCATGGGGGTCTGTTTACTAACTGTGGAAGAAATTTTATTAATTTTATTTCAAAACTTAAAGCCTGCACAATCTATTTTTCTTGGTGGGTAATAATTATGTATACATAATAAAAGACATAAAATCATCAATAGAAAAAGATATCAAAATATTAAGAGAGAGCTAAACCGTTACATCCATGTGCAACATCTGACAATGTTGTGAAATAGATCAAAATGCTTCCAGAGGCTTGCAGAGAAAGAAAGATCTGCAAAAACTTTTTAAATTAATATATTAGCACTCTTCCCTGCTCTCAGCTGTAAAGGAAGTGCATTCTATAATTTTGGTCCAGCAATATAAAATATGGAAGCTCTGTACTTGTCCTCATGAGCAGACCTTGAAGACCTTGCAGGTTGATACAACCTTAGATGGAAAGGCATTTTCACATATATATTATTAGGATTTTGCTCACACCTTTTCCAGTAGTAGCTCAAGGTGAATTATATTCAGATACACTGGGTATTTCCCTGTCACTGGAGGGCTCACAGTCTAATCTTGTACCTGAGGCAATGGAAGGTTAAGTGACTTGCTCAGGAACACAAGAAGCAGCAGTGGGATCTGAACCAGGCACTCCTGTATATCAAGGCTAGGGCTCTAACTGCTAGGCTACTCCTCCAAGAGCTCAGGTGAATAAAATGCAAAGTATTCCATGCATGAAAACGTGCACAATGAAAGCACACACTCACTGTTACACATCTGAGGTATAGGTTGTTTGGGTGGAACAGAGGGGGTAGAAGAGAGGGGATTCATATTTCCATGATTACTTTCACACATTGGCTGAAAGGACTGTGACTTTATTCCATGCCTACACTCACTTTGCCTCTGGGTGACCGGGTCCTGTGGTTGCTGTGGACTGTTTTTTCCTGTTTCCCAGATGTCTTCCAGGTTACATTCCGGTCCTGATGTTCCAGCTTTCCAGACTTGCCCCCGGTGGTTCTGCTGTCAAGCCTCACCGGTGACATCATCTGTAATTGCCTTATTAAGCACCTGGGAACTTCAGGCTTTGCCTTTGTAACAGAGGTCTTCAGATGTGCTTTTGTCTGAGAGTGTTTGTTGCTGTTCTAGCTCTGCTAGTATCTGTTTTGTGTGTCCTTAGCTTTAGTTTCTTGTTTTTGCCTTGTGTGTCTTTAACTTTAGTTCCTTGCTGCTGTATCTGCTCTGCCTAGCTTCAGTTCCTTACTGTTTGCTGTATTGCTCATTGTCAGTTCTAGTTTCCCTCCTGCTGTTTCAGCCCTGTGTCTGTAACTTTAGTTCCTTGCTGCTGTATCTGCTCTGCCTAGCTCCAGTTCCTTATTGTGTCCCTGATCTGTCTTCTGCTATAATTCCCTGCCTGCTTGTTCCACCCTAGTTGTCCTTAGCTTTAGCCCTTCCCCATTCATGTCTGCCTTGCCTGAGTACTTCAATCTGGTTCCAGTCCAGCCATGCCAAGTCCGCTCCAGCTTGTGGTTCCAGTCCAGCCAAGCCAATTCCGCTCCAGCTTATGGTTCCAGTCCAGCCTGTTGGTGTTTGCCGTGCTTCCCTGTTGGGTGGTCTTCCTGCTGTTGCCGGTCTCTGGCAGCAGCCCAAGGGCTCACTACTCCAGATCGCTTGCAGCAACGTGACATTGGCATGACCATTGCATCAGCTCCCAAACAGCCATGAACATCAGTGGTTAGTTGTAGCTGCCATTCATGCAGCATTAATGAGACATTATAAAGACACAAAGGGGCTCATTTTCAAAGAACTTAGACTTACAAAATTCCATAGGTAAGTCTAAGGGGCCCTCTTACTAAGCCGCGTAAGCATCTACGCATGCCCAATGCACGCCAAAATGTAGTTACCACATGGCTCTTGCGGTAATTTCATTTTTGGCGTGCATCCGATATGCATGACTGAAAAATCATTTTCGGATGCGCGTAGTGGGCGCGCACCAAGTGGCATTTGGCATGCATAGGTCATTACGGCCCGGTTACCGTGTGAGACTTTACCACTAGATCAACGGCTGGTGATAAGGTCTCAGACCCAAAATGGACGCATGGCAATTTTCATTTTGCTGCTAGTCCATTTTCGGCAAAAATTTTTAAAAGGCATTTTTTACAGGTGAGCTGAAAAATGATTCTGCGCGTGCCCAAAACATGCATCTACACTACCACAGGCCATTTTTCAGCATACCTTTGTAAAAAGCCTCCTAAGTGCATTGAAAATATGCCTCTTGAGTCACCTATGTAGCTCTATACGAGAGCTATAAGTAGGCATCTACTCAATTTTATAACAGGTCCTCCAGCTTCAGAGCTTGTCTTCTATGTACTTAATATGAATTAATGCAGCTTAGTAAACAAGGGCTTCACTTAGTAAATGCTACTGCTGGCTCCGTGACATGGTGATGTGGTGAGCTTTGGCTGGTCCACTCCCTTGGCTCTCCTGCTAGACTGCTGCTGTGGGTGTGGATAACCTCCTCCAGTTCTTTCAGCTGTTATGTGGCTGAAAAAACAATAAACAAAAACAAAACTCCTAAATACACAAATACTTAACCACCTCTTTAAATTTCTTCTGACAGCTCTGTAAGCCATCTTAAATATCACATTTACAAAAAAGAAATTATATTTGATAGAGAGGGGAGCTTTACCCAAGAAAGGAAGAAAGAAAGATTAGTGCAATTTGAAACTAAGTCAAAGTATAAACAGTGCATACTCCCAACTCCTGCTCTGTAGTGAAATCGAGCACTGCAACATGTTGATAATTACCTGTGACAGTACAGCATAAGTAGATGAAATCTCTACTCCCTTTCTAGATCAGTGGCATAGCCACAGGTGGGCAGGACCCCACCCAGCAATGGTCCACCCTCACTGTAACTGGCAAGGATCCCCAAGCCTTGGCCTTGAGACTTCCTCCAGTGGCCAGGACTCCCTTCTACCAGGCTTGGCAACAGTGGCACCATCCCTGAGCCACCAACACTGGCACCCCTGGCAGCCAGAGGAAGAGGTCTTTAGCTCGTGGGATTTGGGGAACCCTGCCAGTTGGGGGAGTGCTAGGAGACGGCAGGGATGGAAAGGAATTTTCATACTCACCCATTCTCCTGGTCACCTGGCAGGAGACTTTTTGTCTGGACCTGGTTTTAAACTTTTATCCCAGTGTAGTGTAGTATTTGTAGTCCATTGAAATCAGTGCCAGTGCTGCAGGTCCCAGAAGTGCACCAGGATGAGGTCGACAAAAATCCAGAACTGGCCAAAAAGTCTCTTTCTTGGAATGGGTAACTTGGCAGCTCTGCTATTATTCTGTATTATAGTGTTTGTATTCAAACATTCAAGGGGGGCGATATCAACAGACTTCACTTACCTAGGAACGAAATGGTGGAACTCCTTACCACCCAAAATTAGAAATATACAGGAATCTACTAGATTCTGCAAAATCCTCAAATTGTTCCTATTCAAACAAACCCTCACAAAGAACCATATCTCAAACAATTAATTATTACGTGGAATGGTTATTACTCTATTTACCTTTTAAGTTTCTCTTTGCTTCAAGTACAATTTCTCATTCATAATAGATTTTCTAAATGTTAAACATCCATAGCTATCCCAGTACATTTATGACACTGTATTGTAAAATTGGATTCTCACAACAAACTACTTTCTTATGCATTATTTGTTGTTATGTATCCTATACTGTTTATTGTAAGCCACATTGAACTCAAACTTGTTTGAGATAATGTGGGCTATAAATGTCACAAATAAATAAATAAACATGTGGTAAAATAATCTGACTTAACAGTACCCAAGTCAGATTATTTTAGTACAAGGTCCTATTTTATTCAGTAAGATCCTGTTCTTAAATAACCCAACTTGTGGTAAAATACTATTGATAATAATCTGGGATAAAAAAGGGGACAGATAGGCAGAATGAATACGCAGTAAAAATAATATGTTTGCTTATACAGTATGTTATGAATGGTTGTCCAATGTCCACTGGTTTTAGTATCTTTTAGAATGGTTGTTTTAGTTTTTGCTGTGCTTTTCTACCAAATCAATGGATTTCTTATGTTTTTAAAAAATATTTTATTTAAAGATGTAAACCGTTGTTTTGTGAATGCAATTAGAAACAGTATAGTAAATAAACGATAACGATAACGATAAAATAACCTGACTTAACAGTTTCCCATGTTGATTAACTTCCCCCCTCAATGGTATCAATGATGATATGTCTAAACATTTGCTTGAAATCTGTCAGGAGTAGCAGCTCCTGGGGTTTGAACTGGGTTAGCCTCCAGCAAACAGACAAATGTCACATTAGGCCAGTGAAGCAACATCAATAAAAATGCAAAGTTCAGGAGGAACAGTCAAGAAGAAAGATCGTGAAACTATGCTCCAAGGACCAGGATTGGTTAGGACCCAATAAGGACACAAGAACATGTTCCTCCGTCTTTACCATGGAACATGAGATTCTGGCTAATGTACCCAGAAAACTTACTGTACATCTTTTCCTGCAGTGGTCCCCTGTTTGTTAGATATAGCACTGCCTTCAACTCCCTATCTGTGGCTGCAGATCCTGTTCCCTGCCTGGAATGTTCCAGCTGGGTCATGTACCTCCAGTTTGGAGTTCCAGCTCTGAGGAGTTTACTTTTAAAATTCTATGGGCGGCAGTGCTGCTGGCTTTGTTCAGCCCACAGGGGCAAAGCATGGCGGTTAATTCTATGAAAAGCAGGTGCAAGGATTTCAAATAAAAGGTCCACATTTGTTTTATGTTTTTGTAGTTCTCCTGGCCCAACTTCAGCTCTGCCTCTTCTACGCTGAGAGAACTGGCCAATTTTGAAAGGGTTTTTTTCTCATGCATAAACTCCTATTTAATAAAAGAAAAATCCCTTACTTCAAAACCAACATCAAAGGCCTCAGTGGAAACATTGGCATTCTTCCCCTTTATATTCCACCCAGTCTACAATCCTTGGTGGATCACAAGTACAGCTTACATATTTATTTATTTACAGTGCACTCCATTTAAGTGCACGTCGGATAAGCGCATGCTCTGTTTAACTGCACACCAAAAATGAAATTACCACAAGAGCTGCACGGTAGCCGGGCAGTAACTCCGTTTTGGCGTGCGTTGGGTGCACGTAGATGCTTGCCAGCAGCATCCTCATCCATCCCTTTCCACTCCACACCTTCTTGCATTTGTCTTCTATATTTGCTCACACGTGTTTCCTCTTTCTTTTCTTAAATAAGATTGTAATTTCTTTTCTTCTTCTTGGTCTTTTTTTTTTTATCTAATTGTGAACTTCTTAGTTGCATCCTAGTGCCATCTGTGGCATATCAAGCATTTGCAATAAATAAATACTTAACTATTGTGAAATCACACACATAAAATTTTTGCAATGTTGGGTCTTTCAGTAAATAAAGTAACATGACAGCAAATTAAAATGACAAGGCACTCTCACTACTTCTTTATTGCAGAGCATTTTAATTGCTAGTGTTGTAAAACTCTTTCACTGTTCTATGGCTTTTGCAATACAAATAATTACTTCACAAAAACCACTTCCATACACACTTTCTGCAGAAGAAAAAGACAGGAATTTTCATATAAATGCTTCAACAGATTCTCTTCCTACAATGGCAATAGGGGGAAAAAAACACCTCATGGAGCAATATTCTGACTTTTACTGTTGCAGTCGAAAACAGGAAAATATAAATCATTTCTCCATCCCAGCTGAATGCAGAGGAGTGAAAAACACAAACTATATTAAAGATATGACATTTGTATTTGTGCCCATTGTTGAGTTAAAATAGAAATTCGGTGTTTCTTCATTCAGGAGAATATAAATCCCATTTTCCAGTCATCAGTGGGCAGTGCAGTATCAAGGGCTGTGCAAGTAGTAAGACCACTCAGGATACATACAGTGGGGGAAATAAGTATTTGATCCCTTGCTGATTTTGTAAGTTTGCCCACTGACAAAGACATGAGCAGCCCATAATTGAAGGGTAGGTTATTGGTAACAGTGAGAGATAGCACATCACAAATTAAATCCGGAAAATCACATTGTGGAAAGTATATGAATTTATTTGCATTCTGCAGAGGGAAATAAGTATTTGATCCCTCTGGCAAACAAGACCTAATACTTGGTGGCAAAACCCTTGTTGGCAAGCACAGCGGTCAGACGTCTTCTGTAGTTGATGATGAGGTTTGCACACATGTCAGGAGGAATTTTGGTCCACTCCTCTTTGCAGATCATCTCTAAATCATTAAGAGTTCTGGGCTGTCGCTTGGCAACTCGCAGCTTCAGCTCCCTCCATAAGTTTTCAATGGGATTAAGGTCTGGTGACTGGCTAGGCCACTCCATGACCCTAATGTGCTTCTTCCTGAGCCACTCCTTTGTTGCCTTGGCTGTATGTTTTGGGTCATTGTCGTGCTGGAAGACCCAGCCACGACCCATTTTTAAGGCCCTGGCGGAGGGAAGGAGGTTGTCACTCAGAATTGTACGGTACATGGCCCCATCCATTCTCCCATTGATGCGGTGAAGTAGTCCTGTGCCCTTAGCAGAGAAACACCCCCAAAACATAACATTTCCACCTCCATGCTTGACAGTGGGGACGGTGTTCTTTGGGTCATAGGCAGCATTTCTCTTCCTCCAAACACGGCGAGTTGAGTTCATGCCAAAGAGCTCAATTTTTGTCTCATCTGACCACAGCACCTTCTCCCAATCACTCTCGGCATCATCCAGGTGTTCACTGGCAAACTTCAGACGGGCCGTCACATGTGCCTTCCGGAGCAGGGGGACCTTGCGGGCACTGCAGGATTGCAATCCGTTATGTCGTAATGTGTTACCAATGGTTTTCGTGGTGACAGTGGTCCCAGCTGCCTTGAGATCATTGACAAGTTCCCCCCTTGTAGTTGTAGGCTGATTTCTAACCTTCCTCATGATCAAGGATACCCCACGAGGTGAGATTTTGCGTGGAGCCCCAGATCTTTGTCGATTGACAGTCATTTTGTACTTCTTCCATTTTCTTACTATGGCACCAACAGTTGTCTCCTTCTCGCCCAGCGTCTTACTGATGGTTTTGTAGCCCATTCCAGCCTTGTGCAGGTGTATGATCTTGTCCCTGACATCCTTAGACAGCTCCTTGCTCTTGGCCATTTTGTAGAGGTTAGAGTCTGACTGATTCACTGAGTCTGTGGACAGGTGTCTTTCATACAGGTGACCATTGCCGACAGCTGTCTGTCATGCAGGTAACGAGTTGATTTGGAGCATCTACCTGGTCTGTAGGGGCCAGATCTCTTACTGGTTGGTGGGGGATCAAATACTTATTTCCCTCTGCAGAATGCAAATAAATTCATATACTTTCCACAATGTGATTTTCCGGATTTAATTTGTGATGTGCTATCTCTCACTGTTACCAATAACCTACCCTTCAATTATGGGCTGCTCATGTCTTTGTCAGTGGGCAAACTTACAAAATCAGCAAGGGATCAAATACTTATTTCCCCCACTGTATATGGAGGGTGCAAAAATTACTCTCAGTCCACTCTCTTCTGTTACACATACAGAACACAAACAAAACCCGGTGGCAAAGCAGACAGGCCGGGTGGGTGGGGGCACCAGTGAATGAGGTGCACAGGGCACAACTGTAGCTTGGTGTGGTCCCTATCCAGCACATACTCCAAACATGAAGTTCTCTTCTCATTTTTCTAAATAAGAGTGCAGGTTATTTCCAGCTGAGATTAACTTCTTTGCTACTCCTGTGTGAGGAAGGTGGACACTGAAGAATCCTTTTTTTTTTAACAATATTTGAACCTGATATTTGAATTTCATTTTATAACCATTTTAAAGAAAACAAGATCACATAGGGGCCCTTTTACTAAGACATGGCAGGTTTTGACTTCTCTGGACCTGGATCATACCTGTCAATCGCCTGTCTCCACAGCTTGGGTCTTTCTGATGTTACCCTCTCTTGGTTTAGAGGATAATACCTTCCTGCCAGAGCATTCTTATCAAATTGTTCACAGAGACAGTTTATCATCTATTCAGTCAACTGCTTGTCAACCCACCCTATTCAACATTTTTCTGGCACCCAGTGGCATAGATATGGGTGGGCCCACCTAGTTTGGACTCAGGCTCACCCAAAATTCTTACATACTTGTTACTAGCTGGTGGGTATCTACAAGCCTCACCAGCTGCAGGGGTCCTCTGGCAGCAATAACAACTCCTTTTCCTATTTGTTCCAGTTGACGTCAATGTCTACACGCTGCTGTTGTGCTGGCCTTCCTTGCCACACACACTCAGTTCTTCACACAGGCGTGAAAACCAAGCATTCACAAAGGGGTGGGGCAGCGGCAGCACGTGGACAGTACCGCCAGTTGCAGCAAGAAAGAGAGGGAGCTGTTCTTACCACCGGAGGACCCCTACAGCTGGTGGGGCTTGGGAATCCCCACAGTGTAAAGCTCTGACTTGGCACCGGGAGGGGGGGGGGGGGATGGAGACTACAGTACATGTGCCCACCCAATTTGCCCAGTGGCCCATCCAAAATTTGAGGTCTGCCTACGTCTCTGCTGGCACCTCTTCTTACCAAATATAAAAGAGAAAAAGACTCTGTAACTCAGTCATTCAGCATAACTCATAAGCAGAAGGAAGTGATTTGTAAAAATCACTCATTCTTGGGCTCATAGAAAAACATAGTAACATAGAATGGTGTTTTAGTAAGGACGTCCAACTCAGAAAATGGATGTCCATCTCATAGGACATGTGAGATGGACATCCATATGCTGGAAATGTCCAGCATGAACATCCATTTTACAAACGGAAACGTCCAAATTATGAATGGGGAAAACAAGGGACATGGACCTCTGTATGGCAGCATAGGGATATACATCTAATGGCCAAACAGATATCCATTGAGAGCAGAGGGGTAGCCTAATAGTTACAGCAGTGGGCTGAGAATCAGGGAACCAGATTTAGATCTCACTTCAGCTGTTTGTGAATTTTTTAAAATTGTGAGCCCTCTAGAATCAGAAAAATAACTACTGTACCTGAATGTACACCACTTCAATAGCCTTCAGGCTTGCAGGGGTCTTATACTGCAGCTCCTTGTGACTCTGGGCAAGTCACTTAACCCTCCATTGCCCCTGGTACAAAATAAGTACCTGAATATATGTAAACCGCTTTGAATGTAGTTGCAAAAACCTCAGAAAGGCGGTATATCAAGACCCATTTCCCTTCCCCTTCCCTTATATATCCAGGTGCAGTAGGCATTTTTCTGTCCCTGGAGAACTCACAATCTAATATAATAAAACGCACCGTGAACGTTCTAATGAGGACAACGTTCTGTGAAGCCCTGAAGCCATGCCCTGAAGCCATCTGACGTCACTGAAGCTGTAGGGTTCGTGGATTCGTGGTGTGAAGCCTCCAAGCCAGCCAGCCGTCTCTGCCCCGCCTTCGCGAGAAAACAAACAAATCGGGAAGCGAAACGTCAGGGAAGGAGGCGGCGCTCCCGACGTCTAGCCTTCCCTTCGCTGTGACACAGCGAAGAGAAAGCTAGACGTCGGGAGCGCCGCCTCCTTCCCTGACGCTTCGTTGCCGGAAACGCCACGGAGGTAAATTGAAAAAGAATCAAAACAAAACGATGCATGGATGCGAGGGGGGGGGGGGGAGAAGAGGGCGGGCCAGGCTGGGACATGGGAGAGAGAGGAGCATGGATGCGAGGGGGGGTCATGGAAGGGAGAGAGGGGACTTGCTGGAAAAGGATGAATGGAGGCGGCAGGGGACAGAGGAGCATGGATGGGCATGGATTGCGAGGGCAGGGCTCAGGGAGAGAGGGGAATTGCTGGAAATGGATTAATGGAGGGGGCAGGGGACAGAGGAGCATGGATGGCCATGGATTGGGAGGGCAGGACTCAGGGAGAGAGGGAAATTGCTGGATAGGGATGAATAGAGGGGACAGATGGGCATGGATGGATATGGATTGCAGGGCAGGCCTCAGGCAGAGAGGGGAAATGCTGGATAGGGATGAATGGAGGGGGCAGGTAACAGAGAAACATGGATGGCCATGGATTGGAAGGGCAGGACTCGGGGAGAGGGGAAATGCTGAATAGGGATGAATGGAGGGGACAGATGGCCATGGATGGATATGGATTGCAGGGCAGGCCTCAGGCAGAGAGGGGAAATGCAGCATAGGGATGAATGGAGGGGCCAGGTGACAGAGGAGCATGGATGGGCATGGATTGGGAGGGCAGAACTCAGGGAGAGAGGGAAATTGCTGGATAGGGATGAATAGAGGGGACAGATGGGCATGGATGGATATGGATTGCAGGGCAGGCCTCAGGCAGAGAGGGGAAATGCTGGATAGGGATGAATGGAGGGGGCAGGTAACAGAGAAACATGGATGGCCATGGATTGGAAGGGCAGGACTCGGGGAGAGGGGAAATGCTGAATAGGGATGAATGGAGGGGACAGATGGCCATGGATGGATATGGATTGCAGGGCAGGCCTCAGGCAGAGAGGGGAAATGCTGCATAGGGATGAATGGAGGGGCCAGGTGACAGAGGAGCATGGATGGGCATGGATTGGAAGGGCAGGACTCAGGGAGAGGGGAAATGCTGGATAGGGATGAATGGAGGGGACAGATGGGCATGGATGGATATGGATTGCAGGGCAGGCCTCAGGCAGAGAGGGAAAATGCTGGATAGGGATAAATGGAGGGGGCAGGTGACAGAGAAACATGGATGGCCATGGATTGGGAGGGCAGGGCTCAGGGAGAGAGGGGAATTGCTGGAAAGGGATGAATGGAGGGGGCAGGGGACAAAGGAGCATGGATGGGCATTGATTGGGAGGGCAGGGCTCAGAGAGAGAGGGGAATTGCTGGAAAAGGATGAATGGAGGGAGCAGGGGACAGATGGCCATGGATTGGGAGGGCACGGCTCACACTCTCTCTCTGATATGCAATGTCGTTCTAACTCTCACTCTTACACACTCTGTCTCACACTGTATCACATTCACTCTCTATGTGCCACACAGTCACTCACACACTCGCTTGGTCTCATACACTCACTCAAACAGAGAATCTGTGTCTCACACACACTCTCTCTCTCGCCCACACACACACACTCTCTCTCACACTGTGTCTCACATACACACTTGCACACACTCTCATTCTCACAAACACACTCACACCCAGACTCACTCTCTCACACACTCACACTTTCACTCTGACTCTCAAACAGTCACTCTCACATACACTCTCCCAAACATACACACTCCGAGGAAAACCTTGCTAGCGCCCGTTTCATTTGTGTCAGAAACGGGCCTTTTTTACTAGTTAACAAATAAAAAGCTGAGGTGGGATTTGAATCTGGGCACCTTGGTTCTCAGTCCTCTGCACTAACCATTAGGCTACTCAGATCTGTGTGCTGCTCTGTAAATAATTATTTTATTATTTATTTGTGCTTGCTAGACTGCTCTAGCTAACAGGTTACAACAGAGCAGTGTACATACTAAAATAACAACAGAAAGGGGAAATTAACTCCATTGATAATAGGAAAGTAATACAATCATAGTACCTGAAGCTGTCATACAGCCTGGTATCCACTGCCAGTTTTACATTCAACGGAAATGGAGGGGGACAGCAGCTACTGGGGGATTAAGGAGTTGTTGTATCTGAATTCCTCCAGTGGACAGCTGCTCAGTCAGAGCACCTTTCTAAAACCTGGACAAGACAAGTACCAGGTGTAAATAACAATTGACATCTTTTAAAATAAGTATGTCCCTTCTCTTTCTGTGATTGGCGTTGGACATCCATATTTTGGTCCTTCCTGTCTAAAAACACCTACACCACACTCCCCTTGCCATATGGACATATTGCAATGTTAGACCTACATATCCTGTCTGTAAAACTGGCATTAGGACATCCATGCAAGATAGACATCTAAATGCCAGTTTTCAGATCTATAAAACAAAAATAGAGCTTCTAGAATAACCATCATAGTAACATAGTAGATGATGGCAGATAAAGACCTTCATAGTACATCTAGTCTGCTTGATAACAGATAACTTATGGATACTTGATTGTGAGCTGTCCTTGCCATTTTCAGGGCATAGACCATAGAGGTCTGCCCAGCACTGGCATCCTCTTCTCTTTCCGGTGTTCCTTTCTGATAATGTGAGTTTGTTTTTTTGTTTGTATGTATTCTGCCTTGATAGATTTTTTTTCTTTAGGTGGTTAATCAAATGTAATAAACCTGAACCTGAGTTGCTGTCCAAGCCCTCTCCAGCCCAGCCACATCTATCTAGCCATAATCAGGACACAGACCATAGGAGCCTGCCCAGCACTAGCCTTACTTTGCAACTACTAGATTTGACACTTAAGCACAGATAAGTTCTTTTGATTCCGTTCTCTTCCCATATAGGAATCCTTTCTGTTTATCCCAGGCAGTCTTGAATTCTGTTACTGTTTTCCTCTCCACCACTTCCTGGACATTACTCCTAAGTCAAGCCCTTTGTAACCTCAATTCATGTTCTCTAGTTTTACTTTATATCCTTCTCTGGAAAAAGTTTGTTTGCTTATTACTACCTTTCAAATATTTAAACATCTGTTTAAACATCTCTTTTTTAATCCTTTCCTATCACTAATGGAGTTCCTTTAGTTCTTTCTCACTGCTTTAAATTTTTAATCGAATATGTACTGACTGTAAACCATTCAGATGGTTCTCAATGGGCGGTATATTAAATAATTCACTAACTTGGAAATTTGCATCATATCACCATTATCCCTATCCTTCCTTTCCTCTAGGGTATAATTATTCAAGGCCTCAAGTCTCTTCTTGTACATCTTTTGGCACAAACCCCATATCATTTTAGTAGCTTTTCTCTGAACCGCTTCAAGTCTTTTTATGTCCTTAGTGAGAAACAGCCTCCAAAACTGAACACAATACTCCAAGTGGGGCCTCAGCAATGACTTGTACAGTGGCATCAACGCTTCCTTTCTTCTGCTGGTTACACCTCTCTACGCAGCCTAGTTTCCTTCTAGCTACATCCACCTCCTTGTCACATTGTTTTGTCTCCTTGAGATTTTCTGACATGATCACCCCAAGGTCTGCCTCCTGAGCCATGCTCTTGCTTCCAATCTTGTCTATCTCCTTTGGATTTCTGCAACCCAAGTGCAACACTCTGCACTTCTTTACATTAAATTTTAATTGCCAAACATTAGACCATTTTTCTAATGTCTGTAGATTTTTTTCTCATGCTTTTTACTCCCTCCAAGGTGTCCACTCTGTTGGTAATCATTGCATCATTCGCAAATAGGCAAACCTTTGCTTCTAGCCCTTCAGCAGTGTCACATACAAATATATTGAATAGAATCAGACCCAGATCAGTTCCTGAGGCACTCCACTACTCATTTTCCTTTCCTCTGAGCAGAACCCATTTACCACCATCCTCTGCAGTCTGTCAGTCAACCAGTTTCCACTCTAATTCTTCTAACTTCATCCCTTCAGCTTATTTATGAGCCTCCTTTGAGGAACCATATCAAAGACTGCTGAAATCCAAGTAGACCACATCTAGTGTGTGTCCATTATCCAGCTCTCTGATCACCCAAAGAAATCAATCATATTTGTTTGGCAGGAACATCATCTACTACCACCATTACTAGTAATTTCCAACGAGATACTGGGTTATTCTGCATTGTACAGGCATATAAAAGAGACAATTCATGTCTGATGAATGATAATGCTTTGGAAAGGTAGGCTTGGAAATAGTTATGGAAGGAGAAGGGAAAGTAGTTGAAACATCTAAGGACAGCAGCAGCTCTAGTGCAGAGGAAAATAGTGCATTTTAAGATTATAACCCCCTGTGGTCCATCAACCAACTTAAACAGAGAGTTATCTAATAGAATATTAACACCTGCAGCTTCCAGTGTTAAACTGTGAAAGAGAATTTGTCAGCATCTGTCTTTGTAGAGGGGCAAAGGAATGCAGAGTCAATGTAGGGTGGGTGGACAGGAGATCAGCAGTAGGTAAAGCCAACAGAACATAATAGCATGTGCAGCATATTCTCTATTGAGAACTGTGTGCAGCAGGTTTAGGAAATATAGGATCGGGTGAACCCTCCATCAGAAGCATAAGATATTGAAAGCTTCATAGCTAAAAAGAATTTAGAAGATGTTGCTATTAGTATATTAAGAGGTAAGGAGGTAGGAAGTGATACTGCCATGACCAAAGAGCACCCCCACAGGTCAGCAGACAGTGAAGAGTGGGAAGGATGCACTGGCCTGTCATCCTCTCCTCTTTCCACATCCCCAGGTCTAGTAGAAACAGCGGCAGCAACAAGAATCTCCAAGGAAGCAGAGACAACGTTTTATAAAACCTCAAAAGTGTGGAAACATTTTAAAGTGCTTCAGGATCCATGGCATGCAAAACACAAATACTGTAGGAAGGCCATTAACAGAGGACAACTGATGTGCCACCGTTCCAACAGTGACATGCTGCATCATCTGCAGAAACAACTCCCTTTGCAATTAAGTTCATAGGAGGGTGCTGAATGTAGGCTAGGGACTCCATGCAGCAGTGCATGTAGAAGTGACAGGAAGGCTACAGAAAAAAAAGGCAATCCATTTTGCAAAGTGAGCCCCCAAGCAGCCTTGATACACATCTAAGCAGGTCAACATGGGATGTTGTTCAGCAGGATTGTCCCAGGGCAAGTGGCAGGTGGCATGAGAGGACATGACATAGTGCTCAGGGAAATGACTGCCCTGAATGACCAGCACAAATAGGTGATTAAAAACATGGCATTTAAGAGTAGGCACACCATTAAGCAGTGATAGCAGAACTCCCCTTTATGTGCTAGTCACCTATGAACTCCACCACAGAAAAACAAATCTTTGATGATAGAAGCCCTAATTACAGTGATAAGTGGCAGAGACAATCATCAGCCTGCTGTGAGACCCCTGCACAAATTTATATGACATGCTACCTTGCAGAGCCCATTGAGGCCATAGCCACAGACTCCTTGGCATATTGAGCACACAAGCCTGAATCTAGCCAGATCTGGTCAAGGTCACCCAGCATTTCCTGTTCTGCCCACGCAGAGGATATTGAGACCACATTATTCACAGCTTGCACCCAACTTATGGAAAAGCTAGTATTTCTAAAGACAAACCTCCCTTTGCTTGTTTTCCCTCAATTTCCATCCAACTGGGTAGAGGACTGACTGTAGCACTACAATACAGCAATACATGCCCAGTTGCCCACACTGTATGCCCTCAGTGTTTTGCTGTATTTTTGCCAGTTTCCACTGCAATCTCTACTATGCTCTGTAATGGCAAAAGGAAGCAAGTTTCTATTTTTACTGAAGCCATTCCTTTTGCCATTGCAGAGCAGTACTGCCTGCTGCCTTGTTTCCAGCGAGTTCTTTTGCCCAGACATCCAAAATCTTAAATGAAAGAAAAACATAAAAAAAAGAAAAACTCCTCTTCGTCTGCCTTAAATTCAGAAGTCAGAGTTAGCATAACAGAGGAAAAGGATGTGGCCTGACATGCAATAGCTCTTGTCTTCTTCCACCTGTGATGAAAAGGGCTGAAAAGAGAGAGAGATCAAAAAAGACAAGCTATGGGGGGGGGGGGGAGGGGGACCACAGGAAGGGGGTATGAGTGCTAGGGGTGTATGGGATGGGGGGAGAGTTGGGTAGGAGGGTGGGGAGGAAGAGGAAGGGCAGGAGTATCAATTACCACAGCTGCCTTGGTTCCTGAGCAGAATTTTGTACAGGAGGAGAAGTGGAGGAGAGGCCTAGTGGTTAGGGTGGTGGACTTTGGTCCTGGGGAACTGAGTTCAATTCCCACTTCAGGCACAGGCAGCTCCTTGTGACTTTGGGCAAGTCACTTAACCCTCTATTGCCCCATGTAAGCCGCATTGAGCCTGCCATGAGTGGGAAAGCGCGGGGTACAAATGTAACAAAAAAAAAAAAATTCTGTGCCAGTTCTGCATTGTGCAGAATTCTCTCAGGAGTAATTTATTTTTATACAGTACTTCATTTTTGAGAGAACCCAAAGTATCCATGAAAACAAATCATCAAAACAACAACATAATACAATATAAATATAATACATCCATCTGTTCATCTCTCCCCCTCTCCACCCCACCCCACACATACACTCTCTCTCTCTCACTTTCTCACCAATACATTAATAGTTTCACTATAGTCCAATCAATCCCCTTTTTCCTGTAGGCCTCCTATGGATTTTACTAACTGTCAACCTAGTTGTGGTAAGTCTGTCTAAAACGTCTGGCTTTCACTATATTAAATATATTATTATATGTCCTACTGGTTAGCAAAAGCGGTATATCAAAAAACAATAAACATACAATACAAAATCATAAATATTCCTTACATTCATGAATGGCTTCCTGTAGAGATAATGTACATGGATGATGAGGTATATATACTGTATTTGTAACTTATCTTAGAAGTAATCAGACTCCAACCAATTTAAAGCTTTGTACGTAATTACAATCAATTTAAACTTTATGGGGTATGTTTACTAAGGTGCATTTCTATGGGCACGTTAGCATTTAATGTGTGTAAACCATTTATGCGCGTTAAAAACGCTAACGCGCCCATAGTGACGCTTAGTAAACCTAGCCCTATATGAGCTATTAAAGGGAGCCAGGAATAAAATCCATGTTTTTAGTTCCCCGTGATACATGGTGCAGGATTCTGCACAAACTGGAGATGTCTTAGTGCTTTTGCTACAGAGATAAGACAATTATCCAGTGATAAGTATGGTCTTATTTGTTGGATGATATGTAACTTATAAAAAAAAAAGAAGCCCAAGTTAATACTGCTATGAAAGAGCCCATTTTCAGGCCAGTGTCCAGCAGAACCCCTATACTCAGAGGTTTTCAACCCATTCCTCATAAGAACATAAGATTAGCCATACAGAGTCAGACCAATGGTCCATCTAGCCCAGTATCCTGTTTCCAACAGTGGCTAATCCAGGTCACAAGTACCTGGCAGAAACCCAAATAGTGGAAACGTTCCATGCTTCCAGTCCCAGCGACAAGCAGTTGCTTCCCCATGTCAGTCTCAATCGCAGACTATGGACTTTTCCTCCAGGAACTTGTCCAAACCTTTTTTTAAACCCAGATACTTTAACCATTGTTACTACATCCTCTGGCATAGAGTTCCAAATAGTTTAACTATTTGTTAAGTGAAAAAATATTTCTTCCTATTTGTTTTAAAAGTACTTCTATGTAACTTCCTTGAGTGTCCCCTAGTGTTTGTTCTTTTGGAAGAAGTAAAACATTGATTCACTTCTACTTGTTCTACACCACTCAGGATTCTGTAGACCTCAATCATATGTCCCCTCGTCTGTCTCTTTTCCAAACTGAATTCAATGGGGATATTCTGAAAACCTCAACTGGCTTGAAATGCCCCGAGGACTGGGTTGAAAACCTCTCCTTACCCTGTGTTTCCCATGGCAGCAATCCATACCAGATTTTTATCTGTCCACAGGGGCAATAATTTTTAAATAATCACAGCACTTCAGTTTTCACCATATTTAATTTATCATCATACAGCTAGTCACTGATATCCTTATGTTTACATCATCTATGGATTTAGCATCAGTCACAAAAACTGGGCACAGAATTGTACTTTATCTGCACAGATATAGAACTTGTAAGCATTATTATTGCACCTTTGAACCTCACACTATGAGAGTCATGTGCTGGACTGATTTACTACAGCTCCTGCAACTGTAGAATGAGGGACCTCATCTCAATTCTCATCTGCTTGGTTCTTCTGCTACTGAGTTGGCATTAGTTCAGCTTCTCTTATTCTGTTTGACGGCATAATCTTTTTTCCCAATATTACTTTTGAACATTTTGTTCCTGGCTAGTGAAATTTCTTTCCCAGAATATCTTATTTATTTTAACTACCATCTGATTTCTTCAGAGAATAATTATATTGCTGTTGCTAAGGTTTTCCTGAGGACCAAAATTACTATGTAACACAGCTTACCATATGATTTAATTATGAGTTTTAGTATAGATTATTCAATTTTACTCATATAGGGGCCTTTTTACTAAAGGGTTGCCATACAGCAAGAACTACTGCCGGGCTACCGCAGCAGCCCAGTGGTAATTCTGCCCCCAGTGCACGCCATTTTCAGCGCTATGGAAATTTATTTCTATATTTTTACCGCTGGGTTATTGTGGGACCCTTACCGCTATCTCAGCAGGTGGCAGTAAGTGCTCCCCCCAAAATGTCTGCATGGTAAGTGTGAACTTACCGCACGGCCATTTCTTTTTTCAGCCTTTTTATCCTCTGTGGTAAAAGGGGCCTCGGAGCGCAGCAAAAACACACGCTGCCGCTAGCGCAGGGTCCTTTTACTGGAGCTCAGTATAAGGCCCTCATAGAGAATTTTATAAAGGTTTTTTTCACACGCAAAAGACCTCTTATAAAATTACCCCACAGAATATGAGCATAGAAGTATGTGCTATGACAGTGGTTCTCATACCTGGTCCTGGAGGCACCCCAGCCAGTCAGGTTTTCAGGATACCTACAACGAATATTCATGCAAATCTCTCTCACGAATATTCATTGTGGATATCCTGAAAAACTGACTGGCTGGGGTGCCTTCAGGACCAGGTTTGGGAACCACTGCATTACAACAAGAAGGCAGAAAACAATTTAAGATTTACTTTTTTTTTTTTATAAAATGTGTTTAATTTTATTGAGAGTAATGAATTGTATGCTATTTTGTAAGCTATGTAACTTCTAAGGACTATTCCTTGGCTTCTTGATTTTGTAAAGCGCTTAGAACTTGTGGCTGTAGCGGTATAGAATTGTGAAGTAATAATAGTAATAATTTTATTTATTTTTCAATTTGTTTATTGAGTAATACTTTTATGCAACCTATGTATAGGCATGTTCATGCATGTAGTTTGGGCAAGGAGAAGGTAGAGTCAAGAAATATGCACGTACTCGCATACTTCACTCACATACATTTTTACATCTGCTCCTCAGCAGCTACATTTTAGCTCTGATTTTGGCAGTTTTTGAAAGGCTATTTGATAAAGACACAAACACCCATGCTGGCTAATTCTCCAGCTAGCTTGATATTATGCAACTTGTGCTGCCTTTAAGTCTCTCCTATTACTCTTTACTGGCCACTGGAGTGAGCGAGACAGGAGGGGCATTTATCATGGCTGGTAACAAACATGTATTAACAACCATGGTAAACCCAACTTTAATGCATCGTTCAGTAAAGGCCTTATGCCCTCAAGTGAATAATGCAGTAAAAACACTACAGTGTCACACATGTTAATGTAAATTAGTAAAGAAACCCTATAGCTTTAGAGTCCTTATAAAACAACCTCAGAATAAATGCCTACTGAGCCTCCTAACCTATACCATCTGTTATAAAATTATCATCCACCTCTTTAGTAGCTATAGAGTCTGTTTACTAATTTGCAATAAAATGTGTGGCACTGTAATGTTTTCACTGCATATTCACTTGAGGGCATAAGGCCTTTACTGAATGATGTATTAAAATTGGGTTTACCATGGTTGCTAATGTATGTGGTACTTTTATTGCATTATTCACTTGAGGGCACAAGGCTTTTACTGAATACCATGGCTGCATCTTTGTTACCAGTCACAGTAAACCTCTCTAACTCTCTCACTTTCTCTGGTAGCCATGTAAAGAGTAATAGGAGAGTCTTAGAAGGTGGCTCAATTTTGCATAATATTAAGATGACAGGAGAAACAGCCAGAGTACCTGCTGCTTGTGAGTATCCTGAACTGCAGAAATAAATGATCAAAGAAGAGGAGTACAAACCATATACAAGTTTCTAGAGTTTATGATAGGGATGTGCATTTGTTAGCATGCATTTAGTTTGTTAGTGTGTCTTAAAATATGTGGAGGGGCATAATCGAATGGGGCGCCCATGTTTTCCTGGGGCCGTCCTCGCAGGACGGCTCCGTAAAGGCGCGGGGAAACCCGTATTGTCGAAACAAGATGGGCGTCCATCTTTTGTTTTGATAATACGGTCGGGGACGCACAAATCTCAACATTTAGGTCGACCTTAGAGATGGCCAACATAAATGTTGAGATGGTCGACCTTAGAGATGGTTGTCCCCGTTTTTCAGCCATAATGGAAACTGAGGATGCCTATCTCAAAAACGACCAAATCCAACTCATTTGGTCATGGGAGGAGCCAGCATTCGTAGTGCACTGGTCCCCCTGACATGCCAGGACATCAACCCGGCACCCTAGGGGGCACTGCAGTGGACTAACTGATGCACTAACTGAACAGAAAAAGCTCTTCCCTTACCGATCCCTTAGCGATTTGGAAAGGAACGGGCATGCATGAAGGAAATAGCATGCAAATGAGCTGCTCACTGTTAGCTCATTTGCACATGATTTCCTTCCTAAGGAGGGGAAGTCAGTGCAGAGCAGCCAAGCGTTATGGGTGGCTGCTCTGCGCAAGCCAAAGACGGCTTCATACATGCAGACAAGCTGCATGTATAATAGCCATCTACAACCTTAAACAAGCTGCATGTATAATAGCCATCTACAACCTTAAATAAATTGTCGTCTACAACCTTAAAAAAAGCACAAGTCCACATGCTCGTCAGGGACATCTTTTTTTTTTTTTTAGTTTGGGTGAAGGACGTCCAAGTGTTAGGCACCTTTGCTATGCCTACGTCCCTGTGATGGGCAGTTGAGGATGTCCAAAATGTGGATGTTTCTGTGAGAAGGATGTCCATACCTTTGCTATGCCTCTGACACCCCCTTTATTGATTTATTTATTTGGATTTTGGATCACCAGTAGTAGCAGTGGGATTTGAACTGGCCACCTCTGGATTGCAAGACCAGTGCTCTAACCACTAGGCCACTCCTCCACTCCACTCCACACTCTTGAAATTTAGCCGTACCTGTGGGGGGGGGGGGGGAGGTGCAGTTCAGGACATCCAAAATGTTTGCAAGAAGAACATCCATGCCTTTGCTATGCCTCCGCTGACACACACACACCTCCCCACCCCCCAGGGACCTGCATACTGCTGCGATGGACCTGAGTACGATATTTGAGGCTGGCAAAAAAAGTTTTTTAAGTTGTTTTTTTCAGGGTGGGAGGGGGTTAGTCACCACTGGGGAAATCAGGGGAGGTCATCCCCAATTGCCTCCGGTGGTCATCTGGTCAGTTTGGGCACCTTTTTGAGGCTTGGTCGCAAGAAAAAACGGACCAAGTAAAGTCGCCCAAGTGCTCATCAGGGACGCCCTTCTTTTTTCCATTATCGCTCCAGGACGTCCATCTGTTAGGCAAGCCCCAGTCCTGCCTTCGCTACACCTCCGACACGCCGCCCGGGAACTTTGGTTGTCCCTGCGACGGGAAACAGTTGGGGATGCCCAAAATCGGCTTTTGATTATGCCGATTTGGGCGACACTGAGAGAAGGACGCCCATCTCCCGATTTGTGTCGAAAGATGGACGCCCTTCTCTTTCGAAAATAAGCCTGATAGTGCAAACTTAATTTATTTAACACACATTATCCTACCAATTAACATGCTGTGACAATTAGGAGCCCTTTTACAAAGGTGCGCTGAAAAATAGCCTGCGGTAGTGTAGTGTTCTAATAACATCAACATATATATGGAATCACCTACGAAAGAGGGAATTTTCTCCACAAAGTATCTTAAATAAAAGTCCAGATACTGTGATAGTGGTTTGAAAAAACAAACCACTACCCCAATACCATGCGTCTCCCCGATGGTTTATACACACTTTTATGAATCTTTGGGACAAAATATATCAACAATATCCTTGGATTTTCTCTCACTAAATACTTGTATTCTTTCGTAGTGACTATTCCCCGCATGTGTGCCTGAGTAACAATGTTATGAACTGATAATACATTATCCCCCGTGGGGTCCTGCAACAATTCATGATAATATTGTCTATCCCTTAACTGACGCTGTGCCTCCATTTCATAATCAACCTTGTCTTGTACAACTGCTGCTCCTCATTTATCCACAATCATCATTATCAATGTATGATCCTCCCTCAGCTGTTGAGTAGCCTCCAGTTCTTCTCCCTTTATCTAAAATATTCAAACTGTGAACCTCCTTAAGTGCCAATTGTTGAAAAGTCTCAATTATTGGGTCAGAAGAACCCATGGAGGGGCATTTTCGAACCATCTCTGAGGACGTCCCCATGAAGGTGCAGGGCATCCCGTATTATCGTAACAAGATGGGCGTCCATTTTTCATTTCGATAATACAGTCGGGGATGCCCAAATCTCAACATTTATGTCAACCTAAGAGATGGTCGACCTAAATGTTGAGATGGTCGACCTCGGTTTTTGCTGATAATGGAAACCGAGGATGCTCATTTCAAAAACGACCAAATCCAAGCCATTTGGTCGTGGGAGGAGCCAGCATTCGTAGTGCACTGGTCCCCCTGACATACCAGGACACCAACTGGGCACCCTAGGGGGCACTGAAGTGGACTTCACAAATTGCTCCCAGGTGCATAGCTTCCTTACCTTGGGTGCTGAGCCCCCCCAAACCCCACCCCCAAACTCACTCCCCACAACTGTACAACACTACCATAGCCCTTAAAGGGTGAAGGGGGGCACCTACATGTGGGTACAGTGGGTTTCGGGTGGGTTTTGGACGGCTCACATTTACCACCACAAGTGTAACAGATATGGGGGGATGGGCCTGGGTCCACCAGCCTGAAGTGCACTGCACCCACTAAAAACTGCTCCAGGGACCTGCATACTGCTGTGATGGAGCTGGGTATGACATTTGAGGCTGGCATAGAGGCTAGCAAAAAATGTTAAAAAAATTTTTTGGGGTGGGAGTAAGGGGAGGTCATCTCCGATTCCCTCCGGTGGTCATCTGGTCAGTTCGGGCACCTTTTCGAGGCTTGGTCATGAAAAAAAAGGGAACAAGTAAAGTCAACCAAATGCTTGTGAGGGACGCCCTTCTTTTTTCCATTATCGGCCGAGGACACCCATCTCCTAACCATGCCCCCCGTCCCACCTTCAGTACACTGCTGACAAGCCCCCAGGAACTTTGGTCGTTCCCGCGACGGAAAGCAGTTGAGGACGCCCAAAATGGGCTTTCAATTATGCTGATTTGGGCGACCCTGAGAGAAGGACGCCCCATCTCCCGATTTGTGTTGGAAGATGGGCATCCTTCTATTTTGATTATGCTCCTGATAGGGAGCCAACTAGATGATAAATGATATTTGTAAGAAAAACTGTTCTCATTGGTCTGTGCAGAATCTCTCTGATCTTCTCCAAAAAAAAAAAAAAAAACCCATTCCTGAGATATATTTGCATGCCCATCACCCCCCATTATATGCAAATCTCTCTCACGCATATTAATGAGTGCCTCTCATCTGTTTTTTTTCCCCTATAGAATACATTTCTATATATATATATTTCTATATATATATAATAGGAATCCATGGCAAAATGTCCTCCAACAGAGGAAAAAAAGCAGTGGAAACTTCTCTCTTCCATATATCAAGGGATTGCTGCAGTTAATTCATCACCATAGCAAACAAACTGTGAATGGTTTTATGTGGGATATAAACAGTTGAGCTCTTGACAGAAGGCCAGCAGCAGATATAAATATATGTTGATTCTGTAAACTTAGATAACACAAGGTCTGTTTCAGCTATTACATTTTAAACTGGAGTGTGCTGTTTTGCCTTGTAAAATATCTTTCATTTTCTTGAAGTGTAATAAAAGAAGAAATTATGTATGGTGCATTTGGAAGCCCAGACTAAATATATTCCATGTATTAAAAAGGAAGAAGGAAGGCCACATGACAGCCAGCATGGTTAAAAAGTGAGGTGAAAGAAGCTATTAGAGTCAAAATAAAATCTTTCAGAAAACAGAAGGATTCAACTGAAAATAATAGGGAACAGCAAAAGGAATGACAAGTCAAATGCAAAGTGCTGAGAAGTAAGGCAAAGAGAGACTTTGAAAAGAAGATTGCATTGGAGGCAAAAACATATAGTAAAAACTTTTTAAAGGTATATTAGAATCAAAGAGCTGGTAAAAGAATCAGTTGGATCGCTTGATGACCGAGAGGTAAAAGGTGCACTCAAGGAAGACAAGGCCATAGCAGAGAGATTAAATTAATTCTTTGCTTCAGTCTTCACCAAGGAAGATGTGGGAGAGATACCAGTGCCAGATTTGGTATTCAATGCTGATGAATCAGAGAAACAAAAACAAATTTCTGGAAAATGTAATGAGGCAATTTGACAAACTGAAGAGTAGCAAATCACCTGGATTGGATGATATAAATCCAAGAGTACTGATAGAATTGAAAAATAAACTAGCTGAGCTATTGCTAGCAATATGTAATTTATCTTTAAAATCAAGCATGGTCCTGGAAGACTAGAAGGTGGCCAATGTAATGCCAATTTTTAAAAAGAGTTCCACAGATGATGCAGAAAATTATAGACCAGTGAGCCTGAAGTCGGTGCCGGGCAAAAAGATAAAGGAGTATTATAAAGAACAAAAGTACAGAGCATGTACATAAACAGAGATTAATGAGAAAAAGCCAATATGGATTTAGTCAAGGGAAATCTTGCCTCACGAATCTACTACATTTCTTTGAAGGGGTGAATAAGCATGTGGATAAAAGTGAGCAGGTAGATAATGTGTATCTGGATTTTCAAAAGGCATTTGACACATCATCAAAAACTCCTGAAGAAATTAGAAAGTCATGGGATGATTAATGGGGGAGTAACCAAGATGGCCGCCGCGCCGGGTGGATAAGAAAACGCTCTATGAGAGTGGATCCGTATATTTTTTTTTCTCCTGATACAGCAATGCCCCATAAACGTAAAGGAGTGCTGCGGGTAGTGCCTCCACCTACCTCAACCCCCTTAACGGGTCAAACCTCGTTGGAGCGTTTTTTCCCCGGTGCCTCCAGGACTCGGAGAGAGGATCCCGTAGTGGGGAGACCCGGAGAAGCGGAAACCTCACTGGGAGAGGAAATCTCCCTATCGCCACCATCGCTTTCACTCGTCCCTCCTAGCCCGATGTCGAAAGTGGCCCTGGTGGGAAACCCCGACGACTCGGAAGGCGGGCCAAAAGGAGTTCCCAGTGAGGACCCAGGAACACAAACAACGACTCGGGAAGCCATGGGGGATCCACCCCCTATGGCACAAACTTCGGAGGTGACCCTGCAAACGTTGAAGGTGATGTTGGACCAAATCACCACAACAATTCAAAAAACTTCAGGTGATGTACAAAATTTAAATACTAAGTTCGTGGAACTAAAAGAGACTGTAGACTCTGTTAAAGAAGACATAACTATACAAGTAAAAGCGATACAGAAAGAGGTGGAAGTATTGAAGGACTTTAAAAACACATCGGTGAAAGATTCAACTAATATGAGGCAGAAAATTGAACAAATTGAAAATTTTAATCGGCGCCTTAATCTCCGACTCTTAAATTTTCCACTGTTAGCGGGGGTAACCTTACTAGATACCTTTAAGAAATACTTGATAGAAATTCTTCATTTTCCCCCAGAGGGTATACCCCCGCTAAATAAAATATATTATATTCCTAAGAGTAAAGAAGGAGTGCAAGGCTCTGAAGAAATTAACTTAAATCTACAAAATATCTCTGATATATTGGAACAATCCTCAGATATTATAGCTAACAGAGTCACTATGATTATATCCTTGGTATTTGAGCAAGACTATAACGCTATTTTGAAGCTTTATTTTAGAAACATGAATGCTCAATTTTATGGTTCCAAAATATGGATCTACCCGGATATCACCAGAGCTACACAACAAAAAAGGAAATTATTTTTGACTTTAAAACAAAAGACTATAGATGTAGGGGCTTCCTTTTTCCTTGCTTACCCATGCAAGTGTGTGGTGAGATTGGGACAATCTAAATACATCTTTTTTACACCGGAACAACTAAAATCGTTTGTAGAAATGAAACAAGTGAAATGATAATGAAAATAACTGGAGAAAATGTAGCCTGAATTATTAATTTGAAATAATTGCCTTAGTATAATCTTCTCTAACTCTTTTACTCCCCCTTTGCCTTTAATTGGGGTCTAAGAAAGGTTGTAATTATTATAATTCCATCATTTATTGTTTTTTTTTTAATTATTCCATTTTGTTAAATATTTCTCATTGAAATTAGATTATTTGAAGTTTTTGGAATAATATGATAATTGATTTCCACCTGAATTCCTGTACAAGGTTTATCCTTGAATGTATAATAATTTAAAAATTATAAATAAAGAAACAAAAAAAGAAAGTCATGGGATAGGAGGTAATGTCCTATTGTGGATTAAAAACTGGTTAAAAGATAAGAAAACAGGGAGTAGGGTTAAATGGTCAGTATTCTCAATGGAGAAGGGTAGGTAGTGGGGTTCCCCAGGGGTCTGTGCTGGGACCGCTGTTTTTTTAACATATTTATAAATTTTATTTATTTATTTGTAATGCTTATACCCCGCGCTTTCCCACTCACTAGCAGGTTCAGTGCGGCTTACATAAAGGGGCATAATCGAACGCCCATCTCCATGGGTGCCTATTTCCGAGAACGGGTACGTGAAGGGGCAGGTCAGACCGTATTTTCAAAAAAGATGGGCATCCATCTTTTGTTTCGATAATACGGTTGGTGCCAGGCAAATGCATCGGATTTGGGCGGATTTGAGCTGGGCGGTATCGGTTTTCAGCGATAATGGAAACCGAAGGCGCCCAGCTCAAAAATGAACAAATTCAAGGCATTTGGTCATGGGAGGGGCCAGGATTCGTAGTGCACTGGTCCTCCTCACATGCCAGGACACCAACCGGGCACCCTAGGGGGCACTTGTAACAATTAAAAAAAAATTAAAATACCTCCCAAGTCCATAGCTCCCTTACCTTGGGTGCTGAGCCCCCCAAATCCCTCCCAAAACCCACTCCCCAGAACTCTACACCATTACCATAGCACTTATGGCTGAAGGGGGGCACTTAGATGTGGGTACAGTGGGTTTTGGGGGCGGTTTGGAGGGCTCCCATTTACCAGCACAAGTGTAACAGGTAGGGGGGGGGATGAGCCTGGGTCTACCTGCCTGAAGTCCACTGCACCCACGAACAACTGCTCCAGGGGCCTGCATACTGCTGTGATGGAGCTGGGTATGATATTTGAGGCTGGCAAAAAAAGTTTTTAAAGTTCTTTTTTTTTTTTTTTTGGTGGGAGAGTGTTGTTATGGTATTTAGTGATCACTGGGGGAGTCAGGGGAGGTCATCCCCGATTCCCTCCGGTAGTCATCTGGGCAGTTGGGGCACTTTTTGGGGACTTGTTCATGAATAAAAAGGGTCCAGAAAAAGTGACTCAAATTCTCGCTTCTGGCGCCCTTCTTTTTTCCATTATCGGCCGAGCGTACCCATCTCTCCTCGGCCGATAAACATGCCCCAGTCCCGCTTTCACCACGCCACCGACACGCCCCCGTCAGACTGCAGTTGGAGGTGCCCAAAATCGGCTTTCGATTATACCGATTTGGGCGCCCATGAGAGAAAGGCGCCCATCTCCCGATTTGGGTCGAAATATGGGCGTCTTTCTCTTTCGAAAATAAGCCTGATAGTATATCGTTTAACAAAGTAACATAGAGTGGATGCAGCTGTAATATAGTAAGTAAAGAGGTGGTCATTTAGACGTGGATAGGTTAGATGGGCAAGAAAGGAGGATGGTAAAGGTAGGGGAATGGGAGGAGGGTGTATATTGGGATTAGCGTGTTGTTAAGTAAGGGAGAATGTTTAGAGAGGGGTAGGAAGAGGGATGTGTTAGAAAGGATTAAATAGGGAGCATATTCTAGGTTCAGTCTTCATAGTCTGATCCTGGTAGTGCAGATGGTCTAGAGATGGGAATAACTAGTGAGGTAATTAAATTTGCTGATGTTAAATCACAAAAGGATTGTGAAAAATTTCAAGAGGACCTTACGAGACTGGACATCTAAATGGCAGATGACATTTAATGTGAGCAAGTGCAAAGTGATGCATATGGGAAAGAGGAAACCAAAACTATAGCTACGTGATGCAAGGTTCCACATTACAAGTCACTGCCCAGGAAAAGGATCTAGATGTCATCGTTGATGATATGTTGAAACCCTCTGCTCAGTGTGCAGAGGCAGCTAAGAAGGCAAATAGAATCTTAGGAATCATTACAAAAGGAATGGAAAATAAGAATGTTATAATGCCTTTGTATTGCTCCGTGGTGTGACCGCACCTCAAATACTGTGTGCAATTCTGGTCACCACATCTCAAAAACATATAGCAAAATTAGAAAAAGTACAGAGGAGGACAACAAAAATGATAAAGGGGATGGGACAACTTCGTTATGAGGAAAGGCTAAAGCAGCTACGGCTCTTCAGCTTGGAGAAGAGACAGCTGAGGGGAGATATAATAGAGGTCTATAAAATAGTGAGTGGAGTGGACTGGATAGATGTGAATCACTTGTTTACCCCTTCCAAAAATATTAGGTCTAGGAGACATGCAATAAAGTTACTAAGTAGTAAATTTAAAACAAATCAGAGAAAATATTTCTTCATTCAACGTGTAATAAAACTGTGGAATTTGCTGCCAATGTGGTAAAAGCAGTTAGCTTAGCAGGGTTTAAAAAAAAGGGTTGGCTAACTTCCTAAAAGTCCATAAGGGAAGGGAAAGGGAAATGGGACTTGATATACTGCCTTTCTGAGGTTTTTGCAACTACATTCAAAGCGGTTTACATATATTCAGGTACTTATTTTGTACCAGGGGCAATGGAGGGTTAAGTGACTTGCCCAGAGTCACAAGGAGCTGCAGTGGGAATAAGCCATTATTAAGATGGACTTAGGAAAATCCACTGTTTATTTCTAGGATAAGCAGCATAAAATCAATACTGTTTTGGGATCTTGCCAGGTACTTGTGACCTGGATTGGCAACTGTTAGAAACAGGATACTGGGCTTGATGGTCCTTCAGTCTGTGACTGTTCACTTGTCCTTTAGATTGTAAGCTCTTTGAGCAGGGACTGTCCTTTATGTTTAATTGTACAGCGCTGCGTAACCCTAGTAGCGCTTTAGAAATGTTAAATAGTAGTAGTAGTAGTATGGCAATGCTTATGTCAGAATGTATGTTGCATCACCATCAGCTGCAGGCAAATTTAGCTTTACCAGCTTGTAAATACTCTCCATATGTACTAGTATGAGTTGGGCCCAATATTTGAATATAATTTGATTCTTCAAAGGCACTACAGAAAATAGGATGTAACACTGCATAGACCAGCCATCCCAAAGACCACACCCAGCTGTAGAAGGGCTGTGTGGGTACTTTTCTAGAAAGCATTTTTAGCAATTTTAACAGCTACAAGATCTTTGAGTATCCCTGACTCCCATATCGGATGCACCTTATGCCAGACTTTAGCAGTAGTCAATAGCACACTAGGTAAAGATGTTTAACAATGAGAACAAACCCCCACTCAGCTATTATAATTCTATTTTTAAACAGTATAAACATTTAATTAGTCTTTTACAGCTGTATGTAATTACTGATTTCTTGCAACGGCAGTCAGTGGGAGAAGCTGTAAAAGGGACAGAGACTCTTTTATAGGGATGTCACCTAACCAATTATGGTAATTATAGCCTTTATCATGGACATGTCATTATTATTACAATCATCTGCATACTGCTACCAGGTGTATATAGACACACACAATACACAGTTCCTGAAGCTCAGTCAAGATAGATATACATGACACACAACAAGAAGGCAGCAATATGCGGGCTTATCAGATAGGGATCTCAACTCTGGCCTGAAAAGAATCTATGAAAGAAAAACAGAACTAGGGGAAGGAGGAATGAGGGATAAGAGACTAGAGTTAACCATTTCTTCAGCAAGGTCTTTACAGTATTGGGAATGTAGTTCAAAAGGCCATGCCCTGTCAGAAGAAATGCAGCCCTCTGAACTACAAACTGCTGGTTAAGTTAAACTTGAATTGGGCATCAGTAAGGCACAGCAGATGCTCTGGGCTTCTTTTACAAAGCCACGCTAGTGACTCCCGCAGAACAAATGAGAGGAAGCCCATAGGAATTGAATGGGCTTTCTCTCATTTGCCGCACCGAGAATCGGTAGCACAGATTTGTAAAAGAAGCCCTCTGTAAGGTACAGACATTACTGTAGAGCACCAATTAGGCAAAGCACAGCTGCCCTGGTTGATAGGCAGAGACCAATAATGCCCGAATCTCTCCAAAGATGTATAGCAACAAATTAAAGTTTAAGAAGAGAAATGGAAAACAAAACGGAGAGGAGAAAGAGGAAAAGAGGCATAGAAAGAATGAACGAGAAATTAAAAAACAAAAGTGAAGAAACAATTAAAAAGTTAAGGTCCATACAGAACTAATGGAGCCTACTTTCTAGATCCAGACGAAAATAACCATGTGCAACCTTAGTCCCCTGACCCCATTTTGAAGGTACAGGTTCCAGAATTGTACTTAGTACTCTAAATGAAATCTCAGAGATTTATACAGAGGCTCTATCACCTCCTTTTCCTGCTGGCCATTCCTCTCCCTATGCACTCAAACAGCCTTCTGGCTTTTGCTGTTGTCTTTTCTACATGTTAGGTCACCTTAAGATCACTGGACATGATCAAGCCTAAGTCTCATAAGGCTGCCATGAGAACTCTCAGCAGCCATTTTTATGGCTGAACAGGTGGGTGCAGGAGCTACTGGGAAAACTACTGTCCCGAAGATTCCACGAGGGCAGTTAAAGGTAGGCCCAGGGAGCTAGCTCAGCAGCATTCACTCTCTTCTGGGGGGGGGGGGGGGGGGGGGGGGGGGGGAAGGGGCAGCAGCCCAGAAGGACCTGATCTGTGCTGGGGGAGGGGGGGGGCAGGGAGGAGGTGCCATTTTGGTTGCTGATTTCGTTTTGCTCAAAACTGAGAATCCTGATTTCGGTTGGCCTCTACCCTCAAGTTTTTGCGGCCCAAATGCATGACCCTCCATTATTAAATCTTGGCTGCCAAATTCTAGACCATACTTCAAGCTTCATTAGACTCCTCTTTATGTTATCCACACCATCAGGGATGTCTGCAGATTTTGGTGGTATCTGCAAAGAAGCAAACCTTACCATACAGTTCTTCCGCAATATCACTTATAGGAATGTGTGGATTTGGTGAATGGTTAATTTTTAAGTCTAAAAAGTAAAGAAAAGATAACCTTAAATGCTAAGGCTAACTTTCTCTTCTCTGCCTTCATCATGACCTAAGGAAGGGCCCAATCTATGTAGATTGCTCGCTCTTGGGGGTTTAAAAGACCCCAGGCACCAGTTGCATACCTAGAAGATAAGCTCAAATGAGAGCTGTTTCTTTTCTTGACTCCCAATTTTTCAAACTGACTTCTTTATAGTTAAGACAACTGGAGCAGTTCTTTGCCAGGCTTTGGAGGTTTTTAGCTGCTCTGTCTTTGTTCTGCAAGTTTTACCTTCTGGAGAACACAGCCTTGCACTTTTATCTTTTGATGGGATCTTTCTTTGGCCGCGCAGGGGAGCATGGCAGCTGAATTGGTCAAGTGCTGCTCCCATTAAATCTCTCCACCAACCCATTAGTTTCAGGGTGATATGGTGTGGTATGTACATATTTTACTCCACAGTGTGCACACAGATTCTGGATCATCTCCTACATAAACTGTGTCCCTTGGTCTGAGAGTATTTCTCGTGGATACCCTACTTGTTTAAATTTTTTATTTTATACGAGCGGAAGCGGGGAGCAGCGGCGACCTCGGGAGGGGGGGGGGCAAGGCTGTCTATACTGGACGCTTCTGATGAGCGCCTTTGCCCCCTCCAGATCCTTTTTTGATGTATGTTTATTTTTGATGCAGGGGGAAGCGGGGAGCCACGTTTGTGTTTTTTTCTTGTTGCTGTTTTGGACGTTTGTGGCATGCGCAGAGCAGCCAGCATAACGCTTGGCTGCTCTGCGCATGCTTTAGGGGCCGATTACCGATGGAGATTACGAATCTTTGATACATTGTAGTTTTCAATACCGCACCGAACATGTGCGACTTGTTTTTTTGGTGCATGCTTCATTTTTTTCAAATTCGTTAAGGACTTTAACGTTTTAGATTTTTTTACGTATAGTTGATGCATCCGGGCCAGAGTCTCTCTCAATCTCCAACTCACCCTTCCGCCACACCACTCTCTCTCTCTCTCTCTCTCACAACCATCACTCTGTCCCCTCAGTCTCTGAACTCCTCCCCTCCCCCTTTCTCTCAGCAGTCTCCAAATACAAGTATAAATAAAGTGGAAAAAGCACCTACTTTAATATTACATTACTATTATTATCATGACCATTTGCGTAACACTACCAGCTGTACTCAGTGTTTTATAAACACATAAAAGATAGTCCCTGCGTAGTAGTTAATATAGACAGAACATAACATGAAATACCTGAGGCTTTGAATTAAGGCAACAATGCACCTGCTCTTCAGATAGGGACCACTTGAACTACTCAGGTAAAGATGGAGGAAATCAGGCCTCTACCCTAAAATACAATCTATAAAAGAAAATCAGAGCTAAGGGAGGGGGTGAGTCAGGGGAGGGAGAGAGGGAGGGATTTCAGGTAGGCCTCTCTGAGCAGAAGTCTCTACATCTATTGCATACATTTTAAAAGGCTTCCTTCCTGGCCCTCTAAAGAGAACAAGTGAGAGAAACACCAGAAGCAAGCTTTTCAAAAAGGTACATTTGATTACTGTGCAAATTTTACACATGCAAACTTCCTTAAGCTCTAAAAAGTCAGAGAAAACATATAGACTGTCATACTCTGCAGCTCCAAAATGTTGAGATCAATTCTTTAACCAGCCTGTATATATTTTTTATTAGACCACTATAGAAGGTCCAAAGATGAAGAAAGGGGGAAAAAAAAGATAGAGTGGAGTATATTTTCATGAAATAAATAAATAAATAAGGAAGGAAGGAGGAAGTATTCATTAATGAAGGCTGCAGGTAATGATAAAACTTCATTGCAAAACATCTGGGAAACAAAAATTCTTGAAGTTGATTTCGGTCAAAACATTTATATCCACCAATTAAACCCAATATTTACCTAGAAATGTAAATATAAAGCTAGCACCCAGGGGCAAAATTAGCCACAAAGCCAAAAAGACCTTGCACCTTTGTTGTGTTGCCTTGGACAAACCAGGACAAAACAAACCTAGACAAAAAATTAAATAAATAAAATAGAATAAACTCATTCATAAACTTGAAAGTAAAGGAGTCCATAGTTACTATCTAGCTTCTAATATAAACGCAGCAAAAACAGTGAGTTTAGAAGGCAACACCTCTTGAGTTTTCCAAGAAACCAAACAGATCTACACTATCCACAGAGATCTCCCTTTTCTCCATCCCTTAACATTCCCTTGAGTGACCCTTCAGATGAACATGAGGTCTTGGAGGCAGAGCCTCATTAGGTATTCTCAACATTTCTTGAAAGTACTGTTTCAGCATTTCTCCTGGAGCAAATAAAGGAGACATAGGGAAAGTTAACAAAGCACCTGACAATTAACCAGAGGTTCCTCTTTCTTATATCTAAGATTCCAGACTTCAGGCCAGAGAATACACTAAATTAGGGGCAGCCTGAGGGGAATGTGAGGTCATGTGCAGAGACCCATTCCAGGGCCACATTTACATAAGCCAGTAGAGGATGAAAAACAAGGTCAATAAAACAAGGCCATGTACAAAAACAGAGGAAGAAATTAGGTCTTACCTGATAACTTTTGTTCCATTAGCTCTCCACACTATTCCAGGACCTGTGGGAGTAGTCTTGCCCATCAACCAGCAGACTGAGATAGAGAACACAGAACTGAGCTACTCTATATAGAGTCATCTATTTAGCTCAGTTCCTCAGTATTTACAAAGACAGGTAGAAGAGAATCAAATCTGGAGCCTATCCATCAACTTGAATCACGAAAAAGAAATCACCAAGAAGAAATCAAATCTCTAAAATGCAGCCCTCTGGAACTTTGACAGAGAATGAGAGTGCTCTGGATACGAACTGCCGCAAAAGAAGCAGCCAACGGGAAATCCACAATTGTCCATGCCCCCATCAAAGCCTCAGAAATATGGGAGGGCTCCTGGAACAGTGTGAAGAACTAATGGAAATAAAATTATCAGGTAAGACCTAATTTCTCATTCCATTATGTTTCTTCCCACTATTCCAGGACCTGTGGGATATTCCAGTGCAATCTCTAAACTAGGCAGGATTCCGACCCTGTCGCACACAGAACCAGTGCCCGAAACACGGCCTCCGACTGTGCCACGACATTCACCCAATAGTGCTTGGTAATGTATGCAACATAGCCCAAGTTACTACTACTTAACATTTCTAGAGCGCTACTAGGGTTACGCAGCGCTGTACAAAATAAACAAAGGACGGTCCCTGCTCAAAGGAGCTTACAATCTAAAGAACGAAATGTCAAGTTGAGCAGACTAGATTTCCTGGGTAGAGGTGTAGAGGTTAGGTGCCGAAGGCGAAGTTGAAGAGGTGGGTTTTAAGCAGAGATTTGAAGATGGGCAGGGAGGGGGCCTGGCGTATGGGCTCGGGGAGTTTGTTCCACGCATGGGGTGAGGCGAGGCAGAAAGGGCGGAGCCTGGAGTTAGCGGTGGTGGAGAAGGGTACTGAAAGGAGGGATTTGTCTTGAGAGTGGAGGTTACGGGTAGGAACGTAAGGGGAGATGAGGGTTGAGAGGTAAGGAGGGCCTGCAGATCGAGTACATTTGTAGGTTAGTAGCAGAAGCTTGAATTGAATGCGGTACCTGATCGGAAGCCAATGAAGTGACTTGAGGAGGGGGGTGGTATGAGTGTATCGGTTCAGGCGGAAGATAAGACGTACAGCAGAGTTCTGGATGGACTGAAGGGGGGATAGGTGGCTAAGTGGGAGATCAGTGAGGAGTAGGTTGCAGTAGTCAAGGCGAGAGGTAATGAGAGAGTGGATGAGAGTTCGGGTGGTGTGCTCAGAGAGGAAAGGGCGGATTTTGCTAATGTTATAGAGGAAGAAGCGACAGGTCTTGGCTATCTGCTGGATATGCGCAGAGAAGGAGAGGGAGGAGTCGAAGATGACACCGAGGTTGCGGGCAGATGAGACGGGGACGATGAGGGTGTTATCAACCGAAATAGAGAGTGGAGGTAGAGGGGAAGTGGGTTTGGGTGGGAAGACAAGAAGTTCGGTCTTGGCCATGTTCAGTTTCAGGTGGCAGTTGGACATCCAGGCAGCAATGTCGGATAAGCAGGCCGATACTTTGGCCTGGGTTTCCGCAGTGATGTCAGGTGTGGAAAGATAAAGCTGGGTGTCGTTAGCATAGAGATGATACTGGAAGCCATGAGACGAGATCAGGGAGCCCAGGGAAGAGGTGTAGATAGAGAAAAGAAGGGGTCCAAGGACAGAACCCTGAGGGACTCCAACAGAGAGCGGGATGGGGTGGAGGAAGAACCATGAGAGTGTACTCTGAAGGTACGATGGGAGAGATAAGAGGAGAACCAGGAGAGGACAGAGCCCTGGAACCCAAAAGAGGACAGTGTGTCAAGAAGTAAGATGTGATTGACAGTGTCAAAAGCGGCGGATAGGTCGAGGAGAATGAGGATGGAGTAATTACCTTTGGATTTGGCGAGGAACAGGTCATTACAGACTTTGGATAATGCCGTTTCTGTCGAGTGAAGTGGGCGAAAGCCAGATTGAAGCAGATCGAGGATGGTATGAGAGGCGAGAAAATCAATGCAACGGCTGTGAATGGCGCGTTCAAGTATTTTGGAGAGGAAGGGTAGGAGGGAGATGGGGCGGTAGTTGGAGGGACAAGTAGGGTCAAGTGAAGGTTTTTTGAGGAGAGGTGTGACAACCGCATGCTTGAAGGTGTCAGGGACAGTTGCGGTGGAGAGAGGTTGAGGATATGACAGATGGGAGGGGTGATAGTGGGAGAGATGGTGGTAAGTAGGTTGGTGGGGATGGGGTCAGAGGAACAGGTGGTGCATTTAGAGGAGGAGAGAAGATGGGCAGTTTCCTCTTCGGTGATATCAGGAAAGGAGGAGAAGGAGGCCTGGGTTGATTGGTTGAGGGAGTGGGTGATAGGATGAAGGGGAGGAGAAGGTTTAGTGGTGAATTCGAGGTTGATCTTCTGGACCTTGTCGCGGAAGTAGTCAGCCAGTGATTGAGGGGAGAGTGAAGGGGGGGTGGGAGCGGAGGGCACTTTGAGGAGGGAGTTGAGGGTGGCGAAGAGACGACGAGGGTTAGAGCTGAGGGAATTAGTCAAATGAGTGTAGTAGTCCTGTTTGGCGAGGAATAGGGAGGACTGGAAGGAGGATAGCATGAGTTTGTAGTGAATGAAGTCAGTATGGGTGCGAGATTTCCTCTATAGGCGTTCAGCCGATCAGGAGCAGGAGCGAAGGTAACGGGTGCACGGGTTAAGCCAGGGCTGGGGATTAGTGCGCCTAGTGGGACGGGAAACAGACGGTGCAAGGGTGTCTAGGGCGGAGGAGAGAGTGGCATTGTAATTGGAAACAGCCTTGTCGACGGACTCGGAGGACGTGATGGACGGGAGGAGATCTGAGATACTAGCGGATAGGGTGGGGGGATCAACTGCCTGGAGATTCCTGGAGGTAGTAGTTAGAGTTGGGCGGGACTGAGGGGGAGGGTGATGAAGTGTGAATGTGATCAGGTGATGGTCAGAAATGGGAAGAGCGGAGACGCAGAGATTAGAGGGCGAGCAGGTAGAAGAGAGGATGAGATCAAGACAGTGACCAGATTTGTGAGTAGGGGTGGTGGAGCTCAGTTGGAGGTTGAAGGAGGAGGTTAGGGTGAGGAATTGAGAAGCGTATGAGTCAGATGGGTTATCAGTGTGTATGTTGAAGTCACCAAGAATGAGGGATGGGGATGAGGGCTCAAGAAAAACGGAGAGCCAGGCATCGAAGTCAGTAAGGAAGGAAGGGAGGGACTTATCAGGGGGGCGGTAGATGACTGCAACTCGGAGTGGTAGCGGGTGGAATAGACGGATGGAATGGACTTCAAAGGATGAGAAGCAGTGAGACTGTGGTAGGAGGAGGGGTTGAAAACTGCAGGCGGGCGAAAGTAGTAGGCCAACGCCGCCACTGCGGCTAGCTGTGCGGGGCGAATGGGAGAAAAGGTAGCCTCCGTGGCAAAGGGCTGCGACTGAGGCAGAGTTGTCGGGGGTGAGCCAGGTTTCGGTTAGGGCGAGCAGATGGAGGGAATGGGAGATGAAGATATCATGGGTGAAGGTAAGTTTGTTGCAGATTGAGTGGGCATTCCACAGGGCACACGAGAAGGGGAGGAAGGGGGGAGGAGGGGAATGGAGATGAGATTGGAGATGTTTCCGCCTTACAGGTGTCCATAGGGGATGTCAAGGAGGCCTCCGTCCACATTGTTGCCGTATGCCTCATAGAGTGAGCTATCAAGCCCTGAGGGGGTTACTTCCCCTCCAGAACATAGGCTGAGGCAACAGTCTTCAGCCACCTAGCAATTGATGTCTTCGATGCCATGAGAGCCAACCTTTGCTTGCCAAAGAATGCGAAAAGCCTACCTGACCTACAAAAGTCATTCTTGACCTCAAGATTGCACATAAGAACCCTGTGAACATCCAGGAGACTCAGAGAGGCAAACTGGGTCTCTCTATCCTCCTGCCAAAGGGATGGGAGCTCTACAGTTTGTTTAACATGGCAGAAAGGAAGGATCCATCCAAAGTGAAACCTCAGGGTCCAAGAAGCGAAGGAAAGGGTCCCGGACACGACAGCGCTTGAAGTTCTGAAACTCTATGCACCGAGGCAATAGCCACCAAGAACACATTCTTCAAACATAGCTTCTGGACAGGATCAAAAGGCGGCTTTTGGAGAGCTCGAAGTACCAGGTTGAGATTCCATTCTGGAAATGGCAATCGAAAAGGCAGATGAAGGCAGCCCACTCCCCTCAGGAAGCGGATGACAACCGGAAGCACCGCAAAAGATGAGCTCTGCAACGGGCCCCTGAAACAAGCCAAAGTTGCCAAAATGTGGACAAAGAAGAGAAAGGATCTAACCCACCTGATGATGCACAGTGACTTCCAAGGATATGCCCTAGGCCATGGCTCGCAACATGTCATATACAGTGCCCACCAAGTATGCCAACCCCACCTCCAGCTGGGCGTCTTGAGTCAACTCCCACTCATATTGATGCCACTGGAAACAGGCCCTCACTACAAAGGAACTGTAAATGGACACTTGAAGCCGAGGGCAGCCACCCCAAAAGTTTGCTTCAAAGCCTGCTCGAGCTTCCTGTCCTGCAGATCTTCAGGGCAATGCCCCCTTCAACTGGCAAGGTAGTCTTCTTGGCGACTGCCATCACCAATGAATCCACCTTCAGTCGGCTGAGCTTCTCCTTCTCCTCAAGCACCAAAGGACAGAGGTGTGCCATGGTCCTCCCCACCTTGTTTCACTCAGCGGAAATCAAGTCCTGAATGTCCAGAAGTATGGGGAATGCCTTGGATGGATCCCTAAGTCCCCTCATAAGACCCAAGGACTAGTCATCTGCTGATGCCACTGAGGGTTCTTCAATTGCTGCCAGAGCCTCAGAAATCAGGGCGTCCAATTCCTCCATGTGATACAGCTGTAGTACTTGCAGGTCATCTCCCTCCCCTTGGAGGGAGCTCATCGTCCTCCAAAGATTCCCTCAGAGAGAGCCCCTCTGAACATAAAGAGGCTACCTCCAAAAGAGGAGAAACCACTGACCAAGAATCACCATGGTCCTCTGGCAGATCCAACCTGGACCTTTTGGGGGCAGCAGGAGCAGAGGAGGTGGCCAGCTGAGAAGCTACCTGCTTCAGCAAATAGGCTTGGTGGAGCAACAACATGCACTAAGGTGAAAACAGCAGGCCCTGACCCAGAGTCGCCCCGAGGTCCCACTATAGCCAGCTCCTGCTGCGCGGAAAACTCAATGAAGACTGTAAGAAGGCTAGATGATTCTTATTGTACCTGTACTGTGCTCATTTTGAAGTTTATGCTTGTTGGTATTGATTTTTTTTGTTAATAAAAAGATTTAAACATAAAAAAGGAGACTATGATAAAATGAGAAGAACAGTGAAAAGAAAACTTAGAGGAGCGACTGCGAGGGTCAAAAATTTACATCAGGTATGGATGCTGTTCAAAAACACCATCCTGGAAGCCCAGGCCAAATATATTCCGCGTATTAAAAAAGGAGGACGGAAGATCAAACGACAGCCGGTGTGGTTAAACAGTGAGGTGAAGGAAGCTATTAGAGCTAAAAGAAAATCCTTCAGAAAATGGAAGAAGGAACTTACTGAAAATAATAAGAAACGACATAAGGAATGCCAAGTCAAATGCAAAGCGCTGATAATGAAAGCTAAGAGGGACTTCGAAAAAAAGATTGCGTTGCAGGCAAAAACAAACAGTAAATTTTTTTTTAGGTATATTAAAAGCAGGAAGCCGGCAAAAGAATCAGTTGGACCGCTAGATGACCGAGGAGTAAAAGGGGCGATCAGGGAAAACAAAGCCGTAGCGGAGAGATTAAATGAATTCTTTGCTTCGGTCTTCACCGAGGAAGATTTGGGTGGGATACCAGTGCCGGAAATGGTATTCGAAGCTGACGAGTCAGAGAAACTTAATGAATTCTCTGTAAACCTGGAGGATGTAATGGGGCAGTTCTACAAACTGAAGAGTAGCAAATCTCCTGGACCGGATGGTATTCATCCCAGAGTACTGATAGAACTGAAAAATGAGCTTGCGGAGCTATTGTTAGAAATATGTAATTTATCCTTAAAATTGAGCGTGGTACCGGACGATTGGAGGATGGCCAATGTAACGCCGATTTTTAAAAAAGGTTCCAGAGGATCTGGGAAATTATAGACCGGTGAGTCTGACGTCGGTGCCGGGCAAAATGGTAGAAACTATTATTAAGAACAAAATTATAGAGCATATTCAAAAGCATGGATTAATGAGACAGAAGCAAAGGGTGTCCATCTAGCTGCACTAGACTACAAGGGAGACCCCCAGGTGAGACTCAGGGGATGGGGAGAGTCAGGGTTTGGTGTAGGGGGCTTATTTTGAGGGAAGCCTATATTGAGTGGGGTTTGTCTTTAGGGAGGAAGCAGATAATGGGGAGGGTTGGGTGGCCTTTGTTTTTATATATTTTTCATGCCAGGGCACACATTACATGCCTCAGTAGATAGTGCCAAGGCACATAACATGGGCCCAGGCAATATTTGTTTGGCCTGCGTGGTGAATGAAGGCAAGATGCTTGCTGTACCTCATGCATTTACCACACAGGCTTTGGACTTACCACACCTTAAGTTTTGCACATGCTATAAAATGTATTTTCCCTGGTTCTCTCTCCACTATCACTCGTATTCTCATCGTCAGGGGGGAGGGATCTCTCTTCCAGATCCGAGTGGTTTAGCAAACATTCCAGGTAACTGGGCAATCAGCCTGTAGTTGATGGTACTCTTTTGATGGTTCATTCTGTAGTTCAAAGTTCAGGCTTTTTGAAGGATTGAGATTTACATTTGGATAGTGAAATTTCTGCCTTCATTTATTCCTGTTATGTTAGTATGTAAATGCTTTGGAGGGTAAGCCTTTTTTTTTTAAACCACAATGATGTAGCTGATTACATCCACATAGATTATTGTAACAGCTTGTATGCAGACTCCCCAAAGAGGCAACTTAAGCAGCTTCAGCTGATACAAAATACTGCTGCCAGATTGCTCACAGATATGAAATAAGTTGATCGTATTTCTCCTGTGTTGAGATTGCTCCATTGGTTACCAGTGGAGAAGGGCATTGTTTTTAAAGTGGTATGTCGCGAGAAGCAGAATTCTAAATTAAGTATACCCATGGACTAAGACTGTATGATTTGAATACCTTGCTAAAAAGGGGGGGGGGGGGGGGGGGGGAGGGGGAGAGGCAGTGGGAGTGGAGATAGGGAGGGTAGAATTGGATAGCATCTTCATGTATATTGTTCATTACCGAGATGTGTATTGGTTATTGCTGTTGGAAACCCAATAAAAATTAGTTAAATATAAAGTGGTATGTCTGCTTTTTCAGGCAGTCCAAATGAATAAGATGTGCTATTTGGTGGACATTCTACATTACATGCTTGTTCCTTCCAAGCCACTTTGGTCTTCTTCTCAGGCACTGCTTGTTATTCCTTCTCAGGTTCACTTGCAAACCATTTGTTTTGGAATTTATTTCTTGTCAAATTATTTAACTTTTCATAAATGTATGTGCAATACAGACAACACACATTTTTGGGGTATTATCGCGGTACCTGACACTCAGTATAAATTCTGGAAGAAATGGATACCACACAAGACTACCATTAGTAAGGTAAGTGTCAGGTGCAAGTGTAGTCCCCTTATCCTTAGAGCCAAGCCCACAGCACCAAAATAATAGAAAGAACTAAGTCCACACCCAAGCATTATTTATTTATTTTATTTATTGGGATTTATTAACCGCCTTTATGAAGAGATTCACCCAAGGCGGTAAATAGAACAATTATCTTATTTACAATAGCAACAAATATGATACAAGAAAGACAAGAATGAAGACAAAGCCAATCTTACTACATAAATAACTCAGAGTAAACACACTTAAATCCCTAACTAGACTCTGAAGTATAAACAGTTACTCTGGCCTACAGAGCAGCAACACACATGTACATGGCACATACAACCTGATGCAGGCCTCCAGATGTCAGCGTGTTCCTCAGATGGCCAGTCTGGTCCAGATGTCAGCATGCCCCTCAGATGGTCAGTGTGGTCCAACACAGGTATGCTCTAACGGGAGGGATGTTGACACAGCAGTCCCCATCTATGATAAGAACATCTTTTTATAGAGAAATCACAAGCTGTAGCTGCACTGCTGGTACTTTCTGTCCTGGCAATGACATCAATTCTGATACAAACTCATTGTCCTGGAACACAGGGAACCTTGCCTGAGTGTTCTATCCATGTGATAGGTTGCATCCTCATGAAGCAACAGGCTTTATAGATGAAACATCTGAGTTTGCATATTGTAATCAGGTTGTTAACGCTGGATAGTGCCATGTATTTATGAATCCATATATTTTGTCATAAAGGTACATACAGGGCTGTACATAGTGCTTCCTAGTGTTTGTTTTGCCCCTACAATAAGCAAGTGATAACATGGTTATTTTCAAACAAGGTTATAAGCTGTAGTGGTTAGCAGGCAGTTAGTGTTGGGGAGTTATGAGGGATTTTGGTCTGTTTTATTTTGTGTTTGGAATTATTATTATTTTTAACTTAGGGCCCTTTTACTAACCGCACTAGTGATTCCCACATGGCAAATGTGATGAAGTCCATTCAAATCGAATAGGCTATGTCGCATTTGCCGCACCAGGAATCGCTAGCGTGGTTTAATAAAAGGGGCTCTTAATTTGTAACTAATATTTTTATATTATAATTTTTTTATCGTGGCATGTAATAAAAAAAAAAAAAAACTAAATAAGGAAATAATAGATATTGGTTTCCAGATTGCTGAGTAAACCTAGTCCCTTAGATATACAGCACCTTCTCTTTCACTGTGGAATCCAGTTTAACACAGGCTTTGTCAGCATTACAGCACTGGAGACCACTAGCACGGTTTGATAAAAGAGGCCCTTAGTTAAGCTCTGATTTGGGGCTCTCTTACTCCTTCATTTCTAGCCCAAGCTAAGGTCTCTAACTCTTGAGTTCATTCTCAGGTTTAGTCAGGCAGAGTGGTGTGTAAAATCATCTCTCTTCTCACATGCAAGTCATGAAGGATAAAAACTTAAATTCAAGGGAGAACTCACAAGACATAAAATATAGGCCCAAAGAATGTGCACAAAAATATATACTGCCTCACTGGGAGACCACAGAACCAACATGCTACCTAGGCATCATAGGCTTATATAAGTTTTGCAGAATCACTGCAGCCATCCCAGCTGGCGATGCTACAGCAACACCTCCTCACTACACTATCTTTTACTAAAATGCATTAGATTTTGCAGTTACTGCGGCTTAACATCATAGAAAAGTAATGAACAGTAGCTGCAAATTTAATGTGGCAACTTTTGAAAGCATGCCAGCATCTTCCTTTGCAGATCCTGCGTTAACATTTACATTACTACAGTACTTAGGCAGAAGTTTGTGCAGAAGCTCTTAACCCCAGATTCTACATATGGCGCCCAAAATTGGGCACCGATCTTTCAGCACCAATCAAAGATGTGCACCCAATTAAATTGGTTAAGGAGTCAATAAATGGGTAATTAATTGGCATCAATTTGGAATTGGGCGCACATTTTGCTATGCACTATTTTATAACAAAGTGCACCCATATCCCAATAGCATGCAACTCATAAGGGGGTGTGGCCATGGCAGCTGCATGGGTAGGTCAGGAGCATTCCTAAAATTTATGCACATTGTTATAGAATACTGGGGATGTGAACCCAAATTTGACAATGGAAATTTACACCTGGTTTCAGCAGACTTAAGTCCTGGCATAAATTTGGGCACAGAAATTGGCTATTCTATAATGGGCGCTCACCTTTGAGTACCTAGTACAGAATAGCATTTGTTGTTGATTTTTTAGCACCATTTACTGAATATAGCCCTTAGTGCCTTCTGTTTAAGAGGCGCTAAATGGGCCCATGCTTGCTGCAGAAGTGATGGTGAGTGTGTAATATATGCTGCATTCTACCTGCAAAATGCCTTCCATGCTCATTTTCTGCCTATGCCCTGCCCTCCAACATCACATGCCCTAAACATGTATTTTAGTGTGTGGTAACTCTCAAAATATTCCAAAACCTGTTACTGCACTTGTGTGGAAACAATTGCCACGTACTAAACTGTGCATTAAGGGCTAGATTCTGTAAATGGCACCCAAAGGTAGGTGCCGAAATGAAGCATGCTATATTCTGTAAAAGGCACTCGGTGCAGAACAACCTAAAGACTACTAGCTTAGTTTGCATTTTGCACCTAACTTTGGGTGTGAGCATTATGTTTTCCAAAAGAAGAAATTTCACTAAAAGGAGTGTGCCTGATATGAGGGGAAGAGAGAGCATGGCAGGCAATGCAGCAGCGCCACCCCAGACCAGCGCTGGACAAAGTCTTCAGCTGGCAGGGATTGAGGACCCCCACCAGCCAACCAGGGGCCCAGAGCAAATTTGGGGGGGGCCTAGGCCCCCATGGCCTCACCTAGCTACGCCACTGGTACATTGCGAATACAGAACTGAGCTCCACTATGTATACTCTTGCTACCATCCGAGTTCTTCAGTATAGGTCATCAAGCAGTAGAAGAAGAAAAACCAGACTAGGAACATATTCAGAAACATAAACCACAACCAGCTTAACGCAATCCGAACGCATGGTCCCTGGAATAATGCCACCAAAGGAAAGTGCACAGGGCTGCCAAGTAGGACCTTGAACTATGGGTGGGCTCCTGGAATAGTGTGAAGAACTAATGAAAAGAAAATTATCAGGTAAGACCTAATTTCTCCATTACGCTACTTCCCACTATTCCAGGACATGTGGGATGTTCAAAAACTATCCCTATAAGTGTGGGATCCCGGCCCTGCTGCACGCAGAACCGATGCCCTAAACACGGCCTCTGAATGTGCGGCAACATTCACCCGATAGTTCTTACTAAAAGTATGCAGCGACATCTGCGTCACCATCTTACAGATATCTACCAGGGAGGAAAATGAGCCCTCCTCCCAGGAAGTCAATGTACATCTGGTAGAGTGAGCCCTCAAGCCTAGAGGGGGAGACTTCTCTTCTAGAACATAGGCTGAGACCATAGCCTCCTTCAAACACTGAGCAATAGCGCCTTGGACGACTTGAAGCCCAGTTTTTGCTTGCTAAAGGGGACAAAAAGGCTATCTGAATGATGAAAGTCATTTGTGACTTCGAGATAGCACATCAGCACCCTATGAATGTCCAGAAGCCACAGAGAGGTGAACTGAGCCCCCACATCCTCCTGGTGGAAGGAAGGAAGCTCCACTGATTAACATGGAAAGTCGACACTACCTTAGGCAGAAAGGAAGGCACCGTCCGAAGCAAAACCCATGCCTACAAAAAAAAAACACCCCAGAGAAAAGGATCTCGACAGAAAAGTGACTGAAGCTCTGAAATATGAGTCCAAATAGCCCTTCTTCCTCAGCTGAGCCCGCTCAAGGGCCAGACCGTAAGACCAAAGAGTGACGGATCCTCCATGAGCACTGGACCTTGTCGGAGAAGAATTTGAGCCTGAGGGAACAGCAACAGCTCCTTGTCCAGCAGTTGCACATGGATGCCGTGGACACCAGGATCACTTGGCCCCGATGGCTCGCCACTCTCTTCAAAAGCCAGTCGATCATCCGCCATGGGGGAGAAAGATATAGAGCTGCCCCTTGCTCAGTCAAGCCTGCAGAAGGACGTCTAGGTCCAGAGTGTCCTGCTCCCAGCAATGGCTGAAAAGTTGCGGGACTATGGCGTTTGCTCGCCCCACAATGAGCTGAAATGCCTCGTCGGACAACTTCCACTCGCTGGGATCCAGAGAGTACTGGCTGAGAAAGTCGGCCTCCGTGTTCAGGGACCTTGCGATGGGCGGGCAGAGCAGAACAAATGTCTCTTTGCTCATGCCATCAGTAAACTTGCTTCTATCGCCAGCTGCCCGCTTCAAGTCCCCCTCACTTGTTGATATAGGCCACCGCTGTCGCACTGTCAGAGAAAACCCACACCGGAGACTTCCCCAACAGCGGAGCACAGGCCGCCAGTACTCTGCAGACCGACTGAAGTTCCAAGCAATTGATAGGCCATGACGCCTCCACTGGGGACCAAGAGTCCTAGGCCAGGCGGCCCCTGCAATGGGCCCCCCAACCCAAAAAATTGGCATCTGTGGTTACCACCTCTCAATGGACAATTGGGAAGGGCACCTCTAGGCTCAGAGTCCTAGGAAGCAACCACCAATGCATGCTTTATCTGGCAGCCAGCTTCCAAGGAAGCTGGATGCTATAATCCTGGGAAACCGGAGACCAGGGGCCAAGCAGGGACTTCTGAAATGAATGCATATGAGCCCTCGCCCAGAGCACCATTTTCATTGCAGCTGTCATGGATCCGAGAACTTGGGTGTAATCCTAGGCCCGGGGTCAGGGCAGACGGAGGAGTGACCAAATCAGAAGTACCAATTTTGTGCACTGCACCTCTGGCAGAAAGACTTGGGTTTGATGTGTATCCAATAAAACACACAGATGTTCCAGCTGCTGTGACAGAACCAGCCTGCTGTTCTCAAAACTGATAACCCAGGGTTGAGGTCGCTGCCGAGAGACAGAGACAGAGCCAGGCCCGAGGCGAGACAGCCACCGCCCCCCTCCCCACTTAGGATGCAGCCGCTGCTGGCTCCCCCCCACACTTGGAATGCAGCCGCTAGGCTCAACCCAGAGCGCAGCTGCCGCCGCTGCCCTTCACTTACTCTCAGGCTGCCACAAGATCCTAGGATGTCAGGCGCCGTGGTCTGTTTCTCACCTGCTCCAGTGTGCTAGGATAGGTTCCTGATAGAAGCAGGAGAGAGATGGGCCCCACTCGGAGGCCGGGCCCAGGGAATTTTGCCCCTCCTGCCCCCCTTGATGGCCTACTCCTGCCGCCTCAAAAAGGCCGCCACCATGACCATGACTTTGGAGAAAGTTCTCAGGGCCATAGCCAACCCAAAAGGCATAGTCTGGAACTGAAATTGCCGGCCCAAGACCACAAAGCAGAAGAACTGCTGATGAGGCGCCCAGATGGAAATGTGCAAGTATGCCTCTTTCAGGTCAAGAGTGGTAAGAAACTCCCCCCGCCTGAACTGATGCGATCACCGACCGCAGTTACATCCGAAAATGGGAAACCTGAAGGCAATTGTTGAGCCCCTTGAGATCCAAAATCGGTCGCATGGTACCCTCTTTCTCTGGAACCACAAAGATGGAGTACCAGCCTTGGCCACGTTCAGAGGGAGAAATGGGAACAATGGCCCAAAGTGCCAACAAGGCGTCAATTGTACCCATGAACTGTGCCGCTCTTGCGGCCCACCAACAAGGAAACCATAAGAACAGAGGAGCAACCAGGTGAGAGAACTCTAATTTGTATCTGGCCCACAGAATGTCCAGCACCCATTGATCTGTAGTGATAGTGGACCACACATTCAGAAACGCCTGAAGATGTCCTCTGACCGGAATGGATGGGTAGACCAGCCTGGCATCATTGTGATTGCTAGGGGGGAGGTTCGGAAGATGCCCACACTGATGGAGCCATTGATTTCCTGTCTCCACGAAAGAAAGACTGCCGGGAATGAAAATACAATTTCTGGCCAAAGGACTGCTGATAAGGCCTATCTTTCTTGCTATCCTGAAACTGGGCTCACCCAGAGTGAACAAAGGACCGATGCCTATCCTCAGGGAACCGCTGTGGCTTAGACTCACCCAGCTTATTAACCAAGTTGCTGAGCTCCTGCACATGCCATTCCCATGACCACGCCCACTTTGGAGTTACACGCATCTACATTTCATAGCACACATTATAGAGTGAAAGGCAGATCTGCAATTAACTTGTAATTACTGTCAATTAAGTGCTTGTTAACACAACTGTTATCATCTGATTAGCTAATTACTATGCGCACATATCTGGGAGGTCATCTAGTGGTCATCTATGGAACTGCCATAACCAGCGCATCCATCCTTAGGAAGACCCAACATAGGTACTTTTATCTGAAGGAAAAATAATGGGACAGGAGGGTATGTTCAGATTTGTTTTTACTGCTAGGGTCATTTGGCTTTTCTCTAATGAAAGCAGATAACTGGATCAGTGAATGAAATGGTATTGTCACTCTGACAACTGAGACAAGGGGCTCAGAGAGTGTGAGACTTGCTTACAATTTCAGTTATGGATAATACATTTGATATTGCTTTTCTGTGGTATAGCCAAATTAATTTATATTATATAAGGGTACTTTCTGTAGCCATAATGTGCTCACAATCTAATTTGTTACCTGGAGCAATAAATGACTTGCTTGGGGTCACAAGGAGCTGCAGTAGGAATTGAACCTAGTTCTCCTGGTTCTCAACCCATTTCACTAACCATGAAGCTACTCCTCCTTTGTCTCAAATACCAAATTTATCTTATTAGGCTATGTCCTAAAGTGTATGGGGCCAGACTTTACAATCTCAATATATATACTTTGTAAGAAAGGCAGGAGAGGGGAGATATGAAGTATTTAAATAACTCCCTGGCATAAATGTACAACAGGCCAGTCTCAGCTGAAAAGAAGCTCTGGAACGAAGGGGACATAGGATGAAGGTGAAAGGGAATATACTTTACAGAAAGGGTGGTGACACTGTGTAACGGCTTCCCAGTGGAGGTGATGGATATCAGGCTGTATCTAAATTTAAGAAAATGTGGGACAGGCATGTAGAATCTTTAAGGGACATGAAGGGATAGTGCCAATATGGATAGGCAGACTTGATGGGCCACAGGGTCTTGATCTGTCCTTATTTTCTGTTATCTATGCTGGGTCCTTAATGAAATTGCAGATATGTATATGGAGCAAACTTATCCCTCCAAATTAGTCCTTTTTTTGTATAACTTGTTGTGAAGAAACAATCTGTTTTAAGCCTGTAAAATGTATTGGATTTTTTTTCCTGTCTTAATTATGTCCTAACATAGTAGATGACGGCAGAGAAAGACCTGTATGGTCCATCCAGTCTGCCCAACAAGACAAACTCATATCTGCTACTTTATGTGTATACCTGACCTTTGATTTGTATCTTCCATTTTCAGGGCACAGACCGTAGAAGTCTGTTCAGCACTAGCCCCGCCTCCTCAATTTGTATCTTCCATTTTCAGGGCACAGACCGTAGAAGTCTGCCCAGCACTAGTCCCGACTCCCAACCACTAGTCCTGTCTCCCCCCACCAGCTCTGCCACCCAATCTCTGCTAAGCTTCTGAGGATCCATTCCTTCCGAACAGGATTCCTTTATGTTTATCTCATGCATTTTTGAATTCTGTTACCGTTTTCATCTCCACCACCTCCCACGGGAGGGCATTCCAAGTATCCACCACTCTCTCCATGAAAAACTACTTCCTGACATTTTTCTTGAGTCTGCCCCCTTCAATCTCATTTCATGTCCTCTAGTTCTACCGCCTTCCCATCTACGGAAAAGGTTCATTTGCGGATTAATACCTTTCAAATATTTGAACGTCTGTATCATATCACCCCTATTTCTCCTTTCCTCCAGGGTATACATGTTGAGGTCAGCAAGTCTCTCCTCATACGTCTTGTAACGCAAATCCCATACCATTTTTGTAGCTTTTCTTTGCACCGCTTCAATTCTTTTTACATCCTTAGCAAGATACGGCCTCCAAGACTGAACACAATACTCCAGGTGGGGCCTCACCAACGACTTATACAGGGGCATCAACACCTCCTTTCTTCTGCTGGTCACATCTCTCTCTATACAGCCTAGCAACCTTCTAGCTACGGTTACCACCTTGTCACACTGTTTCGTCGACTTCAGATCTTCAGATACTATCACCCCAAGATCATTTTCCCTGTCTGTACATATCAGACTCTCACCGCCTAACACATACGTCTCCCGTGGATTTCTACTCCCTAAGTGCATCACTTTGCATTTCTTCGCATTGAATTTTAATTGCGAAACCTTAGACCATTCTTCTAGCTTCTGCAGATCCTTTTTCATGTTTTCCACTCCCTCCCGGGTGTCCACTCTGTTACAAATCTTAGTATCATCCGCAAAAAGGCAAACTTTACCTTCTAACCCTTCGGTAATGTCACTCACAAATATATTGAATCACTCACAAATATATTGAACAGAATCGACCCCAGCACCGATTCCTGAGATACTCCACAATTCACCTTTCCCTCCTCTGAGCGAATTCCATTAACCACCACCCTCTGGCGTCTGTCCGTCAACCAGTTCCTAATCCAGTTCACCACTTTAGGTCCTATCTTCAGCCTGTCCAGTTTATTTAAGAGCCTCCTGTAGGGAACTGTGTCAAAAGCTTTGCTGAAATCTAAGTAGATTACCTCTATAGCACGTCCATGATTCAATTCTCTGGTCACCCAGTCAAAGAATTCAATGAGATTCGTTTGGCACGATTTACCTTTGGTAAAACCATGTTGTCTCGGATCTTGCAACTTATTGGCTTCCAGGAAATTCACTATCCTTTCCTTCAGCATCGCTTCCATTACTTTTCCAATAACCGAAGTGAAGCTTACCGGCCTGTAGTGTCCAGCTTCTTCCCTATCACCACTTTTGTGAAGAGGGACCACATCCGCTGTTCTCCAATCTCACGGAACCGCTCCCGTCTCCAAGGATTTATTAAATAAATCTTTAATAGGACCCGCCAGAACCTCTCTGAGCTCCCTCAATATCCTGGGGTGGATCCTGTCCGGTCCCATGGCTTTGTCCACTTTTAGTTTTTGAAGTTGTTCATACACACTCTCTTCCATGAACAGTGCTATATCCACTCCATTCTCATATGTACTTTTGCCAGTCAATCGTGGTCCTTCCCCAAGATTTTCTTCTGTGAAAACAGAACAAAAGTATCTATTTAGCAAATTTGCTTTTTCTTCATCACTATCTACATAGAGGTTCGCAGCATCTTTCAGTCTCACAATTCCCTTTTTAGTCATTCTCCGTTCACTAATATACCTGAAGAAAATTTTGTCACCCCTCCTTACATTTCTAGCCATTTGTTCTTCCTGAAGTGTATTTCTCCTATTGGCCTGTAGGTGGTGTTTCTTAGCTGTAAAGCCGTTACAGAGAAATGAATGTTCTTTCTTTAGTTTTAGCAGACAGATAGGATGTAAGAAGCAGTATACTTTTGAATGTTGTTGCTCTGGGCTCTAATTGGCCCAGGAGCTCATGTCCTTTAGAGTGTACTGGTTTTGCTGGCTCCAGTCTTAGCCAGGAAGAAAAGAGAGACAGATCTTTTTTGCTGAGGCTCTGTGGACAGTTCTATGTCTTAATCTTCCCAGGTACTTTTTAAAAAGTAAACAAATGTTTAGTTAGTGTTATAATTGATCCATATTTCAGTTACCTGTTATCGTTTGCTGATTGCACATTTTTTGTCCACTGTTCAAGTTCTGACAATAAACATTTTCAGTTTGTTGACTCTGCCCATCTGGACTGATAAAGAATCCTAGTGGTTTGTGTGTTGGGTCTGTGAGCGCTTTCTGGGGACTATGGGACCACTGGGAGTGTGGTCCCAGTAACCTAGAAATCACTGGGGATAATTTGAGGGCAGGAGACTTGCCCAGAGGCAGTTGGGACCTAGCTGGTGGGAGGAGGGTGCTATTGTAGAGCACAAGCAGCAGGTACAGGTGGACCTGAGCTGTGCTGGGGATAGACCCTCTGCAGGGTAACCTCAGGCGGGTGGCTAGGCATTTTGTGACTTCTATAATCAGAAAAATTAATACTTATTAATACTTATGTACTTATCATAGACCGTTATTAAATGGACTTGGGGAAAATCCACTATTTCTGGGATAAGCAGTATAAAATGTTTTGTACATTTTTGGGATCTTGCCAGGTATTTGTGACCTGGATTGGCCACTGTTGGAAACAGGATGCTGGGCTCGACGGACCTTTGGTCTTTCCCAGTATGGCAATACTTATGTACTTAATACATTAAAAAGAAAATAAAGAATAACTCCATAAAGGTCAAGAAAAGGACAAAACAAAAACATTAATAAAAATCTAAATAATGTAGATACAAATCATCCAAAAGGCTACAAAACAGAGAGCGAGAGAGAGAGAGCTATGAAGCCACAACACAATTAGAAACACAGGGGCCCTTTTACGAAGCTGTGTTACGTGCTATGGCATGCCTAATGCAGCAAAAATATAGTATTTTTAGCATTTGCAGGCGCTAAGTGTGCGGGTTTAAAAAAAATTATTGTGAGGGGGCATGTCAGGGGCAGAAAATGGGTATGGAGACAGTAACCAGTTAGCATGTGCACATTAGTAGTATGCGCTTATGCTAACTGGTTACACCAGGGTTAACGCATGAGCCCTTACCACCTCTGTAAGGGCACCCACATATATTTTTTTTTAATGACAGAATGCTAATAGTAAGAAATTTAAATAAATAAATGTCTTTTTCACAACCCCGCATGTATACAATGCAGGAAAGGCATGCATAAGAGCATGCAAAGCTTAGTGTTGCTCTATTCCTAATGATAATCGAATGTCTCGCACAACTCTGCACAATGTATTCCGCATCCAAGTTGTTACAAATGTATTTCTACTATTCATATCTTATTGTAAGCCACACTGAGCCCGCAAAGAGGTGGGAAAATGTGGGATACAAATGCAATAAATAAATAGTGCCGCTTATTAAATCGGCCCCACAATCAGGAAATTAGAATCAGGGGAAGAGAATTCACTCCAGGAAACGAGCTCATCTCTAACAATTAACTCCAAACATCCTCGCTCCTTCTTCTGACCTTTTAAAATGATATCTTTAAACGAGGGGGTCAGAGACTACACATTTCCAGCTCTGAAAAGCCACCATTTGCAGAAGTATGATTTTAAAGAGAAAAAAAAAGGTAGCGCCAATTCTCAGCCTAGATGGCTTAAAGGCAAAGAATTCGTGCCTGCGTAGCCCGTGACACATCCGGGAATACCTGCATCCTTTGCTGAGAGTTGCTTGTCTTACTCTCAAGTCTCAACACACCGTCTCTTATCCCCTTTCATGGACAGATGTGCCGAGGGCGCTGACAAGAATTCAAACCTCGCCCCCTGTAACCGGCGAATGAAAACAAAGGTGGGAGGGCTCTTTAGCTTACGATTGGCTGATGGTCCTGTTCCCAAGGTCTGAAAAAGAAAAAAAAAAAAGACCCAAACAAACAAACAAAACCCCCTTCGCTACGCCAGTTGCCGTGACCTTGTGCGCGTGCGCGAGGGGGCGGGACGTGGCGCCGCCGGTCGGTAGTCAGGCAGCAGGCGTGATGAGCTACTGGGAAGCGAAGAAGTGGGCGGTGAGGGAACGAGCGACGTCATCGGAGGCATGCTTACGTTATCATAAAGAAAAGATCGCTCATCCACTCACGGAGAGCAGCTGGCGAGACCTACACAGAGACGACAGGCACGCACCTGGAGATAAACAGTGAGGAGCCGCGGGTGTAGTGGATAATACGCAAACGCCACTCTCACGCCAGACGTGCACCATGGAGGAGGATGGAGGTGGGGAGCAGATGAGACCGCTGCTTACCACGGTGAGTGACCGAAAAATTAACCGGTGACTCTGGTACCGTTAACATACGAGTGCTAATAAAGGCTGCTATTCTAGCCTCCGTTAGCCGGGCGATGGGATGGTGTGCGGTCAGAGTATGGCTAAATTTTTTTCGCCGCTCTTACTGTGAGGATGTAGAAGGAGTGCTTTGGTGGAGCAACGGAGCCCGGGGGGGGGGGGGGGGGGGAGAGGGGGTGCTCGTTTCTATGGTAAAAAAAATTGTAGCGTGTGGGATGAGGATGGGGACAGAGGTCTTGTTCTCCGCCGCTCTTTGTTTCTGCTGTGTGCCAACTGCCAACGCTGAGCGGTTTTTTTTTCCTGTGTGTGTGTGTGTCTAGTCTAGTGAGAGGAAGCGGATCTATGAAGTATGAGTGAATACGTATTGGGAGAAGGGGGGGGGGGGCTCTCCTTATAGGAAGTGTCGTTTCTTCGTTCCCCCCTCCCCCAACCCAAATAGTCTAATTACTACACCGGAAGGTTGACTGCATTGTAAATGCCATTTCGCAACCCCGTGACAGGGAAGAGATGAGATGATTCTTGCTGTCTTCTTTCTCCCTGCCTCCTGTCTGCTAGCCCTGCTTTTGAAGGAAGGGGTTAGAGGGTTGGCGGCAACCTACCAGACACGTGGAACTGCTGTTGATTTGGGCCACCTCTGTGCAGTTCTGCGATCAGCAACAGACAAACATCCCGCAATGTGTGTGTAAGTCAAGTCAAAGGCATACCATTCTGTGTTTGGTACCCAGAAGTAAGCTAACGTGGTTTTTCACTAAGTGATGTGTAAGCCACTTTTCAAGATTGACAACTGACTTATCTGATCTATATTTACGTGATGGAATATAATGTGTTGCACAATTACCACCGAGCTTGTATTCTACCAAAGAGTTTTTTTTTTCTGTATTTCACAGGATGTTATGCATGTAGACAGCTTATCCTGCAATGCCATGTGTGACCATCAATGTCTATAATGCACCTGTGTGTGTACTGAAAACATGTTTATTTGTGTTAAGCTATCTGTTGTACATAGTTATTTCACTGCATGCTTGTTCATCAGTATTAAGTACAATACATATCTTGGATGTGATACAGTAGAAGGATAATGGTGTGTTAGCAGTCTGATGTTTATGGACAGTAGTAATAGTTTCTACTGTATATGCATATTTAAATATATATAAAACTTAGGTTCAATAATGAAGACCACAAACTTCAGTAAGGAATTTGTAGGAGGTAATGAATCTGGAAAGGCTGTGTAGAAGTATGGAGAAAGTTTAAGCTCTAGTAGTAGCATTATGAGCTATGTGTCTACAACCTCATTTTACTAATATTTAACTAGCATACCTTCTAAGCCCATCTCGTCTTATGTGCTTGCTGCTTATTTCTCGCATGGAACCTTAGCCGTGCAACTGCCACCTTTTGAGCCTATGCAGGCAGAGGTATAATTGTGATTGAAAGTAGACATCACAGCCCGGCAAAATTTAATTTCATATATACTGCCCGGTGTATATCCAGGTTTAGTAGGTATTTTCTTGTCCATGGCGGGCTCTACCGAAGTGCAGTTTTTTTAAATTGAGTGTTGTAATTCAGAAGTTCTGGCACTGAAGAAACTGGCTTGTGAAATACCACAGTATAGTGCCACTGATTGATGGACTTGAATGAAAAATAACTTTATTCACAGTCAGCATGCTCTAGGGTTGGGCTTATTTTGTTTTGTCTGTTTTTGCTGTTTCTTCCCTTTTGTCAGTTGTCTTTTCTTTCATCTCCAACCATATTTACCACTTTCTCCATCTTTGTAGCCTGCTTATTAGTACCAGAGGGTCTTCGTCTGGGTTTGTTATTATTTTTTTTGTTAGTTTTGTTATAGCAGCGGCATCTTTCTGCATGGCCATGCTGCCCAGGGAGAAGATCTGGGCTGGACTTAAGGTCAGATCCTTTTTATGGTAGTATGCAGCTCTGCTATTTAGTGATTAGGGTGAGTTGTACCTCCATTTTTGATCCATCCTGTCCTATGTGACATGATCATATGGTGATACTTCATATATGAACTGTAGTTATGATGGAGATTTAGAAAATAAATCCACCCCCAGGCTGACCCTGGGAATTGACGTTTGTTTCTCTTGTATAGGAGGGTGCAGTATTGGTACTGAACCATTAGGTTGAACAAACTTGGCTGAATTAAATGAGTAGGATCTGGGTTCCTTGACTCTTGTGTTCTTTGTTTTAAGCTCAGCTTCGAAAGTTTAATCTGGAGAATCTATACTTGGGTCACAAAATTAAGGCTACCTCTCCCCCATTAAGAAGATCACAAATAAAGTACATTAAATTTGGAACTATCAAGGCAAATTTAGTTCCGCTTATGGCAGTCTATGTTGGGTAGATTTTTTTCTTTTTCATGTAATAAAATTATGGAATAGATTTTAGATGTACCCTGATTGTCATGTTAATAGGCTGCATGATTCAAATGACTTAGAAATATGTTTCATGACGTTCCTTTTTTGTAAACAGTGTTAGAAATGTTTGTATTAAAAAAACAACAAAAAAAGTTTGGACATATTGAGATGTAATAATTTTATTACATGTTGCAGCTCTGTTATTGCTTATATACCATCTATAAACTTCTCAAAATAATCTGGAAAGGCATTACTGTCTGAATTGAAGACTGGTGAAGGGAGTATTCCGAAATGACATCTTTCGTTAGGCTAGACCAATCCAGGCAAGTGCATTGAAGATAGAGACGGAGGTTCATAACTCTTATTTCCAGTGATGTCATCACCAGTATAAGGATTGGTGCAGCAGAAACATAAAAATAACCATACTGGGTCAGACTAATGGTCCATCAAGCCCAGTGTTTCCCAAGTCCAGTCCTGGAGTACCTCTTGCCAATCAGGTTATATGCATGAACTTGGTTTGCATACACTTCTTTTTCTTGCGTATTTGTTGTGGATATCCTGAAAACCTGACTGCCAAGGGGTACTCCAGGACCGGACTTGGGGAAACACTGATCTAGCCCAATATCCTGTTTCCAGCAGTGGCCAATCCAGATCACAAGTCCCTGGGAGAATCCCAAATAATAGCAAGTAGAAAGGAACTGATGTGCATGCCATACTGTGGCAAACGTTTTGTCCATAATAGTTCCTTGAAGATCTCGGTCCTCAAAGCCACGATACAGTTTGGTTTCCAGGATTTCCCCAATGAATAAGCATGAGATCTATTTTACATTCACTGCCTCCATTATATGCAAATATCTCATGCATATTCATTGGGGAAATCCTGAAAATCTGACCTGGCAAGTGCTGAGGTTGGACACCCCTGATCTAAAGCAGTGCTTCTCAACCCAGTCCTTGGGGCACATTTAGTCAGGTTTGTAGGTTATCCATAGTGATAAGAGACTTGCATACACTGCTTCCTTGGTTTGCAAATCCTATCTCGTTCATAATCGTTGTGGATATTCTGAAAATCCAACTGGATGGGTATTCCCTGAGGACTGGGTTGAGAAGCACTGATCTAAAGGACCTAACACAGCCATGTTTTGGCTATCTCCTGCATCAGCATTGGTACGCAACTCAGATGGTTGCAGTGTGGATTGGTTCATCAGAATTTCCATGTTGCCTTGCTCCTCATGTTGCACCTCGGTGCTTTTATTCCAAGCTCCTAGGGCACTTCAAATACTTATCACTAATTTGAAGCAAAAGGTAGCCCTTGAGCTGAGGCTCAGATCTGCAGATCTCTCATAGTGGGTTGGGAGTTCTGAGGGCAATGTAGGCCCCATTGCACCCCCACTTAGATGTGGTATGTAGACAAAGGAGAAGCAAGGGCTGCAGTGAAATGGTGGTGGTGGTGGATTTGGGGAGAGGGGACAGAGGGAGCTGTTTTTGGCTCTGTTTTCGCCCAGGCTCTCTTTGTTCTCTGCCTCTGCTGTGTAAAGTTTAGAGTTAGAACTTACTTTAACAAGAACTCATTCAGATTACTAGTTCAAACACTGACACTTTCACAATTGGACTATTGTAATGCAATATATGTAGGAAGCAAAGAATCTATACTTTAAATTGCTTCAGACAGCACAAAATACTGCAGGACGATTAATTTATTGGACACCACAATTTCATTAGGCCATTCCTTTACTTATTGCATTACATTGGCTTCCAATCATCATATTTCATAATATTTAAACATGCACGTTAATATTCAAAATGTTGTTTGGTATGGCACCAGATTATATGACGAGCCTAATTGTCCCATCAACTAGACATGCAATGCCAACATCAAGAGAATATCCGCTGTTACAGTTACCTAGTTGTAAAAATGTAACACACAGCTAGATTTTAAAAACTATCTGTTGATACAATAGTTCTCTATGTAATCATTTACCGCCCCCCCCCCCCCCCCCCCAATTAAGCCATGCGGCAATGCCGACTCAGTCCATTCAAAGTGAATGGACTGTGTTGGCATTACTGCACCACCAGTTGCTAGTGCAGCTTAGTAAATGGGGGGTAATGTAGAAATCTTATTTCAATATATGTTATATTGTTATATTCACTGTTTTATTGTAAAGCCACATTAAACTGAAATTTACTTGTAAAGCCACATTAAACCGAAATTTACTTTTTTTTTTTGGATAATGTGGGATGTAAGAATAGATAAACTAAAGTTCTGCTGAAAAAGATAGGAAGGGAGCAAGAGAACAACAGGAAAGCTATTTTGGCAGTGGGGGAGTTTTCTGGGAGATCCATGCTAAGGTAAAGGAGCCTGCAATGTGTAGTCAGATTTGGTGGAGGCCATGCCCGACAGAGGTCAGAGGTGCAGTGTGGTGGATTACTTCTGCTCTACCTAAGTACTCTGGGTCATGAATCAGAGCAGGGGTAGACACTGGGACTGCGACTCCTGTGGCTGTCATCTTCCTACCAGCAAGAATCGGAGCATGTCGTCTGCTGGCCACATGTTTCTTGCCTTGGGGGGGGGGGGGGGGCGTCACACATCTGGAGGATATGGTGCCGCTGGGAGTGCAGAAGGGATCCTGGATCTGACCTTGACATTTGTTTTGGCATCGGCAACTGGTCGAGCAAATCCTCAGCTGCTGAAAGTACCTGAGTAGTATGTTGGCAGCTTCTAGACACTCGGCATATAGAGCAGGAGTGTCCAACCTCAGCCTTCACTGGGTTTTCAGGATTTCCCTAATGAATATGGATAAGATCTCTTTGCATACAATGGAGGTAGTGCATGCAAATAAATCTCATTCTTATTTGTTGGGGTAATCCTGGAAACCCAACTGGATTTTGGCCCTTGAGTACCAAGGTTGGACAGCCCAGATATAGAGGGAGCTTCAGGGTCTTGTGCCAGGGGGTCAAAGACTCCAAAACACCCCAAGATCTCAGATGGCTTTTATGCTGGCCTTGGCCTTGGATGATGATGGGGTCTTTTGTCCTTGGATAGCTTTTCTCCTACAGCAGGGGTTCTCAACCCAGTCCTTGGGACACAACCAGCCAGTCACATCTTCAGGATACTCACAATAAATTTGCATGCATTGCCTCAATTGTAAGCAAATGTATTGCATGCATATTCACTGTGGATATTTTGAAAACCACCCTGGCTTATTGTCCTGAGCACTGGTTTCGAAACCCTTGCCTTAGAGGAAGGGGATGCATCCCCTATTCATTTATGTTCTTAGATAAGAGCTTTTGTTATTTCCCAGATGGCCTCATCACTGTGCATGCTAGAGGTGCTGGTTGAGGAGGTGGTGGACGGTGATCCTATCTTGAAGGGTCTAAGGAAGACCAGCAAGCCCTTCCCCCTCCATAAGGCTCTCTGTAGAATGGTTCTAGTGGAGTGGGAGGCTTTTGAGGCAGTGCTGAAGGGTAGCAAGATACTACTACTACTACTACTTATCATTTCTATAGCACTACTAGATGTACGCAGCGCTGTACTTGAACATGAAGAGACAGTCCCTGCTCGACAAGAGCTTACAATCTAATTAGGACAGACAAACAGGATAAATAAGGGAATTATTAAAGTGGGAATGATAAAACATGGGTACTGAACAAGTGAGTAAGGGTTAGGAGTTAAAAGCAGCATCAAAAAGGTGGGGTTTTATCCTAGATTTGAAGACTGCCAGAGATGGAGCATGACATACCGGCTCAGGAAGTCTATTCCAGGCATATGGTGCAGCAAGATAAAAGGAACGTGTTTGGAGTTAGCAGTGTAGGAGAAGGGTACAGATAAGAGAGATTTACCCAGCGAACTGAGTTCCCAGGGAGTAATGTAGGGAGATAAGAGATGAGAAATACCGAGGAGCTTCAGAGTGAATGCACTTGTAACTCAATAAGAGGAGTTTGAACTGTATGCGGAAACAGATAGGGAGTCAATGAAGTGACTTGAAGAGAGGGGCTAATATGAGCATAGCGACACTGGCGGAATATGTTATGCAGCAGAATTTTGAACAGATTGAAGGGGAGAGAGATGGTTTAGTGGGGGAGGTATGTGAGAAGCAAGTTGCAATAGTCTAATAGTAAAACATTACCTGCTACAACAGGGGGATTTGGAGCAGCTGTTTTGTGTGGATTACCTTGTGACAATGGTTACTAAGGGGCTCATTTTTGAAAGAGAAAAATGCCTTAAGAAGTGGCATAAAGCAACATTTGGGCATTTCTCTCCAAAATGTCCAAATCGGTATTGTCTGAACCCGTTTTCCAGATGTTTTTCTATGCTGTTAGTCCGCAGTTCTCCCAAATCTCAAGGGGATATGTTAAGGGCAGGATTTGGGCGTTCCCAAGACCAGGATGTTTTTCAGCCATAATGGAACAAAACGAAAATGTCCAGACTAAAACTAAGACATTTTGGTCTAGATATGTTTTAATAACGACTAAGGCCCAAAAAAGTGCCCTAAATGATCGGATGGCCACTAGAGGATTAAAGGAATGGACCCTCTCCCACCCCCTTAAAATGTAAAAGAAACAGTACATACCAACCTCTATGACGGCCTCATATGTTATAGCCAGTCCTGTTAGAGCAACAAGCAGGTCCCTGGAATGCACTATGAAGAAGGGGACCCAGGCCCATAATCCACTCTGTTACACTTGTGTTGGAAAGTGTGAACCCTTCAAAACTCATCAAATACCTTTCCATTCCTACATATAGGTGACACCTGCAGCTCTAAGGGCTATTGTAGTGGTGTACAGTGGGTTTTGGAGGGCTCACTATACAATATAAGAGGGCAACGGTGAGATGTTTACCTGGGAGCTTTTAAGTGAAGTCCACTTCATTGTCCCTTAGGGTGCCCCGTTGGGATGTCTGTGTGGCCAGCCTACTAAGAATTCTGGCTCCTTCTACATCCCAGTGACTTTATTTTTTTTGTGTGCACTTTTCACTTTGACATTTTTTTATTCGAAAATGGAGCAAAAATATAAATGCACGGAGCACAAAAACATCTAGCAAGTGTCCATTTTTTTGGAAAAAAAAAAAAGGTTTTGCTGTTTGGATTCTGGCCGTTGTCAACAAAACATCCAAAGTCAGACTTAGATGTTGTATTGAAAATTCCTCTCTGATTACTAGACTGGTGAGGTCAGCTTAGTTGTATTGGAGGACTTGTACAGGAAGGTTGAGAATATCCTGAAATAAATGTTTTCCTCTTGGGTCCTTGGTGTGCAAGTGCTGAATTTTGGAGGCTGTGTGGCCTGATCAGTTAGATTAGGTATAATTTTACGTAATGTGCTGCTCTTCATTGACACACAAATCAAAAGTGGTTTACAAAAATAACAATCCATAATAAAACAAAGGAACTAGAATGCTGAATAGGATAGGAACACTTAATACACAAAAACCTATAGTAACAATGTACAGTCTCGATTGTCCGAACTATGCTAATCTGACCATCTGGTATATCTAACAAAATCTTTGTTGGAACAATTTTTGAAAATCGGAAACTTTATGCCTTTTTGTTTATGCATTGTCTGAGGGGTTTATGCAGTGTTTTCCTTATTATCTGACTTTTTCATTAATCCGATAACGGGTTGGTACTGTTTTTCATTGGATAATCAAGACTGTAACATACTTTTTACAGGTATATATGTCTATGTGTATATAGGTATGTATGTGGGTATGTTTATATGTATAACTATATATATATATATATATATATACACACTGTAATCTCTCATGTAGATCTCCGTTTTTGGAGTTCGGTTCGGGTAGTTTTACGACCGGTTCCTTCCTTTCTTCCCAAAGTGGTGACTCATTTTTATTTATCTCAACTGGTGGTGTTGCCTGTGCTAGGCTCTTTCTCCGGGTCAGAGGAGCAGCGTCGCTTGAAGTGTTTAGATGTCAAACGTGTGTTGAAACAGAATGTCAAGTCTATAGAGGAGATTTTGCGGTCTGATCGTTTGTTTGTTCTCATCGGAGGTTCACGCAAAGGGTTTATGGCTTCTAAGCCTACTAATTCCCGTTGGCTTAAAGAAATGATTGCCTCAGCTTACCTTCTTTCCAGGAAGCCTGTTCCGGAACAAGTTAAGGCCCACTCTACCAGAGGTCAGGCAGCTTCTTGGGCAGAGCGTTGTCTGGTGCCTCCGGAGGACATTTGTAGGGTGGCGACTTGGTCTTCTTTGCATTCTTTTTCTAAGCATTATCGATTGGACGTCCTGAGTCGTCGGCAAGTTGTTTTCGGGGCACACGTCTTGACGGCGGGGCTGCTAGGGTCCCTCCCATAATTTTACTGCTTTGTTACTTCCTATCAGTCACATTGTGGGCCGGCCTGGAGGGATGCTAAGGAAGGAGAAATTAGGCCTTACCTGCTAATTTGCTTTCCTTTAGTCCCTCCGGACCGGCCCAGATCCCTCCCTTTAGGTATTCTGTGTCTTCAAGAGTTGTGTTTTTTCTTTATTTGGAGCTGTGTTGCTGGTTTGTAGTTCAATTGTTTAAAAAAAAGTTTTATGGGGCATTATGTATCCTATTGGGCACGATATGCTTGCAGGCACACACCGTGTTGGGCAATGTGCTGATGACTGCTCAGGCTTTCGGATGCACAGACCACTTATTGTTTGGGTTTATTTCTGCTTTGGTACTTTATTACTGGATCTTTCTCTAGCTGGCAAGGGTTCTTATTGGCTCTCTAGATCAGTTTTTTTTTCTCCGTCTCCACCTGCTGGAAGGCGCGCACAACCCATCAGTCACATTCTGGGCTGGTCCAGAGAGACCAAAGAAAGCAAATTAGCAGGTAAGGCCTAATTTCTCCTTACCTTCCTTCATTAGCAGTGCACCCCTACTAACTACAACCCATGGAATTATATGCCAAAAATATGAAAATCATACAAAAGTAATTGCTAATCAATTTCTGTAATTGTTTAACTTGAATGTATTTTAATACTTTACAACAGTGTAACAAGGTAGGCAAAATTGAGCCACTTGTTCCAGGTTCATCCTGACTGCCATGAAAAGTCTGCTTTCCAGCATGGTGCTTCAATCGTGTTGCATCAAAAGAAGAAAATCTTGTGTACCAGTGTGGTGGTGTGGGTGTAGTTTTTTTTTTTTTATGCTAAATTTTTATTTATTTTTTTAATAGCATGACATTTAAACTTTTTTTTTCCTTTCCTGTAGTCACTACACCATGCTCTTCCTTTCCAACTGAGAGGGTAGTATTAAAATCCTGTTTGCTCAGTACTTAAGGGGAGAGATAAAATCTCATCAGTCTCCTTACTTATAGTGAAACCAGGTTAATCAGTACCAAGGCTTTGAATGTATAATTCAAATATTAATTTCCAAAAGTCACTCCCCTGTTCCTCCCAAAATCCTTTTCCATTAAATATGGTACTGATTTTGTGTGCCAAATACCCATAAAGGCTGTGTACAAATAGACAATAATGTGCTTAAAAACCAGCCCCTTATGTAGAATCTGTAGACTTTCGAGGTATATACTTTCGATATTCTCTTTTTTGCAGCAAAATACCTGATTTGAAAATATTGAAAGAATGGTAACTCCCACATATTTTTCTATGAGGAAAGGCTAAAGCAGCTAGGGCTCTTCAGTTTGGAGAAAAGACGGCTGAGTGGAGATATGATAGAGGTCTATAAAATAATGAGTGGAGAGGAATGGGTAGACGTGAATTGCTTGTTTACTCTTTCCAAAAATACTAGGATTAGGGGGCACACAATGAAGCTACAAAGTAGTACATTTAAAACGAATCTGAGAAAATATTTCTTCACTCAACGTGTAATTAAACTCTGAAATTCGTTGCCAGAGAATGTAGTAAAAGCAGTTAGCTTTACACGCTTTACCTGAACCTAAGCCATTATTAAAATGGACTTGAGGAAAATTCACTGCTTGTTTCTAGGATAAGCAGCATAAAATGTGTTGTACTGTTTTGGGATCTTGCCAGGTCTTCTGAAGGCCCACATGGTCGAGCCTGTTCCACCTGGGGACGAAGGGCGGGGATTCTATTACAGGTACTTCCTCGTGCAAAAGAAAATTGGGGGATGTGTCCCATCCTAAACCAAGGGCCATGAACAAATTCCTAGTCCGAGAAATGTTCAGGATGGTTTCCCTGGGCATCCTTCTCCCAGTGATTCAGAAAAACAATTGGGTATGCTCTCTGTACTTAAAAGATATGCATATACTCACGTTCCGATACTTCCAGTGCTGGAAGTAATCTTCGATTTTGGCTGGGAACACTTTACTTTGAAAACCGCATGTTTCCTTTTGGTCTCGTGTCGGCTCCCAGGGTCCTTTACTAAATGTCTAGCGGTAGTTGCAGTCTGGGAGTCCATGTGGTCCCATGTCTCAAAGATTAGCTGGTGAAGAGCACCTCTTCGGATGGTGCTCAGAAGTCCATGCGGATGACTATTCTGGTACTCGAGCTACTAGGGTTTGTTTTAAACTATCCCAAGTGTCACCTTCACCCTGTCCAGCGATTGAGTTCATAGGATCCCTGCTCGACTCGCAGAAGGTTCGAGGCTATCTTCCAGAAACAAGAGCGGATATTATTGTCGCACTCGCTTCCAAGGTTTGAGCCTTTCAGCACGTCACAGCTCAGAAGATGTTGAGATTGTTGGGCCACATGGCTTCCTCAGTGTACGTTACACAAATGACACGTCTTCACACAAGATCAGCTCAATGGACCCTGGCTTCTCAGAGGTGTCAAGCCACAGGAGCCTGGAAGATATCCTCCAAGTGTCCCCAGAGCTTGTACGCTCCCTTCAGTGGTGGACTATTCGATCCAATTTGACTCTGAGACATCCATTCCAAATTCCTCGGCCACAAAAGGTGCTGATGCCAGATGCATCTCTCCTGGGATGGGGGGCTTGTGTAGATGAGCTTCACACCCAAGGTGTTGGGTCCACCCAGGAAACAAATCTTCAGATCAATCTCCTGGAACTCCAGGTGATCTGGAACGCTCAAGGCTTTCAGAGAACTGCTGTCTCATCAAATTGTTCTCATTGAAAAAGCCAATCAGGTTGCCATGTATTACACCAACAAGTAGGGGGGCACTGGATCACACCCTTTGTGTCAGGAAGCTGTCTGGATGTGGCATTGGGCTTGTCACCATGGCATGTTCCTTAGAGCCACTTGTCTTGCAGGCACAAACAATGCCCTGGCCGACCCTTCGACTGAGCAGGATAATGCAACCACTCAATATGGGCATAGCCCGCAAGATCTTCTGAATGTGGGGTATCTCCTCAGTGGATCTTTTTGCCACTCACATCAACCACAAGGTCCCTCAGTTCTTTTCCAGCCTTCAGGCCCACGACAGATTAGCATCAGATACCTTCTTCCTCAATTGGGGGGACAGGTCTTCTGTGTATAATATATATCCTCCCATACCTCTAGTGGGGAAGACTTTGTTGAAACTCAAGCAAGACTGCGGAACCGTGGTTCTGTTCATGCCATACTGGCTGCAACAGAAATGATTCCCTCTACTTCTGGAGTTATCCTCTGAAGAACCTTGGAGATTGGAGTGTTTTTTCTGACCCTCATCACGCAGAATGAGGGGTCTCTTCTACATCCCAATCTCTGGCTCTCACAGCTTGGATGTTGAGATCTTATAATTTGCTTCCTTGGTTCCTTTGGAGGGTGTCTCCTGGGTCTTGCTGGCTTCCAGGAAAGACTCCACTAAGAGGTACTATTCTTTCAAATGGAAGAAGCTTGCCATCTGGTGTGAGAGAAAAGCCCTAGATCCCCTTGCCCTACACTTGAATACCTTCTACCCCTATCAGAGTTTGGTCTCAAGACCAACTCAGTAAGGGCTCACCTTAGTGCGGTTAGTGCTTGTCAATGTGTAGAAGGTAAGCCCATCTCTGGACAGTCTCTCTAGTTGTTCACTGCATGAGAGGTTTGCTTTTGTCAGTGCCCCCTGTCGAACATCCACCAGTGTCATGGGACCTCAATGTCATTCTCACCCAGCTGATGAAACTCTTTTTGAGCCATTTCCTGCCATCTGAAGACCTGGAAGGTCATTTTCTTGTTGGCTGTTACTTCAGCTCATAGTCGGTGAGCTTCAGTCCTTAGTAGTGGATGCACCTTATATTAAGTTTCATTACAACAGAGTAGTCCTCCGCACTATTCTGGAGTTCGATCATCTTGCCAACATTCTTTCCTTATCTCTTGACCATTGTGGCGAAAGCAGCTTGCACACCTAGGATTGCAGGAGAACATTGGCCTACTACATGTAGCGGACCAAGCCCCACAGACAGTCCAGCCAGTTTCTTTTGATTCCAACAGGATGGGGGTGGGGGGGCGGTCACCATTGGGAAACGCATCATTTCTAATTGGCTGGCAGATTGTATTTCCTTCACTTATACCCAGGTTGTGCTGGCTCTAGAGGGTCATGTCAGAGCCATAGCTGTGTTGGTAGCCCAATTGCAGTCAGCCTCCATTGAAGAAATTTGCAAGGCTGCAACGTGGTTTTCAGTCCACACATTCACATCACACTACTGCCTTGAGCAGGATACCAGTCATGATAGTTGGTTTGGGAAGACATTGTTGCAGAATCTGTTTGGTGTCTAGAATTCAGCTCCACCCTTATAGGCCCGTTTTGTTCTGTTCCAGACTGCACTCTCATTCAGATTGTATATCGCTTCAGGTTAATCTCTGTTATATCCTCGCTGTTGCGAGGTCTAGTTGACCAGTATTTGTTGTTTGTGGTGAGCCTGGATGCTAAGGATTCCCCACTTGTGAGAATCTATAAACCTGTTTATCCTTGGAGAAAGTGACGATATGTACCTGTAGCAGGTATTCTCCGAGGACTGTAGGCTTTATATTCTCACAATCCCTCCCACCTCCCCTTGTAGTTGTCTCCTTTATTATTTACTTTTATTTTTGCTGTACTTTAAAACTAAGGAGACTGCGTTCTTGCAGCGGGTGAGAAGGCACGCATGCACGGTGGAGCGTGTCGTGCTCCACAAAGCTCTACTTATGCTTTTCATAAGTCCTGGACCGGGCGACGCGGGTCGGCATCACTCACTTGTGAGAATATAAAACCTGCCGCCCTCGGAGAATACCTGCTTCAGGTTAAATATCTTAGCTTTATTTTCCTCTGCTAAGAAACAGTTGGATAAGCAAGTTGTAAATGGTTACTGGAAAGATGGGTTACAGAGGATTTAGTTGCTGGGACTTGTTAGTTCACTTGGCCTTGTTGGTGGAGCAGAACTTGTTGCATTTTTTTCAAAGGCTATCCTGTGCTTTTGCATTTCAGTCAGGATGTTCCTGAATTCCTCCAAGGAATCCTAGAAGCAAAGGAAGCAATTTTGCATAAATTATCCAGCAGGCTTTTAGTTAAGAAGTTTTTATTTGGCGTTCTCATGTAAAGTATAAGAATAGGAAGTATGTCTCTTGATTCCTCTCATTTGTGTTTCTTGCCTTGAAGAGGCTGCAGGCTGTTCCCTTAGATGACTTTTTTTTTTTTTTTTTTTGTTTTGTCATGCTGAATGTAGATTTTATTTTACAATTCTTCTTGGAATCTCCCTGTATAGTGGGCTGGATGGCTAAGTGTATTGCTTGGTGATTGATTTGTACTTGTAGACAACAATAATAACAATAATAATAAACCAAAATAGAATGATGATGATGATCCATGTTGCATGCAGTTTATTTTTCTCCCCCTAATAGTGAAAGTCCAAAAGGGGCTAAGATCTGCCATTTCAAATCTACATTTAGAGTTAGTATCACAGCCCAGTGCCTTGTGAAAGTTTTTGCTCTTTGGGTTTGGTAGTTAGCTTGTCTGGATCATTCACAACTGACTGCCTAATAGCTGTCACATGGGAATGACTTCTATCACCACTGGTTGAAATAAATTTTAATGGCTGACTTAACATGGTAACAGATGGCAGATGAAGACCAGCATGGTTTATCTGTTCTGTCCAGTAAGATGGCTAGAGATGTACCTGCTGCTCAGTGCAAGATGTTTAGGTTTCTCCTTCTCTATACCTTTGTTCAGGGCTATAGCCACTGCTGATTTACAAACAAATCTGCAACTCTATACCAGTCCACTGGCAGTTGATAGTGGTACATTATTTAGCACAATGAGAAAATTGTAGATGATTATTTAAATTCATTTATATACTGCCTTTCTGTGGTGCAACCAAAGTGGTTCCCCTCTTCCCATTCAGGATTGTAGCAGGTAAGAGTTTTCTTTTCCTTTTCCTTTTTTTTTTTATTTTTATTTTTTCTGTTTTACTGCCTTTTTGAGAATTTTACTGCTGCACAAAGAGTTAATAGGCTTCTCCCATTTTATGTGTGAGAAGTGATTAATTTGTAGCCCACGCTCTCACTATCGTGGTTTAGAGCACACAGACTAAAATAGCGTGAGTTTCTCATTTAATCTCTAATTATAGGGCAGCAGACATAGCAAAATGGTGATGGGTATTTAGTGATGTTCATATAGTACAAGAACACCAAGCTGCACACAGGGCTTTGTGATATATTAAGCCCAGTTTTGCATAGGCTGCCTGCATAGGAGAAGAGATGTCCAAGTCAGGGCATTGAAACTGTGCTGTTTTATTACAAAATGCTGCACTGATTTCAACAAGCAAGTTCAGGAAGAGCCATTTTACAGAAGAACAATACCCAGCATCACCTGGGGTTTTGAACATGAAAGTGCTAAGAGATATGCAAATGCTGGATTTTACAAAGACTGGGCAACCAAGGACAGCCAGTTAAGGAGCAAAATTACAAAACCTTTGAAGTCGATTTTAATGCATTAAGCAGAAATCTCGGTGGACAAATGGATATGTAGCCACAAATCTGGATGATCTGCAGTTCCTATGTCTGGGTGAGTGCTCTTTTAAAGCTTATAGCCTCTCCCATGGGCCAGTTGAGCACCTGGGGATGCCTCTTCAACATCAGTCCAAGGTCCTCTTTATTTATCTGCTGGCTGCATAAGGTATATCAATACTGCTGTTCTTCCCCCCCCCCCCCCCCCCCCCCCCCCCGGGAAGACAGCTATTGTAAGTTCTGTTTGTTTTTTTTAATTGCACCAATGGGCTGCTCTTGGGCACCTATGGGGTTTATTGGTGACAAAATTAAAGCTGCCTCCTTCCTCCAAAGGACCCTGAGGAACCTTTCGAGAGTCAGTTCTTATACAGCAGAAGTCATAGGTCCTGGTGCCTACACAGAGTACCAAGTCCTCCAGAAAATTTTAAATAAGACCAGTTTGAGTAAAACTCATGTGACAGCCTTTCTAGAAGGATGGTGCTCTCTTTGATTTTACACAAATATGAAAAATCAGGTGGTGACTATTATGGTTTTCTGTACTTAAAAACTGTGTACATTTGATTTGACCAAAGTGGGTTACAAGCAGGATATAAATGTGGAAAAATAAGCCCTACAGAAAATTTTAAATAAGACCAGTTTGAGTGAAATTCGGGTAAAGGATAAAAGTGGCAGCTGCATCTCTTGTTCACTTCATGCCCTGCAGTTTTCCCAACTCTGCACGTGATAGCTAGCATGGTTTAAAAGGTGAAGTGAAAGAGGCTATTAAAGCCAAAAGGGCGTATTAAAAAAAAAATGGAAAAAGGATCTGAATGAAGAAAACAGGAAGCAGCATAGCTCTGGCAAGATAGATGCAAAGCATTGAAAAGAAAGGCTAAAAGAGAATTTGAAATGGAACTTGCCATAGAGGGAAAAACTTATAGTAGTAACTATTTTTTTTTTCTGCTAAATCAGAAGCAGAAAGCTTATGAGGGAATCTGTGAGATTGTTAGATCATCAAGGAGTAAAAGGGGCACTTAGGGAGGACAAGGTAATAGCGGAGAGACTAAGAGGCGTATTTTCAAAGCACTTAAGCCTTACAAAGTTCCATAGTAACCTATGGATCTTTGTAAGGCTAAGTGCTTTGAAAATGAGCCCCTAAATGACTTCTTTGCTTCAGCCTTTACTGAGGAGTATATATGAGATCTACCTGTGCTGGAAATGGTATCCAGGGTTTCTTATGGAGGAACAAACAAATCTTTGTAACCCAGAAGATGTACTGAGCCAAATCAACAAGTTAAAGAGCAGTAAATTGCCTGAACTGGATGATGTACACTCCAGGGTATTGAAAGAACTCAAATATGAGATTATAGATCACTAATAGATCAGCAACCTGTTATAAAATCATCTTTGGTACCTGAAGATTGAAAGGTGGCTAATGTGACGCTAATTAAGAGTTCCAGGGGTTATCTGGGAAATTAAACCAGTAATCCGGATGTCAGTATCAGGCAAAATTATTGATTAGAAACTATATAAAGAATAAAAATTACTAACACATAGACAAACATGGTTTAATAGGATAGTCAACACGAGTTCAGCCAGAGGAAATACTGCCTCACCAATTTTTCTATATTTCTTTGATGGCATGAAGTTGAGCTGATTTGATCTACTGTAGCTAGATTTTCAGAAAGCTTTTGATAGTCCTTCATGAGACTCCTGATAAAATTAAAAAGCCATAAGGTAGGAGACAGTGTTCTGTCATGGACTGGGAACTGGTTAGGATACCAACCGAATAGTGGAGTTCCCCCGGGAACTGTACTAGTGCTTTTCAGCATTTTATGAGTTATCCGGAAATAGGAACAACTTTTTTTATACAACCAAAACACTTCTGTATAAATATAATACCTCTTTATTGCATCTTAGATCCTTATCCAAGCTACCTCCTAAGATCAGCTCCTGAGTCCTTCATTGAATGTCATGTCTATGATCACATTTATCATACTTATTCAAACATGGCTTCCTTGTCTTCAGCAGCAGATGAATCCATTAACTGATGGGTTGTATTTGCTTACCAGCAGGTGGAGATAGAGAACACTGAAAAACCATAGTGCCTCTTAGATGGCTAGCCCCAACTGCCTTCAGTATTTCTCTGTCTTCCAGCAGGTGTGAACGTAGCTTGATCAGCTCCTGGATTTCAGACTGCCTGGGGTGGCTCCTGTGCTTTGCCAGTTGAGCAGGGCTGTTGTGGCTGGTGGTGCCCACTTTAAAGGCATATAGGTTTGCCCTTTCCCTGCCTTACCCATTCCCCCTGCCTCCTGGAGTCCCTCTGTTGCTGCCTGCCTCCAACTTTCCTCACAGCGTTAAAAAACAAAAACGTGTTTTTACTGCGTGGCTGTTCTGAGGCTTTTTCCAGAGATTCTGGTTCTGTGCAGCTTGACCCGGAGCTTGTTGACTCGGTCTTCTGAGGTGAGAGTGGTGCCCAGCTCCTCCGGGGAGGTCCCGCGGACGCCGTTCCGAATGGGGTAAGTTTTGGCTTGAAGCTGCCATTTTATTACTATATTTCCGTCCAGTCGGGCGATGGCTGCTGAGGGAGTTAAATGCTGCTCCCATTGTGGTAAACGCAGATCAGCAGCGGGGCTGTGTAAAACGTGCTCCTTAGATGCTCACGCTAGTAAGAGCATGGCGAGCGATGTTTCTTCCCGCTCGATGGAGCTGGCAGCGGGCGCCGCATATCTCGACCCTCGCGGTTGCGGAGGAGTCTGAGTGCAGGGGGACGCCTCATTTAGAGGCTGCCAGAGGAGCTCCTACATCTGTTTCTCCTAATTCAGAGGTGGACGGCCAGGGTGAGTTTTTCTCCCCTGAGTTTGTGCTTTTAATGCATAAGACGTTCATGCTGGAAAGAGCTCTGCTGCAGGTGCCTGACACTGCGTTGCATCCTGGCTTCCCTCTGGGTGCTGAGGCCCCGGAGATGGCTTCAGATGTTATTTCCACCCCTGAGCGTTGGAAACACGCTAAACATAGACAGGTAAATTCCCCATCTGAAAGTTGCCCATATCCCCCCCCCCCCCCCCCTCCGTGGTCAGGCTGTAGGGAGTCTGAGGGGTCTGGCAGGCCCTCAGGGACGGATGATCCGGATGAGGGTGCCTGTTTGCCACTGGATTTGGATGATCCCAATGCGGTCCGGATTTTCCACCGCGATGAGCTGCGAGCTCTTATTACTGACACCTTGCATGCCCTCTTGATTGATGATCCTGCTAAAGGCAAGGCCTCCTCTGTTAATCTTAGGATGGCAAGTACTAAGAAGCGAAGACTACTTGGGCCTTTCCTTTGCATGACTCCATCCAAGAGCTTATTTCTGCTCAATGGTCTGACCCTGATGGGCCGTTGAAAGTGGCCAGGGCTATGGGTCAGGTTTACCCTCTGCGTGATGAGCACTTGGCCCCTTTGGGGATGCCTAAAGTGGATGCATTGGTCACGGCGGTGACAAAAAAGACCACTTTCCCAGTAGAGGGAGGGGTCGCTTTGAAAGACATGCAGGACCAGCGGCTGGAGTCCGCGCTGAAGCGGCCCTTTGAAATTGCGGGCCTTGCCTTAAGGGCATCTATTTGCAGTTCCTATGCGCCCAGGCATGTCTTTCCTGGCTATAGCAGGGGGTGGAACAGCCCGCTGATGGTGCGGGTCCCCTTTCGGAGGTTGCCCCGCGGATGGAGTCGGCCTGTCATTTTTGGCTGACAGCCTTTATGATCTGTTCAGAGCTTTGGCTAAACAGATGTCTCTGGCGGTTTCTACCCGCCGCCTTCTTTGGCTGCGGCATTGGGCGGCTGACATGGCTTCTAAGCAAAGGCTGGTGAGGCTACGCTTTCGGGGCCTCCTGTTATTTGGAGAGGAATTAGAGAAGATTGTGAAAGCCCTGGGGGACTCTGAACCCCAGCGGTTACCTGAGGCTAGGCCGAGGCCTTCTTCCAAAGGTTCTGTGAAGCTCGCAGGTATCGCCCGGGGCGCTCTGCTGGGTTTTCTCAACGTACCCGTTTTCAGCAGAGGAACTCCTTTCACTCGGACAAAAGTTCCGCAGGGGCCGGGCCAAGGCCAGGAGTTCAGGGGCGTCCTCCACAATGATGGGACGCCGGTCCACTCCTCCATGCCTGCAATAGGAGGACGTCTTTCCCTCTTTCTAGAGGAGTGGACCAAGATTACCTCGGAACAGTGGGTCCTGGACCTGATCAGAGAAGGTTACCGACTGGAATTCGGTGCCCTGGTGAGAGACATGTTTGTGGAGTCCCGATGCGGCACTGCCGTAAAACGGGCAGCGGTAGAGGAGACCTTACAAGTCTTGCTGCACCTTGGAGCGGTGGTCCTGGTGCCTCCTGCCGAACGCGGCTGCTATTCTATTTATTTTGTCGTGCCTCGAAAAGGCGGGTCTTTCAGACTAATCCTCGACTTACGAAGAGTCAACGAGGCTCTCAGAGTATGACATTTTTGCATGGAACCCCCCCTGCGCTCCGTCATTGCGGCGGTTCAGCTAGGAGAGTTTTTCACGTCTCTGGACCTAAAAGAAGCTTATTTGCACATTCCTATCTGGCCCCTGCATTAGACGTTTCTCCGGTTTGCGGTGTTGGGACGACATTTCCAGTTTCGAGCCTTGCCTTTTGGCCTAGCCACAGCTCCCCATACCTTTTCCAAGATAATGGTGGTCGTAGCTGCCTGTCTCAGGCGAGAGGGTATCAGAGTTCACCCTTATCTCGACGACTGGCTCATCAGAACGGATTCAGCAACCGAGAGTCGTCTTGCCACAGCCAGAGTGGTGGCGGTCCTGCAGGCGCTAGGCTGGGTGGTCAATATACCCAAAAGTCACCTGACCCCCCTCTGTCTCTCGCGTATTTGGGGGTCCGGTTCGACATGGCATCGGCGTTTGTCTTTCTCCCCGACCAAAGGCGGTGCAAGCTTCAGAATCAGGTCCGTCTGCTCCTGCGGATGCCTCGCCCGCGAGCTTGGGACTTTGTCCAGCTGCTGGGGTCGATGACGGCCACCTTGGAGGTGGTGCCTTGGGCGCATATGAGGCCTCTGCAGATTGCCCTGCTTCAACAATGGTCTCCGATGTCCCAGGAATATCAACGCAGACTAACGTTGCTCCCTGCAGCCCGGCACAGTATGGAGTGGTGGCTCTCCGATAGGATGCTGCGCCAAGGAATGCCACTGGGCCGAGCTACACCTGCAGTTTCTGTCTGCAGCTCACATAGCAGGTCAGAGCAGCGTGCAAGCCGATTTTCTCAGCAGGCATCAAATCGACCCGGCGGAATGGGAACTGGCAGAAGACGTTTTTCTTCAGATTTGTGCCAAATGGGGGACTCCCGGAATGGATCTAATGGCGTCAAGTGCAAATGCCAAGGTACCTCGCTTTTTTAGCAGAAGGAGAGATCCTCACTCGGCGGGGTTGGATGCTCTGGCTCAACCCTGGCCCTCGGAGCTCCTGTATGTGTTCTCTCCTTGGCCTCTGATAGGGAGAGTCCTGCGGATTTGGCAGCACCGAGGTCTGGTGAGTCTCATCGCTCCAGATTGGCGAAGGCGTCCGTGGTATGCGATCTCCGCCGGATGTTGGTGGACGCTCCGGTGCATTTGCCCCTGGTGCCGAACCTGTTGGTTCAGGGTCCGGTGTCTATGGAGGATTCCTGCCAATTTGGTCTTACGACCTGGCTATTGAGAGGGCGCAATTGAGAGACAAGGGCTAGTCCAACAAGGTAATCTTCACTCTTTTGCAGGCCCACAAGCGGTCTACCTCTGCAGCTTATGCTCGGATCTGGTGCAAATTTGAGGTGTGGGGTGTTTCAAAGGCGATCACACTCATGCAGGCTACAGTCTCAACAGTGCTGGACTTTTTGCAGGAGGGCTTATAAAAAGGCCTGGCTTACAATTCCCTGCTGGTGTAAGTGGCAGCATTATCATGCTATCGAGGGAAAGTCGCTGTCTTGTCCCTTGCTGCTCATCCGGATATTGTCCGATTTCTCAGAGGGGTGCTTAGGCTCCGTCCTCCTGTCCGGTTGCCCTGTCCGGAACCTGGGGCTGGTGTTGAAGGCTCTTTAGTGTTCGCCCTTCGAGCCGCTTAAGCGAGCTTCGGAGAAGGATGTGACTCTCAAGACAGTCTTTTTGGTTTCCATGACATCGGCTAGACGTATGTCTGAGCTGCAGGTGCTGTCCTGTAGGGACTCTTTTCAGCAATTCTTGGAGTCCGGAGTAACGGTACGTGCAGTGCCTTCCTTCCTGCCTAAAGTGGTTTCAGCGTTTCACCTGAACCAGTCCATTTTTCTAACTTCCTTTTCTAGGGAAGAGTTCCTGGACTCCTTTGGGCAGTTATATCTTTTGGATGTCCGCAGGGCGCTGTTGCAGTATCTACAGATGTCAAATGACTTCAGGACTTCTGATCACCTTTTTGTCTTGTTATCAGGTCCTTGGCGTGGAGGCCCGGCGTCTAAGGCCACTATAGCCCATTGGCTCAAAGAAGTCATTTTTCTGCTTGGCTCAAGGAACTCATTTTTGCTGCGTATCTGCTTTCAGGTCGGTCTCTGCCTGAAGCGTTTAAGGCGCATTCCACAAGAGCCATTTCCTCCTTGTGGGCTGAAATGGGTGCACTCTCTCTTAGATCTGTAGTGCGGCTACTTGGGCTTCTCAGCTCGCTTTTGCCCGGCATTACAGGCTGGATGTTGCAGTGAAGCAGGACGCTGTTTTTGGAGCTCAAGTATTGGCTCGTAGGCCTGTTCCCACCCTATTTAGGGAGTGCTTTTGTACATCCCATCAGTTAATGGATTTATGTGCTGCTGATGACAAGGAAGGGAAAATTAGGTTCTTACCTTGGTAATTTTTCTCTCCTTTAGTCACAGCAGATGAATCCATGATCCCTCCCTGTCTGACTTTGTTTTTTGTTGATATCTTTCATGCAGATATAAATCTCATTGGGAGAAGTTGGAAAACAGTTTCCATAATTTCTACATGATGATCTAGTACAGGAAGTTGAGATCATCCCTCCTTTGATGCTCCTGTTCTGGGGCGATTGTTCGCTGTGAGGAAAGTTTGTTATTATACCTTCATGGTTCACTCTGCTTTGGAAATCTCAAATACTGAAGGTAGTTGGGGCTAGCCGTCCAAGAGGCACTATGGTTTTTCAGTGTTCTCTATCTCCACCTGCTGGTAGGTGGATACAACCCGTTAATGGATTCATCTGCTGTGACTAAAGGAAAGAAATTTATCAAGGTAAGAACCTAATTTTCCCTTAAAATTCACTTCCACTACAGCTCGGGAGTACATACAGATGACTATTTAGGTGCTGGAATGTTTAGGGTTCGTTATCAACTACCCCAAGTTCCATCTCCATCCGGTTCAACAATTGGAGTTCATAGGAGCCCTGTTCAATACAAAGACTGTCTGAGCCTACCTCCCGGAGGCATGTGCAGACAATCTTCAGTCGCTAGCATCCAAGGTTCGGACATTGCAGCAGGTCTCAGCAAGACAGATGTTGAGATTGTTGGGCCACATGGCTTCCACAGTGTACATTGCACCAATGGCACGCCTGCATGTGAGATTTACTCAATGGATCCTGGCTTCTCAGTGGTACCAAACCACGGGAAGTCTAAAGGATGGCATCCAAGTGTCCCGGATCTTGTGTGCTCTCTTCAGTGGTGGACCATTCGATCCAGTTTGACTCTGGGACTTCCATTCCAAATTTCTCAGTCACAAAAAGTGCTGATGACAGATGTGTCTTTCCTGGGATGGGGAGCTCATGCTGATGGACTTCACACTTGAGGACCTTAGTCCCTCCAGGAAACAAATCTTCAAATCAATCTCCTGGAGCTCCGAGCGATCTGGAATGCTCTAAAGGCTTTCAGAGATTGGCTGTTCCATTAAATTATTCTCATTCAAACAGACAATCAAGTTGCAATGTAGTACACCAAGAAGCTGGGGGCACTGGATCTCGCCCTCTATGTCAGGAAGCCGTCCAGATGTGGCATTGGGCTCGCCAACACGGCATTCTCCTCCAAGCCACTTATCTGGTGGGCATAAACAACGACCTGGCAGACAGGCTGAGCAGGTTAATGCAACCTCACAAGTGGGTGTAGCCCGCAAGATGATCTGAGCATGGGACACCCCCTTGGTAGATCTTTTCGCCACTCAGTTCAACCACAAGGTCCCTCAGTTCTGTTCCAGGTTTCAGGCCCACGGTAGGCTCAGATGCCTTCCTTCTTCATTGCGGGACAGGCCTTCAGTATGTGTATCCTCCAAAACCTCTAGTGGGAAAGACTTTGTTGAAATTCAAGCAAGAATATGGAACTATGATTCTGATCATGCCCTACTGGCTGCGACAGATTTGGTTCCCTCTTCTTCTAAAGTTGTCCTCCGAAGAACCGTGGAGATTGGAGTGTTTTCTGACCCTCACAGGGCTTTTTTTGAGGGGGTACTTGGGGCAGAGAAGAAGCATGGAACAACGGAGGACAGGCGCGTGCGGCACCCCCCCAGCGGCGTGCACCCGGGGCGGACCGCACCTACCGCCCCCCCCCCCCTGGGAACACCACTGCTGCTCTGTGCCTCAATATTGTTTATTCCATTCCTAATGATGTGCAACTTTTTTTTTTTTTTTGTCCGTTAAGTGAGGCATCAGTGCATCTAACCCATTTCACACCACCGTCACGCTTTGGAGAGGTGATAATGAACTTTCAGAAGGAAGCAGAGCTTTGGGTTCTTTTGGAGCAATATCTTTCCCATTCTGTTGTTGGCAGATTGAATTTTGAAACTGTAAAATGCATCAACAGACCTATGGCCCAAATGCCAAGAGCTGTAGCTTGCCACAATTTTGTTTCAAATGAGACTAGAGTGTGACCCTTGCCCAATTGATTTATCATCCCTCTAAATGGAAACTAATTACTTTCCAGGGAAACATTCTAGGCAAATACTGCCCTTAAATCAGCAGTCTTCTGCCATCAGGTTAGATATAATTCATGGGGTTTTAGCAAAGGGATTCTGGAAATTGATTTCCCTCCCCACCATCTGCACTAATCTCAGGAAATAGTTTATTGAACAGGGGTTTTCAATCCCGCCCATGAGTTCCCTCAGCTGATCTGGTTTTTAAAACATCCACAATACACTAATCTCCCTAATTCTATACATTTATACACCCAATTTTAAGCTTTGCGTGCAACATTGCACAAAAATTGTAGAATAGTGTCAGTTGTGCACATAATTTAATAGTTACTAATTGGCATTAATTGGTGCTTATTGGTACTAATTAGTTATGCATGCAGCTGCCCTTAAGTCTGTAAATTGCACTTGCAAAATCCATTGTGCACAGCTACAAGGGAGTGTGGAAGTGGGAGGAGCATACGTGGGTCAGGGGAGTGGCTACCACTTATGTGTACGGGTAGTAGAATAATTTGAGTTATGTGCCTAGCAGCCTGTATTTAGGTGTGAAACATTTACACCTGCCATTGAGCTAGCATGTATTGTTTATTTATTGGTATTTGAATATTTTTACTTCTGTAATTGGCTATTGCTTATGTTTGCCTTATTCTTGCTGTACACCGTCTTGAGTGAATTCCTTCAAAAAGGTGGTAAATAAATCCTAATTAATTAATTAATTAAGTCTGCTTGTCCTCAGAGAATGCGAAGATACTTACCTGTAGCAGGTATCCTCCAAGGCTTCATATTCTCACAATCCCGCCCACCTCCCCTTGGAGTTGTCTTTTTTTAAATATTTCTTTATCGATATTTTGCTTTTGTGTTAAACTTACTGGCGCAGTCACACTGTGGGCGTGAAGGCACTTGCACATGTGTACTGGAGCACTGCTCGCACTCCAAAAAGCCCTGATTTTTTCTATGGTATTTTTGCTGAACCGGGCGACACGGGAATGGTGTCTACCCACTTGTGATAATGTGAAGCCTGCTGTCCTTGGAGAATACCTGCTACAGGTAAGTATTTTCGCTTCTCACACTAATGGTATCTTTGACATTGGTGTACTGATGGGTTCCTCTGCACAACTCCTTATACAGTGATGTCATTAGAATCTTCAGCTTCTCTGCCTGTGTCTTCTGGTAGGGGGATACAACCCATTAATCTTGACTCATCTAGCAGGAATCAAGGAAAGGAAACTTATTAGATAAGAAAAAAAAAAAACTTGCTGTTAACTACCACCCAAGGAATCCTAACAATATAAGACAGAATGAGGCATATTTTCAAAGCACTTACAAAGTTCCAAGTAACCTATGAAACTTTAAGTCTGTCTTTTTCCACTTCCTTCCAGCTGTCTACACCACTTTTCTGGAGTTGGATATCTGGCATTCATATCCAAACCATTCTTTAAACTGGCTGATTTATTTCTATTTAACTATAAGGCTATGCATATCTGCCTCTTCTGAAGAGAGAGAGAGAGAGATTCAGGTTCATACTATGATCTCTTATTATAAACTTCCTTTCTCCAGAAAATCCTGCCTCTTTGTCCATTAGTTAAATGTTTAAGGCATTTGGTCACTTATGGATCATTTTTCTGCTGCGCAGGTTTCTTTAAATTCTGCTAATTTTTTTCTTCTTGGTTGCATGTGCTACTGTCATGCAGAGAGAGATTCCTTCCTGTCTAGCCACTCTGTAATATTGCTTATGGAAACATTAAATAGAAGTGGCTCTAGGACTTATCCCTGTTGCCTCCTTTTGTTTGGGTTTAAGATGTTCCATAATTATTTTTTGACTATATTAAATTCCCCACTACTTCATTGGCTTAATGCCATCTGCCTTCATGTTTATACATCTTCCCTTCTGCAGTTTTCTGAAATGCCTGTCTCTAGGAAGAGTGATGTTATGCAGAATTAAAGGCATGCCTAAGAAGCATGAACAACTACGGAAGTACATCCTCACAATGTATTTATAGGGTTTCAAACATTGGTGGTTGTGACTGAATTGGCTTGGGGAACAGGCAGGGGGTGGCACCTGGAAAGTGGGCGAAGGGAGCATGGATGAATGCATTGTAATCGGCACAGGATAGCTTGATTGCAGAGTAAAAGCATTTTTATTATTTGCTTCCATCTCTGAACTTAAAATTGTTGGATATACAGTATCAATTCTATAAGGACGGTATGTTTTTGAAAGCTAATGGGGATCTGATGGGAAGGTCGAAACAGATGGCTGGTGGTATTGGCACTGTATCTAATTGGCCCTCTGTGGCCTTGATTTAAAGTGTTTTGGTGGTGCCAAATGGTTTCTATGTTACAAAGATGAGCTTGAGTGCCCCAAAGGATGTTCAAACTCATTGAAGGAAGGCAGTAAGAATTTGTCTGAACCTTGTGATTAACTTTATCCTGGAGTTCTTATGGTTGGATTGTGTTTTTGGCATGTTTAGGCCTTCTTCAGAGGACATATGGCTTTATTCATTGTCCTGGATTATTCGATCAGTTCGGCTATTGTGACTGGACACAGATGGGTTCTGCTTAATTTAAGGCAGTTTTTGGGGAGTAAAATTAATTTGGGTTTGCTTTGACAAAGGATGTGAATTTTTAGGAATACAGATTTCTTGGTTTTATTCTTTGGTTTTTGAATAATTCTGTAATTACACTTTCCATGCTGAAAGAATAGAGTCCGTAGATTAGCAAGACAAATGTGTACTTCCTTATCCTTGCCATACCAGACTGAACAAGTGGGTTGTGTCCCCTTCCTGTTAGCAGATGAGATAGAATTGTGGTTTCCAGTGACATCACCAGTTCTTAGGCTGGTGCACCCTGGAGCTCTCCAGTGTTTTCTCTACCTCCAGCAGAGGATAAGATATCTCAGGCTGAATCAGCATGTCCAAGGCATAGCTCCCCAGTTCACAGGTTAGGCTCACAGAGCGTTTGTTTGGCTGGGGGGGAAGGGGAGGGTTGTCTCTGGGGTTCTCTATAGTTCTAGGAGGAATTAAATAAAATTAACTTCTAGGCAGGCTATATTTCTCTGGGGAGGGGGAGAGAACAGTCTATACCTGTGGGAGCCTGGTGAGTCCTGGGCTGCCCTTTGCGGGTAGGGAAGGAGACAGTTTGGGGTAGGCCGGTCACATGGCCAGGCATGCCAGCAAGCTAGCACCACATTGGCTGTGAGAACTGGCAGCTCAGCACGGCTGCAGGTTCCCTTTGTTCTAGCTGTGCTAGCAATTTCCTGGCGGGAGACACCTGTCACTCAGCTGCTGGTCTGGATTCAGCACCTTCACGGGGCCTGTAGTCCTGTGGAGTTGGAGGAACTGTGGACATTTTAGTCCTGGCTTTCCTACCTTTTGGCTGTGCAGTAGTCCTCAGCTGAGTGCTGCTGGTGGGGAAGACTGCTTACCAGTTCCCCAGGGGTCCCAAGTGCACATTGAAATCGGTTGCCCTGCTCGTAAAGGAGGCCATGGCCAAGGATTATGGCTTCTTGGAATTAGTTGGTGTGGAAAGGAGCCACTTTGATTTTTTTTTTTTTTTTTTTTTTGGGGGGGGGGGGGGTTAGTACAGGGGTACAAAGTGTCTCAAGCCAGACAAAGCCCACAAGTGGTTAGGTTTTAGGGCCGGTGAGGCAGGGGGCCCCTTGCCTCCCCTTCCCTCGGGACCTCACCTTGGGTGGTGGTTTAGAGCCCAAGCCTCCCATATAGGAGGAGAAGTAGTCACCAGTCATTCTCCTCTATTGATGTGAGGAGGTCCTGAACTTCATTGGGTTTCAGAGGCTCTTCAATTGTCACCACTTCGAATAGAGAATCAGTTGCTGGGTAAGAGCATGTGCCCATGGTGGGTGTATTGATAATGATGTTCACTAAGACACTACCACCATTCCAGTGGAGGCGGGTGTTTAGCCCTCAAGGAGTCTCATGAGAAAGTGGAGCAGCTCCTGGAGCAGGCGTTGTCTTTAGCTGCAGGCAGCTATTTGTGCAATTTATGTGCATTAATAATGGTGGTCTGGAGGTGGTTATGGCTTTACTACTGGGTGGCAGATGTATCCTCCAGAAGGTGTCTGAGCAGATTACTTTTTATGAAGGACCGGTTTCTTAGGGGAGGACCTGGAGAAACTGGTCAGACTTCCTCCCAGTGGATTGCTAGAAGGGGTCTGCCAACTTTAGGGTAGGTGACGCTCACCCCATAGGGTTGGCCAGGTTTTGGCTGGGCAAGGTTTCACATGAAGGCCCCCACAGGAAGGCTGGCCAAGATAGACCCTTTGAGTCCCAAGGAAGTCAGTGACACTGGAACCTCTAGCACTACAGCAGCTACCTGGTATCCCCAATGAGTGTGACAGGCCCTTGGTTCAAGTAGGAGAATGACTTTCCCTAAACAGCAAAGGTGACGAGGTAAAAAGTAAAAACTCCTAAAACAAGTGGTCTGATTATAACTCTTTTTTGGTTGTTAAAAAGGACTCAACACAAATCGTGTTTTGGCTGCTAGGCTTTCTTCAGGAGTCTAAAAACAAAACATAATGTACACCAAATAAACCAAATATATATAAAAAATAAAACTATATATGATTCCAGCCACCATTTGGCAGAGTATATTGCTGGATTCTAAGAGTTGGGATTAGTGACATTTGGTTTTGTGGCAAAACAATTATTTGCTGATTTGCTTTAACCTGCTATTTGGCGGTGATGAATTTTAATTGTTAAGCTTGCAGTTTTGCTTTGGGTGCCCTTTTGGGGTTTTGAAGATCATGAGGGGGAGGGGTAGCAGCGTTAGTTCAAGTGGGTGGAATATAAGGCATGGCCAAAAATCTGATTTGCCATCAAAACCTGGACTAGTTTGTGTGTGTGTGGGTTTTTTCCCATTTTCTTTAATCTTAAAACAAATAGTAATAATAGAGTTCAGATATCAGATTACTATACTACTACTATAAATCATTTCTGTAGCGCTACCAGTCGTACATGAACATGAAGAAAAGACAGTCCCTGCTCAAAAGAGCTTACAGTCTAAATCAGGACAGATAGACAGGACCAATAAGGATAAGGGTAGGACAGACAGAAGGACACATAGGGAAAGGGACTATTGAAGAGAGGAAGACAAGATAAAGGTTACGAGACAAGTTAGGAGTCAAAAGCAGCATCAAACAGGTAGGCCTTTAGCCCGGATTTGAAGGCGGCCAGGGATGGAGATTATTGTCTTCCTGTAAAATTAAATCTTTGGCAGCACCCCTGAGTCAAATTTTTAAGTAATAAAACATGTAAAAATATTTGTTCCTTTAATGTTCTATAGGCATGTTGTTTATTGTCTTAAGGGTAAAGATACAGTTTGGGGAGGAAGATTGACTATTCATAAAAACTAAGCAGAAGAGACAACAGACCTGCTCAACCTTTCAAGGTAGTGAGCGTATATAGTCAAGAACGACCTCTCTAGAATGCATGAGAAAGGTCAATAATTGAGGATTTTGGGCAAGGAGTTGTCTGGTTAGGCAATGACAGGCAAGAAAAATAAAGTGAAAGTATTCATAACTGTTTTTATTTCCTTGAATCCTTTTAGGGCCTGTTCTGGAAGACTACATGATATCTTTCAGGCTTAGCCTGTTTGCTCTGCCTCAATTGTAAATAATTTGGTCTGATTTGATATGAGTTGCAGTGGTTTTGATGGAATTAATGTGGTGCGTTGAGTTGGACCTTTTTGCTCTGCAAAAAACTTTTTAAGATTGTAAAAACTTTCAGGAAACAACCAGTCCAGCTCCAGGACTCTACTCTGCTGATGTTCTTGGGTTGTGGTCCCACCCCCCCACTCCGCCTTTTCTTGTTCTGAATCTGAGAAAGTATGGGAATTTGTTCCCCGTTCCCTAGTTCTAGCTGTTCTTGTTCTACTTAAATAACCATCCCTTGTCATCAAGCAGATGAATCAATTACGAATGGGTTGTGCCCACCTACCAGCAGGGGGAGATAGAGAGCACTGAAAACCATAGTGCCTCTTTGCCAGCTAGCTCCATCTGCCTCTCAGTATTCTCTATTTCCCCAGCAGGTTTGGACGCAGCTTATTCAGCTCCTTCAAAAATCTGCCTGGGGTGGCTCCTGGGCTTTTGCCAGTTGTAGCAGGGGTGTTGTGGCTATTACAGCTTCACTTTAAAGGCACATAGGTTCGCCCTTTCCCTGCCTTACCTTTCCCCCTATGTGGATGCAGGCATATAGGTTTGCCCTGTCCCTGCCTTTCCCACACTCTTCTATGTGGATGCAGGCACATTGGTATGTCCTTTCCCTGCCTTTCCCACACTCTTCTATGTGGACGCAGGCACATTGGTTCATCCTTTCCCTGCCTTTCCCACTCTCCTGGACCTCTGGAGTGCCTCTGTAGCTGTTGCCTCTAACTTTCCTCACAGCGTTAAAAAAAAAAAACGTGACGCGCTTGTTAGCACTGCGATTCTGAGGCTTCCTTCTGTCTGTGCAGCGTGACCGGAGCTCTGTGACTCGGTCTGGTGAAGTAAGAGAGTCTTGTAGCTCCTCCGGGGAGGGCCTGCAATCAGGACGTTTTTGGCGCGAATCCGCCATTTTGAAATTTTCGCCATTTTTGGCGATGGCTGCGGAGGTTGTTAAGCGCTGTTCATGTTGTGGCAAGCGCAGATCCGCAGCGGGCCTCTGTAAATCATGCTCTTCAGACGTCAGGGCCGGCCCGAGCATAGCGAGCGAGGTTTCTTCCTGCTCGGTGGAGCTGACAGCGGGCGCCATCTTGGATGCGCAGCAGGGCTTCACCCCCGCAGGAGTGGAGGGGTCTGAGGCCAGAGGGGAGCCTCGGATGGAGGCTACCAGAGGAGCTGCTTACTCTGGATTGGAACCGGGAGGCCAGGGTGAGCCTTTCTCCCCTGAGTTTGTGTTGCTTTTACATAAAGCATTCATGTTAAAAGAGCTCTGCCGCAGATGTCTGACTCTGCGTTGCTACCTGGTTCCCCTCCGGTGGAGACTGGCCCGGGATTGCCGTCAGGCGTTTTTTTTCCCCAGATAGTTGGCCGCAAGACAAGCGCAGAAGGATAGATTTCCCTTCAGATAGTGGCGCCCCCCTCCTCCCCCCCCCCCCCCCCCCCGTGGTCGGGCTGTGGGGATTCTGAGGGGTCTGGCAGGCCTTCGTGGTCCGACGAGCCAGAGGAAGGTGTAGGATTGCCACTGGATCCAGATGATCCCACTGCGGTTAGGATTTTCCACCACGAGGAGCTGCCAGCGCTTATTTCTGATGCCTTACAGGCCCTCCCTATTGAAGATCCTGTGATGGGCGAAGCCTCCTCTGGTTATCCGAGGATAGCAAGTACTAAGAAGCCTGCTCGAGCCTTTCCTTTGCATGACTCCATCCAAGAGCTTATTTCGGCTCACTGGGCTGACCTTGAGGGGCCTTTGAAAGTTGCCAGGGCAATTGGGCACTTGTACCCTCTCAGTGAGGAGCACTTGGCACGCTTGGCCGTGCCTAAAGTGGATGCCCTAGTCACGGATGTGATGAAAAAGACTACCCTCCCAGTAGAGGGAGGGGTCGCCCTGGAATCAGCAATCAAACGGTCCTTTGAGATTTCAGGCCTAGCCTTACGGGCATCTGTGTGCAGTTGTTATGCTGCTAGAACCTGCCTCGCTTGGTTGCAACAGGCAGTGGACCATCCCGGGGATGGAGCGGAGCCCCTTGCGGAGGTGGCACCGTGGAAGGAGTCGGCCTTGTCATTTTTGTCTGACGCCCTCTATGATCTGGTCAGAGCTTCGGCTAAACAGATGTCTGTGGCGGTGGCTGCTCGCAGCCTTCTATGGCTACAGCATTGGGCGGCTGACATGGCCTCTAAGCAAAGGTTGGTGAAGTTGCCCTTCCAGGGCCTTCTCCTATTTGGTGAGCAGTTGGAGAAAATTGTTAAAGGCCTGGGGTAAACTATACCCTAGCGCTTACCCGAGGATAGGCCGCGGCCTTCTTCCAAGGGTCAGGCGGGTCCCTCCTCTTCTAGACCTCGCTTCCGTGAAGCTAGAAGGTACCGCCCGGGGTGTTCTGCTGGGTTTAATTCACGTACCCGCTTTCAGCATAGGAACTCCTTTCGCTCGGACAAACGTTCCGTAGTGGCCGGCTCAAGGTCTGGAGTTCATGGGCAGTGATGGTGCGCCGGCCCACTCCTTGATTCCTGCAGTTGGAGGACGTCTTTCCCTCTTTCTCGAGGAATGGGTCAAGATGACCTCAGATCAGGGGGTTTTGAACCTGATCAGAGATGGCTACAGATTAGAATTCAGTGCCCCGGTGAGAGACGTGTTTGTGGAGTCGCGATGCGGTTCTGCCATCAAACGGGCGGCGGTAGAGGAGACCTTGCAAGGCTTGTTGCACCTCGGGGCGGTGGTCCCTGTGCCTCCCGCTGAGATCGGCTGCGGTCGCTACTCCATTTAATTTGTGGTGCCACGAAAAGGAGGGTCTTTTAGGCCCATACTCGACTTAAAGGAAGTCCAACAAGTCACTAAGAGTGCGGCATTTTTGCATGGAAACCCTGTGCTCCGTCATTGCGGCGGTACAGCCAGGAGAATTTCTCATGTCTCTGAACCGGAAAGAAGCTTACTTGCACATACCTATTTGGCCCCCGCACCACCAGTTTCTCCGGTTTGCGATGTTGGGAAAATATTTCCAGTTTCAGGCCTTGCCTTTTGGCCTCGCCACAGTTCCACGAACCTTTTCCAAGGTAATGGTGGTAGTAGCTGCCTTTCTCAGGCGAGAGGGTATCCGGGTTCTCCCGTATCTCGACGACTGGCTCATCAGAGCAGACTCTGCAGAAGAGAGTCATCATGTAACAGCTAGAGTGAACTCAGTACTTCAATCTCTGGGCTGGGTCGTCAATATACCCAAACGTCACCTGACCCCCCCCCCCCCCCTCAATCTCTAGAATATTTGGGGGTCCGGTTCGACACAGCCTTGGGGTTTGTCTTTCTACCCGAGCAAAGGTGGTGCAAGCTTCAGAACCAGGTCAGTTTGTTCCTGAGAGTGCCTCGCCCGCGAGCTTGGGACATAGTCCAGCTGTTGGGGTCGATGACGGCCATCTTGGAAGTGGTGCCATGGGCAAGAGCGCACCTGAGACCTCTGCAGTGTTCCCTGCTTCAATGATGGTCTACAATTTCTCAGGATTACCAGTGCAGACTCATGTGGCTCCCTGCGGCCCCGCTCAGTATGGAGTGGTGGCTCTCAGACAGCATGCTGCAGCGAGGAATGCCGCTAGCGCTTCCCGATTGGTGCCTGGTGGTAACAGATGCTAGCCTTCAGGGCTGGGGGCACATTGCCGGGGAAGGCATGCCCAGGGTCTCTGGACACACGAGGATTCGGAGTGGTCCATCAATCGCTTGGAGTTGAAAGCGATATTCCAGGCGCTTCTGGCCTTTCACACGACCCTGGAGGCACTGGCTGTCAGAGTTCTGTTGGACAATACGACAGCAGTGGCCTACATAAATCGACAAGGCGGCACTCAGTGCCGGGTACTGGCCGTGCAGGCGCGCAGATTTGCCACTGGGCTGAGCTACATCTGCAGTTTCTGTCAGCAGCTCACATTGCAGATCAGAGCAACGTGCAAGCCCGATTATCTAAGCAGGCATCAAATCGACCCAGCGGCGTGGGAACTGGCAGACGAAGTGTTCCTTCAGATCTGTGCCAAATGGGGGACGCCCGTAGCGGATCTTATGGCGTCAAGCGCAAATGCCAAAGTCCCGTGCTTTACAGCATACGGAGAGATCCTCGCTCTGCGGGGTTGGATGCCTTGGATCAACCCTGGCCTCAGGGCCTCCTGTTTATGTTCCCTCCTGGGCCCTTGATAGGGCAAGTACTTCTGCGGATTCGGCTCCACCAAGGAGAGGTGGTTCTCATTGCCCCGGATTGGCCCAGGCGGCCGTGGTATGCGGACCTCCGGCAGATGCTGGTGGAGGCTCCCCTGCCGTTATCTCTGGTACCGAATCTGTTGTCACAGGGGCCGGTAACCATGGAGGACGCTTGCCGCTTTGGTCTTACGGCATGGCTATTGATAGGGCGCAATTGAGAGACAAGGACTATTCCAACAAGGCCATCTCCACTCTCCTTCAGGCCTGCAAGCGTTCCACTTCCGTTGCCTATGCTCTGATTTGGTGCCAGTTTGAGGCTTGGTGTGCTGCTAAAGCGATTACACCCATGCGGGCTTCTGTCTCGCCGATACTTGACTTTTTGCAGGATGGTTTACAAAAAGGCTTGGCCTATAATTCCCTGCGTGTTCAAGTTGCAGCCTTAGCATGTTTTTGAGGGAAGGTGGCTGGCCTCTCCCTGGCTGCTTATCCGGAGGTGGCACGGTTTCTTAGAGGGGTGCTTCGGCTCTGTCCTCCCGTGCGGCTCCGTGTCCGGCCTGGAACCTGGGGTTAGTTTTAAAGGTCCTTCAGTGTTCGCCCTTCGAGCTGCTTAGGCGAGCTTCGGAGAACGATGTGACCCTAAAGACGGTCTTTTTGGTGGCCATTACATCGGCGAGACGGGTGTCTGAGCTCCAGGTGCTGTCCTGTTGAGACCCATTTCTGCAATTGCACCTTCTAGATGTGTGAAGGGCTCTGTTGCAGTATCTGTGCATGTCAAAAGCTTTCAGGACCTCTGATCACCTTTTTGTTTGTTGTCAGGTCCTCGCAGAGGGTCTCGAGCGTCTAAAGCTATTTTTTCAGCATATCTGCTGTCTGGCCGGCCTCCGCCTGAAGCCTTTAAGGCACATTCCACAAGAGCGATTTCCTCTTCTTGGGCTGAAACTGGAGCACTCTCTCTTCAAGAGATATGCAGTGCAGCGACATGGGCTTCTAAGCTCTCATTTGCACGACATTACAGGCTGGATGTGGCTGCCAGGAGGGTTGCGCATTTTGGAGCACAAGTGCTGGTGCGTGGTGTGGCCTGTTCCCACCCTATCTAAGAATTGCTTTGATACATCCCATTCGTAATGGATTCATCTGCTTGATGACAAGGAAGGGAAAATTAGGTTCTTACCTTGGTAATTTTGTTTCCTTTAGCCATAGCAGATGAATCCATGAGCCCTCCCTGATTGATTGATGTTTGATAGATTGATTAATGCTCTTTTGGGTTCAGTTTTTCCTGTAGATATGTTCCCTCATTGGGAGAAGTTGGAAAACAGTCTTCAGGATTTCTGTTCTGTTACAGGAGGTTGAGTTCATCCCTCCTTTGAATTACTGCTCCTGTTCTGGGGCGTTCGTTCGCTGTGAGGAAAGTTCATGTTATTCTACTTAGCGGTGTAACACTGCTTTGGAAGCTTCAAATACTGAAAGGCAGATGGAGCTAGCTTGCCAAGAGGCACTATGGTTTTCAGTGCTCTCTATCTCCCTCTGCTGGTAGGTGGACACAACCCATTCGTAGTGGATTCATCTGCTATGACTAAAGGAAAGAAAATTACCAAGTTAAGAACCTAATTTTCCCATGCAAATCTTGGTGAATCTACAGCAGGATATTCTTATGTTTATATGTATCATAAGACCTTCCCTGGCCGTTCTGAAATTAGTATTTACACATTCTCATATACAAACAAAAATATAATGGTTAAATCTTTTTGTGTTAATACCATTAAAAGGGCAAATATAATAGGAATACCTACCAGTTTCATTAGCTCAATCTTCAATTAGTGGTTGATATTTGATTTTAAAAATTCAAATCATCCCTGTGAAATAGATAATTCCAAAACATCCTTCAGATTTATAACAGGAAGCAGCCATAGTAGGATGGGCTTTGAGCCCCTGAGGCACTGGATGATTCTGCCTGATGTAAGTAGACTGCTGCGGTGGTAATTCATATACTATTTGCTGGTAGATTTAGCCTAATGGTTACAGCAGTAGGCTGAGAATTAAGGAAACCAGGGTTCAAATCTACTGATGCTGCTTGTGATATTGGGCTACTCACCGGTAACCCTCCATTGGCTCAGGTACGAGCTCAAGGCCTCTCTTTATCAAGCTGCGATAACTGCTCATGGTGTGGCAATGCTGATAAATCCCATTCACTTTGAATAGGCTCCATTGGTATTGCTGCGCAGGAACTGCTAGCGCGTTTTGATAAGAGGTGCTTACATTGTAAGCCCTCTAGGTACAGGGAAACACCTGGCATAACTTGATATTACTTCATTTAGCTACTGTTGAAAAGGTGTGAGTTAAATACAGATAAATATGTGGTGGGCCATATGCACAACTGCTTTAGTGCTTGTGCACGTTATTGATGAAGTAGTGAGCTGAATTGTTATGCTTGCATTTCATCAATATTTAGCAATAGGATGATTTGATACCAACTTTTTAAATCTCAAAAATAACATTTTTGCTATGTTAATGAAAGCTTTAGCTGATGTAAAACTCACTAACCTTGAGGTTTACTTCTGTTTAGCACAAATGTCTGCAAAAACTAATTTTTTTGTGCAGATAATATTGAAAGCAGTAGATTAATTCTGCAAACACTGACTTTGAATTTTATGATGTGATTATACAATTTTAATATTTCACTGTATACAGTACATAACTTGAGCTTAGCTAGTGAACCAACCAAAATATGCAGAAGGGTTTTCTCCCAATAGAACATCACTCTTGCCCTGTATTGATATATTTTTTTTCAAATTACATTGTCAGTTTGTTTGTGAAATGTTTCTATCTGGTTTAGTCCCACTATTGAAAAATGTTATGTCCCTGTCAATATAAGAAATACAATGTTGTCAGTGACGTTTTTAATATTTTGCACAAACGCCTGGTGTAGTGGAAGAGCACTTACAAATTGATACCTCCAGGCTTGTTTTGAGAGCGAAGGAAAACACACCGTGGATTTCTGTTCATTGCTACTGAAAAAATGTTGAGGAGTAACACATTTTGACTGAACTTGGCATGGTTCTGTTTTTAGCCACTACTATCTTGGAGTGAACATTTTTAAGACTGTATCAGCATAGCTTCACTTCCTTTTTTGGTTTTCTCTTGGGCTGGAATTGAATACGTGCCATATTCCTGAAATCTCCGGTTCTGACTCTGTGTGTGCGTGAGTGAGACATAGGTTTTGACTTGGGAGATTAAATAGCCTTGCATGCTGGTGATTGGCTATTGGGTACACAGCATTTGTTATGGGTTCAGCAGTGCTTGGCACTGGGTCCTAAAGCAATCGGATACACGCTGGTTTGGTATATTACCTTGCAGCATTTCAGACAAGGACAAGCTATGCTGACAGACATTAGCATGGAGAGGAGCCGTTCTCAGAAGGAGCTGATATCTGTATGTAAAATGACTTGTTGCGTTCTTTTAAAATCTGATTTCCCAGAATGTAAGGTTATGTGAAGCCACAGGAAGGTGAGGGGTATTTATCAAGCAGTCTCAGAATAGTATCCTAATACCCTTGTGTCCTTGATGGCGCAAGTAATCTCCAAAAGAACTGTTGCTCTTTGCAGTGGATAAAGATTTGCTCTGTTTTTTTTACGGTCACATTAGCTGTTGTAGGTTGTAACAGATGTTAAAACCAGGATGGCTATTAATGTTGTTGGGGGGTAGCAGAATGGGGGTATCACTTAAAAAAATTGTCTTCTAAGCTGAATTGAGGTCTGGATTGACATTTTAACTCTGTGTAACCATTCTTTTGTTTCATCTTGTGAAGCAGTATAAATTAGCATATTTATTTTAGTAATTGCTACATATTGTGTGTTTAGAGGCATTCAGTAGACAGTGGTTTGTCAAATTTTGGGCACCAGGAAATAAATCCTAATAGAACATTTTGACAAGCTAGGCTATGTGAAGATAGCTCACATTATCCTAGGCTTAGATGAGTAATTAATGAATACAGTAGTGTCATTTTTCTAAATGAAAACCATACAACTATACACCCTGACATCATCTTTCTCCCCCCCCCCTCCCATGAATAAAACCTCATTGCCTGTGTGCATTTTGAAACTGAGATTACCTTTGCTATTGCCTAGATTTTGTATATGCACATTTCCCTTTAATCTGTTCATTCATTCTTTTTTTTTTCCACTACTTAGCTGGCTTTCATTTAAACAGACTGTTGAATTCTGACAGCATGTCTGTTTAGTAATCTGATCCAATCCAAAACTTTTTTTTTAATCAAATGAAATTCTCTGAAGAAGCCAACGTGTCTTTCCTTAGCATCCCTCCAGACCGGCCCAGAAAGTGACTGATGGGTTGTGCACGCCTTCCTGCAGGTGGAGACTGAGAACTCTGACTCTCAAGACAGCCAATAAGAGCCTTGGCTGGCTAGCTAGAGTTAGGTTCAGTATTCTCGGTCTCCAGTAGGTGGAAGGTGATGAACCCTTCAGTTTCTTATTTTTTCTATGTACTCTTCTCTTTCTAGTTTAAAAATACAGAAAAAAAAACAAATTCTTCAAGAACATGGAGAGTTTTTTTATTCTTCAGGTCTTTTCTGTGCACTGGTGTCTCTTGTGTTTATCAGAAGCTGAAACCTGCAGGGGTTCTCTGGGTGTCTCGGGGGCTAGTCCCCCCCTCCCCACTTTCTCTCTTTGTCAAAATTTAGTGCCGACAAGTGCTTTCTTAGCTGTGTGGTTTGCACTATCCTCAACCTCTTTGGGGGAAGAGTGTTTAGAGGCCTGGGGGGAGACAGCCATTATGTTCTAGGCAGCAAAAAAAAAAAAAAAGAAGGCACAAATGAGCAGGGCAGCTCTGCTTCTGCCTTCGCTGTTTATTAGTGTGGTACGGAATTCTTCAGCTTCAGGTAAGGGGTGGCGGTCTTTGCTCCTTTTTAAATGGGTGCACGTTGTGGGGGGGGGGGGGGAGACCGCGCTATGGCAGAAAAGCTCCTGTGCTGTGTTGTATGTCAGTGCTGGGGGCTCATGGTGGCCAGTGTATGTAGATACTGCACCTCTGCAGAAACACAGTCAATTATAGTTTCTTCTGCCTCTTCTTCGGCTACCGCTGTTGGTGATCAGCAGGATTCAGATATCTGTAAGTCACAGGCTCATTTTAGAACAACGGTCCATCTCAGGGGACCAACCTGCTTCTCTTCTTCTATACTTGACCGATCCTCCTTCGGTATCAGTGGTTGAGCAGACAGGAGTTCCTGAGGGGGGATTCCCTCCTGAATTTGTTCTGCAGATGTATAAGTCTTTTCTTTCGCATAAGTCAGGCCAAGTCTCTGCATCATCTTCTGGGTTGTCAGAGCAGCAGTTATTTTCAGCTAAAGGCCTAGAGTGTAAGAGGACCATATTTCAGAGACCGATCCGGAGGTGCTGTCTCTTGAAGAGGATGATTATATGGGAGTCGTACTGTTTTCTGAGGATGCTGGTACAGTGGACCAGGGCGCGGAGATGCTGCTCTCTGGGGAAGACCCTTCAGTGGTAATAATTTTTCACAAGGAAGATTTGCAGGAGCTCATCTCTTTAGTGTCTTCTACCTTATGTTTTGAGGAAGAATCCACGGCCATGGAAGGCCATAAGGTAGATCTTCTGGTAAAGGGTATTAGAAAGCCTGGGCAAGACCTTTCCTATGCATCAAGACATCAGAAATACCATTCAGGTACAGTGGTATATGCTAGATTCTCAAGGTTCATGATTTCGTCTCTATCCAGTTCTCAATCAGGAAAAATCTCTCCTCAGGCCTCCAGTAGTTGTACCCATGGATGAAGGCACAACTTGTAAGGATGTTCAAGATCACCGGAGTAGTCTTGATGTCTCTCTTGTGGATTAGGCAACCATTTGTGGTTCATTGGTGGCCAGGGCTTGTTTTCGCTGGACTGAGAGAGTTAGACCCGGACTTTAGATGATTTAGCCTTTATAGATGTGGAAGTAGCCAAGATTGTTCTGCCTTCTTGGTGGACACCTTATATGATTTGCTGAGGGCGGCTTCTAAGTCTGTGGCCTTAGGTTTGGCCGCACGGTGCTCTCTTTGGCTTCGAGGTTGGTCAGCTGATGTGGCTTCAGAATCTAAGATTAGCAAGTTTCCCTTTCTAGGATCATCTCTGTTTGGAGAAGAGTTGGACAAGTTAGTTAGGAGTCTAGGGGATACTATGGTGCCTGGAGGGTTGTCCAAGGTCGTCAGGTCAGTCTTCTTTCTGGTCAGGACCATGGCTGAGATTTTCATCAGTTCAGAGCAGGCAGGGTAGCTACTGTCAGAGGTCTCAATTCTTTCAGTGATTTGAATCCTTTCGTGCTGCCTGGCGTGGAGGCAGAGATGTGGGATCCTCCTTCCAGTCCCCAGCCCATCCCTCCCAATGAAGGTTTACGGGTCCAACCTCCTAATTCCTGTGGGAGCTTGCTTAACACAGTTTTATTGGAGATGGGCCCAGATTACCTCTGATCAGTGGGCTCTCGAGGCTATTCTTGAATGTTTTCAGCCTTGCTATGGCTCCTCGTACCTTCACGACAATCATGGTGGCTGTTGGGAAAGAGGGCATTTTAGCGATCCTTACCTGGACAATTGATTGATCAGAGCAAAGTCGTATCAGGAGAGTCTGTTGGTCACTGCTCGGGGTTTCAGTTCCTTCATTCCCTCAGTTAAGTAGTCAATTCTCTCAAGAGCCGCTTAGTATAGCGGCTCTTGACTATCTTGGGGTGTCTTTCAGTACGCTTCAGGGTTGAGTGTTTCTTCCCCAGAGCAGAGCTCTCGAGCTTCAGAATCAAATTTGAACACTCCTGTGGAAGCAGGTACCATGTGCGAGAGATTATCTTCAGGCTCTGGTATCCATGGCGGTGAAGATAAAGGTGGTACCTTGGGCCAAGGCACACATGAGATCTTTGCAGAAGTCACTCTTGGCCCAATGGTCCCCGCAGACTGATTCCCTGACTGTAAGATTACTACTCAGAGTTCTGGAGTGCGGCACCCTCGGTGGCTGCGGACAGCCAAACTGATCAGAGGAGTTCCTTTGGATCCACCTCAGTGGATAACAGTCACAACCGACGTCAGCTTCAGGGAACTCACTGTCTAGGGCGCTTTACGTAACACTTTTAGTTGCAGCAGGAGTCAGGCTTCTCGATCAATCTCTTGGAAACCAGAGCAGTCCGGTTGGCATTAGAGGGATTTTGGACCCTTCTCTATGGCAATCCTGTGCGCATTCTCTTGGGCAATGCCACAGCAGTAGCTTATGTCAGTCGACAAGGAGGAACGAGGGGTCATTTTATTAGAACAGGAATTGGCGCTTCTCATGGATTGGGCAGAAAATCACATCTCGACTCTATCGGGGTGTCATGAAGCAAGAACTTCAAACGTTCAGGCGGACTTTTTCTCAGTCACTACACTCTAGACCCAGGAGAATGGATTCTTAGTGCGACAGTGCTTCAAGCCCATCATCGATCACTGGGGGGCTTCCAGTCATTGATCTGATGGCTACATCTCGTTCCAAAGTTCCAAGATTCACAGGAAGGATCACAAAGTGGAGGGCATAGATGCTGTTCTTTAACTTTGGTCGTCAGAACGTCTTTATGCGTTTCCTCTGTGGCCTCTTCTAGGGCATCTCATTCAAAGGATTGAGGCGCACAGGGGTCTCGTAATCTTGGTAGTGCTGGATTGGGCCCGCAGACCTTGGTATGCTGATCTCGTGCGTCTTCTAGTGGACACTCCACTGAAGCTTCCAGAGTCTCCCGGCCTTCTGATCCAGGGTCCAGTAGTTTTTTCCAGATCGGTTTAGATTTTTTGCAGGAGAGTTTTGATAAAGGCTTGGCACTTGCTTCTCTTCAGATGCAGATTGCATTATCATCATGTTTTGCAGTCGGGTCAAAGGAAAGATCATGGCTAACCATCCGTCGTTGTTAGTTTCCTTCAGGAAGCGGGTCTGATTCGCTTTCCTGCTTGGGACTCAATTTAGTTCTCTCGGTCCTTATTAGCCCTCCTTTTAAGCATGCACAGTGCCCTTTAATCTGTTCATTCATTCATTTTTTTTATTCCACTTCTTAGCAGATTTTCATGTAAATAAACTGTTGAAATCTGTTAGTTGATCTGATCCAATGCAAAATTTTTTTTAGAATCAAATTACATTCTCTGACTTTTTTTAGCCTGTTTTTCTGAAAGAAAGGGCAGGTTATGTGATTTGCTCTGTGTATGTTTGTGCCCTTAAGGATTTGATTTAGTGTCTTGCTCACACCATATGTCGAGAGTGAAATGAGGACCCTGATAGATGTGCATTTATATGTGAACCGAACCGAAAATGGGCATATTCAGAAAGTAGGCTTCTTTTAGTGCCGCGTAGAACTTTTGTTAGAGCATTTCTAGGTTTCAGTTCTTGTGTTTTGAATATTGAATTAATCACGGCTATTCAAGCAACACTTATAACTCTGCTTCCTGGTTGTCTGGGGCTGTACTGTCCTGAATTGAGTGAGAGAGTGTTAACTTCTCCTACCAGCAGATGCAGGTAGAGAAAAACTGATCTCTTCCCTTGAACTTACCGGTATAACCTATTGGTGCTCAGTGGAAAACTGCAGTATTTTCTTCTCTACCTCTAGCAGATGATAGGTTGTTCAGGCTGGTATTTCTGGTCCCTGGCTTAGCTCTCAGCTCTGCAGGCCACGGCTGCACAGCTTGGTAGAGCCTCAAGACTGCTCCCAGGCTCTTGGTCCTTAGACTAGTCCTGGTATAGCACAGAACATTGCTTCAGTGCCCCCAGCCACTCTTTTAATGGCCACTGGATAAGACGTTGGCTTGGTCTTGTGGGGCCTTGCCAGGAGGGAGGTGGTCCCCATTCTGCCTACCTTCATTGCCTGTTCACTCTGGGTGTGTTTTCATTGGGCTTCCCTGGCACGGGGAAAAAAAACCCCTCTGTTCTGCCTGGTTTTCTTTCCTTGTTAAGGGAATAAAGATAAGTGAATGTATGTTTAAAACAAAATAAAACTAAGCACCCTTAAGGGGACAGTGTAGAGGCAGACCTGCACATGCTGGGTATGCCTGCTGGCAGACTATCTACAGGAGTCGGCAGCTGAGTACAGCTGCTGGTGCTCTCTGCCCATCCTGTGATGGACCATTTCTGATTTCAGAAATGGTTCCGGGTGAGGGCTCCCTAGCATGGAGACACCAGCACCCTTAGTCCTGATGTCTTCAGTGAGCACAGTGGCCATCTTGGCTTCTGTTTTTCTGCAGCAGGACTCCTCTCAGCCCCTAGAGTCTGATTGGGGAGGGAGGGAGGCCATGGACCCTTTTTGCTCTGTAGTTGGCTCATATGGTCAAGCAAGGCCTGCAAGTAGAGAGGTCCCTAAGGGCCCCATTTTGGGGGTGAAATGATACAGGAAGGATTGGCCCACCACAGAAGTGTTGGGTGACTTAGACTGGTTCCCAGAGGACCTCTGACCTGTAATGTCTCTTGGATTTGGTTGTGGGGGGATGAGGAGCGGCGATCATATGTAATAGAGCTCTTTAGGCACGAGGAGCTCTTTCATCTAATTGATTTATTTATTTGTTGCATTTATACCCCGCTCTTCTGTTTTGGAGCCCTTTGTCCTCCCAGGGCCCAAGCCACCTCTCTGAAGGGGCCCCTCTTTTTCTGCTTCATAAAGCCCTCTTGCTCGACACTAATGTAGTGGGAGTCCCGGAATGGGGCTCTCAGGGGGTACAGGACTCTACATTGAATGTTATTTCTTTGCCCTTGAGGAGGTGGAGAGGTACTAGAAGTGACCAAAAAGATGGCTGTCCCAGTTTAGGGTGGTTCTGTCATCAGAACTCCACAAGAAGTGGGTAGAGTAGCAGCTTAGGTTGGAGTTCTCCTTTTAGGGCAGCAAGTGTGCAGGCTGCCATATGTGGGGACTATAGCCAGTGCCACGTTACTTTGATTACAATAGCTGCCAGAGTCCCTCGGTTTCTCAGCTGGAATTGGGCACAGCCTTCTTGCTGACATCCTATTATTGGGCGGGTCTTTCTTCTTGCTCAGTGGCTGCCTCTGTTGTGGAGCACTGCTGGTTATGCATGTGCCTTTGGGCTGCAGATTCCGCTTCTAAGAAGCTCCTCTATTAGTTGCGCTTTCAAGGGCGGTTATGGTTTACTTCAATTTAATATATCGCCCTTACTGTACACAGAGCGGTTTACATTATAAAAGCACTATAGGAAATTAGGAAAAGAACACCATAGTAAAATAGGAAAATAGTCATTCATGCAAAGAGAAAACTACCACAATAAAAAGTTGAAGTATAAATTTGAATGGGTTAGTGGATTAGAGATGCCAAGCTGTCTGTGGCCAACTGATCCCGAAAAGCTTATTCAAACAAAACAATTTTGAGGCTTGTTTAGAATCTTGGACAGGATAGTCATTGAAGGAATTTCCAATGACATCAACCAAAGTCTACTTATCATGCATACATGGGCGGATGCATTTCAACTGAAACTCAATGCCTAATACTCATCTCTCAACATAACACGAACAAATTCACCACCATTAACACACCAAAACTGAATCTCCCAATCTTGGACACCCTAAAAATTCTTGGAGTTACCATTGATCGACACCTAACACTTGAAAACCATGCGAAAAACACAACCAAGAAGATGTTCCACTCAAAGTGGAAATTAAAAAGAGTAAGACCTTTCTTCCCAAGGACCGTCTTCCGTAACCTGGTACAATCAATGGTACTCAGTCATCTAGACTACTGCAACGCACTCTATGCTGGCTGCAAAGAGCAAATAATCAAGAAACTTCAGACAGCCCAGAACACTACAGCAGACTCGTATTCGGTAAAACAAAATATGAAAGTGCTAAGCCACTACGAGAAAAACTACACTGGCTCCCACTAAAAGAACGCATCACGTTCAAAATATGCTCCCTAGTTCACAAAATCATTCACGGAGCTACATGTCAGACTGATAGACTTACCACCCAGGAATGCTTAAAAATCATCCCGCACATTCCTTAATCTTCACTTCCCCAACTATAAAGGTCTAAAATACAAACTAATGCATGCGTCAACCTTTTCATACCTGAGCACACAATTCTGGAACGCGCTGCCGCACAACTTAAAAACGATTTATGAACTAACTAACTTCTGCAAACTACTGAAGACCCATTTCTTTAACAAGGTATACCACAAAGATCAACAAATGTGAACTCCTCTACATACATCCAGTATTGTCTTATAATATCTGCTTATCATACTACTGTCATGTTTTATCATTTATAATGTTACCCAAGATCCTTCTGTAATACTATATGTCTATTTTCTTATATATTTCCACCATTCATGATGTATTGTAAGCCACATTGAGCCTGCAAAGAGGTGGGAAAATGTGGGATACAAATGCAATAAATAAATAAATGTAAAAGCCTGGGTGGTGCATACAGAACGCAAGGGCAGCAAGATAGGAAGGAGGTACCAAGATGAAGAGCCATAAAAGTAAGAGTGAGAACCTTTAAACAGGATAAAAAATGTAATTCACGGTATGCTCATGCTGAAGTTTACAAAGCTATATATTGAATTGTTTGAGAATGACGGATTATTGAAGAGGGTACTATAGAGTAAACAGCATTACACAAGTTATGTCGAGAGATGAGAGCATAAAGCCATGTGAGAGGCTTAATGGGCAGAGGATGAACTGATCCAATCAACGACAGATATTCAATACAATCTTCAAATATTCAGATCTGAAGTAAATCTGTAGATTGTTTAAAAGTGAAAAGTGGGTGGAAAAAGCCTCAGAGCTTCATCATTGGCAAAAATAACACACTACAAAAGTGCAAAAGTACCACCCATTCATTTCTAATAATATTTTTAACAAAGTGAAATGTACTTATTTAGCCTTCACCAGCAGAACTAAGTAGTCCCCAGACAGATTTAGCCAGCATTTCGCACTGCTGATTCAAGGTTGGGATTTCTACAGATAGAGAGGCATATGTAATGCCGATCTAGTAGCTAATCATTTTGGCACAAGATACAAGTCTCTGTATTTTATTTTTTTTGTTCACGTTTATTATGCCTTTATTTGTAGAAGGGCAGCATTTAGTTGAAAGGGGTGTGGCTGCAAGGAGTCAATGTGATTAGATGAATGAGATGTCATCAGCATAATAGGCATGTTGACCAAGATCTTGAATAAGAGGAGCAAAAGGACTTGGGAATTAATTTAAATAAGAATAGGGCTAATACTGACCCCTATGACACTCCCCAAGAGAATAACTTTTAGACACGAGTTTGAGAAAGAAATAGAAAAGAAAACCAGTGATAAACTTTCCTAGAGATACCAACATCTACTAATCTAGAAAGAAGATGATAAATCTCACTGCAGTGTTTGATATGGTGGATCAAAGATGAGAAGAGTAATGTCTCCCCTAAGTGCAAGTCACTGAGAAAAGCAGTGATTGTCCCACAACTGTGGCCTGCATGGAAATCTGAAAAAAAAAAATTTTTTTGGGGGGGGGAGGGGGATGTTTTGTTGACCAAGACAAACCTTTCTGCAAAATATAGCAGAAGTTGGGCTGCTATTGTCTGATTTCAATGTTGGATCAAGAGATGCATGTTGGGGGTGGGAGGGTGGAGAAGGTTTCTTTCTCAATACTGGGCATATCAAAACACCATTTAGTAGGTACTTTGCCTGTCTGGATGCTGTCGATCATTATCAGCAAGGGGAAGTAATCTGTGTTGAGCATTTGAAAACCAATGTGATGGAACTGAAAGCAAAGAGGAGTTTGAACTGAATGCGGAAGCGGATAGGGAGCCAGCGAAGTGACTTGAGGAGAGGGCTAATATGAGCATAACGACACTGGCGGAATATTAGTCGTGCAGCAGAATTTTGAACAGATTGAAGAGGAGCGAGATGGCTCAGTGGGAGACCTGTGAGAAGCAAGTTGCAGTAGTCTAAGCGGGAGGTGATAAGAGTGTGGATGAGGGTTCTGGTTGCATACTCAGAAAGGAAAGGGCGAATTTTGGTGATTTTATAGAGGAAGAAACGACAGGTTCCTTGTCATCAAGCAGATGAATCCATTACGAGTGGGTTGTGTCCATCAACCAGCAGGGGGAGATAGCACTGAAAAACCATAGTGCCTCATGGCCAGCTAGCTCCATCTGCCTCTTCAGTATTCTCTATATCCCCAGCAGGGTGGATGCAGCTTATTCAGCTCCTTCAGAAAATCTGCCTGGGGTGGCTCCTGTGCTGTTGCCAGTTGTAGCAGGGGTGTTGTGGCTGGTGGTGCCCACTTTAAAGGCACATAGGTACGCCCTTTCCCTGCCTTACCCGGCCCCCGATGTGGATGTAGACACATTGGCTAGCCCTGTCCCTGTCTTTGCTCATGCTGTGGATGCAGGCACATAGGTTCGCCCTTTCACTGCCTTTCCCCCGCTACTGATCATCCGGAGTGGAAAAAAATTTGCCTCTTGCACTGTTGCTTCTAACTTTGCTCACAGTGTTAAAAAAGTCGCATCGCTCTGTAGCACTGCAATCCCAGAAAAGAGGTTTTCTTCTGATTGTGCAGCGGATCGGAGCTCTGTGGACTCGATCCGGGGAGGGGAGGTAAGAGCATTTTGGAACTTCTCCGGGGAGGGCCCGTGTTCGGGACGATTTTGGCGCAAATCCGCCATTTTGAATTTCCCGCCGTTTTCGGCGATGGCTGCGGAGGTTGTTAAGCGCTGTTCCCATTTTGGCAAGCGCAGATCAGCATCAGGGCTCTGTAAATCGTGCTCTTCTGACGTCGGAGCCGGCCCGAGCATGGCGAGCGAGGTTTCTTCCCGCTTTGTGGAGCTGGCAGCGCCACTCTCTGAAGGGGAATCTACCCTTCTGCACTTGTCCTGCGGCCATCTGTCAGGGGAAAACGCACCTGACGGCAATTCAAGGCCGGGCTCTACTGGAGGGGACACAGGCAGCCGGGCTGATTGAGACCCCTGTGGGAGAGCTCTTTTTAACATAAATGCCCCGCCCCCCCTGTGGTCGGGATGTGAGGAGTCCGAGGGGTCTGGCAGGCCCTCGTGGTCTGGAGAGCCAGAGGAAGGTGCGGGATTGCCACTGGATCAAGATGATCCTTCCGCGGTGAGGATTTTCCACCATGATGAGCTGCCAGCGCTTATTTCTAATGCATTGCAGGCCCTCTCTATTGAAGATCCTGCGAGTGCTGAAGTCTCCTCTGCTAATCCGAGGATGACAAGTACTTAAGAAGCCTGCTCGAGCCTTTCCTTTGCATGACTCCATCCAAGAGCTTATTTCGGCTCAATGGGCTGACCCCGAGGGGCCTTTGAAAGTTGCCAGGGCTATGGGGCAATTATACTCTAAGTGAGGAGCATTTGGCACGCCTAGCTGTGCCTAAAGTGGATGCCCTAGTCACGGCTGTGGCAAAGAGAATTACCCTCCCAGTGGAAGGAGGAGTTGCCCTGAAGGACATGCAGGACCCGACGCCTTGAATCAGCTATAAAGCAGTCTGAGATTTCAGGCCTATCCTTACGGGCTTCTGCTTGCAGCTGTTACGCGCCCGAGCCTGCCTCGCTTGGTTGCAACAGGCAGTGGAACAGCCCGGAGATGGAGCGGAGCCCCTTGCGGAGGTGGCACCGCCAATGGAGTCGGCCTTGTCTTTCTTGGCTGACACCCTTTATGATCTGGTCAGAGCTTCGGCTAAGCAGATGGCTGTAGCGGTGGCGGCTCGCCGCCTGTTGTGGCTACAGCATTGGGCGGCTGACATGGCCTCAAAGCAAAGGTTGGTGAGGTTGCCCTTTCAAGGCCTTCTATTTGGTGAGGAGCTGAAGAACATTGTTAAAGGCCTGGGGGATGCTGAACCCCAGCGCTTACCCGAGGATAGGCCGCGGCCTTCCTCCAAGGGTCAAGCAGATCCCTCCTCTTTCAGACCTCGCTACCGTGAAGCTTGAAGGTACCGCCCGGGGCGTTCTGCTGGGTTTACTTCACGTGCCCGTTTTCAGCAGAGGAACTCCTTTCGCTCGGACAAATGTTCCGCAGCAGCTGGCTCATGGCCTGGAGTCCAAGGGTGACCCTCTCAATGATGGTGCGCCGGCCCTCTCCTCGCTACCTGTTATAGGAGGACGACTTTCCCTCTTTCGCGAGGTGTGGGGACAAGATTTCCTCAGATCAATGGGTTTTGGACCTGACCCGAGATGGCTACAGAATAGAATTCAATGCCCCGGTGAGAGACGTGTTTGTGGAGTCCCGATGCGGTTCTGCCGCCAAAAGGGCGGCGTTAGAGGAGACCTTGCAAGGCTTGATTCACTTAGGGGCGGTGTCCCCGGTGCCTCCCGCCGAACACAGCTCTGGCCATTACTCCATTTACTTTGTGGTGCCGCGAAAAGGAGGGTCTTTTCGTCCCATCCTAGACTTAAAAGAAGTCAACAAGTCCCCGAGAGTGCGGCATTTTCACATGGAAACCCTGCGCTCCGTCATTGCGGCGGTACAGCCAGGAGAGTTTCTCATGTCTCTGGACCTGAAAGAAGCTTACTTGCACATTCCTATTTGGCCCCCGCACCAGAGGTTTCTGCGTTTTGCGGTGATGGGAAAACATTTCCAGTTTCGGGCCTTGCCTTTTGGCCTCGCCACAGCTCCCCGAACCTTTTCCAAGGTAATGGTGGTAGTAGCTGCTTTTCTCAGGCGAGAGGGTATCCGGGTTCACCCGTACCTAGACGACTGGCTCATCAGAGCGGACTCGGCAGTGGAGAGTCATCAGATAACCGCCAGAGTGGTCTCAGTGCTTGAATCTCTGGGCTGGGTTGTCAATTTGGCCAAAAGTCACCTGACCCCCTCTCAATCTCTAGAATATTTGGGGGTGTGGTTCGACACAGCCTCGGGGTATGTGTTCCTACCCGAGCAAAGGCGGTGCAAGCTTCAGAACCAGGTCCGTCTGCTCCTGAGGATGCCTCGCCCGCGAGCTTGGAACATAGTCCAGCTGTTTGGGTCGATGATGGCCACTTTGGAAGTGGTGCCATGGGCGAGAGCGCACCTGAGACCTCTGCAGTGTTCCCTGCTTCAACTGTGGTCTCCAATATCTCAGAATTATCAATGCAGATTCACTTGGCTCCCTGAGGCCCGGCTCAGTATGGAGTGGTGGCTCTCAGACAGCATGCTGCGGCAAGGAATGCCGGTAGCGCTCCTCGATTGGTGCCTGGTGGTAACAGATGCCAGCGTGAAGGGCTGAGGTGCACATTGCCGGGGAAGGCATGCTCAGGGTCTCTGGACACCCGAGGAGTCGGAGTGGTCCATCAATTGCTTGGAGTTGAAAGCGATATTTCAGGCACTTCTGGCCTTTCAATTGACCCTGGAAGGATTGGCTGTCAGAGTTCTGTCGGACAATATGACAGCAGTGGCCTACATAACTCGACAAGGCAGCACTGAGTGTCAAGCACTGGCCGCAGAGGCCGCTCAGATATGCCACTGCGCCGAGCTACATCTGCAGTTTCTGTCAGCAGCTCACATTGCAGGTCAGAGCAACGTGCAAGCCGATTATCTGAGCAGGAATCAAATCAACCCAGCCACTAACCTCCTCTCACCCTAAAAGAAATTTTAAAAATATTTTTTGCCAGACTCTATGCCAGCCTCAAATGTCATACCCAGCTCACTGACAGCAGTATGCAGGTCCCTGGAGCAGTTTTAGTGGGTGCAGTGCATTTCAGGCAGGCAGACCCAGGCTCAGGCCCATCCCCCCCTACCTGTTACACTTGTGGTAGTAAATGTGAACCCTTCAAAACCCTCCTGAAACCCACTGTACCCACATGTAGGTGCTCCCCCTTCACCCCTTAGGCCTATGGTAGTGGTGTACAGTTGTGGGTAGTGGGTTTTGGGAGACTCAGCACCCAAGATAAGGGAGCTATGCACCTGGGAGAAATTTGTGAAGTCCACTGCAGTGCCCCCTAGGGTGCCCGATTGGTGTCCTGGCATGTGAGGGGAACAAGTGCACTACGAATGCTGGGTCCTCCCACGACCAAATGGCTTGGATATGTTCGTTTCTGAGATGGCAATCCTCGGCTTCTGTTATCGCTGAAAACCGGAAACGACCATCTGTAAGGTCGACCTAAATGTTGAGATTTGGGCGTCCCCGACCGTATTATCGAAACGAAAGATGGCTGCCCATCTTGTTTCGATAATACGGGTTTCCCTGCCCCTTCGCCGGGACGTCCTGCGAGGACATCCTCAGGAAAACGTGGGCACTCTGTTCAATTATGCCCCTCCATGTAAGTTCTGCCTATTTTTTAAGGTAGGGTTCATTTTTGAATTCTAGGAATTAATGCTACTGTTGAATGGTAGTTTGTTGCATGTATGTTGTCTTAAGGTTTTTTCAGGTTTTTGTATTTGTGGTTCCCATCTTTAAACCAAGTATCCCCTAAGTCATGCTAATTTTAACCAAATACCCCCAAGCTTCAATCAGCTCTAACAGATGTACATTCCAAAACTTGATTTTCTAACCAACATTAAAAAAACATACAAACAAATAACCTTTTTTTTTTTCCTACCTTTTGGCCATTTTTATTTTTCTAATCAAGTTGGTTCAGGTATCTGGTTTCTGCTTTTCTGTCTTTCAACTCTCTTGCTAGTGTCTCTAGTCCATTTGAGAATTCTTCTCTCTCCATGCCCATTATCCATCTCCCTTTTTTTTTTTTTCTGTATTCCACTTTCCCCATTCTCAGTACCTCCTTTGTAGGTGTGTCTGCATACCCCTGATATATTTTCTCTGCTCTCTGCCTTTCTTGCTCCCGCTGTCTTTCTCCTGCCACCATCCAGCATTGCTCCTGTTTCTCGCATAACCCCTTTCGTCTCCCACCATTGACCTGTCTTTACTCCCACCCCTTACCATCCAGCATCACCTCATATCCTCTTCTCACCCTACCATCCTGATTTGCTCAGTTTTTTTTTCTCTCTGAATTCCCCACCCCCCTATCAACCACCACCATTGCTCATCTCTCGCCCTCTCTCCACTACCAGTGCTGCCCCATCTGTTTCCTGCCCCACCCCCGGTCACTCATTCCTTCAGATACCTATCCAGTCACTGATTCCTCCCACCCCCCCCCCCCCCCCCACCACGACTTGCTTACCTGCAGAGCCACTGTCTTCCCGTGCCTAGAGTTGCACCAAGAAAAATAAACTGTGCCCTTCCCCTCCCTGCTCACTTGTCCACTGCCTCCCTAACACTGCAAGCAAACCAAAATGAGACACGGGGCTATAGCCTTGAGCAAACTGCTAGCTGCTCTTGGCAGTTTTGCCCCTCCAAAACAGCAAGTTACATCAGTGTCTTTGGATGACTTTGTTTTCCAGAGTTTTTTCTTTGTTGCTGATGCGACTTTTAACTGTTTTCTAGCATTGTTAGTTTTTTTTAGACTCCTGAGGCAGTCAATTTGCTGAAAAATGGTGCTGTGTTGAGTCCAGCTTTAATATTGAATAAAGACCGTATTTCTTCATTACATCTCCTTGGATTTTTGAGAGAGTCCTGTTGATCACGCTATTTCTTTGCTTCTACATTCTAGGATTGACAAGAGACACCAGTGGCATGCACAAGGCTTATTTATTTATTTATTTATTTATTGCATTTGTACCCCACATTATCCCACCTTTTTGCAGGCTCAGTGTGGCCCTGTGTCTCATTTTGGTTTGCTTGCAGCATGCGGCCATGGAGTTGGGGAGGGAGCAGGTGAGGGAATAGGTAGGTGGAAGGGAAGGACACAGTTTCTATATATTTGTGCTTCTGCAGACATGGGAATGCAGCAGCCCTGCAGGTGAGCAAGGGGTGGCAGGGAAAGCAGTGGTTAGGCACTAACCAGATGCTGTATACTTGCCTTCTAATGTCTCGTGTACCCCCCTGCTGATGTCTTGTGTACCCTTGGGGTACATGTACTGTATGTTGGAAACCTATGTTGCATTTCAGTGTGCCTTGTAGTGGAGAAACATATATCTGAGTAACAGCAATATAAAACTTGTTTTTGTTTTGTATGATAACTTCCATGGAGAAAAAATGCTAGTTATGATCCTGCGTCTGTTGTTGAGGTGTGTGGGTACAAGGCATGTTTGAATTTAATTCATAAGAATTGCCATATTGTGTCAGACTGAAGGTCCGTGAGCATGAGGGTCACATATGGAGTATCATGTGTGAAGCATTGTTTGTCAGGTGTGTCCTGACCTGAAAGGTTGAGAACTTACAACTGTAGAGGAAAGAGGAAACAAGGGAGATAATACGGAAATTAAATACTTGAAAGGTATTAATTAGTGCTGCATTTTGATTAAAATTTTAAATTGCGATTAGTCACAGGGCATAGCCATGGGGGGGGGGGGGGGGGGAACTGAGGGAGACCATGCATTTCCTCTTGCTCCCCTGCTGGTGGGGATGCTGAAGCCCCACTAGTAGAAGAAATCCAATCCCCAAACTGCCCCCATTCTCCTTATACTGCTTCAGTAGTGAGGAAGTCACCTGGGTGCCTCCAGCTGCCGATGCTGGCACTCCCTGAGCATGCTTGGGGAGTGCAAGCGTCGGTGGCTGGAGGATACCACTGACTTCCTTGCGCCTGAGGCAGTAAGAGGAGGAAGGGGGTGACTCAGGCAGTGGATTTCTTTGGCTGGCGGGGCTTCAGCTACCCCACCAGCCATTGAACAGGTACGGCAGCTTTGGAGGGGGCCCTAGCCGAGAGTGGGTGGCCCAGGTCTTCAAGTTCCTGGCAGTATCTTCCTTTCCCCACCTTTGGGGAATCTTGGTAGTACAATGGTGCCTGTTCATGTGCTATGGCCTACACAGTAGAGCGACACAGTGCTGGCTGCTTTTTATGCTGAGTGGTGGCACCATTTTGTTTGTGATGCAGGGTCAGCCTCTTTAGATGCTGCATGGTAACTACGTTCATATAGTTTGCTTAGTGGTGGTTACCTTGTATGCTGCATGACGGCAGCATCCTTTTTCTACTCTGTGGCAGTTTGATATATTGTGGTGGTAACTTTATTAACACAAGAGATGCTTTCTGGCAGCTCTGGGTCTGTTTAGTGATAACATTCTGGTGGGCTGTAGAAGGGCAATATGCCGATTTCTCAGCAGGCTTGGCTCCTTTCTGTTTTGCAGAGCCAGCTTCCTCATGGGCTTCTGGCTGGCCACATCCTTTACTGGGATCAGACAACATTTGCTTCTGCTACATAGTGCTGGTTATCCCCTATGCTCAGGGATGACACAATCTCCTGTTTTACGCAGTAGTATGGTTGCACACTGAGTTTTGCCTGGGTTCTGCATTCCTGTCACACACTTGGTAGAGTCTGTCCTCTGGGGTTCCACATCTTCATCTGTTCATTTTCCTGCTTGTGGCATGGTCCTGTATAGAAAGGATTTCTGTGTTCTTTCAGGCATCTTCTCTTGCTGCAAGTTCTTCTTCAGCTCCAAGTTAGTCCAGGGTGTCATCTTGCCAGGATGCGGAGCTAATGGCCAAAAAAATTAACTGCTTATAGAATAAGCAGCATAAAATGCACTATATGTAATCTACTTGGATTTCAGCAGTCTTTGATAACGGTCCCTCACAGAAGACTGAAAAATAAACTGAGAGGGATGAACTTAGGACCCATAGTGATGAGCTGGATTGGAAACTGGTTGACCGACAGGTAACAGAGAGTGGTAGTAAATGGATTTGGCTTGGAGGAAAGGAATTTGAATAATAGAGTTCCTCAGGGGTTGGTGCTGGGGCCGATTCTGTTTAATATATTTGTGAGAGACCTTGCTGAAGGACTAGAAGGAAAAGTTTGCATTTCTGTGGATGACACGAAGACAGGCAATAGGGTGGATATCCTGGAGGGAGTAGAAACCATGAGAAGGGATCTCCAAATGTTGTAACCAGGAAAGACATGCCCGGTGTTTTTGGTGGCAATGGCTTTGGCCAGAAGGGTATCGGAACTTCAGGCTCTGTCGTGCAGGGACCCATTTCTGCGTTTTTCGGAAGTAGGGGTCTCGATTCATACGGTGCCATCCTTTCTGCCGAAGGTGATCTCTTGTTCTCATGTCAACCAAGAAGTGAATTTGCCGGCCTTCAAGCGGGAAGATTACCCGGAAGATTTTCGTCAGTTGTGGTGTTTGGATGTAAAAAGGGCCCTGATGGCCTATTTGGAAGTGACTAATCCCTTCTGGAAGTCCGATCATCTGTTTGTCCTGTTTGCTGGACACAAAAAAGGAGATATGGCTTCTAAAGCTACAATCGCTCGCTGGCTTCGGGAGGTGACCGGGTCTGCTTACCTTTCCATGGGGAAGTCTCTTCCTCTTCAGATTCGAGTGCATTCGACTAGGGCTCAGGTGGCGTCATTGGCGGCGTACGGGCTGGTACCGTTAGAGGACATTTGTAAAGCGGCTACTTGGGCGTCGGTTCATACTTTTTCTAAACGTTACCAGCTAGATGTCGCGCGTCGGGATGCAATTTTTTGGCGCTTCTGTTTTGGCTTCGGGGGGAGTTTGATCCCACCCTTCTTGAGGATTGCTTTGGTACATCCCACAAGTCTCTGGATTGATCTGGGGACGCAATGGAAGGTAAAATTAGTTTTTACCTGATAATTTCTTTCCATTAGTCCCATTAGATCAATCCAGAGGCCCTCCCTGGAGTTCATGTTAGCTGATTCTGTATGATGTATATATGGAAGGTTTTGGTATGGTTGCTGTTGCTTCTGTTCATGTTCTTCTGTTAGTCTGGAAGTTTTGGTTTAAACAAGTTACTAAAAAACAGTTGTTACTGTGGAGCAGCTTGGAGGTTTTCCTTCAGATTATATGCTGCTTTCGAGAGGCAGGAAAGTGAACTATTATTCAAGTGATTTCTTACTGCTTTGGTATCGTATACTGAAGTTAGGCTTGCTGCACTTGCCCTCTAGGGGCGAACTTCTTGTTCTCTCTATCTAACCTGCTAGTGGAGGGACATAACCCACAAGTCTCTGGATTGATCTGATGTGGAAAGAAAATTATCAGGTAAGAACTAATTTTACCTTTGTGAATTTTTCTTATTTAAGAACATAAGCATTGCCATACTGACAGATTGAATGTCTATCAAGCCCAGTATCTTGTTTCTAACAGTGGCCAATCCAGGTCACAAGTACTTGGCAAGATCCCAGAATAGTAAAACAGATTTTATGCTGCTTATCCTAGAATATGTAGTGGATTTTCCCAACTCCATCTTAATAATGGCTTAAGGACTCTTCTTTTAGGAAAATATTCAAACCTTTTTTTTAAACGTTGCTAAGCTAACTGCTTTTACTACATTCTCTGGCAACAACTTCCAGAGTTTAATTACTTTTTGAGTGAAGAAATACTTTTTCAGATTCGTTTCATGTCCCGTGGTCCTAGAATTTGTGGAAAGAGTAAACACGTGATACACATCTATCTGTTCCACTCCACTCATTACTTTATATACTTCTAACATAATCTCCCCTCAGCATATGGAACCTTTCATCATGTAAATATGTTTTGGGCTCCTCTTTCCCACATGTGTTATTCTGCACTTGCTCACATTAAAAGTCCTCTGCAATTTGGATGCCCAGTCTCCCAGTTTCATAAGGTCCTCTTATAATTTTTCACAACTTTGAATAACTTTGTGTCATCAGCAAATTTAATTATCTCACTAGTTATTCCCATCTCTAGATCATTTATAAATATGTTAAAGAGCAGCAGTCCCACCACAGATCCCTGGGGAATTCCATTAGCTACCCTTCTCCGGTTACTGTTCAACATTTATAAAAAATTATAATCTTTGTTAGAGGCAGGAGTTTTACTTTTTTTCCATTAACTTACTGCTTGGCTATCCAAATACTTAATGGAACCTGGTGCACAACAGCCTTATGTGGCATAGTTCTAATTTGTTCTGTCTCCGCCTGTTGGTAGATAGGCACAGCTAACAAGTATGGACTAATCCTTTGGGACTAAAAGTAAGAAAACTAATTAATTTTTTCCATTAGTGCATGGCCATGACTATAGAAAATAGGAAAAATGGCCTTAACACGCAGAAAAATAAGGCCATTTTTTGCTACAGCTTAGTAAAAGGACACCTTTGTTCTTTAAGTATTTTAAAAACTTATGTTTCCTTGTCATCAAGCAGATGAATCCATTACGAGTGGGTTGTGTCCATCAACCAGCAGGGGGAGGTAGAGAGCACTGAAAAACCATAGTGCCTCTTGGCCAGCTAGCTCCATCTGCCTCTTCAGTATTCTCTATCTCCCCAGCAGGGTGGTTGCAGCTTGTTCAAGCTCCTTCAGAAAATCTGCCTGGGGTGGCTCCTGTGCTTTTGCCAGTTGTAGTTGTGGCTGATGGTGCCCACTTTAAAGGCAAATAGGTTAGCTGTTTGCCCACGCTGTGGATGCAGGCACATAGGTTTGCCCTTTTCCCTGCCTTTCCCACGCTACTGATCCTCTGGAGTTGGAAATTTGCCTCTTTCGCTGTTGCCTCAAGCGTTAAAACAAAAAAAAAAATTGCGTCGCGCTTTGGTGCTGCGATCCCATAAAAGAGGATTTCTTCAGATTGTGCAGCGTGACCGGAGCTCGGAGACTCGGTCTGGTGAGGTAAGAGCATTTTGTAGCTCCTCCTGGGAGGGCCCGCATTCGGGATGATTTTGGCGCGAATCTGCCATTTTGAATTCCGCCGCTTTCGGCGATGGCTGCTGAGAAAGTTAAGCGCTGTTCTGTTTGTGGCAAGCGCAAATCTGCAGCGGGGCTCTGTAAGGCGTGCTTTTCAGATGGTAGAGCCGGCCCGATCATGGCGAGCGATATGCCTTCCCGCTCCGTGGAGCTGGCAGCGGGCGCCATTTTGGAGCAGCATGGTGCGACCCCCGCTGAGGCGGAGGGTTTGAGCCTGGAGGGGCGCCTCGTGTAAAGGCTAATAAAAGTGCTGTTCCCCCGGACTGGAACTGGGAGGCCAGGGTGAGCCATTTTCCCCTAAATTTGTTTTATTGCTGCATAATGCATGCATGTTAAAAAGAGCTCTTCCGCAGGGGTCCCTACTTTCTGTATCCCCTCCAGTCTGGCCTTGGATTACCGTCAGGCGCGTTTTCCCCTGACAGATGGCCGCAAGACAAGCACAGAAGGGTGGATTCCCCTTCAGAGAGTGGCACACCTCCTTCCCCCCCACCCCCCTTTGGTCGGGATGTGAGGACTCTGAGGGGTCTAGCAGGCCTTTGTGGACTGGAGAGCCAGAAGGAGGTGCAGATGATCCTTCCGCGGTGAGGACTTTCCACCACGATGAGCTGCCAGCGCTTATTACTGATGCCTTGCAGGTTCTCTCTATAGAAGACCCTGGGAGTACTGAGACCTCCTCTGGTAATCCGAGGATGGCAAGTACTAAGAAGCCTGCTCGAGCCTTTCCTTTGCATGACTCCACCCAAGAGCTTATCACGGCTCAATGGGCTGACCCCGAGGGGCCTTTGAAAGTCGCCAGGGCTATGGGGCAATTATAGAGGAGCATTTGGCGCGCCTAGCAGTGCCTAAAGTGGATGCCCTAGTCACGGCTGTGACAAAGAAAACTACCCTCCCAGTGGAAGGAGGAGTTGCCCTGAAGGACATGCAGGACCGTCGCCTGGAGGCGACTATGAAACGGTCCTTTGAAATTTCAGGCCTATCCTTACGGGCGTCTGCATGCAGCTGCTACGCTGCCCGAGCCTGCCTCGATTGGTTACAACAGGCAGTGGTTACAACAGGCAGTGGCGGAGCCCCTTACTGAGGTGGCACCGCGGATGGAGTCGGCCTTGTCTTTTTTGGCTGACGTCCTTTATGATCTGGTCAGAGCTTCGGCTAAACAGATGGCTGTAGCAGTGGCGGCTCGCCGTCTTGTGTGGCTACGGCATTGGGCAGCTGACATGGCCTCTAAGCAAAGATTGGTGAAGTTGCCCTTTTCAAGGCCTTCTCCTGTTTGGTGAGGAGTTGGAGAAAATTGTAAAAGGCCTGGGGGATGCCAAACCCCAGCGCTTACCTGAGGATAGGCTGCGGCCTTTTTCCAAGGGTCAGACGGTTCCCTCCTCTTACAGACTTCGCTTCCATGAAGCTAGAAGGTACCGCCCGGGGCGTTCTGCTGGGTTCACTTCGCGTGGCCGTTTTCAGCAGAGGAACTCCTTTCGCTCGGACAAACGTTCCGCAGCAGCAGGCTCAAGACCTGGAGTTCAAGGGCGACCCTCTCAATGATGGTGCACCGGCCCCCTCCTCGATTTCCTGTGTTAGGAGGATGACTTTCCACCTTTCTCAAGGAGTGGGCCAAGATTTCCTCAGATCAGTGGGTCTTGGACCTGATCAGAGAAGGCTACAGAATAGAATTCAATGCCCCGATAAAAGACGTGTTTGTGCAGTCCCAATGCGGTTCTGCTGCCAAACGGCTTGATTCACATTGTGCCTCCCGCCAAATGCGACTCTGGCCGTTACTCCATTTACTTCGTGGTGCCGCAAAAAGGAGGGTGTTTTCGGCCTATCCTGGACTTAAAGCAAGTCAACAAGTCTCTGAACGTGAGGCATTTTCACATGGAAACCCTGCGCTCCGTCATAACGGCAGTACAGCCAGGAGAGTTTCTCACGTCTCCGGACCTGAAAGAAGCTTACTTGCACATACCAATTTGGCCCCCGCACCAGAGGTTTCTGCGTTTTGTGGTGATGGGAAAACATTTCTAGTTTCGGGCCTTGCCTTTTGGCCTCGCCACAGCTCCCTGAACCTTTTCCAAGGTAATGGTGGTAGTAGCTGCTTTTCTCAGGCGAGAGGGTATCCGGGTTCACCCGTACCTAGACGACTGGCTCATCAGAGCAGACTCTGCAGAAGAGAGTCATCAGGTTACAGCCAGAGTGGTCTCAGTACTGCAATCTCTGGGCTGGGTCGTCAATATAGCCAAAAGTCACCTGACCCCCTCTCAATCTCTAGAATATTTGTGAATCTGGTTCGACACAGCCTCGGGGATGGTCTTCTTACCTGAGCAAAGGCAGTGCAAGCTTCAGAACCAGGTCCGTCTGCTCCTGAGGATGCCTCGCCTGCGAGCTTGGGACATAGTCCAGCTGTTGGGATCGATGATGGCCACTTTGGAAGTGGTGCCTTGGGCGAGAGCACACCTGAGACCTCTGCAATGTTCCTTGCTTCAACGGTGGTCTCCTATATCTCAGGATTATCAATGCAGACTCAGTATGGAGTGGTGGCTCTCAGACAGCATGCTGCAGCAAGGAATGCCGTTAGCGCTCCCCGATTGGTGCCTGGTGGTAACAGATGCCAGCCTGAAGGGCTGGGGTGCACATTGCTGGGGAAGGCATGCCCAGGGTCTTTGGACACCCGAGGAGTCGGAGTGGTCCATCAATCGCTTGGAGTTGAAAGCGATTTTCTAGGCGCTTCTGGCCTTTCAATTGACCCTGGAAGGATTGGCTGTCAGAGTTCTGTCGGGCAACACAACAGCAGTGGCCTACATAAATCGCCAAGGAGGCACTCAGTGCATTGCACTAGCAGCGCAGGCCGCGCAGATTTGCCACTGGGCCGAGCTTCATATGCAGTTTCTGTCAGCAGCTCATATTGCAGGTCAGGGCAACGTGCAAGCCGATAAGCTGAGCAGGAATCAAATCGACCCAGCGGAGTGGGAACTTGCAGACGAAGTATTCTTGCAGACATGTGCCAAATGGGGAAAAGCCCGTAATGGATTTTATGGCGTCAAGCACAAATGCCAAAGTCCCGTGCTTCTACAGCAGAAAGAGAGATCCTCGCTCAGGATGGTTGGATGCTTTGGCTCAACCCTGGCCTCAGGGCCTCCTGTACGTGTTCTCTCCGTGGCCCTTGATAGGGCCAGTACTCCTGCGGATTCGGTTCCACGAAGGAGAGGTGGTTCTCATTGCCCTGGGTTGTCCCAGGAGGCCGCGGTATGCGGACCTCCGGCGGACGCTGGTAGAGGATCCCCTGCCGTTACCTCTGGTACTGAACCTGTTGTCACAGGGCCCGGTGACCATGGAGGACGCCTGCCGCTTTGGTCTTACGGCATGGCTATTGAGAGGGCGCAATTGAGAGACAAGGGATGTTCCAGTAAAGTCATTTCCACTCTCCTACAGGCCCGCAAGCGTTCCACTTCCGTGGCTTATGCCAGGATTTGGCGCCAGTTTGAGGCTTGGTGCGCTTCTAAAGCGATTACACCCATGCGGGCTTCTGTCTCGCCGATACTTGACTTTTTGCAGGATGGTTTACAAAAAGGCTTGGCCTATAATTCCCTGTGTGTTCAAGTGGCAGCCTTAGCATGTTTTCGAGGGAAGGTCGCTGGCCTCTCTCTGGCTGCTTGCCCGGATGTGACACGGTTTCTTAGAGGGGTGCTTCGGCTCCGGAACCTGGTGTTAGTTTTAAAGGCCCTTCAGTGTTCGCTCTTCGAGCCGCTTAGGCGAGCTTCGGAGAAGGATGTGACCTTAAAAACAGTCTTTTTGGTGGCCGTGAGATCGGCGAGACGGGTGTCTGAGCTCCAGGCGCTGTCCTGTTGAGACCCATTTCTGCAATTCTCAGAGTCTGGAGTAATGGTACGTACGGTGCCTTCCTTCATGCCTAAGGTGGTTTCAGCGTTTCACCTAAACCAGCCTATTTTCCTGCCCTCCTTTTCTAAAGAGGAGTTTCCAGAAACCTATGGGCAGTTGCACCTTCTGGATGTGGGAAGGGCTCTGTTGCAATATCTGCGCATGTCAAATACCTTCAGGACCTCTGACCATCTTTTTGTTCTTTTGTCAGGTCCGTGCAGAGGGTCTCCAGCGTCTAAGGCCACTATAGCCCGTTGGCTCAAGGAAGCTATCTTTTCAGCGTATCTGTTATCTGGCCGGCCTCCGCCTGAAGCCTTTTAGGCACATTCCACAAGAGCAATTTCCTCTTCTTTGGCTGAAACTGGAGCACTTTCTCTTCAAGAGATATGTAGTGCAGCTACTTGGGCTTCGAAGCTCTCTTTTGCCCGACATTACAGGCTGGATGTGGCTGCCAGGAGAGACGCGCATTTTGGAGCACAAGTGCTGGCGTGTGGTGTGTCTTGTTCCCACCCTATCTAGGGATAGCTTTGATACGTACCACTCGTAATGGATTCATCTGCTTGATGACAAGGAAGGGAAAATTAGGTTCTTACCTTGGTAATTTTCTTTCCTTTAGCCATAGCAGATGAATCCATGAGCCCTCCCCCAGTGGTTCATTATGTGATTGATCTTAGTTTTATGTTCAGTTTTTCCTGTGGATATGTTCCCTCATTGGGAGAAGTTGGAAAACAGTCTTCAGGATTTCTGTTCAGTTACAGGAGGGATGAGTTCATTCCCTCCTTTGAATTATAGCTCCAGTTTTGGGGCGTTCATCCGCTGTGAGGAAAGTTCATGTTGTTATGCTTTGCGGTGTTACACTGCTTTGGAAGCTTCAAATACTCAAGAGTCAGATGGAGCTAGCTGGCCAAGAGGCACTATGGTTTTTCAGTGCTCTCTATCTCCCCCTGCTGGTTGATGGACACAACCCACTCGTAATGGATTCATCTGCTATGACTAAAGGGGAGAAAATTACCAAGGTAAGAACCTAATTTTCCCTTACTCAGGTTTCCTTAGTCTAATATTACATTCTTTTTTTTTTTTTTTTAAAGATCAGAAACTCTTCGGTGTGACATAAATGCAATAATAGGAAAATCAGCAGGGGGTTGGAGAATTTGGGGATATCATTTTTGAGAGCCCTGTCCATTAACTGACCTATTTACTTATCTCATATAGCCTCTTGGTCTCTTATACCAACCATCTGCTTGATTGGTAATCTGCCAGTTCTCACAGTGAAAGTTCTGCCATGCCATGCACACCATCTGGAAATCAGTAGCTGGAAGGAGCCTATGTAATGTTGGTGCCTGTCTTGTGTTGACATGGTTTAGGCTAAAAAAAGCATCCAAGTACTGTTGTGAAGGACAGTCATCTGTGACTGCCAGCAAGGCCTGTTGCATTAGAGCAAAACTTCCTAAAGGATTGATAGATTCACTTGATGAGATTGCCCTATTAAAAGAACAGCAGTGTAAAATATCTCACACACTTTGGTTTAATGATCACTTGAGACATAAAAACAAAAAAAAGAGGTTAGACATAAAGAATCGTGATTGTAGGAAATACCTTTCTATGATATCATTGGGAATTATAATCTATCTTTACGTCAGTATCGACCTTAACTTTAGCAACTAAAAGGGAAATGGCTTTTAATTAAATGTTTGAGAATGCCCTCCTCTCAATCTAAAGAACCGGTTTTTTTTTGTTTTGTTTAAAAAATTGTCTGCATATTCCTTTAAATCAATTTTAGCTGTTCCGACTAGTGAGAATTGGTAAGTGGTTTTAGTAATAAGTTTTAAATATTGTTTTTGTTTGAAGTTCCACTAACTACTGTGGTAATGTTGGCAAAGTTTTTCAGTTAGGTACACCAGAGCTTAAGATTATATTTGGAGGCATATTTTCAAAGCACTTAGCCTTCCAAAGTTCCATAGAAACCTATGGAACTTTGGAAGGCTAAGTGCTTTGAAAATGAGCCCCTTGGTAAGGTAAAGAATTGTTTGTCACATTGATCCTTGTCATCCTATTATACTTAAAAGTTTAAAAAATTCTATTGCAGAGCCATTCTCTAGCATTGTTAGCAAATCCTTATCAGAAGGAATTGTCCCAGACAGTTTAAAAATAGCATCTGTGCGACCTGTACTAAGAACGTGTCATTGAACCCTAGATGTCCTGATGATGAACCTATTTCTAATTTACCATTCATGGATAAAGCGATCGTAAGGTTGATTAATGATCAATTGTTCAATTTCATTGAACGCAGTGAGGTTGTGGATTAATTGTAAACCAAATTGACAATCTCAGCATGACACAAACTCTTGCTTTCAGTCACTGACATGATTAGAACAGGTTTTGACAAAGGTTCCAGGATTGGGTATACATTGGCTATATCAGCAGCTTTTGATCCCTTGGATCATGCGCTCCTTTTGAGGAGATTAAATTCTGTTGGTATAGAGGGTACTGTAGTTGAAATGGTTTGACTTCTATTAACTAATAGAAAATTCAAGTACTGCAAGGTGACTGTAAATCAGAATGGTTTGATATGCCTACAGTTATTCCTCAAGGCTCGGCATTGGCTCATGTTCTTTTTAACATCCATATGATTTTGCTATTTAGACTTTTGCATTGTTTGGGCTTACAATTCAGCATCTGTGCAGATTTTTTTCTTCCACTAGAGAACACTTTTAATGAAGTTACTGATTTTCAGAATTTGTTTCCAGAGTTTTAAGTAGATATGGATGAAATTTAATCACTCTTTAATTTGAATGTACGAAATCTCAAATATTAGTCTTAATCTGATTGCCATTTAGAAGAAACACTTAAATTTGTTCGGATTGTCTGGTGAGATGCCTATTGTGCACCAATATGTTACCTTGGGGTTCTTCTGGTTTCAGCTCTTTATATGAAGGAACATTATATGCATGGATGTAGTAGGACTGTTTCATTTGGGGGGAGGGGGGTCAGCAAAGAGTGTGGCTTGGCACATTAGCATATTCATTTGCATACATCTCATACATATTCATTATAATTATTAAAAAACACACCAGACTAAAACACTGAAAATGAAGCCAACATATCAAAACAGTGAAGACATATATAATTATTTTTTTTAAGAAAATGAGCTAGCACCATGGGAAATTTCTCTCATTAAGCCCCCTCTCACATTCACATGAATTAGCAAGGGGAGAGTGCACTTTCCCATTCCCTCTTCCATAGGCTGACACCAGCACCCACCCATTTTTTCCTTCTATAAATCCCAGCTTTTTCTCCCTTCTTCCCACCTTACCAGCACTTCCTTATATTATGCCACTGGATAGAACCCCCCCCCCCCCCCCCGGCGTAATTTTTTTTTCTCTTTGGCCTCCTCCACTGATAGCACTTACCCCTAAGGGCAACTCATGTAATCTGCTGCCTGAGGCAAAGGATGAGGTGGTACTACCCCCCCCCCCCCCCCCCCACACAAGGCACCCAAAAAGAGAGGGCCCCCCCTGTTGGCCAAAATACTAGATGATTGGCAAATAGACTTCCATTATTTTGCAAATGACATTTAACTAACTGTATTTTAAAAAGACAATCAAGTAGAAATTATTTCTATTTTTAATCATATGCTCAATTTTTTTAGCTGGCTGGATGAGTTCCAAGGAATTGATTTTGAATGCGGAGAAGTTCTCAGCCATGTGGCGGTCACAGTGTTTTAAGGGTCCTTCCAGAAGTTGGTGGTCATTCCCTATCACTTACCCAAAATAGTTACCTTGGGTGTTCATTGTGATAGTGATCTGCCATTGAATCTGCAGATAAGTCATGTAGTAAAATCGTGTTTCTATTATTTGTGTATGATAAAGCAGTTAAAACAGATTTTCACTAAAGAAAATTTGATTAAATGGTCCATACATTCATTACAAGCAGATTAGACTAATGTAATTCTCTGCTAATTGGCTCCAGTAAAACCAGTCTACATAGTTAGTACAAAATACGCTGCAAAACTGGAAACTGGTGTAAAAAAAAATCAGATTGTATTATTCCTGTACTATATGAGCTGCATTGGCTACCTGTTGAGAAATGGATGGAATTTAAGATGATGTGCCGTGTTTTTAAAGCTTTAAACTTAGGGAGTCTAAAAAGTTGGTTAGGTATTCACCTTCATGTGAGCTACACAGTTCTCAGAAAAGGTCTTTTAAAACTGCCATGCTATGGATGTCAGATTAACTTCAGCTCGAAAGTGAGCGTTCTCTTACAGTGGTCCATCTTTGTGGAAATTAAGGCCACAGTGGTTCTCAGCCTATTCTTCATATTGTGATTTTCGAAAAAGCTTAAAGATATTTCAGCAATATTTTAGATAATTTTAATAATGTTCAATGATTTGGTCTGATTGGTTTTTGTATTGTATGAAGTAAGATGTATGTATTTAATTTTTGTTGTAAACCGCTCAGATACTCGGTATCAAATCAATAAATCCATTCCAAGGACAGGGTTATTCTTCAAACCCATCCAAAATTGCTCTCCAAAGTGGTAGCAGAATTCCACCTATATCAGTCCATTGTACTTCCTGTCCTCTTCCAAGCCACATTCTCATCCTGGAGAAGCACCACTTCATACCTTTAGACTGCAAGTGTAGCACAGGCCTCAACAAATTTTAGTTGAATCTAGGAGGCAGTCCAAAAACTTAAGAACCAATGCTTGTGTTGCTTCTCCTCCTTTCCCACCCTTCCAAAATTGTCCCCGGTTAATTTTTTTTTTTTTTTTTGGGGGGGGGGGGGGGGGAGAGGATTGGAATACCCTCCCATTTTTGCAGTAGCTCCTTTAGAAAATTACTTACTAAAATGTTCCTGCCTCCCTATTTTGTGGTGGGCTGTGGATAAAGAAACTGTAGTAAATTCAGTTCATTAAGATGCTTCTGCTAATCAACTGCAGTTTCTCCCTTCCCAAAGCATTCTAACATAGTAACACAGTAGATGACGGCAGAAAAAGACCTGCATGGTCCATCCAGTCTGCCCAACAAAATAAATTCATATGTGTATACCTTACCTTGATTTGTACCTGTCTTTTTCAGGGCACAGACCGTATAAGTCTGCCTAGCAGGATTCCCTGCCTCCCAACCACCAGTCCCGCCTCCCATCACCGGCTCTGGTACAGACCGTATTAGTCTGCCCTCCACTATCCTCGCTTCCCAACCACCAACCCCTCTTCCCCCACCTGCTCCGCCACCCAATTTCGGCTAAGCTTCTGAGGATCCATTCCTTCTGCACAGGATTCCTTTATGCATATCCCACGCATGTTTGAATTCCGTTACCGTTTTCATCTCCACCACCACCCGCAGGAGGGCATTCCAAGCGTCCACCACCCTCTCTGTGAAAAAATACTTCCTGACATCTTTCCTGATTCTGCCCCCCTTCAATCTCATTTCATGTCCTCTCGTTCTACCGCCTACCCATCGGAAAAGATTTGTTTGCGGATTAATACCTTTCAAATATATGAACGTCTATATCATATCACCCCTGTTCCTCCTTTCCTCCAGGGTAAACATGTTCAGGTCAGCAAGTCTCTCTTCATATGTCTTGGAACGCAAATGCCATACCATTCTCGTAGCTTTTCTTTGCACCGCTTCTATTTTTTTAACATCCTTTGCAAGGTACGGCCTCCAAAACTGAACACAATACTCCAAGTGGGGCCTCACCAATGACTTGTACAGGGGCATCAACACTTCCTTTCTTCTGCTGATCACACCTCTCTCTATACAGCCTAGCAACCTTCTCGCTAAGGCCACCGCCTTATCATACTGTTTCGTTGCCTTCAGATCCTCTGATACTATCACCCCAAGATCCCTCTCCCCCTCAGTACCTATCAGACTCTCACCGCCTAACACATAAGTCTCTCATGGGTTTCTACTCCCTAAGTGCATCACTTTGCATTTCTTCGCATTGAGTTTTAATTGCCAAACCTTAGACCATTCTTCTAGTTTCTTCAGATCCTTTTTCATGCTTTCCACTCCCTCCCGGGTGTCCACTCTGTTGCAAATCTTAGTATGATCCGCAAAAAGGCAAACTTTACCTTCTAACCCTTCGGCAATGTCACTCAGAAATATATTGAACAGAATCTGCCCCAGCACCGATCCCTGAGGCACTCCACTACTCACCTTTCCCTCCTCCGAGCGAACTCCAATTACCACCACCCTCTGTCGTCTGTCCGTCAACCAGTTCCTAATCCAGTTCACCACTTCTACTACTACTATTTAACATTTCTAAAGCACTACTAGGGTTATGCAGCGCTGTACAATTTAACATAGAGGGACAGTCCCTGCTCAAAGAGCTTACAATCTAAAAGACAAGTGAACAGTCAGTCCGATAGGGGCAGTCTGGATTTCCTGAATGGTAAGAGTTAGGTGCCGAACGCAGCATTGAAGAGGTGGGCTTTAAGCAAAGACTTGAAGATGGGCAGGGAGGGGGCTTGGCATAAGGGCTCAGGAAGGTTGCTCCAAGCATAGGGTGAGGCGAGGCAGAATGAGCAGAGCCTGGAGTTGGGACCTATCTTCAGCCCATCGAGTTTATTTAAGAGCCTCCTGTGGGGAATCGTGTCAAAAGCTTTGCTAAAATCTAAGTAGATTACGTCTATAGCATGTCGATGATTCAATTCTCCAGTTATCCAATCAAAGAATTCAATGAGATTCGTTTGGCACGATTTCCCTCTGGTAAAACCATGTTGTCTCAGATCTTGCAACTTATTTGCTTCCAAGAAATTCACTATCCTTTCCTTCAGCATCGCTTCCATTACTTTTCCAGTAACCAAAGTGAGGCTTACCGGCCTGTAGTTTCCAGCATCTTCCCTATCACCACTTTTGTGAAGAGAGACCACATCCGCCGTTCTCCAATCCCTCGGAACCTCTCCCGTCTCCAAGGATTTATTAAACAAATCTTTAAGAGGACCCGCTAGAACCTCTCTGAGCTCCCTCAATATTCTGGGGTGGATCCCGTCCTGTCCCATGGCTTTGTCCACCTTTAGCTTTCCAAGTTGTTGATACACACTCTCTCTTCCGTGAACGGTGCTTTATCCACTCCATTTTCAGGTGTACTTTTGCCAGTCCCTTGTGGTCCTTCTCCAGGATTTTCTTCAGTGAATACAGAACAAAAGTATCTATTTAGCAAATTGTTTTTTTTCTTCATCATTATCTACATAGCGTTTCGCTGTATCTTTTAGTCTCACAATTCCCTTTTTCCTTGTCATCAAGCAGATGAAGCCATTACGTATGGGTTGTGTCCATCAACCAGCAGGGGGAGATAGAGAGCACTCAACTTTTCACAGTGCCTCATGGCCAGCTAGCTCCACTGCCTCTTCAGTATTCTCTTTCTCCCCAAGCAGGGTGGCTGCAGCTTCTTCGAGCTCCATCAAAAATGTGCCTGGGGGTGGCTCCTAGCTTGCCAGTTGTTAGCCGGGGTGTTAGAGGCTATAGCAGCTTCACTTTGAAGGCACATAGGTCAGCCCTTTCCCTGCCTTACCCATGCCCCCGTGGATGTGGACATATTAGCTTGCTTTTCCCTGTCCTTTCCCACTCAGTGGATGCAGGCACATTGGTTCGCCTTTCCTGCCTTTTCCACTTACCTGAGCCTCTGGGGTGTTTTTATATACCTCTTTTGCCTCTGCTTTCCTCACAGCGTTAAAAAAAAAAAAAAAAAAAAAAAAATAAAAAAATTAAAGTTGCGGCGCGCTTTAGCGCAGCGATCTTGGAAAAGAGTTTTTTTTTCTTGAGATTCTTCTGCAGGACCGGAGCTGTGATACTAGGTCTAGTGAGGTAAGAATGTTTTCTGACTCCGGGGTGGGCCCGTGATCGGGTCGTTTTTGGCGCGAATCGCCATTTTTGAATTTTACCGCCGTTTTCGATGATGGCTGCGGAGACTGTAAAGCGCTGTTCTAAATGTGGCAAGCGCAAATCAGCAGCGGGGCTCTGTAATTCGTGCTGTACAGACGGTAGAGCCGACCTGAGCATGGCGAGCGGCGATCTTTTGGGCTCTGAGCTGACAGCGGACGCCATTTTGGATTTTCCACATGGCGCGGCCTCCGTTGCGACGGAGAGCCCTGAATCCGGGGGGGGGGGGGGGGTCCTCTGACTGAGGCTAATAATAGAGCTGATAGCCCTGGGCAGGATCCGGGCGGTCAGGGAGTGGTTTTCTCCCCTGATTTTGTTTTAATGCTTCATAGGGCGTACATGCTTAAAAGAGCTCTTCCACAGGGATCTTCGGACCCTCTTCCTGCCCCCCCGGTGGATCCTGGCCTTTTGGAGTTGGCTTTGCCTGTTTCTTATCCTCCTGATAAACGCAGAAGGGCTAATTCCCCTTCTGAGTGTGGCGCACCCCCCTTTTCCCCCCCGTGGTCGGGCTATGAGGATTCTGAGGGGTCTGGCAGAACTTCTTGGGCTGAGGAGCCAAAGTCTGGTACAGAATTGCCACAGGAGCTTGATGATCCATCTGCGGTGAGGATTTTCCACCGTGAGGAGCTGCCAGCGCTTATTTCAGATGCCTTACAAGCCCTCTCGATTGAAGATCCTGGGAGTGGCACAGCCTCCTCTGTTAATCCAAGGATGGCTAGTACCAGAAAGCCTGCTCAAGCCTTTCCTTTGCATGACTCCATCCAAGAGTTTATTTTGGCTCAATGGGCTGACCCCGAGGGACCTTTGAAAGTTGCCAGGGCTATGGGGCAATTATACCCTCTGAGTGAGGAACATTTGGCTCGCTTTGCAATGCCTAAAGTGGATGCCCTGGTCACGGCTGTGACAGAGAACTACCCTCTCTGTTGAAGGAGGTGTTGCCCTGAAGGATATTCAAGACCGCAGGCTTGATTCAGCTCTGAAGCGGTCCTTTGATTTGGCAGGTCTCACTGTTCGGGTGTCTGCATGCAGTTGTTATGCTGCTAGAGCCTGCCTGGCTTGGTTACAGCAGGCAGTGGAACAGCCCGGTGATGGAGCGGAGACCTTATCTGTAGTGTCTCCGCGGATGGAGTCGGCCTTGTCCTTTTTGGCTGACGCCCTTTATGATATGGTCAGAGTTTCGGCTAAACAAATGGCTGTAGCAGTGGTGGCTCGCCGCACTCTTTGACTACGACATTGGGCAGCAGACATGGCCTCTAAGCAAAGGTTGGTGAAGTTGCCCTTTCAAGGCTTTCTCCTGTTTGGTGAGGAGCTGGAAAACATTGTTAAAGGCCTGGGGGATTCCAAACCTCAGCGCTTGCCCGAAGATAGGCCAAAGCCTTCCTCTAAGGGTCAGGCGGTCCGCTCCTCTTACAGACCTCGCTTCCGTGAAGCTAGAAGGTACCGCCCGGGGCATGCTGCTGGGTTCACTTCGCGTGCCTGCTTTCAGCAGAGAACCTCCTTTCGCTCGGACAAACGTTCCGCAGCTGCCGGTTCAAGGCCTGGAGTTCAGGGGCGACCCTCTCAATGATGGTGCGCCATCCCCCTCCTCGTTTCGTGTCATCAGAGGAAGACTTTCCCTCTTTTTCGAGGAGTGGGCCAAAATCTCCGCAGATCAGTGGGTCTTGGACCTGATCAGAGACGGATACCGAATAGAATTCCATGCCCCGGTGAGAGACGTGTTTGTGGAGCCCGATGCGGTTCTACTGCCAAACGGGCGGCGGTAGAGGAGACTTTGCACAGTCTCTGCCAGATAGGGGCTGTGACCCCGGTGTCTCCCGCCGAACAAGGTTTAGGCTGCTACTCCATTTACTTTGTGGTGCCACGAAAAGGCAGGTCTTTTCGCCCGATCCTGGACTTAAAAGAGCTAAACAAGTCCTTAAGAGTGTGGCATTTTCACATGGAAACCCTGCGCTCCGTCATTGCGGCGGTTCAGCCAGGAGAGTTTCTCACGTCTCTGGACCTGAAAGAATACCAATTTGGCCCCCGCACCAGAAGTTTCTGCGGTTTGCGGTGTTGGGAAAACATTTCCAGTTTCGGGCCTTGCCTTTTGGCCTCGCCACAGCTCCCCGAACCTTCTCCAAGGTAATGGTGGTAGTAGCTGCCTTTCTCAGGCGAGAGGGTATCCGGGTTCACCCGTACCTAGACGACTGGCTCATCAGAGCAGACTCAGAAAAAGAGAAGTCATCTAGCTACAGCCAGAGTGGTTTCAGTCCTTCAATCTCTGGGCTGGGTTGTCAATATAGCCAAAAGTTACCTGACCCCCTCGCAATCTCTAGAATATTTGGGGGCCTGGTTCGACACAGCCTCGGGCTGTGTGTTTCTTCCCGAGCAAAGGCGGTGCAAGCTTCAGAATCAGGTCCGTCTGCTCCTGAGGATGCCCGCCCGCGAGCTTGGGACATTGTCCAGCTGTTGGGATAGATGACGGCCACCTTGGAAGTGGTGCCATGGGCGAGAGCGCATCTGAGACCTCTACAGTATTCTCTACTTCAACGATGGTCTCCAGTATCTCAGGATTATCAGTGCAGACTTTCTTGGCTCCCTGCGGCCCGCCTCAGAATGGAGTGGTGGCTCTCGGACAGCATGTTGCGGCGGGGAATGCCACTGGCACTCCCCGATTGGTGCCTAGTGGTGACAGATGCCAGCCTGAAGGGCTGGGGCGCACATTGCCCAGGGTCTGTGGCCGCCCGATGAGTCGGAGTGGTCTATCAACCGCCTGGAGTTGAAAGCGGTGTTTCTGGCTCTTCTGGCCTTTCAATTGACCCTGGAAGGATTGGCTGTCCGAGTGATGTCGGACAACACGACAGCAGTGTGGCCTACATAAATCGACAAGGCAGCACTCCGTGCAGAGCTCTAGCCGCGCAGGCCGAACAAATTTGCCACTGGGCTGAGCTGCATCTACAGTCCCTGTCAGCAGCTCACATTGCAGGTCAGAGCAGCGTGCAAGCCGACTATCTAAGGAGGCATCAGATCGATCCAGCGGAGTGGGAACTAGCAGACGATGTATTCTTACAGATATGTGCCAAATGGGGCAAACCAGTGATGGATCTTATGGCGACCAATGCCAAAGTCCCGTGCTTCAGCAGACGGGAGGGATCCTCGCGCTGCTGGGTTGGATGTCTTGGCTCAACCCTGGCCCCTGGGCTTGCTGTATGTCTTCCCTCCGTGGCCCTTGATAGGGCGAGTGCTCCTGCGGATTCGGCTGCATCCAGGAGAAGTGGTCCTCATCGCACCGGATTGGCCCAGGAGGCCTTGGTATGCGGACCTCCGACAGATGCTGTTGGAGGCGCCCTTTCCATTACCTCTGGTTCCGCACCTGGTGTCACAGGGTCCGGTGGCCATGGAGGACGCCTGCTGCTTTGATCTTATGGCATGGCGATTGAGAGGGCGCAATTGAGAGATTAAGGCTACTCAAGGTAATTTCCACTCTCCTGCAGGCCCGTAAGCGCTCCACTTCCCTGGCTTATGCCAGGATTTGGCGCCAGTTTGAAGTCTGGTGTGTTTCAAGAGAGCTTTCTCCGTTGCGGGCTCCTGTCTCGCCGATTATGGACTTTTTGCAGGATGGTGTACACAAAGGCTTGGCCTATAATTCCCTGCGGGTGCAAGTGGCAGCATTGGCCTCCCTGCATAGCAAGGTTGAAGGCGTGTCCTTAGCTGCTCATCCAGATGTGGCACGGTTTCTTAGAGGGGTGCTTCGGCTTCGTTCTCCCGTGCGGGCACCTTGTCCAGCTTGGAACCTGGGGGTTAGTATTGAAGGCCCTTCAGGGGGCTCCCTTTGAACCGCTTCAGAGAAAGATTTGACACTGAAGGCCGTCTTTTTAGTGGCCATTACCTCAGCGAGACGGGTGTCAGAGCTCCAGGCGCTGTCCTGTAGAGACCCTTTTCTGCAATTCTCAGAGTCAGGGGTCACGGTTCGGACCGTGCCTTCCTTCATGCCTAAGGTGGTTTCAGCGTTTCACCTAAACCAACCTGTTTTTCTTCCCTCCTTTGTTGAGGAGGAGTTTCCAGATTCATTTGGGCAGTTGCACCTTTTGGATGTGTGCAGGACTCTGTTGCAGTATCTGCGAATTACAAATTCTTTCAGGACCTCTGATCATCTTTTTGTGCTGTTTGCAGGTCCTCGCAGAGGGTCTTCAGCGTCTAGAGCCACTATTGCCCGTTGGGTCAAAGAAGCTATCTTTTCAGCATATCTGCTGTCTGGCCGGGCTCCGCCTGAAACCTTTAAGGCACATTCCACAAGAGCGATTTCCTCTTCCTGGGTGGAAACGAGCACTATCTCTTCATGAGATTTGCAGTGCTGCAACATGGGCTTCTAAGCTCTCTTTCGCCCAACATTACAGGCTGGATGTGGCTGCCAGGAGGGATGCGCGTTTTGGAGCACAGGTGCTAGCGCATGGTGTGGCTTGTTCCCACCCTATTTAGGGATTGCTTTGTTACATCCCATAGTAATGGCTTCATCTGTTTGATGACAAGGAAGGGAAAATTAGGTTCTTACCATGATAATTTTCTTTCCTTTAGTCATAGCAGATGAAGCCATGAGCCCTCCCTGTATGATTGTCTGTATTGCAGTGATTCTGATTTTATGTGCTGTTCTTGTTTCCTAAAGTTATATTCCTTCCTTGGGGAGTCGGAAAACAGTCTTCAGGATTCTTGTTACAGTTATAGGAGGATGAGTTCATTCCCTCCAGTTCATGTTTTGGGAGGATGAGTTTATTCCCTCCAGGAGGATGCAAGTATTCCCTCCGTTTATACAAAGTGGAGGACGAGTTTATTCCCTCCAGGAGGATGAGTTCATTCCCTCCTTTTTTGAGTTTATGCCCTTGTTAAGGGGCCATCGTTAGCTGTGAGGAAAGTTCATGTTATTCCCATTGCGGTTTGCCATACTGCTTTGGAAGCTTCAAATACTGAAGAGGCAGTGGAGCTAGCTGGCCATGAGGCACTGTGAAAAGTTGAGTGCTCTCTATCTCGCCCTGCTGGTTGATGGACACAACCCATATGTAATGGCTTCATCTGCTATGACTAAAGGAAAGAAAATTATCATGGTAAGAACCTAATTTTCCCATTAACAAGTAAAACCAAACAATATAATTGCTTAACCAAAATCAAATAAATGATCAGCAATTACCACATGCATAATCCTATAAATTACTAGAGGTAAACAACAGAAATTGTGGCTAGATTGTATGTGATGACATTTACACAATTTTGGGAGCTGGAGTAAATGTATGCATGTGTAATCTAAGGAATGTATGTGTCTGGAGAGCAGTGTCTTCAAATGGTTTATTTTTGTGCATACTATGACAGTGCTTTGTGACTCTGCCTATGTTTGCCCAAACTATACACCAGAACACACTTATATACATGTTGTCTAAAAGTGTATGCTTTTGTCAGAATATACTGTTATGCAGTGCCCCATGGAATACGTTCATAAAAGCCCTTTTATATGCACAATTCTTTTAAACTAAAATTACTCCATGTACTTGTAAAGGAGAGCCGCTGAAAGTGGTAGAACTGTGTGAAAATTTTCAAGTACGAGTTTGATTCATGTTCTTATTTTCTGCAGCTGCTGTTTTATTGTTTTTGGCAAAATACTTTTTATTTGCACTTATTTATTTTTTCTACTGTCCGACTCTGACTCCTACTGATATCAGGGTGTACATTGTTCTGGATCTAAAGTACTGGTAAATATCTACTATAATAAAACTCACCCTCAACGTTCTGAGGACACTGACGTCAGTGAACCCAAGCCCTGACTTCCTTCAAAAAGGTTCGAAGGTTCGTGGTGGTGAAGCCACCAAAATTGCTCCGGGCCCTGCCCTCGATGGCGGAGCAATGGCAGAACAACGAAGGGGTTGGCCAGGGAGGGAGTGGGGGGGGGGGGGGTGTTGGCGACGAAAACCTTGCTAGCACCCGTTTGATTTGCTCTGAAACGGGCCTCTTTTACTAGTAACTTATATTTACCAGAAGTTTAGATCAGGACAAATATATATATATATGTAAATATAAAGTGGTAAATTTTACTATATATTGTGATGTTTTCTTTTGAAGCTGGAGTTGGTACATTTTGAGTGATTCTGACTCCATAGCCCTGAAGCTAAAGGACATTGACTCATTCTAAAACAGAAGTGGGCAACCTTTATACATAGAAGACCATACGAGTTTCAGTACTATCCCTGGTGGGCTGCAACATTATGTAATGTCAGAACTGGAAATACCCAAGGCTCCATAGACCAGTTGTGATGTAAAACCTTAGCTAAAAATGATGGTGTGGCTAGAGTGGCTATTCTGAAAATATTTGCAAAATACAGTATTTAAAATTGTCAGAACTCTGGTTAATGACATTTTCTGTGTATTCTTTCCATTCATTTGCATGCCTCAGGGTGCCCACCCTTGCTTTAAAATAAAAGGGGAAAAGATTAAATAGAGATGGAAGCATTCTGTTTCCATGTGTAAGTCGGTCTTAACTTCCTTATTAACTTATGTGTTTTATTTTCTTTAGGGCAATGATGAAGAAGCACTTGTGGATCTGGGCAAAACTAGTTCAACAATCAACACAAACTTTGAAAAAGAAGAGCTGGAAAGTATGTATTCCAAAACACGACATAATGCTTTGCAAAACTGTTGTATGTCCTAATACTAGTTTCTGGCCTAGTGGTTAGTGCAGTGGCCTGAGAACTTGGAGAACTGGGTTCAAGTTCCCACTGTGGCTCCTTGTGACCCTGGGCAAGTCATTTAACTTTCCATTACCCCAACTACAAAAACCTAGATTGTGAGCCCAGTAGGGACAGAGAAGCTACCTTTATAGAATATGTAAACTGCTTTGGTTGTATGACAGAGGCAGTATATAATTTTCTCTATGACTCTTTTGAGCATGAATTTGTTGCTTTTTGATGGTGCTTTTATTGTCATTTTACTGGCTTTTTTAAATTCATTATATTAAGCCTGTACTAGTCCAAACACACAATACATTTCAGTTAAAGCACATCAATACCCTTTGTACAAACTGAAGGTGCTCAGGTACCCGATAAAATGCTTATTCTATGTACCCTATATCCATCTTGTTACATGACTTGTAGTTTTACTATGGGATAATATTACACATATGTGATCATGGCTTGGGATTCTTATGTTGATCAGATGTTACAGTATTATAGAAGTGTTTGGTTCAGTATATTTAAGAAAGGAAAATCAAAGCTGCTGTTTGTGAAGTTTGTAAAGTTTCTGTCCACTAAAAGTGAAATAAAATATATGACACATTTATATAAGTGTATAGATTCCTTGTCATCAAGCAGATGAATCCATTACGAGTGGGTTGTGTCTATAAACCAGCAGGGGGGAGGTAGTGAGCACTGAAAAACCATAGTGCCTCATGGCCTGCTAGCTCCATCTGCCTCTTCAGTATTCTCTATCTCCCCAGCAGAGTGGTAGCAGCTTGTTCAAGCTCCTTCAGAAAATCTGCCTGGGGTGGCTCCTGTGCTTTTGCCAGTTGTAGTAGGGGTGTTGTGGCTGATTGTGCCCACTTTAAAGGCAAATAGGTTAGCCCTGTCCCTGTCTTTGCCCACGCTGTGGATGTAGGCACATAGGTTTGCCCTTTCCCTGCCTTTCCCACGCTACTGATCCCCCGGAGTTGGAAATTTGCCTCTTTTGCTGTTGCCTCAAACTTTCCTCAGTGTTTAAAAAAAAAAAAAAAAAAAAGTTGCATTGTGCTTTGGCGCTGCGATCCCAGGAAAGAGGTTTTCTTCTGATTGTGCAGTGTGACCGGAGCTCGGAGACTCGGTCTGGTGAGGTAAACGCATTTTGTAGCTCCTCCTGGGAGGGCCCGAGTTTGGGACGATTTTGGCGCGAATTTAGCTGTTTGTGGCAAGTACAAATCTGCAGCGGGGCTCTGTAAGGCGTGCTTTTCAGAGGGTAGAGCCGGCCCGAGCATGGCAAGTGATGTTCCTTCCCGCTCCGTGGAGCTGGCAGCGGGGAGCCATTTTGGAACAGCATGGCGCGACCCCCGCTGAGGCGGAGGGTTTGAGCCTGGAGGGGCGCCTCGTGTAGAGACTAATAAAAGAGCTGTTTGCCCCGGACTGGAACCAGGCGGCCAGGGTGAGCCATTTTCCCCTGAATTTGTTTTATTGCTGCATAATGCATACATGTTAAAAAGAGCTGTACCGCAGGGGTCCCTACTTTCTGTATCCCCTCCAGTCTGGCCTTGGATTACCGTCAGGCGCGTTTTCCCCTGACAGATGGCCACAAGACAAGCGCAGAAGGGTGGATTCCCCTTCAGAGAGTGGCGCACCCCCTTCCCCCCCCCCCCCCCCCCCCCCCCGGTCGGGATGCGAGGACCCTGAGGGGTCTGGCAGGCGTTTGTGGTCTGGAGAGCCAGAAGAAGGTGCAGGATTGCTACCGGATACAGATGATCCTTCCGCGGTGAGGATTTTCCACTGCGATGAGCTGCCAGCGCTTATTACTGATGCCTTGCAGGTCCTCTCTATAGAAGACCCTGGGAGTACTGAGACCTCTTCCGGTAATCCGAGGATGGCAAGTACTAAGAAGCCTGCTCGAGCCTTTCCTTTGCATGACTCCACCCAAGAGCTTATCACGGCTCAATGGGCTGCCCCCGAGGGGACTTTGAAAGTCGCCAGGGCTATGGGGCAATTATAGAGGAGCATTTGGCGCCTAGCAGTGCCTAAAGTGGATGCCCTAGTCACGGCTGTGACAAAACTACCGTCCCAGTGGAAGGAGGAGTTGCCCTGAAGGACATGCAGGACCGTCGCCTGGAGGCAGCTATGCAACAGTCCTTTGAAATTTCAGGCCTATCCTTACGGGCGTCTGCATGCAGCTGCTACGCTGCCCGAGCCTGCCTCGATTGGTTACAACAGGCAGTGGAACAGCCCGGAGATGGAGCGGAGCCCCTTACTGAGGTGGCACAGCGGATGGAGTCGGCCTTGTCTTTTTTTGGCTGACGCCCATTATGATCTGGTCAGAGCTTCGGCTAAACAGATGGCTGTAGCAATGGCGGCTCGCCGTCTTGTGTGGCTACGGCATTGGGCAGCTGACATGGCCTCTAAGCAAAGGTTGGTGAAGTTGCCCTTTCATGGCCTTCTCCTGTTTGGTGAGGAGTTGGAGAAAATTGTGAAAGGCCTGGGGGATGCCAAACCCCAGCGCTTACCCGAGAATAGGCCGCGGCTTTCTTCCAAGGGTCAGGCGCTTCCCTCCTCTTACAGACCTCGCTTCCGTGAAGCTAGAAGGTACCGCCCGGGGCGTTCTGCTGGGTTCACTTCGCGTGGCCGTTTTCAGCATAGGAACTCCTTTCGCTCGGACAAATGTTCCGCAGCAGCAGGCTCAAGACCTGGAGTTCAAGGGCGACCCTCTCAATGATGGTGCGCCAGCCCCCTCCTCGATTACCTGTGATAGGAGGACGACTTTCTCCCTTTCTCGAGAAGTGGGCCAAGATTTCCTCAGATCAGTGGGTCTTGGACCTGATCAGAGAAGGCTACAGAATAGAATTCAATGCCCCGATAAGAGACGTGTTTGTGGAGTCCCAATGCGGTTCTGCCGCCAACGGGTGGCGGTAGAGGAGACTTTGCAAGACTTGCTTCACATTGGGGCGGTTTCCCCCGTGCCTCCTGCCGAATGCGGCTCTGGCCGTTACTCCATTTACTTCATGGTGCCGCGAAAAGGAGGGTCTTTTTGGCCTTTCCTGGACTTAAAACAAGTCAACAAGTCTCTGAACGTGCGGCATTTTCACATGGAAACCCTGCGCTCCGTCATAGCAGCGGTACAGCCAGGAGAGTTTCTCACGTCTCCAGACCTGAAAGAAGCTTACTTGCACATACCAATTTGGCCCCCGCACCAAAGGTTTCTGCGTTTTGTGGTGATGGGAAAACATTTCTAGTTTCGGGCCTTGCCTTTTGGCCTCGCCACAGCTCCCCGAACCCCGAACCTTTTCCAAGGTAATGGTGGTAGTAGCTGCTTTTCTCAGGCGAGAGGGTATCCGGGTTCACCCGTACCTAGACGACTGGCTCATCAGAGCAGACTCTGCAGAAGAGAGTCATTAGGTTACAGCCAGAGTGTTCTCAGTACTGCAATCTCTGGGCTGGGTCGTCAATATAGCCAAAAGTCACCTGACCCCCTCTCAATCTCTAGAATATTTGTGGGTCTGGTTTGACACAGTCTCAGGGATGGTCTTCCTTCCCGAGGAGAGGCGGTGCAAGCTTCAGACCCAGGTCCATCTGCTCCTGAGGATGCCTCGCCCGCAAACTTGGGACATAGTCCAGCTCTTGGGGTCGATGACTGCTACTTTGGAAGTGGTGCCTTTGGCGAGAGCGCACCTGAGACCTCGGCAATGTTCCCTGTTTCAGCGATGGTCTCCTATATCTCAGAATTATCAATGCAGACTCGTGTGGCTCCCTGAGGCCCGGCTCAGTATGGAGTGGTGTCTCTCAGACAGCATGCTGCGGCGAGCAATGCCGCTAGTGCTCCCCGATTGGTGCCTGGTGGTAACAGATGCCAGGCTGAAGGGCTGGGGTGCACATTGCCAGGGAAGGCATGCCCAGGGTCTCTGGACACCCAAGGAGTCGGAGTGGTCCATCAATCGCTTGGAGTTGAAAGCGATTTTCCAGGCGCTTCTGGCCTTTCAATTGACCCTGGAAGGATTGGCTGTCAGAGTTCTGTCGGGCAACACAACAGCAGTGGCCTACATAAATCGCCAAGGAGGCACTCAGTGTATAGCACTAGCAGCGCAGGCCGCGCAGATTTGCCACTGGGCTGAGCTTCATCTGCAGTTACTGTCAGCAGCTCATATTGCAGGTCAGAGCAATGTGCAAGCTGATTATCTGAGCAGGAATCAAATCGACCCAGCGGAGTGGGAACTTGCAGACAAAGTATTCCTGCAGATATGTGCCAAATTGGGAAAGCCTGTAATGGATCTTATGGCGTCAAACACAAATGCCAAAGTCCCGTGCTTCTACAGCAGAAAGAGAGATCCTCGCTCAGGAGGGTTGGATGCTTTGGCTGAACCCTGGCCTCAGAGCTTCCTGTATGTGTTCCCTCCGTGGCCCTTGATTGGGCGAGTACTCCTGCGGATTCGGCTCCACCAAGGAGAGGTGGTTCTCATTGCCCTGGATTGTCCCAGGAGGCCGCGGTATGCGGACCTTCGGCGGATGCTGGTAGAGGATCCCCTGCCGTTACCTCTGGTACCAAACCTGTTGTCACAGGGCCCGGTGACCTTGGAGGACGCCTGCTGCTTTGGTCTTACGGCATGGCTATTGAGAGGGCGCAATTGAGAGGCAAGTGATGTTCCAGTAAAGTCACTTCCACTCTCCTACAGGCCTGCAAGCGTTTCACTTCTGTGGCTTATGCCAGGATTTGGCGCCAATTTGAGGCTTGGCGCGCTTCTAAAGCGATTATACCCATGCAGGCTTCTGTCTCGCCGATACTTGACTTTTTGCAGGATGGTTTACAAAAAGGCTTGGCCTATAATTCCCTGCATGTTGAAGTGGCAGCCTTGGCATGTTTTCAAGGGAAGGTCGCTGGCCTCTCTCTGGCTGTTTTCCCGGATGTGACACGGTTTCTTAGAGGGGTGCTTCGGCTCCGTCCTCTTGTGCGGGTCCCGTGTCCAGCCTGGAACCTGGGGTTAATTTTAGAGGCCCTTCAGTGTTCGCCCTTCGAGCTGCTTAGGCGAGCTTCGGAGAAGGATGTGACTTTAAAGACAGTCTTGTTGGTGGCCGTCGAGACCCATTTCTGCAGTTCTCAGAGTCCGGAGTAATGGTACGTACAGTGCCTTCCTTCATGCCTAAGGTGGTTTCAGCGTTTCACCTAAACCAGCCTATTTTCCTGCCCTCCTTTTCTAAAGAGGAGTTTCCAGAAGCCTATGGGCAGTTGCACCTTCTGGATATGCGAAGGGCTCTCTTGCAATATCTGCGCATGTCAAATGCCTTCAGGACCTCTGACCATCTTTTTGTTCTTTTTGTCAGGTCCGCGCAGAGGGTCTCCAGCGTCTAAGGCCACTATAGCCCGATGGCTCAAAGAAGCTATCTTTTCAGCATATCTGCTATCTGGCCAGCCTCTGCCTGAAGCCTTTAAGGCACATTCCACAAGAGCAATTTCCTCTTCTTGGGCTGAAACTGGAGCACTCTCTCTTCAAGAGATATGTAGTGCAGCTACTTGGGCTTTTAAGCTCTTGTTTGCCTTACAGGCTGGATGTGGCTGCCAGGAGAGACGCGCATTTTGGAGCACAAGTGCTGGCGTGTGGTGTAGCTTGTTCCCACCCTATCTAGGGATATCTTTGATACATCCCACTCGTAATGGATTCATCTGCTTGATGACAAGGGAAAATTAGGTTCTTACCTTGGTAATTTTCTTTCCTTTAGTCATAGCAGATAGAATCCATGAGTCCTCCCTCAGTAGTTCATTATGTGATTTATGTTACTTTTATGTTCAGTTTTTTCTGTAGATATGTTCCCTCATTGGGAGAAGTTGGAAAACAGTCTTCAGGATTTCTGTTCAGTTACAGGAGGGATGAGTTCATTCCCTCCTTTGAATTATAGCTCCAGTTTTGGGGCGTTCATTTGCTGTTAGGAAAGTTCATGTTGTTATGCTTTGCGGTGTGACACTGCTTTGGAAGCTTCAAATACTGAAGAGGCAGATGGAGCTAGCTGGCAATGAGGCACTATGGTTTTTCATTGCTCTCTATCTCCCCCTGCTGGTTGATGGACACAACCCACTCGTAATGGATTCATCTGCTATGACTAAAGGAAAGAAAATTAGCAAGATAAGAACCTAATTTTCCCTTCTAACATGTGCTGCCTGCTTTTCTTACTCTGACCCAGCACATTTTTTCTGTCTCCTTTGTATGAACGTCTTATCTCTGTAAAACATCTGCAGTGATTTCCCCTTTTATATGGGAGACAAGATGGATGCATACTTTCACAACTGTCATAGGGCTCTGCAGCATAGCCACAATCTCCTGGTGTACGGGGCCCTGCAGGACTGATGCAGTTTCCTGGTGCATACACTTGCAGCTATTCACAACCTGTAGAAACTCACAACTGCTATTTATTCTCTCTGCCTGCACATGAGTGTGCTGAAAAAGCAGATCTTGTGATAGACAAGATCAATGTTCTCAGTCTCCACCCGCTGGAAGGCGTGCACAACCCATCAGTTCTGTTGGGCAGTCCGGAGGGATTGAAGGAAAGCAAATTAACAGGTAGGATATAATTTCTCCCTGGATGCCCAGTCTCCTAGTCTCGTAATGTCCTCTTGTAATTTTTCACAATCCTCTTGTGATTTAACAACTTTGAATAATGTGTTGAAAATGGCAGAAACAAGTCAAGGTCAGGTAAACTCATTTGAGCTACTTTGTGTATATCTTGTTGGGCAGACTGGATGGACCGTGCAGGTCTTTTTCTGCCGTTGTCTACTATGTTACTATGTGTTGTCGGCAAATTTAATTACCTCAGTAGTTAATCCCATCTCTAGATCATTTATAAATATGTTAAAAAGCAGCAGTTCCAGCACAGACCCCTGGGGAACCCCACTATCTACCCTTCTGCATTGAGAATACTGACCATTTAACCATAATCTATTTTCTATCTTTTAACCAGTTTTTAATCCACAATAGAACACTACCTCTTATCCCATGACTCTCCAATTTCTTCTGGAGTCTTTCATGAGGTATTTTGTCAAATGCCTTTTGAAAATCCAGATACACAATATCGTCCAGCTAATCTTTATTCATATGTTTATTCACCCTTTCAGAGAAATGTAGTAGATTAGTGAGAGAGATTTTCCTTCACTAAATCCATGTTGGCTTTGTCTCATTAATCTATGCTTTTGAATATGCTGTGTAATTTTGTTCTTTACAGTAGTCTCGCCTGGCACTGACGTCAGGCTCACAGGTCTAAAATTTCCTAGATCACCTCTAGAGCCCTTTTAAAAAATCGATGTTACGTTGGCCACACTCCAATCTTCTGCTACCATGCTTGATTTTAAAGATAAATTACATATTACTAACAATAGTTCTGCAAGTTCATTTTTCAATTCTATCAGTACTCTGGGTTGAACACCATCTGATCCAGGTGATTTGCAGCTCTTCAGTTTGTCAGATTGCACCATTACATTTTCCAGGTTTATTATATTCAGTTTCTCTGACTCATCAACTTTGAATCCCATTTCAGGCACCGATATCTCTTCCAAGTTCTATAGTGTAAGTCCCGATACGAAAAATCTAGCTTCCCCCCCCCCCCCCCCCACCAAAAAAAAAAAAAAAAAAAGGGTCAGTACTACAGTTGAACTCCGCTCAGGCATTGAGGGTGCTTGTGCCAACTGCAGATCAGCTCCAGATTCGTCTTGAGGCTCTTACTATGCTTCTAGAGAGATCATCGGTGCTTGCACTTCAAAGGGTGTCAACATCAACCCATGCAGTACTGTTTTTGGCGTCGTGAGATTTGAAACCGAGAGCTCTCAATCTTCTATCTTCTCACGTTTCAAGCTTGGAGAGCCAGAGTCGCAGTGGGGAAGCTGGAGTTGTTAATGCAGCAGAAGTCAGCCAGGTGACAGAGGCTTGGGGAGGGGGGGGGGGGTTGGTTGTACATGACAGAGATAGACTGGGTGAAAGCTTGGGGGTGGGAACATGAGAGAGAGATTGGGTGTTCTCAGAGAGTGCATGAGTGTGTTATTCTGAGAAAGAGAGCACGAATATGCACAAATATGTTTTGGCCCTCTGAATGTTATGAAATATAAAATGTGACCCCTACTGTAAAGGTTTTCAGAGATTGGCTACAGTACCAAGTTATTCTCCTTCAAACGGACAACTAGGTTTCAATGTTCTTTGTGAACAAGCAGGGGGATATGGGATCCTACTCCTTGTGTCAAGAGGTAGTGGGGATGTAGTAGTGGGCCCTCCTTCATGGAATGGTCCTCCAAGCCACATACCTAACAGGAATAGACAACTGCCTGGCAGACAGACTGAGAGGGTTTTGCAACCTCACAGGTAGTCTCTCAGCATGGGCATAGCCTACAAGGTCTTCCAAGAGTGTTGCACCCCTATGGTGGATCTTTTTGCCACTCTTTTGAATATCAAGGCCCCACAGTTCTATTTCAGGCTCAGATTACACGGCAGATGCATTGGATGCCTTTCTATTCCATTTGGGGGGGGGGGGGGGGGAGGTCTTCTATATGTGTATCCTCCAGTACCTCGCATAGAGAATTCTTTGTTGAAATTCAAGCAAGACCAGGAAAGTATGATCCTAATCGCCCCTTATTGTCTGAGGCAGATCTGGTTTCCTCTTCTGGAGTTGTCCTCTGAAGATCCGTTGAGATTGGAATGTTTTCTGGCCCTCATTAAGCAGAACAAGGTATTCATTCTGGTTCCTGAGCTCCAGTCCCTGGCTCTCAAAGCAATTTGAATTCTTAGGTTTGTTGGAGGGTGTGTCTCACATCTTGCTAGCTTCCAGGAAAGACTCCACTAAGAGATGTTACTCATTTAAGTGTAAGAGGTTTTCTATCTGGTGTGAGGGCAAGTCCTTAGGTCATAAGTACATAAGTATTGCCATACTGGGAAAGACCAAAGGTCCATCGAGCCCAGCATCCTGTTTCCAACAGTGGCCAATCCAGGTCACAGATACCCGGCAAGATCCCAAAAATGTACAAAACATTTTATACTGCTTATCCCAGAAATAGTGGATTTTCCATAAGTCCATTTAATAACGGTCTATGGACTTTTCCTTTAGGAAGCCGTCCAAACCTTTTTTAAAACTCCGCTAAGGCCTTTACTACATTCTCTGTCAACGAATTCCAGAGTTTAATTATACGTTGAGTGAAGAAAAATTTCTCCTATTCGTTTTAAATTTACTACATTGTAGGTTTATCGCATGCCCTCTAGTCCTAGTATTTTTGGAAAGCGTGAACAGAGGCTTCACATCTACCCGTTCCACTCCACTCATTATTTTATAGACCTCTATCATATCTCCCCTCATCCGCCTTTTCTCCAAGCTGAAGAGCCCTAGCCGCTTTAGCCTTTCCTCATAGGGAAGTCGTCCCATCCCCTTTATCATTTTCGTTGCCCTTCTCTGCACCTTTTCTAATTCCACTATATCCTCTCACTTCTATATAATAACTGCTTGAATATCTCCTGCACCTCGCTAAGTGTGGTTTGAAAAGCAATTCTAAGGGTTCATCTCTGTGCAGTTAGTGCTAATCTCCATTTAGGAAGGAAGCCCCTCTCTGTGCAGCCTCCATCTGACTTCATGAGAGGTTTGCTATTCACAGAACCGCCTGTCAAACTTCCGACTGAGTCATGGGATTTCAATTTTGTCCTCACCCAGCTGATGAAAGCTCCTTTTGAGCCGCTTGATTCCTGTCATCTGAAGCGTTTGACCTGGAAAGTTTGTTTCTGATGGCAGTAACTTCAGCTCACAGAGTCAGTGAGCTTCAGGTCTTAGCAAGTAGTTCTCCGCACACACCATAAGTTCCTTCCTAAGATAGTGTCGGAGTTTCATCTTAGTCGTTCTGCCAACATTTTTTCCAAAACTACATGCCCATCCTGGTGAAAGTGTACTGCATACCTTTAGATTGCAAGCGAGCCTTGGCCTTCTATCTGGAGTTGGTCTTATGTGGTCCAAAGCCCATAGACAGTCCTCCCTGCTTTTTGTTTCTTTTGACCCAAACCAGATAGTATTGGCAAACGCATGACTTCTAATTGAATAGCAGATTGCATCTCCTTCACTTATGCTTAGGCAGGGCTGACTCTAGAGGGTCATGTCAAGGCTCATAATGTCAGAGCCATGGCAATGTCAGTAGCCCACTTGAGGTCAGCCTCCATAGAGGAGATATGGGAAGCTGTGATGTGGTCTTTTGTCCACATTCACATCTCATTACTGCCTTGAGCAGGATACCTGATGCAACAGCTGGTTCGGTCAGGCAATCTTAAAGAACTTGTTCGGTGTTTAGAATCCAATTCCATTCCTTATCCCAGTTTTTTTCGGTTCCAGTCTGTACCTTCAGAAGTAGTATGTAAATATTATCAGGCTAATTGACTTTGAGGTTGAGGCCTTGACATTTCAAATCCCTATTATACTAGCATTGTTTTTGGTGAGCCTGGTAGCTAGGAATTTCCAGACGTGAGAATACAATTGGCCTACTTGTCCTAGGTGAAAGCGAAGTTACTCATCTGTAGCAGGTGTTCTCCGAGGACAAGCAGGCTGCTTGTTCTCACTGATGGGTGACGTCCACGGCAGCCCCTCCAATCGGAAACTTCACTAGCAAAGTCCTTTGCTAGCCCTCGCGCGCCCGCGCGCACCGCGCATGCGCGGCCGTCTTCCCGCCCGAAACCGGCTCGAGCCGGCCAGTCTTCTTTTGTCCGCACTCGGTACGGTCGTGTTTTCGCCGTGTCGAGCCCCGGAAAGTCGACCTCGCGCGTCCAATTTGTTTTGAACGTGTTTTTTTCCTTCGGGAAAGCTTTGTCCTAGTCGGGAAGTGCTCCGGAAACCCCCCGCCGGGTTTCGTGTAAATCCTCCCCGTACTTCCAGCTTTTTTGCCCCGGTAAGTTTTCTTTCGTCGTCGGGGTAGGCCTCTTTTCGGCCTCGGTCGAGATTTTTTCTCCCTCTAAATTTGGTGCTTCAAATTTCGCCATTTCGGCTTTTGATTTCGCCGGCGTGATTTTTCCGCCCATGACATCGAAGCCTTCCAGCGGCTTCAAGAAGTGCACCCAGTGCGCCCGGGTTATCTCGCTCACTGATCGACACTCGTCGTGTCTTCAGTGTCTGGGGGCCGAGCACCGCCCTCAGAACTGCAGTCTGTGTTCCCTGCTTCAAAGGCGGACTCAGGTAGCGAGACTAGCCCAGTGGAACGTGTTGTTCTCGGGCTCTTCGTCGGCATCGGCACCGGGATCTTCGAGTGCATCGACGTCGTCAGCGTCCAGACCATCTTCCTCGGCCGCCCCTGCATCGAGTGCATCGAGGCATCGGGCCTCTGCATCGGCGCCGAGACATCGGATAGCTGCATCGACGTCGGTGGTACCAGGACCTCGTCTGCTGATGTCGTCGGACGGTGGTGCATCGGGTGGAGTGCAGGTGAGGGCTGTCCATTCCCCTGCTGGTGGCGGTGAGCCCTCGGGTGGGTCTCCTCCTACCCTGAGGGCTCCTGCGGTACAGCCCCCCCGAGATCGACCTTCTTCAGTCTCGGCCCCGAGGAAGCGACGGATGGATTCGACGTCCTCCTCGTCGGTGCCGGGGAGCTCTGGTGACATGCTTCGGAAGAAATCGAAGAAGCATCGACACCGGTCTCCTCCCCGTGTCGGCACCGAGAGCTCTGGGTCGCCGAGGGATTCGGCACCCAGCAGGCATCGGCACCGAGAGGACCGCTCACCCTCTGTTCAGGAGGTGTCGATGCGCTCCGCTCTGGACAGCCCGGAACAGCCTCCACGCCCGGAACAGGTACTGACGTCGACGCCTGCATCGACCTCTCAGCCTTTCTCTGCAGCCGCTCTAAACGAGAGCCTCCGGGCCGTTCTCCCAGAGATTCTGGGAGAGCTGTTGCGCCCTACCCCTCCGGTACCGGCGGTGCTTGCGCCACCGGTACCGTCGAGCGTGGCGCCGGCTGGCCCATCGCCCAGGTTGAGGTCCCCGACGTCGGTACCGCGTGCGGTACCGACCGCGGCCACCTCCCAGGAAGGCTCCCCGACTACGTCGGCGGAGGGAGCTTCGCCGATGCGGGCGAGGGAGTCTACCTCTCGACGCCCCCATCGTGGACGGGGTTCCACGGAGTCGAGCAGGGCGAGGTTGCAGACACAGGTCCGTGAACTTGTGTCTGACACCGAGGGTGAGGCCTCGTGGGAGGAAGAGGAAGATCCCAGATATTTCTCTGACGAGGAGTCTGAGGGTCTTCCGTCTGATCCCACTCCCTCTCCTGAGAGACAGCTTTCTCCTCCCGAGAGTCTGTCTTTTGCCTCCTTTGTCCGGGAGATGTCTACGGCCATCCCCTTCCCGGTGGTTGTGGAGGACGAGCCCAGGGCTGAAATGTTTGAGCTCCTGGACTATCCTTCTCCACCTAAGGAAGCGTCCACTGTTCCCTTGCACCATGTCCTGAAGAAGACATTGCTTGCGAACTGGACCAAGCCATTAACTAATCCCCACATTCCCAAGAAGATCGAGTCCCAGTACCGGATCCATGGGGACCCAGAGCTGATGCGCACTCAGTTGCCTCATGACTCTGGAGTTGTGGATTTGGCCCTAAAGAAGGCTAAGAGTTCTAGGGAACATGCTTCGGCGCCCCCGGGCAAGGACGCTAGAACCTTAGACTCCTTTGGGAGGAAGGCCTACCATTCCTCTATGCTCGTGTCCAAGATCCAGTCTTACCAGCTCTACACGAGCATACACATGCGGAATAATGTGCGGCAGTTGGCGGGCTTGGTTGATGCTCTTCCCCCTGAGCAAGCCAAGCCTTTTCAGGAGGTGGTCAGGCAGCTGAAGGCGTGCAGAAAATTCCTGGCCAGAGGAGTTTATGACACTTTTGATGTTGCGTCCAGGGCCGCTGCTCAAGGTGTGGTGATGCGCAGGCTCTCATGGCTGCGTGCCGCCGACCTGGAGAATAGAATCCAGCAGCGGATTGCGGACTCGCCTTGCCGTGCGGATAACATTTTTGGCGAAAAAGTCGAGCAGGTGGTAGAGTCTCTCCACCAGCGGGACACCGCATTCGACAAGTTCGCCCGCCGGCAGCCTTCAGCTTCTACCTCTACAGGTAGACGATTTTTCGGGGGAAGGAAGACTGTTCCCTATACTTCTGGCAAGCGTAGGTACAATCCTCCTTCCCGACAGCCTGCGGCCCAGGCTAAGCCCCAGCGCGCTCGCTCTCGTCAGCAGCGTGCGACTCAGCAAGGCCCCGCGGCTCCCCAGCAAAAGCAAGGGGCGAGCTTTTGACTGGCTCCAGCAGAGCATAGCCGACATCCAAGTGTCAGTGCCGGGCGACCTGCCTGTCGGAGGGAGGTTGAAAGCTTTTCACCAAAGGTGGCCTCTCATAACCTCCGATCAGTGGGTTCTCCAAATAGTCCGGCAAGGATACACTCTCAATTTGGCTTCAAAACCTCCAAATTGTCCACCGGGAGCTCAGTCCTACAGCTTCCAGCACAAGCAGGTACTTGCAGAGGAACTCTCCGCCCTTCTCAGCGCCAATGCGGTCGAGCCCGTGCCATCCGGGCAAGAAGGGCTGGGGTTCTATTCCAGGTACTTCCTTGTGGAAAAGAAAACAGGGGGGATGCGTCCCATCCTAGACCTAAGGGCCCTGAACAAATATCTCGTAAAAGAAAAGTTCAGGATGCTTTCCCTGGGCACCCTTCTCCCCATGATTCAGCAAAACGATTGGCTATGCTCTCTGGACTTGAAGGATGCCTACACACACATCCCGATACTGCCAGCTCACAGACAGTATCTGCGATTTCAGCTGGGCACACGCCACTTCCAGTACTGTGTGCTACCCTTTGGGCTCGCCTCTGCGCCCAGGGTGTTCACAAAGTGCCTAGCTGTGGTAGCAGCGGCGCTTCGCAGGCTGGGGGTGCACGTGTTCCCATATCTCGACGATTGGCTGGTGAAGAACACATCCGAGGCAGGAGCCCTGCAGTCCATGCAGATGACTATTCGCCTCCTGGAGCTACTGGGGTTTGTGATAAATTACCCAAAGTCCCATCTTCTCCCAGTGCAGAAACTCGAATTCATCGGAGCCCTGCTGGATTCTCGGACGGCTCGCGCCTATCTCCCAGAGGCGAGGGCCAACAACTTGTTGTCCCTCGTCTCGCGGGTGCGAGCGTCCCAGCAGATCACAGCTCGGCAGATGTTGAGATTGCTGGGCCACATGGCCTCCACAGTTCATGTGACTCCCATGGCCCGCCTTCACATGAGATCTGCTCAATGGACCCTAGCCTCCCAGTGGTATCAGGCCGCCGGGGGTCTAGAGGACGTGATCCACCTGTCCACGAGTTTTCTCGAATCCCTGTATTGGTGGACGATTTGCTCCAATTTGACTCTGGGACGTCCCTTCCAAATTTCTCAGCCTCAAAAAGTGCTGACCACGGATGCGTCTCTCCTGGGATGGGGAGCTCATGTCGATGGGCTTCACACCCAAGGAAGGTGGTCCCTCCAAGAAAGCGATCTACAGATCAATCTTCTGGAGTTGCGAGCGATCTGGAACGCTCTGAAGGCTTTCAGAGATCGGCTGTCCCACCAAATTATCCAAATTCAGACAGACAATCAGGTTGCCATGTACTATGTCAACAAGCAGGGGGGCACCGGATCTCGCCCCCTGTGTCAGGAAGCCGTCAGCATGTGGCTCTGGGCTCGCCGTCAAGGCATGGTGCTCCAAGCCACATATCTGGCAGGCGTAAACAACAGTCTGGCCGACAGGTTGAGCAGGATTATGCAACCTCACGAGTGGTCGCTCAATTCCCGTGTGGTGCGACAGATCTTCCAGGCGTGGGGCACCCCCCTGGTGGATCTCTTCGCATCTCAAGTGAACCACAAGGTCCCTCAGTTCTGTTCCAGGCTTCAGGCCCACGGCAGACTGGCGTCGGATGCCTTCCTCCTGGATTGGGGGGAAGGTCTGCTGTATGCTTATCCTCCCATTCCTCTGGTGGGGAAGACTTTGTTGAAACTCAAGCAAGACCGAGGCACCATGATTCTGATTGCTCCCTTTTGGCCGCGTCAGATCTGGTTCCCTCTTCTTCTGGAGTTATCCTCCGAAGAACCGTGGAGATTGGAGTGTTTTCCGACCCTCATCTCGCAGGACGAAGGGGCTCTTCTGCATCCCAACCTCCAGTCCCTGGCTCTCACGGCCTGGATGTTGAGGGCGTAGACTTTGCCTCTTTGGGTCTGCCAGAGGGTGTCTCCCGCATCTTGCTTGCTTCCAGGAAAGACTCCACTAAGAGAAGTTACTTCTTTCATTGGAGGAGGTTTGCCGTCTGGTGTGACAGCAAGGCCCTAGATCCTCGCTCTTGTCCTACACAGACCCTGCTTGAATACCTTCTCCACTTGTCTGAGTCTGGTCTGAAGACCAACTCCGTAAGGGTTCACCTTAGTGCAATCAGTGCATACCATTACCAAGTGGAAGGTAAGCCGATCTCAGGACAGCCTTTAGTTGTTCGCTTCATGAGAGGTTTGCTTTTGTCAAAGCCCCCTGTCAAGCCTCCTACAGTGTCATGGGATCTCAACGTCGTTCTCACCCAGCTGATGAAACCTCCTTTTGAGCCACTGAATTCCTGCCATCTGAAGTACTTGACCTGGAAGGTCATTTTCTTGGTGGCAGTTACTTCAGCTCGTAGAGTCAGTGAGCTTCAGGCCCTGGTAGCCCAGGCCCCTTACACTAAATTTCATCATAACAGAGTAGTCCTCCGCACTCACCCTAAGTTCTTGCCAAAGGTGGTGTCGGAGTTCCATCTGAACCAGTCAATTGTCTTGCCAACATTCTTTCCCCGTCCTCATTCCTGCCCTGCTGAACGTCAGCTGCACACATTGGACTGCAAGAGAGCATTGGCCTTCTATCTGGAGCGGACACAGCCCCACAGACAGTCCGCCCAATTGTTTGTTTCTTTTGATCCCAACAAGAGGGGAGTGGCTGTAGGGAAACGCACCATATCCAATTGGCTAGCAGATTGCATTTCCTTCACTTACGCCCAGGCTGGGCTGGCTCTTGAGGGTCATGTCACGGCTCATAATGTTAGAGCCATGGCTGCGTCGGTAGCCCACTTGAAGTCAGCCACCATGGAGGAAATTTGCAAAGCTGCGACGTGGTCATCTGTCCACACATTCACATCTCATTACTGCCTGCAGCAGGATACCCGACGTGACAGTCGGTTCGGGCAGTCAGTTCTTCAGAACCTGTTTGGGCTTTAGGATCCAACTCCACCCCCCGAGGGCCCTGTTCGTTCTGTTCCAGGCTACACTCTCAGTTAGTTGGTAAATTTTTTAGGTCAATCTCAGTTATGTCCTCGCCGTTGCGAGGCCCAATTGACCAATGTTGTTGTTTTGAGTGAGCCTGGGGGCTAGGGATACCCCATCAGTGAGAACAAGCAGCCTGCTTGTCCTCGGAGAAAGCGAATGCTACATACCTGTAGAAGGTATTCTCCGAGGACAGCAGGCTGATTGTTCTCACAAACCCGCCCGCCTCCCCTTTGGAGTTGTGTCTTCCCTTGAAGTGTATTGTCTTGCTACATACTGGACTGGCCGGCTCGAGCCGGTTTCGGGCGGGAAGACGGCCGCGCATGCGCGGTGCGCGCGGGCGCGCGAGGGCTAGCAAAGGACTTTGCTAGTGAAGTTTCCGATTGGAGGGGCTGCCGTGGACGTCACCCATCAGTGAGAACAATCAGCCTGCTGTCCTCGGAGAATACCTTCTACAGGTATGTAGCATTCGCTTTCTCCGAGGACAGCAGGCCAAGTATCCTCATGTACCCTCCCACCTCCCCTTAGAGAGTTGTATTCTTTTGCTATTTTACATTCTGAGGGACCCACGCTCGCACATTGGGTAGGAAGGCACCAGCACATGGCATCGTGGGGTGCTGCTAGAAATGTCTGTAATCATCTCGCTAGTCAGTGTCCACACCAGGCTACATCGGATGATGTCATCCAGATGTGAGGATACTTGGCCTGCTGTCCTCTGAGAACACCTGCTACAGGTGAGTTACTTTGGTTTACCCTTTAAAATACTGTTAAGACAAGGGTGATACTACATAAGACTAATTGGAAGAATTATTTTTTCATTCAGCTCACAGTTTAGCTGTGGAATTTATTGCCAGAAGATGTGGTCGAGATAGTTAGCATACCTGGGTTTAAAAGGATATAAACAAGTTCTGGAGCATATCCAGTAACCATAGTTTGACTACTGTTGCTGAGTGAGTATGCTTTGCACCCTTTCCTTTGTTCTGGCTGCTGCTCATTTAGTAAATGTCGATTGTTTTCCCCAGAGTAACTAATTTTCATTTGACATCATGCAGCTTGCTAGATTTTGATTAGTTTTATGTCGCAGAATTTGGTACTCCTGGACCATCTGCATTCATAGTGATGACAGATTTTGGAAGCACAGTACCAAATTATCCATTTTGAAGTATGTAATTAAAGCAACATTCTTAAAGTCAATTGATGTTAAAACATGGTTATTATTCAAAAATGCTACTTCTGTGTCTCTTATAAAGGACATTGTAATGATGGGTCTGTTAGGCATCTTTGTTTTAAAATCTGGACAGATTAAAATAGCAAATTCTCATGAGAAACACTTCCATTAAAATGCTGAAAGTATTTTTTTAAATAGATATTTTGAATAAAGCGCTTGGCCTATAGTCGGAGCCATATGCCTGGTGTGACCTGAAACAGATTTGAATTTTTGTTCTTGGCTTGCCTGCTGACAACTTTTTTTTTTTTTTTTTTTAATATCTTTAGCTATGGGAGACCACTGTCTTTTTTTTGTTGTACTACATACACATGTATTTCATAAGCTAATGTGTATGTTGAACAAAATTCATCTTATGAATGTAGGTGTTTCTGGTTGGGATTGAGGATGGCACAGGAATATATGTGTATGTATATATATACATATATATATATATATATATATATATATATATATATATAAACAACAATCAAGACTTATGATTTATTCAGGCCACACAGGTGGGTGACATTGCATGTAGCTGGGTCAGAACAGTTCTCCGAGAACTCAATTTATTATAAGTTCGGAACATACGTGGCCCTTGTGTTGAGCAGACCTTTCAGCTTTTCACGTTTGTTTTATCCATGCAATCAGATAGTCAAGCTTCTCCTGATAATTTTCTTTAAACTACATTGTTGCCAATTGGGTTTTTTTCCTTCAGTTTATATATCCTCAATATATGATTCCTTAATGTTTAATCTGTATGATTGGATTGTATCCCCTTTCTACCAACAGATGGAGATATACTGGTGATGCCACTGAAGAAATCAATTTAAGGATTGGTGCTCTCCAGCAGATTGGTCCTAGGCCTATCTCCCAGCTGTGCAAGCTAAAGCAATACCAATTGTTGAGCTTTTAATGCCTCTATGCCAAGAACTTGCCTTGGTAGAGTGCAGAGCTTGACTCATTTGTCCTTGGGTGTTTAATTTTGTGTGGCTTTGCAGGGTGCTGTGAGCCCTCATCTCCCCTCTTCTACCCTCTGTATCCATTTGGGAATATCACCTGGGCTCCCTTAAAAAAAAAATTGGCAGAAAGGCAGTCAATGATTTGGATCAACAACAAACGGAACAACCATTGGATGTCTCAGCAATTTTACAGACTCCGACTGCAGATTTGACAACATCAGCAATTCTATTAATAACATTGGCATTGTCCATGGATAAAATGTTAATTATGAAAAATTTTTTCCATAGAAGAGAGAGGGAATTCCTGGGATTCAAAGTCTGCATATTCCCAGATGTATCCAAAGACACCCAAAAAAACGTAGGCAATTTCTTTTGTTAAAACCAGGGGTGCTCAAGTTGGGGGCAACCTTTTTCTTACGATATCCTTGTAAGTGTATAGTATACCATCATGCGGTTAAGTATGTGTTTTTTGAATCAGTTCAACTTTCTGAATTTATTACAGCCAGAACTCCTTAGAGGTTAGCTCTGAATGGATTATAGACACAGATATTAGACCGGTTTAATTTTCCTTTGAATTTACCTAATTTAATTCTCCAAATTGTTAATCTTGGATCTACAACTGTGGACTTGAGTGTACCCAGTCAAGTACATATTTCTTTATTATTGTTATTAAGATGTTATTGATGAAGGTACCTTTTCTTGTTTCAAATATGATTGTTATAAATATTTGAAATCAATAAATATATTAAAAGAAAAAAAATTGGCTGGGTGAAATCCATACCTGAGCGCTGAATGTCAGGAGGGGTGGGGGGAAGTGGGTGGAGCAGGAGCCCAATGAGGCACAGGGTTTCTATGAGGCATGAGGTATGCAGCTACTGGCTCCCTCTTCCCATTGTGATTGGTCATTTCTGATGTCATAGCCCTGGGGGGGACCTCCTTTAGAGGTGCCTGAGGGTGCTTCTGCCTCCATATCGGGATCCATGACCCAACACATTTGGAGGGCAAAGCAGCCATTTTATTTCCTGCTGCTGTGGAGGAGTAGCCTAATGGTTAGTGAAGTGGGCTGAGAACCTGTGAAACTGGGCTGTATTCCTACTGCAGCTTTTTGTGACCCTGGGCAAGTCACTTAACCCTCTATTTCCCCAGTTACACTTTTATGAGCCCACTAGGGAGACAGAAACGGCATTATCCAAAGTCTGTAATGACCTGTTCCTCGCCAAATCCAAAGGTCATTACTCCATCCTCATTCTCCTCGACCTATCCGCCGCTTTTGACGCTGTCAATCACAACTTACTTCTTGACACACTGTCCTCTCCTGGTTCTCCTCTTATCTCTCCCATCGTACCTTCAGAGTACACTCTCATGGCTCTTCCTCCACTCCTATCTCGCTCTCTGTTGGAGTCCCTCAGGGTTCTGTCCTTGGACCCCTTCTTTTCTCTATCTACACCTCTTCCCTGGGCTCCCTGATCTCGTCTCATGGCTTCCAGTATCATCTTTATGCTGACGACACCCAGCTTTATCTCTCCACACCTGACATCACTGCAGAAACCCAGGCCAAAGTATCGGCCTGCTTATCCGACATTGCTGCCTGGATGTCCAACCGCCACCTGAAACTGAACATGGCCAAGACCGAACTTCTTGTCTTCCCACCCAAACCCACTTCTCCTCTACCTCCACTCTCTATCTCGGTTGATAACACCCTCATCGTCCCTGTTTCATCTGCCCGCAACCTCGGTGTCATCTTTGACTCCTCCCTCTCCTTCTCTGCACATATCCAGCAGATAGCCAAGACCTGTCGCTTCTTCCTCTATAACATTAGCAAAATCCGCCCTTTCCTCTCTGAGCACACCACCCAAACTCTCATCCACTCGCTCGTTACCTCTCGCCTTGACTACTGCAACCTACTCCTCACTGGTCTCCCACTTAGCCACCTATCCCCCTTCAGTCCGTTCAGAACTCTACTGCACGTCTTTTCTTCCGCCTGAACCGATACACTCATATCACTCCTCTCCTCAAGTCACTTCATTGGCTTCCGATCAGGTACCACATTCAGTTCAAGCTTCTGCTACTAACCTACAAATGTACTCGATCTGCAGCCCCTCCTTACCTCTCAACCCTCATCTCCCCTTACGTTCCTACCCGTAACCTCCGCTCTCAAGACAAATCCCTCCTTTCAGTACCCTTCTCCACCACCGCCAACTCCAGGCTCCGCCCTTTCTGCCTCGCCTCACCCCACGCATGGAACAAACTCCCCGAGCCCATACGCCAGGCCCCCTCCCTGCCCATCTTCAAATCACTGCTTAAAGCCCACCTCTTCAATGTCGCCTTCGGCACCTAACCTCTACACCTCTACCCAGGAAATCTAGACTGTCCCAACTTGACATTTCGTTCTTTAGATTGTAAGCTCCTTTGAGCAGGGACCGTCCTTCTTTGTTTAATTTGTACAGCGCTGCGTAACCCTAGTAGCGCTCTAGAAATGTTAAGTAGTAGTAGTAGTACCTGCATATAATATATGGTAAACTGCTTTGGTTGTATCTACAGAAAGGTGGTATATCAAATCCATGATCCTTTACTCTTAATGTAGCAGGAAGTCTCAACCCCACATTGAGGCTTGATGGGGTGGAGGTCAGTGGTTCTTCATCTGTTTGGAGCCCTTGGGAATCCTCTAGTACTGACTGGCTGCTGCAAGTGGTCCTACTGGTTTAGCAGGCTCAGGCAGCTGATTCTAGACTCTTTGTGAAAATGCCAAGCACAATCTTTAGGATGATCTATAAAATGTTTATTATCCAAATGTGACATATATCAATGCTGACAGTCTTAATCCAACGTAGGCTGTGTTTTGGCACCCAAGCCTTCGTCAGGGGTTCTTTCATGTCAGCCATATAAATAAGTCAGGATAATGATCAAAATATCAGACTAAAAAAGCTTATTGCCTTGAGAGTTAGTTCTAGAGCACGAAAGTTAGAGAAATGCCTCTGACCAAGTGATAATAAACATTTTGTTGATCATCCTGAAGATTGTGCTTGGCATCTTCTATTCCTGTTGTCTTTGATGGCTTGTGGAAGACTTAGCTTCCTGTTTTGCTTCTAGCTTTTCTTTGACAGTACGGACCACCTCTTGGCCTAGGGGTCCATGATGGGAGGGAGGGGCACTCCTCTAGAGCCAAGAGGCACAGGAGTTACCTTTTGCAGTAGTAATGAAAAAAAAACAAGTAATTAAGTGACACTAAAAAAGTGTGAAATACTAAGTTCAGTCACGAAGAACCTACACATTGGCAACACTATTCTTTTAAAGATAAGTGTGAATCCTTGCTTTTTAATGATTGTGAAATTAAGGAATTGTTTGTATCTTTTGCATATTCGCCTATATGTTGAGTGGTCAACTTGAACTTAAAGGGACTATTTAGTGACTGTCATATGAGTTGACACACAGGGAACTGTCTGATGATGGTATGTAATTGAGGAGAGGTGTGAGTGACATAGGGGCTCATTTTTGAAGCCCTTAGACTTACAAAGTTTCATAGGTTACTATATAACTTGTCCTAGTGCTTTGAAAATACGCCTCTTTGTCTGGTTGACTTGGGTTCTCTGTGTTTATTATATGCTGTAACCCTCCCGAGCATGGATTTGGCCATTTTTCTCAGTATTAAATGTGTCACACTGAGAAAAATGGCCAAATCCATGCTCAGGAGGGTTACAGCATATAATAAACACAGAGTGGGATTTTGGGTTTTTTTTTTGTTTATCTTTTTGGATTTTTTTTTGTTACTGAATTCCATACTAGCAAAAGCAGCTAATGATGTCTTTTTAAACCTCAGCTATGGGCTCTCCTTCTGCAGTTTCAGCTAGACACCTGGCGTAGCTGTGGAAATCCAGTATGCATGAAGATGTCCACTCATAGCTAATGCACCTTGTAAGGGAGGCTCCATATTTGAAGGGAATGAGTGGAGGAGACTGACATGATTAAAAATAATTGTTCCACTGTTCAACTCTTGGCAGTCCAGCCCTCTACATCAACCACCTCTGCCAAAAAAGCATTTCTTTCAATCCATTGTCAACATGGCTGCTATTATTGCAAAATATTTAATTACCAAAATACAACTTCAGGCTCAGTGTTCTGGTGTATCCTAAGCTACAACAAAGAAAAAAAGTCTTAGCCTAAGCAGCCCACTTCTGTTCAAATTAAGCAGCATCCTGTCTTTTGATATACTACAGACCTCCTGCCTCTACAAAATATTTATCCTCCCTACCATTTGGGGTGGGGGGCAGAGTTCAACTCTTTCTGGTTTGGCAGGCAGTTATGATGGGCAGATAGGTCCTTTCTATAGTCTTGGAGGGATATTGTGTGATTTACCAGTTACCCCCCAGATTGCCCTCTACCATGGACCAAACCTCCTCCTTGCCTGCTTTTTGCAGGAGGAAGTCCCTCTTCTCCAAACCAAATCTATAGAATTTGTATTGCCACAGGTGAAGAATCAGTTTTTTACTCAAGGTGTACAAGACAATACTTCACATCAACCATTCAGAACCCAGGGCAATCTTCTGTGCCCTACAAGTGTTCCTTCACAGTTCTTCACGGATTCAGATAGATAATGGAATAGTAGTGTTTTATATGAGTAAGCAAGGAGGACCAGGCTCTCTGCACATTTGTCAAGAAGCAGCCAAAAATTTGGAACTTTGCTGTAGCCAACGGTAATCAGATACAGGCCACTTAACTACCTGAACCACAGAATCGGTTGGCCAACAAACTGCAAGGTGCTCGGCCTCACAAGTGATCCCTTGATGAGATACTTCCAGATTGACTATTTTTTGCCAGCAGGGAGAGCACAAAGCTTCCTCTGTACTGTGCCATTCTTTCCTCTCCCATCCCTGCCTCCTTATCTAGTTCTAGATACCTTGGCAGTTCTATGGACTTGGCTGTTTCACTCTAGCTTACCCTCCAATCCCTCTTCATACTGATAGTTCTGCACAAGTTCCATTAAAGCTGGGCACCATGATTTCTTTTAGTTTCTTGGTTTTTTTCCACACATTTTGTGTTTTTGTGCACATTGTGGAGGGAATTAATAAATCGTGCTCAAAAATAATCACCCAAAAAAGATGGGCACTGAGTGCGAATGTATAAAAAGTGTTACATACTTTATAGAATCGCACTTAGCATTGATTCCTGCACACAAACTTTGGGCACCAGACTTAAGCCAGCTGGGCACACTGAGGCAGTGTTCTGTAACAACATGCATAAATAACTTTTCGGAATGCCCTTCATATGCCCATGGCCACACCATCTTTTCAGGTATGCACTATGGGAGTTAGGTGCTCTGCCTTATAGAATAGTGCACAGCGAGATGCGTGCCCAAAATGAGTGTCAGTTAACCTCAATTGGTTGTTAGTACCCAATTATTAATTCTGAGCTCATTATTCAATTAATTTGCACATGCATCTTGGAAGCATCCCCAATTTTTGATGCACAAATCTGGGTGCCATATATGAAATCTGGTGGTATATGTGCAAGAACGTTTTTGTGCACACACATCAATTATACATACAGTACCTCATAGAAATATAAACTCATATGTGCTACTTTATGTGTATACCTGACCTTGATTTGTATCTTCCATTTTCAGGGCGCAGACCGTAGAAGTCTGCCCTGCCTCCCCCCACTAGCTCTGCCACCCAATCTCCGCTAAGCTTCTGAAGCTCCATTCCTTCTGAACAGGATTTCTTTAGGTTTATGCCAAGCATTTTTGAATTCCATTACCGTTTTCATCTCCACCACCTCCCGCGGGAGGCCATTCCATTTAGTCTCGGATCTTGCAACTTATTGACTTTCAGGAAATTCACTATCCTTTTCTTCATCATCGCTTCCATTACTTTTCCAATAACCGAAGTGAGGCTTACCGGCCTGTAGTTTCCAGCTTCTTCCCTATCACCATTTTTGTGAAGAGGGACCACATCCGCTGTTCTCCAATCCCACGGAACCTCTCCCATCTCCAAGGATTTATTAAATAAATCTTTAATAGGACCCGCCAGAACCTCTCTGAGCTCCCTCAATATCCTGGGGTGGATCCCGTCCAGTCCCATGGCTTTGTCCACATTTTGATTTTCAAGTTGTTCATACACACTGTCTTCCGTGAACGGTGCTATATCCACTCCATTCTCATATGTACTTTTGCCAGTCAATCGTGGTCCTTCCCCAGGATTTTCTTCTGTGAAAACTGAACAAAAGTATCTATTTAGCAAAGTTGCTTTTTCTTCATCATTATCTACATAGCGGTTTGCAGCATCTTTCAGTCTCACAATTCCCTTTTTAGTCATTCTCCTTTCACTAATATACCTGAAGAAATTTTTGTCACCCCTCCTTACATTTCTAGCCATTTGTTCTGCTTGCGCTTTCGCCAGACATATCTCTCTGTTGGCTTCTTTCAGTTTCATCCGGTATTCCTCTCCATGTTCCTCTTTTTGAGTTTTACTGTATTTCAGGAATGCCAGCTCTTTAGCCTTTATTTTCTCAGCCACTTGCTTGGAGAACCATATCGGTTTCCTTTTTCTCTTGCTTTTATTTACTCTTCTTACATAGAGGTTTGTGGCCCTGTTTATAGCTTCTTTCAGCCTGGACCACTGTCCTTCCACTTCTCATACGTTCCTCCCAGCCCATCAGCTCCTTCCTCAGGTATTCCTCCATTTTACTAAAGTCAGCACGCTTGAAATCCTGGACTTTGAGTTTTGAGTGGCACCCACTCGGACATTTGACACACTATCCCCATTTGTGAGCACCAGATCCAGCGTCGCTCCCTCCCTTGTGGGTTCCATCACCATTTGTCTGAGCAGCGCACTTTGGAAAGCATCCACGATCAATCTACTTCTTTCCGATTGCACAGATGGAACTTTCCAATCTACATCCGGCAGATTGAAATCTCTCAGCAACAGCACCTCTCTTCTTTACCAACTTTTGAATATCTGCGATCAGATCTTTATCTAATTCCTCCAATCCTGTTGGAGGTCTGTAGACAACACCCATGTGGACAGAGGTTCTGTCATCTCTTTTTAAGGTTATCCATATCACTTTTTCCTTTCCCCAGGTCCCTGTCATTATAGTCACTGTGATATCATTTCTCAGATACAGAGCTACTACTCCATCTTTACGACCATCTCTATCCTTCCTAAATAGATTATAGCCTCGTATGTTTGCATCCCATTCATGGGAACCATTGAGCCACGTCTCCGTGATTGCAACAGCGTCTAAGTCTGCCTCCAGCATCAGGGCTTGAAGGTCATGAACTTTATTGCTTAGACTGCGAGTATTTGTGGTCATCGCGTTCCATCTACATTTCTGTGGAATCCCTTTCTTCTTTTTTCTTGTTTAGTCTCACTTCCTGCTGCGTTGGTAAGAAGTGATTTGCTAAGATTGTTGTTTTCATTGCTTTCTTTTCTACTGGCGCATCTTGTTGTTAGATTTAGCTGGGGGTGACCACTTGAAGTGAACTGCCTCCATATGCCACCTCCGCTTTTTAGTTTAAATGCCTAGAAATATATTGTCTGAATTTCTCCCCAAGGATTTTTAAAATTTTTTTCTCTGCTATTTTTGCATAATGTCCTAGAAGCCAAAGACGAGTGGGTTCAAGTGCACATATTGCAAGACATTATGTTAAAAGTAGATACCCATGATATGTGCTTGCCAGGGCTGGGACCTAGAATGATGATCTAATTATGGGGTCTCTCAAAAAATATCAACTAGTAAATGGAAAGAGGTTCAACTCTAGTTAATATACCGCAAATGGTAAAATACAAGTAGCTTGCAAATTCAAATACAAGTTAGTCAGAAAAAGGAAAGAAATGGAGAGATACATAAGGGAGCAAGGTTACAAATTGGGCAGGGGGATGGGGTAGGAGAAATTAACACTAAACAAAGTAAGAGGTAGGAAAGGAGTGATTACGCAAAAGTGAGGTGCTGGCCAGGGCCTTCAAAAGGAAGGCATCATGACTAATATCAAGTGAGTCCATGGAGCAATTTTAAGTGGTGCTAAATGCCTTAGTAAAGAAATATGTTTTCAAGCTAACTTTGTAGTTTGTAAAGGATAACTGATCCAAGGCTAAGGGGTACTGAATTACAGAGGGTAGGAGCAATTACAGAAAAACAGGTAGATCTAGCTCTGTGTGACTGGATCTGTAAATGCATAGCAACAGTGAGTAAATATTGATGGGAGGAACACAGAACAAGTGAGAGAACATAGGGGATAAGTAATCTGAATAAAAACTGAGGAAGTCCTGAGTGTAATCTTTCCACTTGGGTTTATTGCAGTGTAAAATTAAAAAAATATATATATAGTTCTTTGATATGTTGTTCTTTTCTGTCACTAAATATAAGCAGTTTGGTTTCATTAGAAGTAGATAATTCTGAGGTAGAGAAGTGTGTCCTAATTGTCTGTCTGGTTAAGAGAAAAAAAAACAAACCCTGGTTTATAAGTTTACCCAGTCGATAACCCTGATTTCAAAGCATTCACTGAAATGATTCCAGTAAATTTGTAGTTTGAAAGCTACCTTGAACAATTAGGTGGTTTCTTATACCTGCCCTGGGGGACCCACTGGCCAGTAGTGTTTATGGGATATCTACAACGAATATGCAAGAGATAAATTTGCATGCCTACTTTTTTCAGTGTATGCAGATCTCTTTTATATATATATATATATATATATATATATATATATATATATTCATTATCATCCAAAATATGTATACAAAATAATATACATATAACAAAATTATAACATAACTATCATAAACATCTTATAAATCTCCAGTGATACCAGAAAATGTTCAAAACCCCCTGGGATATGCCCATTGAAGACATAAGCTAAACACAATGCCTTACTTTTACAAACTGTCATACATTAATGATAAGACAATACATAATACTTAGTTTAAACGCTGTCTCATGATGTTCCATTTATAATGCATTCTTGTCCATCCGCTCTTAAAATCAGTCACCAAAATCAGAGATAGTCCTGCACGATAGAACTGAAGTCCAAAGAGCAATATCAGTTTTTCACAAACAAAATATTCAGTCGCATCTGTAGCTGAAATTTTCAAATCAACGTAGTGTGTACTCTAGTTCTTCCACAGAGCCTGCCCTAAGCAATAAATATGCTATTGCAAGTGCTGCAAACCAGTCTGAAAAGTCAAACCTTCAGACATGCACAACACTCCAGTCCATTAAAGAGCAACTAAATTCATCTCATCCAGAAAAATATTTTCAACAAAGGATTTTCACTGAGGACTTCTCGGTCTCAAGACGTTTATTAAAATACCACCTTGGTCTCTACATGGGCCATGCTTCAGCTTCCTCAGGAGACCAAATTCTACAAACATAAAACACAGAAAACCACAAAATGAACCAATCCTATCAAACTATAAAACCTTTTACAAATCGAAATCTTACCGTCTGCCAATACAGTATTGGGAACCCGAGCCTCTCTTCTAATTGCATCAACCTTCTAAAAGATGCCAATGCATGTGCAAGGAAAGGAACCCTACCCGTTTATACTCAACCTGCCCGTCCTCTAAATTCATTCCATCAGCAGTAAAGACCAATCCATCTCCTTATTAAGCCCATTGGGCACCACAGTATCCCACAGGAAAATACATTTTTTGTTCTTTAAAATACAATTTCTTCATAAATTCACCACATGAGGTTAATTGCATGAGAACTACAAAATGTAACTCATGATGTTTATTCTGTACCCAGTATTCCACCAATGGGGTGTTAATACATTGTAATCGCATAATGCTCAAATGTTGAGCAATATGTAGGAGTGGCCTAGTGGTTAGAGCACCAGTCTTGATATCTAGAGGTGCTTGGTTCAGTTTCCACTATTGCTCTGTGTGATCTTGGGCAAGTCACTTAATCCTCCATTGCCTCAGGTACAAACTTAGATTGTGAGCCCTCCAGGGACAGGGTAATAGTTACTGTGACCACAAACATGATGGCCCCCATGCTCTAAATTAGAATAGGTAATTTGCCTCTTGTGATGAAATAATTCCCCCAAATTGGGACCTTTGGTATAAGCAAATGGCTGTTCAAAACTCTTATGTAATGATAGCAAGGACAAATGATTAAAAATAGGACTTTGTACTTCCTGTTCTTGAACATAATATGGTAGTATACATGTAACTTGACTCAGTGGTCCTATTCAAAGGATGAAGCAACCAACTTCTTTGGGCATTCTTAACTTTTTAATGCTTGCCTAACTGCTTTCCTGGGATATCCCCTATCCGTGAACCGCGTATACACCTGTGAGACTTGCTGTCTATAATGAAAATCAAAAGTACATAAATGTTTTGATCTCATAAATTGGTATACTATCTTTCAATTGTTTTGGATGCTGACATGCATAATGTAAAAACATATAACAGTCGGTTTCCTATAATCATGTGTGAAAAAAAAACACGCTCTTGATTAAAATTAGTAGTAATATCCAAAACTTCCACCTGGGAGCCCCCTATATGTGGGTTGTAAACTTATTGGAGTCACATTGATTAAGATGATTAAAAAAATGTTGCAGTTCCTCACTGCTGCCTGACCATATCAAAAATGTTATCTATAAGGCGCTTTCAAGTCAAAATGAAATCAGCCTGTGGATAAGAATATATGTATTTGGCTTCAATCTCAAGTCATATATAAACATTCCACTGTGGGAGCAACTGTGTCTCCCCATGGCTACTCCTTTTATTTATGTATGAAAAGTGTCCTGAAAAAAAATAATTCTTTTTTATGACCAAATGAATTATGCTAAGTATTAAATCATTAGACATAGGACGTGAATTCAAAGTTTGTTCAATCAAATGCAAAGCTGAATCTTGAGGTACATTATTAGTATGGTGGGATGTAACATCTAAAGTAACCAAAGTTATCTGCTGTTGCTTAGGTATCACCATTTGTTCTAAAAATAATAATCAGATGAGTCCCTAACATATGAAGATATTACGAACTGCTGGCTGTAAATAAAAATCCAGAAATTGAGATAGACTCAAACAAAGAACCTTTGCTAGATAATATAGGCTGACCTGGGGGCTTCTCCAAAGATTTATGTATCTTAGGTAGAAAATATATTGAGGGAATCACAGGATATTTTTTATACAGATGTTTAAACTTCCTAAGGGAAATAATCCCTACTGCATCCTTCAACATACTTCTCTAGTTGTGATCAAGTGGCAATTCAAGGTAGAATTACCGATTAGTCAAGTGAGACAATGCTTCTGTTATATAGTAATTTCTATCCTGGATTGCCACCCCACCTCCCTTGTCAGCTCTAAAAATAATAGATGAATCTATTCTGTTGATCCATCAAAGCTTGTCCGTTGCTCCTTGGTTAAAATTATTCTGAACAAATCCCAAATTCTCCTATGTCATAGTATCATCCCTCAGTACTAATCTTTGAAAGGTTTCCACCATAGAGTCATTAGGACCCAGTGGAATCCAAGAAGATGGTAAATGATGTTTTTGTGAAAAAGTAGAAGCACTCTTCACACTATCAGTGTCACTTTGTAAAGTTCCTTAACCGCAACTTCCATATCATCATGCTGATCAATCCATAGACTGGTGGGTTGTGTCCATCTACCAGCAGGTGGAGATAGGGAGGCAAAAGGATTGCTCTCTATATGTGGTCATGTGCTGCCGGAAACTCCCCAGTATGTTCTCTATCTCAGCAGGTGGTGGTCACACACAGCAGCAGCTCTGGCTAGGCCTCCAAGCCTAATTTTTAGGTTTTGTTGAGTGCCTGGGGTTGAGGGCTCTTCTTGAGCAAGTGCAAACCTGGTGGTGCCAGGTCCCTCCTTTTCTCCCCCCTCCCACTGGCTCCGTTTAAAAAAAAAAAAAAAATTTTGGACGTCCTTAAGGGCGTTTATTTCAACGTTTATTTAAACGTTTATTGCAGCTACTCACTGGGACACCAGGTCGTTACAGCTCGGAGCGGAAAGCAGGTAATTTTACCTTTTTGTAGCGGGCAGGGGGTTCCCCGATTGATCTCAACGTGGCTGATGGCATCGGAGGGCGAGGGCGCAAAGAATCGCTCCCCGCACCGCGTGTGCGCGTCTAGCGGGGATGCGGGGGTTTTAAAGTCTGATTCGCCCTTGTTGGGTGTCAGTTTGGAGGCCGGTCAGGGTCCCGGTTCTTCCTCCGGTGCAGCGGTTTTTCCCGCCATAAACGCCCATCCCCCGCTGCTCGCCTCCGCCATCTTGGCCGGCCACGCTGCTCGGACGGCTTCTTCTTGGGCCGCCCTTGAGGTGGGAGACGTTAATGCCATGGCCGCCCTTCATTTGGGCGACGGCAGAAAAGCGGCTAAAGTTAAGCGCCGTTCTTCCCGCGCGGCTCCTTCGCGGAGTGTCGCACCGGACGCCATCTTGGATGCGCAGCATGTTTCTCCCCCGCTCTTGCGAGCGCCGGTTGAGGGTGCGTCTAGGGCTGTGGGCCAGGCTGCTGAAGTGCACAGTCTGGGGGGTTTCTCCCCCGAGTTTATTTTGCTGCTGCATCAGGCCTTCCTTATGCAAGACGCTGCCCCTGCTCCCTTGTCCGATAAAGGGATTGAGGCCCCCGGGTGGATTTCCAGGCCTTAGAGGACTCTGTCTCCTCTGATGTAGATGAGGGCAGCGTATCTGAGTTCTCCCAACGGTCCTTTGGGGATTCCTTGGAGGAGACGGATTCCCGCTCGGATGGACCCCTCTGCAGCGCGGATCTTTCGCTCAGAGGACTTGCCCAACCTGTTAATGCAGGCCATGAGCATTTTGAAGATTTCCTCTCCAGAGGACGTCTCTCCCTCAGCCCCTGTTGGCTCCGCCATTATGCTGGGGACGAAGCGCCCGCCTAGAACCTTCCACGTGCATGATGCCATGCGCACCTTGATTTCGGCTTAATGGGATGTCCCGGAAGCGAGCCTCAAAGTGGCTAGGGCTATGTCCCGCCTCTATCCTTTGCCTGAAAGTGAACGTGAGACCTTTCTTTGGCCTACCGTGGATTCTTTAATCACTGCGGTGACTAAGAAAACGGCGTTGCCGGTGGAAGGTGGCACGGCCCTAAAGGACGCCCAAGACAGAAGATTGGAGGCGACCTTAAGGTCGTCCTTCGAGGCGGCTGCTTTAAGTTTGCAGGCCTCAGTTTGTGGCTCCTATGTGGCCAGGGCGTGCCTGACGATTGTGCAGCGGGCTTCCCCCTCGGATCCTTCCTTGAGGGCTGACTGACCGGCCCTGGAATCGGGCCTGGCTTATTTGGCAGACTTACTGTATGATGTCTTGAGAGCCTCGGCTAAAGGTATGGCTCAGACAGTCTCTGCACGGCGGTGGTTTTGGCTGAAGCATTGGTCTGCTGACCACGCATCTAAGTCCCGCCTGGCTAAGTTGCCTTTTAAAGGCAAGCTGCTCTTTGGGGTCGAGCTGGACAAAATTGTGACCGATCTTGGCACGTCTAAGGGCAAGAGGTTGCAAGAGGTCAGGGCTCGGGCCAGTGGTGCTCGCCCTTGTAACTCCAGAGGACGGTTTCAGGAAGCCCGTCGGTACCGCCCGGGCAAGTCGGGCTCCTCTGCCCCCTCTTCCTTCAAAAGGAACTTCTCCCCCAAGCAGCATTCCTTTCGCAGAGACCGCCGTCCCGGAGGTGCGCCCTCCGGTCCTCCCCCAGGGTCTCGTACCCAATGACGGGGCCCTGGTCCATGGCCCAGTGCAGATTGGAGGACGCCTGTCCTCGTTTCTGGGCAAGTGGACCAGGGTAACTTCAGACGCTTGGGTTCTGGAAGTCATCAGAGACGGCTAGAAGCTAGAGTTCTGCCGACCCTTAAGAGACGGGTTTGTACTCTCTCCCTGCAAGTCTCCGGTCAAAGCTGTGGCAGTGCAGCAGACCTTGGACAACCTGATACGCCTGGTTGCGGTCGTTCCGGTGCCAGAAAATCAGATTGGCAAGGGACGTTACTCCATTTACTTTGTGGTACCAAAGAAAGGAGGTTCTGTCCGGCCTATCCTCGACCTCAAAGGGGTCAATCGGGCCTTGAAAGTGCGGCACTTTCGCATGGAGACTCTCCGCTCTGTTATAGCGGCAGTGAAGGCAGGGGAGTTCTTGGCTTCCTTGGACATCAAGGAAGCGTGCGTACCTGCATATTCCCATCTGGCCTCCTCATCAACGCTTTCTGCGTTTTGCAGTCCTGGGCCGACACTTCCAGTTCAGAGCCCTCCCTTTCGGGTTGGCTACTGCTCCGCGGACCTTCTCCAAAGTAATGGTGGTCATCGCGGCCTTCCTGCGAAAGGAAGGAGTACAAGTCCATCCTTATCTGGACGACTGGTTGATCCGAGCCCCCTCTTATGCAGAGTGCGGCAAAGCTGTGGACCGGGTGATTGCTCTTTTGAGCTCCCTGGGGTGGATCATCAACTGGGAGAAGAGCCAGCTGCGCCCGACTCAGTCCCTGGAGTATCTGGGAGTTCGATTCGACACCCAAGTGGGCAGAGTGTTCCTGCCAGACAATCGGATTGTCAAACTTCAGGCTCAGGTGGACCAGTTCCTAGTAGCCTCTCCTCTTCGGGCTTGGGACTATGTGCAGCTGTTGGGCTCTATGACGGCCACGATGGAAGTAGTGCCCTGGGCCAGGGCTCATATGAGAAAACTACAACACTCTCTGCTGCAGCGCTGGACTCCGGTGTCGGAGGATTATGCTGTGCGCCTTCCCTTGGACCCAGCAGTGCGCAAGGCGCTGAGCTGGTGGCTGCAGACAGACAAGTTGTCTGCAGGAATGCCTCTGGTGACCCCGGAGTGGATTGTCGTCACGACGGATGCCTCTTTGTTGGGCTGGGGAGCCCACTGCTTGGGAAGGACAGCGCAGGGGCTCTGGTCTCCTGCAGAGGCAAAGTGGTCTATCAACCTCCTGGAACTCAGAGCCATTTGGTTGGCGCTTTTGGAGTTTATCCCGGTACTGGCGTTGAAGCCAGTACGGGTCCTGTCGGACAATGCCACGGCTGTGGCCTATGTCAACCGCCAGGGAGGTACCAAGAGCGCCCCTCTAGCCAAGGAGGCCATGAATCTATGCCAGTGGGCGGAAGCGAACCTGGAACAGCTGTCAGCGGCCCACATTGCCGGAGTCATGAATGTCAAGGCGGACTTTCTCAGTCGCCATACCTTGGATCCCGGAGAGTGGCAGCTATCTGCTCAGGCGTTCTTGGACATCACGAAGCGCTGGGGCCAGCCGAGCCTAGATCTGATGGCGTCATCGGCCAATTGCCAAGTGCCGCGCTTTTTCAGCAGAGGACGGGACCCTCGATCCCTGGGAGTAGATGCTCTTCTCCAACAGTGGCCAACACAGGAGCTTCTCTATGTGTTCCCGCCCTGGCCCATGTTGGGCAGGGTGCTAGACCGGGTGGCAAAGCATCCGGGCCGGATAATCCTGGTGGGTCCGGACTGGCCCAGACGTCCCTGGTATGCGGACTTGATCAGGCTCTCAGTGGACGATCCTCTGCGGCTGCCAGTGGAGCAGGGCCTGTTGCATCAGGGTCCCATGGTGATGGAGGATCCCTCCCCCTTTGGTCTTACGGCCTGGCTATTGAGCGGCAGCGTCTGAGAAAGAAGGGCTTCTCAGACAAGGTCATCGCCACTATGCTAAGAGCGAGGAAGCGCTCTACTTCTACTGCTTACGCCAGGGTTTGGCGTACCTTTGCAGCGTGGTGTGAAGCAGGCTCACTTTCTCCCTTCACTGCTCCAATTTCTTCAGTGTTGGCGTTCCTGCAAGAAGGTCTGGAGAAAGGCCTGTCGCTCAGTTCCCTTAAAGTCCAGGTAGCGGCTCTGGCTTGCTTCAGGGGTCGCCTGAAGGGTGCTTCCCTGGCTTCGCAGCCAGATGTGGTGCGCTTTCTCAAGGGAGTTAATCACCTGCGCCTTCCTCTGCACTCAGTGGTGCCTGCGTGGAATCTCAACCTGGTGCTAAGAGCCTTGCAGAAGCCGCCTTTTGAACCCTTGTCAAGGGCATCTCTGAAAGACCTGACGTTGAAAGCAGTCTTTTTGGTGGCTATCACTTCAGCCAGAAGAGTTTCCGAGCTCCAGGCACTCTCATGTCGAGAGCCCTTTCTGCAGTTCACTGAGGCAGGAGTGTCTATTCGCACAGTGCCTTCCTTCCTGCCCAAGATTGTTTCTCGCTTCCATGTGAATCAGCAGCTCTGTCTCCCTTCCTTTCGTAGGGAGGACTACCCAGAGGAATACTCTGCTCTCAAATATCTGGATGTGAGACGAGTCATCATCAGATACTTGGAAGTGACCAATGATTTCCGGAAGTCGGATCATCTCTTTGTCCTGTTTTCAGGTCCTCGTAAGGGTCTGCAGGCTGCTAAGCCTACAGTGGCAAGATGGGTCAAGGAAGCCATTGCAGTGGCTTATGTGGCCGCGGGGAAGGTGCCGCCTATCCAGCTGAAGGCTCACTCCACTAGAGCTCAGGCGGCCTCGATGGCAGAGGCCGGGTCCGTCTCCTTGGAAGAGATTTGCAAGGCGGCAACTTGGGCATCGGCCCATACCTTCTCCAGGCATTACCGCTTGACTGTGGCTGCTCGGGCGGAGGCCCGGTTTGGAGCTTCAGTGTTGCGGTCAGGGATTTCTATGTCCCGCCCTGGGTGAGTACTGCTTCGGTACATCCCACCAGTCTATGGATTGATCAGCATGATGATATGGAAGGTAAAATTATGTATCATACCTGATAATTTTCTTTCCATTAATCATAGCTGATCAATCCATAGCCCCTCCCAGATATCTGTATTGTTTATATTCTGGTTGCATTTCAGGTTCAAGTTTAGTCTTCAGTTCCTGTTCAGGAGGACTTCGTGTTCAAGTTTTTCAATGGATTCTTCAAGAGTTGAGACGAATTTGTGTTACAGTGAGCTGCTGCATTCCTCTCCCCTCCGTTTTACGGGGCTGAATTGAGACTTAAATTCTGCCGGCGCTCCCTCCCGCTTCGTGCGGCAGTAGGGCAGCTTTGTACCCCTCCCGTTTCGGCGGTGTTAGGGTCAGTCAGCTCCTCCCGCGGTTGCAGGATAAGCCAGATCCCCCTGCATCGGCGGGGTGGTGTCCCTCCCCCGCTCCGCGGGGATGAGCTGGACGGATTCCCCTCCCCCACTTGTGTGGGGATGAGCTGGGTTAATTCCCCTCCCCCGTTTCGGCGGTGGTGAGCTGGGCAGAGTGTCCCTTTGTGGGTGTAATTCTCTAAGTGCTGAGTCCTGCGGATGGAGCTTGTATATCGACATACTGAGGAGTTTCCGGCAGCACATGACCACATATAGGGAGGCAAAAGGATTGCTCTCTATCTCCACCTGCTGGTAGATGGACACAACCCACCAGTCTATGGATTGATCAGCTATGATTAATGGAAAGAAAATTATCAGGTATGATACATAATTTTACCTTGCAAAAAAACATATTCAAGTAAACACTAATATGAAATGAATCATAAAACTGAGTCGGTACAAAAGACAAGCCTAAAGATAGCACTGCCACCTGATTAGATGTTAACACTTTCATTATACTCATTAGGGATAACCTGAAAATCCAGCTGGCTGGTAGACCCTAGGACAGGTTTAGAATCACTGTTTTAGTTTACATTTGAGGAAGCAAATGTTAAATGGCTGATAGAAGTAGGAATGATTGGCAAGTGATAAGCAGGATTTATGCTGGAGCTCCTCTTAACTCCCCCCCCCCCCCATCTCTCCACGGAATACCACATGCTTATTTTCCATTTATATTTTTGCTTACATGCATACATCTTGAGATGACCAGTTGGGCAAGTCACTTCACTTTCTCTTGCCTCAGTAGCAGTGTTTGTAAGGTCTCTGGGTACTATATGATTGTGTCAGTGAGAATTAGGATGAATATCGTGCAAATTGTAAGTATACTTGGAAACAAGCGCTCAATAAATACGTTTATAAAATGAGATAGCAGATATGAGATTAACATCATGTTGTATTTACAGCTACTGTTGTTGAAAATATATATAACGGATGAATCATGTTGATATGTCGCTATATTTTAGGGATTTATAAACAGCTCTTGAGGATGCCAACGGCGAAACACAGCACTGTGTAGAGCTGCAAGAACTTTCTTGTATACAGGTTGTTGAAAGAAAATTTGTGGATACTACTTTTGATTTGATTATTCAGTCAACACATTTGGTTGAACAAGGATAAATTTGGAGTGAATTAACACGGTACAACGGAACTAGCATTACTCTTTGAATACATGAACTTTTGCATTATTCTTTGACTACATGGACATTTGAATATGAGACACTGGTTCATACTATTTTGAAAAAGATAAGGATTATGTAACAACTGTAATTTATTCAATGTATTCATTGTTTTTATTTATTTTATTTATTTATTGCATTTGTATCCCACATTTTCCCACCTTTTTGCGGGCTCAGTGTGGCTTACAATACGATATGAATGATGGAAATACAATTTGTTACAACTTGGTTATGGAATACATTGTGAAGAGTTATGCGAGACAATCACAGTGTTGTTAAGGAATATAAACACTGGAACAAAACCTTGAAACATTGGAAGGAGACAGCGGGAGGTTAAAAGGGCATTATGGTATACATATTTCTTTGAGTAAAGGTTTTGTGGAGAATACTTGCATATGTATAAGACATGCTTGTTCAAAATCTCATATGAGCTAGACAAAAAATATTATAGCAATAAATAGCAATTTCAGATACAAAATATATATCTATTCTTATTTGAATTTTTTGTACTATATAACTACACCTCAGTATAATCCACCTTGAGTTTGGGTTTGGAATGTATTTTTTGGGTTGTGAATAATGTAACATTTTTATAAAACCAAGGCTTGGCTAGTCAGTGTCTGTAGTCTGTTACCTAATGAGATCTTTTATATTTCATTTTGTTGACTTTGCTCAACCGTTTCCTGTATGCTTGTAAACATTCTTCTGACACTACTGCCTTTTAGTATCCTATTTACAGTACATTTTGCAAAGTTGCACTACTTAATGGGCTAGGGATAGAGATATATAGATTGATTTTTGTCAGATCTTCATGTATGTCTTAATTTTTTTTGTCTGTTTAGCTTATTTTGATAAATGCTTGCATGTTGTGAATAGCAGAAGAACTGCTTTCCTTTATAAAAGTTCAGGCTTGTGGTGCTATGAATTGGCCATTGTGAAAAACCTTACCCTTGCCTGAATTAGGTGTTTCCTACCATTGTTTCAAATGGGAGTTGAAAAGTTTGATACCTTCTTTCAGATAAGCTACTTATATTTCCCTGTGCTATAATTTTTAATGGTTCAGAATGTTCCATTGTTTGTATACAATGAAGCCTATTTTTCTATGCTATACCAGTAAAGGACATGAAGCTTCATTTTGCAATGCCAGAAAATAGTTTGAAAATATAAACCCTTCTGAAAGCCTTTAACTTTTGCATTATCTTGGTTTCATAGATTATTATGAAACTTTTATTTATTTTGCTGAAAAATTGTGAAATGAAAGTACAAACAGTTTAAAAATATAGGTGGCAAGTCTATAAAAGTTATGTTTAAAATTTTGTTGATTTGACAAATTTGGAAAAACTATGTGTAGATGATTTACAAAAAAGTCTAATGAAAATGTACAGGTAGAAAAAGAGCGCCATAAAATACAGGACAGAGTATAATTTCACACTACTTCACTATCTGTCTTCCCAAAAGCAGGGAATACATCGAGCGGTATTATATGAAGGCCAAGCAGTGCGTACATATATAACAAGTCATGTACATGTATGTGCACTGAAAGGGACTGATGAGACAGAGAGTCAGCATATACAGCAACCAACTGTGCAGGGATGTATTCTATAAACATCAGCATGTGGATGGTGTGTTAGATGCACCCAAATTTATAGCTTCTGTAAATAGTTGCTAAATGGCAGAGATGTTTCTTGACCTAGAACTTTGCTTGGTGTGTTTTGCTACTGGTTTATATCACTGTGTGGTCAGGCTTCACTCATCCTCTAGTTATGTCTCTGCCCTTTCTTAACCTACAGCCTTGTTAACTCCTCTCAAATCCTTTTTACCCTTTCTACCAAAAGCTCTCTAATCCTCTAAACACCTGCTTTTTAACATATTTTTTAAATGGAAATTACTATTACAGATTGATGGCATATAGGAATCACCCTATTGTAATCATACCAAACCCATAATTATTGCTAATAATAATATCTGATAAAAGCCCAAAAGAATATTCACAAGTACTAGGGGCATGCAATGAAGTTTCTAAGTAGTATGTTAGAACAAATTGGAGAGAATATAATTGATCTCAGGAATTTGTTACCAGAGAATATGGTAAAAGCAGTTTGGATAGATATTATTATTAAGAATCAATATGGGTTTGATATTTTTAAATGACCCAGAAACAGTAATAACGAGTGAGGTGATAGTTATTCAAAGTAGTTAAATCATAAGCGGACTGAAATGCAGGGTTGCACATTAGAAGTCCACCACTCAGGAAAATGATCCCTGTGTCATCAATGATACATTGCAATCTCAGCTCAGTGTTCCGTGGCAGCCAAGAAATCAAACAATGTTTGAAATTATTATGAAAAGAATGAAAACAATATAGTGCCTGTATATCACTCTGTGGTGCGACTGTGCCTTGAATGTTGTGTTCAGTTCTGGTTAGCACATCTCAAAAATATAGGTGAATGAAAAAAAAGTACAGAGAAGGATGTCCAAAATGACAAAGGAGATAGAATGACTTCCCTATAAGCAAAGGGTAAAGAAGTCTGGGTTCTTCAGCTTCGAGAAGAGATGGCTGAGCAGAGGTTTGATAGCGGTCAATAAAGTGAGTAGAATGGAATGGGTAGATGGATATGTGGAAAGAATAAAAGATTCACAAGTAATAGGGGCATGCAATGAAGTTTCTAAGTAGTATGTTTAGAGCAAATTGGAGAGATTATAATTAATCTCTGGAAATTGTTACCAGAGAATATGGTAAAAGCAGTTTGGATAGCATGCTTTAAAAAAGATTTGGGCAAGTTCCGGAAATAAAAGTCTGCAAATTGTTAAAGTGGACTTGAGAGAGTCCACCGCTTATTCGTCGGATGAAAGGATGGAATTTGTCAGTCTTTTGGGATCCTGCTGGGCAGTTGTGACCTGAATTGGTCACTGTTGGAAACAAGATATTTGGCTTGATGAACCCTTCAGTCTGCTCCAGAACAGCAGTACTTGTGTCCTGGAGGAGTAGCCTAATGGTTAGTGCAGTGGTTTGAACTGGGTGAACCAGGTTTGATTCCCACTGCAGCTGCTTGTAACCCTGGGGAAGTCAGTTATCTTTCCATTGTCCCAGGATCAAACCTTTAGACTGTGAGCCCCCTAGGTATAGAGAAAATACCTGCATATGGTATATGTAAACCTCTCTGGTTGTACCACAGAAAGACGGTATATCAAATCCATAGCGCGCTACCCTTTATGTCTTAAAATTCAATACATGGAGGGGACAAGCCCCCCCCCCCCCCCCCACCGCCAGTGCACCTGAAGATCACCCCAGTCCTAGTCCCATCCCCCCCTCCCTCGGGAATTTTTCTGCCACCCCTCAGGGCAACAGCAAGCATCAGACAGCCAGCCACTTCATGCTGCATGGCTCAGTTTCTAAAGGCCTTGTGCAGGAGAAACACTTAATACATTCTCTTCCCTGAAAATAACTGCAGCAACACCAAACTGGAGAGTTGCACAGGGACATGAATCTTACCCATCCCTGCAAGAATTTAACCCGTTCCCACCCATCCCAGCAAGAACAACAACAAAAAAACAATTCTGGTCCGCTCTCTGTCTCAATCTCTCTCTGGGTTTGAGCCACAACACTGCAAGCAAGCAAGGAAGGAAGGAACGGAAGTTTTGAACTTGGAACAATCTGGTGTGCACATGCAAGACTTGTCTTCGATTTGCAGGCACTGTGTGCTGAGAGCTTGCCACTTGCATGCACCAGTAGGTCAAGTGATGCTCTTATCTATGTCAGGTCTGAAGCCTGCGCATCAGCCTGGGAGCAGTGAGGTTTAAAGGAAGACTTTCTGCATCTGCACTGTTAAAGCAAGGAGGAGGCTGCACTTAAAGAACTTGATATTTGGTAGGTGAGAGACTAGCACTGGTACAGCTTACACTTCCACAGGAACCCTGTGGGAACTGCTTTCATCCCCACAGGAATACCGCAGGAACTGCTTCCACCCTCAGGGGAACCGTGCAGAACTGCTTCTGTCCCAATGGGAATCTTGCAGCCCTGGGGGGGATTCCCGCAAACCCCGTTCCTGTGCAGGTCTTTATACCAAATTATGACAACATTCGTTGAGTTGGCTTAGAACAGAAGAGAAGTGTGCTATTTACTGCACACACATTGCTATTAGACAACCTTCCAGCACTCATACTATTCCCTTAATATGTAGGAGGTCTACAGTACCTCCAACAACATAACTGATGTATATGCTTGCTACACACCCTCATGTCACAATCTGCCATTTGATTGCTTTGAGAGTAGCATGATTACCAGTGATTGACTGCTAGGTGAACCATTATACCCACCCACAACCTTCAGTACTAAGCTGCTCTTTCTGTCCCCACAAATGACTCGCTCTACACGGAACAACCCAGCTCTCCAAGCCTCTGGGATCATCAAAGCTGAGTGTACCTAGTGCTGTGAGAGTGCTTAACATCAATTTGAGAAGTTCTGAGAGAAGAGGACATTTCTCTGGTAAGTGAACACTATTTTGCTTTGTTCTTTGGGAACTTAAAGATTAGGGTTTAAAGGAGGAATTATAGGTTAGTGATAGGCAAAATAAAAATATATAAAAAAAAGCAAATTTTATCAACTAATCTCCATAGTCTTTTCCCCATAGTTTTAAAAACTTTGTACCACAGCATTAACAGATAGACTCTAGCAGGCATTGCAGGATCTAGTTTAGTCTTCCCGCCCACCCTTGTAATTAGGGTAACAAGCAAGGAGTGCTCTTACAGAGTTTTAAATATATTTCATTACCATCTAAGAAGGAAACACTAAATAAATCATACAATATACTATATAAACTAAAAGACATTTTTATATTCGGCTAATATCCTTAATATTGTAGCAAGTTTTAAATTATTGAAAAACTCAAAAACACTAAGATGGAGTCAGCAGTCCAGCAGCGAGAAGGGTGCTATTCAGTCTTTTGCATTGAGTGTCACATGTATGATTATCTCCCAGTTGCTGAGATGTCATGTGTGTGTGCTCGATGCAAAGAGCTCCTAGCTCTCAGAGAATGTGTCCGTTCTCTTGAGGCTAGAGTAGCAGACTTGGTGGAGCTGAGGGAGACAGAGAGGTACATAGAGGAGGCCTACAGGGATGTTGTAGAGAAGACCAACCTCCAGTCTGGTAGCCTCTGTACTACCTTGGAGGAGGGAGGTCTCTAGAAGGAGAGCATCACCTTGATGAAGTAGGAAGTACTCCTGTAGCCAGGACCTGCCCACCAGGGGATGGATGTACTATCCTCTCACACAAAGGATATGTCTCCAAGTGCTGCCCTATAGGGAAGGGTTAGGACAGCTGTTGTATGTGATTCGATCATTATGCATATAGATAGCTGGGTGGCTGGTGGACGTGAGGATCGCCTGGTGACTTGCCTGCCTGGTGCGAAGGTGGCGGACCTCAAGTGTCACCTAGATAGGATTTTAGATAGTGCTGGGGAGGAGCCGGCTGTCTTGGTACATGTAGGTACCAATGACATAGGAAAATGTGGGAGAGAGGTTCTGGAAGCCAAATCTAGGCTCTTAGGTAGAAAGCTCAAATCCAGAATATTTAGGGTAGCATTTTCTGAAATGCTACCTGCTCCACGCGAGGGCCCAAGAGACAGGCAGAGCTCCGGAGTCTCAATATGTGGCTGAGACGATGGTGCATGGAGGAGGGTTTTAGATTTGTTAGGAACTGGGCAACATTCTGGGAAAGGGGGAGCCTATTCCGAAAGGATGGGCTCCACCTTAACCAGGGTGGGACCAGGCTGCTGGCATTGGCATTTAAAAAGGAGACAGAGCAGCTTTTAAACTAGAAAGGGGGGGGGGGGGGAGGCAGACAGTCGCTCAAAAGCGCATGGTTTGGGATAAGGTATCTTTCAAAGATAACAGGGAAGATAGGGTATCCTGATAGTGAGGTTGCATAAGAGAACATAGTAGATCAGGTGTCCTTAAATAAAAATCAGACAAAAGATTGCAAATTAATACTGTCAAGTACTGAGTGTGATGTAAATAGGCACAACAAACATAGTTTGAAATGTCTATATGTGAATGCCAGGATCCTAAGAAATAAGATGGGAGAGTTAAAATATATTGCACTAAATGAAAAATTAGATATAATAATAGGCATCTCTGAGACCTGGTGGAAGGAGGATAACCAGTGGGACACTGTCATACCGGGGTATGAATTATATCGTAGTGTTAGGGTGGATCGAATTGGTGGAGGGGTAGCATTGTATATTAAGGAGAGCCTTGAATCAAATAGATTGAAAATTCTGCAGGAAACAAAACACTTCTTGGAATCACTGTGGATTGAAATTCCATGTGTAAAGGAGAAAAGGATAGTGATAGGAGTGTACTACCATTCGCCTGGCCAGGATGAACAGACGGATGCAGAAATGTTAAAGGAAATTAGAGAGACAAACAAATTGGGCAACACAATAATAATGGGTGATTTCAATTACCCCGATATTGACTGGGTAAATGTAACATCAGGGCACGTTAGCGAGGTAAAATTCCTTGATGAAATCAAGGACTGCTTTATGGAGCAGCTGGTACAGGAGCCAACGAGAGAAGGAAAAATTATAGACCTAGTCCTTAATGGAGCGCATGATCTGGTTCGGGAGGAAATGGTGCTCGGGCCGCTTGATAACAGTGATCATAATATGATCGGATTTGAAATTAGCTTTGAAGTAAGTATACATAGGAAATAAAACACGTTAGTGTTTAACTTTAAAAAAGGAGACTATGATAAAATGAGAACGGTGAAAAAAAACTTAAGAGGAGCGACTGCAAGAGTCAAAAATTTACATCAGGCGTGATCCTGTAAGCCCAGACCAAATATATTCCGCGTATTGAAAAAGGAGGACGGAAGACCAAAAGACAGCTGGCATGGTTAAAAAGTGAGGTGAAGGAAGCTATTACAGCTAAAAGAAAATCCTTCAGAAAATGGAAGAAGGAACTGACTGAAAATAATAAGAAACAGCATAAGGAATGTCAAGTCAAATGCAAAGCGCTGATAAGGAAGGCTATGAGGGACTTTGAAAAAAGGATTGCATTGGAGGCAAAAACACACAGTAAAAATTTTTTTAGGTATATTAAAAGCAGGAAGTCGACAAAAGAATCGGTTGGACCGCTAGGTGACCGAGGAGTAAAAGGGGCGATCAGGGAAGACAAAGCCGTAGCAGAGAGATTAAATTAATTCTTTGCTTCGGTCTTCACCGAGGAAGATTTGGGTGGGATACCGGTACCAGAAATGGTATTCGAAGCTGACGAGTCGGAGAAACTTAATGAATTCTCTGTAAACCTTGAGGATGTAATGGGGCAGTTCTACAAACTGAAAAGTAGCAAATCTCCTGGACCTGATGGTATTCATCCCAGCGTATTGATAGAACTGAAAAATGAACTTGCGGAGCTATTAGTAATATGTAATTTATCCTTAAAATCGAGCGTGGTACTGGAAGATTGGAGGGTGACCAATGTAACGCCGAGTTTTAAAAAAAGCTTCCAGAGGAGTTCCAGGAAATTACAGACCGGTGAGTCTGACGTCAGTGCCAGGCAAAATGGTAGAGACTATTATAAATAACAAAATTACAGAGCATATTCAAAAGCATGGATTAATGAGACAAAGTCAACATGGATTTAGTGAAGGGAAATCTTGCCTCACCAATCTACTACATTTTTTTGAAGGGGTGAACAACCATGTGGATAAAGGTGAGCTGGTTGATATTGTGCATCTGGATTTTCTGAAGGCGTTTGACAAAGTACCTCATGAAAGATTCCAGAGGAAATTGGAGAGTCATGGGGTTTGTGCTCTCTTGTGGATTAAAAACTGGTTAAAAGATAGAAATCAGAGTGTAGGGTTAAATGGTTAGTATTCTCAATGGAGGAGGGTAGTTAGTGGAGTTCCCCAGGGGTCTGTGCTGGGACAGCTACTTTTTAACGTATTTATAAATGACCCAGAGATGGGAGTAACTAGTGAGGTAATTAAATTTGTTTTTGACACAAAGTTATTCAAAGTCGTTAAATCGTGGGAGGATTGTGAAAAATTGCAAGAGGACCTTGCGAGACTGGGAAACTGGGTGTTTAAATGGCAGGTGACGTTTAATGTGAGCAAGTGCAAAGTGATGCATGTGGGAAAGAGGCACCCAAATTATAGCTAGGTCATGCAAGGTTAGGAGTCACAGACCAAGAAAGGGATCTAGGTGTCGTCATCGATGATACGTTGAAACCTTCTGCTCAGTGTGCTTCTGCGGCTAAAAAAAGCAAATAGAATGTTAGGTATTATTAGGAAAGGAATGGAAGACAAAAATGAGGATGTTATAATGCCTTTATATCGCTCCATGGTGCGACCGCACCTCGAATATTGTGTTCAATTCTGGTCGCTGCATCTTCAAAAGAGATATAGTGGAATTAGAAAAGGTCCAGAGAAGGGTGAAGAAAATGATAAAGGGGATGGGGCGACCTCCCTATGGGGTAAGGTAAAGTGGCTAGGGCTCTTCAGCTTGGAGAAAAGGTGGCTGAGGGGAGATATGATAGAGGTCTATAAAATAATGAGTGGAGTTGAATGGGTAGATGTGAAGCGTCTGTTTAAGCTTTCCAAAAATACTAGGACTAGGGGGCATGCGATGAAGCTGCAATGTAGTAAATTTAAAACGGATCTGAGAAAATATTTCCTCACTCAACATGTAATTCAACTCTGGAATTCGTTGCCAGAGAATGTGGTAAAGGCGGTTACCTTAGTGGAGTTTTAAAAAGGTTTGGATGGCTTCCTAAAGGAAAAATCCATAGGGATTTGGGGAAAATCCACTGTTTCTGGGATAAGCAGTATAGAATGTTTTGTACTTGTTTGGGACCTTGCCAGGTATTTGTGACCTGGATTGGCTACTGTTGGAAGGAGGTTGCTGGGCTTGATGGACCTTTGGTCTTTCCCAATATGGCAATACTTATGTACTTATGTATACCTATCTCTATATAAGGAAAAGATTATCCCCGTCTGGTGTTTTCACAAATGGTCATCACCCTATTCATTGTTCTCAACATGTCATATTCACTTTCTCCATCATCTCTGACTAGGCCTATAAATATTCTCCATCAGAGTACATCTCAGCAGAATCTCAGCCTATCATATCTGCATCATTAGGTTCCTAGCTTCACAATTGTTTCTCAGATCATGAAAAGGCTGGTTCATGCCAAGCCACCCTTGCAGAAACTTCCTTTTGATGTGGGACCTTAATATTATCATTACTAGTCTCATGGAGCTGCCTGTTCAGCCAGTTGAGTTCACTTTACTCCAGTATATTACCTGGAAAGTACTATTTGTTGTAGGGGTTACTTTGGCTAGTAGAGTAAGTGAACCTCAAACCTTGGTTGCCTATATATCAGGGGCAGACTGACAGTGATCTGGGCCTCTGGGAGTAATGGTCACTGGCCCCTAACCACCTATCAAAAGTGATTAAATGGAGGCTAGGGGAGAGTGGGCCCCTACTGTTGTGGGCTCTGGGCTGCTGTCCTATTGTCCTAATGGTCAGTCTGTCCCTGCTATGAATCATAAACTTTTTTCAACATAAAAATTATTTATATTCATCTTAAGTTCTACACAAAGGTTGTCACGTCGCTTGTCAATGAGGAAATAATTCTTCATACTTTCTGCCCTAAACCACACAATAATCCATACAAGAAGTCCCATCACACAGTGGACTGCAAAAGGGCTCTCTCCTTTTGACCCTGCAGCTATTTGTCTCCTTTTTACTTGGGGGCACTCAATGGAAGTTACATGGAAATACTTTTAAAACAAATAAGAGGAAATTTTTTTTCACTCAACAATTAATTGTGCTCTGGAACTCGTTGCCAGAGGATGTGGTAACAGTGGTTAGCATATCTGGGTTTAAAAAGGTTTGGACAAGTTCCTGGACGAAACGTCTATAGTCTGCTATTGAGACAGACATGGAAGCCACTGCTTGCCCTGGGATTGGTAGCATGGAATATTGCTACTATTTGGGTTTCTGCCAGGTACCTGTGACCTGGATTGGCCAGTGTTGGATACAGGATATTGGGCTAGATGGACCATTGATTTTATCCAGTATGGCTGTTCTTATGTTAACAGAGTTGGTATTCCAGTTAGAAGTGTAGCCAGGTTCAGCCAGGTTGACGGCACAGGGGGAGCGAGAGCGGACTTGCGCCGGTGCACATTTTCAGTGCTGCACAACGAAAAAAAAATAGGCGCCGGCGCCAGCAGAACTCCGTTTGGGGAAGCAGCCGCTCCCCTGGTGCCCCACCTAGCTACACCACTGATTCCAGTAGCCAAGTAAACTTTAGATTGATTAGTGTCCTGTATTCAGTTCTGTTAGACTGGTGGTACTCTAAACAGTAAAGTGAAACCTCATCAAATCAGACTGCAACTACTGTTGTTCTTGAAATTTGTTTCTATGGATACCATATGTAAAGCCTTGACTTAGTTCTTCATACCTTCATTTCCCACTACTGTGTGGACTACATTTTGATCATAGACAAAGCATTTGGTTGAGCAGTGCTTACCAACACATCTGATGTATGCAGCTTGTGCCTTATTGATGTGTGGGCCGCTACTGGGCAAAGAACTACTTAATTATGAGTTTGGGAGGACTCACTACTGAGCCCAGTTATATTCTGCTTCTCAGGTAAGGCAAAGTCACTTACCTTTAACTAGCGTTTCCTCTATACAGGAATAACCATGCGCTCAAATACCTTTTCATCTATCCGAGAGCAGCGTGCTTTCTTGAGCTATGGACCTAACTAGGGACTGAGGAGAGTATGGCACACAGTATGGCGGTACACTCTCAGAACTTTGTAAATAGTTGTGAAATTCTATAGAGCTTTCATCCCAGCACAATGTGCTGTGCTGTCTTATATGCCTAATTCTGCTGTTTTTTTTTCTCTTCTATGCCTTTTTTAAAAAATGGAAATTCTGGTGACCAAGTATAGCAGGAAAGGATTTTACTTTCATATACTACAATACTTTGCTGCTTTTGCAACAGATAATGAACTTAAAATGTCGTTTTCTTTCCTTTTGTAAGGTCATCGAGCTGTGTACATAGGCGTGCATGTACCACTTGGTAGACAGAGTCATCGACGCCATAGGCATCGTGGTCACAGGCATCATAGAAGGAGAAGAGAAAAAGAGAGTGACAGAGAAGATGGACGTGAATCTCCAACATATGGTAAGCAGATATTAATACTGGCAGCTTTTTTTTTTTTTTAATAAATATTGATGCTTTTACATATTTGAAAGCACAAAGGCAGACTGTCTGCGATTTCGGAGATATGAGACTGTAGTACTGACTCCAAGTCAGCAGTTTACGTTTTGGCATCTCTGATCCGGCTGTTTTTTTCAGATTAAAGTGATCTTCTTTATATTAATAGTCAGGACATTTCATATTTGTCCTTACATTTGATAGCGAAGGACTATCATATAGCCCCTGAAGCAGCTCTGTTGGGCGAAACACGGCCTGTGTCGGGCTGTTTATGTGTATACATATTTTGCAATTTGTTTTCCATTAATAAATCAATTTTTGCTTGTTAATGATCTGCTCTTTTCATTTTCCATGCTTTTACATCTTTTACATAATTGTCCATCATACATCCTGCAAGCTAGAGTCTGGTCTGCTTACTGTTGTTATGCAGGTTTCTGGCTATACTACCAGAGAAACTGATAAGCAGATTATCAAACGCAGACGCTATAGGTCATTTGCGCACTACTAGCGTACACGTTTGCTTCTGCCTGATGATCGGAGCTGGCCAGCGTGTGAAACAACGTGCTTGCCAGCTCTGATTGCCAATTGCATGCAAATGGATGCAAATGAGGGTCTCCCATATTTCTCCCTAATTAAACAAGGGTACTGTTCTCGCTACAAACCCTGTCCCAGTTTGTAACTGACATTAGGGTTTGCCAGCAAGAGAGGAATAGAGGAGACCCACTGAAGAGGTTTGACAGGTTTCTCCAGGACCTGTCAAACCTAAACCTGCCCCCCCCCCCCCCCAACACAAGACCTGGAAGTCATGTGGACCTCCAGGCCCCCCTCCTAAAACCTCAAAACCCTTGTGGTCCAGTGGGACAGCTAGCTTCCCTCCACATTGAACAAAAATGCCCAGGTGGTCTAGTGGGACCGCTCTTCCTCCCCCCCCCCCCCCCCCCCAGTGGCCTACCTCGTCATTGTAGTAGTAGTTGGAGGAGGGAGGTACTAGCACTTCCTCCCTCCTTTTCAGGTGCTTCTTCAAAATGGTGGCACCTTGCCATGCCCGGTGCATCTTGGGATGCGCTGGGCTTAAGGGTTATTGTGTTTTGGGGATGGGGTGGACCTCCAGGACTTGTATTGGGGGTGGGAGGGCGGGCTTAGGTTTGACAGGTCCAGGAGAAAATCCTAGACCTGTCAAACCTCTTCTGCTGTTTGACCGGTCTGGGCTTTTGACAGCCTGGACCTGTTAAACAATTTCTGCCGGAAGATTGTGTCTTGGGTGTGTGCCCAGGCACAATCCGTCACACAGAAGTACCCTTATGATTAGAGCTAATAGCGTGCCTATATTTGCATGCTATAAGCTCTGATCATAGGGGTGTTCCTGCACTAATTTTACAGTTCTGTTTGAATAGCACTGGGCTTCTGATCATCAGTCCATGAGGCTTAATCTAAACAATGAATTCCTTGTCATCAGCAACAGATGAATCCATTACGAATGGGTTGTGTCCACCTACCAGCAGGGGGAGATAGAGAACACTGAAAACCATAGTGCCTCCTGGACGGCTAGCTCCATCTGCCTCTCAGTATTCTCTATCTCCCAGCAGGGTTGGACGCAGCTTATTCAGCTCCTTCAAGAATCTGCCTGGGGTGGCTCCTGTGCTTTTGCCAGTTGTAGCAGGGGTGTTGTGGCTATTGCAGCTCCACTTTAAAGGCACATAGGTTCGCCCTTTCCCTACCTTCCCCTTCCCCCTATGTGGATGCAGGCATATAGGTTTGCCCTGTCTCTGCCTTTCCCACTCTTTTCTATGTGGATGCAGGCACATTGGTTCGTCCTTTCCCTGCCTTTCCCACTCTTCTGGACCTCCGGAGTGCCTCTGTAGCTGTTGCCTCTAACTTTCCTCACAGTGTTAAAAAAAAAAAAAAATGCGAAGCGCTTGTTAGCTCTGTGATTCTGAGGCTATCTTCTGTCTGTGCAGCGTGACCGGAGCTCTGGGACTCGGTCTGTGAAGGTAAGAGTGTCTTGTAGCTCCTTCGGGGAGGGCCCGCAATTGGGGCGTTTTGGGCGCGAATCCGCCATTTTGAAATTTCGGCCGTTTTCGGCGATGGCTACGGAGGTTGTTAAGCGCTGTTCACGTTGTGGCAAGCGCAGATCAGCAGCGGGGCTCTGTAAATCGTGCTCTTCAGACGTCCGGGCCGGCACGAGCATGGCGAGCGATGTCTCTTCCCGCTCGGTGGAGATGGCAGAGGGCGCCATCTTAGATGCGCTGCATGGTCTGACCCCCGCAGGAGCGGAGGGGTCTGAGGCCGGAGGGGAGTCTCGGCCGGAGGGGAGTCTCGGATGGAGGCAACCAGAGGAGCTGCTTGCCCCGGATTGGAAATGGGAGACCAGGGTGAGCCTTTCTCCCCTGAGTTTGTGTTGCTTTTACATAAAGCGTTCATGTTAAAGAGGGCTCTTCCGCAGGTGTCTGACTCTGCATTGCTACCTGGTTCCCCTCCGGTGGAGGCTGGCCCGGGATTGTCGTCAGGCGTTTTTTCCCCAGACAGTTGGCCGCAGGACAAGCGTAGAAGGGTAAATTCCCCTTCCGAGAGTGGCACACCTCCCTTCTCTCCCCCCCCCCCCCCCCCCATGGTGGGGCTGTGGGGATTCTGAGGGGTCTGGCAGGCCTTCGTGGTCTGAGGAGCCAGAGGAAGGTGCCGGATTGCCATTGGATCCAGATGATCCCACCGCGGTTAGGATTTTCCACCACGAGGAGCTGCCAGCACTTATTTCTGACGCCTTGCAGGCCCTCTCTATTGAAGATCCTGCGCTTGGCAAGGCCTCCTCTGGTAATCCGAGGATGGCAAGTACTAAGAAGCTTGCTCGAGCCTTTCCTTTGCATGACTCCATCCAAGAGCTTTGAAAGTTGCCAGGGCAATGGGGCACTTATACCCTCTTAGTGAGGAGCACTTGACACACTTCACCGTGCCTACAGTAGATGCCCTAGTCACAGCTTTGATGAAGAAGACTACCCTCCCAGTAGAGGGAGGAGTTGCCCTGAAGGACATGCGGGACCGACGGCTGGAATCAGCAATGAAACGGTCCTTTGAAATTTCAGGCCTAGCCTTATGGGCGTCTGTGTGCAGTTGTTATGCTACTCGAGCCTGCCTCGCTTGGTTGCAACAGGCAGTGGAACATCCCGGGGATGGAGCGGAGCCCCTTGTGGAGGTGGCACCGCCAATGGAGTCGGCCTTGTCATTTTTGGCTGACGCCCTTTATGATCTGCAATCTCTTGGCTGGGTCGTCAATATAGCCAAAAGTCACCTGACCCCCTCTCAATCTCTAGAATATTTGGGGTCTGGTTCGTCACAGCCTTGGGGATGGTCTTCCTACCCGAGCAAAGGCGGTGCAAGCTTCAGAACCAGGTCTGTCTGCTCCTGAGGATGCCTCGCCCACGAGCTTGGGGCATAGTCCAGCTGTTGGGATCGATGACAGCCACTTTGGAAGTGGTGCCTTGGGCGAGAGCGCACCTGAGACCTCTGCAGTGTTCCCTGCTTCAACGGTGGTCTCCAATATCTCAGGATTATCAATGCAGTCTCACGTGGCTCCCTGCAGCCCGGCTCAGTATGGAGTGGTAGCTCTCATACAGCATGCTGCGGCGAGGAATGCCGCTAGCGCTCCCCGATTGGTGCCTGGTGGTAACAGATGCCAGCCTGAAGGGCTGGGGTGCACATTGCCAGGGAAGGCATGCCCAGGGTCTTTGGACACCCGAGGAGTCGGAGTGGTCCATCAATTCCTTGGAGTTGAAGGCGATTTTCCAGGCGCTTCTGGCCTTTCAATTGACCCTGGAAGGATTGGCTGTCAGAGTTCTGTCGGACAACACGACAGCATTGGCCTACATAAATCGCCAAGGAGGCACTCAGTGCATAGCACTAGCAGCGCAGGCCGCACAGATTTGCCACTGGGCCGAGTTTCATCTGCAGTTTCTGTCAGCAGCTCATATTGCAGGTCAGAGCAACGTGCAAGCCGATTATCTGAGCAGGAATCAAATCGACCCAGCGGAATGGGAACTTGCAGACAAAGTATTCCTGCAGATATGTGCCAAATGGGGAAAGCCCGTAATGGATCTTATGGCGTGAAGCACAAATGCCAAAGTCCCGTGCTTCTACAGCAGACGGAGAGATCCTCGCTTGGCAGGGTTGGATGCCTTGGCTCAACCCTGGCCTCAGGGCCTCCTGTATGTGTTTCCTCTGTGGCCCTTGCTAGGCGAGTACTCCTGCGAATTCGGCTCCACCAAGGAGAGGTGGTTTTCATCGCCCCGGATTGTCCCAGGAGGCTGTGGTATGCGGACCTCCGGTGGATGCTGGTAGAGGGTCCCCTGCCATTACCTCTGGTACCGAACCTGTTGTCACAGGGCCCGGTGACCATGGAGGACGCCTGCCGCTTTGGTCTTACGGCATGGCTATTGAGAGGGTGCAATTGAGAGACAAGGGATATTCCAGTAAAATCATTTCCACTCTCCTACAGGCCCGCAAGCGTTCCACTTCCTTGGCTTATGCCAGGATTTGGCGCCAATTTGAGGCTTGGTGTGCTTCTCAAGCGATCACACCCATGCGGGCTTCTGTCTCGCCGATACTTGACTTTTTGCAGGATGGTTTACAAAAAGGCTTGGCCTATAATTCCCTATGTGTTGAAGTGGCAGCCTTAGCATGTTTTCGAGGGAAGGGTGCTGCCCTCTCTCTGGCTGCTTGCTTGGGTGTGATACGGTTTCTTAGAGGGGTGCTTCTGCTCCATCCTCCCGTACGGGCTCCGTGTCCGGCCTGGAACCTGGGGTTAGTTTTAAAGGCCCTTCAGTGTTCGCCCTTCGAGCCGCTTAGGCGAGCTTCGGAGAAGGATGTGACCTTAAAAACAGTCTTTTTGGTGGCTGTGACATCGGCGAGACGGGTATCTGAGCTCCAGGCGCTGTCCTGTTAAGACCCATTTCTGCAATTATTAGAGTTAGGAGTAATGGTACGTACGTTGCCTTCTTTCATGCCTAAGGTGGTTTCAGCGTTTCACCTAAACCAGCCTATTTTCCTGCCCTCCTTTTCTAAAGAGGAGTTTCCAGAAGCCTATGGGCAGTTGCACCTTCTGGATGTGCGAAGGGCTCTGTTGCAATATTTGCGCATGTCAAATGCCTTCAGGACCTCTGACCATCTTTTTGTTCTTTTGTCAGGTCCGTGCACAGGGTCTCCAGCGTCTAAGGCCACTATAGCCCGTTGGCTCAAAGAAGCTATCTTTTCAGCATATCTGCTATCTGGCCGGCCTCTGCCTGAAGCCTTTAAGGCACATTCCACAAGAGCAATTTCCTCTTCTTGGGCTGAAACTGGAGCACTCTCTCTTCAAGAGATATGTAGTGCAGCTACTTGGGCTTCTAAACTCTCGTTTGCCCGACATTACAGGCTGGATGTGGCTGCCAGGAGAGACGCGCATTTTGGAGCACAAGTGCTGGCGTGTGGTGTAGCTTGTTCCCACCCTATCTAGGGATTGCTTTGATACATCCCACTCGTAATGGATTCATCTGCTTGATGACAAGGAAGTGAAAATTAGGTTCTTACCTTGGTAATTTTCTTTCCTTTAGTCATAGCAGATGAATCCATGAGCCCTCCCTCAGTGGTTCATTATGCGATTCATGTTACTTTTATGTTCAGTTTTTCCTGTAGATATTTTCCCTTATTGGGAGAAGTTGGAAAACAGTCCTCAGGATTTCTGTTCAGTTACAGGAGGATGAATCCATTCCCTCCTTTGACTTATAACTCCAGTTTTGGGGCGTTTTCATCCGCTGTGAGGAAAGTTCATGTTATTATACTTGGCGGTGTAACACTGCTTTGAAAGCTTCAAATACTGAAGAGGCAGATGGAGCTAGCTGGCCATGAGGCACTATGGTTTTTTATTGCTCTCTATCTCCCCCTGCTGGTTGATGGACACAACCCACTCATAATGGATTCATCTGCTATGACTAAAGGAAAGAAAATTACCAAGGTAAGAACCTAATTTTCCCATGTCCTGAGAAGAGAGCACCAACTTAGCAGCTAAAGTAGGCTAATGACCATGTACCTGAGCAAACCTGTCCACAGGCAAATACCAAACTAACTAACTCTGAGCATAGGCGGAAAGTTCCAGTTTCTTTCACCCTCGTAGTCAGTAGCTTTGGAGTCTAGATGTGTTGATAAATCTGCTGCTCCTTCCTGCTCTTGCAGAATTCTTGTGCGAATCCCTTCTGATCAGGATTTAGTCCAACGTCCCTGCTCAGGTTCAGCTGGTTACTTTGTATGTAGAAAGTCAGAGTTGCCAAGAACTTTGCCTTGGTCTGCACTTAGCACAATGAATTACAGTTCACAGGTGTTTGAACAATTTCGTCTCTTTCTCCTGAGAGAGATACATACATCTTGAAATCTTCTTATCTTCTGCGTTGTTCGTCCTGCTTACATACGTTCATGACATTGAGGGTCCTTGTGGGCATCCCTCAAGAACAGCTTATCAGTAGTTCCAAGCTCCCTTCCATGGTTCCCAGATGTTTCCAGAGACTCTGTCTCTGTGAGGCACGCTCCTCCGCACCAACCCAGGAGGTAAACTGGATGTTTAAAGTAAACAGCATGTCCTTGGATGAAGTCATCAGTACAGCTATGCCAGGAGAGAAATGCTGAATTCATGTTTCAGAATTGTGCCTGGTTTAGGCCTATCCAGGCCTCGGGCTTAGCAAAGGTGAGAGATAGGGAAATACTTCTATAGCTGGAGGGGGTGAAAATGGAGAAGCTGAGGGTTTGAGAGAGTATATAATAAATGTAGAGAGGGGGAAGAGATGTAAGGGGGAATAGGTTCAGACCCCTTATAACCTCAGACCAGTGGGTTCTCAAAATAGTTAAGACAAGTTATATACTTCATTTGGAAAGGTTTTCCCAAATTGTCCACCAAGAGCATCAAAATTAAGTGCTTTGTGTCATTGCTTACTACAGATAAACTCTTCCTATTTGCAGGCCAATGCAAACCCGTTCCACCAAGGGAAAAAGGAAAGCGATGCTGTTCCATGTGTATCCTGATGACCAAACAAAATGGGAGATTTCACCCCATCCTAGACCTAAGGGCCTTGAACAAATATCTGGCAAATCAAAAGTTCTGAATGGTTTCCCAGAACACCTTAATCCCCCATGATTCAGAAAAGAGATTGGCTATATTTTCTGGTCTTAAAGAATGCCCATACCTACATAGGTACATTCCAGTCACGGGAAGTGTCTGAGCTTACAAGTAGAGAAACACCAGTACCATTTACTGCAATTCAGCCTCGTGTCAGCATCCAGCGTATTCACAAAATGCCTAGCAATAGTTGCAGCATATCTGTGTAGATGGGGGGTAAAGGTGTGTTTCCCTGTCTGGATAATTGGTTGATCAAGAGCACATTGGAGGGAAGGTGCAAGAGAATCAATGTGCAAAACCATTCAGGTGCTGGATCTACTAGAATTCATCCTATACCCTGTCCCAACTATGCCCGTTCCAAAAATTGGAGTTCATTGGAGCCTTACTAAACATGACTCAAGCTTATTTTCCCACTTCAAAGGATGAAAACTCTCATCTCAGCGATCCAAGAGGTGTGTCAGAGTCAGCAGGTATCAGCTCAATGAATGTTGAAGTGGTTGGGCTGCACAGCCTCCACGGTTCATGCCACTCCCATGGCATGCTTCAATTTCAGGCAGGATCAATAGACCCTGTCTTCCCAGTGGACTCAAGCTAAAGGGAACCTCCAGGTGTAATGGCTGTCACTGCTCCTTTGAAGGAGACTTATGTTTGTCTATTTAAATTTTATTCTCCGAGGACAAGCAGGCTGCTTGTTCTCACTGATGGGTGACGTCCACGGCAGCCCCTCCAATCGGAATCTTCACTAGCAAAGTCCTTTGCTAGCCCTCGCGTGCCTGCGCGCACCGCGCATGCGCGGCCGTCTTCCCGCCCGAAACCGGCTCGAGCCGGCCAGTCTTCTTTCGTCCGCACTCGGTACGGTCGTGTTTTCGCCGTGTCGAGCCCCGGAAAGTCGACCTTTCGCGTCCTTTTTCGACGTGTTTTCTTCGGAAAATCCAAACTGCTTGGGAAGTGCTCCGGAAGCCCTCTCGGGTTTCGTTTGCCCCTTCCCGTATTTTTCAGATTTTGCCCCGGTAAGTTTTCTTTCGTCGTCGGGGTAGGCCTCTTTTCGGCCTCGGTCGAGATTTTTTCTCCCTTAAAGTTTTGGTGCTCACTTTCGTCATTTCGGATTTTGATTTCGCTGGCGTGATTTTTCCGCCCATGACATCGAAGCCTTCCAGCGGCTTCAAGAAGTGCACCCAGTGCGCCCGGGTAATCTCGCTCACTGATAGGCACTCGTCGTGTCTTCAGTGTCTGGGGGCCGAGCACCGTCCTCAGAACTGTAGTCTGTGTTCCCTGTTACAAAGGCGGACTCAGGTAGCGAGATTGGCCCAGTGGAACGTTTTGTTCTCGGGCTCTTCGTCGGCATCGACACCAGGGTCATCGAGTGCATCGACGTCGTCAGCGTCCAGACCTTCATCCTCGGCCGCCAGTGCATCGAGTGCATCGAGGCATCGGATAGCTGCATCGATGTCGGTGGTACCGGGACCTCGTCTGCTGATGTCGTCGGACGGTGGTGCATCGTCAGGAGTGCAGGTGAGGGCTGTCCATTCCCCTGCTGGTAGCGGTGAGCCTTCGGGTGGGTCTCTCCCTACCCTGAGGGCTCCTGCGGTACAGCCCCCCCGAGATCGACCTCCTTCGACCTCGGCCCCGAGGAAGCGACGGCTGGATTCTACGTCCTCCTCGTTGGTGCCGGGGAGCTCCGGTGACATGCTTCGGAAGAAGTCGAAGAAGCATCGACACCGGTCTCCTCCCCGCGTCGGCACCGAGAGCTCTGGGTCGCCGAGGGAGTCGGCACCCAGCAGGCATCGGCACCGAGAGGACCGCTCACCCTCTGTTCAGGAGGTGTCGATGCGCTCCACTCTGGACAGCCCGGAACAGCCTCCACGCCCGGAACAGGTTCTGACGTCGACGCCTGCATCGACCTCACAGCCTTTCTCTGCAGCCGCTCTGAACGAGAGCCTCCGGGCCGTTCTCCCAGAGATTCTGGGAGAGCTGTTGCGCCCTACCCCTCCGGTACCGGCAGTGCTTGCGCCTCCGGTACCATCGAGCGTGGCACCGGCTGGCCCATCGCCCGGGGTGAGGTCCCCGACGTCGGTACCGCGTGCGGTGCCGACTGCGGCCACCTCCCAGGAAGGCTCCCCGACTACGTCGGCGGAGGGAGCTTCCCCGATGCGGGCGAGGGACTCTACCTCTCGACGCCCCCATCGTGGACGTGGCTCCACTGAGTCGAGCCGGGCGAGGTTGCAGACACAGGTTCGTAAACTTGTGTCTGACACCGAAGGTGAGGCCTCGTGGGAGGAAGAGGAAGACCCCAGATATTTCTCTGACGAGGAGTCTGAGGGTCTTCCTTCTGATCCCACTGCCTCCCCTGAAAGGCAGCTTTCTCCTCCTGAGAGTCTGTCTTTCGCTTCCTTTGTCCGGGAGATGTCTACGGCCATCCCCTTCCCGGTGGTTGTGGAGGACGAGCCCAGGGCTGAAATGTTTGAGCTCCTGGACTATCCTTCTCCACCTAAGGAAGCGTCCACTGTTCCCTTGCACCATGTCCTGAAAAAGACATTGCTTGCGAACTGGACCAAGCCATTAAGTAATCCCCACATTCCCAAGAAGATCGAGTCCCAGTACCGGATCCATGGGGACCCAGAGCTGATGCGCACTCAGTTGCCTCACGACTCTGGAGTTGTGGATTTGGCCCTAAAGAAGGCTAAGAGTTCTAGGGAGCATTCTTCGGCGCCTCCGGGCAAAGACTCTAGAACCTTAGACTCCTTTGGGAGGAAGGCCTACCATTCCTCTATGCTCGTGGCCAAAATCCAGTCTTACCAGCTCTACACGAGCATACACATGCGGAACAATGTGCGGCAGTTGGCGGGCTTGGTTGATGCGCTCCCCCCTGAGCAAGCCAAGCCTTTTCAGGAGGTGGTCAGGCAGCTGAAGGCGTGCAGAAAATTCCTGGCCAGAGGGGTGTATGACACCTTTGATGTTGCGTCCAGGGCCGCTGCTCAAGGTGTGGTGATGCGCAGGCTCTCATGGCTGCGTGCCTCCGACCTGGAGAATAGACTCCAGCAGCGGATTGCGGACTCGCCTTGCCGTGCGGACAATATTTTTGGAGAGAAGGTCGAGCAGGTGGTAGAGCATCTCCACCAGCGGGACACCGCATTCGACAAGTTCTCCCGCCGGCAGCCTTCAGCCTCTACCTCTACAGGTAGAAGATTTTTTGGGGGAAGGAGGACTGTTCCCTACTCTTCTGGCAAGCGTAGGTACAATCCCCCTTCTTGACAGCCTGCGGCCCAGGCTAAGCCCCAGCGCGCTCGCTCTCGTCAGCAGCGTGCGCCTCAGCAAGGCCCCGCGGCTCCCCAGCAAAAGCAAGGGGCGAGCTTTTGACTGGCTCCAGCAGAGCATAGCCGACATCCAAGTGTCAGTGCCGGGCGACCTGCCGGTCGGGGGGAGGTTGAAAGCTTTTCACCAAAGGTGGCCTCTCATAACCTCCGATCAGTGGGTTCTGCAAATAGTCCGGCAAGGATACACCCTCAATTTGGCCTCAAAACCTCCAAATTGTCCACCGGGAGCTCAGTCTTACAGCTTCCAGCACAAGCAGGTACTTGAAGAGGAACTCTCCGCCCTTCTCAGCGCCAATGCGGTCGAGCCCGTGCCATCCGGGCAAGAAGGGCTGCGATTCTATTCCAGGTACTTCCTTGTGGAAAAGAAAACAGGGGGGATGCGTCCCATCCTAGACCTAAGGGCCCTGAACAAATATCTCGTAAAAGAAAAGTTCAGGATGCTTTCCCTGGGCACCCTCCTCCCCATGATTCAGGAAAACGGTTGGCTATGCTCTCTGGACTTGAAGGATGCCTACACACACATCCCGATACTGCCAGCTCACAGACAGTATCTGCGATTTCAGCTGGGCACACGTCACTTCCAGTACTGTGTGCTACCCTTTGGGCTCGCCTCTGCGCCCAGGGTGTTCACAAAGTGCTTGGCTGTAGTAGCAGCGGCACTTCGCAGGCTGGGGGTGCACGTGTTCCCATATCTCGACGATTGGCTGGTGAAGAACACGTCCGAGGCAGGAGCCCTGCAGTCCATGCAGATGACTATTCGCCTCCTGGAGCTACTGGGGTTTGTGATAAATTACCCAAAGTCCCATCTTCTCCCAGCACAGAGACTCGAATTCATAGGAGCTCTGTTGGATTCTCGGACGGCTCGCGCCTATCTCCCAGAGACGAGAGCCAACAACTTGTTGTCCCTCGTCTCGCGGGTGCGAGCGTCTCAGCAGATCACAGCTCGGCAGATGTTGAGATTGCTAGGCCACATGGCCTCCACAGTTCATGTGACTCCCATGGCCCGCCTTCACATGAGATCTGCTCAATGGACCCTAGCTTCTCAGTGGTTTCAGGCTGCTGGGGATCTAGAAGACGTGATCCACCTGTCCACGAGTTTTCTCGAATCCCTGTATTGGTGGACGATTTGGTCCAATTTGACTCTGGGACACCCTTTCCAAATTCCTCAGCCACAAAAAGTGCTGACCACGGATGTGTCTCTCCTGGGATGGGGAGCTCATGTCGATGGGCTTCACACCCAAGGAAGCTGGTCCCTCCAGGAACGCGGTCTACAGATCAATCTCCTGGAGTTGCGAGCGATCTGGAACGCTCTGAAGGCTTTCAGAGATCGGCTGTCCCACCAAATTATCCAAATTCAGACAGACAACCAGGTTGCCATGTACTATGTCAACAAGCAGGGGGGCACCGGATCTCGCCCCCTGTGTCAGGAAGCCGTCAGCATGTGGCTCTGGGCTCGCCGTCTCGGCATGGTGCTCCAAGCCACATATCTGGCAGGCGTAAACAACAGTCTGGCCAACAGACTGAGCAGGATTATGCAACCTCACGAATGGTCGCTCAACTCCCGAGTGGTGCGCCAGATCTTCCAAGCGTGGGGCACCCCCTTGGTGGATCTCTTCGCATCTCGAGCGAACCACAAAGTCCCTCAGTTCTGTTCCAGGCTTCAGGCCCCCGGCAGACTGGCATCGGATGCCTTCCTCCTGGATTGGGGGGAGGGCCTGCTGTATGCTTATCCTCCCATTCCTCTGGTGGGGAAGACTTTGTTGAAACTCAAGCAAGACCGAGGCACCATGATTCTGATTGCTCCTTTTTGGCCACGTCAGATCTGGTTCCCTCTTCTTCTGGAGTTATCCTCCGAAGAACCGTGGAGATTGGAGTGTTTTCCGACCCTCATCACGCAGGACGAAGGGGCTCTTCTGCATCCCAGCCTCCGGTCCCTGGCTCTCACGGCCTGGATGTTGAGAGCGTAGACTTTGCCTCTTTGGGCCTGTCAGAGGGTGTCTCCCGTATCTTGCTTGCTTCCAGGAAAGATTCCACTAAGAGGAGTTACTTCTTTCTATGGAGGAGGTTTGCCGTCTGGTGTGACAGCAAGGCCCTAGCTCCTCGCTCTTGTCCTACACAGACCCTGCTTGAATACCTTCTGCACTTGTCTGAATCTGGTCTCAAGACCAACTCTGTAAGAGTTCACCTTAGTGCAATCAGTGCATACCATTACCATGTGGAAGGTAAGCCGATCTCAGGACAGCCTTTAGTTGTTCGCTTCATGAGAGGTTTGCTTTTGTCAAAGTCCCCTGTCAAGCCTCCTACAGTGTCATGGGATCTCAATGTCGTTCTCACCCAGCTGATGAAACCTCCTTTTGAGCCACTGAACTCCTGCCATCTGAAGTACTTGACCTGGAAAGTCATTTTCTTGGTGGCAGTTACTTCAGCTCATAGAGTCAGTGAGCTTCAGGCCCTGGTAGCCCAGGCCCCTTACACCAAATTTCATCATAACAGAGTAGTCCTCCGCACTCACCCTAAGTTCTTGCCAAAGGTCGTGTCGGAGTTCCATCTGAACCAGTCAATTGTCTTGCCAACATTCTTTCCCCGTCCTCATTCCTGCCCTGCTGAACGTCAGCTGCACTCATTGGACTGCAAGAGAGCATTGGCCTTCTATCTGGAGCGGACACAGCCCCACAGACAGTCCGCCCAATTGTTTGTTTCTTTTGATCCCAATAGGAGGGGAGTGGCTGTAGGGAAACGCACCATATCCAATTGGCTAGCAGATTGCATTTCCTTCACTTACGCCCAGGCGGGGCTGGCTCTTGAGGGTCATGTCACGGCTCATAATTTTAGAGCCATGGCTGCGTCGGTAGCCCACTTGAAGTCAGCCTCCATTGAAGAAATTTGCAAAGCTGCGACGTGGTCATCTGTCCACACATTCACATCTCATTACTGCCTGCAGCAGGATACCCGACGCGACAGTCGGTTCGGGCAGTCAGTTCTTCAGAACCTGTTTGGGCTTTAGGATCCAACTCCACCCCCCGAGGGCCCTGTTTTGTTCTGTTCCAGGCTACACTCTCAGTTAGTTGGTAAATTTTTTTAGGTCAATCTCAGTTACGTCCTCGCCGTTGCGAGGCCCAATTGACCATGGTTGTTGTTTTGAGTGAGCCTGGGGGCTAGGGATACCCCATCAGTGAGAACAAGCAGCCTGCTTGTCCTCGGAGAAAGCGAATGCTACATACCTGTAGAAGGTATTCTCCAAGGACAGCAGGCTGATTGTTCTCACAAACCCGCCCGCCTCCCCTTTGGAGTTGAGTCTTCCCTTGTTTCTCTTTTGCTACATACTGGACTGGCCGGCTCGAGCCGGTTTCGGGCGGGAAGACGGCCGCGCATGCGCGGTGCGCGCGAGGCTAGCAAAGGACTTTGCTAGTGAAGATTCCGATTGGAGGGGCTGCCGTGGACGTCACCCATCAGTGAGAACAATCAGCCTGCTGTCCTCGGAGAATGCCTTCTACAGGTATGTAGCATTCGCTTTGTGTTGTAGTTTAATATAGTAGCTTATTATATGGTTTTGAAATTTTCAATAAAAAAAAAAATCATCCTGCTAGTGTGTTATCTACTTTCCCAACAAGCAGATGAACACTGACAGTTTGCCTGTCGGCAAGAAAACATCCAAAACAAATACTGGACAGCTTAATTATATTTGAGAAGGCAGAGTGAACATTACAGAATGGGTGAAGTAAATAAAATGGGGCCTGAAAAAAAATGTAAGATTGGTCCAGGCTTTAGAAAATGCTTCCATTTGGTGAATAAAACTACTGCAACTAGCTACTTTTCTTATGGATGGAAACTAACAAAAAAAAATCTAGTAGTAATATTTATCCTAGAGAATGTAAAAAAAAAATTATATAGATGAATTTCATTGTAAACTATTTCAGTGTATGGTGATGGGGAAACAGTATATCCTTCTTTTTATTGATAATTTTCTGTTCCTTTGATTTGAAGGTTTTTGTTAAAGCCCCTTTTTCCTTTAGCGAGAACAGTATGAACTTCTTAAGCCTTTGAGTTAATATTTATTTCATTTATATCCCATATTATTCTCAATAGATTAGGCTTTATACTCATTTTGTTTGGTTCTCTAAACCACTTCCATCTTAATACCCTTCCAAAGGTACATCCCCCAGATTTGAATTCATGGTGGCGGTTTACTAATGACCTAGGCAATGCACTATAACCTCCTTTTCTCTGTTGATAATACCTTTATGCATAAAACTGAGTATAGTTACCTTTCTGTATTATATTGGTTACTTTCAGGTCATCTGAAATAATTATTACTACTACTATTTAGCATTTCTATAGCGCTACAAGGCGTACGCAGCGCTGCACAAACATAGAAGAAAGACAGTCCCTGCTCAAAGAGCTTACAATCTAATAGACAAAAAATAAATAAAGTAAGCAAATCAAATCAATTAATGTGAACGGGAAGGAAGAGAGGAGGGTAGGTGGAGGCGAGTGGTTACAAGTGGTTACGAGTCAAAAGCAATGTTAAAGAGGTGGGCTTTCAGTCTAGATTTAAAGGTGGCCAAGGATGGGGCAAGACGTAGGGGCTCAGGAAGTTTATTCCAGGCGTAGGGTGCAGCGAGACAGAAGGCGCGAAGTTTGGAGTTGGCAGTGGTGGAGAAGGGAACAGATAAGAAGGATTTATCCATGGAGCGGAGTGCACGGGAAGGGGTGTAGGGAAAGGACGAGTGTGGAGAGATACTGGGGAGCAGCAGAGTGAGTACATTTATAGGTTAGTAGAAGAAGTTTGAACAGGATGCGAAAACGGATAGGGAGCCAGTGAAGGGTCTTGAGGAGAGGGGTAGTATGAGTAAAGCGACCCTGGCGGAAGATGAGACGGGCAGCAGAGAGTATTTGCTCTCATGTCTCATGTCCATTATAAAATAATGCTGAGCTGTAATAGGACAGCTTTGGAGCAAAGAACTCCTTCTGTTTTGATAGTGAGTTCTCTTTATTGCCAAGAGGTGGTTCTCCAGTGTTCAGGTTGCCTGCTTTGCTTATGCCTAATTCTGGTCCTGATGGGTGCTTGAAATAGCTGACTGGCAGAAGAGAGAATTACCAAAACAATGAGAAAATGCAGTCATGCCTAGGATTATATCAGGTAGAATGAGGCACCTGGGTTTTTGATTTAGGTATAAAAATATTTATTTGTCTACCTAGAAAGATTGAGAGCCAAAAACAGGAGTTGGTGACAAATCCTTTGCTGACACTGAGCAACTGTAGTGTCATTTAGAGTGGTGGTCAGCTTTTGTTCATTCTCAAGATATAGGTGATATTTTTTCCCTGTAAACCATTAAGACAGGAGAAATCCTTAGCGTGTAGGATGATAAAAGCAAGGGAGAAAGGTGACTATAGCCAGAGGAATATAGAGGGGCAACTGAGAAGTGGTTTGCCTTCCCATAGTCTTGGAAAATAATTATATTCTTATATCCTACTGTCCATTTTTTATGGATAAAGGATAAGATGAGCCAGACCCTCACAAGCCTGATCAGAATAAATTTAGTTCTTTTGATCTTGTCCATGCACAAACTGATGGGGAAGCTGAAGTCCATTGTACTAGTAGGCCAACTATAAAATTAACCCAGTTGTCACTGGTGAGGCTAAAAACAAGAAGAAATTTAAAAGGTATACCCATGAATATGAATAAATTATTACATTCTCTGTGTGATCTGTTGGACCTTTGTGTGCATGTCTGTTTTCCTTGGTTTTGTAGTATTTTCAAGGTTCTGTCTGGTTCTCTCTTCTTTGAAGTCCTTGCATTCAACAGTTTACCAGAGTTTCAGACCAATAGTTGATATAATAAAAACAATGTTCCATAAAAGCATTTTCTAATAGAATTGCAGTGTCAACCATGTGCTTTGCCATGTGAGATTTTGGAGTTGGTCTAATGGAAAAAAAATAAGCTGGCATGAACTTGTTCACAGACATTTTTTTTATCTTTATGCTTTTGACTTCCATCAAGATACTCCTTCACAGCGAGTGCAGTTCATCCTAGGCACAGAGGATGATGACGAAGAGCACATTCCTCATGACCTTTTCACCGAGATGGATGAACTTTGCGTCCGGGAGGGTGGTGAATGTGAATGGAAAGAAACTGCACGGTACCTTGTCTTTCAAGATTAAAGTCGAACAGTAATCAGTGATGAACTGACAGTTGGTAGTTTTTCTGCCTAGTAGGACAGAGCATAATTTTTTTTTTCCCCAGTAGCATCTATATCAAATACAGAGTAGAACATTGTCACACGGTGGTTAGAGTGATAGATGGTGTGCCACCTACATAGAAAAGTTTCTGTGCTAGTTAGCCAGCCAGTAGGGACTAGAACGCCATAAACTTTGCAGTACTGCAAGTAGATCACCCAGTTTGTTTTTGAGTTTACATTCTCCCTTTGTTTATATTCAGGTGGTTAAAATTTGAAGAAGATGTTGAAGATGGAGGTGACCGATGGAGCAAACCTTATGTGGCAACTCTTTCTTTGCACAGCCTCTTTGAACTGCGAAGCTGCATATTGAATGGGACAGTCATGCTGGACATGAGAGCAAATACTATAGAAGAAATATCAGGTGACTGCATATTAGTTGGGATGTTATTTGTAAGTAGTCCTCTGAAAAGTAGTCTTATGGATGTGTAGTACTATTTTATAAAACAGGGTGTATTTGGTAGGAGAAACAAACCTAAAAAATATTTCTTGGGTGCCTTGCTGCCCACTGATCTCTCATGGGGTTCATTTTGGTAAATTGGATCACTTGATGAATAGGCCACAAATGTCAGCTACTTGTGTGCTACCAGGGAAGAAAATCACAGCTCTAGGTATGTACTAGCCTCAAGGGTTCCCCCCGCCCCCCACAATAAGTATGGTTAAGTCCCTGGCCTGTGAGAGCTCTCAGGAATCAGTCTGTGGACCTTTGCCCTGATTGAGCTTGAAGGGTTTCTTTGCCTCTTCAGCCCTGTGTCTTAGCCTATGTCTTAGAGTGGTTGGACTGGCAAGAGTTCCACACAGCCTCTGCTAGTGAGTGAGTGATGGTGGGGTGGGGGGTGGGGGGGGGGGGTAAGCGCCTCTTCTCAGTTCTAGGATTCTAGCTTGTGGGCTTGGTCCTGGGTAATGGTGATATCTGTCTAATGTGGCCAAAACTTGGCCAAGGATGCTGAGTTATGACCTTAAAGGTTTCCCCTCGCCAGGAGTAGGACCACAGAAGATAAACACAAATAATAATGGAAGTGAGGTTGATCTTGAATGATTTTCAAAAGACAGTGTTCTTGAGGAGCTAGCTAAACTAAAAATACATAAACCAGTGAGTCTGGATGGGATATATTGAGGATACCGAAGGAACTTAAGGAAGTTCTGATGGCTCCACTGTATGACCTTTTCAATACTACTCTAGAATCGGGAGTGGTCCTAGAGAACTGGAGAAGGGTGGATGTGGTCCCTCTCCATAAAAGCAGAAGTAAGAATGAGGCTGGAAGTTACAGACTGGTTAATCAAACCTCTGTGGTGAGTAAATTAAAGGAAATGCTTCTAAAACAGTGGATGCTGTGGTTCCTGGAATACAGTGAGTGTCTGGACCAGAGGCAGCATGGTTTTACTAGAAGTAGGTCTTGTCAGAAGAATCTGATGAATTTCTCTGACTGGGTGGCTAGACATTTAGATCCAAGGAAAGCACAAGATGTGGTGTTGTGAGCTGTCAGGCCCACCCAGGACTATTGTTGGCCCTGCCTCTTGAGTGATGTCACTCTTGGGCATGGGGTGAAGAAGGCCGGGTTGATGCCGGAGGAAAGATGTTGCTGTTGTCTTCTGCCCTTCTGTGCTTCCAGAGCTGATGTTTGAGCTGTGTGCTCCTCGGATCATTCTGCTATAGCCTCCTTCATGCTGCTGTGAGCTGTTTTGAACGGTCAGAACTATGGCTGGACCTGCCCCTTGAGTAACATCACTCTTAGAAGCATGTGGTGAAGAAATCCGGGTCAACGCCAGAGGCAGAACGTGGCAGAGGAGCGGGCACCTCCTTGGTCATACTGACGAAGGAGCTCCTTTCGGTGCTCCTTTGGGTGGACTTTGGGGGAGGTTTGATAAAATATTCTTTGTATTTAGTGGTGAAAGTTGATTATGGCAGAGACTGAGGTGGTTTGGGGGGAGTGGGAGGTATGGATCGTTAGTTGGGGGTAAGGGTTGTAAATGCTAGTTTCCAGGGGTCACTGGGTATTTAAAAAAATGTGTTGGATGGCAGGGAAGGGTTGAATAAGGAGATAGTGAAGGTTGGGGTAATTAATGCTAGATTATTTAGAAATAAAGCTGTGTTGTTGTATGATCTGTTGGAGAAAGGGAGTTATGATATTTTTGTGTAACGGAATCTTGGTTATTGAAATCTGACCTGGTATTTGTACATCAATGCTGGCCTGAGGGTTTTAAGTGGGAGTGGGTGTGCCATAGTTGGAAAGTTGGGCGGGAGTGAAGGTGTGGTTATCTTTTTCAGGAAAACCTTGAATTTACAGTTAATATTCTCAGAAGTTAGTACTTTTGGGAAAATATTGGTAGTGAAGAATGAGAAGATTGTGTTTGATGTGTTGTATTGTCCTCCGGGAGTGATGAGTACTGATTGTTCTCCATTGTTAAAATTTATGCTCGTTCGGGTGATTTTAATGTTCCATTTGATCCAGTGGAGGAATGAGTTTTGAAGAGGAATCGTGTTATTTTACTTACTGTCTGCTGTGCAGTTAAATCAGTTGATTAATGAGGCTACTTATTGTACAGGGCACCTGTTGGATCTGGTAATTTTGTTCCTGGGATTGTTGCATGTGTCAGTTATCAGTTGTGCGAGCAGTCCCCTGGTTGGATCACTTTTTGATTTCTTTTGTTTTGTGGCTTTCTTTTGATACTGTTGTGGTTTGGCTGCAGAATGAGTTGATAAGTGTCCGTTCGCAGTTTGAGGTTAAAGAGTTATGGAATTGTTTAATATGAGTATTGATGAAGGACATACTATAGGGGAAGTGGTGGAGATTTGGAATAAGACCTTATGTGCGATGTTTGTTAAAGTGGTGCATGTGAGAGATGCCTTTGGAGGATGGAACCTGTGTGACAGATTTGGAGGGAATTAAGGCAGGCTGAATGTAGGTGAAGAAAATCCCACGATGTGGATGATTTTTGAAAGTTTTCAATTAAGGCTTTCTTAATATCTTGGATTTTTCAATAGGCTGAAAAATGAATATTATAGGCAAAGAGTGAAAGATGCATTGTGAAATATTTGATTGATGGTTATAAGGAGAGAGGGGAGATCTTGGATCCTGATGCACTAGTTTTTGATAAGATGGTACAGTTGGATAAGAGAGTGGAAGGTAAGGAGGATGTGCTGGGGATTAGGTGCCAAAGTGATGGATGTGCTGAGACAGGGATTAGATAGAAATCAGTGTTTTTGTTTAGTATCTTTGAATGTATCATCTGTATTTGATTCAGTTGATGCTAATGTACTGTTTCAATTGAAGCAGTTGGGAGTAGATGGTAGTGTTTATGATTAGTTTACTTCCTATTGGAGTGGACGTGTTATGAGGGTGCAGAGTGGTGGTAAGCTTTGAGTTGTCTGTTATTGAGAGGCATGCCTCAGAGGTCGGCTCTGTTAGTCCTTTTATTTAGTGTCTATATGGTCCCTCTGTGTCGAGTGTTTGAATTCTTGAGGGTGGATTATCGGCTGTTTTTTGTTTTGTTTTTTCCCCACTAACATCTTGGGAGGCTGCTTTCTCAACTTGGATATCTGTCTGTAGGAAAGCGATTGGTGAATGGATGATTCTGAATAAGCTTGTATTGAATGTGGAAAAATGGAAATTATGATTGTGGGAAGGATGATAGAGGAGAGATGGCCCTGGATGATCTAGGTAGGGGAGTTAAGTTCTGTGAGAATGGAGATAAAGTTGCAAGTGGTGACTTTGGACGCTCAGTTTTCAATGCATTCGTCTTTTTATCAGCTGCATTTATTATCAGTTGAAGCCAAAGTGATTTTTGTACCATTGTGCAAAGCATAGTGTTATCAAAGGTAGATTCTTTGTATTTGGGAATATCGAGTGCGAAGGTTCAGGTGTTGCAGTTGCAGCATCAGCCACCACCCTTGCAAATGGGAACGTATTACACCGGTGTTAAAATAACTGCATTGACTGCCTAAAAGATTCAGGGAACACCATAGAGTCCTGACTTTCATCAAGCTGTGTATAGGAGGGTTCTGTGGTATTTGCGGTCTGTGGTGAAGCTTTCTCTTCGGGTATAGATTAAGATCCATGCCACAAAGCATTTGGTGTTGGATTTGATGGTGGTAGCACATTATGCTGTGACAAGGTGTTCAGCTTTTTCAATAGCAGTGCCTGTATTATGGAATGCCTTACCTGGCTGTTTGCACCTTTGTTCTAATGCCTTACATTTTAAGAAATTTCTTAAGACTTGGCTTTTAACTTGGGCATTTTTGCCTGTCTGATGGTGGCACCTGTGTGTCTACAGAGTAGGATTTCAGCAGCATATTTGTTTTAATTGTATTTTGTTTGGTTTGATGTTTTATGTTTGTTTTTTTGGAAGCCGCTTAGGTTTGAAGTGGATTATAAGATTTTTTTAAAATATATTTCAGGAAAGCCTTTGACACAGTTCTGTACAGTTGATTTATAAGTAAACTGAACACCAATGTTATGGGTTCTAAATTGATTTGGATTAGAAACCGAGTGGAAGATTATAAAAGGTAGAAGTAAATGGAGTTAACTTGGGGGGGGGGGAGGGGTGTTACCAGTGGTATGCTGCAGGGATTGGCTTGGGGCCTGGTTCTTTTTAACATTTTATAAGCAATATTATGGAAGAGTTGCCTTGTAAGGTTTGCCTTTGTAGATGATACCAAAATCTACAATCGTTTTCAACACCCCAGATGGTGTGGATAATATGAGCGATCCAGTGAAGCTTGAAAAATGGTCTAGAATTTGGCAGCTAAGACTTAATGATAAAAAAAAAAATGTAGGGTCATTCATTTGGTCTGCAAAAACCCATGGGAGCAGTACAGTATAGGGGATGAAGTATTTCTGAGCATGAAGGAAGAGCAGTACCTGGGGGGACTGTACTTGACGATATTAAGGTGGCCAAACAGATGGAAAATATGACAGCAAAAGCCAGAAGGATGCTTGAGTGGATAAGGAGAGAAATGGCCAGCAGGAAAAAGGAGGTGGTATGTATAACCAAAGGCTTGCACAGAGGTACTATTTAAAGTACTGTGAACAATTCTAGAGAACATACCTTTAAAAAGAGTAGAGAATGAAGTTGGTCCAGGTAGTGGCTATTAAAATGCTCAGTGGTCTTGTCATAAAGTATATAGGTACAGACGGGTTTCAATATGTATACTTTGGAAGAAAGGCAGGAAGGAGGAGATATAGATGTTTAATTATCTCTCTCTGGCATAAATGTACATGAGGCAAGACTCGGTTGAAAGGAAGCTCTGGAATGAGGGTACATAGGATGATGGTGAAAGGGTTACAGACTCAAGAGTAATCTAAAGGAAATATATCTCTTTATGGAAAGGGCATTGGATGCTTTTAACAGTCTCCCAGTGGAAGGGGTGGAGACACAGGTTGTATGTTGTATCTGAATTCAAGCAAGTATGGGACAAGTACAGAACTCTGTTGCTTATCTCAGTGATTCCCAAACCTGGTCCTGGAGGCACCCCAGCCAGTCAGGTTTTAAGGATACCCACAATTAATATTCATGAGCAAGATTTGCCTGCCTTGCCTCCACTGCACGCAGATCTATCTCATGAATGTTCATTATGGGTATACTGAAAACCTGACTAAGTGGGATGCCTCCAGGACCAGGTTTGGGAACCACTGGCTTATCCAGTTTGCCTATCATCCATATCATCTACTAATCTCTACTATCCCTTCCGCTCCCTTATATTCTTTCTGTCATTTTCTCTGTTTCTATGTTTTTCTTCCTTCTCCCTTTACTCCTGCCTTTTTCCGTTTCCCCTTTTATGCTGCTTGTCTGCCATTAAAAAAAAAAGAGAGGAAAAAAGAAATTGGACTGGAATGAAGTACTTTGGGATGGCAGGCTGAGAGCAAGGGATGCCTGGTTCAAGTCCTGCTGCAGGTGATCTTGCAAGTCACTAGCTTTTTTTTTTTTCCTGTGATTATTATTATTATTAGTTTTTAACGGTGGGAGCAGTGTCTCTTCTGATGATGGGTTCTTTAGGCAGCACTGCTGGAGAGAGGTTTCAGGGCGATAGAGCATGGTGGCGCAAGGATTGCTGATGACTATGGATGAGTGAGCGTGCCTAAGTTTCAAGATGTGCAACATTTCTACTTGGTGGAGAGAGACTTCACAAACCTAGTGAGGTGAGAGTGGCTATCTTTGGGGTTCCCTCTGCCATTGAGGGCCACAACAAGGCGGCTGCTCAGAGTGTGTGGCATCCAATGCAGTTGCATGTGGTTTAAGGTGTGGCTCGGCTTCTCATGCTTCGGCATGGCAGCCATCTTGTGCTGGCTGGAGAGTATATTGGCATGGGCTGGCTTGTGAAGGTTACTTAATTACCTACCAAACTAGGGAACAAATTCACAAATATTTTCTTTTACTTTTTTCTTGGATTTGGTGATAAAACCAGCTCCTCCTCTTGTTCTAGCTGGACGAAAATGGTGTTAAAGGGGCGATCAAGGAGGACAAAGCCGTAGCGGAGAAATTAAATGAATTCTTTGCTTCGGTCTTCACCGAGGAGGATTTGGGGGGGACACCGGTGCCGGAAAGAATATTTGAAGCGGGGGAGTCGGAGAAACTAAACAAATTCTCTGTAACCTTGGAGGATGTAATGGGTCAGTTCAGCAAGCTGAAGAGTAGTAAATCACCGGGACCTGATGGTATTCATCCCAGAGTATTAATAGAACTAAAAAATGAACTTGCGGAGCTACTGTTAGAAATATGCAATCTGTCCCTAAAATCGAGTGTAATACCGGAAGACTGGAGGGTAGCCAATGTTACTCCGATTTTTAAGAAAGGTTCCAGAGGAGATCCGGGAAATTATAGACCGGTGAGTCTGACGTCGGTGCCGGGCAAGATGGTGGAGGCTATTATTAAGAATAAAATTGCAGAGCATATACAAAAACATGGACTGATGAGACAAAGTCAGCACGGATTTAGTGAAGGGAAGTCTTGCCTCACCAATCTAATGCATTTTTTTGAGGGGGTAAGCAAACATGTGGACAATGGGGAGCCGGTTGATATTGTATATCTGGATTTTCAGAAGGCGTTTGACAAAGTGCCGCACGAAAGACTCCTGAAGAAATTGCAGAGTCATGGAATCGGAGGTAGGGTATTATTATGGATTAAGAACTGGTTGAAAGATAGGAAGCAGAGAGTAGGATTGCGTGGCCAGTATTCTCAGTGGAGGAGGGTAGTTAGTGGGGTCCCGCAGGGGTCTGTGCTGGGTCCGTTGCTTTTTAATGTATTTATAAATGACCTAGAGATGGGAATAACTAGTGAGGTAATTAAATTCGCCGATGACACAAAATTATTCAGGGTCGTCAAGTCGCAGGAGGAATGTGAACGATTACAGGAGGACCTTGCGAGACTGGGAGAATGGGCGTGCAAGTGGCAGATGAAGTTCAATGTTGACAAGTGCAAAGTGATGCATGTGGGTAAGAGGAACCCGAATTATAGCTACGTCTTGCAAGGTTCCGCGTTAGGAGTTACGGATCAAGAAAGGGATCTGGGTGTCGTCGTCGATGATACGCTGAAACCTTCTGCTCAGTGTGCTGCTGCGGCTAGGAAAGCGAATAGAATGTTGGGTGTTATTAGGAAGGGTATGGAGTCCAGGTGTGCGGATGTTATAATGCCGTTGTATCGCTCCATGGTGCGACCGCACCTGGAGTATTGTGTTCAGTACTGGTCTCCGTATCTCAAAAAAGATATAGTAGAATTGGAAAAGGTACAGCGAAGGGCGACGAAAATGATAGTGGGGATGGGACGACTTTCCTATGAAGAGAGGCTGAGAAGGCTAGGGCTTTTCAGCTTGGAGAAGAGACGGCTGAGGGGAGATATGATAGAAGTGTATAAAATAATGAGTGGAATGGATCGGGTGGATGTGAAGCGACTGTTCACGCTATCCAAAAATACTAGGACTAGAGGGCATGAGTTGAAGCTACAGTGTGGTAAATTTAAAACGAATCGGAGAAAATTTTTCTTCACCCAACGTGTAATTAGACTCTGGAATTCATTACCGGAGAACGTGGTACGGGCGGTTAGCTTGACGGAGTTTAAAAAGGGGTTAGATAGATTCCTAAAGGACAAGTCCATAGACCGCTATTAAATGGACTTGGAAAAATTCCGCATTTTTAGGTATAACTTGTCTGGAATGTTTTTACGTTTGGGGAGCGTGCCAGGTGCCCTTGACCTGGATTGGCCACTGTCGGTGACAGGATGCTGGGCTAGATGGACCTTTGGTCTTTCCCAGTATGGCACTACTTATGTACTTATGTACTTATGTACTAGATACATTTCTATTAGGGCTGTACATCGGTTACAGTTGCTAATCCCACGATCAGCCGCAAACTTTTTTAATCGCATAAAGCACCCCCTCACATTTCCTTCTGTACAGTGCAATGTATAGAGAGCAGATGTAAAGTCTCAAAACTGACATATTTCAATTTATCTCACCTTTGTTGTCTGGTGATTTTATCTTTCTAATTATCTTGTTCACTGTCTCTCTGATTCTGCTTCCCTGTGCTCTGAACTCTGCTTCCTAGACCTCCTATTCACTATTTCTTTTTTTTTTTTTCTCATCCTTCACTCCCCTGCCCTATATCCATCTTTCATATTTAAATTTGTTCCATTTTTTTTTCTTCCTTCTCAAATCTGTCTAGTTTCCATCTCTTCGTTTCCCTCCATGGACACCATCTCCTCCTGTCTTTCTTCTCTCCCTTTCCCCTTCTCTCCACGGTCACCATGTCCTGGCATCTCCCTTCCCTCCTCTCCATGGGCATCATCTCTTTCCTTCTCCCCTACATTCCCCTCTGTTGACACCAATCTCGTCCCTTCTTCCCTTCCTGCACCATCTCTGCCCCTTCTCTTCCGCACCCTGGACACCATCTCTTCCCTTCTGTCTCCTTGCTCCTATCCTCCCTTCTCTCTCCTCCCCCTTCCATGGGCACCATGTCTCTCTCTATATCTAGTATCTATCCCTCTGAAGTACCCCCTCCCTCGTGTCCACATATCTCTCTCTTCCCCCAAACATCTCTAGGGATTGCCTTTGAACATCTCACAAGTTCTGGAATAGTGGGAAGCTATGCAATGGAAGGAGAAATTAGGTCTTCTCTGATAATTCTTTCCATTAGTTCTTACTACTATTCCAGAGGCCCACTCAAGGTTTCTGAGATGTTTAGTTGTTCGAAGAAATGAGTCGGATAACAACTGTCACCTTGCATGGTGCTTCCTCCATGTCTCCTTGCATGGTGCTTCCTCCATATATTCTTGTTCTCTATAAGTTGTCCCAAGATAAAAGGTCCACATGTTTGCTCGTCTGTTTAGTGCTAGGTTAGCAGTTGTTTAAGGTTGTTGTGTTCTGATTTTCTCCTTACTGCTTTTCTACATAAATACTGAGGAACTGGAATGGATGCCAAGAGATAGCTCGGCTTCATTTTCAGTTATCACCACTTTCTGGTTGATTGACACAGCTACTCCACAGGTTCTAGAATAGTGGGAATGCCTAATGGGAAGAAAATTATCAGGTAAGACCTAATTTCTCCATACAAAGTTTCTAATATGTTTACCTTTTTTTTTTCCTTTTGTTTTTGTTTTACCAGATATGGTGTTGGACAACATGATCACATCTGCCCAGTTGAATGAGTCTGCGAGAGAGAATGTTAGAGAAGCACTTCTAAAGAGACACCATCACCAGAATGAGAAAAAACTGAGCAACCGTATCCCATTGGTTAGATCCTTCGCAGATATAGGCAAGAAACATTCTGACCCTCACTTGCTTGAACGAAATGGTGAGAAGTTGTAGCATCCAATTTATACTAATAATTTGAAAATGCTATTCAACTGGAAGTTGTGCGTATAAGCTCCCTCTCCCCCAAACAAAAAATCCAACAGATGTTGAACAAGTATCCAATTTTTAGTCGTCATTTGGTATGTATTAGGTGTGTTATTTTGTGTGGCTGAATAAAAAAAAGTACAGTGGTAGTAACTTTATGACAAATGGGTTGAGAATGTATTGAGTTTATTTACTCCTGCCAGAATTCTATGCCAAAAAATCAAAATTCTGTGCACAAAATTTGCAAATTCTGCAAGTTTGTCATAATTTAACTAATATTACAGCCCTCCTCCCTGCACACAGATACCATCCATATTTTTCCCAGCCCCCCCTGCACCCACATACCATCCACCTTTTTTAAAGCCCCTTTCCCTTCTATCTTTTTTTTACAACCCCCTTCCCTCCCTCCCATCACACACTGTCCATTTTATTTTATTATGCTCTCTTGGGGTAAGAGGAGTAGGAGCTGCACCAGGAGTACCTCTTCTGGACAGCAAACTATCCCACTCTTTCCTGCCCACTGTTGCTACTCTGGCCCAGATCCACTGCTTTTCCCCTGTGGCCGCCGAGACTTCCTGTAGTAGTCTTACGAGATTACCACTTGATGACTTGCTGGCTTTTGAAGAAGTGGTGGCACCAGTTACAGAGTGTCAGCAGCGGGCAGAAAAGAGTGGGGTTCTTTCCTGCTCCTGAAGAGATAACTAGATCATCAGGTGTGATCAGGTAGGGCCCACCGAGGCACACGGTTGGGGGGGGGGGGGCAGTGGCCAGCCTTTACCGCGGGCTGTAGAGGGTCCACCAAGTCTCGGGGGGGGGGGGGGGGGGGGGGCAGCCAGCCAGCCAGCCAGCACTCAATTTTTGTGCAAAAATGTTGAATTCTGTGCAAATTCTGGTTATACAGAATTCTGGCGGGAGTAGTTATTGCAGGACTTGACTGGTTAAAAAAGCAATTCAGCACTTATTTTGAAGTTCAGATGTCAGTTTTTTATAACCAAGCTTTGTTATAAAGGGGACCACTGTATTGCTGTTTTCTGTTTGCATAGCATTGCATATTTTGTAGTGGATGTGGTGGTGGTCTTCCTTGCCTGCATGCACAGCCTGGTTTTGTGAACATCATTGATGTTGCACTGAACATTCATGTCATCCAAAATAATGTTCTCAGTGGATCCTATTACTGATGTAGATGGTATTTAGTCTGTATGACAAGACCGTGTTAGGTACCTCTGTCCCCATTTCATCTGTACTGGGATTATAAAAATGTCTTAATCTGCTTCCTGTTTGCATTTTTTCTTTTGCCATACTTTGTTTAGGCTTAAAGTAAAGTTTATTATGTCCTTCAAGTTCAGTTTCTGTAGGGATTTTTTTTTCTTTTTTAATTTAACATGTTTTAAATTTTTTTTTATTTTGAGTGAGAAACCTAAAAATGAGCGAGTTACATTTTAAGTGGAGATTTGTATCAGTAGCACTTACTGAGCTTCTGTAAAGACATTCTTAGGGTGATGTCATCTACAGAATTAAGGATTTTCCTTTGTACTGTTTTAAGAATAGTTGCTTAAATATGTCATTTAGAATGATCAGGCGTTAGGAGTGGTCCAATGTTTTCTCATAGTAAGCATGGAAAGACTGTTGCACTCATACTAGCAATGAAGAGCAGTTAATAACCAAGTTTGTTCCTAGAATGAACACATTTTTCTCCTTGCATTTTTGTCACGTAGTCAGATTGTTTTTTCTTATGGAAAGTGTTGTCTTGTGCCCTATAGTTAACCTAAGATATGCAACCTTTTTTTTTGTTTGTTTGTTTGTTTTATTTCTGGTTTCTTGTCTGCATTTTGTCTCCAGCAGCAAGAGTTGAGTCCTGAATGAAATAAGCAGATAGCAGCTTATCACTGTACAGTTCAGTAGTGTGACATCGTATCACTTCACAAAAATTCACACTCAAGTAGTCTCGGCATTGCGCTTGAATGAGATTATGCAGAATCAAAAAACAGTTTCATAAGAACAAAGGAGTTTTTAAAAAATCTTTGAGCAATGTAGTAAGTAATGTGTGTAGTAGGCTTTTTGCTTTTTATATTCTGATGGAGCTAACTTCTGAAAAGGAAGAGTTACTCTTACACAGTGAGCTCTTCTGCTATGGTGATAGTCCAGTCTTACACAATATTTTGGATATCTTAAAGTTTAAGCTTGATTGAGGGTTCCCTTTATTCTGGTTTAAATATGGTTAACCTTTCTTAACAGGCTTCTAAGGAATACTTATTTATAGAAAGTTCACATTTGTGCTTCTGCTCTCTGATCCTGTCTTTACCCATTAAAGAATTTATTCTGCCTTTTGAGTTAGGATTCCAATTTGATCTCATTCGTTCTCTCTCGCTTTCTTAAAGTTATGTACTCATGACTGTTTAAAAGCTTGCACATACTAAACAGATGAAGCAATGCAATGCAAAGATGGGTTTTATTCCTCAACATTTAAAATTAAACATTTGAAATCTTGATGCTGCGGACCACAAGTTTTAAACGTTTGCAAATTTGGCACATTTTTGAGAATCTTAGATTGGGGCATACTATTATGTTTAACATAGTCTTCAGGGATGGTCTCTCATAACATTTGTAAGCTAATTTTATGTAAGCACAATATGTAATCACCATGTAGCCATCTTTTAGACTTGTTGTTTTCTTGTAAGTGACATGTCACTTAAATTGAACCAATATTTTTGTGTCTTTACACACGCCTTGACTTTATCGTTTTCCTATATTAAAAACCTCATGGAGATGACAGATGAAATGCATCTTTGCTGAAGTAGTTATATTAAGTTTGTTGATTGTGAAATGCAGATTAAGACAAAAGGCTTTGTTTCTTTCAGCATGCACCAGTAATGCCTGACATTTGCTTCCTGATGATCTTGTATGTTAACTAGAGATTGCCATTATGTTAAGTCCTCTGATATCTCTAGATATGATCACACTTCATTATTTGGTTAATTCTCTTTCATTTGCATGAATTTTTTTCTCTCAACATTTAACTTATGGTAGAATTTTTTTTCATTGTGGCTGATTCTAATACCAGTGTGTTAACTTTAACATTAAGGGCTTCATTTACAAAGCCACGCTAGCGATTCCTATGCGGCAAATGAGAAGAAGCCCATTCAGTTCCTGTGGGCTTCCTCTCATTTGCCACGCGACTTTATAAAAGAGGCCCTCATTTTAGTAGTTTATATAGATATATGTTTAACTTTCTGTATCTGTTCATGTTGGGTACCTGACTGGCATGCTGAAGTCCCTAATTCTAAATAGAGCCAATTTTTGAAAGCAGTTATCTTCTGTATTGAATGTCCTATCAATTTTTTTACAGTTCTGCCTTGCCTGATCAGTTACCTATATAATATAAATAGATAAAAAATAAAAACTTAAAACTACATAATGTTGTAGGCAACGTGCTGGTTTCATTATTCTCCACAAGACAGAAAAAAATTGCTATAGGTTAATGTTTCTTTTCTTTATGCATATATCTTCCATTGCATACACCATACACCATACTCTATTTCGGTTCGGTTGACAATCTTACATTAAATTTCTCTGTTTTGCTTCAGGGGAGGGCCTTTCAGCCTCCCGTAATTCTTTACGTGCAGGTCTCTTTTCTTCGACCCTGTCCCTGCGACGTGAATCACGCCTGTCTCTTCTTGGTTATCTTCTACCTTCAAGAGGTGGGACCCCAGCAGGCTCCAGATGCACAACCCCAGTAGCAACCCCTCAAAACACACCACCTTCCAGCCCTAACCTCAATCGCCTGGTATCTAGATGTTCCCAACAGAGTGAGCACCATGTCCCAGAGCGACTCTCAAGTGGCACTGATGATATCCCTACAGTAGTCATTCATCCACCTGAGGAGGAGATGGAAGCTCAGGATGACCAGGAAAAGAAGAGAGAGGATAATAGTGACATTACTCCAGGCAACTATCTAAATTATGCTTGTGTAGTGCTCTTTGCATCTGAATCACTTACACTGGAATGTTTTTGAGCTCACTGCTTTGTAAAGTGTCCACCATATGTTGCAGAGTTTGTAGTTCCTCAGTCTGCATGTTTTTGTTACGCATATCAATTTTTTGAATTTGCAGCATTTGATTTTCTTGGCATTGTAATTCTAATGTAAGGATTTCATATTCATTTTATTCACAGCTCTTAGAGAAACTTGGGGGGAAATTAAGATTTCCTAGTGTTTTATTTTAACACTTAAAAACACTGAAGTACGTTTCCATGCCTAACCTTTTATTTACATTTTGGATTTTAAGGACTCGGTTGAGATGTTTTTCTGATAAGTACTCCTTTATATATAAAGTAAATGATGGTCCTTTTTGACATTTTTACTAAAAAAAAAAAACGCCACCATAAAATACAGTGAATTACAAAGACGTAGTTGGAGTACAGAGTGTGCTTATCTTGTTGTGTGCAAGTGTATATTTTAATCTGTTATGAGGTGGTATTGTGGAGTAGATTCCAGTTTGAAACAGACTATTTTAAGCTGTGGGTTATTATCAGCAGTGAGCTTAATTTAATCCCTTGTTGCTGGAAGTTCCAGAGTTTTTGACAGCACCAGTTCATTTTACATTAAGTACGGTTTCTTAATCCAATGTGCTGTCTTCTCAGGCTTAGCTGTGTTTTATTTTAATTTTTTCAAGTCTTGTGTGTTGGCCAGAGAAAAGCTAGGCATGCCCCTTGGTCCTATTAAGTTTTTTCTGTTCTTTGAAAATATTTTCAAAGTTAGAGGTCATTTGTAAACATGGAATTGTGCAAACTTTTAAGCAGAGTCCATATATAGCAGAATTGGAGCCTTCTCCTTTTGTATTTACCTTGAAATTTTGTAATTACCTCCTCTTCTGACGCAAAGACTTTCTATGAAACAGAAGATGATGGTAGATAAAGACCATATTGACTATTCAGGAAGCCCTCCAGCACAACCTTTTTTTGATGGTTAGAGTTTGAAACTGCTCGACTAGTTTCAGATGTAGGAAATGGAACTTTAATTTTTTGTTTTGTTTAAAGAAATAGATTACTGCTTATTTTGTGTGTTAAATGCAGCCTTTTTTGCTGCCAGAGTGTTTTTCTGTTACTTAATGGAAACTGGGTTGAGGTGCATTTCTTTCCCCTCCAGTTCAGAAAATCTTTCACATTATTGTATCCTTCCAAATCTGTAGGAAAGTTCTTTGAAAACCTGAAAACCAAATAAAATGAATAATGTACTGAAAAGTAGAAATCCTTAATTTCTCCAAGGACAAGCAGGCTGCTTGTTCTCTCATGTGGGTTGCTGTCCGCATCGGCTCGGGAACCGGCATTTTGCAAGCAAAATATTAAAAAAGTCTTGCCAGAGTCTTCTGGCGCGCATGAGCGGACAACTTCCCGCCCATCGGGTGAGTGTTCCCGCTCAGTTATTTTTTCTCTGCGGTGAGGTGCGGTCGAGTTTTTTCTCAGCTCCTCTTAGGCCCGGGAAAGAGTCTTCTATTTTTCTGGCTTTTGCCTTATTTCTTTTATTTCTTTTAATAGATATTTAAAAAAAAAACTTCCCGTAGCTTTCTTTATTTTTTTGCCCTTTTGAAGTTTCCTTTGTTTTTCGATGCGGCCAACTTAGGCCGCGTAGTCGGGTTGTTCCCTTCTTTTCATGCCCTTTTTTCTTTTAACAGGCACGATCGCCTCTTTTAATATCGACGGTCGTTTTTCCTTCCATGTCATCGAAGATACCCAGCGGCTTCAAACGTTGTACTTGGTGCAACCAGACCATCTCAGGTACCGATACCGACGCCTGGTGTATCCAGTGCCTTGGGCCCGACCATAGCCCAGTCACTTGTAGTCTGTGTCTTCGCATGAAGAAACGGACTCAAGCGTCTCGGGAGGCCCAACGAGAGAAGCTTTTTGGGGCTCGGCCTGGTCCTTTGACATTGACATCGGTACCGAGGTCGGTGGCGTTGACATCGGCATCAAGGGACGCATCGACGTTGGGAGCAAAGGTAATGGCTGCGGAACAACCAACTCGTGCTGGGAGCAGTGAGGCATTGAGTGGGTCTCCACCTGTCTCGAGGCCTCCTGTTATGCAGGCCCCCTGGTCCCGACCTTCGTTGGACCCGGCCCCGAGGAGACGTGAGGATTCCATGTCTTCCTCATCGTACCGAGGAGTCTCAATGACGGGTATCGAGCGAAGGCGAAGAAGCACCGTCATCGTTCTCCTTTGACACATGGTGCCGGGAGCTCCAGGGCGTCGAGGGATTCGGCACCCCCTGCTTCCAGAGCTTCTGGAAAGGTTGCTGCACCAGTCTGCTTCAGTGTCGGGGGTGCTTGCGCCTTCTGTACCGTCTGCTGCAGTGGCATCTTACCCTTCGCCTGTGGTGAGGTCCCCGACCTCAGTGCCGCCTTCGGCATCATTGTCGGCTGCCACCCAGGTCGACTCCCCTTCAACATTGGTGGAGGAATCTTCACCGGAGTTCAGGCGGGCGTCGACTTCTCGGCACCGCCATAGAGGACATAGTTCCTCGGCGTCGAGGCAGGCTCTGTTTTGGACTGCTTTGAGAGATGTCTTGTCCGATACTGAAGATGAGCATTCGTGGGAGGAAGAGGAGGATTCCAGGTACTTTTCTTCTGATGAGTCCTATGGGATTCCTTCTGAACCTTCTCCTCCACCAGAAAGGAGACTTTCTCCACTGGAGAGTCTATCCTTTACCTCCTTTGTCGGGGAAATGGCTGTGGCTATTCCCTTCCCTATGGAGGATGAGGATGAGCCCAGGGCTGAGATGCTCGATGTCCTGGATTATCCTTCTCTGCCTAGAGAGGCAGCAATGGCTCCTTTGCATAATGTACTGAAGGAAGTCCTTATGCGAAACTGGTCGTTCCCTCTGTCTAATCCCGTGATCCCGAAAAGGACTGAATCCCAATGTCAGATCCACAGGGAGCCTGGATTGATGAAGTCTCAGCTACTTCACAATTCCATGGTGGTGGACTCCGCTCTCAAAAGAGCCAAGAGTACTAGGGACTATGCCTCGGCGCCCCCAGGCAGAGAATCTAGAACCTTAGACTCTTTTGGGAGGAAGGCGTATCAGGCCGCTATGATCGCTACCAAGATCCAAACATACCCAGCTCTTCATGAGCATCCACTTGCAGAACTCAGTGAGGCAATTGTCTAGCTTGATTGATGCACTCCCTCCGGAGCAAGCCAAACCTTTTCGCTGGGTGGTCAGGCAGCAGAAGGCGTGTCGAAAATTCCTGGCCAGGGGTACGTTCAACACTTTTGATGTAGCATCCAGGATTGCTGCCCAAGATATAGTGATGTGTAGACTCTCATGGCTGCATGTCTCTGACCTGGATCATTCGGTCCAGCAGCGGATGGCGGATGTTCCTTGCCTGGGGGGATAACCTTTTTGGTGAGAAAGTAGAGGATCTGGTTGACCAGCTCAAGAAGCACAATGATGCTATGGATTCTCTCTCCCACCGGCGTCTTCTTACTACCTCCTCTAGGAGGTTTTTTGGAGGGAAGAGGAGTGCTCCCTATTCCTATGCTAGGCGTAGGTACACTCCTGCTTCTCGGTAGCCTGTCCAGGCTCAGTCCCAGCGCGCTCGTTCTCGTCAACTGCGTGCGCCTAAGGCCTCCGCGTCTCCCCAGCAAAAGCAAGGGACGGGGTTTTGACTGGCTCCAGTTCAGCATAGCCTCAGTAAAGGTGTCCGTGGTGGACGACTTGCCAGTTGGGGGGGGGGGGGGGGGCTGATATTTTTTCACCAAAGGTGGCCTCTCATAACCTCCAACCGGTGGGTTCTTTAAATAGTCTGGTCAGGATACACCCTCAATCTGGAATCCAAACCTCCAAATTGTCCACCAGGAGCTCATTCTTACAGTTCCCAGCACAAACAGGTACTTGCAGAGGAACTCTCCGCCCTCTGGAAGGCCCAAGTGGTCGAACCTGTTCCACCAGGGGAAGAAGGGCTGGGATTCTATTCCAGGTACTTGTGCAAAAGAAAACGGGGGGGGGGGGGGGGGGGGGTGAAATGTGTCCCATCCTAGACCTAGGGGCCCTGAACAAATTTCTTATCCGAGAAAAGTTCAGGATGGTTTTCCTAGGCACCCTTCTTCCCATTATTCAGGAAAACGATTCGCTATGCTCTCTGGACTTAAAGGATGCTTACACACACACCTCGATACTTCCAGCTCACAAGAAGTATCTTCGATTTTGGCTGGGAACACAGCACTTTCAGTACCGTGTACTGCTTTTTGGCCTGGCGTCTGCGCCCAGAGTGTTTACAAAATGCCTAGCTGTAGTCGCAGCGTCGCTTTGCAGACTGGGAGTGCATGTGTTTCCTTATCTCGACGATTGGCTGGTGAAGAGCACCTCGAAGGAGGGTGCTCTGGAGTCCATGCGAATGACTATTCAGGTACTAGAGCTACTGGGGTTCGTCATAAATTATCCCAAGTCTCATCTCACCCCAGTCCAAAAATTGGAATTCATTGGAGCTCTGTTGAACACACAGACAGCTTGAGCTTATCTTCTCGAGATAAGGGCGGATACCCTTCTGTCCCTGGTGTCTATGGTTCGAGCGTCTCAGTAGATCACAGCTCAGCAGATGGTGAGACTTCTGGGGCACATGGCCTGCACAGTTCATGCTATGCTCATGGCACGTCTACATATGAGATCAGCTCAATGGACCCTAGCTTCCCAGTGGTTTTAAGCTGTGGGGGATCTATAGGATGTAATTCAACTGTCCACCGGCTTTTGGAATTCTCTCCACTGGTGGACGATTCGATCCAATTTGACCATGGGACGACCATTCCAAGTTCCTCAGCCATGAAAAGTGCTGACGACGGATGCATCTCTCCTGGGGTGGGGAGCTCATGTAGATGGGCTCCACACTCAGGGAGCCTGGTCCTTTCAGGAAAGAGGTCTGCAGATCAACCTCCTGGAATTAAGAGCGATCTGGAAGGCTTTCAGAGATCGGGTGTCCAACCAAATCATTTTAATTCAGACAGACAATCAGGTTGCCATAAATTACACCAACAAGCAGGGGGGCACCAGATCTTGCCCTCTGTATCAGGAAGCCGACCAGATGTGGCTTTGGGCTCGCCGTCACGGCATGTTTCTCCAAGCCACTTATCTAGCAGGTGTAAACAACAGTCTGGCTGACAGGTTGAGCAGGATAATACAACCTCACGAGTGGTCACTGAACATGGGCGTAGTCCGCAAGATCTTCCGAGTGTGGGGCACCCCCTCGGTGGATCTTTTTGCCACTCAGATCAATCACAAGGTCCCTCAGTTCTGTTCCAGACTTCAGGCTCACAACAGACTAGCATCAGATGCCTTTCTCCTACATTGGGGGACAGGCCTTCTGTATGCGTATCCTCCCATACCTCTAGTAGGGAAGACTTTGCTGAAACTCAAGCAAGACTGTGGAATCGTGATCCTGATTGCACCCTTCTGGCTGCGTCAGATTTGGTTCCCTCTTTTCTGGAGTTGTCCTCTGAAGAACTGTGGAGATTGGACTGTTTTCCAACCCTCATCACTGAGAGCGAGAGGTCGCTTCTGCATCTCAACCTCCAGTCTCTGGCTCTCACGGCCTGGATGTTGAGAGTGTAGAGTTCGACTCCTTGGGTCTTTCAGAGGGTGTCTCCTGAGTCTTTCTTCCAGGAAAGATTCCACAAAGAGGTTTTACTCTTTCAAATGGAGGAGGTTTGCCGTCTGCTGTGACAGCAAGGCCCTAGATCCTTGCTCTTGTCCTACACAGACCCTGCTTGAATACCTTCTACACTTGTCCGAGTCTGGTCTCAAGACCAACTCCGTAAGAGTTCACCTTAGTGCGATAAGTTCTTATCGCAGTGTAGAGGGTAAGCCTATCTCTGGACAGCCTTTAGTTGTTCGCTTCATGAGAGGTTTGCTTTTGTCAAAGCCCCCTGTCAAACCTCCACCAGTGTCATGGGAACTCAACGTCATTCTCACCCAGCTGATGAAGCTCTTTTTGAGCCACTGATTTCCTGCCATCTGAAGTATTTGACCTGGAAGATCATTTTCTTGGTGGCTGTTACTTCAGCTCATAGAGTCAGTGAGCTTCAGGCCTTGGTAGTGCATGCATCTTATATCAAGTTCCATCACAACAGAGTAGTCCTCTGCACGCACCCTAAGTTTCTGCCTAAGGTGGTGTCGGAGTTCCATCTGAACCAGTCAATTGTCTTGCCAACTTCCTTTCCCCATCCTCATACCCGCCCAGGCGAAAGCAATTTGCACACCTTGGACTGCAACAGAGCATTGGCCTGTTATGTGGAGCGGACAAAGCCCTTTAGACAGTCTGCCCAGTTGTTTGTTTCTTTTCATCCCAACAGGAGGGGAGTTTCCATCGGAACACGCACAATCTCTAATTGGCTAGCAGATTGCATTTCCTTCACTTATGCCCAAGCTGGGTTGACTCTGCAGGGCCATGTGACAGCTCATAATGTCAGAGCCATGGCTGCGTCAGTGGCTCACTTAAAGTCAACCTCCATTGAAGAGATTTGCAAGTCTGCAACGTGGTCATCAGTCCACACATTCACATATCACTACTGCCTTCAGCAGGATACCCGACACGACAATTGGTTTTGGAGTTGGTGCTGCAGAATCTGTTCGGGGTTTAGAATCCAACTCCACCCCCCTAGACCCATTTTTGTTCTGTTCCATGCTTCACTCTCCGTTGTTTATGGTTTCAGGTCAATCTCTGTTATGTCCTCACCATTGCGAGGCCCAATTGACCAATGTTCATTGTTTTGAGTGAGCCTGGTTGCTAGGGATACCCCATATGTGAGAACAAGCAGCCTGCTTGTCCTTGGAGAAAGCGAAGATGCATACCTGTAGCAGGTATTCTCCGAGGACAGCAGACTGATTGTTCTCACAAACCCGCCCACCTCCCCTTTGGAGTTGTTGTTTGTTTATTATTTGCTTTTTGATTATACTGAGCAGGAATGCTCACGCGATGGGCGGGAAGTCATCCGAGCATGAGCGGTGCGCGCTGCACATGCACCAGAAGACTCTGGCAAGACTTTTTTAAATATTTTGCTTGCAAAATGCCAGTTTCCGGTCCGACGCGGACATCGACCCACATGTGAGAACGATCAGCCTGCTGTCCTCGGAGAATACCTGCTACAGGTATGTACCTTTGCTGTATTGCATTGTGCAGGGCTGGTACAAAGATATTGGGCACATTATGCGACCCTTAAGCCATATGCTTTCACCCCTCCCCAGAAGATGACATGCACATCTACAATGAAGGCCCACCCTGTCTTCAGGGTATGCATTGATGGTCCTTTGAGTTTGTGTGACTGTCGGAATCCATGTTTTGCTTTGACTGCAGCTATTGTTTGCTGCTTCCCTAGGCAAATGTCTAGTCTTGCCTAATGGTTGGGCCAGCCCTGCACTGTAGAGCTTGTAAGCATGTACTAGATTAAACGCAGACTACGCACAATGTGGTGGGATGAAATAGGAGCTATTTAATTGACATTTCTGATGTCTTGAAACAAGTTTTTGGAACAGAGTTGGTTCTTTGAATGGTAGAATAAATGTGGTATAACAGAAGTAGATTAGTGTTCACATTGCTATACTGCAAGTGGAAAGGGACATTTGACTTAATGTTTTTTTTTCTCTCCTAATGACTGGTAATTTCTTGGGTATTTAATTCCACTTGACAGTCACTAATTATCCAAAGTGTCTAAAACCAGCATGTTGATTTTTATAATAAAAATATTATCCTTAAGACTACTGAAGTGATTTTTTTCCCACTTTTTAAGAAAAACAAAGAGCAAGCTCCACAGCTGAAAGGAAATTTATGCTTGAATAATAATGATTTGGCATGTTTTAGAAGCCCTGAGTAACACGTTCCTAAAGTCATGGCAATATAATTTATACCTGCTGAAAACATCTTCACGGCATGATCACTATAAAACTTGTGTTTGAAGGTGAAAAAGAATCCAAGATTGGAGCAGATAGTTAAAACTGAGACAAACTCTTTGGAGGCCATCACTATAAGCAGTTTTTAAAGACAATGTTAAGTGTGCTGGGCAGCTTTATATTCTCTTTTACCGCTTTCTGAATGGTCCCATGTGCAATTTTACATGCTCTTTTTAAAAATCAGAGTTTTTCTATATTGTTCCTTAAAGGGCCACCACTTGGGTAATGTCTGAATGTATTATGTAGTTCTATGGTTTGTCCAGATTTAAATGAAATCATTGCATATGTAGTGTTAACATCCACTTTTGTTGATTAACCTACACTTTGTGCTTTTTTTTCTTTGGTTTGGCACTCATTTGTTTTATTTTAAGCATTTTTCATTGACTTGATTTCTTTTGATTCCATTCTGAGCACAGATATTTATTTCTGTGTAGGGCTTCTAGCATCTCCACAGTCAGCACCTGGGAACTTAGAGGTTGGGAAAGGAATGGACCCTAAAGGTAATGGAACAGGAAGCCATGAAAACAGTACTGTTGACTTTAGCAAGGTAAGAATCTGGTTATTTAATATACCTGAAGTCCGTAGATTCTATATACAATTAGTAGTTATTAATTTCATGGAAATATGATTCTTCCTTAAATGCTAAGCAATCATGAAAATAAATATTATTCCCTACCTCCAGTACTTGGTTATTGTTTGGTTTCTTGCTCATGTGCAAGGGCAAGCTACAGAGTAGAGGATCATGCTGATTGCAAGCAGCTAATTTATTCTTAGTGGGGAATAATTTAAAACATTGAAAATTCTTTTTCTAAAACTGCAGATTGATAGTTTGGTTACAAAAACAGTGAAACTTACCATACTGCTGTGTAAATTGGCTTTCATTTTGTAAAAGCGTTTATTTTTCCTTTGAAATAATCCCAATTCATAGATGTTCCGCTAAGAATATGGGTGACTGTTCTAACATTTGCCCAGTATGGAGATGATTGTCGGTCGGTTTTGCAGCTGAAACATACTAGTGGAAATTAAATTGCTGGCCGTTACATATATGTACTCTATGCATAAGTTTACTTGTATTTTGAAGAGACATCCCTGGAGATGGGTTTGGGGAGAGGTTTGCACTTAACATGATTCTTGTGCATTTTCAAAAGTACATTTTTTCCCCTCCAAAAACGAATCTGTAAACTTCAGTAGATGTAAACATATATACAAGTACTTTTTCCTGGGGTGGTAATCAGTGAAAGTACATGCATATCTTGACTTTTAAAATTGGTTGTGGAGTTTGAGTATGTTTTCACAGCAGCAGGTAATTCTACAAAATTTAGGGGATAATTTTATAGTAATTAGAATGAACCAACTATAATTAATTTTCTCCGAGGACAAGCAGGCTGCTTGTTCTCACTGATGGGTGACGTCCACGGCAGCCCCTCCAATCGGAATCTTCACTAGCAAAGTCCTTTGCTAGCCCTCGCGCGCCCGCGCGCACCGCGCATGCGCGGCCGTCTTCCCGCCCGAAACCGGCTCGAGCCGGCCAGTCTTCTTTTGTCCGCACTCGGTACGGTCGTATTTTTCGCCGTGTCGAGCCCCGGAGAGTCGACCTCGCGCGTCCATATTGTTGAACGTGTTTTTTTCTTCGGAAAAGCTTTTCTTGTACTCGGGAAGTGCTCCGGAACCCCTCCACCGGGTTTCGTTTCAATCCTCCCCGTATTTCCAGCTTTTGGCCCCGATAAGTTTTCTTTCGTCGTCGGGGTAGGCCTCTTTTCGGCCTCGGTCGAGATTTTCTCCCTCTAAAGTTTTTGGTGCTCTTTTTCCGTCATTTCGGACTTTGATTTCGCCGGCGTGATTTTTCCGCCCATGACATCGAAGCCTTCCAGCGGCTTCAAGAAGTGCACCCAGTGCGCCCGGGTTATCTCGCTCACTGATCGACACTCGTCGTGTCTTCAGTGTCTGGGGGCCGAGCACCGCCCTCAGAACTGTAGTCTGTGTTCCCTGCTTCAAAGGCGGACTCAGGTAGCGAGACTAGCCCAGTGGAACGTTTTGTTCTCGGGCTCTTCGTCGGCATCGGCACCGGGATCTTCGAGTGCATCGACGTCGTCAGCGTCCAGACCATCTTCCTCGGCCGCCCTTGCATCGAGTGCATCGAGGCATCGGGCCTCTGCATCGGCGCCGAGACATCGGATAGCTGCATCGACGTCGGTGGTACCGGGACCTCGTCTGCTGATGTCGTCGGACGGTGGTGCATCATCAGGAGTGCAGGTGAGGGCTGTCCATTCCCCTGCTGGTGGCGGTGAGCCTTCGGGTGGGTCTCCTCCCACCCTGAGGGCTCCTGCGGTACAGCCCCCCCGAGACCGACCTTCTTCGGCCTCGGCCCCGAGGAAGCGACGGATGGATTCTACGTCCTCCTCGTCGGTGCCGGGGAGCTCCGGTGACATGCTTCGGAAGAAGTCGAAGAAGCATCGACACCGGTCTCCTCCCCGCGTCGGCACCGAGGGATTCGGCACCCAGCAGGCATCGGCACCGAGAGGACCGCTCACCCTCTGTCCAAGAGGTGTCGATGCGCTCCACTCTGGACAGCCCGGAACAGCCTCCTCGCCCGGAACAGGTCCTGACGTCGACGCCTGCATCGACCTCACAGCCTTTCTCTGCAGCCGCTCTAAACGAGAGCCTCCGGGCCGTTCTCCCAGAGATTCTGGGAGAGCTGTTGCGCCCTACCCCTCCGGTACCGGCGGTGCTTGCGCCTCCGGTACCGTCGAGCGTGGCGCCGGCTGGCCCATCGCCCAGGTTGAGGTCCCCGACGTCGGTACCGCGTGCGGTGCCGGCAGCGGCCACCTCCCAGGAAGGCTCCCCGACTACGTCGGCGGAGGGAGCTTCGCCGATGCGGGCGAGGGAGTCTACCTCTCGACGCCCCCATCGTGGACGTGGCTCCACTGAGTCGAGCAGGGCGAGGTTGCAGACACAGGTTCGTGAACTTGTGTCTGACACCGAGGGTGAGGCCTCGTGGGAGGAAGAGGAAGATCCTAGATATTTCTCTGACGAGGAGTCTGAGGGTCTTCCTTCTGATCCCACTCCCTCTCCTGAAAGACAGCTTTCTCCTCCCGAGAGTCTGTCTTTCGCTTCCTTTGTCCGGGAGATGTCTACGGCCATCCCCTTCCCGGTGGTTGTGGAGGACGAGCCCAGGGCTGAAATGTTTGAGCTCCTGGACTATCCTTCTCCACCTAAGGAAGCGTCCACTGTTCCCTTGCACCATGTCCTGAAAAAGACATTGCTTGCGAACTGGACCAAGCCATTAAGTAATCCCCACATTCCCAAGAAGATCGAGTCCCAGTACCGGATCCATGGGGACCCAGAGCTCATGCGCACTCAGTTGCCTCACGACTCTGGAGTTGTGGATTTGGCCCTAAAGAAGGCTAAGAGTTCTAGGGAACATGCTTCGGCGCCCCCGGGCAAGGACGCTAGAACCTTAGACTCCTTTGGGAGGAAGGCCTACCATTCCTCTATGCTCGTGTCCAAGATCCAGTCTTACCAGCTCTACACGAGCATACACATGCGGAACAATGTGCGGCAGTTGGCGGGCTTGGTTGATGCTCTTCCCCCTGAGCAGGCCAAGCCTTTTCAGGAGGTGGTCAGGCAGCTGAAGGCGTGCAGAAAATTCCTGGCCAGAGGAGTTTATGACACTTTTGATGTTGCGTCCAGGGCCGCTGCTCAAGGTGTGGTGATGCGCAGGCTCTCATGGCTGCGTGCCGCCGACCTGGAGAATAGAATCCAGCAGCGGATTGCGGACTCGCCTTGCCGTGCGGACAACATTTTTGGCGAAAAAGTCGAACAGGTGGTAGAGTCTCTCCACCAGCGGGACACCGCATTCGACAAATTCGCCCGCCGGCAGCCTTCAGCTTCTACCTCTACAGGTAGACGATTTTTCGGGGGAAGGAAGACTGTTCCCTACTCTTCTGGCAAGCGTAGGTACAATCCTCCTTCCCGACAGCCTGCGGCCCAGGCTAAGCCTCAGCGCGCTCGCTCTCGTCAGCAGCGTGCGACTCAGCAAGGCCCCGCGGCTCCCCAGCAAAAGCAAGGGGCGAGCTTTTGACTGGCTCCAGCAGAGCATAGCCGACATCCAAGTGTCCGTGCCGGGCGACCTGCCAGTCGGAGGGAGGTTGAAAGCTTTTCACCGAAGGTGGCCTCTCATAACCTCCGATCAGTGGGTTCTGCAAATAGTCCGGCAGGGGTACACCCTCAATTTGACCTCAAAACCTCCAAATTGTCCACCGGGAGCTCAGTCTTACAGCTTCCAGCACAAGAGGGTACTTGCAGAGGAACTCTCCGCCCTTCTCAGCGCCAATGCGGTCGAGCCCGTGCCATCCGGGCAAGAAGGGCTGGGATTCTATTCCAGGTACTTCCTTGTGGAAAAGAAAACAGGGGGGATGCGTCCCATCCTAGACCTAAGGGCCCTGAACAAATATCTCGTAAAAGAAAAGTTCAGGATGCTTTCCCTGGGCACCCTTCTCCCCATGATTCAGCAAAACGATTGGCTATGCTCTCTGGACTTAAAGGATGCCTACACACATATCCCGATACTGCCAGCTCACAGACAGTATCTGCGATTTCAGTTGGGCACACGCCACTTCCAGTACTGTGTGCTACCCTTTGGGCTCGCCTCTGCGCCCAGGGTGTTCACAAAATGCCTAGCTGTGGTAGCAGCGGCACTTCGCAGGCTGGGAGTACACGTGTTCCCATATCTCGACGATTGGCTGGTAAAGAACACGTCCGAGGCAGGAGCCCTGCAGTCCATGCAGATGACTATTCGCCTTCTGGAGCTACTGGGGTTTGTGATAAATTACCCAAAGTCCCATCTTCTTCCAGTGCAGAACCTCGAATTCATAGGAGCCCTGCTGGATTCTCGGACGACTCGCGCCTATCTCCCAGAGACGAGAGCCAACAACTTGTTGTCCCTCGTCTCCCGGGTGCGGGCGTCCCAGCAGATCACAGCTCGGCAGATGTTGAGATTGCTGGGCCATATGGCCTCCACAGTTCATGTGACTCCCATGGCCCGCCTTCACATGAGATCTGCTCAATGGACCCTAGCCTCCCAGTGGTATCAGGCCGCTGGAGGTCTAGAGGACGTGATCCACCTGTCCACGAGTTTTCTCGAATCCCTGTATTGGTGGACGATTTGGACCAATTTGACTCTGGGACGTCCCTTCCAAATTTCTCAGCCACAAAAAGTGCTGACCACTGATGCGTCTCTCCTGGGATGGGGAGCTCATGTCGATGGGCTTCACACCCAAGGAAGCTGGTCCCTCCAAGAACGCGATCTACAGATCAATCTTCTGGAGTTACGAGCGATCTGGAACGCTCTGAAGGCTTTCAGAGATCGGCTGTCCCACCAAATTATTCAAATTCAGACAGACAACCAGGTTGCCATGTACTATGTAAACAAGCAGGGGGGCACCGGATCTCGCCCCCTGTGTCAGGAAGCCGTCAGCATGTGGACCTGGGCTCGCCGGTACGGCATGGTGCTCCAAGCCACATATCTGGCAGGCGTAAACAACAGTCTGGCCGACAGGTTGAGCAGGATTATGCAACCTCACGAGTGGCCGCTCAGCTCCCGAGTGGTGCGCCAGATCTTCCAAGCGTGGGGCACCCCCTTGGTGGATCTCTTCGCATCTCGAGCAAACCACAAAGTCCCTCAGTTCTGTTCCAGGCTTCAGGCCACCGGCAGACTGGCGTCGGATGCCTTCCTCCTCGATTGGGGGGAGGGCCTGCTGTATGCTTATCCTCCCATTCCTCTGGTGGGGAAGACTTTGTTGAAACTCAAGCAAGACCGAGGCACCATGATCCTGATTGCTCCTTTTTGGCCGCGTCAGATCTGGTTCCCTCTTCTTCTGGAGTTATCCTCCGAAGAACCGTGGAGATTGGAGTGTTTTCCGACCCTCATCACGCAGGACGAAGGGGCTCTTCTGCATCCCAACCTCCGGTCCCTGGCTCTCACGGCCTGGATGTTGAGGGCGTAGATTTTGCCTCTTTGGGTCTACCAGAGGGTGTCTCCCGTATCTTGCTTGCTTCCAGGAAAGACTCCACTAAGAGAAGTTACTTCTTTCATTGGAGGAGGTTTGCCGTCTGGTGTGACAGCAAGGCCCTAGATCCTCGCTCTTGTCCTACACAGACCCTGCTTGAATACCTTCTGCACTTGTCTGAGTCTGGTCTTAAGACCAACTCCGTAAGGGTTCATCTTAGTGCAATCAGTGCATACCATTACCGTGTGGAAGGTAAGCCGATCTCAGGACAGCCTTTAGTTGTTCGCTTCATGAGAGGTTTGCTTTTCTCAAAGCCCCCTGTCAAGCCTCCTACAGTGTCATGGGATCTCAATGTCGTTCTCACCCAGCTGATGAAACCTCCTTTTGAGCCACTGAATTCCTGCCATCTGAAGTACTTGACCTGGAAGGTCATTTTCTTGGTGGCAGTTACTTCAGCTCGTAGAGTCAGTGAGCTTCAGGCCCTGGTAGCCCAGGCCCCTTACACCAAATTTCATCATAACAGAGTAGTCCTCCGCACTCACCCTAAGTTCCTGCCAAAGGTCGTGTCGGAGTTCCATCTGAACCAGTCAATTGTCTTGCCAACATTCTTTCCCCGTCCTCATTCCTGCCCTGCTGAACGTCAGCTGCACACATTGGACTGCAAGAGAGCATTGGCCTTCTACCTGGAGCGGACACAGCCCCACAGACAGTCCGCCCAATTGTTTGTTTCTTTTGATCCCAATAGGAGGGGAGTGGCTGTAGGGAAACGCACCATATCCAATTGGCTAGCAGATTGCATTTCCTTCACTTACGCCCAGGCAGGGCTGGCTCTTGAGGGTCATGTCACGGCTCATAATGTTAGAGCCATGGCTGCGTCGGTAGCCCACTTGAAGTCAGCTTCCATTGAAGAAATTTGCAAAGCTGCGACGTGGGCTTCTGTCCACACATTCACATCCCATTACTGCCTGCAGCAGGATACCCGACGCGACAGTCGGTTCGGGCAGTCAGTTCTTCAGAACCTGTTTGGGCTTTAGGATCCAACTCCACCCCCCGAGGGCCCTGTTTGTTCTTTTCCAGGCTACACTCTCAGTTAGTTGGTAAATTTTTTTTTAGGTCAATTTCTGTTATGTCCTCGCCGTTGCGAGGCCCAATTGACCATGGTTGTTGTTTTGAGTGAGCCTGGGGGCTAGGGATACCCCATCAGTGAGAACAAGCAGCCTGCTTGTCCTCGGAGAAAGCGAATGCTACATACCTGTAGAAGGTATTCTCCGAGGACAGCAGGCTGATTGTTCTCACAAACCCGCCCGCCTCCCCTTTGGAGTTGTGTCTTCCCTTAAGAGTTTGTCTTGCTACATACTGGACTGGCCGGCTCGAGCCGGTTTCGGGCGGGAAGACGGCCGCGCATGCGCGCGAGGGCTAGCAAAGGACTTTGCTAGTGAAGATTCCGATTGGAGGGGCTGCCGTGGACGTCACCCATCAGTGAGAACAATCAGCCTGCTGTCCTCGGAGAATACCTTCTACAGGTATGTAGCATTCGCTTTATAGTTGAATAAATGGCAGCATTTTACAATTTACTTGTTCTCTTTATGAAAAGATTTTTAACTTTTCAATGCCTAGTACTAGAGAAAACAAAGCAATTACATACCTCTTTCTTCATTGTCTGCACTCCATACCTGGTTTTGTAATGGTCTGATAACATAAGAATAACCATACTGAATCAGGCCAATGGTCCATCTAGCCCAGTATCCTACTTCCAGCAGTGGACAATCCAGGTTACAAGTACCTGGCAGAAACCCAAATAGTAGCAACACTTCATACTACCAAACCCAGGACATGCAGTGGCTTCCCCCATGTCCACCTCAATAGCAGATTATGGACTTTTCCTCTAGTAACTTGTCCAAACCTTTTTAAAACCCAGTTAATGCTAACTGCCATTACCACATCCTCCAGCAATGAGTTCCAGAGCTGAACTATTCTTTGAGTGAAAAAATATTTCTCCGAGGACAAGCAGGCTGCTTGTTCTCACGACTGGGTTGACGTCCACGGCAGCCCCCACCAACCGGAACAAAAAACTTTGCGGGCGGTCCCGCACGCAGGGCACGCCCACCGCGCATGTGCGGCTGTCTTCCTGCCCGTGCGCGACCGTTCCCGCTCAGTCTTTTCTTTTCCGCGCTGGAGAGAGCCGTGTTCATCTCTCTCTCTGTCGGCCCCGGAAACCGGATCGCGCCTTCGACGCGAATTTTTTCTGTTCTTATTCGTTGTTTCTTTAGTTTTGTTTCCTTTTCAAAAAAAAAAAAAACCAACAAAAAACTACCTTTGTTTATCTCCCCTCGTATGTCTAGCGGGCGGCGCCTCGTTGTGGCCTTGTGGCCGCGCGGTCGATTTATTTTTCGGGTGTGCTTTTTACCGCCACCATTGACGACTTTGACTTCGCCGACGCGATTTTTCCGTCGATGTCCTCGAAGGTCCCGAGTGGATTTAAGAAGTGTGGTCGGTGCGGCTGGCATATCTCGCAGACCGACACTCACGCTTGGTGCCTCCAGTGCCTCGGGCACCTTGTGTCTCGGTTTACGAAAATGGACACAGGTGGCGAGGCAAGTGCTACGGGACCGTCTTTTTGGAACTTGCGCCGGCCCTTCGACTTCGACGGCATCGGTGTCGACGGCCGCATCTTCGGTACCGGTACCAATGTCGACGAAATCGGCACTGACGGCACAGACCCCAGGAGCACAGGTTCCGTTGGCCCGCCGGTCTTCCGGAGATGGCAGGGGTGAGAGGCCGCGCGGGCAATCGGCTCCGGTCACTCCCTCTACCCAGGGCCATCGGGACCGAACCCTGTCGGACCCGATCCCTCGAGGCTGAGGGGGATCTACCTCCTCCTCTTCGGTACCGCCGAGCGCCGATGACGGGCACCGGAAGAAAGCCAAAAAGCACCGTCATCGGTAGTCTACGGCGCATGTGGCTACCAGCTCCGGCTCCAAGGTTGACTCGACGCCGAGGAAGCGACAGCGCCGGGAGGAGCGTTCCGCCTCGGTAGTAGAGATATTGCTGCGTCAGGGCACGGGCACTTCGGTGCCATCTCCTGGACCCGAGCAGATTCTGGCACCGGCACCCCCACCGGCCCCCTCGCCTTTCTCGACAGCGGGCCTTGACGAGTGCCTCCGAGCCATCCTTCCGGGGATCCTGGAAGGGCTGATGCGCCAGACTGTGCCAAGCACCCCTGGCGCCGTTGATGGAGGCGCCGGCGTGCTCTAACCCGGTGCCGAGGCCTTCGACGCCGCTTGCGGCGCCGGTCTCGACTGCCACGCAGGTAGAGTCCCAGTCGACGTCGATGGAGGGAGCTTCATCCTCGCCGGCACGGGAGTCCACCGCTCGACGTCGCCACCGAGGACTCGGTGCCTCGAAGTCGAGCCGGGCCCGGTTGAGGTCTGAGCTACAGGAGCTTATGTCCGATACCGAGGAAGAGGCCTCGTGGGGGGAGGAGGAGGATCCCAGATATTTCTCCTCAGAGGAGTCTGTGGGCCTTCCCTCCGACCCCATTCCCTCACCGAAGAGGAAGCTCTCGCCCCCTGAGAGCCTCTCCTTTACCTCCTTTTTCAGGGATATGTCTATATGCATTCCCTTCCCCATGGTCTCTGTGGATGAGCTGAGGGCTGAGATGCTCGAGGTCCTCGACTATCCATCACCACCTAGAGAGTCTTCCACGGTACCGTTGCACAATGTCCTCAGGGATACACTGCTTCGGAACTGGCAGAAGACATTATCTAACCCCAGGGGTATATATGACACCTGTGATGTGGCATCTCGAGCTGCGGCCCAAGGTATAGTGATGCGCAGACTCTCCTGGCTGCGTGCCTCTGACCTGGACAACCGCACCCAGCAACGACTGGCGGATGTCCCTTGCCGGGGGGATAACATTTTCGGCGAGAAGGTCGAGCAGTTGGTGGACCAACTACACCAGCGGGAAACCGCCCTCGACAAACTCTCCCACCGGGCACCTTCAGCATCCACCTCTACAGGTTGACGTTTTTCCCGGGCCCGGCAGGCTGCTCTCTACGCCTACAGCAAGCGTAGGTACACCCAGCCGACCCGAAGGCCTCCTCAGGCACAGGGACAGTCCCAGCGCGCTCTTTCCCGTCAACAGCGTGCGCCTAAGCAGCCCCCTGCGCCTCCACAGCAAAAACCGGGGACGGGTTTTTGACTGGATCCATGGGAACATAGCCGCCATCAAAGTGTCCGTACCGGACGATCTGCCAGTCGGGGGGAGGTTAAAATTTTTTCACCAAAGGTGGCCTCTAATAACCTCCGACCAGTGGGTTCTCCAAATAGTGTGGTGCGGATACACCCTGGATTTGGCCTCCCCTCCACCAAATTGTCCTCCGGGAGCCCAATCCTTCAGCTCCCATCACAAGCAGGTACTTGCAGAGGAACTCTCCGCCCTTCTCAGCGCCAGTGCGGTCGAGCCCGTGCCACCCGGGCAGGAAGGGCAGGGATTCTATTCCAGGTACTTCCTTATGGAAAAGAAAACAGGGGGGATGTGCCCCATCCTAGACCTGAGGCCTGAACAAATACCTGGTCAAAGAGAAGTTCAGGATGCTTTCCTTGGGCACCCTTTTACCAATGATTCAGAAAAACGATTGGCTATGTTCCCTGGATTTAAAGGACGCATACACTCACATCCCGAAACTGCCAGCTCACAGACAGTATCTCAGATTCCGCCTGGGGACACGGCACTTTCAGTATTGTGTGCTGCCCTTTGGGCTCGCCTCTGCCCCACGGGTGTTCACGAAGTGCCTCGTGGTGGTCGCGGCGTATCTACGCAAGCTGGGAGTGCACGTCTTCCCATATCTCAACGATTGGTTGGTCAAGAACACCTTGGAGGCAGGAGCTCCATGCAGTGCACTATTCACCTCCAGGAGCTGCTGGGGTTTGTGATAAATTACCCAAAGTCCCATCTCCAGCCAGTCCAATCTCTGGAATTCATAGGAGCTCTGCTGAATTCACGGCTCAGGCCTTTCTTCCCGAAGCGAGGGCCCACAACCTCCTGTCCCTCGCTTCCCAGACTACTACTACTACTACTACTTAACATTTCTAGAGCGCTACTAGGGTTACGCAGCGCTGTACAATTTAACAAAGAGAGACAGTCCCCTGCTCAAAGAGCTTACAATCTAATAGACAAGTGAACGGTCGGTCCGATCGGGGCAGTCAAATTGGGGCAGACCAGAGCGTCTCAGCAGGTCACAGCTCGGCAGATGTTGAGACTCTTAGGTCATATGGCCTCCACAGTTCATGTGACTCCCATGGCTCGTCTTCACATGAGATCTGCTCAATGGACCCTAGCTTCCCAGTGGTGCCAGGCCACCGGGAATCTAGAAGATGTCATCCGCCTGTCCCTCAGTTGCGGCAATTCGCTGCACTGGTGGACACTTCGGACCAATTTGACCCTGGGACGTCCTTTCCAAATTCCGCAGCCCACGAAAGTGCTGACGACGGATGCATCTCGCCTGGGGAGGGGAGCTCATGTCGATGGGCTTCACACCCAGGGACTGTGGTCCCTCCAGGAGGAAGATCTTCAGATCAACCTCCTGGAGCTCCGAGCGGTCTGGAACGCACTGAAGGCCTTCAGAGATCGGCTGTCCTATCAAATTATCCAAATTCGGACAGACAATCAGGTTGCAATGTATTACATCAACAAGCAGGGGGGCACCGGATCTCGCCCCCTGTGTCAGGAAGCCGTCGGGATGTGGCGTTGGGCCTCCCAGTTCGGCATGCTTCTTCAAGCCACATACCTGGCAGGTGTAAACAACAGTCTGGCCGACAGACTGAGCAGAGTCATGCAACCGCACGAGTGGTTGCTCCATTCCAGAGTGGTACGCAAGATCTTCCGAGAGTGGGGCACTCCCTCGGTGGACCTTTTCGCCTCTCAGACAAACCACAAGCTGCCTCTGTTCTGTTCCACATTACAGGCACATGGCAGACTAGCGTCGGATGCCTTTCTCCTCCATTGGGGAACCGGCCTCCTGTATGCTTATCCTCCCATACCTTTGGTGGGGAAGACCTTACTGAGCTCAAGCAAGACCACGGCACCATGATTCTGATAGCGCCTTTTTGGCCCCGCCAGATCTGGTTCCCTCTTCTTCTGGAGTTGTCCTCCGAAGAACCATGGAGATTGGAGTGTTTTCTGACTCTCATTTCGCAGAACAACGGAGCGCTTCTGCACCCCAACCTTCAGTCTCTGGCTCTCACGGCCTGGATGTTGAGGGCGTAGACTTCGCTTCGTTGGGTCTGTCTGAGGGTGTCTCCCGTGTCTTGCTGCCTCTAGGAAGGATTCCACTAAAAAGAGTTACTTTTTCAAGTGGAGGAGGTTTGTCGTTTGGTGTGAGAGCAAGGCCCTAGAACCTGGTTCTTGTCCTGCACAGAACCTGCTTGAATACCTTCTGCCCTTATCAGAGTCTGGCCTCAAGACCAACTCAGTAAGGAATCACCTTAGTGCGATTAGTGCTTACCATCATCGTGTAGAGGGTAAAACCATCTCTGGAGAGCCTTTAGTCGTTCGATTCATGAGAGGCTTGCTTTTGTCAAGGCCCCCTGTCAAGCCTCCTGCAGTGGGATCTCAACGTCGTCCTCACCCAGCTGATGAAACCTCCTTTTGAGCCACTGAATTCCTGCCATCTGAAGTACTTGACCTGGAAGGTCATTTTCTTGGTGGCAGTTACTTCAGCTCGTAGAGTCAGTGAGCTGCAAGCCCTGGTAGCTCATGCTCCTTATACCAAATTTCATCATAACAGAGTAGTGCTCCGCACTCACCCGAAGTTCCTGCCAAAGGAGGTGTCGGAGTTCCATCTTAACCAGTCAATTGTCTTGCCAACATTCTTTCCCGGACCGCATACCCGCCCTGCTGAGCGTCAGTTGCACACATTGGACTGCAAGCGAGCGTTGGCCTTCTATTTGGAGCGGACACAGCCCCACAGACAGTCCGCCCAATTGTTTGTTTCTTTCGACCCCAATAGGAAAGGGGTCGCTGTCGGGAAACGCACCATCTCCAATTGTTAGCAGATTGCATTTCCTTCACTTATGCCCAGGCTGGGCTGGCTCTTGAGGGTCATGTCACGGCTCATAGTGTAGAGCCATGGCAGCGTCGGTGGCCCACTTGAAGTCAGCCACTATTGAAAAGATTTGCAAAGCTGCGACGTGGTCATCGGTCCACACATTCACATCTCATTACTGCCTACAGCAGGATACCCGACGCAACAGTCTGTTCGGGCAGTCGGTGCTGCAGAATCTGTTTGGGGTTTGAACCCAACTCCACCCTCCAGGACCCGAATTTATTCTGGTCAGTCTGCACTCTCAGTTAGTTGTTCTTCGTAGGTCAATTTTTGTTATGCCCTTGCGAGGTTCAATTGACCTGGGTTCTTGTTTTGAGTGAGCCTGAGAGCTAGGGATACCCCAGTCGTGAAAACAAGCAGCCTGCTTTTCCTCGGAGAAAGCGAATGATATATACCCTCACCTACCCTCCCTCCTCCCCTTTGGAGTTGTGTTTTTTCCTCATTCCTTTGCTTGTCATTCAACTGAGCGGGAACGGTCGCGCACGGGCGGGAAGACGGCCGCACATGCGCGGTGGGCGTGTCCTGCGTGCGGGACCGCCCGCAAAGTTTTTTGTTCTGGTTGGTGGGGGCTGCCGTGGACGTCAACCCAGTCGTGAGAACAATCAGCCTGCTGTCCTCGGAGAACACCTGCTACAGGTATGTATCATTCGCTTTCCTCCTAGTTCCATATAATTTCATCATGTGTCCCCTGTTCTTTGTACTTTTTGAATGAGTGAAAAATCGATTCACCTCCTCCCGCTCCACACCACTCAGGATTTTGTTGACATCAGTCGTATCCCCCCTCCGCCATCTCTTTTCCAAGCGGAAGAGCCCTAACCTCTTTAGCCTTTCCGCATATGGGAGCAGTTCCATGCCCTTTATCATTTTGGTCATTCTTCTTTGAACCTTTGCTAATTCTGCTATATCATATTGAGAAACAGGAACCAGGTTTGAACACAATACTCAAGGTGAGGTTGCACCATGTAGCGATACCATGGCATTATAATGTTTTTGGTCTTATTTTGCAACCCAAAGTTAATGAACTCATCTTCTGATAGGTGGATTTCTCTAATTTACAATTCCCAGTTTTAGAGTAGAAATATTTAATAGTATAGTAAGTATATTTTTGATATGTATGAATTTTGGACCTTTGGATTTAACTGTAAGGATGTTTGTTGGGCATCACTCAAACATCTATTTTTTGTACTCATCTCTTGTAAAATTCCTCGACTAGTGATGTGGCTTTAGTAAAGCATTTGCTGACTTCTGTCAGTTCTAGGTGTGCACTGTAAGGAGGGCTGGAGAGATCAACCCTCCACATCCCCAAGCATGACCTCCCAAAGTTAGACCAGTAGCGTAAGGCAGAGCAGTAGGCACTAGGGCCCACCAAGGCAACTAGGAACTGTGCAGGATCTTCCTCCTCTCTGCAACAATTGTCCCTGTGCCCCCTTCCTTTCCAACTATCGGTCTGGGCACTGTTCTGGGCTGTTGGCGACAGGGCCACTTTACCCATAGCCAGGTGCTGGAAAAGCTGCCTCCTCCTCCCATAGGTCTATTGCCTCTCCCTTTTCTTCCCCCTTCCCTCAGGCCACCTTTCTAACTTGCCTTGATCATCACCAGTGGTAGCAGCCCAGCAATTAAAACAGGCTACCTCAGGGCATTCCTTCTGCTGTGTCCTGCTTCCTTTGATCCAAGTTCTGTTTTTATGTGGGCGGGGTAGGACACAGCACAGGGAAGGCCCTGAGGCAGCCTCTTAATCACTGGTATGCTACTACTGGTGGCAATCAAGGTAGGTTAGAATGGGCCATGGGGAGGGGAAGGGAGAGAGAGAGTGCTGCTGGACAGGTGGGAGGAGAGATGGGGTTAGAGGAGGGGAAAGGAGGAAAGATGCTGGATAAGAGGGGAAAAGGCATTAGAATCAGGCATCACTTCCTGGTGAAGCATGACACCAAGGGCACCAAAATCACTGGTGTCCTCAGCCTTTGATGCAAGGACCACTCATCTGTGCCATTGTAAAGGATGCAACAGCCTCCATGGATCTGAAACCGTTCCAGTATACCTTAAGTGATTCATGAGGATGTGACCATTCCTGCTATGATGACCATGTCTTTGTCGATGAAAGCCCTTAAGGAGCAACTCATTAAAAACACTGTGAAGAACAGATGGAGCGCTTCTTTCAATAAGATGGCACAGCTTCAATATTGTCAGTGTTGAGGGTAAATATGGTCTAGATATGTGAGACCTATGATCTGTCCGAAAGTAATGCCTGAATGCCGATGCCTGGAGAAGGTTCAGAGTTAAGGACTGCATCATCAGTGCCCATTTCTAGTGCTTTGGGGGAGGAAGTTTCACTGAAAGACCAGGAATCCTCGGTGTCTCGATGACACAGAAGGACTGACCCAGCAGTCAGTGGTGCGAGACAGGCAGAGATTCAGATTTCAGACTGATTTTTCTATGTGCCTGATTCAGAACATTCCTGGGATTCTGAAGAGGAGCCAGCAAGCTCCTCAGAAGAGATATCCACAGATATCCCTTCAGATTCCTCCCCACCCGATGAGACACAAATTTTCTCCAGAGAAGCTGTTTTGTTCGGCAGCCGGTTTATTTTGTCTCATGTCAGTCGGAGACAAAGGAACCCAGGGCAGAACCATTGGATATGCTCTATTTGGCTCTCCCCTCCCCTCCACCCCATATCTCCTATTAATGAGTAGCTCAACTGTGTACAGTGCCCATTGGCTCCATGAATTCAAGAAGTAACAGCTTCCTCACAATTCCATGGTAGTAGAATCTGCTCTTAAAAGACCCCAAAATTCTAAGACTCTCACCTCGGTGAGCCCTGGGGAGGAGGCTCAGACATTGGATTTTTTTGAGAAAAGACAGAGAATGCTATGCTTGCATCCTCCATAGCATCCTAACAGCTTTTCATGGGCATGCACTTGTGGAACGTTGTGTATAATGTGGAATTTGCAGACACTCTCCCTTTTGGTTACTAGTGAGCTAATTTTTTTTTCAGCATTTTCACTAGGTAAAGTTCAGAAAATATGTAGTCCATGCAGTTTACAGTGGTGGAAATAAGTATTTGATCCCTTGCTGATTTTGTAAGTTTGCCCACTGACAAAGACATGAGCAGCCCATAATTGAAGGGTAGGTTATTGGTAACAGTGAGAGATAGCACATCACAAATTAAATCCGGAAAATCACATTGTGGAAAGTATATGAATTTATTTGCATTCTGCAGAGGGAAATAAGTATTTAATCCCTCTGGCAAACAAGACCTAATACTTGGTGGCAAAACCCTTGTTGGCAAGCACAGCGGTCAGACGTCTTCTGTAGTTGATGATGAGGTTTGCACACATGTCAGGAGGAATTTTGGTCCACTCCTCTTTGCAGATCATCTCTAAATCATTAAGAGTTCTGGGCTGTTGCTTGGCAACTCGCAGCTTCAGCTCCCTCCATAAGTTTTCAATGGGATTAAGGTCTGGTGACTGGCTAGGCCACTCCATGACCCTAATGTGCTTCTTCCTGAGCCACTCCTTTGTTGCCTTGGCTGTATGTTTTGGGTCATTGTCGTGCTGGAAGACCCAGCCACGACCCATTTTTAAGGCCCTGGCGGAGGGAAGGAGGTTGTCACTCAGAATTGTACGGTACATGGCCCCATCCATTCTCCCATTGATGCGGTGAAGTAGTCCTGTGCCCTTAGCAGAGAAACACCCCCAAAACATAACATTTTCACCTCCATGCTTGACAGTGGGGACGGTGTTCTTTGGGTCATAGGCAGCATTTCTCTTCCTCCAAACACGGCGAGTTGAGTTCATGCCAAAGAGCTCAATTTTTGTCTCATCTGACCACAGCACCTTCTCCCAATCACTCTCGGCATCATCCAGGTGTTCACTGGCAAACTTCAGACGGGCCGTCACATGTGCCTTCCGGAGCAGGGGGACCTTGCGGGCACTGCAGGATTGCAATCCGTTATGTCGTAATGTGTTACCAATGGTTTTCGTGGTGACAGTGGTCCCAGCTGCCTTGAGATCATTGACAAGTTCCCCCCTTGTAGTTGTAGGCTGATTTCTAACCTTCCTCATGATCAAGGATACCCCACGAGGTGAGATTTTGCGTGGAGCCCCAGATCTATGTCGATTGACAGTCATTTTGTACTTCTTCCATTTTCTTACTATGGCACCAACAGTTGTCTCCTTCTCGCCCAGCGTCTTACTGATGGTTTTGTAGCCCATTCCAGCCTTGTGCAGGTGTATGATCTTGTCCCTGACATCCTTAGACAGCCCCTTGCTCTTGGCCATTTTGTAGAGGTTAGAGTCTGACTGATTCACTGAGTCTGTGGACAGGTGTCTTTCATACAGGTGACCATTGCCGACAGCTGTCTGTCATGCAGGTAACGAGTTGATTTGGAGCATCTACCTGGTCTGTAGGGGCCAGATCTCTTACTGGTTGGTGGGGGATCAAATACTTATTTCCCTCTGCAGAATGCAAATAAATTCATATACTTTCCACAATGTGATTTTCCGGATTTAATTTGTGATGTGCTATCTCTCACTGTTACCAATAACCTACCCTTCAATTATGGGCTGCTCATGTCTTTGTCAGTGGGCAAACTTACAAAATCAGCAAGGGATCAAATACTTATTTCCACCACTGTATGGTATTTTTGGTTACAGCATAGAGAGCTGCTGCTGCTATAAATACATTGCCGTACTGGGAAAGACCAGTTTCCAACCCAGGTCACAAATACCTGTTGATCCCAAAAGTGTGAAATAAATTTTCATGCTCCTTATCCCAGGAATATGCAATGGATTTTCCCAAATCCACCTTAATGGTTTATGGATTTTCTTTTAGGAATTTATGCAAATCTTTTTTACACCCTGCTTCCCGAGCTGCTTTTGCTATGTTCTCAGGCAATGAGGTGGGTTGAAAACCCAGATATGGGAAAGGGGGTGGGGGGGGGGGGGGAGTAGAGAGAAGGTAGGACCCATAAGAGAGTGGGTTTATTTTTAAATCTGTTTTTACTGCCAGGGGTCCTGCTTGGGGTTAGGGTGAGGGATCCTGAGTGGCAGGACCAAAAAGAGGGTTATTTAAGGGATCTGCCTCTGGGAGACAGGGTCTTTTTCCTGATTCCTTGGAGGAGGCTTTGCCTGCCCACCCTCCCTTTTTGTGGTAGGGTGTAAAGGGATGCAGTGATTTGGATTTGGGGGCTGATGGGTGTGGCTGGTTCATCACACCTGGGACGACACCTGAACTACGGGCTTCAACTCATCAGGTGAAGCACCTAATGTAAAACTAAGAGCAGAGGGGTCAAGTGACCCGGATTATGTAGGGCATGGAGCACCTTGTCTTATCCTTGCCCTAGGTGTCATGGCGGGTGGAAAAGGTAAATGTTAGTAGGTATGGTAATATGTCAGTCGTAGCTTGGGGAGAGTTATGTTTTATGGTTTGGCATGTTAAAACTTGTTATATTAAATAAACGAAGGTGTGGCCTAATTTCATTATCATACATGTAGTTGTACCATGGTGTTTACTGGCATTGAGGAGTGAAGGAGGGGGGCAGGACGGGGGGGGGGGGGGGGGGGGGGTGAGAGGTTCCTAGCTCCAAGTGTTAAGGAAATTGTATCGGACAGCGATGGGACTACCAAAAAGTATGATTAGCTTTTAGCATTCCAGTGCATTTTGCTAAATGTTAGCTGTTAAGCTGATATGTGTGTTAAACTTGTGGAGTCTGTATTTTATTTGTTCTTTAAGTGAAACACACTAATTTGAAGGCCATCTTAGAACTATAACTTAATTTATTTAAATTATAAGTTCAATATGTGTAATGTTTACTAATTCTGATTGGCTATTATAAGTAGAATAAGCAGAGACAGATGATAGAAAACTATAGACACAAAAGGTAGAAAAGTGTTTAAATTTAGTAAAGATTTCTGTGCTGTGCTGGATCCAGAGTAGGGAGTAACTGGTGTTTCCTCTATCCTTATAGTCACCAGGATAAATAAGTTGAAAGGACATGGGTGGAGCAGGATGGAGTTGTGGCTTAGGTGATGCCATTGTCTGAAAAGTCTCCAAGATTATTCCTTTTTGGCAACTTTGTAATGGAGAGGACCTATACTGAAGTTTTAAATTGAAAGAGGAGTAGAGAGGAAAACAAAAGTAAAACAATCGTCTCTCTATTACATCCGATGGGAGACGGTGGGGATGGACCAAGTGGGCTCATTTTGCTTCATCGGTCAATAAAATAGCATATAAACAGCAATAAGAAATGTCAGGAGAGATGAGGAAGGAATTTGGAAGAGGGCAAAGGGTCCACTGCCTCCAAAACTATATATGTTTCTTGGTTTGGTTTCCCTACTACTTAGTACATATAGGCAGGTAAAGACCCGCACAGTCCAGCCAGTCTGCCGAACAAGGTGGCCAAAATTGAATCTGGTACTCTGCATAGGTTCTTCTACTTCATGATTAAACAGTGGTATACTTGATCTCTCTCTCTCTTCCTTTCAGTTTTGGGGTGCAGACTGTAGAAGTCTGCCCAGCACTGCTCCTACTTCCCAACTACTGGAGTTGCCATCAAAGCCCATTCCAGCCTCAATCCTGATCAGTTTTTGCCATTTATGATACCCAGACTGTAGAATTCTGCCCATAGTTGGTTTTACTTCCCAACCTATGAAGCTGTCGTCAGAGCTCAACTATGAGGTTATTTAAGGTTTGCTTTGATTGGATTCCATCCTTTTTCTATATACAGGGTGAGAAAAAAAAAAAAGTAAACCCCTAGAGTTTTTTTTTTTTGCCATTTACTCGGCAACCGCTTTGAATTTCAACAAGAGATTTTACGTGCGTATTTAGTCTTCATACTTAAATTACTATTAAACAACATTTAATTATTTTAAGCTATGTCGATGTTACTGACATCTTAGCGTTACTACCTAGCGATTTTTGCATGTTAAAAAAGTTCAAGCTAAAACACAGTAAAATAATGCCATTCAAACAATACAATTAACAATGTGTCAGAATTTTGCTGTCACTAGGAATGCTTAGTGTGTCCACTTCCAGCGTTAATACAGGCCTTTAGTCTCTTTGGGAAGTTTTTAACAGCCTTATCTATTTGGTCCCTGTGGCAGACTGTCCCAGGTCACCTGAAGCAATTCCTTGTTCGGTGATTGCGGTTTTAGGTGGAGCTTGTTGTGATAGGCTTCTAATATTGCTCCCCAGACAAAAGTATACGACACTGTAATGCTATTAACAGTAAGCTGGTACCCCATTTTTTTCCAAATATTTTGCAGTGCAGACATTGAATGCACAAAAAATGCACAAAAAAAGTCTGTAACTTTGCCATGTTTAAAGATAATGTCATTCCACGTGGCACATAAATGTAGATAGGAACAACAAATAAAGCTGTAAAATTTCACTGAAATTCTAAGTAGCTACTGAGAAAACAGCAAACAAAATTACTGTAGGGGGTTACTTTTGTTTTTTTGGCCTCACCCTGTAGTGATCCCCTGTGTTCCCTGCTCGACAGAGCTTACAATCTAATCAGGACAGACAAACAGAACAAATAAGGGGGAAATACTTAAGATGGGAATGATAAAACGGACATGGGTACTGAGTAAGTGAATAGGGGTTAGGAGTTAAAAGCTTTTAGCTTAGATTTGAAGATGGCCAGAGATGAAGCTTGACGTACTGACTCAGGAAGTCTATTCCAGGCATATGGTGTAGCAAGATAAAAGGAGTGGAGTCTGAAGTTGGTAGTGGAGGAGAAAGGTAGAGAGATTTACCAATGAATGGAGTTCCCGGTGAGGAGTGTAGGGGAGATAAGAGTGGAGAGGTGTTGAGGAGCTGCAGAGTGAATGGACTTGTAAGTCAATAAGAGGAGTTTGAATTGTGTGAGGAAACGGATATGGAACCAGTGAAGTAACTTGAGGAGAAGGCTAATAATATGAGCATAGCGACACTGGCAGAATATAAGTTGTGTAGCAGAATTTTGAACAGATTGAAGGAGAGAGAGATGGACTTAGTGAGAGACCTGTGAGAAGCAAGTTGCAGTAGTAGGGTGAGGTGATAAGGGTTTTGGTAATGTGCTCAGAAAGGAAGGGATGAATTTTGGTGGTGATATGAAGAAATGACAAGTTTTAGCAGTCTGTTGGATATGTGCAGAGAAAGAGAGAGGACCCAAAAATGACCCCATGGTTATGAGCTGATGAGACAGGGAGGATAGGAATTAACCACAGAGAGAGAGAATTGGGGAAGAGAAGAGGTGGGTTTAGGGGGAAAGATAAGAAGCTCTGTCTTGGTCATGTTTAGTTTCAGATGGCGGTGAGACATCTAGGCAGCAATGCCAGACAGGCAGGCTGATACTTGGGCCTGGATTCCTGCTGAAATTTTTGGTGTAGAGAGGTAGATCTGGGAGTCATCAGCATAAAGGTGATACTGAAAACCATGAGATGAGATCAGATTACCAAGGGAAGAAGTATAGGTGGATAAAAGAAGAGGTCCCAAGACAGAACCCTGAGGTACACCAACTGATGATGGGATAGAAGTGGAAGAGGATCCACCAAAGTATACACTAAAAGCATTTCCCAAACTGTGCACCGTGGCACCCTGGTGCGCCACAGTGAACTCAGGGATGTCGCGGCACATCTTGACCTCCCTCGTGCTGCCCATAATCCAGCGTCGCTCCCTACTTCCCTCCCGCAGGTCTGGAATCTGCTGCTTCCTGCTTCTTTCCCCCTCTGCTGCTGCAATGCTTGCAGCTACATTTTTGGGTCCGGCAGATCAAGAAGGATGAGGATAGAATAGAGACCTTTGGATCTGGCCAGGAACAGGTCATTGGAAACTTTAGCAAGGGCTATTTCTGTTGATTGAAGAGGGTAAAAGCCAGATTGAAGTGGATCAAGAACAGCTTGAGATGAAAGAAAGCCAAGAAAACGGCTTTGAATAGCACATTCAGGTAGCTTGGATAGGAAAGGGAGGAGGGAGATGGGGCGGTAGTTGGAAGGACAGGTAGGGTCCAATGAAGGTTTTTTGAGGAGTGGTGTAACCACAACATGTTTGAAGGCATCAGGAACAATTGCAGTGGAAAGTGAAAGATTGAGGATATGACATCTAGAAGGGGTGACATTAGGAGAGAGAGTGCTAAGTAGATGGGTAGGAATAGGATCAGAGGAACAGGTAGTCAGTTTGGAGGAGGAAAAGAAAATGGCAGTTCCTCTTCATTGATTTAAGAACAGGAAGAAAAGGAGCAGAGGTTGAGGGGAGGTTTGAGAAATGGACTGGGGGAAGGGGAGGTGGAAGTGACTTGGTTGAGTACTACTCAGTTAATCTGTGAAAGTATCCTCAGAGGTCTGGGGAGAAAGTGAAAAGGGGGTGGGTTGTAGGTAAAGGCACTTTGAGGAGAAAGTTCAGTGTGGCACACAGATGTCGAGGGTTTGAGCCAAGAGAATTTGTCAACTGGATGTAGTAGTCCTGTTTGGCAAGTGAAAGAGCAGGCTGGAAGGAGGTCAGCAATAATTTGAAATATATGAAGTCAGCATGAGCACAGGATTTCAGCCAAAGCAGATTGGGGCAGACAGGAGTTTAGGTAGCAGATTCTAGAGGTTATCGAAGGCTGGGGTTTGGTACGCCTTACAGAACGGGGAATAGGAGGAGCGAGAGTATCCAGAGCAGAGGAGAGAATAGTATTATAGGAAGAGACAACCTCATTGACTGACTTGGATAGCATAGTGATTGAGAAGAGGTTTGAAACACTGGAGGATAGAGTGGAAGAGTCAATAGATTGAAGATTCCTAAATGTATTGGATGGGACTGGGGGGATGGACGGTGTTTAAGTGTAAAAGTTGTCAGATCATGGTCAGAAAGGGGAACAGCTGAGGCATGCTCCATCCAATCTCCATAAATCCAAAAAGTGGAAACAGACTGATACTCTAACTTTGTGATTAACCAAACAACATAATGAAGAGTCTAGTAGTGCTTTTGCGACAATACAAAAATTTTCTTTAGAAATGAGGAAAGACCTCAAAACATCCAAAAGCCTTCTTTGATTTTGGCGTCTTTAGCTGGGGTTGTGGTATTCATCATTGGTCAGAAAAACCTCATAAATTTACTTTTATTTTAATCCTTTATTAAAATAACCATTTACTTTTATTATTTCTGAAAAGGTCTAACTTTTTTTGACCATATATTAAGAATAGTTTTGCTCAGAAATTCTTAATGCAATTTATAAAGTAGAAGAAGTCGAGCACTCAACTGACACCCGACGGCGGCCAGACCCGTTTCACTCTGTCTGCTTCTTCAGGGGTTGTACATCTACATTTATAACAAAGCTAGATTGTTTGTTATAGAATGTGTGCTGAGTTGAGCACTCCCTGTTGTTTTGAAAAGTTGACTTCTCTGTATCTGAAACCTCATTCCTCTATCGCTCCATGTAGTGAGCATATTTGGATGAAAATGTATTCCTCATTCCTTTGTTTTTGGTGTTGCATGAATGTTTTCTTGGGGTGAATGTTTACAAAAGAACTAATTGTGTGTTCTGTAATGATGATACTATCCAGAAAGGTGGAATGTATGATCTCTCAAGTGTACTGCTAGTGCTTGAAAGTGAGAGGTGAACAGTTCTTCAGTTACCAGAACCTGTCTAGAATTTTGTGATTATGAAGCCTTTGCAATTTTGCAGGAGAAACTTTTTTTTATTCAAGCCAACTTTATAGTGCACTTTTCTCACTACTTGTGTTTAACATAAGCTGCTCCTGCTCCTTCTCTGACAAAGTCTGTGGCTAGAGGACCAAGGTCATATCTGTCAATACTGCTCGGCTGAGTTGTGTGTTCTCATGCTGTAAACCTTCCACAACATGCTGATATACACTGTGCATGTTACCGTGCACACCCCAAGGCTGGGACGGAAGGCATACATCATCACCTTTGGAAGACAGCTGGAATTGATCTGGATAGAGGACTGAGATTGGGTGGGCGGAAGGGAGAGAAACAAAAGGCAAGAGAAATAAATGGCAGAAGAGGAAGTTGGGGGTAGAGGAATATGCATTCTGTAAATGTATACAGGTTACAGCTAGTATGTTTTTGTTTTGTTTTTGTTTTGTTTTCTGGTATGTGCTTGGCCTGTCCTTGTGCACACACTTCCCTTGTCTTTTGCTGGGCAGGAGTCAGTCTCCTGGCACTGCAGTTGTGGCACACTTCGCGTAGGACTCAAGAGGCCAGCTGTAAGTGTTTACTGGTAGCTGTGTAAATGGTGTTTTGGTTTCTCTCTGATCTTGTTGCCTGTTTTGTGTTTTTGTCAAGAAAGAAAGTAACTTGTGCTGTAAATCTCAATCCTTTACTCCCTGTAATTATACACAGTTAGTTTTTCTTTTATGTGCTTTTACCATATCCAGTAGTAAAGGTTAAAATTCTTTCATTTGAGTCAAATTTGAGAGATTTAACAGTAAATGAAACAGAAATGCTATGTGTATAATTCCATAAGTGTTTACATACTTCATACAGATACCATCTGAGCTCTTCAAAGTTGCCATATGTCTTCAGAAAATATATCTGTCTTTTTGGATGTTTTGTAGAAATGTGTCTTCTGAATTTTATGTTGGTTCAGAAGGTAAAATTAGCTTTACATAGTTGGAAGTACAAAAATGGTTTGACAGACATATTTTTCCATGTTGTAGAAAGATCTGTTGTGATGCATTGCTTTTGTGTCAAATATTTCACCTCCTTCAGATATTAGTGTTTCCATGAAACATCATTTTGAACAATTAAATTGTGATTTTGTCAAGTTTGAGTTCTGGAATGGGATTTTGATTGTTTGGTTTTTTTCCCTCCCTTATAATAGGTTGACATGAACTTTATGAGGAAAATCCCCCCAGGAGCAGAGGCATCCAATGTTTTGGTGGGAGAAGTTGAACTTCTGGAAAGACCTATCATTGCTTTGTGAGACTGTCTCCTGCTGTTCTTCTTTCGGGTCTCACGGAGGTTCCTATTCCTACACGGTAATGTACCAGTGGGTGATGTGCTAAAATCAAGGCATAAGATTTCTTAGTTGTCTACAATGTGCGGGTTAATTTTTACCCAAAGCTTCCAGAAATTATAACCAGTCACTTAAGGCCACATGTCTGCTTTGGTTCTGTGGAAAAAATGCTTGGTAAGTGTGGTCCTTAGTAAGAAATGTCCCCAGTGTGCTATGTGTATCATAGTATTGGAGCTGTGCAAGAAAAACAGCAGAAAAAAGAAGCGTGCTCTGGTTGATTGGTATGAAACATTTGTGTTACCAAAATTATTTTTGCTCAGAAGTTAAGGGCAGATGCTGGATTTGAGAAGACATTTGGGGCTGTAGAGTAATTGGGAAGTTGAATTGTGGTGGTAAATTACCTTGAAGTGAATGACGATGTAGAAGATCTTCTAAAACCTGTATATGAAGCAACAAAGTAACTATAAACTGGCTACAGATGGAAGGAATGATGATATAAGGCACTGCTTAAATTTCTCAGAGCTGTAGGAAGAGGAAGATACCTGATAATTTAAATGGTATTTTTGAATGAGTAGAAATAAGCACAAAACAGGTGAAAGTGAGGAAAGTTCCAATAAACCAAGGCAAACAAGGAGTAAGGGAATCCAAGAATTTTGTTCAAATTCAGCTAACCCAAAAAAGACCCTATACGGGCTATGTTTCGGCAAAGATGCCTTCCTCAGGGGTCATAATATTTCAGTTGGACCAATATTGGGGAGTCAATGAAAGGAGAAAGACATAGGAGCGCTGGAGCGATATATGCTGCACGGCTTGCCACATAATCAACTCTCTTGGAGCAAAATTAAGAAGCATCTGTGACAACCAGAAATTCGTCCAGGAGATGCATGTTGAAACATTGGGGATCTCCAGCAAAGGGAGAGAAGATCTTGAGCAGAAATAGGACAGCTGGACACAGGTCACCAGATCCTGCAAAATCAGTCCCCCAACTCCATCTTCTGTTTGCAGCCCTGGAGGCAGAAGAGCTGAAAACATCTAAAAAAAATAAGAGGAGATAATTATCAATAATCCCAAAGCCACTGGATTGGTGGCCAGCAAGAAGTGGAAGGAAGTGGTTTGTTAATGATTCTCTTCTGAGAGGTACTGAGGTGCCCATCTGCCAACCAGACATGTCCAGGGAGGTATGCTGTTTGTCTGGTGCCAAGATTTGAGATGTAGCGGAAAGATTGCCTAGACTCATCAAGCCTACAGACCACTTTCCTATGCTGCTCATCCATGTTAGCACAAATGATACTGCTAGGTATTTTACTGAACATATTAAACATGACTTCATGGCTCTGGGTCAGAGGGTAAAGCACTTTAGATACTCAGGCGGTGTTCGATCAATCCTGTTGAAGGAAAAGGCCGAATGAGGGAAACTAGTATCCTGGAGCTAAATGTATGACTGTGTGGATGGTGCTAACACTTCGGTTTCCTTGATCATGGAATGATTTTCCAAGAGCTACTGGGTGGTGATGGTGTCCATCTTTCAAGGAAGGGACAAAGTGTCTTTAGTAACAGACTGGTTAAAGTACTAAAGAGAGCTTTAAACTAAATTTGTTGGGGATGGGTGAGAAAAGCCCCAAAGTAATTAATAACCCTCTGGAAAGTAATACATCAAATACTCTTATAGAAAAGAGAGAAAAAAGTAACATCTCGAGTGCCTTGTATACCAATGCCTGTAGTATGGGAAACATTTCTAGATCTAGAGGCTGCAGTGATAGAAGCAGACTTGGTCACAGAGAGCCATGACTAGGATATAGTTATACCTGGCTATAATTTATTCAGGAAGGACACGGTAGGTAAAAAGGGAGGAGGTGTGGCATTATATGTAAGAATAATATTAAAGTGATAGAACTGCAGGACAAATGGGGTAGGGAAACACATTTTGGTTTAAACTGGTAAGAGGGAATGGAAAATGTATTTATGTTGGTGTAATGTACAGGTCATCTTCATGGTCAGAAGAAATGGACAGAGACTTAATTGAAGACATCCACAAAATAGCTAGTACTACTGATAGGTGATTTTAACATGCTGGACTTCGATTGGGGTGTCTGTGCTGTGCAGTCATCTAGAAGCAAAGAGATTTTGGATTCTGTAAAATTGTTTTAGCGCTGAGTAACGGAACCAATGCGAGATGGAGCTATCCTAGACTTGGTGCTCACAAACGGTGAGAATGTTTCTGATGTTACAGTGGGAGAATATTTGGCATCTAGCGATCACCGAATGGTGTAGTTTAATATTAAGACAAAGGAGGAGAGGGCTTATTCAAGACTGAAAGTCCTAGATTTCAAGAAAACTAACTTTGCCAAGATGGATGAATTTCTCAGCAAACAGTTGGATGGAAACAGCTGAAGGAAGTAGAACAGCAATGGGCAAAACTGAAAGGAGCTATTTTAAAGGTGACAAACCTTTAAAAAAATACATAAAAGTAAGAGGAAAAGAAGGCTGCTCTGGTTCTTGAATGCAGTAGCTGAAAAGGTAAGGGAAAGAAGATTAGCCTTCATACGTTACAAGAACACTCAGAAAGAGGAGGGCAGGCAAAAATACCTTGAAAATCTAAGAGAAGCTGGAAAAGCTGTCAGGAATGCGAAGAGGCAAATGGAAGAAGAGAGAGCTGATACGGTAAAATTGGGAGACAAGACATTTTTCAGATATGTAAATGACAGGAGGAAATGCTATAACCATTGTGAGGCTCAAATCTGAGTTGGAGCAATATGTAGAAGCTGATAAGGATAAAGCTGAACGGCTCAACAATTATTTCTGTTCTCTGTTCAAGGATGAAAGGCCGGGGGTAGGACCACGGAAAACAAATGCTAATGGAGATGGATGTATGGTTCACTGGGACTGATTCTCAGAGGGTTGTGTTCATGAGGAGCTAGCTAAACTAAAAGTAGACAAAGCAATAGGACCTGATAGGGTACATCCGAGGGTGCTCAACGAACTTGGAGAGGTTCTGGTGGCTCCGCTCTGATATCTTCAATGTTTCCTTAGAGTCTGGAGTGGTCCCAGAGGACTGGAGAATGGCGGATGTGGTCCCTCTGCACAAGAGCGGAAGTAAGCAGGAGGTTGGAAATTACACACCTATAAGTCTGACCTCGGTGATGAGCAAACTAATGGAAACTAGTGGAGTATTGTGAGGTTTCTTGAAACGAATGGACTGCAAGATCTGAGGCAGCATGGCTTCACTAGGGGCAGGTCGTGTCAGACAAACCTGATTGATTTCTTTGACTTGGTGACCAAACATTTAGACATGGGAGGGACACTAGATGCAGTGTTATTGGATTTTTGCAAAGCCTTTGACACGGTCCTGCACAGAAAACTGATAAATAAACTGAATGCCCTCAGTATGGGACCTAAAGTGACTGACTCAGTTAAAAATTGGTTAAATGGAATGAGACAGAGGAAAGTGGTAAATGGAGCTTTAAAAGAACAGATTTGATGTTTCAGCTGTGATGGTACAAGCAGCCATCTGTGGGTCTTTGGTGGCCAGAGCATGTTTTCACTGGTCTGAAAGAATTTTAGATCGGTCTTCGGATGATTTGGCCTTAATAGATTTGGAAGTGGCAAAGATTGAAATGAGGTCTGCTTTCCTGGCCTATACCCTTTATGATTTACTTTGGGCTTCTTGAAGTCTATGGCATTAGGTGTGGGAGCCCATCAGTCTCTTTGACTTCATGGTTGGTTGGCTGATGCAGCCTATAAATCTAAACTTAGTAAAATTCCCTTTCGGTGTAACTTTTTGTTTGGTGAAGAGTTGGACAAGTTGGGTAAAAGACTGGGAGATAGTAAAGTCCCTAGACTTCCTGAGGATCCTCCTGGATCGGCAGGTCACAATCTTCTTTCCTGTCGGTGCTGTGGGCGTGTCTTTCAGAGTGGGTAGAGTAGCTGGTGTTCAGATGTCTCAGTTCCTCCAGAAGTTCCAGTCCTTTGTGGCACCAGGTGTGGAGACAGAGATGTGGTATCTTCCTTTCAGTCCCCAGTTCGTCCATCCCAATGAAGGTCACCGGGCCAGCCTCTGATTCCAGTGGGAGCTCACTTAACGCAGTTTTATTGGAGGTGGGCCCAGATTACCTCTGGTCAGTGGGTTCTAGATGTTGTTCGCAACGGATACACCTTATAGTCTGTGCGGCAGCTGCCAGATGTTTTTCTGGAGTATCCTTGTCATTCTCGTCTCAAAGCAGAAATGTGTCAGGGATACCCTCGGCAGGCCTCTCGACTCGTAGGCTGTCTGTCCAGTTCCATCCTCTGATATCAGTACAGGTTGTTATTCCACTTACTATGACGTCCCGAAGAAAGAATGTTCCTTTCGTCCCATTTGGGATCTCAAAACAGTCAATCAGGCACCCAGAGTCTCCGCTTTTCATATGGAAAGTCTTTGCTCAGTGATAGTAGCAGTACGTTCCAGAGAGTTCTTAATGGCCCTGTATTTAACGGAGGCTTATCTGTACATTCCAATTCATCCAGCTCACCAGCGTTTTCTTCACTTTGCAATTTTAGGCAAGCATTATCAGTTTTGTGCTCTGCCTTTTAGATTCACTACTGCTCCTCACACTTCCACAAAGGTTATGGTGGTAGTGGTGGCGGCTCTTTGAAGAGAGAGAATTTTTGTGCATCCTTAAGTGGGCGATTGTTGATCAGAACAGAGTCATATCAGGAGAGTGTTCAAGTCACTGCTGGAGTGGTCCATTTTCTACAGTCCGTAGATTGGGTATTAAAACTTCTCAACAGTCACTTGTTGCTGTCACAGACTCTCAGCTATCTTGGGATTTCATTTGACACCCTTTAGGTACGAGTATTCCTTCTGCAGTGCCGGATTCTCAAACTTCACGACCATATCTGCGAAAGACAGTACTGTGTGCGAGAGATTAGCTTCATGTCCTGGAGTCCATGGCAGCATCGATAGAGATGTAGTTTTGGTCAGGGCGCATATGAGACCTCATCAGAAGTCTATCTTGTCCCGACTAGCTCTGCAGATGGATTCTCTACTGATCAGATTGATGCTCACAGCTCTGGAGCGCAGAAGTCTCAGTTGGTGGCTCCGAGTGACCAATCTGACCAAAAGAGTTCCCTTAGATCCTCTTCCATGGATAATAGTGACCACTGATGCTAGTCTCAGGGCTGGGGAGCTCACTGCCTGGGATACCTTATGCAAGGCCTTTGGTCCTGGGAGGAAATGTGCTGCTTGATCAGTCTGTTAGAAACCAGAGCAATTTGACTGACCCTAGAGGCTTTTCGGCACCTGTGACAGCTGTAGCTATGTCAGTCAAGAAGGAGGTACAAGGAGTTGTCTGTTGACACAGGAGACAGCTCTTCTAATGCTTTGGCAGAACTTCACCTCTCGGGACTTGAAACGTTTCATGTGGCAGGGACTGTGAATGTTCAGGCGGACTTTCTCAGTCACAACACTCAACTCGAGAGAATGGGAGCTTGATGCGACAGCGTTTCAAAGTGTTCTCAGTCGCTGGAGACTTATGGTCATGGATCTTATGGTGACCAGTCTCAGTTAAAAGTGCCGTTGTTCTTCAGTTGCAGGAAGGATCGCAAGGTGGAGGGCATTGATGCTGTCATTCAGCCTTGGCCTTCGAGGCTTCTTTACATGTTTCCTCCATGGCCTCGTGGTCGTCTTATTCAGAGGGGACCTTGTAGTTTTGATAGCTCAGGACTGGCCGCGCAGGCCTTGGTATGCTTATCTGGTACGTCCTCTAGTGGACTCTCCTCTAAAGCTGCCAGAGTCTCCCAGGGTCCAGTAGTTCATCCTGATCTGGCTTGATTTTGTCTTACGGTTTGACTCTTGAAAGGGCTCAGTTGAGAAAGAGAGGTTACTCTGTGAATGTGATTGTCATCATGCTTTGTTTATGATGTCAATCCACTTCTCTGAATTATATTAGAACTTGGTGCATTTTCAAGTCTTGATGTTCAGATCATGCCGTTAATCCTTTCCAGGCTTTAGTTGCTCAGATCTTGGACTTTTTGGAGGATGGAGTTGAGCTCTTGCTTCTCTTAAGGTGCAGATTGCAGCATTGGCTTGTCTTTTTTTTTTTTGTGGCAGGATCAAAGGGAAGTTCTTGACTAGTCAACCGGATGTTTTTTGTTTTCTTTGTGGGGTTGGTCTTCGTCCTTCTTCTAGGCCCGTGTTTCCTACTTGGGATCTCAATTTGGTTCTCTCGATCCTTACTAGGGCCGCCTTTTGAGCCATTGTCAGCTTGTTCCCTTAAGGATTTAACTCTCAAGGTGGTATTTCTAGTAGCCATTTCTTTAGCTAGGTGCAAATCGGAGTTGCAGGGAGGAAGGGAACCTGTAGGTAGACCTGACCGCTTCACATTGTCTTAGAATAGATCATTTCTCAGTTTTGTTCTATGATAGGATTTCATGACAGAGTAGCCTTGGATGTCTTTCCTAGATTAGGGGAGGGCTTTCTGTATACTTAACTTCCAGTATTGCTTCTGGCAAAGACTCTTAAAATTCATGCTGTGATTATTATAGTCTCTTAGTGCAAGACAGGTTTGGTTTCTCTCTCTCCAGGAGATGTCACTCAGGACTCTCTTGGCAGTATTTCTCAAGTCTATCCTAGAGCGCTCCCTAGCCAGTTTGGGTTTCTAGGTATCCCATAATGAATACCCATGAGGGAGCTTTGTCTGCTGTGGAGGCAGTGCAAGCAGATCTCATGCATATTCATTGTGAATATTCTGAAGAAACAGATTGGCTAGGGGATACTCAAAGAACTGTTTGAGAAGCACTTGTTTGTTGTTAACCAATATCAGGTCACTAGTCCTCACAGCTTGAATGTTGAAAGGAGAGCAATAGCTGCCTTGTACCTTCCAGATTCTGTGTTCATTTCCTCTTGGTTTCTAGGAGAAACTACTAGACTTAATTTCAAATGAAAGGAGGTCTCTTTTTTTTTCTTGCCATTCATAAAAACTGCTTGAATACCTTCTACATATGTCCAAGTTGGCCATGAAAACTACCCAATTAAGATTCATGGATTCACTTTAAGTTGGGTATGTCACCCATCTCTGTATAGCCTTTAGTTATTGTGTTCAGGCAGGGGTGGCATTTGTTGAGGCCTCCTCTTATGCTAATAGATTTCTGTGAGCTGAAGACCTGGCTTGGAGTGTCTTCTCTTTCAGTGGTAACTACTTCAGCACCCTATATCAAGTTTTTCAACAGTGGTTTTACGTTCAAGTCCAGAGTTTCTTCCCAAGGTGTCAGATTTTCACTTTAACCAATAGATCATTTTGCCAACATTCTTACACACTTTAAATGGCAAAGAGTCTTGGCCTACTTGTACTGGACTTAAAGCCCTAAAGTCTACCTAGTGTTTTGTTACCTTAGATCCCAATAAACCTGGAATTGCTGTAGCCAAATGAACTTTAATTGACCAGAAGACTGCATCTTCTTTGCTTATGCCCAAGCAAACCACTGCTATGTTGGTGGCCTGCTTAAAGTTGACTTCTGTGGAGATTTACAACATGGACTCTAGCCCATAGTTTTATATCATTGTTTGGAAAGCAGGTGTCCTCTGTGAATGACAGGCTAGTACTCTTCACATAATCACATTACCCCTTGGAATTTTTTAAAGCTACAAAACAGACTGCACAATATGGGGCTTCATACACATCCACTGTGAAGCTTAAAAATTGAATTTCTAGAACAGGGATAGGCAGCTGTGGTCCTCGAGTGCCACAGGTTGGTTGTGTTTTCAAGATATCCACAATGAATATGCATTAGAGAGATGTGCATACAATGGACAGTAGTTCTTGCAAATCGTTCATGCATATTCATTGTGGAATCCTGAAAACACAACCAAACTGTGGATCTAGAGGACCAGAGTTGCCTGTCTCTCTTGTGGAAAATCTAGGGCAGTATTTCCCAAACTGTGCGCTGTGGCATAGTAGCAGGGGTGCCACGGGGAAAGATGGAGTTCATCCTTAAGTGCAAGTGCCACATGCCACACAGTCGGCATTTAATCTCTGACCTCACCACCAACAGAGTTTGGAGCTGTACAAGGTGCTTTTATTTCTTTTTTGGTGACTGCCTGCTTTATTCAATACCGTTCTATTCATACATGCAGCAGGATACAATTGCAGCCATCTGGCAACCCTAAATATAACAATTCCAAAGCAGCCGGCAGGCTATTGAACGCTTGGTAGGTTTATAGAATCTACACAGCCTCAGTTGGAGTCTTGTTTTCATGGAGAGAAGTTGGAGCTAATGGCAAGCCAGCAGAGCCCTCTTCAGAAAACGGAAATTTCAATAAAAGTCAGCTTTGACTGAAAGGGCTTCTTTATATGCAGAGAACATGAGAATCCTGTAAAAGTTGTGTGCTGCCCATGCCAGCATTGAGGGCCCTGGGCACCCGTGGGACATCATGTTGCCTCTCTCCTGTGCTCAGCTCCATGCTCTTCTTCATCCTCCTCTCTCCAACTAAGCTCTGGTGGTAAGTGGAAGAGATACAGCAAACAGTCGATGGGAGGGGGATATGCCTCATGGGAGAGGGAGAAATGTTGGATATAGGGGTGATGGTGCATGTGGGAGAAAGGGAGAAATATTGACATGATGTGGTTGGGAAGGGGGGTGCGGAGACCGATTGGGGGGCGGGGGGGGTGCCGGAAAAAAAATTGCTCTGATACTAAAGTGCTGTGAATCGAAAAAGTTTGGGAACCACTGATCTAGGAAAAGCTTTTCTCTGAATTGGCTGCTTTGGTGATATACATATGTGGGAATTTTGTTGTCCACAGAGAAAACACAAGTTATTTACCTGTAGTGGATTTTTTCTTGTAATTTTGATTGTCATTTGAATATGTTTTTTATCCACAGTTTCTGTTTCTATTGTTGGTCCACCTGGCAAGGCATCACAATACCATGAAATTGGGAGTCAATAGCAACTCTTATGACAGATGAGGTAGTATATTTAAATCAGTGGGTGATCTCTCTTAATTACATCATTTGAAATGTTGCATCCCTTAAGGGGGGAAAGGAGACCTTTTTAATTGGTAGTTTTTGTTGCATTTCAGCTCAGAGATAAACTATGCAAACTTTTGTAGTTTTGTCACTGACCTAGTTGTCGTCTTTACTCCTTTGTCCACTCGAGAACAAATTAGTAGAGAATTGGATAGGGACAGTGATCTTTGCTATTTTCCTAGTGGGAACCATGTTGGCAAAAAAAAAAAAATTAGTTTGAGCATCAAGATCATTGCTAGACAAAGCAGACACAGCATACTGAGCTAGGGGAGTCCTCCAGTGTCACAGCTATTCTGAGAGGTTTCCCCTCCGATACAGTTGGCCTGACTGTTTAGGTGCATTATGAGTTATTATGTAACTAAAATAGTATACTCTCACATTTTCTCCTCCCCTCCCCCAACACATGCCTTTATCCCTGTTATCCATATCCTCTCTCTACGTTCTCCTCCAGCACCATCTCAGCTAGTCCAAATCCATCCTTGCCCAATCCCCTACTAGTCAGCCTTCACCATCCTCTCTCTACTTTCAGTGCCTTCAAGCTGGTTCCCCCCACCCCCCACAATTTTTTTTTTTTACTCCTTTTATATTTACTTTGTAGATTTGTTAACAGCACCACGTCTGAAACAGATATTCTGTTTCAACTGGCATCATGTGACTCAGCAAGTTTGAGCTGCTTAGTGCCCAATATCTCAACTGTTTGTCTGTCTTGCGAAGAATAGTGAAGGAGTTTAGGCAAATGTGACTCACAGAGAGCTTACTGGGTGCAGGGAGAAAACAGAACACTGATTGGATGTAGTGTTTCTGGCAAGACTCTGGAAGAGGGGTCCAGAGGTCCACACTTTGGATCAGTGGGTGATGGCCACTGGCCTTGCAATGAAGAACACTGTTTTAAGTAACAATTGGTCTGAGTGCTGCAGCTGTACTTGGTGGGAAATTCTGTTGTTGAGCTTTAGTGCTTTAGAAGCTGTGTGGAAGCATCATTAGAAACACACATCTTGTAGATTGACAGCTATGCATGAAGTGTAATTAGGTTTGGAGATTTGTTCATGACTATATATGGCTCATCATATAGACAAAGATGACAGAATAGCTGTAATCTATTTGGTTGTGATCTTACTTAGAGGTTTTTGGACAATTATTGCAGTGATGCAATGTTAGATATGCGCTTTTGTTATGTTATTTACCAATTGCCATTTCTGTGCCTGCTGAATCTTGATATTACAATGCTGTGTTTTGTTACTCTCCTGAAATGTTCCTTTAAAACTTCTGTGTTTCACCTGCACATGGGCATGTACACTAATAAATGACTTTGTTTTAAAGGTTTTCCATGATGTTGCCTATAAAGCAAAAGATAGGAATGATCTCCTTGCTGGAATTGATGAATTTTTAGATCAAGTAACTGTTCTGCCTCCTGGAGAATGGGATCCTTCCATACGCATTGAGCCGCCAAAAAGTGTTCCTTCTCAGGTAAGATTTCTTATATGTCCTAGCACAATCAGATTTTTTTTTCACAGATATGAAGTCTTTATGTATAGTGTGTTTGCTTTTACTTTTTGAGCTAAGCATTTTCAGGTCGTAATTTCATTTTGCATGGTTCAATGATAGCTTTCATTTTATATTTATGGAATTGCAAATGTATATTACTGAGGACAGGAATTCAAAGTGCTAGTAATTTTCAAGCTTTCTTATGCATGGGGGGAAGATGTGTGAAGTATGTGGTAACAATTTACATGCTGATTACATGAATATAAGAATGGTACATTTGTGCATATGTGTGCACTTTAGTGTGCTAAAATTCCAAAATTCTGCCTAAGTGAAATTCTGTAAATGTATATCTTATGTAGCATATATTATACCAGTAAGCATGCACATAGGTAGAACATGGACAGGACTTGTACATTAATTTGCATAACTTATACTATAAGTTATGTGCACACATCTATCATTTAGGCATGAACACTGATGCCAGCTTTATGGCGTGTATTTTTCTGAAGCAATAGTATTCTCTAAGGAAAAGTAAATAATTATGTTCTTAGAGAATAGGCTCCTACCAGGTACATTCTGGGTATATGTTTATAGGTGCACAGTGATAGAATTATCTCTATAATGTCTAGTGCACATTCCTTAAGTAATCATTTTTAGGGAATTAGTAGTCTTGGAACTTAGAATTTACTTTTAGGGGCAGCTCTATAATTAGGCCAACTGAGGTGGAGGCCTCAGGCAACACTTTTCAGGGGGTGGCATCTTGCCGTCAGCCTGCTGCCAGCTACTCTGAATAGTTATAACTCCAGCAACTCTCTTTCCCGTACCTCAGGTTTGGCATATCTCCTTCCATTCTCCTCCCCCCTGTCCATGGTTTGACATCTCTCTCTCTTCCCCCCCCCCCCCACCCCACATATTGAGGGAATGGAACAAGATAGGGGAGAGATTTATTATTTTTGTCTATTAGATTGTAAGCTGTTTGAGCAGGGACTGTCTTCTATGTTTGTGCAGCGCTGTGTATTCTTTGTAGCGCTATATAAATGCTAAATAGTAGTAGTAGAAACAGAGCTAGCAGAAGATAGAAAAGAGAAATTGGGACCAACATGATGGAAAAATAAAATGCCCATACAACAAAGGTAAAAAAAAAAAAAAAAAAGAAGTGTTATATTTTGAATTTATTAATGGATATGCTAGCTCTTGGAGGTGTGTATTGCAGATGACTATGTATTGTGTTCAGTATGAAAAGAAATGCATTCGCTTTTTATTTCTCCAGTGTTGCAATACATGCTGAGTTTATCTTCTTGGGGTTCCAAGTTCCATTTTTGTCTACATACCTCCATCTCTAATGTCTGATTCCTTGTTCTGTATTGGTGAGGGTCTGTGTGTGTGTGTTGTGTGACTGAGGTGTGATATTTGATTGCATCTAAATCTGTGTTGACATTTGTATGCCACTCGAACAATTCTGCACAAGGAATAGAAGGCAGAAAATTTGTCAAGCTTCTAATACCCTCCCCTTGCAGCAAACACCCACAAACTGCTTATACAAATCCCCCAATCCCTACCTTTTTTTTTTTTTTTTTTTTTTTTGCTCCTTGCCAGCCACCTTATCTTGTGTTCCTCACTGATGATGTGACATAAGGAAGAAACAAACAGCTGAGTATCAGACTGCTTCCTCTGCTGGCCTAGGCCCAACTGTTGTATGGAGTCCCATTTGTTTCAAATAGAGAGAGGTAGAGGTTGAGGACTAAGGGCAGAGAAATCTGGTTGAAGGGAAAGGAAAGGGTTCAAGCTAAGTTGGGGTTGGAAGGGTGAAATCTGAAGCAAAGTTGGAGTGAGTGCAGGAGGGGGAGCTGGGAAGGGAAAGCTGGGGGAGTGGTCAGGCCTTATTGGGGAAATTCTGCACAAAACAAATTGCATGTAGAGAATGCAGAATTTTTAAATATTCTGCACGAATTTCCAACATTTTTATACAGAGTTTATTTTGCCTGAATTCCCCCAGGAGTAATAGTAGGGATCCTGCTATTTGAATCATAGCTTTAGTGCTACTATTTTATGACATATTTGCTAAATGTTTGTTGTTTGGATTTTCTTTAGGTTTTGCATTTCATACTGCTGCTGGTAGAGAGTTTTATGTTGCTATTACTCAATTAGAATTAGAATCAGAATATTTTTTGTATTGTGACTTTGATGGAGAAGTGTACTAATTATGATCTGCACTTTGCTGGGGAAAGTTGAGTATTTGTGGATGCAGATCTTGTTTACATTTAACTCATAAGAACTGCTTTATTGTGCTGGATCAAAGGTCTGTGAGGGAGCCTGAATAAGGGGGTAAGAAAAGAAAGGGATGGATAGGTAGGGGGATGCATACCATGGAAGGAGCAAAGGTTGGTGTTTTAAAGATTGGGGATAAAAGAGGAATTGTAGGCTTATTGATAGTTGAATTTAAAAAAGCAAACTTTATTAAGTAGTTTCCATAGTGTAAAACCCTTTTCCCCCATAGTTTTAAACTTGAAATTTCTGCCACAGCCTACAGCAGTGTTTCCCAAACTGTGCGTTACAGTACTCTGGTGTACCACGGCGGGGAAAGATGGCACATACCACATGCCACAAACATTCCACATTTAATCTCGGGCCCTGCCACCACCGGAATTTAGAGCTTTTTTTTTTTTTGGTGACTGCCTGCTTTATCTAACTCTGTTCCTGCTTTAACAGGTCCGAGGCAGCGATTCACACATACTCAGATCTGTTATTGTTATTAGCATTTGTGTAATGCTACCAGATGCACGCAGCGCTGAACACCTGACACGACAGTCCCTGCTCAAAAGAGCTTACAATCTAAATAATACAGACAGACAAGACAGTTACGGGTGAGGGAAGTAATGGGTGAGAAGGCAGGAAGGGAAAAGGGGAGGGCAATTGAGTAGTGGCTAGGAGCTAAAAAGCAGCAGTGAAAAGGTGAGTTTTCAGCATAGATTTGAAAACATGTAGAGATGGAGCTAGACGTATAGGTCCAGGAAGTCTATTCCAGGCATAAGGTGCCGCGAGAGAAAAGGAGCGAAGCCTGGAGTTAGCAGTGGAGGAGAAGGGGGACGACAAGAGAGATTTGTCCAGTGAGCAGAGTTACGGGGAGGAATGTAGGGAGAGATGAGAGCGGAGAGGTAATGGGGTGCTGCAGAGTTGGATGCATTTAAAGGTCAGTACGAGAAGTTTAAACTGAATGCAGAAGCGGACAGGGAGCCAGTGAAGTGACTTGAGGAGTTGGCTAGTGTGGGTGTAACGATTCTGGCGGAAAATAAGTCGTGCCGCAGAATTTTGGACAGATTGGAAAGGAGAGAGATGACTGAGCGGAAGACCAGTGAGAAGTAAATTGCGATAGTCCAAGGGAGAGGTGACAAGGGTGTGGATAAGGGTTCTGGCAGCGTATTCAGAAAGGAAGGGGCGAATTTTGCTAATATTGTAGATAAAGAAACAACAGGTTTTGGCGATCTGTTGAATATGTGCAGAGAAGGAGAGAGAGGAATCAAAGATGACTCCAAGGTTACGAGCCGAGGAGACAGGATGTGAGAGCCATTAACAGAGATAGAGAAAGGGGGACGAGGGGAGGTGGGTTTAGGGGGAAAAACGAGAAGTTCAGTTTTGGTCATGTTTAGCTTTAGATGGCATTGAGACATCCAAGCAGCAATGTTGGACAAGCAAGCTGAGATTTTGTCCTGGATCGAGGTTGAGATTTCAGGGGTGGAGATGTAGATCTGAGAGTCATCAGCGTAAAGATGGTATTGAAAGCCATGGGATGAAATCAGGGTACCAAGGGAAGAGGTTTAGATGGAGAAAAGGAGGGCTCCAAGGACAGAACCCTGAGGCACACCAACAGAAAGCGGGATGAAAGTTGAAGAGGATCCACTAGAGTGAACACTGAATGAACGAAGTGAGAGGTAAGAGCAGAACCAGGAAAGAACAGGGCCCTGGAATCCAAGCGAGGACAGCATATCTAGAAGTATAGTGTGGTCAACGGTGTCTGTTAAAGCAGGAGTAGCGTGGGAATCGCTGCCGCTGTTTTGCTGCAGAATTCAGTGAAAAAGCCCAGGCAAGAAGGGGAAAAAACCCAGTAGCAGTGTGAGACTCGTCTATTAATAATGGATAATAGTACAGTCCTTGGAAGTGCTTGTTTCTAATTTAAAAAATCAATGCAGTCATCCCACTGGATGAAGCACATTAAGATTAGATAAGATTAATGTTAATTCTGCATCAGTGATGTGATCTTAACAAGTTTAACCTGTTTAATTCCCAGTCTTCCACTGTCTGTATCTTAAGCAGTCTTTCTCATTTTGTGCTGCTGGCACTGAAAGTTTAATACATTGTGCATGCTGGGATTGTTTTCTTTACAGAGTTTTAATTACGTTTCATTACTTTTTGAGAAGCATAGGGCCGCTGTGAGCGAAGGGGGGGGGGCAGGGGGGACAAAATTCCCCGGGTCCGGGCCTCCAAGGGGGGCCCTGCGCCACAGTCCTACCCGACCTCCGTCGTCGACCGTCTGCCACCGGGCCGGGCCCCCTGCATTGAGATCACAGCACCTCTCACCTCCATGTAAAAGCGCTGCAGGCAGTAGGGCAGCAGATCGCCTCCCTTCAGGCCTCCTTCCCTCCCTGTGTCTCACCCTCGTCTGACGTAACTTCCACGAGGTCGGGACACAGGGAGGGAAGGAGGCCCGAAGGGAAGCAATCTGCTGCTTGCAGCGCTTTCACACGGAGGTGAGAGGCGCTGTGATTTCAATGTAGGGGCCCGTCCCGGTGGGGGGGGGGGGGGGGGGGGGGGAGTGGTGACCTGGGGGGGGCCCAGCCCAGTCTCTCGGCAGTCCTGCAGAAGCAACACTAAATAAATCACACTATATATTCCTAGTACCTTAACAAGTTTTAATTATTTAAACAACTCCATAATACTAAGATGCAGACAGCAGTCCAGCAACGAGAGGGGTGCTATCCAGTCTTTTACATGGAGTTTCATATGTATGATTTCCCAGTTGGCAAGAGGTTATATGTGTGTACTTGATCCAAAAAGCTCCTAGCTATCAGAGCATGAGTCCATTCTTTTTAAGCTGGAGTAGCAGACTTGGAGGAGCTGAGGGAGACAGAGAGGTACATAGAGAGGACCTACAGGGACATTGTAGACAAGTCCCACCTCCAGTATGGCACTCCTTTGCTGCCTTGGAGGAGGAGAGCATCACCCTGGTGAAATAGGAAGAATCATATAGCTAGGACCTGTCTACCAGGGGATGCATTATCCTCTCACACCAAGGATGTGTCTCCAGATGGAAGGGTTAGAACAGCTGTTGCAGATGGTGATTCGATCATTAGGCTTGTAGATAGCTGGCTGGTGGATGTATGAATCGCCTGGTCACTTTCCTGCCTTCTGTGAAGGTGGTGAACCTCACATATCACCTAGATAGGATTTTAGACAGTGCTGGGGAGGAACCAGCTGGCTTGGTACATGTGGATATCAGCGGCATAGGAAAATGTGGGAGGGAGGTTCTGGAAGCTAAATTTAGTCTCTTAGGTAGAAAGCTGAAATCCAGATCCTCCAGGGTAGCATTTTTGGAAATGCTCCCTGTTCCACGTGCAGGACCCAAGAGACAGGCAGAACTCCGAAGTCTCAATGTGTGATTGAGACGGTGCAGAGATGAGGGATTTAGATTTGTTAGGAACCGGGGCACCTATTCCAGAAGGATGCATTCTACCTTAATTGGGATGGGACCAGGCTGCTGGCACTAAAAATTAAAAAGGTGATAGAGCAAGTTTTAAACTAAAATGTGGGAGAAAGTCAACAGTCACCCAGGGGGAGCATGGTTTGGTGTGGAGTATCCTTGAAAGTTGCTATTGAAATGGAACATTTAAGGAATCCCAATAGAGGGGTTTCAACAATGGTGAAAGAAAGCCAGGATTGTTTAAAGGGAGAGCAGAGTAAAGGGTGCACATTATCCCCGTCAATCTTTTAAGCAGCTTGTAGATGCAAGGGGTAAACCCCAATCTGAAATGTCTGTATAGAAATGCTAGAAGCCTAAAATATAAGATAGGAGAGTTGGCGTATATAACACTAAATGACGAAATAGATATAATAGGCATCTCAGGGACCTGGTGGAAGGAGAACAATCAGTGGAACACTGTGTTAACAGGGTACAAATTATATCGCAATGATAGTGGATCAAATTGGAGAGGAGGTTACACTCTGTTAAACAGGGAATTGAGTCAAATAAAATAAAATTTCTACATGAAACGGATGGCATCGTGGAATTCTAATGAAATTCTATGTGTGAAGGGAAGGAGTATTCTGGTAGGGCTCTACTACAATCTCCCAGGACAGAATGATTAGGCAGATGAAGAAATGTTTATAGAAGTGAGGAAAGCTGGCAAATTGGGCAACAGTATAATGGTGATTTCTTTTACCATAATATTGACAAGATTAAATGTTATATCGGGGAGTGCTAGGGAGGTAAAATTCGTAGACATGATAAATGACTGCTTGGAGCAACTGGTCCACGAACCGACAAGAGGGGGAAGTAGGACATAGTACAAGAGAGAACCATATTAGGTCTGCTGGGAAACAGTGATCATGAAACGATCAAATTTGAGCTAATATCTGGAGTTAAGTCGCAAAGGAAAGGCTAAAGAGGTGAGGGCTCTTCAGCTTGGAAAAGAGATGGATGAGGGGAGATATGATTGAGGTCCACAAAAAATCCTGAGTGGTGTAGAATGAGTAGAAGTAAATCGATTTTTTACTCGTTATAAAAGTACAAAGACTAGGGGACATTCAAGGAAGTTATACGGAAATATTTTTAAAACAAATTGGGGGAAATATTTTTTGTCTCAACAAATATTTAAGCTCTGGAACTCGTTGCTGGAGGATGTGGTAACAGCGGTTAGCGTATCTGGGTTTAAAAAAGGTTTTGACAAGTTCCTGGAAGAAAAGCCCATAGTTTGCTATTGAGACAGGGATTGGTAGCATGGAATGTTGCTAATAATTGGGTTTCTGTCATGTACTTATGACCTGGCTTGGCCACTGTTTGGAAACGGGATACTGGGCTAGGTGGACCATTGGTCTGATCCAGTGTGGCTATTCTTATGTTCTTATGTACTGTAGCAGCATTTAATTTTCAAAAGGGTGACTGTGGTAAAATGAGGAAAATGGTTAAAAAAGCTAAAAGGATTGGCTGTAAAGGTTGATTTTAAATCGGGCATGAACATTATTTAAAAACACCATATTGGAAACCCAGATAGATGCATTCCACGTATTTACAAAGGTGGAATTAACACCAAATGAAGCCAGTATGGTTAAAAGGTGGAGTGAAGAAGCTATTGGAGCCAAAACACCCTTCAAAGATCGGAAAAAGACTCAAGTAAAGAGAATAGGAAGCATCATATGCACTGGCAAGTTAGATGCAAAGCACTGATAAAGAAGGCTAAAAGAATATGAAGAGAAACTTGCCGCAAAGGCAAAAATTCACAATAGCAACTTTTTCAGGTACATCAGAAATAGAAAACCTATGAGGGAATCTGACCAAAAGAGAGGCACTCAGGGAGGAAAGGCCAGAGTGAAGAGACCGAATGAATTCTTTGCTTCTGTCTTTATGGAAGAAGATGTAAGAGATCTACCTATACCAGAAATGGTTTTCAAGGGTTTGACGATGGTGAGGAACTGAACGAAATCTCGGTGAACCTGGAAGACACGCTGAGTGACATTGACAAATTAAAGAAGTAGAGTAGTAGGATAACATGCACTCTAGGGTGCTGAAAAAACTCAAATTGCTGATCTGCTGTTAGGTTAGAAATCACTGTCGTTAAAATTGTCCATAGTACCTGGTAATTGTCAGGTGGCCAATATAACACTGATTTTTAAAAAGGGTTCCAGGGTTGATCCGGGAAATTAGACTGGTAAGTCTGATGATAGTGCTGGGCAAAATAGTGGAAGCTATTATAAAGAACAAAATTACGGCACACATAGATAAACATGGTTTAATGGGGCAGAGTCGGCATGAATTTAGCAAAAGGAAGTCTTGCCTTACCAATTTGCTTCATTTCTTTAAAAGGCATGAATAAACATGTCGATTAAAGGTGAGCTGGTTGATGCAGTATATCTAAATTTTCAGAATGCTTTTGACAAAGTTTCTCTCAAGAGACTTCTGAGAAAATTAGATAGTTATGAAATAGAAGACAGTGTTCTGTTGTGGATTAGGAACTGTTATTGGACAGAAAATGGAGGGTAAAGGTTAAATGGCCATTTTTCTCAATGGAGTACCTTAGGGATCTGTACTGGGAGAGGTGATATTTAGCTAAATGATCTGGAAATCAGAACTACAAGTGAGATGATTAAATTTGCAGATGACACAAAACTATTCAAAGCTGTTAAAACACACGTGGACTGTGAAAAATTGCATGGGGACATTAGAAAATCGAAAGATTGGGCATCCAAATGATAGATGAAATTTAATGGGGACAAATGCAGTGATGCATATTAGGAAGAATAATCTGAATCATAGTTACCTGATGCTAGGGTCCACTTTAGGAGTCAGCTCCCATGAAAAAGATCTGGGTGTCGTTGTAGATAATATGCTGAAATCTTCTGCCCAGTGTAAGACAATAGCCAAAAAGCAAACAGGATGCTAAGAATTATTAGGAAATGGACGGTAAATAAGACCGAGAATACTATAATGCTTCTATACCTCCAAATTGAGTATTGCGTTCAATTCTGGTCACCGTATCTTAGAAAAGGTTCAAAGAAAAGAGACCAAAATGATAAAGGGGATGGAATTCCTCTCATATGAGTAAAGGCTAAAGAGGTTAGTGCTCTTCCCTTTGGAAAAGAGATGGCTGAGGGGAGATACAATTGAAGTCTACAAAATCCTGAGCGGTTTAGAATGAGTAGGTGTAAATCAATGTTTTTTTACTGTTTTAAAAAGTACAAAGACAGGGAAAATGCAATGAAATTACATGGAAATTCTTTAAAATAAATAGGAGGAAATATTTTTCATTCAACGAATAGTTAAGCTCTGGAACTCGTTGCTGGAGGATGTGGTAGCGGTAGTTAGTATATCTCAGTTTAAAAGAGGTTTGAACAAGTTCTGGAGGAAAAGTCCATAGTCTGCTATTGAGCTAGACATGGGGAAGCCATTGTTTGTCCTGGGACTGGTAGCGTGGAATCTTACTGCTATTTGGTTTTCTTCCAGGTGCTTGTGATCTGGATTAGCCACTGTTGGAAACAGTATACTGGGGTAGATTGATCATTGGTGTGACCCAGTTTGGCTATTCTTATGTTCTTGGTGAGGAGATTAGAGGCAGAGATTGAAGCTGAGGTTGTAATGAATACAAATGGGAGACTAGAAAGTGTGAAATTCAAGAAATAGGAGGCTGGGGAAGGAAGAAGTTGTGGGAATGGGAGGGTAAGGGATGAAAGTGCAGGAAGTAGAAAGATATGTAGGTGAAAGAGGAGACTGAGCATTGTGGGGAGAAAGAGGGATGAAATTTAGATACAGGTAGATAAAAAGGCAGATGAGAGAAATAAAGTAAAAAAAAAAAAAAAGGTTCATTGGTATAAGGAAGAAGACAGGACAGTGAAGAAACAAATTAGAAATGAGATCCTGGAAAGAGAAAAAAGCAACTAAAAATGGTAGAAAGAGACTGACCAATCAAAGTGGAAAAAGAAGATGGTCAGAAAACAAGGATACAAGCAGATTTATTTTTCATATTTAGGGAAAGATAACATTGGCTTTGAAAATATACATTTCTTATATTTTGTTCTGTACTGAAGGAAATGTATCCATTTCTCCTCCTTCAGGTTTCTACGGCTCAGTCTGGTTTCTTTGGTTTTCAATTCATTTTTTTTGTCTAGTTTGCAGTCTATTTTGTTACTAAACACAAGTAACAAGTGGTTGCTTATGTTTTTTTCTTATGTAACTTAGATGAGGAATTCTGTTATGTAGGTTCCATATAGGAATTTGTAGTAGTCCATCTTTTCCAGCTGAAAAAGAGCCCTTCCATATCATCAAGCTGATCAATCCATAGACTGGTGGGTTGTGTCCATCTACCAGCAGGTGGAGATAGAGAGCAAACTTTTGCCTCCCTATATGTGGTCATGTGCTGCCGGAAACTCCTCAGTATGTTCTCTATCTCAGCAGGTGGTGGTCACACACAGCAGCAGCAGCTCTGGCTAGGCCTCCAAGCCTAATTTTTAGGTTTTGTTGAGTGCCTGGGGTTGAGGGCTCTTTTGAGCAAGTGCAAACCTGGTGGTGCCAGGTCCCTCCTTTTCTCCCCCCTCCCGCTGGCTCCGTTAAAAAAAAAAAAAAAAAAAAAAAAATTTTAAACGTCTTTAAAGGCGTTTATTTCGACGTTTATTTAAGCGTCTATTGCAGCTACTCACTGGGACACCAGGTCGTTACAACTCGGAGCGGACAGCAGGTAATTTTACCTTTTTATAGCGGGCGGGGGTTCCCCGATTCTTCTCCTCGTGGCACATGGCGTCGGAGGGCGAGGGCGCAAAGGGTCGCTCCCCGGGTCGCTTGAGCGCTTCTAGAGGGGATGCGGGGGTCTTAAAGCCTGATTCGCCCTTGTTGGGTGGCAGTTTCGTGACCGATGAATGTCCCGGTCCTTCCTCCGGCGTGGCGGTTTTTCCCGCCATAAACGCCCATCCCCCGCTCCTCGCCTCCGCCATTTTGGCCGGCCACGCGGCTCGGACGGCTTCTTCTTGGGCCGCCCTTGAGGTTGGAGACATTAATGCCATGAACGCCCTTAATTTGGGCGACGGCACAGAAGCGGCTAAAGTTAAGAGCCGTTCTTCCCGCGCGGCTCCTTCGCGGAGTTTCGCGCCGGACGCCATTTTGGATGCGCAGCAGGCCTCTCCCCCGCTGTTGCGAGCGCCGGTTGAGAGTGCGCCTAGGGCTGTTGCCCAGGCGGCGGAAGTGCACAGTCTGGGGGGTTTCTCCCCCGAGTTTGTTTTGCTGCTGCATCAGGCCTTCCTCATGCACAACGCTGCCCCCGCTCCCTCGTCTGGTAAAGAGGTTGAGGTTCCCAGAGGTAAACGCCCTCGGGTTGATTCCCAGGCCTTGGAGGAATTTGTCTCCTCCGATGTAGATGAGGGCAGCGTGTCTGAGGTCTCCCAACGGTCCTTTGCGGATTCCTTGGAGGAGACGGATCCCCGCTCGGATGGAGCGGATGACCCCTCTGCAGCGCGGCTTTTTCGCCCAGAGGATTTGCCCAACCTGTTGTTACAGGCCATGGACACTTTGAAGATTTCCTCTCCGGAGGACGTCTCTCCCTCAGCCCCTGTTGGCTCTGCCATTATGCTGGGGACGAAGCGCCCGCCTAGAACCTTCCACGTGCATGATGCCATGCACACCTTAATTTCGGCTCAATGGGATGTCCCAGAAGCGAGCCTTAAAGTGGCTAGGGCTATGTCCCGCCTCTATCCTTTGGCTGTGAGTGAACGTGAGGCCTATCTGTGGCCTACCGTGGATTCTTTAATCACTGCGGTGACTAAGAAAACGGCATTGCCGGTGGAAGGTGGCACGGCCCTAAAGGACGCCCAAGACTGGAGGCGGCCTTAAGGTCGTCCTTTGAGGCGGCTGCTTTAAGTTTGCAGGCCTCAGTTTGCGGCTCCTATGTGGCCAGGGCGTGCCTGACTATGGTGCAGCGGGCTTCCCCCTCGGATCATTCCTTGAGGGATGATTGGCCAGCCCTGGAATCGGGCTTAGCCTATGTGGCAGACTTGCTGTATGATGTCTTGAGAGCCTCAGCTAAAGGCATGGCTCAGACAGTCTCTGCGCGGCGGTGGCTTTGGCTGAAACATTGGTCTGCTGACCACGCCTCTAAATCCCGCCTGGCTAGGTTGCCTTTTAAAGGCAAGCTGCTCTTTGGGGTCGAGCTGGACAAAATCGTGACCGATCTCGGCACATCTAAGGGCAAGAAGTTACCAGAGGTCAGGGCTCGGGCTAGTACTCGTCCCGGTACCTCCAGAGGACGGTTGCTGGAAGCCCGTCGGTACCGCCCGGGCAAGTCGGGTTCCTCTGCCCCCTCTTCCTTCAAGAGGAATTTCTCCCCCAAGCAGCATTCCTTTCGCAGAGACCGCCGTCCCGGAGGTGCTCCCTCCGGTCCTCCCCCAGGGTCTCGTACCCAATGACGGGGCCTTGGTCCACGCCCCAGTGCAGATTGGAGGACGGCTGTCCTCGTTTCTGGGCGAGTGGACCACTATAACTTCAGACGCGTGGGTGCTGGAAGTCATCAGAGACGGCTACAAGCTAGAGTTCTGCCAACCCTTAAGAGACGGGTTTGTACTCTCTCCCTGCAAGTCTCCGGTCAAGCTGTGGCAGTGCAGCAGACCTTGGACAACCTGATCCGCCTGGGTGCGGTCGTTCCGGTGCCAAAAAATCAGATTGGCAAGGGACGTTACTCCATTTACTTTGTGGTTCCAAAGAAAGGAGGTTCTGTCCGGCCTATCCTCGACCTCAAAGGGGTCAATCGGGCCTGGAAAGTGAGGCACTTTCGCATGGAGACTCTCCGCTCTGTTATAGCGGCAGTGAAGGCAGGAGAGTTCTTGGCTTCCTTGGACATCAAGGAAGCGTACCTGCATATTCCCATCTGGCCTCCTCTCCAACGCTTTCTGCGTTTTTCAGTCCTGAGACGACACTTCCAGTTCAGAGCCCTCCCTTTCGGGTTGGCTACTGCTCCGCGGACCTTTTCCAAAGTAATGGGGGTCATAGCGGCCTTCCTGCTAAAGGAAGGAGTACAAGTCCATCCTTATCTGGACGACTGGTTGATCCGAGCCCCCTCTTATGCAGAGTGCGGCAAAGCTATGGACCGGGTAGTTGCTCTTGTGAGCTCCCTGGGATGGATCATCAACTGGAAGAAGAGCCAGCTGCGCCCGACTCAGTCCCTGGAGTATCTGGGAGTTCGATTCGACACCCAAGTGGGCAGAGTGTTCCTGCCAGACAATCGGATTGTCAAGCTTCAGGCTCAGGTGGACTAGTTCCTAGTAGCCTCTCCTATTCGGGCTTGGGACTACATGCAGCTGTTGGGCTCTATGACGGCCACGATGGAAGTAGTGCCCTGGGCCAGGGCTCATATGAGACCACTACAGCTGTCTCTGCTGCTGCGCTGGACTCCGATGTCGGAGGATTATGCTGTGCGCCTTCCCGTGGACCCAGCAGTGCGCAAGGCGCTGAGCTGATGGACGCAGACAGACAAGTTGTCTGCAGGATTGCCTCTGGTGACCCCGGAGTGGATTGTCGTCACGACAGACGCCTCTTTGATGGGCTGGGGAGCCCACTGCTTGGGAAGGACAGCGCAGGGGCTCTAGTCTCCTGCAGAGGCAAGTGGTCTATCAACCTCCTGGAACTCAGAGCCATTCGGTTGGTGTTATTGGAGTTCATCCCGGTACTGGTGTTGTAGCCTGTACGGGTCCTGTCGGACAATGCCACGGCTGTGGCCTATATCAACCGCCAGGGAGGTACCAAGAGCGCCCCTCTAGCCAAGGAGGCTATGAGTCTTTGCCAGTGGGCGGAAGCGAACCTGGAGCAGCTTTCAGCGGCCCACATTGCCGGAGTCATGAATGTCAAGGCGGACTTTCTCAGTCGCCATACCTTGGAGCCCGGAGAGTGGCAACTATCTGCTCAGGCGTTCTTGGACATCACGAAGCGCTGGGGCCAGCCGAGCCTAGATCTGATGGCGTCATCGGCCAATTGCCAAGTGCCGCGCTTTTTCAGCAGAGGACGGGACCCTCGATCCCTGGGAGTAGATGCTCTTCTCCAACAGTGGCCGACACAAGAGCTCCTTTATGTGTTCCCGCCCTGGCCCATGTTGGGCAGGGTGCTAGACCGGGTGGCAAAGCATCCCGGCAGGGTAATCCTGGTGGGTCCGGATTGGCCCAGACGTCCCTGGTATGCGGACTTGATCAGGCTCTCAGTCGACGATCCTCTGCGGCTGTCAGTGGAGCAGGGCCGGTTACATCAGGGTCCCGTGGTGATGGAGGATCCCTCTCCCTTTGGTCTTACGGCCTGGCTATTGAGCGGCAGCGTCTGAGGAAGAAGGGCTTCTCAGACAAGGTCATCGCCACTATGCTGAGAGCGAGGAAACGCTCTACTTCTACTGCTTACGCCAGGGTTTGGCGTATCTTTGCAGCGTGGTGTGAAGCAGGCTCACTTTCTCCCTTCACTGCTCCAATTTCTTCAGTGTTGGCGTTCCTGCAAGAAGGTCTGGACAAAGGCCTGTCGCTCAGTTCCCTTAAGGTCCAGGTAGCGGCTCTGGCTTGCTTCAGGGGCCGCCTGAAGGGTGCTTCCCTGGCTTCCCAGCCAGATGTGGTGCGCTTTCTCAAGGGAGTTAATCACCTGCGCCCTCCTCTGCACTCAGTGGTGCCTGCGTGGAATCTCAACCTGGTGCTAAGAGCATTGCAGAAGCCGCCGTTTGAACCCTTGTCGAGGGCATCTCTGAAAGACCTGACGTTGAAAGCAGTCTTTTTGGTGGCTATCACTTCAGCCAGAAGAGTTTCCGAGCTCCAGGCGCTCTCATGTCGAGAGCCTTTTCTGCAGTTCACTGAGGCAGGAGTGACTATTCGCACAGTGCCTTCCTTTCTGCCCAAGATTGTTTCTCGCTTCCATGTGAATCAGCAGCTCTGTCTCCCTTCCTTTCGTAGGGAGGACTACCCAGAGGAGTACTCTGCTCTTAAATATCTGGATGTGAGACGAGTCATCATCAGATACTTGGAAGTGACCAATGATTTCCGGAAATCGGATCATCTGTTTGTCCTGTTTGCAGGTCCTCGTAGGGGTCTGCAGGCTGCTAAGCCTACAGTGGCAAGATGGGTCAAGGAAGCCATTGCAGCGGCTTATGTGGCCGCAGGGAAGGTGCCGCCTATCCAGCTGAAGGCTCACTCCACAAGAGCTCAGGCGGCCTCGATGGCAGAGGCCGGTTCCGTCTCCTTGGAAGAGATATGCAAGGCGGCAACTTGGGCTTCGGCCCATACATTCTCCAAGCATTACCGCTTGACTGTGGCTGCTCGGGCGGAGGCCCGGTTTGGAGCTTCAGTGTTGCGGTCAGGGATTTCTATGTCCCGCCCTGGGTGAGTACTGCTTCGGTACATCCCACCAGTCTATGGATTGATCAGCTTGATGATATGGAAGGTAAAATTATGTATAATCATACCTGATAATTTTCTTTCCATTAATCATAGCTGATCAATCCATAGCCCCTCCCAGATATCTGTATTGTTTTATTCTGGTTGCATTTCAGGTTCAAGTTTACTCTTCAGTTACTTCAGAAAGACTTCGTGTTCAAGTTTTTTCACTTGGATTCTTCAAGAGTTAAGACGAGTTTGTGTTACAGTGAGCTGCTGCATTCCTCTCCCCTCCGTTTTACGGGGCTGGATTGAGACTTATAATTCTGCCGGCACTCCCTCCCGCTTCGTGCGGCTGTAGGGCAGTTTTGTACCCCTCCCGCTTCGGCGGTGTTCGGGTCAGTCAGCTCCTCCCGCGGTTGCGGTTGCAGGATAAGCCAGATCCCCCCGCATCGGCGGGGTGGTGTCCCTCCCCCGCTCCGCGGGGATGAGCTGGACGGATTCCCCTCCCCACTTGTGTGGGGATGAGCTGGGTTAATTCCCCTCCCCCGTTTCGGCGGTGGTGAGCTGGGCAGAGTGTCCCTTCGTGGGTGTAATTCTCTAAGTGCTGAGTCCTGCGGATGGAGCTTTGATATCGACATACTGAGGAGTTTCCGGCAGCACATGACCACATATAGGGAGGCAAAAGTTTGCTCTCTATCTCCACCTGCTGGTAGATGGACACAACCCACCAGTCTATGGATTGATCAGCTATGATTAATGGAAAGAAAATTATCAGGTATGATTATACATAATTTTACCTTGCACTCCTCCCCCCTACCCTTGATCCCTGGAGGTATGCTGGTGTTCTAGAACCTTTGTAGTGCTGACTTTTCATAGGTAGGGTTGGTGCAGTTGAGTTCTTAACTTGGTGCTGGTATGGTACGGTAAGCTTCTGAGTGTTTGCAAGGTTTTGTGTTCCATTCCCATACACTGCGTGAGGTGAGTCTGTGTTACTGTCACTGATTTGACAACAGAGTTTGTATGCTGAGTTGTAAAGTGAAACATTCTACTTCTGCTCTGTACCCTTTGGGAGAATTTTATTTGTTGTTCTGGGAATGCCCCTGTGAATGAATAATTATGTGCTATATAATTATATACAATAGACAACGGGTGTGCAGCTAGGCCCTGGTGGCTGCTAGCCCTAGAGGGCTTGACACTGATGGAATGAACTGGACATTTTTCTTTTGTTTGACTCCATTAAGCTTTTCAACTTTGATTTTTGCTTTACACTCAAGGCAATTGGGGTTCAGGACTCACTATAGCACAGAAACAGTAGTGTAAACACTACTTAGCAAAATCCATAGCCAATTTAATCAACATAAGATTGTTCTGGCAGTTTCCCTAGATCTTAGTTCAACTTTTGATCTAGTTAACAACCTCTCCTCCCTTGGTGTTACTGGCAAAGTACTTGTTTGGTTCACTTCTTTTTTTTTTTTTTTTTTTTAATCCCACTGCTCTTTTCAAGTTTTCACTGTGTCCTCTGGCTCAGGCACTAGTGAGTTACACTGTGGTGTCTCTCAGGGCTTGATTCTCTTCCCTCTTTTGTTTAACCTGTTTCTAACTGAAACTGCGCTTACTAAAGTCTCCAATGACCTATTACTGGCTAAATCCAGAGGTCAATATTCCATCCTCATTCTTCTTGATCTTTCCGCTGCTTTTGACACTGTTGATCACAGCATACTTCTCGATACCCTGTCCTCACTTGGATTCCAGGGCTCTGTCCTTTCCTGGTTCTCTTCCTACCTCTCCCTCCGCACCTTTAGTGTTCACTCTGGTGGATCCTCTTCTACTTCTATCCCTCTGCCTGTCGGCGTACCTCAGGGTTCTGTTCTTGGTCCCCTCCTCTTTTCTATCTACACTTCTTCCCTTGGTTCGTTAATCTCATCCCATGGCTTTTCCTATCATCTCTATGCTGATGACTCCCAAATCTACCTTTCTACCCCTGATATCTCACCTTGCATCCAAACCAAAGTTTCAGTGTGCTTGTCTGACATTGCTGTCTGGATGTCTCAACGCCACCTGAAATTAAATATGACCAAAACTGAGCTTCTCATTTTTCCCCCCAAACCCACCTCCCCACTCCCCCCGTTTTCTATTTCTGTTGATGGCTCTCTCATTCTCCCTGTCTCCTCAGCTCGAAACCTTGGGGTCATCTTTGACTCTTCTCTCTCCTCCTCTGCTCATATCCAGCAGACCGCCAAGACCTGTCGTTTCTTTCTTTACAACATCCGTAAAATCCACCCCTTTCTTTCCGAGCACTCTACCAAAACCCTCATCCACACTCTTGTCACCTCTTGTTTAGACTCCTGCAATCTACTTCTTGCTGGCCTCCCACTTAGTCACCTCTCCCCTCTCCAATCGGTTCAAAACTCTGCTGCCCGTCTCGTCTTCCACCAGGGTCGCTTTACTCATACTACCCCTCTCCTCAAGTCGCTTCACTGGCTCCCTATCTGTTTTCGCATCCTGTTCAAACTTCTTTTACTAACCTATAAATGTACTCACTCTGCTGCTCCCCAGTATCTCTCCACACTCGTCCTTCCCTACACCCCTTCCCTTGCACTCCACTCCATGGAGAAATCCTTCTTATCTGTTCCCTTCTCCACTGCTGCCAACTCCAGAATTCGTGCCTTCTGTCTCGCTGCACCCTATGCCTGGAATAAACTTCCTGAGCCCATACGTCTTGCCCCATCCTTGGCCACCTTTAAATCTAGACTGAAAGCCCACCTCTTTAACATTGCTTTTGACTCGTAACCACTCGCCTCCACCTACCCTCCTCTCCTCCTCTCCTCCTTCCTGTACACATTAATTGATTTGATTTGCTTACTTTATTTTTTGTCTATTAGATTGTAAGTTCTTTGAGCCGGGACTGTCTTCTATGTTTGTGCAGCGCTGCGTACGCCTTGTAGCGCTATAGAAATGCTAAATAGTAGTAGTAGTAGTAAGTTCGCTTGCAACCCTCATTTAGTCCTTCAGTATTTCAGCCTTTTATTATGCAGACAACATCTTTATTTACCTAGCCTACCCATCCTAGTCTTCCCCCTCCCCCCACTTCAATTGTCCCACTTTGAACTTGGCTAGACTCGGCTGCTCAATGGCTGATTGATCATTGTCTGTCTCTTAATCTGGACAAAACTGTTGCTTGTTGGTTTTCATTTTCTCTGATCCCTCCTTCCTCACCCCTCGCTCTGCTTGGGTTGTAAATTTCCCCGGTCTCTAGTTTTCGATATCTTGGAATCATTTGGGACCCCCCTCTCTCTCTCCTCTTGAAGCCCCATATATCAAACCTGTCAAAAGTTTTTCTTTCGCTTTCTCCAGCTTCATACGGTTGGTCACCTTTTCAATCTCATTGATTTGTATTCTCTCATTCTTCCTTTCATCTCCCGTCTTGAATACTGTAATGTTGTTTACACAGGCCTACCCCAGTCTTAAAACAATTGCAAACTCTTCAGAGCACTGCTGTCAGAATGCTATGTCATGCCCATCATTCGGATCATGTCAGTCCTCTGTTAAAACACCACTGCAGGTTACCTGTTGACCAGCGTGTAATCTTTAAACTAGCGATCTTAACCTTTATGGTGCTTTGTTTTGGCCTTCTGTATTAACTAGCATGCCTCACCATCCCTTATTCACCTGCTTGCTCAGTGACCATCGCCTTGGCCTTCCTGGCACCAAGCCTGCCAAATATGAATCTATTACGCACAGTGCTCTTTTTTTTTGTATCACCACATATATGGAACAGTCTCCTACTTTCCTTTCATAATGAACCTTATTTTAAAACTTTCAAGGCCAACCTGAAGGTCTGGCTTTTTAGGCAGGCTTTTGGAGGATCAGAAGGATTAGATAGCTGAGCATTTACCAACTAGATACCTTCCTTTACTGTTGTTGTTGCTTGTCTATCTGAACTTTATGGTGTGAATGTTAACCTTTACTACTTTTAATTGGAGTTCCTTTCCTCTTTCAATTTTTTCTTTTAGCCTGTACATCGCTCTGTACTGCTTTGGCAGCTAGAGCGGTCTAGCAAATCAAAATAAACTGTAAATATAAATGGTTTATGTATTTTCATGATTTGTAACATACTTGTGCTTGGCTCCTGTCAGTTTGTTGTTTTCTATCATCATTCCCAGCCACCTTACTCTCTTGAGTGTAAGGTGCCATGGGAGCTCGGGGGAGGGGACCGTCTTATCCCTCACCTCAGATAGCAGATTGCCTTGTGCTGCTCCCACAGTCTTTTAAATTCAATGTAAGATAAAAATATTTTAGCCTTGCTTTATTCTGTACTGTTACAAAAATATGGTAAGAAAGAACTATTGTGAAACCTTTAAAGTGTGTCTCGGTTTGCTTTCAGCTGTATCCCATATGACTGTGAGGTTGTTTTTCAGTGTGTCCAACATTTTGACAGCCAGAGCTCAGGGAATGTGTGAATCTCCCAAGTGAAATTATAATATAAATGACTGGGCTAGGCTGTTAAGTATCATTGAAAGCAAGTAAACTAGGATTTCATGTTAAGAGTGTACTTTTTTTTCTTTTCTCCTCCTCCTCCTCCTCCAACTGTGAACTAGGAAAAGAGAAAAGTATCTACATTTCCAAATGGATTGACTCCCACTGGTGAGACAATCAAAGAAGAAGATCATCATGCTGGACCAGAGCTGCAAAGAACTGGAAGGTGAGGTTGCTTCAATAACCTTTTCAAAACAGTTTAAAAAGATTTTAGTTTCAAGATTACAAAGACATTATTTTTTAAAAATGTTATTAAAATTGTAGCAGGTGGTTCAAGAATTCTTCCATGATTTGACTCATGTTTTTGACATTTTCTAATCTCTCGCCAAGAGAGTGATATCTAATTGAGTTTGAGATCAGAGCAGTATTTTTGAATCAGTAAATCATTTTAGAGTGTTCTGCTTCACACTTGTAAGAAGTACTCCATTTTATAGGGCCATCTTATTTCCATACAAAGCGATTAGGAGAAGCTTGTCCTTTAGAAGAGAAAGGCAGGTTATATGGGGGCTGGTATCCAGCTGTCTGTTAGAACAACTGTTGCAGATAAGTAACTTTGCTTTCCCTCAGGACAAGTAGGATAACAGTCTCCACAACTGAGAATCCTTGATACAGATTACATTTAAAAAGAGAGGAAAAACAAACAAAAAAATCTGAATGTCTATGGGCAAAACATAATGTTTTGGTGTTATCATACCTCTTTATTTTAAGCAGGCAACATGGAAATAGAAAGGGCCCTGTTGTGCTTGGTATGGGATTCTAAACAGTAAAGACCAAATTTACTGTCTTATTGTGAGACCCATCAAACATATAAACGGCGAGTGACCGTACTCGCTCGCAAATGCACAGTAGAGACTTCCCTCTCTGCCCTGCCCCCGCTTCAATACGTGATGATGGGGGCGGGACAGAGAGGGAAGTCTCTACTGGCATGCTGCAGACGTTGGAACCGCTCCCCCTCCCTTCGGAGTCGCCGCCGCCCCTCCATCTGGCCCGAGCACTGTGAACTTACATCAGCATGCAGCAGCAGGCACATCAGCAAAGCTGCCGTCGGGGCGGGCTTCCTTCTCTGCCTTTGTCCCGCCCTCGCTGACGTTACATCACACGAGGGCGGGACACAGGCAGAGAAGGAAGCCCGCCCCGACGGCAGCTTTGCTGATATGCCTGCTGCTGCGTGCTGATGTAAGTTTACAGTGCTGCTCGGGCTGGGTGGAGGGGCGGCGGCAGCGACTCGGGGGGGGGGGGGGGGGGCTCGGAACCCCCCCCCCATTCCAAAAGTAGCCCATTTTCACGGGCTCAACGGCTAGTCCAAACAGAAATGAAGGGTGTGAATATTTAGACGGAATCTGCTGTTCAAATGGAGTTTTTTGTTCAGCAGTAGCCAGTGAACAAATAACTATAAATAGTACTGAGCCTGAAATCCCATCTAACTGGCCTGATAAAGCATGTATTGGGAGGATGGCATGAGGGAAGGGCTATAACACCATAAATCCCAAATTGTGTTGCTTCTATTATCTCAAAAGGAGAAGCACTGTACCAGATGTTCTCAAAATTGGAGAAACAAAGACCTTGAAACCCACCATTCCATATCATCATGCTGATCAATCCATAGACTGGTGGGTTGTGTCCATCTACCAGCAGGTGGAGATAGAGAGCAAACTTTTGCCTCCCTATATGTGGTCATGTGCTGCCGGAAACTCCTCAGTGTGTTCTCTATCTCAGCAGGTGGTGGTCACACACAGCAGCAGCTCTGGCTAGGCCTCCAAGCCTAATTTTTAGGTTTTGTTGAGTGCCTGGGGTTGAGGGCTCTTTTGAGCAAGTGCAAACCTGGTGGTGCCAGGTCCCTCCTTTTCTCCCCCCTCCCGCTGGCTCCGTTAAAAAACAAAAAAAACAACAATTTTGAACGTCCTTAAAGGCGTTTATTTCGACGTTTATTTAAACGTTCATTGCAGCTACTCACTGGGACACCAGGTCGTTACGGCTCGGAGCGGAAAGCAGGTAATTTTTACCTTTTTATAGCGGGCAGGGGGTTCCCCGATTTATCTCCACGTGGCATATGGCGTCGGAGGGCGAGGGCGTAAAGAGTCGCTCCCCGGATCGCTTGGGCGCTTCTAGAGGGGATGCGGGGGTCTTAAAGTCTGATTCGCCCTTGTTGGGTGACAGTTTTGTGACCGATGAGTGTCCCGGTCCTTCCTCCGGCGTGGCGGTTTTTCCCGCCATAAACGCCCATCCCCCGCTCCTCGCCTCCGCCATCTTGGCCGGCCACGCGGCTCGGACGGCTTCTTCTTGGGCCGCCCTTGAGGTAGGAGACATTAATGCCATGAACGCCCTTAATTTGGGCGACGGCACAAAGGCGGCTAAAATTAAGCGCCGTTTTTCCCGCGCGGCTCCTTTGCGGAGTGTCGCGCCGGACGCCATCTTGGATGCGCAGCATGTCTCTCCCCCGCTCTTGCGAGCGCCGGTTGAGGGTGCGTCTAGGGCTGTTGCCCAGGCTGCGGAAGTGCACAGTCTGGGGGGGTTTCTCCCCCAAGTTTATTTTGCTGCTGCATCAGGCCTTCCTGCTCCCTCGTCAGGTAAAGAGGTTGAGGCCCCCGGAGGTAAACGCCCTCGGGTTGATTCCCAGGCCTTGGAGGACTTTGTCTCCTCCGATGTAAATGAGGGCAGTGTATCTGAGTTCTCCCAACGGTCCTTTGCGGATTCCTTGGAGGAGACGGATCCCCGCTCGGATGGAGCGGATGACCCCTCTGCAGCGCAACTCTTTGGCTCAGAGGATTTGCCCAACCTGTTTGTGCAGGCCATGGGCATTTTGAAGATTTCCTCTCCGGAGGACGTCTCTCCCTCAGCCCCTGTTGGCTCTGCCATTATGCTGGGGACGAAACGCCCGCCTAGAACCTTCCACGTGCATGATGCCATGCACACCTTAATTTCGGCTCAATGGGATGTCCCGGAAGCGAGCCTTAAAGTGGCTAGGGCTATGTCCCGCCTCTATCCTTTGCCTGTAAGTGAACGTGAGGCCTTTCTGTGGCCTACCGTGGATTCTTTAATCACTGCGGTGACTAAGAAAACGGCGTTGCCGGTGGAAGGTGGCACGGCCCTAAAGGACGCCCAAGACAGAAGATTGGAGGCGGCCTTAAGGTCGTCCTTTGAGGCGGCTGCTTTAAGTTTGCAGGCCTCAGTTTGCGGCTCCGATGTGGCCAGGGCGTGCCTGACTATGGTGCAGCGGGCTTCCCCCTCGGATCATTCCTTGAGGGCGGATTGGCCGGCCCTGGAATCGGGCTTAGCCTATTTGGCAGACTTGCTGTATGATGTCTTGAGAGCCTCAGCTAAAGGCATGGCTCAGACAATCTCTGCGCGGCGGTGGCTTTGGCTGAAGCATTGGTCTGCTGACCACGCCTCTAAATCCCGCCTGGCTAGATTGCCTTTTAAAGGCAAGCTGCTCTTTGGGGTCGAGCTGGACAAAATCGTGACCGATCTTGGCACGTCTAAGGGCAAGAAGTTACCAGAGGTCAGGGCTCGGGCTAGTACTCGCCCTGGTACCTCCAGAGGACGGTTTCAGGAAGCCCGTCGGTACCGCCCGGGCAGGTCGGGCTCCTCTGCCCCCTCTTCCTTCAAGAGGAACTTCTCCCCCAAGCAGCATTCCTTTCGCAGAGACCGCCGTCCCGGAGGTGCTCCCTCCGGTTCTCCCTCCGGTTCTCCCCCAGGGTCTTGTACCCAATGACGGGGCCTTGGTCCACGCCCCAGTGCAGATTGGAGGACGGCTGTCCTCGTTTATGGGCGAGTGGACCACAATAACTTCAGACGCTTGGGTGCTGGAAGTCATCAGAGACGGCTACAAGCTAGAGTTCTGCCGACCCTTAAAAGACGGGTTTGTACTCTCTCCCTGCAAGTCTCCGGTCAAAGCTGTGGCAGTGCAGCAGACCTTGGACAATCTGATCCGCCTGGGGGCGGTCGTTCCGGTGCCAGAAAATCAGCTTGGCAAGGGACGTTACTCCTTTTTCTTTGTGATACCAAAGAAAGGAGGTTCTGTACGGCCTATCCTCGACCTCAAAGGGGTCAATTGGGCCTTGAAAGTTCGGCACTTTCGCATGGAGACCCTCCGCTCTGTTATAGCGGCAGTGAAGGCAGGAGAGTTCCTGGCATCCTTGGACTTCAAGGAAGCGTACTTGCATATTCCCATCTGGCCTCCTCATCAACGCTTTCTGCGTTTTGCAGTACTGGGCCGACACTTCCAGTTCAGAGCCCTCCCGTTCGGGTTGGCTACTGCTCCGCGGACCTTCTCCAAAGTAATGGTGGTCATCGCGGCCTTCCTGAGGAAGGAAGGAGTTCAAGTCCATCCTTATCTGGACGACTGGTTGATCCAAGCCCCCTCTTATGCAGAGTGCGGCAAAGCTGTGAACCGGGTGGTTGCTCTTTTGAGCTCCCTGGGGTGGATCATCAACTGGGAGAAAAGCCAACTGCGCCCGACTCAGTCCCTGGAGTATCTGGGAGTTCGATTCGACACCCAAGTGGGCAGAGTGTTCCTGCCAGACAATCGGATTGTCAAGCTTCAGGCTCAGGTGGACTAGTTCCTAGTAGCCTCTCCTATTCGGGCTTGGGACTACGTGCAGCTGTTGGGCTCTATGACGGCCACGATGGAAGTAGTGCCCTGGGCCAGGGCTCATATGAGACCACTACAACAATCTCTGCTGCTGCGCTGGACTCCGATGTCGGAGGATTATGCTGTGCGCCTTCCCTTGGACCCAGCAGTGCGCAAGGCGCTGAGCTGGTGGACGCAGACAGACAAGTTGTCTGCAGGAATGCCTCTGGTGACCCCGGAGTGGATTGTCGTCACGACAGACGCCTCTTTGATGGGCTGGGGAGCCCACTGCTTGGGAAGGACAGCGCAGGGGCTCTGGTCTCCTGCAGAGGCAAGTGGTCTATCAACCTCCTGGAACTCAGAGCCATTCGGTTGGTGTTGTTGGAGTTCATCCCGGTACTGGCGTTGAAGCCAGTACGGGTCCTGTCGGACAATGCCACGGCTGTGGCCTATGTCAACCGCCAGGGAGGTACCAAGAGCGCCCCTCTAGCCAAGGAGGCCATGAATTTATGCCAGTGGGCGGAAGTGAACCTGGAACAGCTGTCAGCGGCTCTCTTTGCCGGAGTCATGAATGTCAAGGCGGACTTTCTCAGTCGCCATACATTGGAGCCCGGAGAGTGGCAGCTATTTGCTCAGGCGTTCTTGAGCATCACGAAGCGCTGGGGCCAGCCGAGCCTAGACCTGATGGCGTCATCGGCCAATTGCCAAGTGCCGCGCTCTTTCAGCAGAGGGCGGGACCCTCGCTCCCTGGGAGTAGATGCTCTTCTCCAACAGTGGCCGGCACAAGAGCTTCTCTATGTGTTCCCGCCCTGGCCCATGTTGGGCAGGGTGATAGACCAGGTGGCAAAGCATCCAGGCCGGATAATCCTGGTGGGTCCAGTCTGGCCCAGACGTCCCTGGTATGCGGACTTGATCAGGCTCTCAGTGGACCATCCTCTGCGGCTGCCAGTGGAGCAGGGCCTGTTGCATAAGGGTCCCGTGGTGATGGAGGATCCCTTCCCCTTTGGTCTTTCGGCTTGGCTATTGAGCGGCAGCGTCTGAGGAAGAAGGGCTTTTCAGACAAGGCATCGCCACTATGCTGAGAGCGAGGAAGCGCTCTACTTTTACTGCTTACGCCAGGGTTTGGCGTACCTTTGCAGCATGGTGAAGCAGGCTCATTTTCTTCATTTACTGCTCCAATTTCTTCAGTGTTGGCATCCCTGCAAGAAGGTCTGGAGAAAGGCCTGTCGCTCAGTTCCCTTAAAGTCCAGGTAGCGGCCCTGGCTTGCTTCAGGGGCCGCCTGAAGGGTGCTTCCCTGGCTTCGCAGCCAGATGTGGTGCGTTTTCTCAAGGGAGTTAAGCACCTGCGCCCTCCTCTGCACTCAGTGGTGCCTGCGTGGAATCTCAACCTGGTGCTAAGAGCATTACAGAAGCCGCCTTTTGAACCCTTGTTGAGGGCATCTCTGAAAGACCTGACGTTGAAAGCAGTCTTTTTGGTGGCTATCACTTCAGCCAGAAGAGTTTCCGAGCTCCAGGCACTCTCATGTCGAGAGTTTTTTCTGCAGGTCACTGAGGCAGGAGTGGCTATTCGCACAGTGCCTTCTTTCCTGCCCAAGATTGTTTCTCGCTTCCATGTGAATCAGCAGCTCTGTCTCCCTTCCTTTCGTAGGGAGGACTCCCCAGAGGAATACTCTGCTCTTAAATATCTGGATGTGAAACAAGTCATCATCAGATACTTGGAAGTGACCAATGATTTCCGGAAATCGGATCATCTGTTTGTCCTGTTTGCAGGTCCTCGTAAGGGTCTGCAGGCTGCTAAGCCTACAGTGGCAAGATGGGTCAAGGAAGCCATTGCAGCGGCTTATGTGGCCGCGGGGCAACTTGGGCATCGGCCCATACATTCTCCAAGCATTACCGCTTGACTGTGGCTGCACAGGCGGAGGCCCGGTTTGGAGCTTCAGTGTTGAGTTCAGGGATTTCAATGTCCCGCCCTGGGTGAGTACTGCTTCGGTACATCCCACCAGTCTATGGATTGATCAGCATGATGATATGGAAGGTAAAATTATGTATCATACCTGATAATTTTCTTTCCATTAATCATAGCTGATCAATCCATAGCCCCTCCCAGATATCTGTGCTGTTTTTTATTCTGGTTGCATTTCAGGTTCAAGTTTAGTCTTCAGTTACTTCAGAAAGACTTCGTGTTCAAGTTTTTTCACTTGGATTCTTCAAGAGTTGAGACGAGTTTGTGTTACAGTGAGCTGCTGCATTCCTCTCCCCTCCGTTTTACGGGGCTGAATTGAGACTTAAAATTCTGCCGGCACTCCCTCCCGCTTCGTGCGGCTGTAGGGCAGCTTTGTACCCCTCCCGCTTCGGCGGTGTTAGGGTCAGTCAGCTCCTCCCGCGGTTGCGGTTGCAGGATAAGCCAGATCCCCCCCGCATCGGCGGGTGTGGTGTCCCTCCCCCGCTCCGCGGGGATGAGCTGGACGGATTCCCCTCCCCCACTTGTGTGGGGATGAGCTGGGTTAATTCCCCTCCCCCGTTTCGGCGGTGGTGAGCTGGGCAGAGTGTCCCTTCGTGGGTGTAATTCTCTAAGTGCTGAGTCCTGCGGATGGAGCTTTGATATCGACATACTGAGGAGTTTCCGGCAGCACATGACCACATATAGGGAGGTAAAAGTTTGCTCTCTATCTCCACCTGCTGGTAGATGGACACAACCCACCAGTCTATGGATTGATCAGCTATGATTAATGGAAAGAAAATTATCAGGTATGATACATAATTTTACCGTCCAGTTATATTTTCTCAGGCTATGTACAGGGCTCGTATTACTACTATTCATATTAATAATCTATAAATCATTTCCACAAAACATTTGAAACCAAAAGTACTCCCAAACCTTAAACTAGGGGAGAGAGACTTCAAGGTTTTGAAGTGCTTGCAACTCATTGGACTACTGCTGTTTTAACATGAGATGAACTTTGGAGGCAAGCTTGCTTGGTCTATACTACCCAGGTGCATTGGTGCTTAAGTTCCAGATCCATCATTACGAGATTATCTTCAGACTCCTAATGTAGGCCATCTAGCCAAAACACGGCCCATGCTGATTCTGAAGCCCCATGGCAACCCTTAAGATTAGTGACTCTCTTGGGCCACCTGAACTGCATCTCTGGCTGTGACCAGGAACCCTGAGCACTTGCTTGCAGAGTGACTGGTCCTCTCTGCAAGAATGATTGGGAGATGGAATGGTTTCTGTTAAGATTTTGCTAATTTCCCATGTCATGCATAAATTAGGGCCAATGATAGTATCTCTTCACCTTTTAACTGACATGCCTGTTGGTACCATTTGGTATTGACTCTGTTGAATCCTTTACAGGGCATCAGGTGAGGCTTATCTGATCTTGATGACTTCTGTCAGTGTTCATTGTATTGGTGGGGTGATACTTCCTTGATGCATCGCCAGCATCTGTTGTAGCTTTAGGTCCTTTGGAGGTCAGTATCGCTGATGCCAGTAAACTTGGGTTGGAGTTTAGAAGGACATTTAGCTCCTCCATATACACTCAAAGCAGAACAGCAGGGTGAATAGTAGTTCAGCCCCAAGTGTACATCTTGAGTGTTTGTCTAATAGGATGCTGCCACATAAAATTCATTCTTTGAAGACACTTGCTGCTTTCGCTTCCTGTGCAAATGTATGAAAAATAGCTATTGTGAAATGACTTGATAATCAAAACTGACACCTGATACCACTTGATGTACTGGTTCAGACTATGGCTGCTCAAAATAGTGGACTTTTCATTTGCTGAGAAACCTAACTAGAGTAGTACTAACAAGAAAGCCAAGCCAAATAAGGTGAAATGACCTAGGATTACCTTACCCACCAATTTGGAAAAATTGAAACCCAGGTGGCCGTGCCTGAGGTTGTAGACATGGAAACTCCTACACGTGCATGATTCAGCACTCAAAAGTTGTACAGCTTTGTAAATAGTGCTGACTTTGAGCTCCATTAGATTACATCACCCACTTGTGGGGACTGCTATTCTGCTTGACCTAGGAAACCTTGTATTTATTTTATTTATTTGGAATTTGATATACCTTCTTTAACTGACAAGCAGAGCAAGGCGGTTTACAATATAATAAAAAATAAAAGCAACAATATTGTGACAGGAAAGGTAATCAAAACTAACATTAACATTCAGTAGTATTGTAATCGATTTCTGTGTGTTCAACAGCAGCAGAGCACCAGTCAAACACACTGCAGTGGTGATGTAAAATATTTTATTAAATAGACCAATTTTAATATAAATATATATGTGGGGACTAATTTAAGCAACTATAATATATAATGTCCCAAACATCAATAATTCATCAAAATTTCATCCCTTAGTACAACGGAAAAAAAAGAGAAATATTTATATTTTTGGGGGGATCATCAGATGTAATAGCAACTCACACCATAGGGAACATCAGTTCCTTTCTTAGATGCTTCAGAGAAAATGGTTGTAGTGCAGAATCTTCATTAGATCGCCCTCTAAAATCTTTTTTATGTCATCATTCATGTTGCTTATCAATTTGAAATGTATATCGTAATTTTGACAAAAATATCTCAATGTGCAAATGTGCAATGTGCAAAAAAGCCTAGCACTTATCTTCAGAAATGGCAGCAATTCAATTCACAGGAGAACCTCCGCCGACATGGCCAGGTTTCGCAAAACTTCCTCAGGGAAGAGGCTCTCGTTCCATTACATGTTCGCTCCTGTCTATATAAAAAACAAAATGGCCGCCGTGTTTTTTCTATAGACAGGAGCAAACATGTAATGCAACGAGAGCCTCTTCCCTGAGGAAGTTTTGCGAAACCTGGCCATGTCAGCGGAGGTTCTCCTGTGAATTGAATTGCTGCCATTTCTGAAGATAAGTGCTAGGCTTTTTTGCACATTTGCACATTGAGATATTTTTGTCAAAATTGCGATATACCTTTCAAATTGATAAGCAACATGAATTATGATATAAAAAAGATTTTAGAGGGTGATCTAATGAAGATTCTGCACCACAACCATTTTCTTTGAAGTATCTAAGAAAGGAACTGATGTTCCCTATGGTGTGAGCTGCTATTACATCTGATGACCCCCTCCCCCCCCAAAAATATAAATATTTCTCTTTTTTTTTCTGTTGTACTACAGGATGAAATTTTGATAAAATATTTTATTGCACAAATAAAATCACAACGCCTTCCATTTGTCCCAATTCTGTGTGTTCATATATCAATAAAGCAGCATTATTAGGTATTTTGATCAGTGTCTGAATATTTATTTCTCCATTTGATCTTGTCTCTTTTGCTGAAGTGGATTTTTCACTACATACAGGTAGTGCTTGTTAGTTGGCGCTGGCTCCTAATTCTAGCAGCACCTTTTTTTTGTTTGTTTTTAAACATGACCTGCCTTCAGATGGATGTGGCTCTGGAAGGCAACAGCAACAGGTCTAGGTAATCTATTTGTCTGCAAGCTGTGATATCTATTATTTTTTCTTAATTAGAACAGCATAAGTTTAAATCTATATATTAAATTTTGGGTCACTGTTTTCACAGAATCTATAGTTTCTGAACAACATTTTTGGCTAGTAAAGGTATCACTTTTTCCACTCTTGGGCCTTCTTAATCCCACCCTAGCTCTGTCTTTTTATAGTTCCTGGTTCCTGTACTTTTGGTTCCACCCCTCCCGTCTCACTTTCTCTCTGGGCTGGACTAGGGGTTTTAAGGTGGTTCGAAGAACCTGAGGGACCACTCTTAAAGGTGAAGGGCTATGTTCTTTATAGCCCCTCACACAGACCTTTAAAAAAATAAATGCGAGAGGGAACCACCTGAATAATATTAGATTAAAACCTATAATAAAAGAATAAAAAGGAAGGCATCAGGACAAGATCTGATGGAATCCTAGGCCTCTGAATTAAAATTAAACAGGGAAAAACTAAATTTCTGGTCCTAACCAATCCTTTTGATCACACCCCATATTATAGTTTCATAATTGGTCAAACCACCTACCCACTGGAATGTACATTAAAAATATTAAGTGTGACTATTGATAGTCAACAAGCTTTTCAGCTCAAGTATCCATAGTCACAGCAAAGTCCTTTAAAACTCCGTGGAAACTTAAAAAAAAAAACCTAAGGTCTGTCTTCTCTACTGAAATCTTCCGACTCCTATTACAGACCCTTGTCCTAATACAAATTGACTACTATAATGCAGTCTACCCAGGATGTAAGGAACTAATACTAAAAATCTACAGACTGCCCAAAATACTGCAGCACGACTAGTCTATAGATTCTCATGTTTTGAGAGAGCCTCATCATTGTTGCTTAAGGTTCACTGGCTCCTCATAAAAACTAGTTACTTTTAAACTCTGTGTATTTGTCTTTCAAATACTGTATGTCATTGCCCCTGATCATATGCAGTCTCTTGTACAACTCTCCTTATGCAACGCTGTCTGTGGGACTAGGGACTATTTATCCTCCACTTTCCAAGTTGTAAGAAAATTGACTACAAATTAGTTATTGCAATTGGGTTCATTTAACAGGGTACTAAGTGTTGGAATTCCTTACCAAAATCAATCTGATGTCAGGACAATTATATGATGATCCGTAAAATACTAAAAACTTTTCTTGGAATTGATAAATAATTTGTGCATTGCTGAATTTCTCTAGCTCTGTATAGTTTTTCTTTTGTATCACACTCTGTAATAGCTATTGTAATGTATTATCATTTCTTATTCTTTGTAATATGACTGTTTATTGATGTAACCACAATGAACTGTTCTTGGGATAATGTGAGATAGGAATATCAATAAAATCTAATTAAAATACTTATATGAAATAAAAAAAATAATACATACATTATAGCAGAAAAAATAAAGGAAAGAGAGGGAAAGGGGAGAAGGTGGTAGGGGAAAGAGGAAAGGAAGTAAGGAAAGGGAAGTATGGGAAAGGAATGGGAAGAAAAAATTTAACAAAAAGAGGGGGAACAACCACAAAGGAACTCCACCAAAAAAACAAACGTAAGGCATTTTATCATAAATATAACTACCCTAGTATCAAATCTCAGAAAAGAAATTAGCATAAGGTCTAAGATCTTAATAATGCAGTTCAGTATGTCTAGTGCATTTGATGTAGTAGATCATAATGTCCTATTAAACATACTAGACAACTTTGGCATATGTGGCACAGTCCATAACTGGTTCTAAGGATTCCTGAAATCAAGATCTTACAAAATGAAAATGAAGGGAACCTTATTCTCACCTTGGTCACCGGACTGTGGCCTTCCTCAGGGCTCCCCACTATCGCCCATACTGTTTAACGTAATGATGTCACCCCTAGGTAACAGACTAGAAACAGCAGGATTCAAAACATTCATATATGCTGATGATGTTACCATATACATAACCTTCAAAAAGAACATTCAGGACATCTTACAAAAAGCAAAACTTGGCTTAAATTTGATGGAAACCTGGGTCTCAGAATCCAAACTAAAGAAGAAACTAAATTCATGGTAATTACCAATCTATTTGACCAAAAATGACTACAGCAGTTTCACAGTTGACAACACTTCATTCCCCATTGAAAATAATCTGAAAATTCTAGGAATAATTATAGACAAACATTTAACATTTGATACTCGAGTTTCTTCAGTAATCACAAAATCTTTCAGGTCTCTTTGGAAACTAAAAAGATCATATCTTATTTCTCATCAGAAACATTCAGACTATTGGTACAATCATTAATATTATCCCAATTTGATCATTGTAACACCATATATGCTGCCTTTAAGGAGTACTTGTTGAGAAAACTTCAGAAAGCTCAAAACACTACAGCTGGGTTCATATACAAAATCTCTCGTTTTGAAAGTGCCTCTCCTTTATTAATCAAATTACGCTGGCTTCCCATCAAAGTGAGTATAACCTTCAAATTATGTACCTTTATCTTTTAAATCCTAAATGGCATAGCTCCAGACTATATGGTAACATTAATAAACTTACCTGAAAGAAACACTAAATATGAGGCAAGAATCTATCTCAGACTATCAGGCTTATTTTCGAAAGAGAAGGATGCCCGCCTTTCGACACAAATCGGGAGATGGGCATCCTTCTCCCAGGGTCGCCCAAATCGGCATAATTGAAAGCCGATTTTGGGCGTCCCCAACTGCTTTCCGTCGCGGAGACAACCAAAGTTCCCAGGGGCATGTCAGAAGCGTAGCGAAGGCGGGACTTGGGAGTGCCTAACACATAGGCGTCCTTGACCCATAATGGAAAAAAGAAGGGCATCCCTGATGAGCACTTGGCCGACTTTACTTGGTCCCTTTTTTCTTATGACCAAGCCTCAAAAAGGTGCCCGAACTGACCAGATGACCACCAGAGAGAATCGGGGATGACCTCCCCTACTCCCCCAGTGGTCACTAACCCCCTCCCACCCTCAAAAAAACAACTTTAAAAATATTTTGTGCCAACCTCAAATGTCATACTCAGGTCCCTCGCAGCAGTATGCAGGTCCCTGGAGCAGTTTTAGTGGGTGCAGTGCATTTCAGACAGGCAGACCCAGGCCCACTCCCCCCCACCTGTTACACTTGAGGTGGTAAATGTGAGCCCTTCAAACCCCACCAGAAACCACTGTACCCACATCTAGGTGCCCCCCTTCACCCGTAAGGGCTATGGTAGTGGCGTACAGTTGTGGGTAGTGGGTTTTGGGGGGGCTCAGCACACAAGGTAAGGGAGCTATGCACTTGGGAGCAATTTATGAAGTCCACTGCAGTGCCCCCTAGGGTTGATGTTCTGGCATGTCAGGGGGACCAGTGCACTACTAATGCTGGCTCCTTCCACGACCAAAATGGCTTGGATTTGGTCGTTTCTGAGATGGGCGTCCTCGGTTTCCATTATCGCCGAAAATCAGAAACAACCAAGTCTAAGGACGACCATATCTAAGGTTAACCTAAATTTCAGGATTTGGGCGTTTCCGACCGTATTATCGAAACGAAAGATTGACGCTTATCTTGTTTCGATAATATGGGTTTCCCCGCCCCTTCACAGGGCCGTCCTGCGAGGGTGCCTCTCCACATCTCCCAAATTGCAGAAAAGTGATCTACAAAACTGTCCATTCTGTCTGCAGACTTCACTTACCTAGGAAAATGGTGGAACTCCTTGCCACCCAAAATAAGAAATATACAGCAATATACCAGATTCTGCAAAATCCTCAAATTGTTCCTATTTAAGCAAACCCTCACAAAGAACAACCATATCTCAACCAACTAATTATTACCGGAATTGGTTATTACGCTGTTTACCATTAACCTTCTCTGCTTCATGTACAATTTCTTATTCATAATAGATTTTCTAAATGTTAAACGTTCATAGATATCCCAGTACGTCTATATAATTGTATAATTGTATTTTTACAAAAAAAAATGACTTTCTTTTGCATTATTTGTTATAAGGTAACCTATACTGTTTTAAGCCAAATTGAGCTCATACTTATTTGGGGCAATGTGGGATATAAATATCATAAATAAAGAGAAGTACAGGAAGAGAGCCTTTTTCAAATGAAGGAGAGCTCTGGAATGAGGGGGCATATGACAAAGTTAAGAGGGAATAGGCTTAGGAGTAACCTAAGGAAGTATTATTTCATTTCACAGAAAGGGTGGTGGAGGCGTGGAATGACCTCCCGGTGGAGGTGGAGGAGTAAAGGACTGTTCCAGAATTTAAAAAGGCATGGGATAGGCATGTGGGATTGCTTAGGAACAGGAAGAATTAGGGATTATAGAGGATGGGCAGACTGGATGGGTCATATGGCCTTTATCTGCCGTCATGTTTCTATGTTTCTTCTATGTAAATACATATCCATAAATATATTTTTAAATGTAAAACGTATAAAAGGTGACATCAAACAGCCAAGTTCATTTACACAAAACAGGAAATAATAAATCTTTAAAAAAAATTATAAAAGCATACTTATAACAAGTATAACATTTCAAAAAATGATTTTTTTTTCAGTTTTCTTATGAAACTTCCAAGAGAGAATGCTAGCACATGATAGCAAATCATAATGAAACACTTATTAGAAAACTTTAAAGACAAATCATCACATACCATGAGGACATAAAACATGATTATATAAATATTAATGGAAGCATTAGATAAATATTAATGGAAGCATTAGAGACAGGTGTTCCCTAGATAAAAAAAATAAAAACTAAAAACCACAAAAGCATCACACAAATAATACTGAGATCAGTCTTCCCATGGCCTTGTCCTCCCAGAGGGACTCTTTCTTATTCCTCAGTGAGCTAATGGTTCAACTGACTCCCGTATAGAAATTCTTTTAGCCTTTCTTATTGCTTTGCATTTAAGGGTTGTTTTACTATGATGTGCCAGCTGATCTTTCGCATGAGTAAAAAATGCTAGCACCTTAGTAAAAGACCCTCATAATTTGCTAGTGCTTACGCAGTCTCCTGTTTTCTTCATTCTGATCCTTTTTCCATTGGGTCTTCCTTCCACCTTTTTTGATATGTGGAATAAATCTGATCTGTGCTTCCAAGATATTTCCAAACAGAGTACATGCATGATTTAAACTCCTAAACTTTGCAGCTGCTTCTTTTGTAGGTTTTTTTTTTTTTAATCATTTTCCTCATTTTATCATAGTTTCTTTTTGAAAGTTAAATGCTGACATAGCAAATTTTTTAGTATCTTCACTCCAGTTGTTTTATAAAATTTAATTATATTATCACTGTTGCCAAAGTCCTGCATTCCAATAAGTACTAAATCTGAAATAGCCCCCCCCCCCCCACACTTTTTTTTTTGTTTTGATCCAGCTGCTCCATAAGCGGTGTTTTTGTTTGTTTGTTTTTAATCTAAGAACTTTACTACCTTAGCATTTCCTGGCATTTTGTTTCTTTATTTAACGATCCTTATACCCTGCCTTTCAAAAACATCTAAGCGGGTTACAGTATTATACACAATCAAACATATAAACGGCGAGTGACTGTACTCACTCGCAAATGTGCAGTAGAGACTTCCCTGTCTGTCCCGCCCCCGCGTCAATACGTGATGACGGGAGGGGCGGGACAGAGAGGGAAACTGCGCCGCCGAGGTTGCTACCCCTCCCCCCCCACTTGGAGTCGCCGCTGCCGCCACCCCTCCACCCGGCCCGGGCCCTTTCTTCCCTTCTGAACTTACACATCCATTCGCCGAACGCAGCAACGCACATCAGCTGAGCTGCCCCTTCCTTCTCTGCCTGTGTCCCGCCCTTGCTGACGTTACGTCACAGGAGGGCGGGGCCACAGGCAGAGAAGGAAGGGCCCACGGCAGCTCAGCTGATGTGCCTTGCTGCGTTCGGCAAACGGATGTGTAAGTTCAGAAGCGAAGAGAGGGCCCGGGCCGGGTGGAGGGGTGGCAGCAGCAGCGGCGACTACGAGGGGGGGGGGAGTGGTGGTGACCTCGCAGTGGGGGTGAAGGAAAACTCCAATACCAGCCCGTTTTTACGGGCTCAACGGCTAGTAAAATATAAAACTAAGATGACAAAAAAAATCAAAAGCTTGCTTAAATAAAGAAACAAAACAAAAAACTTTTATTTAAGGCACTTATTCTTACAAAACAGAATGGAGCATCACTTCTAGACTTACATTGAAAACCATCACTGGACAATATAGAGTATAGTCAGTGTTAAATAAAAGTGTAAATGCAAATAACTGGAAGGAAAGCCTCAGATCCCACTTTCTCTAACGCTTGGAAAACCGCAAAAATTGACTGAGGGTCATTTAATGTCGCAGACGTTTAAAATTTTTTCCCTATAACTTCCAGCCTTTTATTTGCATTTATATTTGTATTTTGTGTTTATATTGACCATACTCAGTTTTACAGATGACATTTAGATGGTCATAAAGACAAGTGGGCTAATACTCAATTTTGTTGACTTGCAGCTTTTTGGATCTAGTGCATCAAGACATCAATACTTTACTTACGGTTAAGTGGACAAAGCTAAAAGCTAATGGATTTTGCAGATTTTTACATGTGATTGAACAGGCTATCTCCATTGGCCATGTGGACAGCTAGACCAATCACCACATGATTGAAAAATGGGTTAGCCAACTTGCCTGTAACACCTTCCATTTATGTAGATAATACTGAGGTCATGGAGAGGGGTCTTCATTTACCCTTCTAAAATGGGCCTTCACATCTTTTGAAGTATTGCATAAAACCTTGAGTTTTACAAGTTGTGATGTCTGGCCAACATTTAGTATGACAACGTGCCAAAGGTTTTTTTTCCAGATACCAAAACAGCTACTGTAGTAAGACTTTATACATTATATCCTCGGGGACCCACTGGTAAATACTGTATACTCTTGATTTGATACATTATACATTAAAAATCTTTAATATTTGCATGGTCCTGTTGCTCTGACCTTCCAGAACATAGGTGATCCTAAAGGTAAGCAGATGATATTTTTGTATTCACACTAGAACTTTTTTTTTTTTTCACATTTCATGGTCCCCAAGCTCAAGAGAGAAGCCAAAACTGTTTTACAGTTTTGTGGAGAACTGTCAAAGTATAGTATTTGATTCCAAAAATAGTTTTCAAGGCATGATAACTTAGTTCACACAAAGAAGAGGCAAAAACAATCTGTTATTTCTGCTTTAAAATGTTGCTTGTCAAAAGAATAAAATGTATTCTATGTTTTGCTAGATGGAAATAAAAGCAGTTGTCTTTATAAATGATCAAGTTTAAATAGCTTCCGTGCCCATTACCTTTTTTGGGTTTGACATACAGTATCTATTTTCTACTTCCAGATCATATTTGCACAGTCTTCTTTGTAAATGCTAATTGAATAAGTATGGTGATTTTAATCTGAGAGGTGGCATTTTTCACTGGCAGCCTAGATTTTCTTGTGTTTAGTGGTTTCAGTTCCCACATAACAAGAAGCCATCTTCTTTGATATAAAATCTGTACTGGTTCCAGCTATCAGTCTGGTCAGCCTTTTCTGACAGATGAGTATTGTATACCTTGGATTGGCTGTTGGCTGTTAACGTATCTCACCACATAAGATGCAATGTATACTACAGAAGTTATAGAAATGGGAAATTTCATTCACAAATGGGTTCTTTAAAACAGTAGTCTGTTATGATTGGGGAGCATAAATTTGCATTTAACTGTGGACTTTATTTTTTTTAATAAAATTCACATTTGATAGGCAAGTGTGACCTGGAAGTCATAGAACATATAACCTAAAGGTCTGCTTTACAAAATCTTTGAAATGTTTTCCTAGAATTATGCAATTAAGAATAAGGTATTGCAAGTTTTTAAAAATTGAAACTGGAATATTAAATTTAACTCTGGCTATACTGAAAAGTACTTGGGAGTGAGACTTACACAGCGTGTGTCATTTCAGAACAGAGTTGGCCTCCATAGTGTACAGTTTGACAAGTTTCATCTCACCTATTTAGGCTTTTTGGTGGTTTGGTACTTGACATCAAAAGGAAAGCACCTTTTTTCTTGAGTGACTTCAAGGATGCATTAAGCCTGCAGTGCCTGGCCTCGGTTCTTTTCCTATACTGTGCCTGTATGTCTCCTGTAATCACTTTTGGAGGGCTCCTGGGAGAAGCTACACAAGGCAATATAGTGAGTACAAAACAACCCAGCAGCACCCAGGCTTTGTACCCCTTCCAATGCAAGGTGTCCAATTGCATTTCTCACGTGCTTATACTGATGTTTGTAGCATTTGATCTGTCCAAGAGTAGACTCCCCCCCCCCCCCCCACCCCCACAGAAGGTATCTGTTATGAAAAAATAAGTGGGGAACCCATATGAATAGAAAACACATAGTTCAGGTAAACCTACTTTATAGCTAGAGATTAAGTTTTCTTTTCTCTTATACTTTAAAATAAAGAAATTTGAGCTATAAAATGCATTGATACTAAAGGCCTACTTACCGTATTTTTCGGACTATAAGACGCACTTTTTTCCCCCAAAATTTGGGAGGAAAATGGGGGGTGCGTCTTATAGTCCGAAGGTAGCGTTTTTGGACCTCCGTTCTGTACTTACAGGATTCCATGTTCCCTGGTGGTCTAGTGACGTCGGGGCAGGAAAGAGCCCCCTCTTTCCTGCCCATCGCGCTGCTCTCCGTGCTTCTCAATGCTTTCTGACGGTCTCGGCGAGATTCAAAATGGCCGCCGTCGGTGGCCATTTTGAATCTCGCCGAGACCGTCAGAAAGCATTGAGAAGCACGGAGAGCAGCGCGATGGGCAGGAAAGAGGGGGCTCTTTCCTGCCCCGACGTCACTAGACCACCAGGGAACATGGAATCCTGTAAGTACAGAACGGAGGTCCAAAACCCGGACAAGACGCACCGGAGCACCTAGGTTTTAGAGGAGGGAAAGAGGAAAATTTTTTTTTTCCTATTTCCCTCCTCTAAAACCTAGGTGCGTCTTATGGTCCAGTGCGTCTTATGGTCCGAAAAATACGGTAAGTTATGGAAAAGGTTCCTGATGATGAGTAATATAGTGATCTTTATGTTATGTAGGCTTGATGGGATGATGATCAAGTTGTTCTAAATTCAATCCTGAATGTAAGGAATGAAAAACTACATACATCTATCTTTAATCATTGCTTTATATGTTTAGGGCTAGATTCTATATATGGTGCCTAGGCATATTCTGTAAAGTACGCCTAAATCTTATAGAATAGGCTTAAATTTCCACATGGTATTATATAGACTATGCCAAATGGCTCTCTATGCGACCAAATTTGGTCATATCCATTTAGGCCACATTTTACTTGCTGTAAATCCTGACACCTAAATTAGACGCAGATTGGGTAAATTCTATAATCGCATAGATTTTAGAAACATCCATGCGCTCTTTTCAACTATGCAACTTAGAATTTAAGCACACTACATTATAGAATACACTTAGCGAGTTGTGTGTGTAAATCTGAACACCAATTACTGCTGATAATTGCTTGTTAATATCCAATTAACAGTACTGATTAGCTAGCTAACCAGTTAAGGTGTGTTCATTGTTGTAGAATACACTTTTGGTTTCCACACGGAAATTGAGGTGCCATGTGCAGAATCCTGGGGATTAGATGTAGAATTTAATGAGAGAAAATCCCCTTTTCTCTGTATCTTTTCTTCCATGTGGCTGTACTGTAGTCTTGTAATAGCTGGTTCTTTCCCAACCCTTGAAATGGAAAAGGGCAACTTTCAAATTTAATTAAATGCATGAATTTCTTATTCTAACTTTTTCACAAAGAAGTTTGCAATGCTTTCCAAGTAAGTTTGGAAACATTTTAAATAGGAAGAATGCTGTTCAAAGTTAACATAGTTGGGTTTAAAAAAGAGTTGTACAAGTTCCTGGAAGAAAAGTCCATAGTCTTATTGAGATGGATATGGGGGAGGCCACTGCTTGGAATGTTGCTACCAGTTGGGTTTCTAACGGGTACTTTTGACCTGGATTGGCCACTATTGGAAGCAGGATACTGAGCCAGATGGACCATTGGTCTGGCCTAGTATAGCTATTCTTATGTTCTTAATTTGAGAAAAGTTGAATAAGAGGGTACTGTTAGACTGAACAGTGACATTAACAAATATCTATTTTAAATATTCTAGTTCTGGTTTTACCTGACTGCATGTTTAGATGATAACAGGGGTTCTTAAGGGGTGTGAGTTCAGTCAAACAGGATGTGGAAAAGGGTCCTAACACCTAATGCTGTTGATTGAAACTTTCTAGTCAGAGTGAAGGCAGATATTAGGACAGTTGTTGGTAGTGTAACTGTATACTACTGTAATTTTAGCAGCATGTTAGAAGTGTCATTGTTTGCAGACTAGTGGACACGTGGTCTAAGAAGAGGACATAAAGGTTTCGTTGATCAGTTAGGGGTGCAGGAACCAAAAAAGATTTAGAACCCCTGATTTATAATATTTAAAATTATAAGCAGGATTGAATTAGTCACCCAAGCAGCTGATGTAATCTGACAGCACAAAGATGGAATAGCTTCCCAGAGCATTTGTTAATCTTTCTGCAAGCTTCAGACTATTTCCTCAGTTTTTTCCTTCTCTTCCAAATGGGCATGAAAACAACCCTCATTGAAATTTATATTGAAGTCTTCTTTTGTTTTACCAATGCTATTTTGTCACATTTAGTATTCTTCATCTTCATCATGGATTTATGATTCAGATTATGAGGCTTCAGGGTTTGCTTGATATATAGTGATGTGAGAGTTTTTCTTCCCTCCTGATTTCACCTGTTATATGTCACACTGAATGGATTCTTATCTGTAAAAAATATATAGTAATACTGTATTAGACAAAGGGAACATTTGTGAACATAAGCTTTTAAATTGCCTCATTTAAAGAACAGTTATCCAAATCACCCATGTGAAAAACTACCCTCTCAACTTAATAACTGGATTCCCCACCTTTAGCAGCAATGATTGAATGCTTCTTATAATCTCTTAAATTATGTTGTGTTTTATGTGCAATGATCAGACGTTTGTTATTTTGAAATGATTAAGGTTCTGAATTATATGCCAGTGTTTCTTAAGAATCTTCATAATATCCTTTGAGAGGTGAGTAAAAGAGAAGGTGCAGGCCATATCGCTTATTTTTTTAGTAGCAGGTTTCAACAAATTTGCTGTCTGTAGATTTTGCCTTTGCCTTTATGTAGCCTCTATTGATACAATCAACTTGTATCTCTTTTCAATACATTGTTTCACATACCCAATGACCTTTCTTCAAAATGAATGTATTCCGAACATAACCATCTAAATCTGAGGAATTAACTGTAGCAGAGATTATAGAAACTGCCACAATAGAACTTTAAAAACTAATCTAAAAGTTTAACATTGGTCGGTTTTCCCTTTGCAATAAGCTATCTGAATGTCTAAAAATGGTAGTCGTTGTTGAATTCCATTTTAAAGTTTACATTTTTGTCTAAGCTATTTAACCTTGAATGAAACATATTTAGCTGAGAAGCAAGGCTTTGACTCTACTGCAGTCCTCTGTTTCTTATAACAAACCCACCCTCCTGCCAACACAAAGGTTTTCCTTCACTTGGATGCTTTTGGATACAGTTAAAAATATTTTTCTTTTCCTTTGACAAGGCAGATTACAACTGCTGCAATCAGTTCAAATGGTTGTGTTCCACTTTGGTCACAGCCAGAACCTAATTTTTGTCCCATTTGCTTATAGCAAAATGAGAAGAGTGCATTGGGCCTTACTTTCAGTGGGCTCAGTCTCTCCAGCTAGAGAATGACACAGGGACAAAGTTTGTCCCCTTCTCCCTGAGCTCTGACCCCATCTGCAGAAGCCAAGAACAGATATTTAGTACAACGTCAGAGATACAGAAAGAGATGCATTTACTCCTGTGCTGTGCAGAATATAAACATGGCAGGGATGGTATGTTAGGGGAATGCTGACTAGGGCAACTGCCCTTGGCCACTGACCAGAGAACCCTAAGCCTGCTGGAAGCTGAAGAGAGTGCAGCCATGACTAATACCAGCTCTGGAAGGATGTACATTTCAAATCTGGCGTATTCTAATCACAAAATAGAAAATGTTTTTCTATCTTTTGTTGTCTGATCATCTCTGGTTTATACTTCCCTCTGTTAACTCACTCACCAGGATCTCCTGACCATTTGACATCTCTTCTTCTCCATGTCCACCATCCATCTTCCATGTGTCCCTCTCATCCACCATGTTTAGCATCTTCCTTCTCTGTGTCCGTATACTTCCCTGTCCTGTATCTCCCCTATGTTCATATCCCCACATCCTTCATCATCTCTCTATCTTCCTATCCTCGTCCCCTATGTCAAACATCACTCCCTAATGTCTCTTTGCCACCCATCTCTCTTCTGTGTTCCTATTCTCCATGTATAACATCATCCCTCTGTGTCCATATACTATCCCCACACAGCAACTCCCCTTTGTGTCCCTATCCCTGTGCCACCTCCCTCCCCCAACATATGCACATCATTTCTCCTCTGTTTCTGTTAACACTCCTCTGTCAATGTGTCTCTGTCCTCTCCAATCCAACCTAGCTTCTCTTCCCCCTCCCTCCTCCCATCATCTGGCTCATCTGCCTGCCTTCCTTCCCTTTCTCCTTCCTGGGTTCAGAATTCCTTCCTTCTGACAAACAAGGAATTCCCAAAACTTCACAGAAAACTTCTAGACTGTCATAAATATCTTGCGAGACAGGCCTTTGATGCTTTCTCCACCTTAGCAGTAGCAATTCACAGATTATCCTGGATCAAAGCCTCTGACCCTCAGACCTTGAATCTGCTGTCCAGAACTATCTAGCAGGTGTCCCTTGTCATGGAGAAAACTTGTTTAGTGACAAAATTGAGGATGTGGCCGATCTAATTAAAAAAGCATATGGATATAATGAAAATTCTGTCTAGGCCTCAAACTACTACTGCTTCTACTAGAAGATTTCAAGGAGGGTAACAACATTCCAAGCATTGATGCACTCCTATGCTGCGTTCACTTCAACGGACCACACACCAATGCTCGAGTCCAGGACAGCAGCGGGGACAAAAATCCCAGTCGCATGAGAGGACTTCAGCATCCCTATGCAGGACTTAATAGTTTCTGGACAAATTTGTTGCTGGTGAGTCTTACATGAGGGAGCTAAATGATACTAGGAGCTCCTTTTTACTCGAACCATCCATACTGCCTACTCGGGACTAATTCAAGACAGGGCCTCAATGTTTCAGCCATGCTTCTCAGGTGCTCCCATACAGAGTGAACAGGTTGTGCAGTTTCATCCTCTGCAAGAAAACAATATTTTGAAGAAATCCTGGAATTTTATGGCGCAAATTCAGAGGCTAGCCTGAAGCACCTATGAGATATCATCTTTCATCACCTCAGGCCCTTCATCCCAATACTGGTCATTAATGGTCTAAATTCAGAGGCTAAGAGCAATACTATTCTGATGGGCCCCTCCGTTTCTCTGGAAGGTAGTTTTACATAAGAAGATAAGCGTTGCCATATGGGGGCAGACCGAAAGTCCTTCAAGCCAAGTATCCTGTTTCCAACAGCACCAATCCAGGTCACAAATACCTGGCAAGATCTAAAGAGTAAACAATTTTATCCTGCTTATCCTACAAATAGTGGATTTTCCCAAGTCCATCTTAAAAGAAAAGGCCATAAGCCATTATTAGGAAATTATCCAAACCATTTTTAAACCTTGCTAAGCTAGCTGCTTTTATCACATTCTCTGGCTTCGAATTCCAGAGTTTAATTACTTGTTGAGTGAAGAAATGTTTTCTCTGGTTTGTTTTAAATTTACCACTTAGTAGCTTCATTGTGTGCCCCCTATTATTTATTTATTTTTTTGGATTTGCTCACACCTTTTTCAGTAGTAGCTGAAGGTGAGTTACATTCAGGTACATTGGATATTTCTCTGTCCCAGGAGGGCGCACAATCTAAGTTTGTACCTGAGGCAATGGAGGGTTAAGTGACTTGCTCAAGATCACAAGGAGCAGCAGTGGGATTTGAACCGGCCACCTCTGGATTGCAAGACCGGTGCTCTAACCACTAGGCCACTCCTCCACTAGCTTCCCTAGTCTTAGTATTTTTGGAAAGAGTAAACTTGATTCAAATGTACCCGTTCCACTCCACTCAGTATTTTATAGGCCTCTATCATATCTCCCCTCAGCCATCTTTTCTCCAAGCTGAAGAACCCTAGCCACTTTAGCCTTTCCTCCTAGGGAAATTGTCCCATCCCCTTTATCATTTTCATCACTCATCTCTGTACCTTTTCAAATTCCAATATATCTTGAGATGTGGTAACAGATTTTACATAGTATTCAAGGTGCAGTATCACCATGGAGCAATCCAAAGGCATTATAACATTCTCATTTTTGTTTTCCATTCCTTTCCTATTAATTCCTAACATTCTGTTTGCTTTCTTAGATGCTGCTGTACACCTAGCAGAGGGTTTCAGTTTATTATCAACGATGACACCTAGATCCTTTTCCTAGGCTGTGACTCCTAATCTGGAACCTTGCATCATATAGCTATAGTTTGGGTTCCTCTTTCCCACATACGTCTTTGCACTTGCTCACATTAAACACCGTCTGCCATTTGAATGCCTAGTCTACCAGTCTTGTAAGGTTGTCTGGCAATTTTTCACAATCCTCTTGTGATTTAAGAGCTTTGAATAATTTTGTGTCCTCAGCAAATTGAATTACCTCACTAGGTATTTCCAACTCTAGTTCATTTATAAATATGTTAAGAGTAGTAGTTCCAGTACAGATCCCTGCGGAACCCCACTATCTACCCTTCTCTATTGAGAATACTGACCATTTAACTCTGCTTTCTATCTTTTGAGCAGTTTTTAATCCATAATAGGACATTATATCCTATCCCATGACTTTCTGATTTCCTCAAGAGTCTTTTATGAGGTGCTTTGTCAAATACCTTTTGAAAATCCAGATACAAAATACCAACAGATTCACCTTTATCCACGTATTCACCCCTTCAAAGAAATGTAGTAGATTGGTAAATCAAGATTCCCCTTTACTAAAACCATCTTGGCTTTGTCTCATTAATCCATGCTTATGTATATTCTCCATAATTTTATTCTTTATAGTAGTCTCTACCATTTTGCCTGGCACTGACATCAGGCTCACTGGTCTATACTTTCCTGGATCACTTCTGGAACCCTTTTTATAAATTAGAGTTAGATTAGCCACCCTCCAATCTTCTGGTACCATGCTTACTTTTAAAGATAAATTACATATTACTAACAATAGCTCTGCAAGTTCATTTTTCAATTCTATTAGTACTCTAGGATGTATACCATCCAGTCCAGGCAATTTGCTACTCTTCAGTTTGCTAAATTGTCCTATTATGTCTTTTAGATTTGTAGCGTTTTGTTATAGTTTCTCTAACTCATTAGATTGCATCACTGGTATCTCTCCAAACAGCACACAGAACAAGAAGCCTCCACAACAAACACTAAGGTCAACACCACAGCAGAGGATGAAAAACCAAGTAGTTGGTGCCAGCAATTCTGATGCAGACATTGCAGCCGAAGCACGGCCTGCGTCGAGTGATCTCAAAGTTTAATAAAGAATTGCTGGCACCAATTGCTTTCTGTTGTTGTTTCCTCCTGTGTGGGTACTGACACTGGTATCTCTCCCACATCTATCTTGGTGAAAACTGAAGCAAAGAATTCATTTAATCTCTCCACTATGGCCGTGTGTTCCTTCATTTAATCTCTCCACTATGGCCTTGTGTTCCATGGGTGCCCCTTTTACCCCTTGGTCGTCTAGCGGTCCAACATATTCTTTTACCAAACCTTTTGTTTTTAATATACCTAAAGTTTTTACAATGTGTTTTTTGCCTCCAACACAGACTTCTTTTCAAAAGTCTCTTTGCCTTCCTTATTAGTGCATTTCATTTGACTTGCCATTCCTTATGCTGTTTCCTATTTTCAGTTGGATCCTTCTTCCATTTTCTGAAGGATTTTCTTTTAGCTCTAATAGCTTCCTTCACCTCACTTTTTAACCATGCTGGCTGTCATTTGGCCTTCCTTCCTTCCTTTTTTTAATGACAATGTTAACAAACCTATGTAAGCCACATTGAGCCTGCAAATAGGTGGGGGAATGTGGGATACAAATGCAATAAATAAATACATAATAGTATTTATATCCTACATATACAATTTCTAGTTCAGTGTGGCTAACAAAAAGAAGAAGCTAGGCATACACAGGACAAATCAACTACATTCCTATGTACTTCTTAAACAAGTAGGTCTTTTTAGCATTTTACAAATCTTTCCATTATCTGTGTACTAATCATGAATGGGTGTTGTTCCAGTAACTGGCTGTCTGATGAGGAATTGTTGCAGAAAATAACTTTTTATAAACTATCCCCAAGGATTGGGATAATGCAAAATCAAGAACTCTATTGAAGCAATTGATCAGTGGTAGCATATAGTATCAAAAAGACTAAAGAACACATTTTAAAAATAATGCGTGAATTGGCAGGCAAATCAAACATTGCAAAAGAAGTGTTGTTCTTTCAAATTTTGGACACTTAAAATCAAATGAGCCGCAGCGTTTAATAACGTTTGGACTTTCTGCAAAACAGCCTCCTTACAACCCAGGAGGATACTATTGCAGTAATCCAGGTGAGCTAAAAACCATAGTTTGTGTACAACCATTCTAAAAATATCTGGAGAAAAATTGTCTAATTCTTCTTCTTCTCCACAATAGCTTAAAAGCTTTGGATGTTACTGCCTTTACTTGTATCTCAAATGAATGGTTTTTATCAAATGTCACACCCAGGATATTTAAGGTAGATTTCAGGGGAAACTTCATACCATCAATACTTACATTTTTGAGACTGAGTTTTATTATACTAACTTGTAAAAACTAAGTCTTATTTTTGTTTATCTTCAATGATTCTAAAATACTTAAACTAGATTTTACATTTGGGAGAATATCCTTCATCTTGCCATGAAAGGGAAATGAACATAGTTATATTGTCTGCATATATTAGATGGTGATACATCTTGCAAGATTCTTCTCCAGAGCCACCATCAATTGAGGAGCCATGGGGAAATCCACAACCTAGACTCCATGCAGAAGAAAAGACACCATTTGTTTTCACTGTGTATGATCTACCTAACAGCCTTTAAACCACTCAAGCGCTGGCCCACTGATCCCATAATAGTCCAGTATATCTATTAAAACCTCATGGTCGACTAAATCAAAGGCACTAGACATATCAAACTGCATTAGATTCACCTTTTTACCAATGCTAATTGCCTGTGTAACCTCTGTTAAAGTCATCAGTACGGTTTCTGTACTATTCCATCTTCTGAAACCAGATTGGGATTCATGTAGGGTGTGATGTTGGTCAAAATAATCAATCGGTTATTCAGCAACCATTCCATCTATAATCTTCACCAACAGTGGTATCCATGCAACTGGTCTATAATTTGATGTTGCACTTAGAGAAAAAGAGAAATTGTTTGGAATGGGCATGAGTGTGATGTTGCCTTTCTCTGCCAGGAATTCTCCTATAACAAACAGTCCTGATTGTGCTTTGGTGTATAAACCAGAGAAATTCTGGAGGCACACTTGTTATCAAATATGTAGGACATTTGTCCAATATGCAATGAGATCTAGCAAATCTGTTTATTTACCATTGAACTTCCATAATAGAGGGATGTCTGAATCTAGCCCGATTCAGTTGGACAGGATGCTGGTCTTGATGGACCTTCAGTCTATCCCAGTATGGTTGTACTAAAGTATCCAGTTTTGGTAGTTGTAGGTCTTTCTTTGCCTTGAATATCTTATCCCTATAGAATGAAGCAAGATCTTCAGCTGATGGAACTAATTCGTTGGTTAAAAGTAAATCATTTGGGTTAGATAATTTATTCACTATTAAGTATAGTTTTTTCAAGTCGGGCATTTTTTTCAACTATAGAATCTGATAAGCTATTTAACTAGTTTCATCTTCCCCTTATATACATTGATCGCTTTCCTCCATAGCTCCTTACTTTCTTCTGTAATATTTTTATACCATACCTTTTCTAACTTCCTACATTCCATTTTATTCTTCAACAAATGTTCATTAAACCATTCAACTTTCTTCCTCCCTAAACCATTCAAATTTCTTCCTCCCATAACCTTTCTTAATATGAAAAGGTGCTATGTCGTTTAACACTTCTCTACAGATTCTCTCCCTGTAAAAACTATTGAATCTTTATCATAAACATTATATTGGTTTAAAATTTCAATCATCCTACTCCAGAATTTTGATTCATCAGTCTTTCCCCTAGATTCCCATTGCATAATAACATCCTCTCGTATCTTGCAATCCTTCCTTTTCCACAGTATAATTGCATGTAATTTGTAATGATCTGACCAAATTATTGGTTCTCCCACATAGCCTCTAAGGATCAAATTATCAACAGATTTGGATTTATAAGGCCAAAAAAATCTATTTGATGGCCCGTATTGTGTGTGAGACTTGATAAAGGCAGTACAAAATCCAAATTTGACAAAATGTCATACACCACTTTTGACTTGTTTCAATCATGTTTTCAAGACGAAGGTTAATATCTCCTAATAACAAAACATTAGCATGCTTTAAGCTAATGTTTAAAACAAAATCCATGCAATCTTCCTGCGCTGATCTCCATTTCCCTAGGGGACAGTAAAACAATATACAGGTATCATCTTGAATTGTACAGGCCATTATTTCTATCCCACCACCTAAGTTTCTTTTTCTGATCATATGAATTATCTTATAGTCATTTGGGCAAAGTTCCCTAATGAGTGGATCATCTTTAAAATGGAGCCAAGTCTCCACTATATCAGGCTGCTCCTCTAACCGATCATTAATTGCATTAGCTTTGTTAGCCACATATCTAGCATTTATATAGTACTTTCGTACTGGAATAGATTTAGGTGCATCTATTTCAACCCCTTTATTAATTTTGGTCAGATAAAGTCTAAAGTAAGGGCTAGACTCAACCTTGTTTTTAAACTTCCGTTCTCCATTATGCCTCCTAGTATTGATGGTTTCAATTTGGGAATGCATTAAATTATTCACATCTATTAAAACAGTTTGTCATTGCACACTATAGGATGAACAACAATACACATGATTACTGATACCTGGAATCATAAAACCCCTCTCATCACAAGCTCCCCATAAATCCAACAATAATGAGACAACCAATAAACAATACACCAGTTTCCTCACCAGCGCCATTGTTCTCTGACTTCTTATTAATACAGACAACAAAGAATCTAAGTAATCTTACTTCAAACAGGCCACAAAGTGACTGACTGCTTTCCTCATCTTACGCCAGAGTTAGAACATAACTTCCTTAAAAGTCATAATCTATAAAGCGCAGAAAGTTCGGCGTGACGCCTCAGAAATTGGTTTCGTTATGAGCCCGGAATTGCTGATGATATCACTGTGCATCTTCCGGATTCAAGCACTGGCTCCTTCCATGTCAGATCGCTTGATGGTACACTACAAGGTTAGCCTGAATTCGGCAAACAGAGCCTCTGGAGATGGTGAGAACAGGTGGGTAATGGCCCTTAAAGCGTGTTTCTGGAATATATCTGGTCTGGTCTTCCTGGATGATATTGACCTCTGCAGTTGCTCCTCTAAGGTTGGTTGAAAATAATTCTCATTTTATCGGTCTCTCTTTTTTTGAAAGTTAAATGCTAATGTATTGATTTACTGTGTGTACTTACTCCAGAGATTATAGCAAATCTGCTGATCATGTCCTGATATGATCTCCTTTATCAAGTGGCATCAGCACCATTACCTCCTGCACTAGATCGTGCACTCCATTAAGGACTAGGTCTAGAATTGTTCTCCCTTTGTTGATTCCTGAACCAACTGCTCCATAAAGCAATCCTTAATTTCTTCAAGCAATTTTACCTCCCTAGCATTCCCTAATGTTGCATTTACCCGGTCAATATTCAAATCACCATTATTGTCTTCTCCAGTTTATTAGCCTCTCTAATTTCTGATAACATATCTGCATCTGTCCATCTGGAGGGAAGGGAGAGAGGCGCTGAGCATGTAAGGAAGTGCTGGAGGGAAGGGTTGGAGATGTGAAGCTGAGAAGGGAAGGGAGAGAGTTGCTGGATATGTGGGTGGGAGGGAAGGGGGAGAGGTGCTGGACATGCAAGGGGGCTGGAGCGAAGGGATAGATGTGGTGGATATGTAGGGGTAGGGAAGGGAGAGAGGTGCTGGATATGTGAGGGGGCAGGAGGGAAGGGGGAGATGGACTGGATATGCATTGGAGAGAAGGGGGAGACGTGGACCTGCAAGGGGGGCTGGAACAAAGGGAGAGAGGTGCTGGACCTATGGGAGGGGGAGGGATGTTTAACCAAGAGGATAAAGGAAGAAGGGGGTCAAATGCTGAACCCATAGTGGGAGAGTGAACCAGCTGCATAAGGGGGAAGGAAGAGAGGAGAGGAGCTGGTTGGGGTGGGGTCAGAGAGGAGAGGGACACATTGGTGTGGGGGAAGGCGAAAGGGGACCTAGAGAGGTGAAGAGGAACAGAATGGAGATGATGGGCATTGGGTGGGAGCATGGGGACAGGAACACAGGTGAGATGCTGTATTGGGGTGGCATATGGGCACAGAGGAGCAATGCCCGACATGGGGTTGGGGAGAGAGATATGTGAATAGAGATACAATAGACATGGAGGGGGGAGATATGGGAATAGAAATACAGTAGTTACGGGTAGAGGGAGATATGGGAATAGAGATACAACGAACACAGAATGGAGATACTGGGCATGGGGTACATGGGTGCGCAGAGGAATGATGATGGATTTGGGGATATGAACACAGGGGAGATGCTTGACAAAGAAATGTGTGGACACAGAGATGGGAAATGGATGGTAGACATGGAGACAGAAGTAATGTCAAATGGAGACAGAAGTAATGTCAAATGGACGGGAAAGACAGAGGGAAGCAGAAACCAGAGACTGGGACCAATATGATTTGAAAGATAAAATGACCAAAAAGGTACAAAAAATTATTTTTATTTTCTTTTTTGTGATTAGAATATGTCATTTTATTTTCTATTTTGTGATTAGAATATGCCAGATCTGGCATATGTCAGACATGACTGGGTCCCAGGGAAGTAATCTGGGAGAGGACCCCAAAGCCCATTACCTTCTTCAGCTTCTGGCAGGCTTGGGACTTTTTCTGGCCAGAGAGCCAAGCACAATTACCCTAGTTGCAACTCCCCCCCCCCCCCCCCCCCCAAATACTATCCCTGGCATGTGCTATCTTTGTATTTTCCACAGGAGAAAATGTGTTTCTTGTTTCTCTAATGTTGTATTACATGCAAGGTCTGGCTTCTTGGGGTTTGTGTATTTGGCATTCTCCAAGGACAAGCAGGCTGCTTGTTCTCACTGATGGGTCGGCGTCCACGGTAGCCCAGGAACGGCAATTTTCCAGAGCAAAATAACAAAAACTTTGCCAGAGCCTTCCAGTGAGCGGGGCGCGGCTGTTTTCCCCGCCCATCGCGCAAGAGTCCCGCTCAGTTTTTTCTTTTTCCGCGGTGGAGAGTGGCTGCTTCGTCGTTCTCTCTCCTCAGCCTAGAGAAAGTGCCTTCGTTTTGCTGAGTTTTTCGGAGTGTTTTTTCTCCTTCTTTAGTCTTATTTTCTTTATCCTGTCCACAAAACTTTAAAAAAAAATTCCCTTATTTCTTAGTTTGGCCCTTTTAAGTTTCCTTTCGTTTTCGTCGCGGCCGTCTTTCTCATTTTTGTGCCCTTTTAATTGGCACAATCGAGAATTTTGACTTCGCCGCCACGATTTTTCCGTCCATGTCATCGAGGACTCCCAGCAGCTTCAAGAAGTGTACTCAGTGCAACCGGTCGATCTCAGGTACCGATCCCCACACGTGGTGTCTTCACTGCCTTGGGCCCGACCATCGCCCAGACGCATGTAAGTTGTGTCTTAGCCTTAAAAGGCGGACACAAGTGTCGAGAAGAGCTGTTCAGGACCCTCTTTTTGGAGCTTTGATCGGTTTTTCGGCGTCGACAGCGGTACCGAGGTCGGCGGCGTCCATTTCGGCACCGAAGATGGCATCGACTTCAGGAGTGCAGGTAATGGCTGTCCAGAGACCACCACACGCTGGGAGCAGTAAGCCGTCAAGTGGGTCTCCACCTTCCTCGAAGTCTCCTGCTGTGCAGGCCCACCGGGACCAACCTCTTTCGAATCCGACCCCGAGGAGCCACGTGGATGCCACGTCCTCATCGGTACCAAGGAGTATCAATGACGTGCGTCGAACGAAGGCGAAGAAGCATTGTCATCGGTCTTCCAAGCATGGTACCAGGAGCTCCGGGGCGTTGAAGGATTTGCCACCCGTGAAGCGCCGACGCCGGGAGGACTGCTCACCCTCCATTCAAGAGTTGCTGGTGCGTCAGTCTCCGGGCAGTCCGTTACCGCCTCCTTGACCTCCACAGATTCTGACGCCGATTCTTGCACCGACCCCGCAGCCTTGCTCGACAGCGACTCTAGACAAGTGCATCCGAGCCATTCTTCCAAGTCTTCTGGAAGGGTTGCTGCATCAATCTGCTCAGGCACTGGGAGTGTTTGCGCACTCCGTACTGTCGATGGAAGCGGCAGCTGGCTCTATGCCTGTGGTGAGGTCTCCGATGCTGGTGCTGCCTGCGGCATCGGCGTCAGCTGCCACTCAGGTCGACTTCTCGACATCGAGTACATGGTTCCTCGGCGTCGAGACGGACCCGGTTTCGGACTGCAGTTAAGGAACTCTTGTCCGATACCGATGAGGATGCCTCGTGGGATGAAGGGTAAGATCCCAGGTATTTCTCTTCTGAAGATTCTTGTGGTCTTCCCTCTGATCCTACTCCTTCACCAGAAAGAAAGCTTTCTCCCCCGGAGAGTCTTTCTTTCTCTTCATTTGTCCGGGAAATGTCTGTGGCTATTCCCTTCCTTGTGGTATCTGAGGATGAGCCCAGGACTGAGATGCTCGATGTCCTTGACTATCCTTCACTACCTAAGGAGTCATCCACGGTTCCTTTGCATAATGTGCTCAAGGAGACACTTATGCGGAACTGGATGAAACCACTAAATAATCCCACCATTCCCAAGAAAGCTGAGTCCCAATATCGGATTCACGGAGAACCTGAGCTGATGAAGTCGCAGTTGCCTCACGACTCTATGGTTGTGGATTCCACTCTCAAGAGAGCCAGGAGTTCTAGAGACTTTGCCTCGGCGCCCCCGGGAAGAGAATCTAGAGCCCTCGACTCTTGTGGGAGAAAGGCGTATCAGGCCTCTATGCTCGTTGCCAAAATTCAATCCTACCAGCTCTACACGAGCATTCACTTGAGGAACACGGTGAAGCAACTGGCAGACTTGGTTGATAAGCTCCCTCCGGAGCAGACCAAGCCTTTTCAGGAGGTGGTCAGGCATCAGGAGGCGTGTGGTAAATTTCTGTCCAGGGGTGCTTACGATTCTTTTGATGTTGCATCCAGAACCGCTGCCCAAGGTATAGTGATGCGCAGACTCTCATGGCTGCGGGCCTCTGACCTGGACAATCGAGTCCAGCAGCGGATTGCGGATGTCCCTTGCCGGGGGGATAATATTTTTGTTGAGAAAGTCGAACAAGTGGTTGATCAGATCACTCAGCGGGAAACTGCTATGGACAATCTCTCCCGCCGGGCGCCTTCTGCTACTACCTCATCAGGTAGACGATTTTTCAGGGGAAGGAAGAATGCTCCCTATGCTTATAAGAAGCGTAGGTGCAATCCTTCTTCTCGACAGCCTTCTCAGGCTTATCCCCAGCGCGCTCATTCTCGTCAACAGCGTGCGCCAAGGCAAGCCCCTGTGGCTCCCCAGCAAAAGCAAGGGATGGGCTTTTGACTGGCTCCAGTTGAGCATAGCCGCTGTAAAAGTGTCCGTGCCGGACGACTTACCGGTCGGGAGGGAGGTTAAAACTTTTCACCACAGGTGGCCTATTGTAACCTCCGATCGGTGGGTTCTTCAAATAGTCCATTTAGGATACTCCCTCAATTTGAAATCCAGACCTTCAAATTGCCCACCTGGAGCTCAATCCTTCAGCTTCCAGCACAGGCAGGTACTTGCAGAGGAACTCTCAGCCTTTCTCAGGGCCAATGCGGTCGAGCCCGTTCCACCAGGGCAAGAAGGGCTGGGCTTCTATTCCAGGTACTTTCTTGTGCAAAAGAAAACAGAGGGGATGCATCCCATCCTAGACCTAAGGGCCCTGAACAAATTCCTAGTCCCACAAAAGTTCAGGATGGTTTCCCTGGGCACCCTTCTTCCCATGATTCAGGAAAACGATTGACTTTGCTCTCTGGACTTAAAAGGATGCTTATACACACATCCCGATACGTCCAGCTCACAGGAGATATCTTCTATTCTGTCTGGGAGTGCAGCACTTCCAGTATTGTGTGCTGCCCTTTGGTCTGGCGTCTGCGCCCAGGGTCTTTACAAAATGCCTGGCAGTAGTTGCAGCATCGCTACGCAGACTGGGAGTGCATGTGTTCCCTTATCTCGACGATTGGCTGGTGAAGAACACCTCAGAGGCAGGAGCTCTACAGTCCATGCAGATGACTATTCAACTGCTGGAGCTACTCGAGTTTGTTATAAATTACCTCAAGTCCCATCTTTTCCCTGTTCAGAAACTGGAATTTATCTGCGCTCTGCTGGACTCGCGGACGGCTCGTGCCTATCTTCCAGAAGCGAGAGCAGACAATCTTCTGTCTCTAGTTTCCATGGCCAGGGCTCTCAGCAGATCACAGCTCGGCAGGTGTTGAGAGACTTCAAGGCCATATGGCCTCCACAGTCCATGTGACACCCATGGCCCATCTTCACATGAGATCAGCTCATTGGACCCTAGCTTCTCAGTGGATCAAGCTGCAGGGGATCTAGAGGATGCAATCCAGCTATCGACCGATTTTCACAATTCCCTCAGTGGTGGACAATTCGATCCAATTTGACCTTGGGACGTCCCTTTCAAATTCCTCAGCCACAAAAAGTGCTGACAACTGATGCATCCCTCCTGTGGTGGGGAGCTCATGTCAATGGGCTTCACACTCAAGGAGTTTGGTCCCTCCAGGAAACAGGTCTTCAGATCAATCTTCTGGAGTTGCGAGTTGTCTGGAACGCTCTCAAGGCTTTCAGAGATCGGCTGTCCAATCAAATTATCCAAATTCCAACAGACAATCAGGCTGCCATGTACTACATCAATAAGCAGGGGTGCACCGGATCTTGCCCCCTGTATCGGGAAGCCGTCTAGATGTGGCTTTGGGCTCGCCGTTACGGCATGTTTCTCCAAGCCACTTATCTGGCAGACGTAAACAACAGTCTGGCCGACAGACTGAGCAGGATAATGAAACCTCACGACTGGACACTCAATTCGGGCGTCGTACGCAAGATCTTCCGAGAGTGGGGCACCCCCTCGGTGGATCTTTTTGCCACTCAGATCAATCACAAGGTTCCTCAGTTCTGTTCCATTCTTCAGGCCCATGGCAGACTAGCGTCGGATGCTTTTCTCCTTCATTGGGGGAAGGGCCTTCTGTATACAGATCCTCCCATACCTCTGGTGAGAAAGACTTTGCTGAAACTCAAGCAAGACTGCGGAACCATGATTCTGATTGCTCCCTTCTGGCCGCAGATTTGGTTCCTCCTTCTTGTGGAGTTGCCCTCCGAAGAACCATGGAGATTGGACTGTTTTCCAACCCTCATAACTCAGAACAAAGGGGTGCTTCTACATTCCAACCTCCGGTCTCTGGCTCTCGCGGCCTGGATGTTGAGAGTGTAGAATTTGCTTCCTTGGGTCTCTCTGAGGGTGTCTCTCGGGTTTTGCTTGCTTCCAGGAAAGATTTCACGAAGAGGTGGTACTTTTTCAAATGGAGGAGGTTTGCCATCTGGTGTGATAGCAAGGCCCTAGATACTCGCTCTTGTCCTACACAGACCCTGCTTAAATACCTTTACACTTGTCAGAGTCTGGTCTCAAGACCAACTCCATAAGAGTTCATCTTAGCGCAATTAGTGCTTACCATCAACTTGTAGAGGGTAAGCCTATCTCTGGACAACTTTTAGTTGTTCGCTTCATGAGAGGTTTGCTTTTGTCAAAGCCCCCTGTCAAACCTCCACCAGTGTCATGGGATCTCACCATCGTTCTCACCGAGCTGATGAAGCCTCCTTTGAATTCCTGCCATCTGAAGTACTTGACCTGGAAGGTCATTTTCTTGGTGGCTGTTACTTCAGCTTGTAAAGTCAGTGAGCTCCAAGCCTTGGTAGTGCATGCTCCTTATCTCAAGTTTCATCACAACAGAGAAGACCTCTGCACGCACCCTAAGTTTTTGCCGAAGGTGGTGTCTGAGTTCAATCTAAACCTGTCAATTGTCTTGCCAACATTTTTTCCCCATCCTCATACCCGCCCTGCTGAATGTGAGTTGCACACCTTGGACTGCAAGAGAGCTTTGGCCTTTTACGTGGAGCGGACAAGCCCCTTCAGACAGTCCGCCCAAATGTTTGTTTCTTTTGATCCCAACAGAAGGGGAGTCGCAGTTGGGAAATGCACTATTTCCAATTGGTTAGCAGATTGCATTTCCTTCACTTATGCCCAAGCTGGGCTGAATCTTGAGGGTCATGTCACGGCTCATAGTATTAGAGCCATGGCAGCGTCAGTGGCCCACTTGAAGTCAGCCACTATAGAAGAGATTTGCAAGGCTGCGACGTGGTCATCAATCCACACATTCACATCTTACTACTGCCTTCAGCAGGATACCCGACGCGACAGTTGGTGCTGCAGAATCTGTTCTGGGTTTAGGATCCAACTTCACCCCCCTAGGCCCATTTTTATTCTGTTCCAGGCTGCAATCTCAGTTAGATGTTTCTGCCTTGGGTCAATCTGTTATCTCCTCGCCATTGCGAGGCCCAATTGACCTTTTTTGTTATTTTGAGTGAGCCTGGGTGCTAGGGATACCCCATCAGTGAGAACAAGCAGCCTGCTTGTCCTTGGAGAAAGCGAAGATACATACCTGTAGCAGTTATTCTCCGATGACAGCAGGCTGATTGTTCTCACAAACCCGCCCACCTCCCCTTTGGAGGAGTTGTCCTTTAATTCTTGCTTTTGGATATAACTGAGCGGGACTCTCGTGCGACGGGCAAGAACATGGCCGCACATGCGCGCTGGAAGGCTCTGGCAAAGTTTTTATTTTGCTCTGGAAAATTGCCGTTCCTGGGCCGCCGTGGCTGCCAACCCATCAGTGAGCCTGCTGTCCTCAAAGAATACCTGCTACAGGTATATATCTTCGCTTTTCTGTTCTGTGTGTGTGGCCTGAGGTATTCTGTCACCATGAGGATTCTACGTAGCATTCTGCAGTAATTTGGATTGTTAGGTGCATCGATATTTTAGGGTCCCAGTGTAATATTTAGGGCACTACCTTTTCATAGGTAGGATCCTTGTTTTGGAAGTTAGTTCTGACATGGTAGATTTGCTCTAAATTCTGAGTGACTTTTTCTCTATAGATTTTTTTAAATTACTTTGCAACAGGGGCGTATCTGCGTGGGGCCACAGGGGCCTGGGACCTCAACCCCCGCCAGCCGACCCGAGGTCTTTAAAGTTCTTCTTCGTCCTCCATGGCCGTGCTGCTGTTGAAAGCTGTTGAATCCAGTTCGGAGTCTGACGTCGCAGCACGTTGTACTTGCAGGATGCTCTGCCCCCCCTCTACCACCGGAGTCCAGATACGCCCCTGCTTTGCAATATGTCTATTATTAAGATTAGCAAAATTTCTTTGTACGATGAGTTTTATGGGGAAATGTCCTTGCTGTGCTCTGCATCCATTGTTGGTGGAAGGCCAGGAGGTTCTCTGGATGTGGAATGTATTTGGCTTCAATACCATATGTGTGATGGAGGACCGTGGCTCAGTGGGAGCTGAAGAAGAGTGTGCAGTTTCTTGTATTACCCTTAGCTCTCAATTGGCCACTGAAGCCTGCATTGCTACCCTCATTGAAGTAATTGGGAGTGAGCTAGAGGTAGAGCATGGGGTGGGGTACGGGCAAAGCATGGGTGCATTAGGTGACTGTTTTTTTTCTACTACTACTGTTTAGCATTTCTATAGCGCTACAAGGCATACGCAGCGCTGCACAAACATAGAAGAAAGACAGTCCCTGCTCAAAGAGCTTACAATCTAATAGACAAAAAATAAAGTAATCAAATCAATTAATGTGTACAGGAAGGAGGAGAGGAGGGTAGGTGGAGGCGAGTGGTTACGAGTCAAAAGCAATGTTAAAGAGGTGGGTTTTCAGTCTAGATTTAAAGGTGGCCAAGGATAGGGCAAGACGTAGGGGCTCAGGAAGTTTATTCCAGGCGTAGGGTGCAGCGAGACAGAAGGCGCAAAGTCTGGAGTTGGCAGTAGTAGAGAAGGGAACAGATAAGAAGGATTTATCCATGGAGCGGACTGCAATGGAAGGGGTGTAGGGAAGGACGAGTGTGGAGAGATACTGGGGAGCAGCAGAGTGAGTACATTTATAGGTTAGTAGAAGACGTTTGAACAGGATGCGAAAACAGATAGGGAGCCAGTGAAGCGACTTAGGAGAGGGGTAGTATGAGTAAAGCGACCCTGGCGGAAGACGAGACGGGCAGCAGAGTTTTGAACCGATTGGAGAGGGGAGAGGTGACTAAGTGGGAGGCCAGCAAGAAGCAGATTGCAGTAGTCCAAACAAGAGGTGACAAGGGTGTGGATGAGGGTTTTGGTAGGGTGCTCGGAAAGAAAGGGGCAGATTTTACGGATGTTGTAAAGAAAGAAACGACAGGTCTTGGCGATCTGCTGGATATGAGCAGAGAAGGAGAGAGAAGAGTCAAAGACGACCCAAAGGTTTTGAGCTGAGGAGACAGGGAGCTCATCTGGCTGGTTTGGCTTCCATGGACTTTTGTCCTAAATGTTCAGCCGCAGGGGCTTCACTGGGACATTTATTTTAGACTTGCCCCATGGTTCTGGCCTTTTGGAAGCAGCTTCTGGCTAGGATTTCTATTTGGTGGTCCTGCAGACTTCATCTGGAAGGATCCTAAAATCCTATTTGGGAGTTTCAAATTAAGCAGCCTGTGCCTGGGGGGCATGAAAGGTTTTCTAGGCTGGGCAGTGCTTTTGGCTTAAAAAAAACAACCTATTTTGATTGCCTGGCTCTCCCCACCTCTGCCTGATCTACAACCCATCTTGCAACTACGATTGGAGTGTGTGGATGTACACGATTTCAACTCCCCTGCAGGTTTGACATTTCAACCAGTTTGGGAGTGCTTTAGACTCCTGTGGAATCTAGCAGAATCTGTCATGTTGGTCACACATGCAAAACTCAGGCCCCACCAAACATAGAACAAGAAACTACAAATTAGAAATAGAAATACTTATGCAGACTGTACTGGAAACGCCAAAAGGCCAGGATTGTGCATGCCATCCAACACTGTAAAAATAGAAACAGAATGACTTTCATCTTGTACTGAGTAAAATACAATGACAACAAAGGTACACATTTCCCAAAGTTGACAAATTTGATATACTGAAAATGAAAATAAATGCATTTTTCTACCTTTATCTTTGCATTTTATTTTTCCAATTGTGTTGGTACCACACTCTCCTCTGCTGTCCTGTTTTCTCTTTCCAGTCTGTTGTACTTCTGTTTCTCCACTCTCCTCCTTATATATATCTGTGACATATTGATCTTTCCCTTTTTAGCTCTACTGTTTTTTTTTTCTGCCTCACACTCAAATTTCATCCTTTATCACCATCCAGTTCCCAGTCTCCTTTTTACCTTTCAGTTGTCTATTTTTCATTTCCTCCCTAATCCTCCTTTTTCATGTCTTTCATGCCTTCTGCAGCCTCTTGTTCCTGTCTGTCTTTTTCCACTCCCCATTTTCACCCTTTGAAATCTGAGCTGCTTTCTTGTCTAATACCCTTAAAAGTAGGGTTACCATATGGATACAGAAAGTGAAAGTGCCTTGTTGCTTTGTAGCTTTTATGAGACATGGGGTAAGGAATAATATATTGTAGAGGCATATATTCGAGTTATTCCCCAAGTTTTCCACGTCATCACTGTGACCCCTGACGCAGGTGCTAGTCACCGAAACACGGCCCGTGTCGGGTCTTTTTGTCAAGGCTCATTCATTAAAGAACTGTGTTCCATTTTTAAAGGCCCGTGGTGCTGTTTTTTTTTGTTTTGTCCAGAAAAAGGAGGACAGATTGAGCCAGTCTGGGTTTTACTTCCATTGCTTTCAATTGAAGGAAAACCCGGACTGGATCAATGTGTCCTCCTTTTTCTGGAGCCATATGGTAACCCTACTTAAAAGGCCTAGTTTGGGAATTGGATTTGATGTACCACCTTTCTGAGGTTACAATCAAAGCAGTTTGCAAATTATATATAAATAATTATTTTGTACTTGGGGCAATGAAGGGTTAAGTAACATGCCCAGAGTCGCAAGGAGCTGCAGTGAGAATGGAAGTCCTTCACTCATTTATTCTGAGCCATCCTTTTTTCTGTCTCTGATTCTATCCTTTCACCACCTCTGCATCTTTATTTCTTCATTTTGTTTTTCTTCTTCCTCATTTCTCCCCCCCCCCCCCCCCCCCCCCCCCCCCCCGGCTTCACCAACACGACATGGTTGAAGCATGCCTAGATTCTTCCATTTCTATCTTCTTCCCCTGATTAGCATAGCCCCTTCTGTCTGCTGCTCCCATCACTTCCATACCTAACATGTCCCCTTTATTTAGCTCTGATGTTGACACCAATGCCATATTTGCTGACCCCAGCCTTTAAATCTGGTGCCCAAGCATCAGAAACAAAAGCAGGCACATAGCCTTGGAGCCCATGGAGACACTAAAAACCTATCTCATACCCATCCTCTCTGACTTTGTTTTCAAGGTGTAGGGATGCAGCAAGTTCTTAATCATGTACATGGGATCAAAGGCCCTATGCCTGCTTCTATTCGTCATTCTTCTTGCTACTATGCCAGCACTTCTCCTGAGGGCCATACCTTGCCCTTCCCTTTGGTATGCTTCTGCTGTACATATACTGTGCTTTTCATAGGTTAAAGACTTAAGACAAGTCATTTTTGTGAGTACATAACAAAATTTTTTGCAGGAGCCTCAATTTTCAGCATTTTGCCACATAAAGGGAAATGTTTACTAAGGAGAAGCATGTTCTTTGAATCCAATGCAGAATAATTTTTTCTAGTACCAAAAGAAAATTTCATGCTCAAGTATTTATATGACTTGTTGTTGAATCATATATTACATAAGTTATTTTGCAGCCCCCTTGTTTCAGTTCATAAGTATTTAATACAGATGTTTGGTTGAAAAAATTACTACCCAGTATGCAAAACTGGAATAATTTTCTTTCTTCCCCCCCCCCCCCCCCCCCCCCTCTCCGCACCCCTTTTGAATAACAAGAGTGCAATAGAATCACTTTTTGGAGCATCGCTAACGGGCATTGCCTATTCCCTCTTTGCGGGGCAACCTCTTACTATACTTGGAAGCACAGGACCAGTTCTAGTGTTTGAAAAAATACTCTTCAAATTCTGCAGGTCAGTAATTTATCATAGCTATGTACAGTTGTTTTCTGATCTGACAGCAGCATGTCGGCAAGGCTGGTCATGAAGTGGGTAATGTTGATATACTCTGGTGCAAGCTTAAAGAATTGTACTTATATGTATATGTTGTTTATAATTTTGTATTTCTGTTAAAGTATATTGGATGGGAATGTTTATAATTTTAGCACAAGGTGTGTGTGTATGTGTATATATATATATATATATATATATATATATATATATATATATATGTGTGTGTGTGTGTGTGTGTGTGTGTGTGTGTGTGTGTGTGTGCGTATATATAGAGCGGCAGGCAAATTAAATTTTTTAATCGCGATTAAAGGTAGGGCATAACCAGCAGTCCATTTGGGGGGGGGGGGGGGGCAGGGATATCATTAGATATCCACATTAGATATCACATTAGATATCATATCTTTGTTGATGAGGATATAGTTGTAATTGTAACTGTCGGTTCTGTGACCTTTATGAGGTGGAGATCAGGCTATCAAAAGTAAAAAAGTAATCTTCTGCACCTGGCTGGGTTGACACTGCTTAATCCAAGAGACCCTCCATGAGGTGGAGATCAGGCTATCAAAAGTAAAAAAAAAAGCAATCTTCTGCACCTGGCTGGGTTGACGCTGCTTAATCCAGCAGACCCTCCTCAAAGTTTTGTAGATCTAATGTGGTAGAGAGAATAAAGAATAACACAATCCAGATAACCAGCTCTATACAGAGGATATCCTGCAGCACAAGACAGATTTTGAGGCAGAGGACGGGGAACATGCAGAAGCAGCTACAGACCATACCAACAAGTGAACAGAGAACGCCAACTGGACAGTTGGAAATAGAGATTCCTATCTTTAATCTATCCAGCATTACCCTGTCCACCACAGAATGTCAAGTATTACAAAAAGGCTTTCTTTCATACCAACTAATCAATAGAATGCATTTCAGACCCGTGTGGATCTTTTCAAATTCATTAGAAAACTCAGTAGTATACCATCCTTTTCAGGTACCACTCCAAGCATTGATTTCTCTGTCGTCAAGAAACAGTCAAAATGGATGCCGCGAGGCCTGATCAACCTGCTTATTCAGACATTTAATAAATTGTATACACCGAGGCATAGAAGCTATGGAGCGTAAGGAAAAACAATGTTTTTATAATCAAACCAAAGATAAGGCAACAGCAGTACAATCACTGGCAGACAATCAATATATATAAATGGCGAGTGTCGTACTCGCAAATGCGCAGTAGAGACCCTCTCTGCCCCGCCCCCGCGTCAATACGTGATGACAAGGGCAGAACAGAGAGGGTCTCTACTCCGCATTTGCGAGGGACACCGCCGTCGCTATCGCTCCCCCCACCCGGAGTCGCCGCCGCCGCCACCCACCTTCCACCCAGTCGGGCCCTCGCTCCGCTATTGAAACAGCGAGGGCACGCAGCACACAGCTCTGCTGAGCTGCCGTCGGCCTTCCTTCTTCTATGCCTTTGTCCCGCCCTCGACGACGTTATGTCACACGAGGGCGGGACACAGGCAGAGAAGAAGGAAGGCCACGGCAGCTCAGCAGTAGAGCTGTGTGCTGCGTGCCCTCGCTGTTTCAATAGCGGAGCGAGGGCCCGACCGGGTGGAAGGTGGGTCGGCGACGGCTCCGGGGGGGGGGGGGGACTAACTCGGAGGGGGAGCGGCAGCGACGAACTCGGCGGCGGGGTGGGGGGCCTTTCACCCCCCCCCCCCCCCCTTCCTATACTAGCCCGTTTTTACGGGCTGAACGGCTAGTACTGATATAAATGTGATTGTGAAACAAAACCTAATCTCTCAGGACATCAATAAGGCTGAGAGAGCACCGAGATGTACTTAAATAGAGGACAACTATAGTCCAAGATGTTAGGCATGATACAGATACTGGAGTATGGTATTCAGAGGATAGCAAAGGGGTACTTGTTTGCCGTTAGTAAAGTGCCAGATTGAAGACCTGAGAGGTCTTTTAGAAGAGATGGATACTGTAGATGGGTTCTGAGAGTGGAGCATAAAGATGTTGCAGGATCATGCAATAGTCTGCCTTATGATCCTGGTAGACCAGTTCAGCCAAGTGGATTGTGATTAAGCCTGCAGATAAAGGTGGGAGGTATCGTCATCTTAGATCGTTCAGACTATATCCATGAAATTGAATGTCAGCTTGAAGACGCCCATAATATTATGTCCATTTACCTTCAGATCCCACACCTACAATACAGATTGAGATCAGGACCATTGTTGAATTTGCATCTAAAGCAGGATATTTGACTTCAAAAAAATCACAACTCCTATTAATTGAAAATCCCATTATTCCAACATATATATAATTCCAAAATTTCTTCCTCAGACCGTATGTACCCACGATTGCCTCTTATATTCGCGATTCATCACACATGATACAACTCCTGGAAGGCTTAGTTGGGAATCATTAATAACATCATTTTATTTATTTATTTTTAGCATTTATATCCCACAATTTCCCACCCACGGGCAGGCTCAATGTGGCTTACAACAGTTTGTAAAAACATACATCAATTCAGCAAACAATCAATCAATTTCTTAGAAGTGTAAGAGAGAAAGGGTACTAGCAAAGAAGGGAAAAAGAAAGAGGAGTGGTAAGCAATATGATGCCTTCACAGAGACAGTTCAGAAGTAAGAGATGCTAGGCGGGATTTGATCGTAAGCTTTTCCAAATAAAAAGGTCTTGAGGCGTTTTTTGAAGGGTGATCAGGAGTAAGTTTCACTAATTTAGGTAGACCATTCCACAAATGAACGCTAATATAGGAGAAGGTGGATGCGTAGGTGGTCTTGTACTTGAGGCCACTATATACTGGGTAATGGAGATTTAGGTACGAACGAGCTGATCTGTGAGAGTTCCTAGGTGGCAAGTTGATAAGCCCCATATATGCTGGGGCTTCACCATAGATGATTTTATGTACCCGAGTGCAAATTTTAAAAGTGATTCGGCCCTTGACAGGAAGCCAGTGCAGTTTCTCACGCAGTGGTCTTGAACTTTCGAATCTCGATGTACCATAAATTAGCCTAGCAGCTGTATTCTGGGCAGTTTGTAGAGTTTTTTTAGAAGCATATCTTTGCAGCCTGTATATATTCCATTGCAGTAATCAAGGCGGCTTAGTGATTGAACTAAGTTGCAAAAGACTTCTCTAGGAAAATAAGGTTTTATACGTTTCAGTTTCCAAAGAGAGAAGAACATGTGTCTGGTGGTAGAGTTCGTATGTTGCTCCAGTGTTAAGTTTCTATCAACAATTACTCCTAATATTTTTAGGTTCTTAGAGATTGGTAAGGCAAACTCAGGAGTGATTAATGTTGGGGGCACGTATTTGTTATAGGGAGAGGAGAGTATTAGGCAATGAGTTTTCTCAGTATTGAGTTTTAACTTAAATGAGTTGGCCCAATCTAGCATAGTGTGTAAACCAAGTCTTATTTCATTGGTTATCTCGCTTAGGTCTTTTTTAAAAGGAATAGAGATTGTGATGTCATCTGCTTAAATAAACGGGTTGAGACCAAGTTTGGATGGGCTGTGGCCAGAGGAATCAACATTATATTGAAGAGAGTTGGCGAAAGTGGGGAGCCCTGTGGCACACCACAGTCTGCCTTCCAAACAGGAGATAAGCTTGAGCTGGAGTTCACTTGGTAGGTTCTTGAGTTTAAAATGCCTTTCAACCATGCTAATACATTTCCACTGGCTCCAAAGTAATCGAGGAGCTGCAGTAGGATGTGATGATTCAGCATGTCAAAAGCGCTAGACATGTCAAATTGTAATAGCAAAATACTCTTTCCTACAGCTATTTCCCTTTTAACGTTGGTCAGGAGTGTGACGTGCACAGATTCAATACTATGGAGTGGACGGAATCCCGACTGTGAGTCAAGCAAAATATTGAACTTGTCCAAATACTCGTTGAGTTGTTTGTTCACCATGCTCTCCATTAATTTTACAAAAAGCGGAATAGATGCAGTCAGCCGATAGTTGGTAAGATCTTGGCATCTTTGGGAATCGGGGTGAGTAAGATGTTTCCATATTTTACAGGGAGCTTTCCTTTACCAAGCATGAAGTTAAAATGTAGCGTCAAATCAGTGAGGAAGCAGTTAGGGGCACATTGGAGTAAGTAGTTCGGGCAAATATCTAGTTTACAAAATTTCCTTGAGAATCTGCGGAACTCCTGCATGACAGAATCAACAGAGAGAGGTGTGAAAACAATCGGTCAACTGGGTGCTCTCCTGTTCCCTGATCCAGACCACTGATAAAATCACTAACGCTTGAATTGTTCTGAGGTAGGGAACTCTGTAATTTTATGAGTTTTTCTTTGAAAAACTTGGCCAGATTTTCAGCAGATGGGACATCTTTACTGGAAGATGTGAGCGTGGTAGTATCCATTAATTTGTGAACAAAAAAGTAGAGATTTCTCGTGTCATTGTAATCCGGGCCTGTTTTGTTTTTGTTACATTTGTAACCCGCGCTTTCCCACTCATGGCAGGCTCAATGCGGCTTACATATTGTATACAGGTACTTATTTGTACCTGGGGCAATGGAGGGTTAAGTGACTTGCCCAGAGTCACAAGGAGCTGCCTGTGCCTGAAGTGGGAATCAAACTCAGTTCCCCAGGACCAAAGTCCACCACCCTAACCACTAGGCCACTAGAGTTTTTTAGATTGCCTAATTGCATATTTGTACATTCTCTGAGATTGCTTCCATGCATTGAGATGATGAGTGTCCTGGTGCTTTCTCCAGGCCCTTTCAAGTCTTCTGCTATTGGTTTTGAGTTTCTTGAGTTTCTTAAGATCATCATTAAACCATGGGGCAGCGACGTTCCTTTTTGTTGTCCTTGTTCTGAGGGGTGCTATGGTATCCAGAATTTTTCTGCATCGTTCTTCCCAGTGTGAGAAGAAGTTTCTGGAATCCACCAGTTCTGGCCAATCTGTCTCGTAGATTGACTGCCAGAATACCTTAGAGTCAGTATAACCTCTTGTATTGTATGTCGTTTGGGTTTGAGTGTGCTGTGGACCTTTTACCTGCCATAAAATGGAACATTTGAGCTTAAAATGATCTGACCAAGGGGTAGCTGACCAATGAACTTTGGTTAATTGCAAATTATGCTTATTGGCTGTCTTGAGAGAGAGGAGGTCAAGAGTGTCCTTTTGAGTGGGTTGCTTGATGATTCCAGCAGGAGAAATCCCAGGAATGGAGAAAGTCCAAGCAGTCACGCGTGTGGTTAGATGAATAGTTTTCTAGATGCAAATTTGTCTCCTAGATTGAGACACTCTGGACATAAAAGCATTATATACAAATGTTCCACAACTCGAAGCACTCATGTTCATCAAAGAGACCCTGAGAGGAAGGAATACACATAAGTGTATTCCAAATCGTCTTATACTCTTGCCAGTATTGCATTGACCAAAAACTATTATTGTTTCTGCAATGTGTATTACCAGCCAATCAAAGGCATAGCTATGGGGGGCATCCATTGCTCCTGACTTAGCAAATCTCTACATAGCCCACTTTGAGGAAACCTTTTTGAAAGAACATCCATTTAAAAATTGTTAAACTATATAAAAGACATATAGACAATATTATCATCATAGGAGTGAAGATACAAACACTTTAGAAAAAAATTTCAACTGGCTCAATTTGCAGGATAGTAATTTAAAATTCAAGATGCACTATGATGGACAAGAAATCAACTTTTTAGACCTACTTATTGAAAAAGATGGAAATCGCTTCAAGACTACTCTTTATAAAAATGTCACTGATCGCAATGCAAGCATATCTCCATTATATAACAGTTACCATCATCAAATGCTTAAGAAAAATCTACCTTTATGCCAGTTTCTTCGGCTAAGAAGACTTTGCACTGACTTTGAAGATTTTCAAAAAGAAGCAAGGAATATGAAATGAAGATACAAAAATAGAAGTTATCCCAAGCAATACATACAATCAGGGTTCAATAGGGCTAGCAAAGAAGATCATAGAATCCGAATCCTTGTGAAGTCTACACGTGATAGAGTATCACCCGACATTGTTTGCACATTAAGGTTCTCATACTTAGCAGGATATATTCAGAAGATCATTTGAAAACACTGGCATATACTTGAGGGACATGCCTGTTTCAAAGACAAGCGCATTATAATTGCATACGCGAGAGACCAGAATCTCAAGGAAAAACTGGTCCCATCATATCTCCCTGAATTACAAAATAATGACACCATTACTTTGGGACACACCAAATGTGGGAGATGTAGTGTGTGCAAACACTCTTTAGAGATATCCACATTCATACATCCTCAAACCAACCAGAAATACAAACTTAATCATACGTCCAACTGTACTTCCACCAATGTTATCTACATTGTTGTATGCCCATTCAAATTACTATATATTGGCAAAACTACAAGGATGGTCAAAACAAGAATTATGGAGCATCACAATAACATCAGTAGAAAGAATGAATCAGCCCCTCTGGTAGCACATTTGGAGACAGCAACACAAACAGTAGAAGATTTGAAGTTTTTCATCTTCAAGACGTTTAAAAGTAACTGGTAGAGGAGAAATATAGATCAGACACTTCTTAGAGAAGAACAGACACTAATCTTCTCTTTTAACACCCTTACTCCCTGTGGTCTAAATGCAGATATTGACTTATACACCTTTCTTGTAAATTATGATAAAATATCTTTAGATTCAGATACAGTCTATCCATATTTTTCATAGTCTTTTCCGGAATTATCATATGATCGTAGTCCTATATAATACAGTTCGTATATATTCATTCATGTGTAATTTACACAATGTTTTCCCACAGATTAAGGCCCCTCTTTTCTTAAGCAAGAATTTGCATATTATAATAAGGTTATTATAATCATTATGAGGGAACATAAGTATTGCCATACTGGGACAGACCAAAGGTCCATCAAGTCCAGCATCCTGTTTCCAACAGTGGCCAATCCAGGTCACAAATACCTGGCAAGATCCACCAAAAAAGTACAAAACAATTTATGCTGCTTATCCCCGAAATAGTGGATTTTCCCCAAGTCAAATTTAATAATGGTCTATGGACTTTTCCTTTAGGAAGCTGTCCAAACCTTTTTTAAACTCTGCTAAGTTAACCGCCTTTACCACATTTTCTGGCAATGAATTCCAGAGTTGAATTACATGTTGCGTGAAGAAAAATTCTCTGATTCGTTTTAAATGTACTACTTTGTAGCGTCATCGCATGCCCCCAAGTCCTAGTATTTTTGGAAAGAGTAAACAAATGATTCACGTCTACCCGTTCCACTCCACTCATCATCTTATAGACCTCTATCTTATCTCCCCTCAGCCGTCTTTTCTCCAAGCTGAAGAGCCCTAGCCGCTTTAGCCTTTCCTCATAGGGAAGTTGTCCCATCCCCTTTATCATTTTTGTCACTCTTATGTGCACCTTTTCTAATTTTTCTAATTTGAGATGCAGCGACCAGAATTGAACACAATATTCGAGGTGCGGTTGCACTATGGAGCGATACAAGGGCATTATAACGTCCTCATTTTTGTTTTCCATTCCTTTCCTAATAATACCTAACATTCTGTTTGCTTTCTTAGCTGCCACAGCACACTGAGCAGAAGGTTTCAACATATCGTTGACGACGACACCTAGGTCCCTTTCTTGGTCAGTGACTCCTAACGTGGAACCTTGCATGACGTAGCTATAATTCGGGTTGCTCTTTCCCACATGCATCACTTTGCACTTGCTCTCACATTAAATGTCATGTGCCATTTAGACGCCCAGTCTCCCAGTCTTGTAAGGTCCTCTTGCAATTTTTCACAATCCTCCCTCAATTTAACTACTTTGAATAACTTTGTGTCGTCAACAAATTTAATTACCTCACTAGTTACTCCCATCTCTAGGTTATTTATAAATACGTTAAAAATCAGCGATCTCAGCACAGACCCCTGGGGAACCCCACTAACTACCCTTCTACATTGAGAATACTGACCATTTAACCTACTCTCTTTTTTTCTATCTTTTAACCAGTTCTTAATCAACAATAGGACACTACCTCTTATCCCATGACTCTCCAATTTCCTCTGGAGTCTTTCATGAGGTACTTTGTCAAACGCCTTCTGAAAATTGAGTACATTTCTGTTTTCTCTCAGCCTTATTGATGTCCTGAGAGATCAAGTTTTGTTTCCCAATCTCATTTTTTCTGTTGATGTGATACCATCAACTCAGAAGTCTCTTGTTCTTGAAGCCACCATTTGAGCTGACAGAATCCTGATCACTTACCTAACATTGAAAGTTTTTTTCCTAGTGGTAATTTGATTTGGCTAGAACAGTGGTTCCATAACCTGGTCCTGGAGACACCCCAGCCAATCGGGTTTTCAAGATGTCCACAATGATTATTCAAGAGAGCAATTTGCATGCAGTGGAGATAATGCATTCAGATCTCTGTTATGAATTTTCATGGTGGATATCCTGAAAACCCGACTGGCTGAGGTGCCTCTAGGACCAGGTTTGGGAACCACTGGGCTAGAAGAATCAGTGAACTTCAAGTCTTAGTGTAGTAGAGCAGTGATTCCCAAGTCCAGTCCTGGAGTACCCCTTGCCAGTCAGGTTTTCAGGATATCCACATAAATATGCATGAACTTGATTTGCATACACTGCCTCCATTATATGCAGATCTGTTTCATGCATATTCATTGTGGATATCCTGAAAACTTGACTGGCAAGGGGTACTCAACGGCTGGACTTGGGAAACACTGTAATAGAAGATTAGTCTAATGAAACAATGAGCTGAGGACCAGGAAACCCCAGTTGAAATCCCACTGTGGCTTCTTGTGATATAGAGCAAGTTACTTAACCTTCCATTGCCTCAGGTACAAACTTAGAGTTTCTTTTATTAAGCTCTGGTAAATCTTTTATTAAACTCTGGTCTTAGCACACCCTTACTTTGGTCTCTCCCGCACTAAGGCCATTTTTACCACAGCTGTAAAACAAAAATGCCTTTTTTTCCCTTTTTACTCCATTAATAGCCATGTACTAATGTTACCACTATTGCACTAACCAGTTAGCATGCGGAATGTAGATAAGTTAACTGGTTAGTGCAGGTACTCTCTGCCTCTGACACTCCCCCCCCCCCCCCCCAAAAAAAAAAAATTATTTAGCTTGACACAGTAGCACATCCTTCAATAGTCTTCTGTGTTAGCACCTAATGCAGCTTACTAAAAAGACCCTTTAGATTGTAAGCTGTCAAGAGACATGAGAATAGCTATTATACATGAATGTAGCTCACCTTGCACTACAGCCGATAAAAAGGAGTGAACTAAGACCAAAATCCCCTTCTTTAGTCACCTATGAGTCTTATTAACAGTTTCATCATAAGGTATCTCTATAATCATCCTAAACTTCTACCAAAGGTAGTTAATCCTCACTTTAATATTCCCTTATCTCTTGTTTGTCCTGTTTGTCTGTCCTAATTAGATTGTAAGCTCTGTAGAGCAGGGACTGTCTCTTCATGTTCAAGTGTACAGCGCTGCGTATGTCTAGTAGCACTATAGAAATGATAAGTAGTAATAGGAATCTTTGGGATTCTGGAATCTTGCTACTCTTTGGGATTCCAGAATTTTGATACTCTTTGGGATTCCGGAATCTTGCTATTCTTTGGGATTCTGGAATCTTGCTACTCTTTATCCTTATCCCTTATTTGTCCTGTTTGTCTGTCCTAATTAGATTGTAAGCTCTGTGGAGCAGGGACTGTCTCTTCATGTTCAAGTGTACAGCGCTGCGTACGTCTAGTAGTGCTATAGAAATGATAAGTAGTAGTAGTAGTAGATGGTATGTAGTACTATCCCTTCAATACCATTAATCATTGCACTTTAAACATAAGCACAAGATGTCCCTTCAGACTCTGAACTGTAAACTAGCTCTTGCTTATCTTTTAAGACCAGAATATTTTAGAAAGTCTGTGCAGATTTGTCTCCTTCATTACCAGGAAACATACACAGGTAATTGGCTAGCATTCTATATTCAGCTGTTGTGATCAGACTGGTATTCTTTAATCCAATATAGTTAAACCTCATTAAATCAGAACCTCTGTTGGCTAACCATAGTTTTTAAAATCTGCTTTGTTAGACCAAGTAGCTGTTCTACAAATGCACTCTGCTTTACCCTTTCACATGGTACTATGGAAGTGTATTAAATCAAGCAGTAGTGAGCATTCTGTGGTTTATTTAACCCTTGCATCATATGAAGGAGCTTCTTGTCAATACTGAAACATTTTATTTATTTATTGTGAACACTTATATCCCACAAAATCCCACTGAGGCAGGCTCCATGTGGCTTACAACATTCAAGGAAAAGAATAACATAGTAATTCTAGAACAACAGAGATTCTCCGAGGACAAGCAGGCTGCTTGTTCTCACGACTGGGTTGACGTCCGCGGCAGCCCCCACCAACCGGAAAAAGCTTCGCGGGACGGTCGGCACGCAGGGCACGCCCACCGCGCATGCGCGGCCGTCTTCCCGCCCGTGCGCGACCGCTCCCGCCAGTTACTTTTTTCCCGCGACTGAGAGAGTCGTGTTTTTGCAACTCTCTCGTTTCAGCCGCCGGAATTTTCGACCGCGTTTACGCGGGTCGTCGCTCTTGGCCCTTTTGGCCTCTTCTTCTTTCAGTTTTCGTTTGTTATCCAAAAAAAAAAAAAAAAAAAAAAAGAATTTTGCGCGTGTGGAGCACGCGCTCCTCCTTTTTCCCTCGCTTTCTAGCGGGGACGCCTCGTTGCGGCCTAGTGGCCGCTCGGTCGGTTTCAATTTTCGTGGTGTGATTTTAGCCACCATTGCCGACTTTGACTTCGCCGACGCGATTTTTCCGTCGATGTCCTCGAAGGTCCCGAGTGGATTTAAAAAGTGTGGTCGCTGCGGCCGGCCGATCTCGCAGACCGACACCCACGCTTGGTGCCTCCAGTGCCTCGGGCCGGAGCACAATCTCAAGTCGTGTGCTTTGTGTCTCGGTCTCCGGAAACGGACTCAGGTTGCGAGGCAAGTTCTGCGGGACCGTCTTTTTGGAACTTGCGCCGGCCCCTCGACGTCGACCTCGACGGCATCGGTATCGAAGGCCGGTTCTTCGGTACCGGTATCGATGCCCGAGACATCGGCACCGATGGCAGCGACCCCAGGAGAACAGGTCCCGTCGGCCCGCCGGTCCGCCGGCGAGAGTGGGGTAGAGAGACCGCGTGGGCAGTCGGCCCCGGTCACTCCCTCAACTCGTGAGCCACGGGACCGAACCCTGTCGGACCCGGTGCCTCGAGACCGAGGGGGATCGACCTCCTCCTCCTCCATGCCCTCCGGCACCGGTGACGTGCACCGGAAGAAGGACAAGAAGCGCCGTCACCGGGAGCCCTCGGTGCCTGAGGAGGTGTCGACGCCGAAGCGTCATCACAGAGAGGAGAGATCTCCGTCGGTGGTGGAGGTACCGACGCGTCGGGGTTCCGGCACCTCGGTGCCGTCTCCTGGCCCCCAGCAGCTTCTGGCACCGACACCCTTGCCGGCCCCACCGCCTTTCTCGGCAGCGGGCCTGGACGAGTGCCTCAGAGCCATCCTTCCGGGGCTCCTGGAAGGGCTGATGCGCCAGGCTGTGCCGGCGCCGGGGGTGCTTGCGCCCTCGGCGCCGATGACTGTGGCGCCGGCGAGCTCTAGCCCGGCGCCGGGGCAGTCGACACCGCCGCCGCTTGCGGTGCCGGTCTCGACAGCCACGCAGGTGGAGTCCCCGTCGACGTCGATGGAGGGAGCTCCGTCCCCGCCGGCGCGGGAGTCCACCGCTCGACGACACCGAGGCCTCGGTGCCTCGACGTCGAGCCGGGCCCGGTACCGGACTCAGCTACATGAGCTAATGTCCGATACCGAGGATGAGGACTCGTGGGGGGAAGAGGAGGACCCGAGATATTTCTCCTCAGAGGAGTCTACGGGCCTTCCCTCGGACCCCACGCCGTCACCGGAGAGGAAGCTCTCACCTCCTGAGAGTCTCTCCTTTGCCTCCTTTGTGCGGGATATGTCTATAAGCATTCCCTTTCCCGTGGTCTCTGTGGAAGAGCCGAGGGCCGAGATGCTCGAGGTCCTCGACTATCCATCACCACCTAGAGAGTCCTCCACGGTACCGCTGCACAATGTCCTGAAGGAGACGCTGCTCCGGAACTGGGTGCGACCATTAACTAATCCCACCATTCCCAAGAAAGCAGAGTCCCAGTACAGGATCCACTCTGACCCAGAGCTCATGCGGCCCCAGTTGCCCCATGACTCAGCGGTCGTGGATTCTGCTCTCAAGAGGGCACGGAGTTCGAGGGATACCGCCTCGGCGCCCCCGGGGCGGGAGTCTCGCACTCTGGACTCATTTGGGAGGAAGGCCTACCAGTCCTCCATGCTCGTGACCCGCATCCAATCGTACCTGCTCTATATGAGCATCCACATGCGGACCAATGTGCAACAGCTGGCGGACCTGGTCGATAAGCTCCCGCCGGAGCAGTCCAGGCCTTATCAGGAGGTGGTCAGGCAGCTGAAGGCGTGCAGAAAGTTCCTGTCCAGGGGGATTTTTGACACCTGTGACGTGGCATCTCGTGCTGCGGCCCAAGGTATAGTGATGCGCAGGCTCTCATGGCTGCGTGCCTCTGACCTGGACAACCGCACCCAGCAGAGACTGGCCGACGTCCCTTGCCGGGGGATAACATTTTCGGTGAGAAGGTCGAGCAGATGGTGGACCAACTGCATCAGCGGGAAACCGCTCTCGACAAGCTCTCCCACCGGGCGCCTTCAGCACCCGCCCCCACGGGTGGGCGTTTTTCCCGGGCACGGCAGGCTGCACCCTATTCTTTTGCAAAGCGTAGGTACAACCAGCCGGCCCGAAGGCCTCGTCAGGCACAGGGACAGCCCCAGCGCGCTCGTTCTCGTCAACAGCGTGCGCCTAAGCAGCCCCCTGCGCCTCCACAGCAAAAGCCGGGGACGGGCTTTTGACTGGATCCACGGGAACATAGCCGCCCTACAAGTGTCCGTACCGGACGATCTGCCGGTCGGAGGGAGGTTAAAATTTTTTCACCAAAGGTGGCCTCTCATAACCTCCGACCAGTGGGTTCTCCAAATAGTGCGGTGCGGATACGCCCTGAATTTGGCCTCCCTGCCTCCAAATTGTCCTCCAGGAGCTCAGTCTTTCAGCTCCCATCACAAGCAGGTACTTGCAGAGGAACTCTCCGCCCTTCTCAGCGCCAATGCGGTCGAGCCCGTACCACCCGGGCAGGAAGGGCAGGGATTCTATTCCAGGTACTTCCTTGTGGAAAAGAAAACAGGGGGGATGCGTCCCATCCTAGACCTGAGAGGCCTGAACAAATTCCTGGTCAAAGAAAAGTTCAGGATGCTTTCCTTGGGCACCCTTCTGCCAATGATTCAGAAAAACGATTGGCTATGTTCCCTGGATTTAAAGGACGCATACACTCACATCCCGATACTGCCAGCTCACAGACAGTATCTCAGATTCCGCCTGGGCGCACGGCACTTTCAGTATTGTGTGCTGCCCTTTGGGCTCGCCTCTGCCCCACGAGTGTTTACAAAGTGCCTCGTGGTGGTAGCGGCCTACCTACGCAAGCTGGGAGTGCACGTGTTCCCATATCTCGACGATTGGCTGGTCAAGAACACCTCGGAGGCAGGAGCCCTCCGGTCCATGCAGTGCACTATTCAACTTCTGGAGCTGCTGGGGTTTGTGATAAATTACCCAAAGTCCCATCTCCAGCCAACTCAGTCTCTGGAATTCATAGGAGCGCTGCTGAATTCCCAGACGGCTCAGGCCTACCTTCCCGAAGCGAGGGCCACCAATCTCTTGGCCCTGGCTTCGCAGACCAGAGCGTCTCAGCAGATCACAGCTCGGCAGATGTTGAGACTTCTGGGTCATATGGCCTCCACAGTTCATGTGACTCCCATGGCTCGTCTTCACATGAGATCTGCTCAATGGACCCTAGCTTCCCAGTGGTTCCAAGCCACCGGGAATCTAGAAGATGTCATCCGCCTCTCCACCAGTTGTCGCACTTCACTGCTCTGGTGGACCATCCGGACCAATTTGACCCTGGGACGTCCATTCCAAGTTCCGCAGCCCACGAAAGTGCTGACGACGGATGCATCTCGCCTGGGGTGGGGAGCCCATGTCGATGGGCTCCACACTCAGGGTCTGTGGTCCCTCCAGGAAAAGGATCTGCAGATCAACCTCCTGGAGCTCCGAGCGATCTGGAACGCACTGAAGGCTTTCAGAGATCGGCTGTCCTGTCAAATTATCCAAATTCGGACAGACAATCAGGTTGCAATGTATTACGTCAACAAGCAGGGGGGCACCGGATCTCGCCCCCTGTGCCAGGAGGCCGTCGGGATGTGGCGTTGGGCGTGTCGGTTCGGCATGCTCCTCCAAGCCACATACCTGGCAGGCGTAAACAACAGTCTGGCCGACAGACTGAGCAGAGTCATGCAACCGCACGAGTGGTCGCTCCATGCCAGAGTGGTACGCAAGATCTTCCGAGCGTGGGGCACCCCCTCGGTGGACCTTTTCGCCTCTCAGACCAACCACAAGCTGCCTCTGTTCTGTTCCAGACTTCAGGCACACGGCAGGCTAGCGTCGGATGCCTTTCTCCTCCATTGGGGGACCGGCCTCCTGTATGCTTATCCTCCCATACCTTTGGTGGGGAAGACCTTACTGAAGCTCAAGCAAGACCGCGGCACCATGATTCTGATAGCGCCCTTTTGGCCCCGTCAGATCTGGTTCCCTCTTCTTCTGGAGTTGTCCTCCGAAGAACCATGGAGATTGGAGTGTTTTCCGACTCTCATTTCGCAGAACGACGGAGCGTTGCTGCACCCCAACCTTCAGTCTCTGGCTCTCACGGCCTGGATGTTGAGGGCGTAGACTTCACTGCGTTGGGTCTGTCTGAGGGTGTCTCCCGGGTCTTGCTTGCCTCTAGGAAGGATTCCACTAAAAAGAGTTACTTTTTCAAGTGGAGGAGGTTTGTCGTGTGGTGTGAGAGCATGGCCCTAGAACCTCGTTCTTGCCCTGCACAGAACCTGCTTGAATACCTTCTGCACTTATCAGAGTCTGGCCTCAAGACCAACTCAGTAAGGAATCACCTTAGTGCGATTAGTGCTTACCATTATCGTGTGGAAGGTAAAGCCATCTCTGGAGAGCCTTTAGTCGTTCGATTCATGAGAGGCTTGCTTTTGTCAAAGCCCCCTATCAAGCCTCCTACTGTGTCATGGGATCTCAACGTCGTCCTCACCCAGCTGATGAAACCTCCTTTTGAGCCACTGAATACCTGCCATCTGAAGTACTTGACCTGGAAGGTCATTTTCCTGGTGGCAGTTACTTCCGCTCGTAGGGTCAGTGAGCTTCAAGCCCTAGTAGCTCATGCTCCATATACCAAATTTCATCACAACAGAGTAGTGCTCCGCACTCACCCAAAGTTCCTGCCGAAGGTGGTGTCGGAGTTCCATCTTAACCAGTCAATTGTCTTGCCAACATTCTTCCCCAGGCCGCATACCCGCCCTGCTGAACGTCAGTTGCACACATTGGACTGCAAGAGAGCATTGGCCTTCTACTTGGAGCGGACACAGCCCCACAGACAGTCCGCCCAATTGTTTATTTCTTTCGACCCTAACAGGCTAGGGGTCGCTGTCGGGAAACGCACCATCTCTAATTGGCTAGCAGATTGCATTTCCTTCACTTACGCCCAGGCTGGGCTGACTCTTGAGGGTCATGTCACGGCTCATAGTGTCAGAGCCATGGCAGCGTCGGTGGCCCACTTGAAGTCAGCCACTATTGAAGAGATCTGCAAGGCTGCGACGTGGTCATCTGTCCACACATTCACATCTCATTACTGCCTCCAGCAGGATACCCGACGCGACAGTCGGTTCGGGCAGTCGGTGCTGCAGAATCTGTTTGGGGTGTAAATCCAACTCCACCCTCCAGGACCCGAATTTATTCTGGTCAGGCTGCACTCTCAGTTAGTTGTTCTTCGTAGGTCAATTTCTGTTGTACCCTCGCCGTTGCGAGGTTCAATTGACCTGGGTTATTGTTTTGAGTGAGCCTGAGAGCTAGGGATACCCCAGTCGTGAGAACAAGCAGCCTGCTTGTCCTCGGAGAAAGGGTATGATACATACCTGTAGCAGTTGTTCTCCGAGGACAGCAGGCTGATTGTTCTCACCTTCCCTCCCTCCTCCCCTTTGGAGTTGTGTTTCATACTTTATTGCTTGTCATTCAACTGGCGGGAGCGGTCGCGCACGGGCGGGAAGACGGCCGCGCATGCGCGGTGGGCGTGCCCTGCGTGCCGACCGTCCCGCGAAGCTTTTTCCGGTTGGTGGGGGCTGCCGCGGACGTCAACCCAGTCGTGAGAACAATCAGCCTGCTGTCCTCGGAGAACAACTGCTACAGGTATGTATCATACCCTATAAGGCAGTAGAGGGGAAGGGAGGGAAACAATAGGATAAAGGGAGGAGGGATTGCAGGAGGTCAAGCAGCAGAGGAGTATGATCGATCACATAGGTAGGTCTTTAGGGACTTCTTGAACAGGCTGTGATCGGATAGCTCTCTTAACGATAATGGTAATGCGTTCCAATAACAGGGACTCATAAAGATAAAAGAGGAGGCAAAAGTAGCTTGTATCTTAAATTCCTGCAGTTTGGAAAATGAAGATTGAGATAGGTGCGGGACGACTTCTCGGAATTTCGGGGAGGAAGGTCAATCAGGCTATACATATAAGCTGGAGCGTCCCCTTAAACAATCTTGTGCGTAAGAGCACAGAGTTTCAATTCAATACATTCTTTAATCGTGAGCCAGTGGAGCTTTTCACGAAGGGGTTTTGCTGCTTCAAACCGAGATTTGCCAAATAGAAGCCTCGCCGCCGTGTTCTGCGCAGTCTGGAGTTTCTTAAGGGTATGTTCTTTGCAGCTGGTGTAAATTCCATTGCAGTAGTTGAAATGGCTCAGGATGAGGGAGTGGATTAGAGTCCTGAAGAGGTCGAATGGCAGGAACTGCTTGATACGCTTAAGAGACCTCATGGAAAGGAACATACACTTTGCAATTGACGATACTTGGAGGTTGAGAGTCAAGTGGGAATCCAGAGTGACCCCAAGAAGCTTCAGACTTGTTGAGATATGGATGGAGAAGTCTAGCGCAGCAATCGTGCCCAGGATAGACTGTTTGAACGGGGAGGAGAGAATGAGGCAATGTGTTTTTTCCTTATTTAGCTTAAACTTAAATGTGCTAGCCCAGTTGACCATAATGGTGAGACTGTTCTGAATGTCCGCTGTGATTTCGGCTAAGGAAGTTTGGAAAGGAATGTAAAATAGTCACATCATCAGCATAGATGTAGGGATTCAGGCCATGGTTGAAAAGGGCTGTTGCCAGTGGGGTTGTCATGATGCTAAAGAGGGTAGGCGAAAGAGGGGATCCTTGAGGAACTCCACATTGCGACTTCCAGGATGGAGATATAGTGGATATAGCGTAAGGAGGAGATTGTGGTCAACCATGTCGAACACACTTGACAAATCAAATTGGAAAAGCAAGATGTTTTTCCCAAAAGACAGTTCCTTCCGAAAGTTGGACAGAAGAGTAACCAGCACTGTCTCGGTACTGTGGTGAGACTGAAATCCAGATTGGGAGGCATGAAGAATTGAAAATGTGTTTAAATAATCAGCAAGCTGGGAATTAACCATGCTCTCCATAGTCTTGACAAGCAATGGGATAGTAACAACAGGGTGGTAGTTAGAAATAATACTAGGCTCACACTTCAGGTCCTTTGGGATTGGTGTTAGGAGAATGTGACTGTAAATTTATCTGTAAAACTGAGCTTAGGAATCACTCATTTGTGTGCCTGATTGAATCATGCTTATTGATTTAGAAAGCAAATTTGTTGACCTATAACAGATATTCTCTATAGACAGGATTAATCAGGCACACAGTCTCACCTGCCTCCCCAGATTCATCATGACTGAGGGGACTGCTGTTGCATTACATTACATTATACTGGACTTATATCCCACTAATACCAAAAATAGTTCCATGCGGGTTACATATTAATTAAGAATGAACCACATGTGTAGGAAGGGCAGTGAATGCTCAGACAGTGAATGCTCAGAAATGTACTCTTGTTCTGAGAAAAATATCTCTAAATGGATTAGTTTTGTGCAAACCATGACAGTATCAACCTCACGTCTAAGCCAAGGTATGTGGAGCTCTGGGAGAACTGTTGTCTCAGCACCATCAAGTATCATCACTCTCACTTACATGCTTCATTAATCCCATTGTCTGGGGGGAAGGGGGGGGGGGCGGCACCTGTAACAGGTAAGCAACTTTGCTGTACCATGTTTTCATGTTGTTCAGATATTTTTACTGCTCTAATTGCCTATTGCTCATGTTTGATCTATTCTTACTGTACACCGCCTTGAATGAATTACTTCAAAAAGGCGGTAAATAAATCCTAATAAATAATAAATATTGACTGCATTTGTTCTGACAGTGCTACATTTGGTCAAAGTGTTTACAGTTTGATAGTATGTGAAGTTGCAATACATTGTACCTAAGATTTGTAGTTAAACAGTTTGTATCTCTGAAATACTTTATTCCATGCAGTAATAAAAGCAGGAAGAAACAGTTAATTCCCCCCTGAGGATCTATTGTTTAGCGCTGCCAAGAGATGGGAAAGGAGAAACTGTGGAACCTACATAATGAGAAATAAAATTCATTGTACCACAAGAGATCAGTAAAACTGGTCTTTTTATTTGAGCAGCATAATATTTCTTGTTAACAAGGAAAGGAGTCTGAGAGATAACATCTCTCTCCTTCCAAGTCCCCCCTGAAGTTTGACAACCCAAATGCTTACATTTATACCCTCAGTCACATAAGAGGTTATTCATCCATCTATACAGAATTCCATAGTATCAGCAAAACATCTTTTTTAAAATGCTGAGCTTAATCTGAGCAAATATGCTAAAAGTCTAAAGTATAAGGGCATAGTACAGTGGCAAAAGCCTGTTACGTATCATTTCTCAACTACTTTTAATAATAGACTAACGTTTATAACCTCTTCTCTTAAGTTAAACACAGAGTATGATTTACTTTTCCAAAAGAAGATGCCTTTCACAAGTGCTGGTCAGTTTCAGACCTTTATTAACCTCTAAATGTCTTTCTTTGTCAATATAGAGGTCTGCAGTAACAATGACTTCTACTGGTACATTCTGGCCATCTAGTCAGTGGAATCTATTAAGCTAGCATTTGCCAATAACTCATTTAAGACAAATTCTAACATTTTAAAGACACAAATGTAAACTCTAACTTTACCAATTCCACAAAGCAATTTTAGGTTATTTATACAAGATTTTTAAAGCAATCTGCCTGATACAGCTGAGATAAGTAAATATAGGCATGAATAATTACTGCTTGATAATGCACCACTAAGAAGCACATGATTACCATTTATAGCGAAATTACAAGGAACATGGGTGAACTTTTTTTTCTGTTGTGAATTTATATAGATTTTCATCAAGATCATTGATATTAACAAATGATTATATGTGTGAATTTAATACACAGACACATATATACTAATTGTATGATGAGCATTTAACTCCTGCAAGATTGCAGACCACTTTTTTTCACATGGCTTATGTAATGTTCTTAAACAGAGACTATAGGCTTTCATACCTGCCCCTGCGTACCAGCATCGGTCTATGGACTTCGTTTTTCTGCATATTATTGGTTGCAACAGACGCAAGCAGTCTGGTGTGTTACATCACTCGATTTACAGAGGAGGCTTTTGCAGCTCTCATTTGCATCATATTTATTTATGAAGCTTTGGAGAAACTTTTCCATCTAGGAGAATTGTATGCTTTCAACATGCACAATGATTTGGATCAACTGACTAAGTATCTGTGAGTATATTAATACTAAGCTGGAGTCTATCTTGCAGGTAATTGTACTTGATTGTGTGCAAGGAAGTGGTTATAAATTTAAACTGTGTGACTCTAATGTATTGCTTTTTATTTTTTTACAATTTTCAGAATCTTGTAAGAACTGTCATACAAAACATTTTGAGAAAATTAGTCTTAAATGGTTATTTGGTCTCTAAGTACCAAAAATGGATATAAATGTTCACAAAATATCTTGCAAAAGCTTCCCAAGATGTGAACTGAGGAATTAAAGATGGACTTCAATATAACAAAAATAACTTAGCAGGAGAAAAAGACCCCAGACATTGTAAAGAATTCTCACTGTGTTTACTATTTTTTATTTTATTTTATGTTACATTTGTACCCCGCGCTTTCCCACTCATGGTAGGCTCAATGCGGCTTACATGGGACAATGGAGGGTTAAGTGACTTGCCCAGAGTCACAAGGAGCTGCCTGTGCCTGAAGTGGGAATCAAACTCAGTTCCCCAGGACCAAAGTCCACCACCCTAACCACTAGGCCACTCCTCCAAAACGGTGAGAATTCTTTCTTTATTTATTTATTTATTGCATTTGTATCCCACATTTTCCCACCTTTATGCAGGCTCAATGTGGCTTACAATACATCATGAGTTGTGGAAATCTGTCTGAAAAATACATTTAGTATAGCAAAAGGATCTAAGGGCAAGGTGATAATAATAAAACATGATAATATCTTAGCAAGTAATAGAGTAAGACAGTTCTGGTTCCATGTGGAAGAGTTCACATGTGTTAATCATTGTGGTATGTTCTGTCAAAGAGGTGGGTCTTCAGTAGTTTGCGAAAGTTAGTCAGTTCATAGACCGTTTTTAAGTTGCGTGGTAATGCATTCCAGAATTGTGTGCTCAAGTAGGAAAAGGTTGACGCATGTATTAGTTTGTATTTTAGACCTTTGCAATTAGGGAAGTGAAGATTAAGGAATGTGCGAGATGATTTTTTAGCATTCCTGGGTGGTAGGTCTATCAGATCTGTCATGTAGGCTTGAGCGTCACCGTGGATGATTTTATGAACTAGAGTGCATATTTTGAACGTGATGCGTTCTTTGAGTGGGAGCCAATGTAACTTTTCTCGTAGGGGTTTGGCGCTTTCATATTTTGTTTTACCGAATATGAGTCTAGCTGCAGTGTTCTCGGCTGTCTGAAGTTTCTTGATTATATACTCTTTGCAGCCAGCATAGAGTGCGTTGCAGTAGTCTAGATGACTGAGAACCATTGATTGTACCAGGCCGCGAAAAACGGTCCTTGGGAAGTAAGGTCTTACTCTTTTTAATTTCCGCATTGAGTAGAACATCTTTTTGGTTGTGTTTTTCGCGTGACTCTCGAGTGTTAGGTGTCGATCAATAGTAACTCCAAGAATTTTTAGGGTGTCCGAAATTGGGAGGTTCAGTTTTGGTGTGTTAATGGTGGTGAATTTGTTCATGTTGTGTTGAGATGTGAATATTAGGCATTGGGTTTTTTCTGCGTTGAGTTTCAACTGAAATGCATCCGCCCATGATTGCATGATATGTAGACTTTGGTTGATGTCATTTGAAATTTCGTTTAGATCTTGTTTGAATGGGATGTAGATCGTTACGTCGTCTGCGTATCTGTATGGGTTAAGGTTTTGATTTGATAGTAGTTTGGCCAACGGTATCATCATTAAATTGTATAAGGTCGGTGAGAGGGGGGATCCCTATGGAACTCCACATTCAGGTGTCCATGTGGCTGATGTGATCGAGTTAGATATCACTTGATATGAGCGTGTGGTTAGGAACCCCTTGAACCAGTTAAGAACGTTACCTCCTATTCCGAAGTACTCGAGGATGTGTAGTAGAATTCCATGATCGACCATATCGAAGGCGCTAGACATGTCAAATTGCAGAAGTAGTATGTTCTTGCCAGTGGCTATCGTTTGTTTGAATTTAGTCATGAGAGTTACTAGTACTATTTCAGTACTGTGGTTAGATCGGATTCCTGATTGGGAGTCGTGTAGTATTGAGAATTTGTTTAGTTTGTGAGTTGTTTGGTCACCATCCCTTCCGTTAGTTTGGTTATTAGGGGGATGGATGCTACTGGTCTATAGTTGGATAATTCGCTAGCACTTTTCTTTGTGTCTTTGGGTATGGGGGTGAATAGGATATTCCTTTTTCCTTCGGGAAGAGTTCATTTTGTAGCATAAAGTTCAAGTGATTCGTTAGGTCTGTTATAAATTGTTGAGGGGCAGTTGCCATAAGGTTGTTTGGACATATGTCTAATTTGCAATGAGATTTGGCAAATCTTTTGAGTGTTTCGGAGATGAGATCTTCCGTTAATATCTCAAAGTTGGTCCAGGTTCTGTCTGCTGGGTATACATGTATATATGTCTGAGGTCTTTTTCTCCTGCTAAGAGAGTTATTTTTGATGTATTGAGGTCCATCTTTAATTCCTCAGTTCACTTCTTTGGAAGTATTTGAAGTAGTGGGACATTGTGACTTGCCTAAGTGGTAGGATTGAACCAAGGTCTGTCTTTTCAATCCATTTAGTCTAAACTGTATACCAACTTCAGTCAATGATCACAGCTTTTCATCTCTTCTCATATTGTGATTTTTTTTTTTTTTTTTTGAAAACAATATGAACACAAAATAGGAGATGCTCTATAAAAGTTGGGCCCATTCAGCTCATGGGGTGGGGTGTCCCTCCCTCCCAGTTCATGCAAGTCAAATATTTGTCATCCGTGCCAACAATAGCTATGTTACAGATGATATTATTAGACATGTATAGGCTAATAAGTCAAGTGTGATCTGCCCATAACTTGCCATAAGAATAATGATCAGAACCCCATTGTCTCAGCAACTACTGTTGGAAAACACTTGTGTTCCACCTTTGTTCTCAGGTCTTAATTTCTATAGCAGATGTCCTTTCAGTTTTGTTAAAGGTTTTTTTCTAATGTTTCACATATTAATGGTAATGCTGTCCTCTGTATAGCACATAACAAATACAGTCCTTTGCAAAAGTATCCATACCCATAAAATTCAAAATGTATTAAAGTAGGAGGGTTTTTTTTTTACTCAGATATGCAACATACTGTTTACTTTCAATATAAAAAATAATTGAAAAAATATATAGTAACTAAGCACTGTTGGAAAACCAGATAAAGAAGAAATTTTAGATTCCTTACTGATATTTAAAATTATTTGGCAGATGTGTATGTTCTGAGCCTACAAATCCCAGTAATGAGACTCTGAAGATGTGGATGAAGTCTAATAAAACAGTGGATGACATTCCATGGGGTAATTTGACAGTGTCTGTAAGTATTCATATGCATCTTTCTATGTAGCTTGTAATGCCACAGTTTAGGTAGAGAACATTATTTCCCTTTGAAACATTGCTCTTTATGTGGAAAGATTATGCTTCAAGAAGATTTCAGCTATGCATGCACTAGATGGTGAGTCTTAGAGTGCTGCTGTCAGAAATAAGTGCTTGTTCTTGTGGTGTGGTTTGATTTTTAAATGTTTCCAATATTTTTCACAAAATAGAAGTAGGACCAAATTAGACTGTTGAAGATTGTTAGCTAAAAATTGCCTTATTAGTAAATGATAGTGTGCATGAAGGGATTTCTGTAGTAAGAAGTATATTATTGTATGCTCATTCTAGTTTCACCATAGAGGTCATGTTTGTTCTAGCTTGTGAGTTGGTACTAAATTAAGTTTTTGGATTTATGTTGGTTTGAAGGTTTTAAATTTAGGAAGCACATTTTACCTGATCTAGAAAGCATGCATTGGTTGCCTCTGGAATCTTGTGTTTATTTAAAGCCCTGACCCTAGATTTTTAAGGTATGGAAAGGATTTAGACTACAATACCTGAGAGAGAAACTGAGATTCTGTATTTGGTCATTCTGAAATCCAGTAAACTGTCAAATACCAAAAATCACTTTCCCTTGTTTGTGGAATAAGCTATCCCAGGGAATCATTCGCAAGGATGTTATGACGTGGTTTTGACAAATTTTCTTAAGATATAGGAGCCAGACTTGGAGCAACGGGAATTATTTATGCATATTTATAAATCGTTGATCGTTTATTCAGAACTTTCTAAATTACCTTAATTGGCATGCAGGATTAGGCGATACACAATCTAATTTTTTTTCAAATGATTCTTTATTGAATTTTGTATGTAGACATTACAAAAGAGAAAATTTATATGTAAACAATAAAGTAACAGTAACCAAAACAAATAAAGGAAATACAGACTACTGCAAATGCTTCTATACAAAAAAGTGCTAACAATCAGGTCTATAAATTTGTTAGTGGGTTAGTAGAGGTTTTCAGTATAACAGTCATATATAACATTTAAATTTCTCCGAGGACAAGCAGGCTGCTTGTTCTCACTGATGGGTGACGTCCACGGCAGCCCCTCCAATCGGAACACTTTACTAGCAAAGGCCTTTGCTAGTCCCCGCGCGCTCATGCGCATCGCGCATGCGCGGCTGTCTTCCCGCCCGAACCGGCTCGTGTTCGTCAGTCTTCTTTTGTCCGCGCTCGGTACGGTCGTGTTTTCGCCGTGTCGTGCCCCGCAAAGTCGACCTCGCGCGTTCTTCGTGTTGTTTTCAAAAAAAAAAAAAAATCCATTCTGTGTGTGGAAAGAGACTCTTTAGTCTCCGGCGTCGGTGCCGCGTGCGGTGCCGGCTGCCGTCGCCTCCCAGGAAGGCTCCCCGACTACGTCAGTGGAGGGAGCTTCGCCGATGCGGGCGAGGGAGTCTACCTCTCGACGCCCCCATCGTGGACGTGGCTCCACGGAGTCGAGTCGGGCGAGGTTGCAGACACAGGTCCGTGAACTGTGTCTGACACCGAGGGTGAGGCCTCGTGGGAAGAGGAAGAAGACCCCAGATATTTCTCTGACGAGGAGTCTGAAGGTCTTCCTTCCGATCCCACTCCCTCTCCTGAGAGGCAGCTTTCTCCTCCCGAGAGTCTGTCTTTTGCTTCCTTTGTCCGGGAGATGTCTACAGCCATCCCCTTCCCGGTGGTTGTGGAGGACGAGCCCAGGGCTGAAATGTTTGAGCTCCTGGACTATCCTTCTCCACCTAAGGAAGCGTCCACAGTACCCATGCATCATGTCCTCAAAAAGACATTGCTGGCGAACTGGACCAAGCCTCTAACTACTAATCCCCACATTCCCAAGAAGATGGAGTCCCAGTACCGGATCCATGGAGACCCAGAGCTGATGCGCACTCAGTTGCCTCATGACTCTGGAATTGTGGATTTGGCCCTAAAGAAGGCTAAGAGTTCTAGGGAGCATGCTTCGGCGCCCCCGGGCAAGGACTCTAGAACCTTAGACTCCTTTGGGAAGAAGGCCTACCATTCTTCTATGCTCGTGGCCAAAATTCAGTCCTACCAGCTCTACACGAGCATACACATGCGGAACAATGTGCGGCAGTTGGCGGGCTTGGTGGATGCGCTCCCCCCTGAGCAAGCCAAGCCTTTTCAGGAGGTGGTCAGGCAGCTGAAGGCGTGCAGAAAATTCCTGGCCAGAGGGGTGTATGACACCTTTGATGTTGCGTCCAGGGCCGCTGCTCAAGGTGTGGTGATGCGCAGACTCTCATGGCTGCGTGCCTCCGACCTGGAGAATAGAATCCAGCAGCGGATTGCGGACTCGCCTTGCCGTGCGGATAATATTTTTGGAGAGAAGGTCGAACAGGTGGTAGAGCAGCTCCACCAGCGGGACACCGCATTCGACAAGTTCTCCCGCCGGCAGCCTTCAGCATCTACCTCTACTGGTAGAAGATTTTTCGGGGGAAGGAAGACTGTTCCCTACTCTTCTGGCAAGCGTAGGTACAATCCTCTTTCTCGACAGCCTGCGGCCCAGGCTAAGCCCCAGCGCGCTCGCTCTCGTCAGCAGCGTGCGCCTCAGCAAGGCCCCTCGGCTCCCCAGCAAAAGCAAGGGACGAGCTTTTGACTGGCTCCAGCAGAGCATAGCCGACATCCAAGTGTCAGTGCCGGGCGACCTGCCAGTCGGAGGGAGGTTGAAAGCTTTTCACCAAAGGTGACCTCTCATAACCTCCGATCAGTGGGTTCTCCAAATAGTCCGGCAAGGATACACCCTCAATTTGGCCTCAAAACCTCCAAATTGTCCACCGGGAGCTCAATCTTACAGCTTCCAACATAAGCAGGTACTTACAGAGGAACTCTCCGCCCTTCTCAGCGCCAATGCGGTCGAGCCCATGCCATCCGGGCAAGAAGGGCTGGGATTCTATTCCAGGTACTTCCTTGTGGAAAAGAAAACAGGGGGGATGCGTCCCATCCTAGACCTAAGGGCCCTGAACAAATATCTGGTCAAAGAAAAGTTCAGGATGCTTTCCCTGGGCACCCTTCTTCCCATGATTCAGGAAAACGATTGGCTATGCTCTCTGGACTTAAAGGATGCCTACACACACATCCCGATACTGCCAGCTCACAGGCAGTATCTGCGATTTCAGCTGGGCACACGTCACTTCCAGTACTGTGTGCTACCCTTTGGGCTCGCCTCTGCGCCCAGGGTGTTCACAAAGTGCTTGGCTGTAGTAGCAGCGGCACTTCGCAGGCTGGGGGTGCACGTGTTCCCATATCTCGACGATTGGCTGGTGAAGAACACATCCGAGGCAGGAGCCCTGCAGTCCATGCAGATGACTATTCGCCTCCTGGAGCTACTGGGGTTTGTGATAAATTATCCAAAGTCCCATCTTCTCCCAGTGCAGAAACTCGAATTCATAGGAGCTCTGCTGGATTCTCGGACGGCTCGCGCCTACCTCGTCTCGTGGGTGCGAGCGTCACAGCAGATCACAGCTCGGCAGATGTTGAGATTGCTGGGCCACATGGCCTCCACAGTACATGTGACTCCCATGGCCCGCCTTCACATGAGATCTGCTCAATGGACCCTAGCTTCCCAGTGGTTTCAGGCTGCTGGGGATCTAGAAGATGTGATCCACCTGTCCACGAGTTTTCTCAAATCCCTGTATTGGTGGACGATTTGGTCCAATTTGACTCTGGGACGTCCTTTCCAAATTCCTCAGCCACAAAAAGTGCTGACCACGGATGCGTCTCTCCTGGGATGGGGAGCTCATGTCGATGGGCTTCACACCCAAGGAAGCTGGTCCCTCCAGGAACGCGATCTGCAGATCAATCTTCTGGAGTTGCGAGCGATCTGGAACGCTTTGAAGGCTTTCAGAGATCGGCTGTCCCACCAAATTATCCAAATTCAGACAGACAACCAGGTTGCCATGTACTGCGTCAACAAGCAGGGGGGCACCGGATCTCGCCCCCTGTGTCAGGAAGCCGTCAGCATGTGGCTCTGGGCTCGCCGTCACGGCGTGGTGCTCCAAGCCACATATCTGGCAGGCGTAAACAACAGTCTGGCCGACAGGTTGAGCAGGATTATGCAACCTCACGAGTGGTCGCTCAATTCCCGTGTGGTGCGCCAGATCTTCCAGGTGTGGGGCACCCCCTTGGTAGATCTCTTCGCATCTCGAGCCAACCACAAAGTCCCTCAGTTCTGTTCCAGGCTTCAGGCCCACGGCAGACTGGCATCGGATGCCTTTCTCCTGGACTGGGGGGAAGTCTGCTGTATGCTTATCCTCCCATACCTCTGGTGGGGAAGACTTTGTTGAAACTCAAGCAAGACCGAGGCACCATGATTCTGATTGCTCCTTTTTGGCCGCGTCAGATCTGGTTCCCTCTTCTTCTGGAGTTGTCCTCCGAAGAACCGTGGAGATTGGAGTCTTTTCCGACCCTCATCACACAGGACGAAGGGGCACTTCTGCATCCCAACCTCCGGTCCCTGGCTCTCACGGCCTGGATGTTGAGAGCGTAGACTTTGCCTCTTTGGGTCTGTCAGAGGGTGTCTCCCGAATCTTGCTTGCTTCCAGGAAAGATTCCACTAAGAGGAGTTACTTCTTTCTATGGAGGAGGTTTGCCGTCTGGTGTGACAGCAAGGCCCTAGATCCTCGCTCTTGTCCTACACAGACCCTGCTTGAATACCTTCTGCACCTGTCTGAGTCTGGTCTCAAGACCAACTCTGTAAGGGTTCACCTTAGTGCAATCAGTGCATACCATTACCGTGTGGAAGGTAAGCCGATCTCAGGACAGCCTTTAGTTCGCTTCATGAGAGGTTTGCTTTTGTCAAAGCCCCCTGTCAAGCCTCCTACAGTGTCATGGGATCTCAATGTCGTTCTCACCCAGCTGATGAAACTTCCTTTTGAGCCACTGAACTCCTGCCATCTGAAGTACTTGACCTGGAAGGTCATTTTCTTGGTGGCAGTTACTTCAGCTCGTAGAGTCAGTGAGCTTCAGGCCCTGGTAACCCAGGCCCCTTACACCAAATTTCATCACAACAGAGTAGTCCTCCGCACTCACCCTAAGTTCTTGCCAAAGGTTGTGTCGGAGTTCCATCTGAACCAGTCAATTGTCTTGCCAACATTCTTTCCCCGTCCTCATTCCTGCCCTGCTGAACGCCAGCTGCACACATTGGACTGCAAGAGAGCATTGGCCTTCTACCTGGAGCGGACACAGCCCAACAGACAGTCCGCCCAATTGTTTGTTTCTTTTGATCCCAATAGGAGGGGAGTGGCTGTGGGGAAACGCACCATATCCAATTGGCTAGCAGATTGCATTTCCTTCACTTACGCCCAGGCTGGGCTGGCTCTTGAGGGTCATGTCACGGCTCATAATGTTAGAGCCATGGCAGCGTCGGTAGCCCACTTGAAGTCAGCCACTATTGAAGAGATCTGCAAAGCTGCGACGTGGTCATCTGTCCACACATTCACATCTCATTACTGCCTGCAGCAGGATACCCGACGCGACAGTCGGTTCGGGCAGTCAGTTCTTCAGAACCTGTTTGGGCTTTAGGATCCAACTCCACCCCCCGAGGGCCCTGTTTGTTCTGTTCCAGGCTGCACTCTCAGTTAGTTGGTAAATTTTTTAGGTCAATCTCAGTTATGTGCTCGCCGTTGCGAGGCCCAATTGACCATGGTTGTTGTTTTGAGTGAGCCTGGGGGCTAGGGATACCCCATCAGTGAGAACAAGCAGCCTACTTGTCCTCGGAGAAAGCGAATGCTACATACCTGTAGAAGGTATTCTCCGAGGACAGCAGGCTGATTGTTCTCACAAACCCGCCCGCCTCCCCTTTGGAGTTGTGTCTTCCCTTGTTTTGTCTTGCTACATACGGGACTGACGAACACGAGCCGGTTCGGGCGGGAAGACGGCCGCGCATGAGCGCGCGGGGACTAGCAAAGGCCTTTGCTAGTAAAGTGTTCCGATTGGAGGGGCTGCCGTGGACGTCACCCATCAGTGAGAACAATCAGCCTGCTGTCCTCGGAGAATACCTTCTACAGGTATGTAGCATTCGCTATTTGCATCCAACAACAATATTTTAGAGATTCTGTCCCAGATAGATACCCAGATAACAAGAGAAAAAGAATGCCAAACATCAGATATGAAAGAAAATCTCATACATGCTGCAGGTCAAGGTTTAATATACCAGATTACAAAACATTCATATTGTGCTCTGTGTGATTTTTACAGCAAGCTGTATATATATCACTGAAGCTGGAAGCTGCAGCCTAAGCCTCTCCTTTATTTCCCACTTGCCCCCAGCAGCTGCAGGTTTTTTAAAATTATTTTTTATTTTTAAGCAAATAAAATAACAATAATATTATTAAAGTATAAAAATGTACTTTAAGGGCATTTCAGTAACATCACAATATATAGTAACATAGTAGATAACGACAGATAAAGTACCTGTAAGGTCCATCCAGACTGCCCTAGAAGATAAACACATTACAAAGGTATGAGATGATACAACGTATAGTATACCTGATCTTGATTTGTTCATGCTATTTTCAGGGCGGAGACTCTAGAAGTCTGCCCGGACTGTCCATGTTCTAAAACTTCTGACGTCATCAAAGCTGTTGAAAAGCTCCATTCCAGCCCATCCAGATCTATAATTTCCACTTTCGTAGCCTAGGTGGCATGCCTGGAGAATGAAAACACAGATTGTTCATTTTTCTTGTGTACTAGAGTCCAATTCCACCACATTTAGATATTAACAGACAAATTGTCCTTCCAATGTGCAGTTATTAATTTCAATGCTACTGTAATGAGAGAGTCAAAGATTTTCCTTATCTGATAAATCAAAGGAGATGGCTGTGGATTTCCATAAAATGTATTTAGGATGTGACCGAGCTTGAAATTGTAGAAGATCTTGAATTTTTAGACCACACATCTGACCAAAGGTTTTTCAGATTTGGACATTTGAAAATAAGATACATTAGTGAGCTGGGTAGCAGATTGATAGGACTAGCATAGGTCAGAGTTGCTAGAGCCAGATAGTTTGCATTTCCTAGGTGTCCACAGGGCCCTGTGGTATTTAAGTCAGTGATGCTGACCGAGAAGCTCTAGGTCCACAAAGCCACTCTGTGGACCATTTTGAATCTGTGATGGAATCACTAGTGTCTAGGATAGTACCGCATAAATATATACCAAGATATTTTGATCTGTGATAATTTGGTTTTAAATTGGAAAGATATTGTATATTAACATTTTCATGTAAGGGTAAACATTCGGTTTTGGAAAACTGATTAAAGAAAAAATATGGGGGATGGAGGGAATGGTGGTGTATATAAGCAAATCATCTGCTTATAATGATAATTTAACAGTGCATTGTCCATAACAATGCCCTTTATATCTGGCAAGGGTTCAGTAGCAAGGTTGAATAATGGGGATAAAGGGCGCCCCTGTCTAATGCCCCTGGATACGTTTTGTTGTTAGTTAAGATACTAGCTTTAGGTCATTAATATAACAGTCAAATCATTTGAATAATTCTAGGGCAGAATCCAAAATGTTGACGCGTGAGAAAGAGATATCTCCATTCAACCCTGTTGAAATGCTTTCTCTGCATCCAGGGAAAGCGCAACAAACTTATCAGAAGCTTGATTAGCAGTGGGAAGGAGACTGCAGAACAAGCGAGCATTAGTAGCCCTATTGGACATAAAGCCGCATTGATCAGGGTGCACAATGGATGGCAGGATCAATGAGTCTGTATGCCAGGACTTTGGCGTAAAATTTGCTGTCTTCAGATTAATCAATGATATTGGTCTGTAGTTGGTGACTAATGTAGGATCTCTTCCTGGATTGGGAAGAACTACAATCTTGGATTCCATGAAAATACCATCTACTAAATTTCCATCTATAATACCTGAATAAAACTATAGTAGTAAATATGGTAATTGTTTAGAAAGTAATTTATAATATTCAGCAGATAAGCCATCAGGGCCTAGTGCTTTATTCAAGGGGAAAGTTTTGATAGCAAATTTGATCTCTGATAAGGAGATAGGGGATTCTGGCTTTTGAATCTTAGTTGGATCAGGGCAAGGAATGGGCAATTTGTTGAGGAAATCCTCATGACTTCATCTGTAGCATTCAATTTAGTCCCATAGAGAGGCATAGAAATCTTGAAATAATTGCATGATTTCCTCATTTTTAGTAGTTATAATTGGATTGGTAGATTTTTGATTGAAGTTATTTTAGTTTGTCTTTCCTAAGATATGTTGCTGAAAGGCGGCCATTTTTTTTTGTTTTCAGTATAATATCTTGGCACCCAGTGTTATTAGTTGGTGAGAAGCTAATTTGCTGAAGATGGAATTATAGACTGACCTAAGTTTACAAAGGGTCTGAAAAGTTCTATACTTGTGTTTGGAGGCATATAATATTTCTAAATTATGAATCTCTGTTTCTAGGGTTGATAAACCAGATTTATTTTCTTTGTGCCACTTGGCAGTAAATCCAGTGATCGTGTCTCTTATGTAGGATTTTAGAGCATCCCACCAGATTGAGATAGGTGTATCAGATTGGGTTATTGAACAAGCAGTAATCTGGTATTTCTTTGGTAACTGTATCCTGAAATCCAGGGTCATTAACCACTTGAAATCTCCATCCTGGTCTGGAGTGTTCTAAACCCAATGAGGAAAAATATAATCTGATATCAGCATGATTTGAAATTGTAGTGGCTAGTATGTCAGCAGAATCTGTCATTGAAACCACATCATTGGAAACAAGAAAATGCTCAATACGGGAGTGAGATTTGTGTGGAATTGAATAAAAGGTATAGTCTTTCATGTTGGGGTGTAACAATCTCCAAATGTTATGTAGTCCAAGAGATTGCATAGCGCTTTCTCCCAAACCTCCCTTCTCCAGCACACATACCCTCACGGCTCTCTCTCAATCACCACCTCAAATCCTTTCCACTGTATGTATCCTCATAGCTTTCTCTTGGTGACACCACCAGTAGATGTCCGTTTGGAGACAGCCCCCATAATTGAATCCCTTCATACATCTCTCCAGCTTTCTCTACTTGCACATATCTCCTCAGCTCCTGTGCACAAGTACACAGACATTTGGTGCTCTCTATCCGTGCCCCTGTGACCCATAGATGCCTAGTTCTGTCCTTTGCCTCCACTCCTATTGCACACACCCAACTCTCTCTGTCTCCCCTTCCCCCTGCATCCCAGCCTGCTGAGTATCACAAGTGGGAGGAAAGTGGCCATACATAGGGCTCTTAAGTAGACAATAGTAAGAGGATTACCATACAGGACTCCAAGATGCAAGATCACCGAACATATAAAGAGGAATCCAATAAAATTTAAATGGAAATATGTTTGATTTTAACAAAATATTTCTAAAAAGCAAGGAAAAGACCTCAAAACGCCCGACCGCTTACTTTCAGTTTTCAGCGGCTTTAACTGGGGGCGTGGTGTTCATCACTGGTCATAAAAACCTTGCTTGGAAAGAATTATTTTAACTTTTAATTTATTTCCAAATAGATTTTAACAATTTTGCTCTTTTTACAAGAAAATTTTTTTTAATATATTGACAATATCAATGCTAACTTCAAATTTTCTTTGGTTCATAAAAACCTTCACTGATTCTCATAAAGTGCTCTAAAGCAGCTTTACAAAGATAAAGTAAAGTTGAGTACTTATCTGTTGCCCGACGGTGGCCCCATCCGTTTCGCTTGTGGGCTTTTTCAAGGGCTGTGCTTCGACAGGGAAAGCATTGAGAGAATTTTTTTCCTCTCTCTTGATCTGACCATAACTTAGTGCTGCTAAGTTATGGTCAGATCATGAGAGAGGTTTATTATATTTTACATATAACTGTATTGTGTTTTTGTGTGTTTGTTTATGTATGAGGGTTAAATGAAAAGTAATTCCTCCACCTCGATAACCTTTGTTTAAATGAAGATATTGTTTTGAATACAAAATGAAAACAATGTTTGAAACTTGTGCTTTTGTTCACTATGCATGTCTGCCAATGATGGACATGTTTTTGAAAGCCACTACGAAAGAACTGCACATCTAGTCTTTTTCCACCTCTTTTTTTATTTGAGTTGAACAGATTCCTCCAAAGGTTATTCCTTCTGTTTTGGAAAAAAGATTGAAATCACATAGTGCTAAGTGTGGGCTTTTTGGGAGATGGGGTAAAACTGAGACCCATCTTTGAAATTTCTCTAAATGGGTTAGTTTTGCACACACCATGACAGGCATAAACCTTACTTCTAAGCCAGAGCATGTGGAGTATGATCCCAGTTTCTCAAATTCACTTCTAACGCTTACCTTAAAACTTGCATTGTGCCAAAGATAGCTTCCCTCTGGAGTTCATAAAATGTAATTGTATGGAACTTATCCAGGTGAGTTTAAAAACTCTTTGGTTAAGTCTGAAGCCCCCAAGACAATGGGAAATATTTCTAAATCTTTTTGCCACATCTTCTTTGTCTCGCACTGCATTGTTTGGTCCTTAAGAATCTTCTCTCAGTGTGATTCAAAGTAATCACTTGGAACTGATATATCTATGATTAATGCCATCCTATCCAGTTTTCTTGCATCTAGCCTTTTCTGTCTGGATACGGATGTGTGAGCCTAGCATTGTCATGTGGCAACAAAATTTCATTCTTGTTCTTCCGATCATTTGTTCACAGTTTTCAGAATCGCAGTGTAATGCTTTGAGTGATCCTCTAATCACCATTTACGAGTTCATAAACTTTCTTTTGGGAGATTTGTCTGTTACTGTCACGGGTCGTCCATTTCATTTTTGATCACACATCAGCCCTTTCCAGTCCACAATCTGTACATTTTTTGACCTAATGATGCACAGTACTCAAATTAACACAGTCACCACCATAAACAACATACATGCAGTGGTGAATTTAAATTGGAGGGATTCCTTCAACAGTCAGAAATTCTATCATGGCACATTGCTTAAATTGCAAAGCAAGCACTCAGTGCATGCTTCCATTTCACAAGTAATAACAAAATAGCTTCTTCACACACATTTCTCGCCAACTGATGAAATGGAAGAGATTTCAAACAAGTGAACAAGTAGTACATCAGTGCTGCCATCTGTTGATGAATTATGGAGGAGGAGGCGTCACTACTTTCATTTAACCCTTATATATTCTTTTTTAAACTGGTTTGGTTATCTTGTTGAATAAATTGAAAAAGAAACTTTATAAACACTTTTTTTAAAAATTTTCCAGGACTGCAAAATGTTTCATGGGATATTTGTTGGATCTGCATGTGGTCATCATGGCCCTTACATTCCCGATGTTCTCTTCTGGTCTGTCATCTTGTTCTTCACAACATTTTTTATGTCTGCTTTCCTCAAGCAGTTCAAGACCAAAAGTTATTTTCCTACTAAGGTAATCACAAAGTAACTTTGCTTTTCCTTTGCCATTGGATTATTTTTTTTTCATGTTTTTTTATATTGATTAAAACTTACTCTGGAATAGAAAAACTCCCTGCTGGGTGCCTCATACATATGCTTACATTACACTGAGGGGCATAATTGAAAGGGACACCCAAGTTTTGTTGAGGACGTCCTCGCAAAACGTCCCGATGGAGGGGCGGGGAAACCCATATTATCGAAACAAGATGGACGTCCATCTTTCGTTTCGATAATACTGTCGGGGATGCCCAAATCTTGAAATTTTGGTCGTCCTTAGAGATGGTCGTCCCTAGACTTGGTCGTTTCTGATTTTCAGCGATAATGGAAACCAAGGATGCCCATCTCAGAAACGACCTAATGGAAGCCCTTTGGTCGTGGGAGGCACCAGCATTTGTAGTGCAGTGGTCCCTCTGACATGCCAGGACACCAACCGGGCACCCTAGGGGGCACTGCAGTGGACTTCATAAAATGCTTCCAGGATCATAGCTCCCTTACCTTGTCTGATGAGCACCCCAAACCCCCCTAAAACCCACTACCCACAACTGTACACCACTACCATTGCCCTTATGGGTGAAGGGGGGCACCTAGATGTGGGTACAGTGGGTTTCTGCTGGGTTATGGAGGGCTCACTGTTTCCTCCACAAACGTAACAGGTAGGGAGGGGGATGGGCCTGGGTCCGCCTGTCTGAAGTGCACTGCACCCACTAAAACTGCTCCAGGTACCACTGCTGTGATGGACCTGAGTATGACACCTGAGGCTGGCGTAGAGGCTGGTGGGAGGGGGTTAGTGACCACTGGGGAAGTAAGGGGAGGTCATCTCCGATTCTGTCCGGTGGGCATCTGGTCATTTTGGCCACCTTTTTGTGCCTTGGTTGTAAGAAAAACATGACCAGGTAAAGTCGTCCAAGTGCTCGTCAGGGACGCCCTTTTATTTTCCATTATGGGTCGAGGACGTCCATGTGTTAGGCACGCCCAAGTCCCGCCTTCGCTACCCCTCCAATACTCCCCCTTGAACTTTGGCCGTCCCTGCGATGGAAAGCAGTTGGGGATGTCCAAAATCGGCTTTCGATTATACCGATTTGGACAACCCTGGGAGAAGGACGCCCATCTTCCGATTTGTGTTGAAAGATGGGCGTCCTTCTCTTTCAAAAATGAGCCTGATTATATATCAAGACTTCTATTCTACAGTCACCTTCCCAGTTCAATGCAGATTACAAATTTATATCAGTTTATTGACCAGCACCAGAACATAACAATCATTAAAATATCTGTAAACATAGATCATAAGTCAACCTATTTTAAACATAAGTCCTTTAGTAGAAAGAAATAGTTGAAATAAAAATGTCTTCAAAATCTTCCTAAATTTAAAATAGTTTAACTCAGATGCAGGTTGCTGAAGTTTGATACACGACTGAGTATGTTGAAAGACCATATCGTTTAACTACCTTTAAAGTTGGAAAATTGAGTAGCGTGCAATGAAGCTAAAAAGTAGTAAATTGAATACGAATTGGAGAAAATTTTTCTTCATTCAACATGTAATTAAAGTCTAGAGTTCGTTGCCAGAGAATGTGGTAAAGGTGGTTAGCTTAGCGGGGTTTAAAAAGGGTCTGGACAACTTCCTAAAGGAAAAGTCCATAGACTATTATTAAATTGACTTGGGAAAATCCACTGCTTATTTCTGGGATAAGCATCATAAAATGTATTGAATTTTTCTGGGATCTTGCCAGGTATTTGTGTCCTGCATTGGCCACTGTTGGAAACAGGATACTGAGCTTGATGGACCTTTGGTCTGTCCCAGTGTGGCAGTACTTATGTACTTATTTGATTATGTAACATATAAACATAGTAAATGACGGCAGAAAAAGACCTGCATGGTCAATCCAGTCTGCCCAACAAGAGGAAGTTACATCCGTCATGACCACTTGCAACCAACTCTGTCAAAGATGTCAAATATGATGGGGCTTATCCATATAAGATGTTAAATATAATTATGCATGCTTTACCCTTACCTATCTCAGCAACTAGTGACATTTCTTTAATGTCGAAGAAGCTCTATCATAGCACTGAGCCCCAATTTTAAATGACTTGTAACTTATGAAAAAGAGTTTTTGTACAACCAATATAGAGCATATTGCAGTAGACAATATATGCAAGAATAAGAGTCTGGACAATTAACTGAAACAGAGACCTCAAAATATTTTCTAACAGCTCTCAACTTCCTGAGCATATTAAATGATTTCTTACTAAATGTATTTTACTTGATATTCCATTGTAAGTTGACTATCGATTTAAACACCTGATAGTCTAGTAACTGTTTTAGACTTAAACTCTTTCCCTCAAGGGAGTATTAACTCATTTCTCAAACTTACTTGATGGTACCCTTCAGCTTATCTAGTAATTAAATGGGATGCAGTACAGTAGTGAGGTATGGTTGGAGTGTGTGTGTGGTGCTTATTTGTGAGCCAGTATTCTATTGGTTTAGTGGCACCCACTAGACATATAAGTTATTTGTGATCCATGGCACTATACTGAACACCCACCACCAGCAACTGTATATCTTGGGGGTTGCTTTATAAAGAGGGCGCCAACATTTAATCGCCAAGAATGCATACAAATGACCAAAATGCCAGCATATGTGCTTGTATGTATGCACATACATACCAGTATTCCAGCTATTTGCTATTTTGTTAGATGGCACCTAAATGCAGTGGCACAGAGTTTGTAGGTGGGCATACTTGTAGCGGAACATAGTAAAGTGCACAGTTATGCTTCTAAATTATAGAATATTATGATCTACATCTAGCTATGAGCATTTACACCAGCTCTGTAGTTGGTGTAAGAGGTTGCACCTACATTATACACATGTATATTTGTAAAGGGAAGTAGGTGCCTACTTTCCTTTATAGAATAGGTACCAGACAGATGCCTTCTTGGTGCCTAAAAATAAGCACAACTTTATAGAATTAACCTGCTAGTTAGGATAGTCAGTTGCTCTCCGTATAGTTAAGCAGCTTAATTAGGTCACTTTAAACCACTTAACTGTGGATAGTGGCTGAATATTACCACTATCCTTATTCTGTAACCATAGTATATAAATGTAGCACCATTTGCACACTAAGATTACAGTGCTGCCACTTTCATTTATGAATGTAACATTTACATGCATGTTCTGTGCATACTCAGAACATGCTCTATAAGGTGAGCATGCAAATCGCATAGTGCATAAATGCAAGGGGACGTACACAGTGGGGGAGGCACATGGGTGGGACGTTCATGTAGATTATAGATAACTCATCTGTGTGCTAAAGTGCTACATTTAGGTTTGTGCATTTACACCTGCTGTTGACCTATACGTATAGTTGTTAGTGACAAATGCTGTCCACATATATTCGTTGCTGCTCCCTATCTATATAGTGTTACACTGAAAACGCATTTTTGCTTTTTTTTTTTTTTTAATGCTGCATCTGGCATTTATTTTTAAAAGTTTTACTATTGACCTGTGTCTGTCTGTCTGACCCATATGACCAAACAGCTTGTTCAAGGTACAATTATTGTACTATTTCACTTCACAATGTGATAGCCAAAATGTACAGTTGTTAATATTTCTTTTATGGGTTTGTGTTCAGGTGCGATCTACAATCAGTGACTTTGCTATATTTCTAACCATAGTCACAATGGTTGTCATAGACTACCTTGTAGGAGTTCCTTCTCCTAAACTCCACGTTCCTGAGAAGTTTGAGGTAAGAATCAAGGAAAATGACTTGATGTTTACACAAATGAAGAAAGGTACTGTAGACCCTTGAATGTTTGTACACACCTCATATACTTATGTGGTAGACGTGAGGCTGTAGTTGGATGATTTTGCCAATAAGTACTGTAGTTGGAGAAAAGTCATCAAGCTAAGGAGAGTGATAAGTCTTCAAGATCCTCAATTAATTTGTGACTAAAACTAGGAGGCATGCACTGAAGGGAGGAAGATTAGTGCTGTGCACGCCTACAAGTGTAGTCATTCTGCAGCTCCTCAGTATCTCTTCTTTTCTCCCTTCATCCCTTCCCATGAGCTCCAGTCATCTTGTAGGTCACTCTTATTTGTACCCTTCTCCACTGCCAACTCAAGACTGTTCCTTTTATCTTCCTGTGCCAAATGCCTGGAATAGGCTTCCTGAGTCGATACATCATTCTCCGTCTTTGAGGCGGCTTTTTTTGAGGCTACTTTATTTATTTATTTATTTATTTATTTATTTATTGCACTTGTAGCCCACATTTTCCCACCTATTTGCAGGCTCAATGTGGCTTGCAAAGACCTGATTATGGCATCGCCATTTCAGGGTACAAGAGATACAATTGGTGTTACAAAGATATCAAGGAGAGCAAGGTGATATAGTTGAGCAATTATAACAGGAGACAGAATAAGAGAGGAGAGGTGAGGTGTTGTAGTTGGTTATAGATTGTCGTGGTAGGCTTTGTGGAAGAGAGAGGTTTTCAAAGATTTGCAAAAGGTAGTTATTTCGTTAGTTGTTTTCAAATGACTTGGTAGTGCATTCCATAGCTGTGTGCTCATGTAGGAGAAGCTGGACACATGTGTTAGTTTGTATTTTAGTCCTTTGCAGCTGGGGAAGTGCAAATTAAGAAAGGTGCAGGCAGATCTTTTAGCATTTCTGGGTGGGAGGTCCACGAGGTCTAGCATGTATGACGGGGCGTCTCCGTAAATTATTTTTTGAACAATCGTGCAAATCTTGAACGCGATCTGTTCTTTGATTGGGAGCCAGTGTAATTTTTCTCTAAGAGGTTTTGCACTTTCGTATTTTGTTTTTCCAAATATAAGTCTGGCTGCGATGTTTTGGGCAGTCTGAAGTCTCTTGATGATTTGTTCTTTACAGCCAGCGTAGAGTGCATTGCAGTAATCCAGGTGACTCGGTACCATAGATTGTACCAGGTTTCGGAAAATGGCTCTTGGGAAGAAAGGTTTTACTCTCGAGTTTCCACATGGAGTGGAACATTTTCTTAGTTGTGTTTCAACTCTTTAACTGCCATTCACCTATTCCATACCCATGTTTATTTTAATCATTCCCACAATCAATAACCCCTTAACCCCTTATTTGTCTGTTTGTCTTGGAATAGATTGTAAGTTCTATTAAGAACTGTTTCATACGTGTTTTGCATACAGCATTGCATATGTCTAGCAGTGCTATAGAAGTTAATAGTACTGTAGTAGAGGGAGAAGAGTGGAGTAAAGATACAGACCATGGAGTTGGGGAGGGGTGACTTGGTTAGGGCTAGCAGTGGGCAGCCCTGGAGTTATTGCTGGCCTCGCTCAGTGGTCGCTATGCCCCTGGTCCCATAGCTCTATGTTGGGTATTTCTGTTACTGCATACAATAACTAAGTATGTAGTTACATATGTTTGTTGAACGGAGACAAGAAGATAACTTTGTATAGATTGTTTGAATGGGGAAACAGACTCTAGAGAGTTGCACGGGGACAGATATCTTACTCATCCCCGTCCGTCCCTGCTGGAATCTTACCCATCCCCGTAAGAATTTAACCTGTCCTAACCCGTCCCCACCCATCCCCACAAGAATTTAATGGGACATAAAGAGAAAATTCTGGCCAGCTCTCTGTCTCTCTCTGGATTTGAGCAGGCAAAGAAGGAATGGAAGTTGGAACACTTTGGTGTGCACATGTAAGATTTGTCTCTGATTCACTGGCACCGTGTGTTGACAGGAAGCCACATGCACGCGCCAGTAGGTTAGGTGACATCTGATGCTCGTGCCTGTGTCATAGCTGAGGTCTGCGCATCAGCCCAGGAGCAAAGAAGATTCATAGTAGCATAGTGTCAGCAAATAAAGACCTGAACGGTTCATCCAGTCTGCCCAATATTCACACTCTATCAATTTATGATTAAATCAACAAGTATGATATTATATATTTGATTATGGCCTTTCTTTGGTGTTTCTGGGACATAGAGCATAGAAGTCTATCCGGCCCTATCCTTATGTTCCAACTGCTGAAGTTGCCGTAGAAGCCCTCTCCTCATTTGTGGGACACAGACCGTAATAGTCTGTCCAGCACTGCCCTCATGTTCCAGCCACTAAAGTTGCTGTCTAAGCCCTTTCCAGCCCATCCTAAACCAGATTGCCATATATGAGACACAGACCATACAAGTCTGCCTGGTATCAGCCCTAGTTCGTCATAGCCAGTCGCAGTCTAAGCGTCAATCAACACATCCACACAAATGCAGCCATTTAAGGTTAGGTTTTTTTTTAAACTTCCATTTTCTAATTAAAGATCCTCTGTGTTCATCCCATTCATTTTTGAATTCCATCATCATTTGTGTCTCTGCCACCTCTTTAATGGAAGACTTTCTGCATTTGTGCTGTTAAAGCGAGGAGGAGGCAGAGGCAGCACTCAAAGAACTTGGTACTTGGTAGTTGAGAGGCTGGCGCAGGTGCAGCTTACACTTCCATGGGAATTCCACAGAAATTGCTTCCATCCCCATGGCCGCAAGAACTGCTTCCGTCCCCACGGGAACCCCGCAGAACTGCTTCCATCCCCGCGGGAACCCCATTCCCGTACAGGTCTCTAAAACAGACATCTTAAGTACCTGTTTAAATCAATGAAAGGCTTGGTGAAGAAAACAGGTGTAATTGGTGTCTTGGACAAAAGAAAATGACAGCTGTCAGGGCTGGGGAAAGCTGCATTAATCCGGGGTATTTACATATAAGTAACTGCATGCACACAAGACACCATTTTATAGCCTATGCATGTATGTGATGCCGCTTATATGAATAAATATATGGGGAATTTTATAAACCTCTGAGAGGAAGAGATGATTTTGAATATCTGATACTGAGGTAGAGAATATTAAAGAAGCATGTAGTTTTCACTGAGCTAAAGGGGTGGTTAAATATTTAGGGGTGAGAATGCCAGAAAATATGGGAGATCTACTCAAAGCTATGACCATCTCTGGTAAACTTTAGCTCAGCATGTGAACCAATGGGGAAATTTAGGTTGTCCTTGTTAGGGAGAATAGCCACAGTTTAAATTTTAGCTAAGCTGTTTTATTTGTGTCTGACTTTGCCAGTTTCAGTACCAAAGAAAATGATGCTTAAGTTTTAAAGAAACAAATGTCAATATATATGGTATAGAGGTCACCTATAGCAGCTAAACAGATAGAGGAGAGAGGTTTGGCAGTGCCATACATTTTAAATTACTATAGAACTGCCCAGTTGTGTGTTTCTGGAGTTGAATGAAGGGAGTAATTCTAAAATGTGGGTTAAGTTGGAGCAATATATGATGGGGGAGACTCCTCTGGTATTTCTTCTGGTTGCCAAGACATCTACGGATAGTGATTTGCATAGAAACTGATCTTTGGATATGGAAGGAAGTGAGAGCTAAATCCTTAGGGAAGTTGTATTCAGGCTTTGTCACTTTGACACAATGTAGAATTTAAACCAGGAAAACACAAAAAAACTCTGGACTTGATTTCAGCAAAACTCAACTATATAGTCAGATAACAAGCTGAATCTTCATATAGATTAAAATCTATACATGATGTAATATCTTTAATTGTGATTCATTTGTTTTTTAATTTTTAATTAATTTTAATTCCAAAAGAAATGGAGAAAAAAGACCTCATCAGTCCCAGCTTGACGATATTTTTTTTCAATTTTTCAATCGATTTGATCGTCTGCTTGTTCAAGGACTCCGTTATAATCCTTGGTCTTAAAAAACTCCACCTCTCTTTATTATAATGACAAAATTATTTCATTGTTCAATCTCCATATTATAATCGTGATTATTTTCAATATCAAATTAAATACTAATGTTACTTAGCTTTTTTACTCTGCCCTACGGGGCTCTCCGTTTCGCTGTATGTTATGTTTTATGCTTCTTCAGGGGGCCAAGTAACAAATGGCAGATCATAATTCACGATATCTTAGAATATGGCGTCTCCTACTCATCTGACACCGGTGTCAGATGAGTAGGAGACGCCATATTCTAAGATATCGTGAATTATGATCTGCCATTTGTTACTTGGCCCCCTGAAGAAGCATAAAACATAACATATAGCGAAACGGAGAGCCCCGTAGGGCAGAGTAAAAAAGCTAAGTAACATTAGTATTTAATTTGATATTGAAAATAATCACGATTATAATATGGAGATTGAACAATGAAATAATTTTGTCATTATAATAAAGAGAGGTGGAGTTTTTTAAGACCAAGGATTATAACGGAGTCCTTGAACAAGCAGACGATCAAATCGATTGAAAAATTGAAAAAAAATATCGTCAAGCTGGGACTGATGAGGTCTTTTTTCTCCATTTCTTTTGGAATTAAAATTAATTAAAAATTAAAAATTAAAAAACAAATGAATCACAATTAAAGATATTACATCGTGTATAGATTTTAATCTATATGAAGATTCAGCTTGTTATCTGAATTTAAACCAGGCCCAGGTCTAAAGGATACATAGGGAAAGGAGGGGATTGTATAGGCTCAGCCAACTGATAGGACGGGATATTGGAATTTATTCTTTCGAAGCTGCACTCAGAATTCCTACATTATCTCCAAGTACGACATTCTTAGCAACGGAAGGGAATAATCTGGGACATACTGGCTGAATTAACAGGTTTTGAAACATTTGTACAGCATTTTTTTAAGGGGTGGGCAGAGTTTTATGTAAACTCTATAGTCTCTTATTGATCTCCTTAGTAGAGAAAGCTTCACACATTTGGAAATGGGAGAAGGAAATTGGTTAGGAATGGGAAGGGATATTCCAACAGATGCGGGCCATTAACATATTGGCACAGCTGCGGGAAACACAAGAGAAAAATTTGTAGAAAATGTGTATAGTTTTCTGAGTTGTTTTCCGGGGAAAAGGAGTTTTGCTGGAAAGAGTGTGGACAACAAGGGAATTGGTATCCTATATGGTGAGCATATTTGGAAAGGAAAAAGTGTTGGACCCCAAGTGGTGGACATTTTGCAGGTGATTACAGGACAGTGTTTGAAGATGAAGCCTGCTCTGTCTGCAGAATGTTACAAAGAATAAGGTGAGACGAAATGTGCCTATTTTACGATAAGGACTGGTAGCTGCATAGTGTGTGTATGTGAAACATCAGAAATCTTCAAAGGCATCAGACATAGAGGATATGATTGCAAAATTCAAAGATAAGGGATTATTGTGGTAACCGCTATCTAGCTCTAGCTTGTAATCTGCACAGATAATCAAAGTAGTACTTGTTTGTTTCCTAAAAAGTTATCTTTTGTTCTGTTTGTAAGGTTTTTTTTTTGTTTGCGAGGACTTGACTGCCTTTGATATACAAAAGATTATACCAAATCATAAATTTTTATACCCACAGGAAAACGTAGGTGATTGTGAAACCATAGTAACATAGTAAGTGACGGCAAAAAAAGACCTGAATGGTCCATCCAGTCTGCCCAACAATCACATTCATTATCAATTCAAGATTAAATCAGCAATGAAAGTGATATTATATACTTGATCATGGTCTTTTTTTGATGTTTCTGAGACATAGACCATAGAAGTCTGTCCGGCTCTAACCTTATGTTTCAACTACTGGAGTTGCCATGAAAGCCCACTCCAGCCTATCCGAATCCGTCTTGTCATTTGCGGAACACAGACAGTAAAAGTCCACCCAGCACTATCCTCAAGTTCCAAATTACTGGAGTTTTTCCGTTGACGTACTCTTCAGCCCATCCTACAACCAGATTGCTATATGTGGGACTCAGACCATACAGCCAGCCCAGCACCAGCCTTAGTTGATAACAGCTATTTGACATGCAAACACATGTGCAACCCTTTAAGTTTTGTTTTTTATACCATTCGTTTTCTAATTAGAAATCCTCTGTGTTCATCCCACACCTTTTTGAATTCCGCTGCAGTTTTCTTTCTCCACCACCTCCCTCGGGAAGGCATTCCAGGCATCAACCTCCCTCTCTGTGAAAAAGATTTTTCTGACGTTACTCCTGAGTCTAGCACCCTGCAACAATTCATGTCCTCTAGTTTTACCATTTTCTCTTTTCTGGAAAATGTTTCTATATTAATACCTTTCAAGTATTTAAACATCTGTATCATATCTCCACTGTTCCTTTTCTCCTCTAGGGTATACATATTTAGGTCTTCCAATCTCTTCTCATACGTCTTTTGGTGCAAGCCCCATATCATTTTCCATATCATTTTTGTCGCCTTCCGCTGGACCGCTTCAAGTCTTCTTACATCTTTAGCAAGATAGGACCTCCAAAACTGAACAAAATACTCCAAGTGGGACCTCACCAATGACTTGTACAGAGGCATCAACACCTCCTTTCTTCTGCAGGTTACACCTCTCCATATACAGCCTAGCATCCTTCTGGCTATGGCCACTGCCTTGTCACACTGTTTGGTCGCCTTCAGATCCTCAGATACTTTCACCCCAAGATCCCTCTCCCTGTCTGTGCATATCAGCCTCTCACCATCTAACACATACGTCTCCTTTGGATTTTTGCTCCTTAAGTGCATCAATCTGCTCTTCTTTGCATTGAATTTTAATTGCCAAATATTAGACCATTCTTCTAACTTTTGCAAAATCTTCATGTTTTCCACTCCCTCCGGAGTGTCCACTCTTTTAAAAATCTTGGTATCATCTGCAGAAAGGCAAACTTTACCTTCTAACTCTTCAGCAATGTCACCCACAAATATATTGAACAGAGTGGGCCCCAGCTCTGAAACTTCAGGCACTCCACTACTCACCATTCCTTCCTCCGAGTGAATTCCATTAGCCACCACCCTGTGGCATCTGTCTGTTAGCCAGTTCTTAAATCCAGTTCACCACTTTGAGTCCTAACTTTAGTGTGTCAAGTTTATTCAGGAGCCTTCTGTGAGGAATGGTGTCAAAGGCTTTGCTGAAATCTAAGTAGATTACATCTAGAGCATGTCCTCGATCCATTTCTCTGTCACCCAGTCAAAGAATTCAGTCAGATTTGTTTGGCATGACTTACCTTTGGTAAAACCATGTTGTCTCTGATTTTGTAACCTATTGGATTCCAGGAAATTCATTATCCTTCCCTTCAACATCACTTCCATTACTTTTCCAATAACAGAAGTGAGGCTTTACTGGCCTGTAGTTTCCAGCTGCTTCTTCCACATCCACTCTTCTCCAATACTTTGGAGCCACCCCTATCTCTATGGATTTATTAAACAAATTTTTAAGAGGATCCCACAGAAGCTCTCTCTGCTCTCTCAGTATCCTGGGATGGATCCCATCCAGTCCCATGGCTTTGTCCAACTTCAGATTTTCAAATTGTTCATAAACATTTTCTTCCGTGAACGGCGCTATATCTGCTCCATTCTCATAAGCACCTTTGCCGGTTAATTATGGTTCTTCTCCAGGATTTTTTCCATGAACACAGAGCAGAAGTATTTGTTTAACACGTTTGCTTTTTCTTCATCATTATCCATGTAGTGATTCACAGCATCTTTCAGCCTCACAATTCAATTTTTAGTTTTCCTCTTTTCGTTAATATACCTGAAAAAAAAATTTTGTTGCCCCTCCTCACGTTTTTCTAGCCATTTGTTCTTTCTCTTTTGCCAGGCGTATCTCTCTCTTGGCTTCTTTCAGTTTCATCCAGTATTCCTCTCTGTGTTCCTTCTTTTGAGTTTTTTTGTATTTCATGAACGCCAACTCTTTAGCCTTTATTTTCATCCACTTGCTTGGCGAACCATATCGGTTTCCTTTTTCTCTTGTTTTTATTTACTCTCCTTACATAAAGGTTAGTAGCCATATTTATTGCTCCTTTCAGTCTGGACTACTGCCTTTCTGCTTTTCCTATGTCCTCCCAGCCCATCGGCTCTTTCTTCAGGTAATCCCCCATTTTACTATAGCCAGTATGTTTAAAATTCAGGACTTTAGTTTTGGTTGACTGTCCTCCAATTTAGCTGTTATATCAGACCAACCTGTTTGATGATCACTGCTGCCCAGGTGGGCACCAACTCGGACATTAGACACACTTTCTCCATTTGTGAGCACCAGATCCAGTGTCACTCCTTCCCTCATGGGTTCTGTCACCATTTGTCTAAGCAGAGCACTTCTTTCTCTCTACTTCTTTCCGATTCTGCAGTTGGAACTTTCCAATCCACATCCAGCAGGTTGAAGTATGTTTAATAAATCCAGTTTATCATGTTTCCCAACGTTGGAGGTGCATTGGCATGTAGATCCCTTCTTTTTGATGGCCCGCAGATAAAACTGCCCAGTACCCTGAGGTATGAAAAGCTTTGTATCTAAATTCACAATAATGGCCAAGCAAGTCATCTTAGTGCAGTGGCTGACGCCACATGGATCGTCGCTCCAACAGTGGCGAAGTCAAATGATAAACTTTCTGCGCTTGGAACGCCTGGGGGTTCAGGACATTGCCTTGGCTAAAGGACACCAACTTCAAAAGATCTGTTCTCCATTCTGGAATACATTATCTCCCACAGTGCGAAGTTACTTGCTGAACCCCTACTACTGCAATCAGCTATGATTAAGGTGTTAGGGTGGGAGGGAAGGGCATTTAGGGGTTAGGAATATTGTTGTTTGAACAATGATTTGCTATGTTTTGTGTTTATTGAATTTTCAATAAAAAGATTGAAACATAAATTGTGTGCAGTGTGGTTATGCATAGTTAAGTGGTGCCCTTTAACAGGGTTATTGTGTTAGACAATGCAGCAAGGTAATTAACCATACTAGGCTGCAAAAAAATTTTTGTTCTCTGAATGGACAGCTGTTCCTGGAGAGAGACCTGTTCTGCCTTAGAACAATCCAAGTTCACTAATTATTCATCTAAACACCCAAGTAATATTCTTAACTCATGGTGACCCGAATCTGACATGGTACAAGTCACTCTAATCCAGGGATTCTCAACCCAGCCATTGTGAACACATCTAGCCAGTCAGGTTTTCTGGACACCAATAATGAATATGCCTGAGAGATTTGCATACAGTGGAGGTAGTGCATGCATGTTTCTCATGCATATTTATTGTTGATGTCCTGAAAACCAGACAGCCTAAGTGTGTTCTGAGGGTTAGGTTGAAAGCCCCTGCTCTAGATCCTTGATCTTCACTCATTCAGGGCTACCGACGAACCAAGTTTTCAGGTTATCCCTAATGAATGTGTGTGAGAAATTTGCATAAAGTGGAGGCAGCATGCAAATCTGTTGATAGCCCTTGATGACTGAGTGTACAGACAAGGCTCTAGGTGATGAAACTGGGAACAGCTATGCATCCCTTCACTTACACATTGAGCAGTCTTGAGAAACTTAAAAATCCAAGAGATGCTACATTCCAGTGAGAAAATACTGTCCAGTTGGCTTTGAAGCTGCACTAGTACATATTTCTACATTTTAAACTGAATTTGCTGCATTAGTATGGATGTGCTACTTGATTAAGCAGTTTTCTTTTTATAGCCTCTTGTTTTGTATGATAGAATTTATTTCTTTACTTTTGTTTTTCAGCCTACAAGTAAGCATCGGGGATGGATTATGGATCCTCTTGGATCTAATCCTTGGTGGACATTACTTGCAGCTGCCGTTCCATCCCTGCTTTGTACTATTCTTATTTTCATGGATCAGCAAATCACTGCAGTAATTATAAACCGCAAAGAGCATAAATTGAAGGTTAGAGTTTTCATAATGCTTTTTCCCCTCATTTTATTCTTTCACTCCAAATGAAGTCTCCATCTTCTCTTCCAGTTGATATAGAAAAGCTCTTTAGAATCATTAAACAGAACTTCTGCTGTTGACCTTGATAGACTAGTTCTATTCTTGCTAAATGTGACTGTCTAGGAATGTACTGGCCCATGCCTATTGCATACACAGAAGAGTGTGAATTAAAATTAGTATAGTAAGATGTTTACGTGCTGTTATAATTGCATAGGTTTGTAAGTTATACCTACCACCACATTTTTCCTTGTAAAACCTAATTTCCTTCCTGACTTCTAGCGTTTGTTGCTCCTTCCTCTCAAAATCCCTCAGATTGTCCATAGTACATCATATTAATGACCAGTGATTGTTCTATTTTTTTTTCTTAGTGTGTTACATATCTGTTTTGAATGATTAGCTTAGTTATACAACTGCATGATTAGAATGGCATGTGTGCTGCAAATTCTTTAGCAGAGAGAAAATCAAGCCTTTCCTTGTCATCAAGCAGATGAAGCCATTACGTATGGGTTGTGTCCATCAACCAGCAGGGGGGGAGATAGAGAGCACTCAACTTTTCACAGTACCTTATGGCCAGCCAGCTCCACTGCCTCTTCAGTATTCTCTATCTCCCCAAGCAGGGTAACTGCAGCTTCTTCGAGCGCCATCAAAAATCTGCCTGGGGGTGGCTCCTGGCTTGCCAGTTGTTAGCCGGGGTGTTAGAGGCTATAGCAGCTTCACTTTGAAGGCACATAGGTTAGCCCTTTCCCTGCCTTACTCATGCCCCCGTGGATGTGGACATATTAGCTTGCTTTTCCCTGTCCTTTCCCACTCAGTGGATGCAGGCACATGGTTCGCTTTTCCCACTCATCTGAGCCTCCGGAGTTCTTATTACCTCTGCTTTCCTCACAGCGTTAAAAAAAAAAAAAATGGAACAGAGGTTTTCCTTTGATTCTTCTATGGGACCGGAGCTGTGATACTCGGTCCAGTGAGGTAAGAGTGTTTTCTAACTCCTCCGGGGTGGGCCCGCGATCGAGGCGTTTTTGGCGTGAAACCGCCATTTTGAATTTTCCTGCCGTTTTCGGCGATGGCTGCAGAGAATGTAAAGCGCTGTTCTCGATGTGGCAAGCGCAGATCAGCAGCGGGGCTCTGTAAATCGTGCTGTACAGGTGTAAGAGCCGGCCCAAGCATGGCGAGCGATGGTTCTTCCCGCTCAGAGCTGGCAGCGGACGCCATTTTGAATTCTCAGCATGGCGCGGCCTCCGTAGAGACGGAGAGCCCTGAGCCCGGGGAGGAACCTCGAATTGAGGCTATTCAGGGAGCGGCTAGCCCCGGACGAGATCTGGGTGCCCAGGGCGAGTTTTTCTTCCATGATTTTGCTGAAAAGAGCTCTCCCTCAAGGGTCGTCTGAGGCCCCTTCTATTGTCCCCCCCGGTGGATTCTGGCCTGGGACTGCCCGCTGAGGCTCTTTTCCCTGATAATTGGCATAAAGAAAAGCGTAGAAGGGCTAATTCCCCTTCAGATTGTGGTGCACCTCCTTTCTCTTCCCCCCCCCCCCCCCCCCCTGTGGTCGGGCTGTGAGGATTCGGAGAGTTCTGTCAGGCCTTCGTGGTCTGAGGAGCCAGAGTCAGTTGCAGAATTACCACAGGATCTGGATGATCCCACAGCCTCCTCTGTGAATCCTAGGATGGCTAGTACCAAAAAGCCTGCTCGAGCCTTTCCTTTGCATGACTCCATCCAAGAGCTTATTTCCGCTCAGTGGGCTGTCTCCGAGGGACCTTTGAAAGTTTCAAGGGCTATGGGGCAATTATACCCTCTGTGTGAGGAGCATTTGGCTCGCTTTGCAATGCCTAAAGTAGATGCCCTAGTCACTGCGGTGACAAAGAGAACTACCCTCCCTGTGGAAGGAGGAGTTGCCCTGAAGGATATACAAGACCGTGGGCTGGAAGCAGCACTTAAACAGGCCTTTGAAATTGCAGGTCTTACTGTTCGGGCGTTTGCATGCAGTTGTTATGCTGCTAGAGCCTGCCTGGCGTGGTTGCAACAGGAGATGGAGCGGAGCCCTTCTCGGATGTGGCTCCGCGGCTGGAGTCGGCCTTGTCCTTTTTGGCTGATGCCCTTTATGATATTGTCAGAGCTTCGGCTAAACAAATGGCAGTAGCAGTGGCGGCTCGCCGTCTTATTTGGCTACGACATTGGGCAGCGGACATGGCCTCTAAGCAAAGGTTGGTGAAGTTGCCCTTTCAAGGCCTTCTTCTATTTGGTGAGGAGTTGGAAAAAAAATTGTTAAAGGCCTGGGAGATCCTAAACCCCAGTGCTTGCCCGAAGATAGGCCGAGGTCTTCCTCCAAGGGCCAGGCGGTCCACTCCTCTTTTAGACCTCGCTTCCGTGAAGCTAGAAGGTACCGCCCGGGGCGTTCTGCTGGGTTCAGTTCTCGTGCCCGTTTTTCAGCAGAGGAACTCCTTTCACTTGGACAAGCGTTCCGCAGCCACCGGCTCTAGGCCTGGAGTTCAGGGGCGACCCTCTCAATGATGGTGCGCCGGCCCCCTCCTCGCTTCCTATCATCGGAGGACGTCTTTCCCTCTTTGCTGAGGAGTGGGCCAGTATTTCCTCAGATCAGTGAGTTCTGGACATGATCAGAGATGGCTACAGAATAGAATTCAACGCCCCAGTAAGAGACGTGTTTGTGGAGTCCCGATGCGGTTCTGCCGTCAAACGGGCGGCGGTAGAGGAGACTTTGCAAGGTCTGATTCAGTTAGGGGCCGTGTCCCCGGTACCTCCTGCCGAACACGGCTACGGCCGATTCTCCATCTACTTTGTGGTGCCACGAAAAGGTGGGTCTTTTCGCCCTATTCTGGACTTAAAAGAATTAAACAAGTCCCTGAGAGTGCGGCATTTCCACATGGAAACCCTGCACTCCGTCATTGCTGCGTTACAGCCAGGAGAGTTTCTCACGTCTCTAGACCTGAAAGAAGCTTACTTGCACATACCAATTTGGCCCCGCACCAGAAGTTTCTGAGGTTTGCGGTGTTGGGAAAACATTTCCAGTTCCGGGCCTTGCCTTTTGGCCTCACCACAGCTCCCCGAACCTTTTCAAAGGTAATGGTGGTAGTAGCTGCTTTTCTCAGGCGAGAAGGTATCAGGGTTCACCCGTACCTAGACGACTGGCTCATCAGAGCAGACTATGTAACAGAGAGCTATCAAGCTACAGCCAGAGTGGTCTCAATACTTCAATCTGTAGGCTGGGTCGTCAATATGGCCAAAAGTCACCTGACCCCCTCGCAGTCTCTAGAATATTTGGGGGCCAGGTTCGACACAGACTCGGGCTATGTATACCTACCCGAGCTAAGGCGGTGCAAGCTTCAGAATCAGGTCCGTCTGCTCCTGAGGATGCCCCGCCCTCGAGCTTGGAACATTGTCCAGCTGCTGGGATCGATGACAGCCACATTGGAAGTGGTGCCCTGGGCGAGAGTGCACCTGAGACCTCTACAGTATTCCCTACTTCAAAGATGGTCTCCAGTTTCTCAGGATTATCAGTGCAGACTTTCTTGGCTCCCTGCGGCCCGACTCAGCATGGAGTGGTGGCTCTCAGACAGCAGGCTGCGGCGAGGAATGCCGCTGGCGCTCCCCGATTGGTGTCTAGTAGTGACAGATGCCAGCCTGAAGGGCTAGGGCACACATTGCAAGGGGAAGCATGCCCAGGGTCTATGGACACCCGAGGAGTCGGAGTGGTCCATCAACCGCCTGGAGTTGAAAGCGGTGTTTCAGGTGCTTCTGGCCTTTCAAGTGACCCTGGAAGGATTGGCTGTCAGAGTGATGTCGGACAACACGACAGCAATGGCCTTCCTAAATGGACAAGGCGGCACTCAGTGCAGAGCACTGGCCGCGCAGGCTGAACAGATTTGCGACTGGGCCGAGCTGCATCTTCAGTTTCTGTCGGCAGCTCACATTGCAGGTCAGAGCAACGTGCAAGCCGATTATCTAAGCAGGCATCAGATCGATCCAGCAGAATGGGAACTAGCAGACGAAGTATTCCTGCAGATATGTGCCAAATGGGGCAAGCCCGTGATGGATCTTATGGCGACAAGTTCAAATGCCAAAGTCCCGTGGTTCTTCAGCAGAAGGAGAGATCCTCGCTCGGCAGGGTTGGATGCCTTGACTGAGCCCTGGCCTCTGGGCCTACTATATGTGTTCCCTTCTTGGCCCTTGATAGGGGGCGTGCTCCTGCGGATTCGGTTGCACCCAGGAGAAGTGGTCCTCATCGCCCCGGATTGGCCCAGGAGGCCTTGGTATGCGGACCTCCGACAGATGCTAGTGGAGGCTCCCCTTCCTTTACCTCTGGTACCGAACCTGTTGTCACAGGGCCCGGTAGCCATGGAGGATGCCTGCTGCATTGGTCTTATGGCATGGCGATTGAGAGGGCGCAATTGAGGGACAAAGGCTATTCAAACACAGTAATTTCCACTCTCCTGCAGGCCCGCAAGCGTTCCACTTGGCTTATGCCAGGATTTGGCGCCAGTTTGAGTCTTGGTGTGCTTCAAAAGCGATCACACCCATGCGGGCTCCTGTCTCGCCGATTCTGGACTTTTTGCAGGATGGTGTACACATAGGCTTGGCCTCTAATTCCCTGCGGGTGCAAGTGGCAGTGTTGGCCTCCCTTCGTGGTAAGGTTGAAGGCGTGTCTTTAGCTGCTCATCCAGATGTGGCACGGTTTTTTAGTGGGGTGCTTCGGCTCCGGCCTTCCGTGCGAGCACCCTGTCCAGCTTGGAACCTGGGGCTAGTTTTGAAGGCCCTGCAGGCTTCTCCTTTTGAGCCGCTTCGGCGAGCATCGGAGAAAGATTTGACACTAAAGGCCGTTTTTCTTGTGGCCATTACTTCGGCGAGACGGGTGTCAGAGCTCCAGGCGCTGTCCTGTAGAGACCCATTTCTGCAATTCTCAGAGTCCGCGGTCACGGTTCGGACCGTGCCTTCCTTCATGCCTAAGGTGGTTTCAGCGTTTCACCTAAACCAGCCTATTTTCTTGCCCTCCTTTGATAAGGAGGAGTTTCCAGAATCTTTTGGGCAGTTGCACCTGTTGGATGTGCGCAGGACTCTGCTGCAGTATCTGCGAGTTACTCTTTTAGGATCTATGATCATCTGTTTGTTTTGCTATCAGGTCCTCGCAGAGGGTCTCCAGCGTCTAAAGCCACTATTGCCCGCTGGCTCAAAGAAACTATCTTTTCCGCTTATCTGCTTGCCGGCCGGTCTCCGCCTGTAGCCTTTAAGGCGCATTCTACCAAAGCGATTTCTTCCTCTTGGGCTGAAACTGGAGCACTCTCTTGTCAAGAGATATGCAGTGCAGCAACATGGGCTTCTAAGCTCTCTTTTGCCCGACATTACAGGCTGGATGTGGCTGCTAGGAGGGATGCGCGTTTTGGAGCACAAGTGCTAGCGCGTGGTGTGACCTGTTCCCACCCTATATAGGGATTGCTTTGTTACATCCCATATGTAATGGCTTCATCTGCTTGATGACAAGGAAGGAAAAATTAGGTTCTTACCTTGGTATCCTTTAGTCATAGCAGATGAAGCCATGAGCCCTCCCTGTATGATTGTCTGTATACTGTGAATCTGTTTCAGGTTCTGTTCTTGTTTCCTGAAGTTCCTTCCTTGGGAGAAAGTTGGAAATTAGTCTTCAGGATTCATGTTCACTTATAGGAGGATGAGTCCATTCTCTCCAGTTTATGTTTTGGAGGATGAGTTTATTCCCTCCAGTTTATGTTTTGGAGGCTGAGTTTATTCCCTCCAGGAGGTTGCGTGTATCCCCTCCAGTTATACAATAAGGAGGACGAGTTTATTCCCTCCAGGAGGATGTGTTCATTCCCTCCTTTTGAGTTCATGCCCTTGTTAAGGGGCCATCGTTCTCTGTGAGGAAAGTTCATGTTATTCCCATTGCGGTTTGCCATACTGCTTTGGAAGCTTCAAATACTGAAGAGGCAGTGGAGCTGGCTGGCCATGAGGCACTGTGAAAAGTTGAGTGCTCTCTATCTCCCCCTGCTGGTTGATGGACACAACCCATACGTAATGACTTCATCTGCTATGACTAAAGGAAAGAAAATTACCAAGGTAAGAACCTAATTTTCCCTTCTTTGATTAACTTTCTAGAAAGGCGGTGGTTACCATCTTGATCTTCTTTTGGTTGGTGTGATGCTGGGCATCTGCTCCGTCATGGGACTGCCCTGGTTTGTCGCTGCTACTGTTCTCTCCATAAGTCATGTGAACAGCTTAAAACTGGAATCGGAATGTTCTGCCCCAGGAGAGCAACCCAAGTTTTTGGGTATTCGGGAACAGCGAGTAACGGGTTTACTGATATTTGTCCTTATGGGGCTGTCGGTATTTATGACCTCCATTTTAAAGGTAAGATATTTGGTGGTTATAGTCTAAATAACAGGTGCAAACCATGGGCAAAGAAATAGATGAATCAAAATCCCTGTAGTAATTCTATTAATGCTTCTTGCTGGGAATCTAATTGTAATAATAAAATATTTTTAGAAGAAGTTGGGGAAAGTAGCCAGAGAAGCTACACAGCTTTTGAACCATATTATGGTGCTCATTTAGTTATGACTTGGCGAATGCCTTTATGGTATTATGTAAGCCACATTGAGCCTGCAAATAGGTGGGAAAATGTGGGATACAAATGTAACAAAAAAATAAAAATGACTGATATTTCAGTCTTTCTAATACAGCATTTAATAAAAAGTTTTTGCCATTGACTGTAGAAAAATTTTGTTTCATGAATTATCAGAGTAGTGGAGGGGAGAAGTAACCTAATGGTTAGAGCAGTGGGCTTGAGAGTAAGGGGAGCCTGGTTCAAGTCATACTGCAGTTCTTTGTGATCTTTGGAAAATCGCTTAACCAACTCAGATTGTGAGCTTTTCAGAGTTTGCTAGTAATTTATGAAGAAAAATGTTTAGAAATAGAAAAAGAAAATAGAATTCTCCGAGTACAAGCAGGCTTATAATTCTCACATATAGGTAACGCGGGTCCACATTGCCGGTCCAGAGCTTGTAACAAGCTTTAAAATAGGTCTTTGAGCGCAAGACATGCTCCACCACACATGAGTGAGTGCCTTCCAGTGTGCCGTGAGAGCGCATGCAGCAGTTCTCTTTTTTTTCCATGGTGAGGAGAGGACACGTTTGTTAGCCAGTCCTCACAGCCGGATCAGATTTGTTTGGGGTTTTTTTCTCTTCCTTTTTCTTTTTCTTTTCTTTAATACTTCTTTCGGGATTTACCTTATTTCATTCCTTCCCCGTATATATTTTTTTTAGCTTATTTTTGCCTTTTTTTCTCTAAGGGCCCTGTTTTCTAAGGTGCGCTAGCAGTTTTAGCATGCACTAATGCTAGCGCTACCCATATATTCCTATGGTTCCCTTGTCTTCTGGAGTTGTCCTCCGAGAAACCATGTTTTCCATTCCACATCACTCAGAATGAGGGGTCACTTCTACATCCCAGCCTGGATGTTAAGAGTTTAGAATTTGCCTCCTTGGGTCTTCCGGAGGGTGTCTCCCAGGTCTTGCTTGCTTCCAGCAAAGATTTCACTTACTACTACTACTACTACTACTACTTAACATTTCTAAAGCGCTACTAGGGTTACGCAGCGCTGTACAATTTAACATGGAAAGACAGTCCCTGCTCGAAGAGCTTACAATCTAAAAGACAAATGTACAGTTAATCTGATAGGTCAGACAGATAGGGGCAACCTATATGTTCGAAGGTTAGGTTCCGAATGCAGCATTGAAGAAGTGAGCTTTAAGCAAGGATTTGAAGATGGGTACTCTTTTAAGTGGAGGAGGTTTTGCTGTCTGGTGTGCCAGCAAGGCCGTAGATCCTCTCTTGTCCTACACGGACCCTGCTTGAATACATTCTACACTTATCAGTCTGGCCTGAAGACCAACTCCGTAAGGGTTCACCTTAGTACGGTTAGTGCTTATCTGTGTGTGTGGAAGGTAAGCCTATCTCTGGACAGCCTTTAGTTGGTCACTTCATGAGAGGTTTGCTTTTGTCAGCGCCCCCAGTCAAACCTCCGCCAGTGTCATGGGATCTCAATGTCGTTCTCACCCAGCTGATGAAAGCTCCTTTTGAGCCACTGAATTCCTGCCATCTGAAGTACTTGACCTGGAAGGTCGTTTTCTTGGTGGCTGTTACTTCAGCTCGTAGGGTTAGTGAGCTTCAGGCCCTAGTGGTGGATGCACCTTATACTAAGTTTCATCACAACAGAGTAGTCCTCTGCACTCACTCTAAGTTCCTGCCGAAGGTGGTGTCGGAGTTCCATCTGAACCGGTCAATTGTCTTGCCAATATTTTTCCCCGTCATCATGCCCACCCTGGCGAAAGCAGTTTGCGTACCTTGGACTGCAAGAGAGCATTGGCCTTTTACGTGGAGCGGACAAAGCCCTTCAGACAGTCCGCCCAGTTGTTTCTTGCTTTTGACCCCAACAGGAGGGGAGTCGTCATCAGAAAATGCACAATCTCCAGTTGGCTAGCAGATTGCATTTCCTTCGCTTAAGCCCAAGCTGGGTTGACTCTGGAGGGCCATGTCACGGCTCATAATGTCAGAGTTATAACTGTGTCGGTGGCTCACTTAGTCAGCCTCCATTGAGGAGATTTGCAAGGCTGCAATGTGGTCTTCAGTCCACACATTCACATCACACTACTGCCTTGAGCAGGGTACCCGATGCGATAGTCGTTTTGGGCAGTCGGTGCTGCAGAATCTGTTTGGGGTTTAGAATCCAACTCCACCCATTTTATTCTGTTCCAGGCTGCACTCTCAGCTAGCTGTATATAGTTTCAGGTTAATCTACGTTTTTGTCCTTGCCATTGTGAGGCCCAATTGACCAGTGTTATTTGTTTTGGGTGAGCCTGGATGGTAGGGATACCCCAGTTGTGAGAATAACTCAGCCTGCTTGTCCTCGAAGAAAGCGAAGATACTTACCTGTGGCAGGTATTCTCCGAGGACAGCAGACTGATTATTCTCCCAATCCTGCCCACCTCCCCTTGGAATTGTGTATTTCTTTATGCTGTTGGGTTTAACTGAGATACGTGCTCTCGTGGCGGGCGGGAAATCTGTCCGCGCATGCACAGTGTGTCGCTGCGCGTGTGTTCCAGAAGGCTCTGGCAAATCTTTTGTGTGTTTCTATTTTTTCATGCCGATTCCTGGGCCGATGCGGATTGTCGATCCAGTTGTGAGAATAATCAGCCTGCTGTCATCGGAGAATATCTGCTACAGGTAACTAACTATCTTTGCTTTCTCTGAGGACAGCAGGCCTTATATTCTCACATACCCTCCCACCTCCCCTTGGAAGTTGTCTCCTTTTTATTATGCTTTACATTGTACTGCTGGCCCCGCTCTCTGGGGATGGGTGGGAAGGCACTCACACATAAGCGGTGGAGCGCACTTCTGCTCAAAGACCTATTTTTAAGCTTGTTGCAAGCTCCTGACCCGCGTTACTCATATGTGAGAATAAAAGGCCTGCTGTCATTGGAGAGTATCTTCGCTTTACCAAAAAATTCTTCCATGCTATTGTAAAATACAAAATATAAGTTTGCCAAATCATTTTTTTATCAGGTTAACCCATTGATATTGCCCTTGTTTTGTTCTTTCATGATGGTCTGTGACTAGGATGCTTATGTTTTGGCTTTGTTTTTAATATTTTAATGAAAGTAAGGTCCTGTAAGATTTTGTGGTTTACAGGATTCTTTTCTCAAACGGAATAAAATATGCAGAAATGCATATGATAAATTAAGAATTTTTCGTTTGCCCTGTGTATTTGTTTTGTGTGCAAGAAAATTATAAACAGAGCACTACCTTTGATGTACAAAAGACTGAAAATATTATATGGCAAACAGTAACTTTTTAATCATTGGTCCAAATAGATTTGTTTTTAATTTTTGTAGCCCAGTGGATGTTGGAAAGAAATTATAGACAAGGAGTTGAAAATGTCTGTCTGGGTGCAAAATAACTCTCCAGAATTTTTAAGAAACAATACCAAATTTGGTTTGTGGGAAAGACCTAGTAGAAAGACCCAGTTCAAAAATAGGGCTGATAAGACTATAGGTTCTAGAGAATGGCCCACTGGTTTTCTCTGGGAGAAGTTGTTCCTGCTTCTGCAGGATAGAAGTTTTGATGCCATGAAACACAGCAGGTAGGGAATTGTTTACTTTCATCTGCCTGTTCCCTCTTTCCTGCTCTTACTTAAACACAAAGTACATATAAACACACCTGGTAGACACACGTGTGTACCACACTCATACAGATACACATAGAGAGGGGTTGGAAAGAATTCCATTGTCTGGTTTCCCCACTACTTGTTTAGAGTTGGTTTGGACCTATAATTAAAAAATTACAACTAGCTCTCAATTGAATTATATGCAAGGAAAATTTCCTATAATGTGAAGGTCCAGTAGATTGACAAATATAGCGTTAATGCTAAAACAAAGGAATTCCTCTGAATTTGTTCAAGAAGGACAAGGTTTTTAAATTTTTTTTTTTTTTTTTTTTTTTACAGATTTTGAATGTTATTTCTTTTGAGCATTGGATTGTGGCTTTACAAAACTGCAAAAATTGTGCATACTTGTAGCAAGATCAAATGTTCCTCCAGTTTTAAAGGAATTGCAAAGATTCAGATATTCGAATATTGAGAAATATAGAATATTTTCTGTAGTGATCATGCAATCAAATTCTAGTAATTCTGTTTGATAGAATGCTTTAAAGATACATTTTAATTTTGGAAGTAGGAAATGATATATATATTTAAAAAATACTCTAGGCCATTATTTTATTGTAAGGCCCGAGACCCATTAGTGGTACCCTCTGACATTGTGTGGCTCCCTGATTTTCTTCGTCCTCACTCAGTATATTCTTCCCTTATTTTTTGGCTGCTTGTGCCAGCACTAGCTGCGAAACAACTGTGTTTTTTTTTTAATTTGAGTTTGAGCCTTGTAGCATCCTGCATGACAGAAAGCCTTTGGGAGATGGTGAAGAGGATGGGGTGGCAGTTTGGAGGGGAAGGGGTTGAAAACATGATTATGACTGAATGGTGGGGAGACAGATGAAGGTGGAGGTTTTGAGTTTATTTACAGGATATGTTGGAAAAGGGGACCTACACAGGCAGATAAAGATCTTTTGCTCTGAATGTATCTGAGCAGCCAGATCACTGTATCACTAGATAGGCCCCTCCCCTCACCCACACGCGCACACACACACACACTTCTTCCCCCTCCCACTTCTTCCCTCTCTCCTTCCCCAGGACATCTTTTCCTTTGGTAGTCTTGGCTGTCGCATTGAAATGTCTTTTTTGCTAGAGTGGGCCCTTTCCACCCTGAAGTTGAAAAATGGTGAAGAAAACTGTAGAAGTTAATGATGACTTGCCTTAATTTTTTAAAATTGTGATGGCTTATGGTTTGATAATTTGATATACCACCTTGTGGTAGTTAACAAATATTTTCATCAATATTCACATTATTAATCTGGAAAATATATTTTTATTTACAGTTCATTCCGATGCCAGTGCTGTATGGGGTTTTTCTGTACATGGGTGTTTCCTCATTAAAAGGGATACAGGTGAAGTTTTAAAAACTATTTACATTATTATTCTTACGTGTTTATTTGTTCTTCATTATTTGTATCACTTTTACTTTTGTTGTTAAAAATAGTACGTTTTATTGCCCTTACAAACTCGGAATCTGTCTTGTTCTCAGAGAGCATTCTCTCATCTAAATAAAATCTATTCAGAAATGTCTTCATGCCAAAATAAACTAGAACAGAAAAGGAGTGACAGAGAGAGCTCCTCAGCAAGAAAAGAAGCATAAAATAGGTAGCTAGGAACCTAGACAGAAGATTACTGTATGCTACAGACTGAATTTCTGAAACAGCAGCTGTGGCAGTTTTTTTGATTGGTAAACAAACTGAAAGTAACTGAAACTTGTCAATACTAGAAATCATAGTGAAATGCTGAATTCCACCAATTATCTAATATGGAGATTTAAGATAATTCCAGAGGAGATAGTTGTATAATGTGGTCCATATGATATAACTACACAGGAAATTAAAAAAAAAAAAAAAAAAAGCAAGCCTGGAAATAGAACATAAGGGTTGCTGTACTGGAACAGACCGAAGATCCATTAAGCGCAATATCATGTTTACAGCAGTGGCCAATCCAAATGCCAAAAAAGTAATAGAGAATTTTTGCTACTTATCCTAGAAATAAGCAGTGAATTTTCCCAAGTCCATCTTAATAAGCTAACTACTTTTACCACATTCTCTGATGATGAATTCCAGAGTTTAATTACATGTTGAGTGAAGAAATGTTTGTTTTAAATTTACTACGTAGTAGCTTCATTGCATGCCCACCAATTCTAGTATTTTTGGAAAGAGTAAACAAGCGATTCTTGTCTACCCATTCCACTCCACTCAGTATTTTCTAGACCTCTATCATATCTCCCCTCAGCCATCTCTTCTCCAAGCTGAAGACCCCTAGCTGCTTTAGCCTTTCCTCATAGGGAAGTTGTCCCCGTCCACCAATCTGCTTTATCATTTTTTCACCCTTCTTTGTACCTTTTCTAATTCCGCTGTCTTTTTTGAGATGCGGTGACCAGAATTGCACACAGTATTCAAGGTGCAGTCGTACCATGAAGTAATAAAGCATTATATCATTATCATTTTTGTTTTCATTTCTTTCCCTAATAATTCCTAACGTTCTATTTGCTTTCTTAGCCACTGCCACACACTGAACAGAGGGTTTCAATGTATCAGCGATGACACCTTGATCTTTTCCCTGGGCGGTGACCCACTAATGTGGAACCTTGCATCATGTAGCTATAGTTTGGGTTCCTGTTTCCCACATGCATCACTTTGCACTTCTCACATTAAATGTCATCCGCCATAAGGTCCTCTTGCAATTTTTCACAATTCCTTTGCAATTTAACAACTTTGAATAACTTTCTCATCAGCTAGCTAACCTCACTTAGTTATTCCCATATCTAGATCATTTATAAATTGTTTTTTAAAAAATCAGCGATCCCAGCACAAACCCCTGGGGAACCCCACTATCTACCCTTCTCCATTGAGAATATTGATCATTTAACCCTACTCTTTGTTTTCTATCTTTTAACCAGTTTTTAATCCACAACAGGACATTACCTCCTATCCCATGACTCTGTAATTTCCTCAGGAGTCTTTCATGAGGTACTTTGTCAAATGCCTTTTGAAAATCCAAATACACAATATTGACCGACTCACCTTTATCCACATGTTTATTCACTCCCTTCAAAGAAAGATTGGGGTGAATAAACAAGATGCTAAGAATGTAATTGTCCATACATTACATAGATCAGACAAGTTGTGTGCCAGATGCCTTGTGTCATAATTTAGTTATCTTTAGAGCAGGTAAATAGTGGATGTATTCATGAAAAGATAAAATGAGCCTTGACATGAGTTAAATCACACTTAAGGTTCAAATTGAAACCAAGCATGAGATAAATCACATATAATAATGAGAGGGATTTATCACATGCTTAGAGCCCAGTTTACTAAGCCGTGCTAGAGGCGCGTTAGTGCTTTTAGTACGTGCTAACCATTAGCGCGTGCTAACTGTGTAGGTGCCCACAATATTCTTGTGGGCGCCTACACAGCTAAAAATGCTAGCACACCTTAGTAAACAGGGCCCTTAATTTGAACCATAATTGTAATTTATTTCAAGCTTCATGTTTTCCAAGATTATATTAACTATATGCATGTTCAAAATGTTGGCATCCAGTCCAGCTCCTGGAGCTTACCTTTTCCAACACAACCACCTTTACCACCTTTAAAAAAAATAAATAAATAAGAGGAGGAGGAAAGAGGTTTTCTGGAGAGTGTGGGACAGAGTATCATTCCTGCGCCTTTGTCATCTGTGGTAAGACTTGTGGAGACTGTGAGCTTGGGGGGAGCAGCCAGCAGTGGTAAGTCCAACTACAGTTTGACTCAGAACTGCTTGGAGGGCTGCAAGTTCTACTTGGTGCAGGGGAGGGATCCTGACTTGCCACTTGGGACATCCTGTGCTTTGCTGGTGACAGTCGAGGTGAATGGCGACTCCCATGGAGGCAGTTGAGCAGTGTTCCTGCTGTGGGACCTGCTGTCCAGTGTCAGGGCATGGCAATGCATGCAAGCTGGGAATCCCTTAGAACACAGAAGAAACGGTCAGTGGCAGCATATCTTCGGATTCAGCACTTTCCTATGTTCATTTCTATGCCCCTTCCAAAAAAATTAATATATATATAATATAAAAGAGGCAAGGGTATGTAACCTTTATAACATTTGATAAGAATAACTTGCAGGCTGTACTCTGCTGTTTCCTTAGTCATCTTGCTTACTTTTTCCCCTTTGTCGCATCCTCTGTTGGATGCTATAAATTTCCTATTATGATGAACCATAAGCTGCTGTCGGCGTTTCCCTAGGTTTATTTTAAAATTCTGGTCACGCCATAAATATGCTTGACAGAGTGCTTGAAGTGTTGATGCGTGTGATGTGTCTTGAGCTAACTCTGATACTGGGTTAAGCTTGTATTCTGTAATAGAATCTGAACGCCAAGAAGCCATTATAGAATAGGCTTCCACCATGTTTCCTTGAGGCATCTAAATGGAGGTGTCCAGTTGTAGAATTTCACCCTGTATCTCTATTTCCTTCTTTGTATGTGCATATATGTTAAGCTTTTTGCAGTTTTGCTTACTGTGTTAACAAAAGCAGTGCTCTTCGAAAATAGAAAACTTCTGGCTTGCAGGTTTGTCTTCAAAGAGCATTCTCTTATTTAACAAACTTCATTGTGCTCAGAATCTTTAACATATTAAGCTATGTACTATCCTTTGAATAAGCATCTGTTTGAAAAACACTGAATTAAGGTAGCTAGAAACTCTAAATTAAGACTAACCATTGTTTCTCTGTGTATATTGTAGCACTGTGACAGAAGACTTTTGAAGAAAGTGTGTTTAGGTTTTCCTAGGTGTAATTACTTTCTAAATCGAAAGTGCCTTTTTAGCTTTAAGGCAAGGATCAAAGTACAGAACTGTTTGAGGTAAATCTGGAGGGAATACATTGCAGAGCATCTTTTCTTTGTGAAAAGAATGCAGTAAGTGTGCCTTGCATCATGCATACAAAACAGTCTTTAGCTTCCATAAGAATTGTGTTTTATTTAGAATTGATGCTGACCTGGAGAATGATACTCAGAGGAAATTTATTGTGCTGTGCATTATGCATTTTTATTCAGAAAGGGTGCACTTTGTGAAATGATTTGTGTTGTTTTCCATTCAGCTATTTGACCGTATAAAGTTGTTTGGAATGCCTGCCAAACACCAGCCTGACTTGATCTACTTGCGTTATGTGCCTCTCTGGAAAGTCCATGTTTTCACAGTTATACAGCTTACCTGTCTCATACTTCTGTGGGTGATTAAAGTCTCTGATGCTGCTGTTGTCTTCCCCATGATGGTAAGGTTGAATATTGTTTTCTTCTCTTTGGAAGAAGTAGAAATGTTATGCACCAGCATTAGATCTTTCTAGGGTTTAGTATTCTGTTGGTTCATTGATAACGTCACAAAGAAAATATGCTGCTATGACATTTTAAAATTGAATTAATTCAACAATGATGTTTTCCTTAGACCGATCTTGACAATTTGATATTGTGTGAAAACAGTAACATACTGTCACAGTAAATGACAACAGATAAAAACCAGTAAAGTGCATCCAGTCTGCCCAACAAGGCTGGTTATGGCTGCAGCATTGTCATATTCATTATCAATACATGATTAAACCCATAAACCAACAATCTAACCATATTTAATGGAGTACCATAAGAATATAAGCATTGCCATACCAGGGACAAACCGAAGGTCCATCAAGCCCAGTATCCTTTTTCCAGTAGTGGCCAATTGAGGTCACAAGTATCTGGTAAAAAACTTAGAGCTGTACCAAATAGCATATTTTACTATTTGGCTGGATATGAATGATGTATTCAGCTGTATACAGATAATAGGCATTGAGCTTTAACATAAATAGTAAAAGAAGTAAAATATTTATTTCAGTAGGATTTATCATAGTAGAACCCCAGGTTATTCTAATTTAAATTATGGTTTGGCCGAATATGAATAATGTATTCTGGGCCGAATCAAAATCAAATTTGGTACAGCCCTAGGCAAGATCCCAAAAAAGTGAAACGGATTTTATGCTGTTTGTCCTAGAAATAAACAGTGGATTTTTCCAAGTTCATCTTAATAGCTAATGGACTTCTTTAAGGAAATTATCCAAACCCTTTTAAAACCCTGCTAAGCTAACTGCATTTACCACATTCTCTGGCAGTGAATTCCAGAATTTAATTGCACATTGAGTGAAGAAATATTTTCTCTGGTTTGTTTTAAATTTACTCCTTAGTAGATTCATTGCATATCCCCCTAGTCCTTGTATTTTAGGAAAGAGTAAACGAGCAATTCCAATCCACTCAGTATTTTAGACCTTTATCATATCTCCCCTCGGCTGTCTCTTCTCCAAGCTTAAAGTGTAAAGCGGCCAAGGCTCTTCTTCATAGGGAAGTTGTCCCATCCCCTTTGTCATTTTTGTCGCCCTTCTCTGTACCTTTTCTAATTTCGTTATATCTTTTTTGAGATGTGGTGTTCAGAATTACACCAAGACGTTATAACATTCTCATTTTTGTTCTCCATTTTTTCCCTAATAATTCCTAACATTCTATTTGCTTTCTTAGCCACTGCTGCACACTGAGTTTGGGCACAGTTTCTACCTATAGAGGGGAAATTGTTAAACTCACTGTATAAAAAGTATGCAAAAACTTACCTTTGGTTAGATTACAGATAACTACCCCCCCCCCCCCCCCCCCCCCCCCCCCAGTAGTGATGCAATGACTTTATCCCAAGGTTCTCCAGGGTAAATCCCAATTAATGTACATATAAATTAAACAATAATGGAGATAAAGGGGAACCCTGAGGAACCCCACTCACATTGCTCCAGATACCTAATTGATATTTTAACTCTACTTCCTATTCAGAAGAAAGCCCCAAAACCAGGGTTTAACAGACAATGAAATTCCTGCAGCATCAAGAATCTGCAGGAGAACTTCAAAATCTGCCAGGTCAAAAGCATTAGATCAAATTGAAGAAGTATTACTTTCTTCCTTTCACTAAGCCACAAAGTATTGTGCCCACTAGTTTCTGTACTGAAATTTGTGCGAAATCCTGATTGAGAAGAATGAAGAATATGATGATGTTCTAAGAATTGAGCTAATTGATTAGCTACTATCCCTTCCATTAATTTGGTAAATAATGGTATTGAAGCAGTAGGCCTGTAATTTGATACCAGTTCAAGTGAATCTTTGCTGTTCTTCAGAGTAGGAGTAGTTATTTCCCCCAATTCTACAGGAAATTTACGTATTGTAAGACAATACTCTATTGTAAAGTTGTTTAAATTTCACTGAAGCAGATTGCATCACTCTTGGGGGGCAGTTATCCTACCAACAGTAAGTTTTTGCATACTTTTTATAGAGTGAGTCTAATAATTTCCCCTCTATAGGTATACATTGTGTCCAAACTCTACCTACCGGAATCTCATCATATCTCATTGGTAGAAAATCATCTACAGCCAGATTTAATGGTCCCTGTAGAGATAATCTACGTACTAATAATTTTGTATAAAAGAAATGTGCCAGTTGTTTAGCCGATGGACCAGCCTTTTGAAAATGACCTAAGCGATGCCTTGTATCTGTAAGATTGAATACCAATCTAAATAAAGCTCGTACATCAATAACGTCTTCCCCAATTAATTTAGAGTAATACTCCTTTCTCTTGTTTCTCATTGTACTTTTATAAACCCGTAATGCTGATCTCCACTCAATGTGCATAACAGAGTAATGCCTAAGAGCACTTAGCAGTACCTGCATTTCACCCTCGTTTTGGAATTGGAACGTAACTGCCTTTGTAGCTTGAAAGTAACGTGCAGAGTTGACTCCTAACTTTGGCAGATTATATAGAATAAGGGGTTCAAGGCAGATTACATGATTTAAGTCTTCTATACATTATGTAAAAGTGCATCATTATACAGTAAAAATCAATAGATTACACATTAAGGGTCCTTTTACCAAACTGTGGGAGAAAGGGCCCTGCAGTAGCAGCAGGGGTCATTTTTCCCACATGCCAGGACCCTTTTTACTGCAGCAGTGGGAAAAAAAAAAAACAGACACACATGGCCATGCAATAAGAGAACTCTTGCGACATGGCCATGCGGCAGGGAGCCCTTACCGCCACCCAATGAGGTGGTGATAAGGACTCCCACGCTAACCTGGCAGTAACTGGGCAGCGCTTGGCAATGCCCGATTAATGCCGGGTTACCTCTGCGCAAGCCATTTCCAGGGTTTTTCTTTTTCCCCTGGAAATGGTGCACACTCGGGGCAGTACTACTGCCGGTAGCCACATTGGGCCGCACCGCCACCCTATGAAAAGGCCCCTAAGTAACATATTAAACAAGTATAGTTGAAAGGCCATATATGATGTCCCCATTGGCCAACTTTTTATCCAGACAGGGCTTCCAATTGTTCGTTTATGCTGATGTCACAATTTATATCCCCTTCAGACATCTCTCGGATATCTCCAATGACATCGCTCGTTGCTTGAACATTATGGATTCATGGGCTAACTCATTTCAACTGAAATTAAACACTGAAAAAACACATTGTCTTATCCTCTCATCCCCATACAATAATTACAAGCCTACAACCCTAAACACTCTACTTATTCTCTCCCTATTTCTGATAGCCTGAAAATCTTAGGAGTTATTATTGATAGCCACATTACACTAGAGAGCCAAGTTAACGCCAGTATAAAGAAGATGTTTTATTCTATGTAGAAACTTAAACGTATAAGACCTTACTTTCCGAGAGATATATTCCGTAACTTAACACAATCAATGGTATTGAGCCACACAGATTATTGCAATGGAATATATGCGGGTTGTAAAGTACAGCTTATGAAAAACTCCAGACAGCCCAAAACACAGCTGCCAGACTGATATTCAACAAAAAAAGATTTGATAGTGCTAAACCTCTTCGATTGAAACTACACTTGCTCCCTATCAAAGACCGTATTACTTTCAAAATTTGCTCTCTGGTCCACAAGATAATCTACGGTGATTTCCCAGGATATATGATTGATTTAATAGATCTTCCAGCCAGAAACAGAGACAGTTCATCACGTACTTATCTGAACCTTCATTATCCAAGCTGCATTGGACTCAGATACAAATCAACCTATGCATACAATTTTTCTTACTTAAGTACGCAAATGTGGAATGCATTACCGAAGAGTGTGAAAATGATGCACGACCATCAAAACTTCAAGTGAACTTTAAAGACCTATCTGTTTTGCAAGGCCTACCCTATTGATTCTACTTAAATGCCTCAACTCTACAATGCATCTATACATACATTGCAATGAATATTTTAGTTCTTATTTCCTTGTCCCTTATTGTATCCATTTACCCCTACCTTACCTGACCCTTTTTCTAATTGTATTTGTTTAAAACTTTACCGTACTTGGGTCCACCATTACGGTATTTTGTAAGCCACATTGAGCCTGCTAATATGTGGGAAAATGCGGGTTACAAATAAAATAAATATTTTGAGTGCCTACTTAAATTCCTTATTAAGAGAGATCTCTGATGGACAAAAATATTTTACATTTCTGGCTCACTATCAAATTTTGTCATATTTCTTCGATATTGCAGTCTAATCTCCTTTCTTCTGCTCAGTATGTCTTTGTACAGCCTAGCATCCTTCTGGCTGTGGCCACCACCTTTTTACATTGTTTTGACACCTTGAGACCCTCAGATACTATCGCACCAACATTTTAAGTCTGGTCGGTGCATATCAGTCTCTCACCCCATAGCATATACAGTTCTTCTGGATTTCTTACTCCTTCTTCTTCCCCCCCCAGCACATCAATCTGAACTTCGCATTAAAATTTTAACTGCCGAACATTAGACTGTTCTAGAAATTACTGCTCATGTTCACTCCCTCTGGGTTGTCCACCCTGTTAGAAATCTTCATGTTGTCCGCAAAAAGGCTGGCTTTTTCCTTCCAATCCTTCAGCAATGTCACTCACAAATATATTGAATATAATTGTCCCAGTACCAGTCTCTAAGACACTCCACTATTCACTGTTTTTTTCCTTCCAAGTAAATTAAATTTACCACCATCCTCTCATCTCAGTCAACCAGTTTTTAATTTGGTTAACTGCTTTGGGTCCTAATTTCAACTTGCTGAGTTTAAGCTGCCTTTGAGAAACTGTCAAAAGGTTTGCTGAAATCCAAGTAGACTATATCTAGTGTGTGTCCTTGATCAGTTATCTGGTTACCCAGTCAAATAAATTGGTGAGATTAGTTTGACATGATTTTCTTGCAATTGGTTGGATTCCAGGAAGCTGAATATCCTTTCCTTCAGCAATGCTTCCATTATTTTTTTCAACCACCAAAGTGAGGCTTACTGGCCTATAGTTTCCCACTTCTCTGTCACCATTTTTGTGAAGGACCACATCCGCTGTTTTCCAATTTTACACAACCTCTCCTTTCTCCAGTGATTTATTTAAACAAATCTTTAAGACCTGTCAGAATTTCTCTGAGTTCCCTCAATATCCTGAGATTAATCTCATCGAGTCCCATGGCTTTGTTCACTTTGAGGGGCATAATCGAAAGAGAAGGATGCCCATCTCTCAGGGTCGCCCAAATTGGCATAATCAAAAGCCGATTTTCGGCGTCCCCAACTGCTTTCTGTCGCGGCGACGACCAAAGTTCACGGGGGCGTCGGCACTGTAGCGAAGGCGGGACCGGGGCGTGATTCAGAGATGGGTGTCCTCGGCCAATAATGGAAAAAAAGGGCATCCCTGACGAGCACTTGGCCGACTTTACTTGGTCCATTTGTTTTCACTACCAAGGCTCAAAAAAGTGCCCGAACTGACCAGATGACTTCCCCATTGGTCACTAACCCCCTGCCACCCAAAAAAAAAACCAACTTTAAAACTTTTTTTACCAGCCTCTGTGCCAGCCTCAAATGTCATACTCAGGTCCATTGCAGCAGTGTGCAGGTTCCTGGAGCAGTTTGTGAGTGCAGTGCACCTCAGGCAGGTGGACCCAGGCCCTTCCTCCCCTACCTGTTACACTTGTGGTGGTAAATGTTGAGCCCTCCAAAACCCACCACAAACCCATTGTACCCACATGTAGGTGCCCCCTTCACCCCTAAGGACTATAGTAGTGGTGTGCAGTTGTGGGGAGTGGGTTTTGGGGGGCTCAGCTCCCAAGGTAAGGGAGCTATGGACTTGGGACCAATTTGTGAAGTCCACTGCAGTGCCCCCTAGGGTGCCCGGTTGGTGTCCTGGCATGTGAGGGGGACCAGTGCACTATGCATGCTGGCTCCTCCCACGACTTGGATTTGGTCATTTTTGAGATGGGCGTCCTTGGTTTCCATTATGGGTGAAAACCGGGGACGACCATCTCTAAGTTCGCCCATCTCAACATTTAGGTCGACCATCTCTAAAGTCGACCTAAATGTTGAGATTTGGGCGTCCCCGACCGTATTATCGAAACGAAAGATGGACGCCCATCTTGTTTCAATAATACGAGTTTTCCTGCCCCTTTGTGGCGCCGTCCTTACAGATGGGCAGCCTTAGAGATGGTCATCCCCATTCGATTATGCCCCTCTTTGTTTTTCAAGGTTTACATAAACACTTTTTCTTCCATGAACAGTGTAATATCTACTGGATTTTCTTCATTGGATACCAAACAGAAGTTTGTCTGCTTTTTACTCATCACTGTCCACATATTAGTGACCCTGCAAGATTTAAATTTTCTTAAGCATTGACTTTAAAATATAGCACTACTAAAAGTTACACCTAATCCATTTTTTTCCTGTAGCCAGTAACAATAGATTATATACTATCACTAGAGCTTCAGATCAGATCTTTAAACGTTTTCTGGAAACTTTACTTTGTAGAATTAGAAAATATCTTCATAAGTACATAAGTAATGCCACACTGGGAAAAGACCAAGGGTCCATTGAGCCCAGCATCCTGTCCACGAACATTTCAAAACACTTGTGCAAGCTTGCATTATAGCTCGGTTAGATTATTTCAGTGTAATTTATGCAAGTTGCCCAGAGAAAATCAGAAAAATACAGATCATGCAAAATGTCTCAGCTAGATTGATTTGCCACACACAAAAACCTGTTACTCTGCTTTTGAAATCTTTGCACTGGTTGCCCATACAGGCTTGTTTGTTATTTAAATTGTTTTTTTTACTTCTCCTTTAGTACAAAATGAATGCTAATCAAGTATTGTTTCATTTTCCTTCAGCATCGAACATAAAATAGAAACTGTTTTATTTTTCTGTGCTTTCATATCAAGCTGTTAAGACCTGAAATATCCTGCTTACTAATCTTAGGTTGAATTCAGATTTGAGTTTTAGAAAGCAGTTAAAAACCCACTTATTTAAACAATTTTTAGATGTACAGTTCGTACAATTAAAACTGGTTAAGTTTTTAAAAATTATCTTACATTTTATTGTATTTCTCAAAACTGCCTGTTTTTCAATTTTATCATACCATCTGATTTGGTATTTGTGGTATACAAGCCACAACATTGTATTGTAGTGCATCTTTTCTTCTGGAAGCCTTTCAGACTCCATTTCCTACATAAATTCTTTACATATTATTCCAAGCTGATTGACTTTATTTTTCTCGGAGGACAAGCAGGCTGGACATCATCACGCATAGGCTGTTGTCTGTGACGGCCCAGGAGCTCCGGAATTAAAAAGAAAATTTTTTAAAGTTCTAGAAGTGACGAGGCAGGCGCGGGGACAACGCACCGTGCATGCGTGAGTGACTTCCCGCCCGCGCGCTTCCCTCAGTTCTCTTTTTTCTGCTTCGCGAAGGAGTTGTGTTTTTTTCCGACTCCTCGTGATTTTTGGCCCAGGTGACTTTTGTCGCTTTTACCGCGCTCCGTTTTTTCCCTTTTTCCTTGTTTTTTTATTCAAATATATTTAAAAAAAAAAAAAAAAGTATCCTTTATTTTCTTTTAGTTTTCTCTCATTTTTAAGGTTCCTTTCTTTTTCGTCGAGGCCGCCTTCAGGCTGCTCGGCCGCGTTCCTTTTCCCTTCTTTTGTGCCTTTTTCATTGGCACCATCGAGCCGTTTAAATTCGCGAACACTATTTTCCCGCCTATGTCATCGAGGACTTCAAGCGCTGTTCCCGCTGCAACCGGACCATCTCGTCTACCGACCCTCATGCTTGGTGTCTCCAGTGCCTCTGGCCCGATCATCTTCCAGCTGTTTGTAAGCTGTGTAAGTTAATGAAAAAAAGGACCCAGGTGGCTCAAGAGGCTCAGCGCGAAAGACTTTTTTAGAATCTGTAGGGTCCTTCGTCGGCGGCATCGACGTCGAGGGAAGCAGCACTGAGAGTCCAGGTAATGGCTGCCGAGAGACCACTTTGAGCTGGGAGCAGCGAGGCATCGAGTGGGTCTTCACCCGTCTCGAGGTCTACTGCTATGCAGGCCCCCCCGGGACCACCCTGAATCGGACCCGGCCCCGAGGAGGCATGAGGATTCCACGTCCTCATCGGTACCGAGGAGTGTCGACGGGCGTTGAGCGAAGGAGAAGAAGCATCGCCATTGATCTACCAGACACGGTTCTGTGAGCTCCGGTGAGCCGAGAGACTCGACACCCGAGAAGCGTTGGCGCTGGGAGGATCGCTCACCCTCCATTCAGGAGGTGCCGATGCGTCGGTCGTCTGGCAGCCTGGTATCGGCTCTCGAACCCCCTCAGATTCTGGTGCCGACTCCTGCACCGGCCCCACAGCTTGTTCCGATGGCAACCCTCTGAGTGTCTCCGGGCCATGCTTCCAGGACTTCTGGAAGGGATGATTCGTCCATCTGCTTCGGTACCGGAGGTGCTTGTGCCTCTGGTACCTACTGCTGAGATGGCATCTGGCCCATCTCCTGTGAGGAGATCTCTGCCCTTGGTGCCGCTTGCGGTGCCGGAGCCGGTTGCCACCCGGGTCGACTCTCCCTCAATGTCGGCGGAGGAAGCTTCGCCGGAGTCCAGGCAAGGGTCCACTTCTCAACATCCCCCGTGAGGACGTAGATCCTCAAAGTCGAGACAGGCTCGGGTTCGGGCTGCTCTTCGAGAGCTCCTGTCCGATACCGAAGAGGAGCACTCATGAGGAGAGGAGGAAGACCCCAGATATTTTTCGGAGGAAGATTCTCAGGGGCTTCCTTCTGATCCTACTCCGCCTATTGAAGTTAGACAGTCTCCACCTGAAAGTCTTACTTTTTCATCTTTTGTGCAGGAAATGTCTAGGGACATTCCATTTCCCATGGAGGCTGTGGATGGCCCAGGGCTGAGATGTTCGAGGTCCTGGATTATCCTTCTCCGCCTGCAGAGGTTGCAACGGCCCCTCTGCACAATACACTCCAGGAAGTGATGTTACGGAATTGGTCTTGCCCTCTCTCTAATTCAGTTGTCAACAAGAAGTCCCAGTACAGAGTCCCTGGTGAGCCTGTGATGGTGAAGGCCCAACTTCCTCACGATTCCATGGTGGTGGACTCTGCTCTCAGAAGAGCCAAGAGTACTGGAGACTATGCCTCGGCGCCCCCGGGCAGAGAGTCTAGGACCTTGGATTCTTTTGGGAGGCGTACGTATCAGGCTGGAATGCTCGCTGCCAAGATTCAAACGTACTCAGTAAAGCAACCGTCCAGTTTAGTTGACGCTCTCCCTCCGGAGCTTGCTGAACCTTTTCACCAGGTGGTCAGGCAGCAGAAGGTGTGTCGTAAATTCCTGGCCAGGGGAGCCTACGACACGTTTGATGCCACATCCCAAGTAGCTGCTCTGGGTATCGTGATGTGCAGACTCTCATGGCTGCGTGTCTCAGACCTGGATCAGAAGACCCAGCAGTGAATGGCGGATTTTCCTTGCCGGGGGGATAATCTTTTTGGAGAGAAGGTTGAGGATATGGTTGAAACCCTCAAGAAGCATCGTGATGCTATGGATTCTGTCTCCCGCCGGACGCCTTCTGCTACTACCTCCTCTTCTAGGAGGTTTTTTGGAGGGAGGAAGAGTGCTCCCTATTCCTCTAAAAGGAGTAGGTACACTCCTGCCTCTTGACAGCCTGTTCAAGCTTGCTCCCAGCAGGCTCGCTCTCGTCAGCGGCGTGCGCCGAAGGCCCCTCCGGCTCCACAGCAAAAGCAAGGGACAGGCTTTTGACTGGCTCCAGAGCAGCATAGCCGACATCAAAGTGTCTGTACCGGACAATCTACCCGTTGGGGGGAGGTTGATGTTTTTTCACCAAAGGTGGCCTCTTATAACCTCCGACAGGTGGGTTCTTCAAATAGTCCATTTAGGATACGCTCTCATTCTAGAATCAAAACCTCCAAATTGCCCACTGGGAGCTCAATCCTTCAGTTCCCAGCACAAGCAGGTACTTGCAGAGGAACTCTCCGCCCTTCTCAGCGTCAATGCGGTCGTGCCTGTTCCACCAGGGCAAGAAGGGCTGGGATTCTATTCCAGGTACTTCCTTGTGCAAGAGAAAACGGGTGGTGCGTCCCATCCTAGACCTAAGGGCCCTGAACAAATTCCTGGTCCGAGAAAAGTTCAGGATGGTTTCCCTAGGCACCCTTCTTCCCATGATTCAGGAAAACGATTGGCTATGCTCTCTGGACTTAAAGGACGCCTACACTCGCATCTCGGTGCTTCCAAATCACAGGAAGTACCTTCAATACTGCGTACTACCTTTTGGTCTCGCATCTGCGCCCAGGGTTTTCACAAAGTGCTTGGCAGTTGTCGCAGCATCGCTACGCAGACTGGGAGTGCATGTGTTCCCTTATCTCGATGATTGGCTGGTGAAGAACACCTCGGAGGCAGGGATTCTACGATCCATGCAGATTACTATTCAACTGCTCGAGCTGCTGGGGTTTGACATAAATTATCCCAAGTCCCATCTGCGTCCAGTACAAAAGTGGGAATTCATAGGCGCTCTGTTGAACACACGGACGTCTCGAGCTTATCTCCCCCAGGCAAGGGCAGACAACCTTCTGGCCCTAGTGTCCTCAGCTCGAGCATCCCAACAGCTCACAGCTCGGCAGATGTTGAGACTTCTGGGCCACATGGCCTCCACAGTTCATGTGACTCCCATGGCACGTCTACACATGAGATCAGCTCAGTGGACCCTAGCTTCCCAGTGGTGTCAGGCTACGGGGGATCTAGAGGATGTCATCCATCTCTCCACCGATTTTTGCAATTCCCTTCAGTAGTGGACCATTCGCTCCAATCTGACCTTGGGACACCCATTCCAAATTCCTCAGCCACAAAAAGTGCTGACGGGTGCATCCCTCCTGGGGTGGGGAGCTCATGTGAATGGGCTCCGCACTCAAGGAGTTTGGTCTTTTCAGGAAACGCATCTTCAGATCAACCTCTTGGAATTATGAGCGATCTGGAATGCGCTAAAGGCTTTCCGAGACCGGCTGTCCAACCAAATTATCCTAATTCAGACAGTCAGGTTGCGATGTATTACACAAACAAGCAGGGGGGGGGCACTGGATCTCGCCCTCTGTGTCAGGAAGCCGTCAGAATGTGGCTTTGGGCACGCCAGCACGGCATGGTTCTCCAGGCCACATATCCGGCAGGCATAAACAACAGTCTGGCCGACAGGTTGAGCAGGATAATGCAACCTCACGAGTGGTCTCTGAACATGGACGTTGTCCGCAAGATCTTCCGAGCGTGGGGCACCCCCTAGGTGGATCTTTTTGCCACTCAGGACAATCACAAGGTCCCTCGATTCTGTTCCAGGCTTCAGGCCCACGACAGACTAGCGTCATGCCTTTCTCCTTCATTGGGGGACAGGTCTCCTGTATGCGTATCCTCCCATACCTTTAGTAGGGAAAACTCTGCTGAAACTCAGGCAAGACCGCAGAACCATGATTCTGATTGCACCTTTCTGGCCCCGTCAGATCTGGTTCCCTCTTCTTCTGGACTTGTCCTCTGAAGAACCATGGAGATTGGACTGTTTTCCGACCCTCATCGCTCAGAAAGTCCAAATTATGTTCGCTTCTCTTTAAAGGCTCTATGCTCTTTGGTGAGGAATTGGATAAGTTGGTATGTGGTCTGGGGGATGCAAAGGTTCTACGGCTTCCGGAGGTTCATCCCAAGTCTAGCAGCCAGGGCGGGGGGGGGGGGGGCGTCTTCGCAAGATCTGCTTCCTGAGGCTCAGAGGTATAGGCCAGGCAGATTGAGCGGAGCTCCTAGAGATCGTTTTTTTTTTTTCAGAGGACCCAGCCCTTTTGAGGGGGGCACCATGGGGGATGTGACTCTTCCTCGGGGGGGGGGGGGGGGGGTTCCAGTTCCACGCGCAACTCTCAATGAGGGTGCAGGGGGTCCAGCCTTTGTTGCAAGTAGGCGCTCAGTTGCAGCAGTTTTACCATAGGTGGACCTAGATCACGTCAGATCAGTGGGTTCTCGAGTTAATACGAGAAGGCTATGAGTTAGTTTGACCATTCTCTTCCTGATTTGTTTCTCAAATCTCCATGCCGCTTATGGATCAAGGTGGGAGCAATTTGAGATACCCTCCTTCGTCTTGTACGTTTGGATGCAGTAGTACCCGTGCTTCCCTGGGAACAGGGGATGGGCTGCTATTCCATTAATTTTGTCGTGCCCAAGGAGGAGGGCTCCTTTTGACCCATTTTAGATCTCAGGAGGATCAATGGGGTTCTGAAAGTTCCCTCATTTCAGATGGAAACTTTGTCTTTGTCGTGGTTCGGCAAGTTCCTTACGTCCTTGGATTTTATGGAAGCCTATTTGCACACCCTCATCCAGGTGGCTCTTCAATGTTTCCTTCATTTTGCTGTCTTAGGGAAGCATTTTCAATTCTGTGCTCTGCAATTCGGGCTAGCGACAGCATCACGGACCTTTTTGAAAGTCATGGTGGTTGTGGTGGCTGCTGTAAGGAAGCAGAGCATCTTGGTCCAACCCTGTCTGGACAATTGGTTGATTCAGGTAAAGTCTCAGTCAGAGAGCAAAGCAGCAACCGCTTGTGTAGTTATCTTTCTGGAGTCCCTGGGCTTAGTGGTAACCCCGGCTAAGAGCCAGTTGAATCCATCGCAGTCTCTGAAGTACCACGGGGTTCATTTCGACACCTTGTTGGGTCGTGTGTTTCTGCCTCACGCTTGGATTTCTCGGCTGTAGGGGCAGATTCAGCAACTTCTGTCGGAACAGGCTCCTGTGGCCCATTCTTACCTTCAGGTGGTGGGATTGATGGCGGCAGCAATAAAAGTGGTCTCGTGGGCCAGGACGCACATGAGGCAGCTGCAGCTTGATGGTCTCCAGACGCAGGACTTGGAGGAGCTGTTGGTCTCTGACGAAAGACCCCCACCTCAGTCTGCAGTGGTGGCTTCACGCACCGAATCTGGAGAGGGGCATGCTTCTGGACCCTCCAGAGTGGATAGCTCTGTCCACAGATGCCAGCCGGGTGGGGTGCTGTTTGCCTCAGCCAGGTAGCTCAGGTCCGTTGGTCGGTGGAGGAAGCCCGATGGTCCATCAATCACTTAGAGACACGGACGATTCGGTTGGCTCTGGAGTCCTTTCAATCACTGCTCGTCAGCAGAGCAGTAAGAGTTCTTTCCGACAACACTACGGCCGTGCCTGTGTCAGTTGTCAAAAGGGCACAAAGAGCTGGGTGGTTGCTAATTGCTAATGCGCTGGGTGGAGGTTCATCTTCTGGATCTCTCGGCAGGTCACATAGCTGGCGTGGGCAGTATGACATGGACTTTCTGAGCAGAGACACTCTTGGATCCCGGAGAGTGGTCCCTTCATCTATTGGTATTCGATCGCATAGTATTGAAATGCGGACTGCCAGGGATGGATCTCATGGCTTCGATAGACAATGCTCAGGCGCCTCGCTATTTCAGTCAGGGGTGGGATCCTTGGTCTGCAGGGATTGATGCTTTAGTTCTTCCGTGGCCTCCTCAGGAGTTGCTCTGTGTGTTTTCCCCGTGGCCGCTTGTGGGTCTGGTGGTTCAGCAAATTGAGCGTCACTGGGGCCCAGTGATTCTGGTGGGTCCCAATTGTCCGCGTTGTCCATGGTACAGAGATCTAGTGCGCCTGGTGGAGCAAGAGCCTCTACCACTAGGGGAGATGGTTCGGTTGTGTCAGGGTCCGATCGTCGTGCCCGACCCATCTCCGTTCTTGCTTATGGCTTGGCTCTAGAGATGGGCCGGTTGAGAAAGAAAGGATTATCCCCCAAAGTTATTGATACTATGCTCTGGTCGCGTAAATGGTCCACCTCTTTGGCTTGTGTGCGTGTGTGACGCATCTTTGAGAGTTGGGGCCAGGATCGTTCTTCTCTTCCTTTTCACTCTTCTATTGCGGAGCTTTTGGAGTTTTTGCAGGATGGTTTGGACATGGGTCTAGTTTTGTCCTCTTTGAAGGTACAGGTTGGGGCTTTGGCCTGTTTCTGGGGGTAAGGTACAGGGGTTGTCCTTGGCCTCTTCTCTGGATGTGATAGGTTTTTTGTGGGGGTGGGGGGAGAACTGATTCTGCCGCCATGGCATCCGTTGGTCCCTCCGTGGGATTTGAATCTCGTTTTGGAGGTTCTTGTGGATGCTTCTTTTGAACCATTGGAGTCGAAAACTTGCAAGGACCTTACCCTGAAGACGGTGTTTTTGGTGGCTACCATCTCGGATTTCAGAGCTGAAGGCTTTGTCATGTAGGGCTCCTTTTTTTGTCTTTTTCCAAGGAGAAGGTCTTTTTGCAGCTGGTACCGTCCTTTTTGCCTAAGGTAGTTTCTGCTTTTCATGTAAATCAGGTGATTTCCTTGCCATTTCTGGGGGATAGAGTGGGGAATTCAACACAGTGTCGTCTGGTGAAGTTGGATTTCCGATGAGTTTTGCGGTCTTATCTGAGGAGGATGTGGGATTTTTGCACCTAGACAGATTGTTCTGTGTGGAGGCCATAAGAAAGGAGTGGCCGCTTCCAAGGTGATGATAGGAGGTTGAAGGAGGGGATTTCTTCAGCCTACTTGCTCAAGGGTCGCAAGGTGCCTTCTGTTCTCAAGGCGCATTCCACTAGGGGGTTGGCTTCTTCCTGGGTGGAAAGCAGTTTTATTCCCCCACAGGATATTTGCAGAGCAGCGGTCTGGTCCTCTTTGCATACCTTTGTGAAGCATTATAGACTTTGACGTTCAGTTGAAAGAGGATGCTAGGTTTAGAGCAGCAGTGTTGACCTCTAGTTTTCAGAGATCCCGCCCTTAGATCTTTACTGCTTTGGTACGTCCCAAGCATCTTGACCGGGCTGGAGGGTTGCTGAGGAAGATGAAATTAGGCCTTACATGCTAATTTTCTTTCCTCTAGACCCTCCAAACCGGTCAAGAACCCGCCCTGTCTTTCAATTCCATGTTTGTTTTGGGATTATTGAGCCTGGGTTTTGCTATGGTTGCTGAAGAGTGAGTGTCTATATTTTATTGGTCTTGTTCCTGGTGCTAGACTGGTGCAGGTTGGGGCACTGGTTGCGCTCGGTCTGCAGAAGCACCCTCCATGTTCGGAGGAGTTCCATGTACAGGGTTCTGAGAGAGAATTTTTCTTTCTCTGCTTGGTTATTGATATACTGGCTAGTTGGGGTTCTGCACAGGTTATATATACAGTGTTCAGAGTTTGTGTGTTCTCAGTCTCCCTCTGCTGGTAGGCTTGCAAAACCGGTCTGGAGGGTCTAGATCAGTGGTAGGCAACTCCGGTCCTCGAGAGCCGCAGGCAGGTCAGGTTTTCAGGATATCCACAATGAATATGCGTGAGATAGATTTGCATACCATGGAGGCAGTGCTTGCAAATCTATCTCACGCATGTTCATTGTGGATATCCTGAAAACCTGACCTGCCTGCGGCTCTCGAGGACCGGAGTTGCCTACCACTGGTCTACAGGAAAGAAAATTAGCAGGTAAGGCCTAATTTCACCTTATGTTACAGTAATTATATCCGCTGGGGAAAAGTATAAGGGGTCCTTTTACTAAGCTGCAGTACAAAGGGCCCTGCGCTAGCGGCAGGGGCCATTTTTATCACGTGTTGTGGCCCTTTTTACCACAGCAGGTAAAAAAGGCTGATGAAAATAGCCATGGAAGAAGGGGGTAAGGCTGAAAATAGTCATGGGAGGAGGGGGTAAGGGCTCCCGCGCTAACCCAGTGGTAACCAGGTAGCGAGCAGCACTGTCCAATTACTGCTGGGTAACTGCCATGCTAGAAAATAGTGCCCTATTTTCCCTAGTGTGGGAAATGGTGCGTTAGCCGCACCATCTCCAGTGCCTGTGTTCGGCAAGTGGTAGTTCCATATTTGCACATGGTAAGCCCGCATTGGGTTTACTGCCACATTGTAAAATGGCCCCTAAGTGCTGAGAGTTGGATTTGCACCTGGTGAGCAGATCCACAGCTATACTTTCATCGAATAGGAAGTTGTTACTAGGCAAAGGATTTTTTTTTAATTGATTGTGTTCACCATAATTGATGCAAGTTGCATTTTCCTGTCCTTTTTATACAACACACATACATGTGAGTTCTTTGTAGTGAGGAGTGTTGTTTTCTTATGTTCGTATTTGCCTTCAGGTTCTTGCACTAGTGTTTGTGCGCAAGCTCTTGGACTTTGGTTTTACCAAACGAGAACTGAGCTGGCTTGATGACTTAATGCCAGAGAGTAAAAAAAAGAAAGAAGATGATCAAAAGAAAAGAGAAAAAGAGGTAAGAGTAAGGACTGTATGTACCCCTGGATTCTGTGCAGTGCACCTAGAAATTGGTGCTGAAATCCAAGCATATTCTGTAACAAGCCACATAACTTAATTGGCTTAAAAAGCCAATAAGCATTGTTTTGAGCACTTAAGCAATAATGAGCACTAATTAGCAATTAGAATATACGCACACAGCTCCCTAAGCGTATTCTGTAACTCACTGCGTCTAAATTGTGATTCATTCAGGCAAAAAGGGATGTGGTTATGGGCATTTAAATGGGCATGTCTTGGGTGTTTCAAAATTTACATGCGTTGTTATAGAATATAGCCATTTACACCTAAATCTACACGCTAGGAGGCACGTTTTAGGCGCTAGGATATCAACTAAGCATATTCTATATACCCATGCCTAAAAATCTATGCTTATAGAATACGCTTAGACGGAAATGTTTTCCACACTGATTTTCTAGGCGCCATATATAGAATCTGGCTCTTAGTGTATACTACAGTTTTAATCAATGATTAGACACTAATCTTATGCCAGATTTCATGCAGTCTAATTAGCTGACACACAGGATGTTGGTTTCCTAAACATTGACTACCTTCTGAGGTAATGCCATAAAAGTGTTTTAAAAATTAATGTTTAAGATAGTAGTAATCCCTCCTGGACTTCCCATGTCCTGTCTAGATAAAATGCTCTCTGTTTCAATTCTCTAGATTCATGACTTCAGGGTTCAAGATTTCCTTAAGAAATATGCATGTGAGAAAGTGAGGGCATATTTGTCTCTATTGTATGCATATCTGTCTCATGAATGTTCATTAGGAGTACCCTAAAACCCTAACTATTTGCAGCTCTCCATAACTGAACTTGTGCATTTCTACTCTAAATTATATCTGATGTTTTGTGTTGCAAATAACAATATAACACCAAAGAGTAGGAAATGGAAGAAAACTTGACAGATGATGGGATAAACAACCAAAGTCTATTGTGAAATTCTAGTTTGACAGACTCTAATGACTCGACACGGCACCGCGTTTCGGCACTCTCGTGCATGCTTCAGGAGTGTACAATAAAGAAATGAATAAATATGTCTTTGTAAAATACAGGAAGATATTTAACAAAATGAGCATGTAAAACAGATGTGTTAAAAGGCATACAAAATCAAAAATTATAATGTACGTAATATGTATCTCAAAAAATATTAAACGGCTTATACATCAATATGCAAAAAAAAAAATTTTTGGAAGACCTTAGCACAGGGGTACTATGGATGATAGTTTTTGTACCATCTAATCCAACTCTCAAGAGTCATCACTGGTCTTCTTTTTTTTTATCTTTTAATATATTTTTTTCTTTCTCAAAATTTCCACATCTTTTAAAGAAAAAAACTTTGTATTATAATATTTTATGATTCAAGACTTATCTGAATAGTGTAAGCTCTGGGGGGGGGGGGGGGGGGGGGGGGGGGTGGGGGTTCTGGTCCGTATGAGTCATGTTTCGCCATCTGACTGTATCAAGGATCCATCCCCCTATGTGTGTCTCACACCACCCTTGCCAACATCCTTCTTGACTATAAAAACAGTAATAAACCTGTATGGAAAATATAGAAGAAATTTTTGTATTGTTGCGAAGCTTTTAGAAGTTAAAGCTTACGCTGGTCATATGCTTGAAAAAAGTGAGGCTTTTAAAGATGTGCAACATCTGAAAAAAGTGGTGGAACTTATAAAACAGTATTGCGCTTGCTGTACTTCAAATATTACCAGCGGTCACCTTGACTTGCTGGTAATATGTATTCTGAAAGCGGAAATAATTCTTTGTTAGGGCTAAAGTTGCATATGTAAGAATTAGATGATTTGGTATGCGTCTATGTGTAGTGCGTTTACATAATGCTTTTTCAATGACTATCAAAGTCTCCAACTGTGGTATGTTTGTGTAAAGTGATTCTATATCTAAAGTAACAAGCCAGGTATTGTCAAAATCTCCTTGATAATGTTGTAAAATGTTGATCATCTGGGTGGTAGTTCTGACATATGATGGTATCAATGGAATCGAAGGATGCAAGAAAAAATTAACAAGAATAGATAAGAGCTCAAGAATGGAACTTTTAGCAGACATGATAGGTCTTCCTGGAGGTTTGTCTAAGGACTTGTATCTTCGGGAGAACGCAGATGGTAGGTACTAAAGGGTTCTCTACATAAAGAAACTCTGTTTGGTGGTTAGGAAACCCATCTTCAAGGCAATGTCTACCGTTTCTGTGATGACCTTTTGTATGACTTCAAGTTGCTGAATTTCTGGAATATAGTTTTCCCAGTCCATAATAACGAACCCTCCACCTTTATTGGCAGGCTTGATAACGATATATTGGCTCTTGGCAAGATTATTCATAGCATGACTTTCCATTCTGGTAAGATTGCAATATTTTTGGTGTGATCTTGATTCCAGTTTTCTTACATCTCTAGTGGTACATGAACTAAATGCTCTTATGAGGGGATCTTGTGGCCTTGGAGGAATCAATTTGGACGGATTCTTTATGACTGACTAGTAAAAAAGGCCCATTTCTGACACAAATGAAACGGGCGCTAGCAAGGTTTTCCTCGGAGTGAGTATGTTTGAGAGAGTGTATGTGAGAGTGATTGTGTGTGAGACACAGACTCTCTGTGAGACTGAGTGTATGAGACCAAGAGAGTGTGTGAGTGACTGTCCTGCTTATAATCGAACGAGAAAAACGCACAAGTTCTGACCTAAATTGGGAGATGGACATTTATCTCACAAAAACGAATAACGCGGTATAATCGAAAGCCGAACTTGGACGTTTTCAATTGCACTCCATCGCGGAAGCGTACAAAGTTGACGGGGGCGTGTCAGAGGCGTGGTGAAGGCAGGACTGGGGCATGGTTATCACCCGAACAGAGATGGGCGCCTTTCGCCGATAATGGGAAAAAAGTATGTGTTTGTAGCTAGAATTTAGGACACTTTTCCTGGACCCTGTTTTTTCACGAATAAGGCCCCAAAAAGTGCCCTAAATGACCAGATTACCACCAGAGGGAATCGGGGATGACCTCCCCTGACTCCCCCAGTGGTCACTAACCCCCCTCCCACCACAAAAAATGATGTTTCACAACTTTTTATTTTCACCCTCAAATGTCATACCCACCTCCCTGGCAGCAGTATGCAGGTCCCTGGAGCAGTTGTTAGGGGGTGCAGTGGACTTCAGGCAGGTGGACCCAGGCGCATCCCCCCCCTACCTTTTACAATTGTGCTGCTTAATGCTTAGTCGTCCAACCCCCCAAACCCACTGTTCCCACATGTAGGTGCCCCCCTTCACCCCTTAGGGCTATAGTAATGGTATAGACTTGTGGGCAGTGGGTTTTGAAGGGGATTTGGGGGGCTCAACACACAAGGGAAGGGTGCTATGCACCTGGGAGCTCTTTTACCTTTTTTTTTTGTTTTTGTAAAAGTGCCCCCTAGGGTGCCCGGTTGGTGTCCTGGCATGTGAGGGGGACCAGTGCACTATGAATCCTGGCCCCTCCCACGAACAAATGCCTTGGATTTATTCGTTTTTGAGCTGGGCGCTTTCATTTCCCATTATCGCTGAAAAACAAAAACACCCAGCTCACAAATTGTCGAATAAAACATGGACGTCTATTTTTTTTGAAAATATGGTTCAGTCCGCCCCTTCACGGACCCGTTCTCGGAGATAAACGCCCATGGAGATAGACGTTTTCGTTCGATTATGCCCCTCTGTGTGACACATAGAGAGTGAATGTGATACAGTGTGAGACATAGAGTGTGTGAGAGTGAGTGAGAGAAAGACATTGACTGTGAGAGAGAGAGTGTGAGAGAGAGAGTGTGTGTGTGACAGAGATACCTCCCTCCCCCTCTCTGGTGTCAGGCCCCCCCTCCCTCCTTCTCTCTGGGGTCAGGCCCCCCCCCCCCCCCCCCTCTCTCTCTGGTGTCTGAGCGTTACTGTGCAGGACGGTGAGCTCTGGCTGTGCTTCAAGGAACTGACCAATCCTATTTAATAGAATGCACCTCCAACATTCTGAAGCCGAGAAACCTCTTGTGGTTGGTCACTTCTGCTTGTGACGAACCCGGAAGTACGTGATGTCAATTCAGGAGATGGATACAGAGAGCAGGAATGCCTCAGCCATGCAGTCAGCTTCAGAATGTTGGAGGTGCGTTTTGTTATATAGGATATGTCCACTCTTGTGTTAGATCCGATGTCAAAAAATGCTTGAATAATCTGCAACTTTCTGGTAAACTTGAAAAGGTCAATTCTCATTTAGAACGTATTATATTGTGTGGTAGGAACAAACAGAAGCCCTTTTGGAGGACCTTTGACTCTACTGTGGAAAGAGAAACACTAGACAGATTAAAAATGGGAACACTCATCTCCAACTATCCTGTTGCAATCCCTGCTGTATGGTGGGTGGTAATTGAATTGATTTCTGCCCCTGCCTCTGATCAGGTATCACCGTTGATGATTTGTCCCAATCGTTCTATTGTTGATCCCCGTTGTCTCTCTCCCTAAGTTTCTGTAAAAAAAACATTTGAGTGTGTTTAGGAGCTTACTCAACGTGAGGGAGAGTTAACAGGTAAAGGCGGTGCATTTTGGGGCACAGGTGACTATGGACTGTTTGGAGAAGAAGCATAGAGGTCCCTTGACTCACTTCGCATTCGCATTCTTTTTCTACTATGTTCTATATGACCCACATTTTTTTGTGGGATAGCCCTATTAGCCTCTACTGTCTTGTTGTTAGAAAATATTTATTTTGATTTGTAACTCTTAGTGGTATGTAAGGCCTAGCTTTAGCAAAATTATAGATCAGTTCGTGTCTATAATCTTCCTCATCACATTTAAATTTTTGAATTTTAGTATCTCTAATGTCACTTTTGAGCATATTTACTTTTATATTTGACGTCTTTCAGTATCAATTGTCTATTCAATTATTTATTGATTTATTTTTTTATCTGTATTGGATCTTTTAGTATAGTACATTTCAGTAAACTAGATATATATTATGTACATCTTTTATTTTTTGGTTTAGTACGCCTTTTAACACATTTGTTTTACATATTCGTTTTGTTAAATGTGTTTCTGTATTTTACAAGACCCTCTTTTATCCATTTCTTTATAGTAGACTTCTGAAGCAGGCATGACCATGCCAAAATGTGTTGAGTCATTAGTCTGTCAAACCAGAATTTCACAATAAATTTGGGCTGTTTGTCCCATTTCTATCGAGCCTTCTTCCATGTCCCCACTCTTTGGTATTTTGTTCCTGCTTCATGAGATTTTTTTTTTTTTCAGTTACCTTGTGTTTCTTGCAAATACAATATAAGAAATAACCAAGGGAAAATGGTTTCCAGGTTTCAAGAATATCAGCACATAAATATAAAGGAAAACTAGGGCAAACATTTAGCCTTGCAGCCCCATCATTAATATTTTAGCCCTTTGTCATCATCCTTTCAAAAATCATAACCTTTGTATTCCTCCCAAATTAATCTGGGTAAATGGACAGTTTGAAAATTGCTTCCTCTCCTGACTGATAAAAGTACCTTCTCTTTCTTTGAGTTTGTGTGGCTGTCTGGAGCTGTTTTGATTTGATTGCATCTGCTATTTATAAGAAGCTACTGTCCTAGGCAGCTACCTGGTCCTACCTAATGATTGGACCTGCTCTGTCCTTATGTCTAATTCAGTCCATTATTTGAGATAAATGGAGGGGGTAAACACAAAAGTAAGGAAAACACATCAAAGATCTTTACACCCAAAAATTGTAATACACTAATAATACATACAACCTGAAAGAAGAGTGACAGTAATTGTAAACATCATCATTATTGTTTTTCCTATTTTGCAAAAAAGATTCCAATTGAAAATGAATAAAAAAAGAAGACCTTATGACCTTTAATATTTCATTTACATGGAAATTTTAAGAAGAATACCAAATGTAGTGCCAATATTCTAGCTTTCAAAAGCTAAACTTTTCTTGTCAAAATCAGTTCTGAAAAATTAGGAAAACATTTATTGTATGGCCATGAAAATTAACCTGCCTAAACTTAAAAGTAAATGCAAAATCTTCTCTCTATCAGCTGCTTTAACAAAAATAGTTATTAGTGTTGCCGTATTAACAGGTTCTCCGAGGACAAGCAGGCTGCTTGTTCTCACGACTGGGTGACGTCCGCAGCAGCACCCACATACCGGAAGAAGCTTCGCGGGCGGTCCGCACGCAGGGCACGCCCACCGCGCATGCGCGGCCGTCTTCCCGCCCGTGCGCGACCGTTCCCGCCAGTCCTTTCTTTTCCGTGCCTGGAGAGAGTCGTGCGACTGCCGCTCTCTCTTAGTCAGCCCCGGAAAACCATCGCGTTCTTCGCGAATTCGTTTATTTTTTGTTTCTGTTGCCGCACGCTCCAGTTTTCCTTTAAAAAAAAAAAAGAGAGAGAGCACGCGCTTTATTTTCCCTCGTTTTCTAGCGAGGGCGTCACGTTGCGGCCTTGTGGCCGCGCGGTCGATTATTTTTCGAGGTGTGATTTACCGCCACCATCGACGACTTTAACTTCGCTGACGCGATTTTTCCGTCGATGTCCTCGAAGGTCCCGAGTGGATTTAAGAAGTGTGGTCGGTGTGGCCGGCCGATCTCGCAGACCGACACCCACGCTTGGTGCCTCCAGTGCCTCGGGCCGGAGCACAATATCAAGTCGTGTTCTTTGTGTCTTGGTCTCCGGAAACGGACTCAGGTTGCGAGGCAAGTTCTGCGGGACCGTCTTTTTGGAACTTGCGCCGGCCCCTCCACGTCGACCTCGACGGCATCGGTATCGACGGCCGGTTCTTCGGTACCGGTATCGAGGCCTGAGAAATCGGCACCGATGGCATCGACCCCAGGAGCACAGGTCCCGTCGGCCCGCCGGTCCTCCGGTGAGGGTAGGGGTGAGAGGCCGCGTGGGCAATCGGCCCCGGTCACTCCCTCGGCCCATGGCCCTCGGGACCGAACCCTGTCTGACCCGGTTCCTCGAGACCGAGGGGGATCGACCTCCTCCTCCTCCATTCCACCTGGCACCGATGACGGGCACCGCAAGAAATCCAAGAAGCACCGTCATCAGTCGCCTTCGATGCACCCGGCGCTCGGTACCGGCGAGGAGTCGACGCCGAAGCGCCCGCGTCGAGAGGAGAGATCCCCTTCGGTAGTGGAGGTACCGACGCGTCAGGGTCCCAGCACTTCGGTGCAGTCTCCTGGACCCGAGCAGCTTCCGGCACCGACACCTCTACCGGCCCCCCCCCCCCCCCCCCCCCCCCGCCTTTCCCGGCAGCGGGCCTGGACGAGTGCCTCCGAGCCATCCTTCCGGGGATCCTGGAAAGGCTGATGCGCCAGGCTGTGCCGGCGCCGGGGGTACTTGCGCCCTCGGCGCCGTTGACTGTGGCGCCGGCGAGCTCTAGCCTGGTGCCGAGGCCGTCGACACCGCCGCCACTTGCGGCGCCGGTCTCGACCGCCACGCAGGTGGAGTCCCCGTTGATGGAGGGAGCTTCGTCCCCGCCGGCGCGGGAGTCCACCGCTCGACGACACCGAGGCCTCGGTGCCTCGACATCGAGCCGGGCCCGGTTAAGGACTCAGCTACATGAGCTTATGTCCGATACCGAGGAAGAGGCCTCGTGGGGGGAAGAGGAAGACCCCAGATATTTCTCCTCAGAGGAGTCTGCGGGTCTTCCCTCAGACCCCACGCCTTCACCAGAGAGGAAGCTCTCGCCTCCTGAGAGCCTCTCCTTTGCCTCCTTTGTAAGGGATATGTCTATTTGCATTCCCTTCCCCGTGGTCTCTGTGGATGAGCCGAGGGCTGAGATGCTCGAGGTCCTCGACTATCCATCACCACCTAGAGAGTCCTCCACGGTGCCGTTGTACAATGTCCTCAAAGAGACACTGCTTCGGAACTGGATGAGACCGTTATCTAATCCCATCATTCCCAAGAAAGCAGAGTCCCAGTACAGAATCCACTCGGACCCAGAGTTAATGCGGCCCCAATTGCCCCATGACTCGGCGGTCGTGGATTCTGCTCTCAAGAGGGCACAGAGTTCGAGGGATACCGCCTCGGCGCCCCCGGGGCGGGAGTCTCGCACTCTGGACTCGTTTGGGAGGAAGGCCTACCAATCCTCCATGCTCGTGACCCGCATCCAGTCGTACCAGCTCTATACGAGCATCCACATGCGGAACAACGTGAAGCAACTGGCGGACCTGGTCGATAAGCTCCCGCCGGAGCAGTCCAGGCCTTATCAGGAGGTGGTCAGGCAGCTGAAGGCGTGCAGAAAGTTCCTGTCCAGGGGTATCTATGACACCTGTGATGTGGCATCTCGTGCTGCGGCCCAAGGTATAGTGATGCACAGGCTCTCATGGCTGCGTGCCTCTGACCTGGACAACCGCACCCAGCAGAGACTGGCCGACGTCCCTTGCCGGGGGGATAATATTTTTGGTGAGAAGGTCGAGCAGCTGGTGGACCAACTGCATCAGCGGGAAACCGCCCTCGACAAGCTCTCCCACCGGGCGCCTTCAGCATCCACCTCAGCAGGTGGACGTTTTTCCCGGGCCCGGCAGGCTGTGCCCTATTCTTTTGCAAAGCGTAGGTACACCCAGCCGGCCCGAAGGCCTCGTCAGGCACAGGGACAGCCCCAGCGCGCTCGTTCTCGTCAACAGCGTGCGCCTAAGCAGCCCCCTGCGCCTCCACAGCAAAAGCCGGGGACGGGCTTTTGACTGGATCCACGGGAACATAGCCGCCCTCAAAGTGTCCGTACCGGACGATCTGCTGGTCGGAGGGAGGTTAAAATTTTTTCACCAAAGGTGGCCTCTCATAACCTCCGACCAGTGGGTTCTCCAAATAGTGCGGTGCGGATACGCCCTGAATTTGGCCTCCCTGCCACCAAATTGTCCTCCGGGAGCTCAATCCTTCAGCTCCCATCACAAGCAGGTACTTGCAGAGGAACTCTCCGCCCTTCTCAGCGCCAATGCGGTCGAGCCCGTACCACCCGGGCAAGAAGGGCAGGGATTCTATTTCAGGTACTTCCTTGTGGAAAAGAAAACAGGGGGGATGCGTCCCATCCTAGACCTGAGAGGCCTGAACAAATTCCTGGTCAAAGAAAAGTTCAGGATGCTTTCCTTGGGCACCCTTCTGCCAATGATTCAGAAAAACGATTGGCTATGTTCCCTGGATTTAAAGGACGCATACACTCACATCCCGATACTGCCAGCTCACAGACAGTATCTCAGATTCCGCCTGGGCGCACGGCACTTTCAGTATTGTGTGCTGCCCTTTGGGCTCGCCTCTGTCCCACGAGTGTTTACAAAGTGCCTCGTGGTGGTAGCGGCGTATCTACGCAAGCTGGGAGTGCACGTGTTCCCATATCTCGACGATTGGCTGGTCAAGAGCACCTCGGAGGCAGGAGCCCTCCGGTCTGTGCAGTGCACTATTCAACTTCTGGAGCTGCTGGGGTTTGTGATAAATTACCCAAAGTCCCATCTCCAGCCAACACAGTCTCTGGAATTCATAGGAGCTCTGCTGAATACCCAGACGGCTCGGGCCTTCCTTCCCGAAGCGAGGGCCAACAACCTCCTGTCCCTGGCTTCGCAGACCAGAGCGTCTCAGCAGGTCACAGCTCGGCAGATGTTGAGACTTCTGGGTCATATGGCCTCCACAGTTCATGTGACTCCCATGGCTCGTCTTCACATGAGATCTGCTCAATGGACCCTAGCTTCCCAGTGGTTTCAGGCCACCGGGAATCTAGAAGATGTCATCCGCCTCTCCACCAGCTGCCGCACTTCACTGCTCTGGTGGACCATCCGGACCAATTTGACCCTGGGACGTCCATTCCAAATTCCGCAGCCCACGAAAGTGCTGACGACGGATGCATCTCGCCTGGGGTGGGGAGCTCATGTCGATGGGCTTCACACCCAGGGTCTGTGGTCCCTCCAGGAAAAGGATCTGCAGATCAACCTCCTGGAGCTCAGAGCGATCTGGAACGCACTGAAGGCTTTCAGAGATCTGCTGTCCTACCAAATTATCCAAATTCGGACAGACAATCAGGTTGCAATGTGTTACACCAACAAGCAGGGGGGCACCGGATCTCGCCCCTTGTGTCAGGAAGCCGTCGGGATGTGGCGTTGGGCTTGCCAGTTCGGCATGCTCCTCCAAGCCACATACCTGGCAGGTGTAAACAACAGTCTGGCCGACAGACTGAGCAGAGTCATGCAACCGCACGAGTGGTCGCTTCATTCCAGAGTGGTACGCAAGATCTTCCGAGAGTGGGGCACCCCCTCGGTGGACCTTTTCGCCTCTCAGACCAACCACAAGCTGCCTCTGTTCTGTTCCAGACTACAGGCACACGGCAGGCTAGCGTCGGATGCCTTTCTCCTCCATTGGGGGACCGGCCTCCTGTATGCTTATCCTCCCATACCTTTGGTGGGGAAGACCTTACTGAAGCTCAAGCAAGACCACGGCACCATGATTCTGATAGCGCCCTTTTGGCCCCGTCAGATCTGGTTCCCTCTTCTTCTGGAGTTGTCCTCAGAAGAACCGTGGAGATTGGAGTGTTTTCCGACTCTCATCTCGCAGAACGACGGAGCGTTGCTGCACCCCAACCTTCAGTCCCTGGCTCTCACGGCCTGGATGTTGAGGGCGTAGACTTCACTGCGTTGGGTCTGTCTGAGGGTGTCTCTCGTGTCTTGCTTGCCTCTAGGAAGGATTCCACTAAAAAGAGTTACTTTTTCAAGTGGAGGAGGTTTGTCATATGGTGTGAGAGCAAGGCCCTAGAACCTCGTTCTTGCCCTGCACAGAACCTGCTTGAATACCTTCTGCACTTATCAGAGTCTGGCCTCAAGACCAACTCAGTAAGGAATCACCTTAGTGCGATTAGTGCTTACCATTATCATGTGGAAGGTAAAGCCATCTCTGGAGAGCCTTTAGTCGTCCGATTCATGAGAGGCTTGCTTTTGTCAAAGCCCCCTATCAAGCCTCCTACAGTGTCATGGGATCTCAACGTCGTCCTCACCCAGCTGATGAAACCTCCTTTTGAGCCACTGAATACCTGCCATCTGAAGTACTTGACCTGGAAGGTCATTTTCTTGGTGGCAGTTACTTCAGCTCGTAGAGTCAGTGAGCTTCAAGCCCTAGTAGCTCACGCTCCATATACCAAATTTCATCACAACAGAGTAGTGCTCCGCACCCACCCAAAGTTCCTGCCGAAGGTGGTGTCGGAGTTCCATCTTAACCAGTCAATTGTCTTGCCAACATTCTTCCCCAGGCCGCATACCCGCCCTGCTGAACGTCAGTTGCACACATTGGACTGCAAGAGAGCATTGGCCTTCTACTTGGAGCGGACACAGCCCCACAGACAGTCCGCCCAATTGTTTGTTTCTTTCGACCCTAACAGGCTAGGGGTCGCTGTCGGGAAACGCACCATCTCCAATTGGCTAGCAGATTGCATTTCCTTCACTTACGCCCAGGCTGGGCTGGCTCTTGAGGGTCATGTCACGGCTCATAGTGTTAGAGCCATGGCAGCGTCAGTGGCCCACTTGAAGTCAGCCACTATTGAAGAGATCTGCAAGGCTGCGACGTGGTCATCTGTCCACACATTCACATCACATTACTGCCTCCAGCAGGATACCCGACGCGACAGTCGGTTCGGGCAGTCGGTGCTGCAGAATCTGTTTGGGGTTTAAATCCAACTCCACCCTCCAGGACCCGAATTTATTCTGGTCAGGCTGCACTCTGTTAGTTGTTCTTCGTAGGTCAATTTCTGTTATACCCTCGCCGTTGCGAGGTTCCATTGACCTGGGTTCTTGTTTTGAGTGAGCCTGAGAGCTAGGGATACCCCAGTCGTGAGAACAAGCAGCCTGCTTGTCCTCGGAGAAAGTGAATGATACATACCTGTAGCAGGTGTTCTCCGAGGACAGCAGGCTGATTGTTCTCACCTACCCTCCCTCCTCCCCTTTGGAGTTGCGTTTCATCTTTTTGCTTGTCATTCAACTGGCGGGAACGGTCGTGCACGGGCGGGAAGACGGCCGCGCATGCGCGGTGGGCATGCCCTGCGTGCGGACCCCCCGCGAAGCTTCTTCCGGTTGGTGGGGGCTGCCGCGGACGTCACCCAGTCGTGAGAACAATCAGCCTGCTGTCCTCGGAGAACACCTGCTACAGGTATGTATCATTCACTTTCCTCTATTAAGCCTGTCACATTTAAATTCCCTGTGGAAGATGGAATATCAAAACCTTCCTCAAGTGTTTCCCTTGTGGACATAAAACTATTTATAGGAAAATAAACAAATTATTAGAACAAAGATCATTTTCTAAAATTTCGAGAAATTATCTGTTAGCAATATTAAATAATTTTCCTTATGTGTTGCCTCACCAGAAAATGTACAGAGCTGAGAGGCGCCCAGCAAATGTGGCCTCCATCCAGTTCATCATGCTTCATAATTTCAAATTTGAAACCTCCTTAAGAAATATATGCCTGTTTGTTTACAAAGGCATGCTATAGGCGCATTAGCATTTTTAACGCGCATTAAACGTTAACAAACCTAAAGGAATATTTAACTTTAAAGGCGTGTTATAAATGCTAACCCACCTTAGTAAACATACCCCATAGGTCCTTACCTTTTGCCATGAAAGCAAAATCCTAGTTTACAGGGCCCTGATTGTTGTAGAACTTTTTTTTGTTTGTTTTGCTTTAGTTTTTGTTTTTTCAGAGTCTAGTATGTAAAAGGAGCTAAATGCCTTTTTTTCAGCATTTTTCTAGGGAGCAGGAAGGATTGAGTAGATGAAAATCTCATAAATGTCAGATGCTGCTTTCTTTTTTGGAAGTAGAATATTATTAAAATGGGGGGAGGGATTTTTCATTTTGTTTTCAACTACATGAGTTGATTAAAAAATATATAGATAGTAAGGCTACTTTAAAATGATTGCACAGGGATATGCATGCAAATATTGAGAACATGGTAGATAAACTAGAGTACATCTAAAGATGGTGGCATTAGCACAGGTAAAATTGAATGGTAAATCAAGATTTAACTGTTGTACTCATTTCTCTTGACCTCTCTGTAGCCTTTAATCTTGTATATCTTGGCTTCCTGCTCTACAGACTACAAGACAGTAATATAACTGGCACAGTTCTAGATTGGTTCCACTCCTGTCTAACTGACTGATGCTGTTCAATGGCAGAAGACTTTCAATCACTTACCGTCTACCTGTGCAGTCCCTCAGTGCTCCATACTTCTCCAACTCTGTTTAACATTTTCATGTCCCCCTAACTGACTCTCATTCAATCCCTGGGATTACCAATCTATATATATGCTGATGACATTGAAATCGTGGCCACCTTAGGCTGTGATAAACCACAGGAAAATTCATGCTTTTAATAATAAATTGTCCTATATTGATGATTGGCTCCAGATCATAAACTGAAAAAGAAACCAGAAAATTCAAGAGGCTTCCTAAAGGACACAAAGGCCCCTCCCACTCTTCCAGTTCCTCTCTCTCTAGTAGGCATGCATATAACTTTCACGTCTTCCATCAGGATCTTAGGCGTAATTCTAGATGAGACCGTGAGCTTCCAACCACAGATTTCCAATACTATTAAATGCTGCTTTTTAAAACTGAGATCATTCTGTCTGGCTATTTGATAAGAAGGCCTTTCGAATTCTTACGGACTCATTTGTTATACCTAGCCTAGACCATTACAGTTCTCTGTTGCATGGTATCTGGGTTCAAGATAATTGACGACGCCAGATCATACAAAATATGCCTAAGCTAATCACAGGATCCAAGAAATTTGACTATGTGGGACCCTTTTACTAAGCTGCGTAGGCCTATGCGCGCCCAACACATGCCAATTTGGAACTACTTTCATTTTTTACATGCATCCACGGCGCTAACTGGGCAGTAATCGGCAGTGTACGCTCGCTGACAATTACCGCCCCTTTAACGTGTGAGACTTTACCACCAAGTTAATGTGTGGCGGTAAGGTCTCAGTCCCAAAATGGACGTGCGCCAATTTTTATTTTGCCGTACGTCCATTTCAGCCAAAAAAAGGTCTTTTTTTGCAGGTGCGCTGAAAAATGGACCTGCGCGCATCCAATACACGCGTCTACACCAGCACAAGCCATTTTTCAGCACACCTTAGTAAATGGACCCCTACGTGACTCCCCTTCTCTGCGAAGAACATTGTCTACCTATCAATCACAGGAACTCCTTTAAAATCCTATCATTATTACACAAAATATACAACTCAGGTATTCCTTTATCCCTCTGTTATTGATACCGTATTCCCCATCCAACATATTGTGATCCTCTCAACAAGTCTGTCTTGTAGTGCCATCCTTCCAGCATATCTGCTTTGACTTCATTTGGACTAAGATATTCAATGTAATAGGTCCTACACTCTGGAATGCCCTTCCTATTGCTCTTTGCCTCAAACATTTATTTTATTTTATTTATTTGTTGCATTTGTATCCCACATTTTCCCACCTATTTGCAGGCTCAATGTGGCTTACATAGTACCGTGATGACGAGCGCCAATTCCGGTATGAGAAATACAGAGTGGTATTGCGTTAAAGTTCTTGAGTGACAAAGTAAATTAGAAAGTCAAGGAGAAAGAGTTAAGTTTAGTCCAGTTCTGGTTTAAGTTTCGTTGTGTTGCAGGGGTCGGTGTTTAGGTTGGCCTCAAAACTTTCCTCTTCAAGGATGTGTATAATTAATGAGATACTGCGCCTGCCTTGCTGCTTACTTGGAGGGAGAGTGGTTCTCGAGTTCTGCAGAACTGCCCCTCTTCTTTTTTTCCTATTATAGGTTGTATTCTGCTTCCTCCTCTGATCTGATTTTTTTTTTAAAGTTGAACCAATGTGAAAGGTTCCTCGAGGGCAGTATATCAGTATAGACTTGAAACTTGAAATCTGTGTGGTGTTGGGACTCATTCAACTATCATAAGCAGTCAGACATGTAATTAGTGCCTTGCAGAAGTCTTCACACTCATGTATGTTTTTCACAACCTGCTGTGTAAAAATAGAATTTAAAATGCATTAACTTAAGAATTTGTATCTGAAATAATTATACAGATATTGGAAAAAGTAATTCAGATTAAGAAACCAATATCTTGAATAAATTTCTCACCCCTCGATTTAGCAATCCCAGGTCAGCTTTGTTTTTAAAAGCTTCCCATAATAAGTTAAATAGTACCCACCTGGGTACAGTCAGTTGTCCTGATTATCAAGTACTTCTGGATGAAGAATAGAGCTGTTCAATGAAGTGAATGTTAAAGAATGGTCTCCAGCATCAAGAACATGGAGTTGCCAAAGGAACTCTGTGGTAGTTATTCAAAGGTACAGACTAGGGGAAAACTGTAAGAAAAATTTAGTGTATTTGAATATCTTTATTGGCCCATTTTCAAATCCACTGTAGAGTGGAAACAGGTTGGCACCACCAAGATACTGCCTACATCAGGCAGTGTTCCTCCCCCCCCCCCCCCCCTCCCAGAAGTCATTATTCATGGGTTAACTGAGCTGATGTGGAAAGGTTCACTGTAAGGCCGAGGAATACTTTGAATGTACTACAGGCATCTCTTGCCGAGACCAGGGAAAACATCAGCTGTTCAGCAATTCTGATTTTACTCCCAAATATAGTCTTGTTATAGGAGGGTGGTAAACAGGAAGCCACTACAGAAGAAAAACCATATGATGTGCCACTTAGCATCTGCAGAGAAATACTTAATAGAAAATGATAAATCCAGTAAAACGGACAAAAGGTTTAGCTGTGCAGGGACATACCGTATTTTTCGGACTATAAGACGCACCGGACCATAAGACGCACCTAGGTTTTAGAGGAGGGAAATAGGAAAAAAAAATTTTTTCCTTTTTCCCTCCTCTAAAACCTAGGTGCTCCGGTGCGTCTTGTCCGAGTTCGGGATCGCCCTCCCCTACTCACGTCAGCGATGTTCCCTGGTGGTCTAGTGACGTCGGGGCAGGAAAGAGCCCCCTCTTTCCTGCCCAGCGCGCTGCTCTCCGGCCTCTTCCGTCCTTCTGTATGCTGCCTGACGGTCTCGGCGACGTGAGTAGGGGAGGGCGATCCGGAATCGCTACCTTCGGACTATAAGACGCACCCCCCATTTTCCTCCCAAATTTTGGGGGAAAAAAGTGCGTCTTATAGTCCGAAAAATACGGTACATATAACACTATTCTTTGTCCCAAGCAGCTATTTCTTCAAACCCAGCAGAGTAAATGTCATTTCAGAAAGACTATCATAAATAATTCAGAACACTCCCAACATATTTTCACACATTTTATAAATTTTTATAAGGATCATCAGAATAAACAGCATGAATGTTGCAATCCAGACTTTCAAGCGCAACTTTTGTTAATTTAATAATTATGGGAAAGTTTGGACAAGTGAAATTATTTTAAAAAACTGAAAAAAAATGGAACAATGAAGATTTGCACATCGTTTCGCTTGAAAGTCTATACCAGCACAGACCACTTTTTGGCACACCTTAGTAAAAGGACGCATAGGTGAGCTAGACATCTGCCTAGTGCAGCAGAATTTGGTGGGCAGTGGGCAGCCTAGTGCTGTACTCATCATGGAGCGGGGCCTTTTAAGTGTGGGCCAGCAGCTAAGTGCTGCTGTAACTTCACCCCCTCCCCCCCAACAGGAAGATTGTGTGGTGGGGGGGGGGGGGTTGGGGGATGGAACAGTGCTTGAACACAGGCCTGTATTCAGGGTCAGCGCAACCCAGTAAGTGTGATAAGCATGGCAGGGAGGCGCCAGCCTCTGGAGGGCGCCACAAGCCATGCTGACCGCCACCTCCGGGAGACTCAGTTCCTGCAGGCAGCTCTCAGTCCTCACCTGCCCACCCTCAGCTTCCCACAACAGCCCTCCTTTCCTTCCTGCAGCCCTGTGTTTAAAACTTTTATTTTACCTCAAGACGCAGTGGCGGTGGCAGTGAAAGCAGCAGGCTCGCCTTCTCTTCCCTCTGTGTCTCGCCCTCCTCTGTCCTGCCCTCGTGGAAACAGGAAAGTACATCAGAGGAGGGCGGGGACACTGAGACGGAAGGGAAGGCTGGAGGTGAGCCTGCTGCTGCCGCTGCTGCGGCTTGAAGTAAATTAAAAGTTTTAATTGCAGGGTGGCAGGAAGGAAAGGAGGGCTGTTGTGGAAGAAGAGGGCAGGCAGGCGAGGTCTTGAGTTGGAACTGTTACTCAGGCTAAAAAGGGGGGCAGGTGGGGGCTGGGGCAAGTCACTGGACATGGATGGGAGGGGAGGGCAGAGAAGAATCGTGGGAGGGGAGAGAGGAGAAATCACTGGACATGGAGGGGAAGGCAGGAGAGAGATGAGAATTGCTGGATATGGATGGAGGAGAAGGCAGGGAAGAGAGGAGAGTTGCTGAACATGGATGGAGGGGAGGGCAGGAGAAATGCTGGACATGGATGGAGGGAGAGGGAAGACAGGAAGTAGATGCACATGGATGGAGGTGAGAGGAGAAATGCTGGACATGGATGGAGTGATGGACAGGGAGGAGAAATGTTGGCTAGGGATGGGGGGAAGGAAAGACAGAGAAAGCAGATACACATGGATGGAGGGAAAGGGAGAGAGGAGAAATGCTGGACATGGATGGAGGGGAGAGAAGACAGGAGGAGATTTACATGGATGGAGGGGAGAAAGGAGAAATGCTGGACATGGATGAAGGGGAGGGAAGACAGAGGAGGAGATGCACATGGATGGAGGGGAAGGGAGAGGAGAAATGCTGGACATGGAGGGGAGGAAAGAGAGGAAGTAGATGCACATGGATAGAGGAGAGAAAGGAGAAATGCTGGACATGGATGGAGGGGAGGGAAGACGGAGGAGATGCACATGGATGGAGGGGAGAGGAAAATACTGGACATGGATGGAAGAGAGGGAAGAAAGAGGAAGGAAATGCATACTGAACGGAGATGAGGGAAAGGAAAAAGAGGAGAAAAACTACACATGGATGGAGAAAATAGGCAAAAGCTAGAGCCACTCTATACCTCCTCCAGTCAAGTCTGTGGAGGACCCAGCTTTTACCTATGGATGTAGGGCAAGAAAGGAGGAAAGTAAAGAAATAAATGGAAAGGAAGCCCTGGAAACAAAGTTAAGAGAACAGATAGCAGCAGAATCAGAGACTGGGACCAACATGATCAGAAAAACAGTCACCAGACAACAAAGGTAGAAAAAAATCATGTTATTTTCATTTTAGTGTTTGGAATATGTCCAATTTGAGAATTTACATCTGCTGTCTTATTTTGCAATGTATAGCAATGTGGTTTTTTTCTGTTTTTCTGGTTTTGTGCTGCATGCAGAGTCTAGCTTCTTAGGATTTCAGGTTAAAACTTGAAGAGGGGCTATCTCTGTTCTACATGTGTGACTGCAAGGCCAATTGTCTGAATAGGGATCTGTTTGTTAGGTTCTGAGATTTTGATAGCATATTGTTTCAGGTTTGACAAGACTGTTCTCCTAATTCCTGATCTGTATACTAATTTATTTGGGTCATTTTGGATATATTGAAGCTGTAACAGCTTATATAAATTATTTATAATGAAAAAAAAGTTATTTTTCTTCCCCTATACTGGTGTAATATTTTCAATGAAACCTGTTTATATGCGCCATGGCTGGTAAAAGGGGTGTGGCTACTGTAGGGATGGAGCCATAGTGACCCCGCCCCCTGGATGGGTAGGGGGCACCGACTAATAGGCAGCAGGAGGGCGCCAGAAACCCTTGCAGTGGCCCTGCCTGTATTCAAGGCCCTGTGCTGCTCCAAAATTTGCAGTCTCAGCTTGGGCGGAGTTAGGGTGGTGGTAAGAGGCATGGAAGGGCTCAGGAAAAGAGCGAGAGGCTGGCCACCTGAAGAGGGGAGGGAAAGAAAGAGGAGATGCTAGGGGTAAGGTCTTTGAACTGCCCCAGAGGTGCATGGTTCACTTGGGGACATTGGATACTGTTGGTCTGACTTTGGGAGTGAAGCTACAAAAGGAAGCTTTACATTTTGGAAATGGGTTTTCCAACATTTTAAGCAGTAACCACATTTCTCTCCTCTTCCCTACCCCCCCCCCCCCCCCCCCCCCCCCATTACTCCTCCAATTCGATGTCCATACATGTATTTAGCTAACACTTATGCACAGTGCTTTTTTTTGTAGGAAAAAAGGTGCCGGTACTCATTATGGGCGGGGTCACCACCTATGGCTCTATCCCTTTGGTAGCCACACCCCTTATACCAGCCGTGGTGCATATAAGCAATATCATTGAAAATATTATATCAGTATAGGAGAAAAAAATAATTTCTATAAGCTGTTACGGCTCCAGTATACCCAGTGCAAAATAAGACAGCAGATATAAATTCTCAATTTGGACATCTTCCAAACACTAAAATGAAAATAACATGATTTTTTTCTACCTTTGTTGTCTGGTGACTGTTTTTCTGATCATGTTGGTCCCAGTCTCTGATTCTGCTGCTATCTGTTCTCTTAACTTTGTTTCCAGGGCTTCCTTTCCATTTATTTCTTTACTTTCCTCCTTTCTTGCCCTACATCCATAGGTAAAAGCTGGGTCCTCCACAGACTTGACTGGAGGAGGTATAGAGTGGCTCTAGCTTTTGCCTATTTTCTCCATCCATGTGTAGTTTTTCTCCTCTTTTTCCTTTCCCTCATCTCCGTTCAGTATGCATTTCCTTCCTCTTTCTTCCCTCTCTTCCATCCATGTCCAGTATTTTCCTCTCCCCTCCATCCATGTGCATCTCCTCCGTCTTCCCTCCCCTCCATCCATGTCCAGCATTTCTCCTTTCTCTCCTCTATCCATGTGCATCTACTTCCTCTCTTTCCTCCCCTCCATGTCCAGCATTTCTCCTCTCCCTTCCCCTCCATCCATGTGCATCTCCTCCTCTGTCTTCCCTCCCCTTCATCCATGTCCAGCATTTCTCCTTTCTCCCCTCCATCCATGTAAATCTCCTCCTGTCTTCTCTCCCCTCCATCCATGTCCAGCATTTCTCCTCTCTCCCTTTCCCTCCATCCATGTGTATCTGCTTTCTCTGTCTTTCCTTCCCCCCATCCCTAGCCAACATTTCTCCTCCCTGTCCATCACTCCATCCATGTCCAGCATTTCTCCTCTCACCTCCATCCATGTGCATCTACTTCCTGTCTTCCCTCTCCCTCCATCCATGTCCAGCATTTCTCCTGCCCTCCCCTCCATCCATGTTCAGCAACTCTCTGTTTTTCTGATCATGTTGGTCCCATTCTCTGATTCTGCTGCTCTCTATCTGTTCCCTTAACTCCGTTTCCAGGGCTTCCTTTTCCATTTATTTCTTTACTTTCCTCCTTCTTCATTTCTTGCCCTATATCCATAGGTAAAAGCTAAGTCTTCCGCGTATTTGACTGGAGAAGGTATAGAGTGGATCTAGCTTTTGCTTATTTTATCCATCCATGTGCAGTTTTTCTCTCTTTTCCCTGCTTTCTGTTCCTGCCGCCCCGTGATGCGTTTAAATCTTATTATTTTTTTTGCCTGAAGTCGCAGCGCCTGTGGCGGCATTAGTGAAAGCAGCAGGCTCGCCTCCTCCAGCCTTTCCTTCCTGAGTCTCAGTATCCCGCCCTCGCGGAAACAGGGAAGGCGGGACACTGAGAGGGAAGGGAAGACTGGAGGAGGCGAGCGTGCTGCTATCACTAACGCTGCCGCCAGCACTGCGACTTCAGGTAAAAAAAAAAAAAAATTACATTTTTAACGCGTAGCGGGGCAGCAGGAACAGAAAGCAGGGCTGTCGGGGAGCTAAGGGCAGGCAGGTGAGCTGGCCCTAGGAAAAAAAGGTGCTGTTACGCCGTACCGGTGCGTACCGGCACAAAAAAAGCACTGCTTATGCTTGTCTCTGAGGAGTTGTAAATGACTCTTAGATTTTATGAAGTAGACATGTACTTTTGCAAAATAAGAACTGTATGTGTACTTTTCAGGCCCATCCAAAACATACCCATTTGTAAATACAGTGTGCAGCAGACACATGCATGTAAGAAGCAGCCTTTGGATGAGGAAAAATAAGCTAGCATTAAATTTGTGAGTGTGAACACCTACAGTTTCCTCACCTGCCGTAGTTTCTCAGTTTGCAATACAGGATGCAAATGTTAAAGTATCTTGTGAGAAACTTGGAGGTATAGATGAATATTTAAATTTCAAATGAGAGTTGCAAAATGTGGTAAAATCTGCAGCCTTTAAGATTACTCAGATGGGCATAATCTTATATACAAATTTTTTGTCCACTCTAGCCCTGTGGTTTCAACCCAGTCCTCAGGGATCACCTGGCGAGATGGGTTTTCAGGATATCCATAATGAATGTGCATGAGATCTATTAGCATGCACTTCCTCCATTGCATGCAAATATCTATCATGCATTTTTATTGCAGGTATCCTGAAAACCCAACTGGCCAGGTAGTCACTGAGGACTGGGTTGAAAACCACTGCTCTAGCCAACTGTCATGTGAACTAGATTATTGTGACTTGATGTTTTTGGGCCTTTCCTCTAATTATTTTTGTTCTTTACAGCTAGTCCAGTATGTAGCAGTGAAAATGTTGAAAAGCTGTTGTATACATGAGCATATTATACCATCACTCTTAACACTTCATGAGTTACCATTTAGCACTTGAGGGAGTGAGTAGTACAATGCTGGATTTCCACAGGATCGCTCCCTCACTAACTCCTTGACTAAAACTTGAAATGTGCAATGCATGTAACGGTGATTATGGCAACCCTAAAACAAAGCATTACAAGAATGCAAGGGCCTGAATGATTGTCTGAAAATATGATGAACTCAGTAATCCCTTAAGTCTTGATGGCATTCTTAATTTAAAGAAAACTTTCTTAATCACATTTTTCAATTGAAAATTTGCATTTCATATAAAATAATAATTAAAATCCCATAATCAGAACGGGACCAAGATGGTGGCTTGAGAGGACGTCAGGAGCAGTCGCTTTTGCAGTATGTTCTGTCAGTTTGACTCCATGATGGGGAAAGGGAAGGCTAAGATGAAAATTTATCCCTCTGGTTCCAGCGAGCCCCCAGTATGGTTCAGTCGACTTTGACCTTCACAGCGATTCGCCCCACTTTGGTGAATTCAATGGCTATGGGTGGCTCAGGAACTATCGTGGAGCTTAGTTTGGAAGGGGCATCATTGAGCCTTGTACAACATTCTGTGCCCTCCCAACCTGGAAGCGTTACTGCCATGGGGTTGGAAGAACACTAGATTCTCCGAGGACAAGCAGGCTGCTTGTTCTCACGACTGGGTTGACGTCCACGGCAGCCCCCACCAACCGGACAAAAACTTTGCGGGTGGTCCCGCACGCAGGGCACGCCCACCGCGCATGCGCGGCCGTCTTCCCGCCTGTGCGCGACCGTTCCTGCTCAGTCTTTTCTTTTCCGCGCTGGAGAGAGCCGATCGCGCCTTCGACGCAAATTTTTTTTTTTATTCGTTGTTTCTTTAGTTTTGTTTTCCTTTTCAAAAAAAACAAAAAACAAACTTTGTTTATCTCCCCTCGTACGTCTAGCAGGGGGCGCCTCGTTGCGGCCTTGTGGCCGCGCGGTCGATTTATTTTTCGGGTGTGCTTTTTACCGACTTTGACTTCGCCAACGCGATTTTTCCGTCGATGTCCTCGAAGGTCCGAGTGGATTTAAGAAGTGTGGTCGGTGCGGCCGGCATATCTCGCAGACCAACACGCTTGGTGCCTCCAGTGCCTCGGGCCGCAGCATGATACCAAGACGTGCACCTTGTGTCTCGGTTTACGAAAACGGACACAGGTGGCGAGGCAAGTTCTACGGGACCGTCTTTTTGGAACTTGCGCCGGCCCTTCGACGGCATCGGTGTCGACGGCCGGATCTTCGGTACCGGTACCGATGTCGACGAAATCGGCACCGACGGCACCGACCCCAGGAGCACAGGTTCCGTTGGCCCGCCGGTCTTCCGGAGATGGCAGGGGTGAGCAGCCGCGCGGGCAATCGGCCCCGGTCACTCCCTCTACCCAGGGCCATCTGGACCGAACCCTGTCGGACCCGAGGCCGAGGGGGATCTACCTCCTCCTCTTCGGTACCGCCGAGCGCCGATGACGGGCACCGGAAGAAAGCCAAAAAGCACCGTCATCGGTCGCCCACGGCGCATGTGGCTACTGCTCCGGCTCCAAGGATGACTCGACGCCGAGGAAGCGACAGCGCCGGGAGGAGCGTTCCCCCTCGGTGGTAGAGGTATCGCTGCGTCAGGGCACGGGCACTTCAGTGCCGTCTCCTGGACCCGAGCAGATTCTGGCACCGGCACCCCCACCGGCCCCCTCGTCTTTCTCGACAGCGGGCCTTGACGAGTGCCTCCGAGCCATCCTTCTGGGGATCCTGGAAGGGCTGATGCGCCAGACTGTGCCGGCGGCGGGGGTGCTTGCGCCCCTGGCGCTGTTGATGGAGGCGCCGGCGTGCTCTAGCCCGGTGCCAAGGCCTTTGACGCCGCTTGCGGCGCCGGTCTTGACCGCCACGCAGGTGGAGTCGACGTCGATGGAGGGAGCTTCATCCCCGCTGGCACGGGAGTCCACCGCTCGACGACGCCACCGAGGACTTGGTGCCTCGAAGTCGAGCCGGGCCCGGTTGAGGTCTGAGCTACAGGAGCTCATGTCCGATACCGAGGAAGAGGCCTCATGGGGGTAGGAGGAAGACCCCAGATATTTCTCCTCAGAGGAGTCTGTGGGCCTTCCCTCCGACCCCACTCCCTCACCGGAGAGGAAGCTCTCGCCACCTGAGAGCCTCTCCTTTGCCTCCTTCGTCAGGGATATGTCTATCTGCATTCCCTTTCCCGTGGTCTCTGTGGATGAGCCGAGGGCTGAGATGCTCGCGGTCCTCGACTATCCATCACCACCTAGAGAGTCCTCCACGGTACCATTGCACAATGTCCTCAAAGAGACACTGCTTCGGAACTGGTTGAGACCTTTATCTAATCCCACCATCCCCAAGAAAGCGGAGTCCCAATACAGGATCCACTCAGACCCAGAGTTAATGCGGCCTCAATTGCCTCATGACGCAGCGGTCGTGGACTCTGCTCTCAAGAGGGCACGGAGTTTGAGGGATACCGCTTCGGCGCCCCCGGGGCGGGAGTCTCGCACTCTGGACTCGTTTGGGAGGAAGGCTTACCAATCTTCAATGCTCATGACCCGCATCCAATCCTACCAGCTCTACACGAGCATCCACATGCGGAATAATGTGAAGCAACTGGCGGACCTGGTCGACAAGCTCCCCCCGGAGCAGTCCAGGCCTTTTCAGGAGGTGGTCAGGCAGCTGAAGGCGTGCAGAAAGTTCCTGTCCATGGGTATTTATGACACCTGTGATGTGGCATCTCGAGCTGCGGCCCAAGGTATAGTGATGCGCAGACTCTCGTGGCTGCGTGCCTCTGACCTGGACAACCGCACCCAGCAGCGGCTGGTCGATGTCCCTTGCCGGGGGGATAATATTTTTGGTGAGAAGGTCGAGCAGTTGGTGGACCAACTACACCAGCGGGAAACCGCCCTCGACAAGCTCTCCCACCGGGCGCCTTCAGCATCCACCTCAGTAGGTGGACGTTTTTCCCGGGCCAGGCAGGCTGCGCCCTACGCCTACAACAAGCATAGGTACACCCAGCCGGCCGAAGACCTCATCAGGCACAGGGACAGTCCCAGCGCGCTTGTTCCCGTCAACAGCGTGCGCCTAAGCAGCCCCCTGCGCCTCCACAGCAAAAACCGGGGACGGGTTTTTGACTGGATCCATGGGAACATAGCCGCCATCAAAGTGTCCGTACCGGACGATCTGCCAGTCGGGGGGAGGTTAAAATTTTTTCACCAAAGGTGGCCTCTAATAACCTCCGACCAGTGGGTTCTCCAAATAATGCGTTTCGGATACACCCTGAATTTGGCCTCCCCTTCACCAAATTGTCCTCCGGGAGCCCAATCCTTCAGCTCCCATCACAAGCAGGTACTTGCAGAGGAACTCTCCGCCCTTCTCAGCGCCAATGCGGTCGAGCCCGTGCCACCCGGGCAGGAAGGGCAGGGATTCTATTCCAGGTACTTCCTTGTGGAAAAGAAAACAGGGGGGATGTGCCCCATCCTAGACCTGAGAGGCCTGAACAAATACCTGGTCAAAGAAAAGTTCAGGATGCTTTCCTTGGGCACCCTTCTACCAATGGTTCAGAAAAATGATTGGCTATGTTCCCTGGATTTAAAGGACGCATACACTCACATCCCGATACTGCCAGCTCACAGACAGTATCTCAGATTCCGCCTGGGGACACGGCACTTTCAGTATTGTGTGCTGCCCTTTAGGCTCGCCTCTGCCCCACGGGTGTTCACGAAGTGCCTCGTGGTGGTCGCGGCGTATCTACGCAAGCTGGGAGTGCACGTGTTCCCATATCTCGACGATTGGCTGGTCAAGAACACCTTGGAGGCAGGAGCTCTCCGGTCCTCCTGGAGCTGCTGGGGTTTGTGATAAATTACCCAAAGTCCCATCTCCAGTCAGTCCAATCTCTGGAATTCATAGGAGCTCTGCTGAATTCACAGACGGCTCAGGCCTTTCTTCCCGAAGCGAGGGCCCACAACCTCCTGTCCCTTGCTTCTCGACCAGAGCGTCTCAGCAGGTCACAGCTCGGCAGATGTTGAGACTCCTAGGTCATATGGCCTCCACAGTTCATGTGACTCCCATGGCTCGTCTTCACATGAGATCTGCTCAATGGACCCTAGCTTCCCAGTGGTGCCAGTACACCGGGAATCTAGAAGATGTCATCCGCCTGTCCCTCAGTTGCGGCAATTCGCTGCACTGGTGGACACTTCGGACCAATTTGACCCTGGGACGTCCATTCCAAATTCCGCAGCCCACGAAGGTGCTGACGCCGGATGCATCTCGCCTGGGGTGGGGAACTCATGTCGATGGGCTTCACACCCAGGGACTGTGGTCCCTCCAGGAACAAGATCTTCAGATCAACCTCCTGGAGCTCCGAGCGGTCTGGAACGCACTGAAGGCCTTCAGAGATCGGCTGTCCTATCAAATTATCCAAATTCGGACAGACAATCAGGTTGCAATGTATTACATCAACAAGCAGGGGGGCACCGGATCTCGCCCCCTGTGTCAGGAAGCCGTCGGGATGTGGCGTTGGGCCTGCCAGTTCGGCATGCTTCTTCAAGCCACATACCTGGCAGGTGTAAACAACAGTCTGGCCGACAGACTGAGCAGAGTCATGCAACCGCACGAGTGGTCGCTCCATTCCAGAGTGGTACGCAAGATCTTCCGAGAGTGGGGCACTCCCTCGGTGGACCTTTTCGCCTCTCAGACAAACCACAAGCTGCCTCTGTTCTGTTCCACATTACAGGCACATGGCAGACTAGCGTCGGATGCCTTTCTCCTCCATTGGGGGACCGGCCTCCTGTATGCTTATCCTCCCATACCTTTGGTGGGGAAGACCTTACTGAAGCTCAAGCAAGACCACGACACCATGATTCTCATAACGCCTTTTTGGCCCCGCAAGATCTGGTTCCCTCTTCTTCTGGAGTTGTCCTCCGAAGAACCGTGGAGATTGGAGTGTTTTCCGACTCTCATTTCGCAGAACAACGGAGCGCTTCTGCACCCCAACCTTCAGTCTCTGGCTCTCACGGCCTGGATGTTGAGGGCATAGACTTCGCTTCGTTGGGTCTGTCTGAGGGTGTCTCCCGTGTCTTGCTTGCCTCTAGAAAGGATTCCACTAAAAAGAGTTACTTTTTTAAGTGGAGGAGGTTTGTCGTTTGGTGTGAGAGCAAGGCCCTAGAACCTCGTTCTTGTCTTGCAAAGAACCTGCTTCAATACCTTCTGCACTTATCAGAGTCTGGCCTCAAGACCAACTCAGTAAGGAATCACCTTAGTGCGATTAGTGCTTACCATCATCGTGTAGAGGGTAAAGCCATCTCTGGAGAGCCTTTAGTCGTTCGATTCATGAGAGGCTTGCTTTTGTCAAAGCCCCCTATCAAGCCTCCTGCAGTGTCATGGGATCTCAACGTCGTCCTCACCCAGCTGATGAAACCTCCTTTTGAGCCACTGAATTCATGCCATCTGAAGTACTTGACCTGGAAGGTCATTTTCTTGGTGGCAGTTACTTCAGCTCGTAGAGTCAGTGAGCTTCAAGCCCTGGTAGCTCATGCTCCGTATACTAAATTTCATCATAACAGAGTAGTGCTCCGCACCCACCCTAAGTTCCTGCCAAAGGTGGTGTCTGAGTTCCATCTTAACCAGTCAATTGTCTTGCCAACATTCTTTCCCAGACCGCATACCCGCCCTGCTGAACGTCAGTTGCACACATTGGACTGCAAGCGAGCTTTGGCCTTCTATCTGGAGCGGACACAGCCCCACAGACAGTCCGCCCAATTGTTTATTTCTTTCGACCCCAATAGGAAAGGGGTCGCTGTCGGGAAACGCACCATCTCCAATTGGCTAGCAGATTGCATTTCCTTCACTTACGCCCAGGCTGGGCTGACTCTTGAGGGTCATGTCACGGCTCATAGTGTTAGAGCCATGGCAGCGTCGGTGGCCCACTTGAAGTCAGCCTCTATTGAAGAGATCGCAAAGCTGCGACGTGGGCATCTGTCCACACATTCACATTTCATTACTGCCTACAGCAGGATACCCGACGCGACAGTCGGTTCGGGCAGTCGGTGCTGCAGAATCTGTTTGGGGTTTAAATCCAACTCCACCCTCCAGGACCCGAATTTATTCTGGTCAGGCTGCACTCTCAGTTAGTTGTTCTTCATAGTTCAATTTCTGTTATACCCTCGCCGTTGCGAGGTTCAATTGACCTGGGTTCTTGTTTTGAGTGAGCCTGAGAGCTAGGGATACCCCAGTCGTGAGAACAAGCAGCCTGCTTGTCCTCGGAGAAAGCGAATGATACATACCTGTAGCAGGTGTTCTCCGAGGACAGCAGGCTGATTGTTCTCACCTACCCTCCCTCCTCCCCTTTGGAGTTGTGTTTTACTCATTCCTTGCTTGTCATTCAACTGAGCGGGAACGGTCGCGCACGGGCGGGAATACGGCCGCGCATGCGCGGTGGGCATGCCCTGCGTGCGGGACTGCCCGCAAAGTTTTTGTTCCGGTTGGTGGGGGCTGCCGTGGACGTCAACCCAGTCGTGAGAACAATCAGCCTGCTGTCCTCGGAGAACACCTGCTACAGGTATGTATCATTCGCTTGCTAGAAGGATGTTTCAGAGCATTATCAGTCCAGACTTCAGTGCAAGCCCAGCAAACAACTCGGGTTGATCATTTGGAGAGTCAACTGCTTGAAGTGAAAAATACTAATGTTCAACAAATTAAGGAGAAAGAGAATTATTATTGAGAAGATTGGAATATCTTGAAGATCATGGAAGAAGGATTAATCTTCGGTTTTAGAGTTTCCCTAGATCTCTGTTGATATCATCAGTAGATATAATTAAGAGATACTTGTGTGAGAGATTGAGTTTTTCAGATGATAATTTACCACCTATTGTGAAGGCAGTTTATCTGTCACTGCCTACTTGAGATGCATCTGGAGTTAGAGCACAAGAGAACACTCAAGGGAATCGTTCAATTCTGACTGACTTTTTGGAATCATCTATGGAGTTGGTAACCTAAAGATCTGTGCTGTTGGTAACGTTTCCACTGGAGCTAGACCATAATACAGTATTAAGAATTTAGACATTTGAATGAGCATTTTCTTGGGTCTTATATTCACACTAGTAAAAAAGGCCCATTTCTCACACAAATGAAACGGGCGCTAGCAAGGTTATCCTCCGAGTTCCTGGCCCCCTCCCTCTCCTCCGAGTTCCAGGCCTCCCTCCCTTTCCGAGTTCCAGGCCCCCCTCACCCCCTCTCCTCCGAGTTCCAGGCCCCCTCTCTCCCTCCCTCCCCCTCTCTCTCTCTCTCTCTCTCTCCCTCTTCTCTCTCCCTCTCCTCCAAGTTCCAGGCCCCCTCCATCCCCCTCCCTCCAAGTTCCTGGCCCCCCTCTCCTCAGAGTTCCAGCCTGGCCCCCTCCCTCTCCTCTGAGTTCCAGGCCCCCTCCCTCCCTCTCTCTCCTCCGAGTTCCAGGCCCCCTCTCTCCCTCCCTCCCCCTCTCTCTCTCTCTCTCTCTCCCTCTCCTCCAAGTTCCAGGCCCCCTCCATCCCCCTCCCTCCAAGTTCCTGGCCCCCCTCTCCTCAGAGTTCCAGCCTGGCCCCCTCCCTCTCCTCTGAGTTCCAGGCCCCCTCCCTCCCTCTCTCTCCTCCGAGTTCCAGGCCCCCTCTCCCTCCAAGCTCCAGGCCTCCCCCTCTCCCTCCCTCCGAGTTCCAGGCCCCCTCCCTCCCTCTCCTCCGATTGCTAGCCCAACCTACGCTGCCTGCCCTCTTCTCCCAGTCCTTTGCCTGCTCCTCGCCTTCCTGCGTGCCACCCAGAATTTAAAAGTTCTTACCTCGGGGTCCAGCGGCAGCAGTGAAAGACAAGCAGGCACAGCGCTTCAGCCTGCCTTCCCTTCTCTCTCTGGTCCTGCCCTTATTTCCTGTTTCCGGAAGGGCGGAACCAGAGGCAGAGCTGAGAGAGAAGGGAAGGCAGGCTGATGCGCCGAGCCTGTTCGCCTTTCACTGCTGCCGCCGGACCCCAAGGTAAGAACTTTTTAATTCTGGGCGGCACGCAGGAAGACGAGCAGGCAAAGGACTGGGAGACGAGGGCTGGCAGTGCAGGTCGGGCTAGCAATCGGAGGAGAGGGAGGGAGGGGGACCTGGAACTCGGAGGAGAGGGGGGGGGGGGCTGGAACTCTGAGGAGAGGGGGGGGGCGATTCTCTCCTCCCCTCGATTTATACCTGAACGTTCTGTGGCTGGCTGGCGCTGGCTTCCCTTCCCTCTCACTGTTCCACCCTCTGATGTCATTACGTTTTGACGCGAAGACGGGGCAGTGAGTGGTTATGGATGTTAAGAACCCAGGCATCCAGACATAGAACGTTGGAGGTGCAAGTTATTATATAGGATATTTCCTGACTTGTCTAGAAATACCCAGCTTAAGATTTCTTGGCTATGAAGCCAAGGGTCATTGCCCTAGGTGGTACCTTTATGCTTAAATTTCCTTGTCAATGGTTTTTTGTTTTGTTTTGTTTTTTGTCTCATGGTGGTGGTAATTACTTACTCTTTGACCCTAAACAACTCAGTAATTTTCTTCTTTCCAGAGAATCTATTGTAGTTTGAAGAACTTTCTCAGACTTTCCTTAACCAGCTGCTGCCGATCTGTTTTTATTTTCATGTTAGTTTTATTTCATTTCTTGATTACAATTAGTGTGGGCTAAAGTGTATTTGAATATTTTCTTTAATGTTTACGTGATCATTGATTTATCCTAGCTTAATTTCTAGATTTGTTTACATTCGGTGTGATTGAATGTTAATATATAAAATTCATAAAAATAAAAAAAAATCCCATGAAAAGAAATAGACTCCGAATACAAGTGAGTTTGTGACAGCCATAATAGTTGTGTTTTTGACACATATGCCAAATGATTGACACTCATCCAAGAGTGAATATTATTTATGCACAACACAGTAAATTGAATTTTAGCATCTACTGAAGATTCTTCTGGTACAGGAAGCTGAAGATCATTGGCATAAAACCAATATTGAATACCCAACATAGACAAACACAGGTTGGACGAATATAAATATTAAAGAGAATGGCAGAGAATGCTGAGCCTTGTGGTACTCCAGAGGTCATAGAAATCCAACAAGATTATTTCTGATTGTAAACCATTTGAAATTGGTAGTTTGAAAGAAAAATTATTTAAATCATTCCAGAGCTTTACCGCCTATGTCACATGACTCTAAATGATCAACCAGTAATGAATAACAGTATCAAAAGCTGAAGCCACATGAGTGAAATAAAAAAAAAAAAAAACGTTATTCTATCACACAAAGATAACATTTCAGTACTGTGCCTATGCTGAAACCCAAATTGAAAGGGATCCAGCACTTCCTGTAAATCATTAAAGTCCATCAATTGTTATAAAACTAAGTTCTCAAACATTTCCCTAAAATGGCAAAGATGAAATTGGCCAATAATTCTCATGAGTATCAGGATCTTGCTTGGTATTTTTTAATAAGAGCAGTACTTTTCAACTTACTGGGAACAGTTCCTTCCTCTAATGATTTAACTAACAATGTAAATAGGTTTAGCAACACTTTCTATCATTACTTTAAACAGAGATATAAATATGGATCAAGGTTTGAGGATCTGCTAGGGTCACTTTCAAACACAGGATACCAGGATCAATGAACTTTGGTATGACTCAGCATGGAGTGGAGGAGTGGCCTAGTGGTTAGGGTGGTGGACTTTGGTCCAGGGGAATTGAGGAACTGAGTTCAATTCCCGGCACAGGCAGTTCCTTGTGACTCTGGGCAAGTCACTTAACCCTCCATTGCCCCATGTAAGCCGCATTGAGCCTGCCATGAGTGGGAAAGTGCGGGGTACAAATGTAACAACAACAATGTCTTTTCTTATGTTGTTAGTCTGATTTTATGGTAGGTAAGGAGCATAAGCTTACTGATGGAATGGTCTGGTGACTTTTAGCTGCTGTCAAATTCCTTTTTCTACTTTACTATGTTGAAGAAATGGGCAGTAGAGTTGTGGATATATTGGTGTTTATACTTATACTCGAGTTTTGAATTGGTAGGATAGAGAAATTTTGTCTTCTCTTAAATCGTGGTGGGTAAATCCACTTTTCATCTTTCAGAATGTACAGACCTGAAATGCAGAAGTACATTTATATTGCATTTATTTTGTTCAAGTCGTTAAATGCAGAGCTGCCTTTGAAACCAGCTTACTACCAGAATAATACAAGTCAACATTAATATGTTTTATTAATGTATTACTATTTCTAGTCCAAGTTAGAAACCCAAAATAACTCTGCAAATTTAATTCATATGGTTTATAGGAAGCTGAACTAATGCTCCAAGAAGAAAGCGAGACTGTACATCTTCCATTTGAAAGTGGAAATGTCCTGCAGATTCCTGTAAAGGGCTCAAAATATAGGTAAAGCAATTCATTTATATGTTACTGTACTCACTGTGAACATATCATCTTTACCTTTGAAAACCTATTTAAGAAACTTCAGAAGGGAAAATATATAGGAGGTTATTATGAGGGCCCAATTAGTTGTTATAGGTTTTCAAAATATTTTTAATTAAATATAAGTACATTAGGATAAATGTCTTATTTTCAACAGAGTTGTGGAGGCACACTCCCCACCCCCTTTCAATTTAGTCAGGCTTCAGTTATTCTCAAAATGTATAGACAACATGTATCATTGGGGATTTCTTTATTAACTAATCAGGTATTCACTAGGCTTATGGTTCCAAAGGGGTACTACTACTACTATTACTACTATTTAGCATTTCTATAGCGCTACAAGGCGTACGCAGCGCTGCACAAACATAGAAGAAAGTCCCTGCTCAAAGAGCTTACAATCTAATAGACAAAAAATAAATAAAGTAAGCAAATCAAATCAATTAATGTGAACGGGAAGGAAGAGAGGAGGGTAGGTGGAGGCGAGTGGTTACGAGTCAAAAGCAATGTTAAAGAGGTGGGCTTTCAGTCTAGATTTAAAGGTGGCCAAGGATGGGGCAAGACGTAGGGGCTCAGGAAGTTTATTCCAGGCGTAGGGTGCAGCGAGACAGAAGGCGCGAAGTCTGGAGTTGGCAGTAGTGGAGAAGGGAACAGATAAGAAGGATTTATCCATGGAGCGGCGTGCACGGGAAGGGGTGTAGGGAAGGACGAGTGTGGAGAGATACTGGGGAGCAGCAGAGTGAGTATATTTATAGGTTAGTAGAAGAAGTTTGAATAGGATGCGAAAATGGATAGGGAGCCAGTGAAGGGTCTTGAGGAGAGGGGTAGTATGAGTAAAGCGACCTTGACGGAAGATGAGACGGGCAGCAGAGTTTTGAACCGACTGGAGAGGGGAGAGGTGACTAAGTGGGAGGCCAGCAAGAAGCAGATTGCAGTAGTCTAAACGAGAGGTGACAAGGGTGTGGATGAGGGTTTTGGTAGAATGCTCGGAAAGAAAGGGGCGGATTTTAAGGATGTTGTAAAGAAAAAAACGACAGGTCTTGGCAATCTGCTGGATATGAGCAGAGGAGAGAGAAGAGTCAAAGATGACCCCAAGGTTTCGAGCTGAGGAGACAGGGAGAATGAGAGAGCCATCAACAGAAATAGAAAATGGGGGGAGTGGGGAGATGGGTTTGGGGGGGGAAATGAAAAGCTCGGTTTTGGTCATATTTAATTTCAGGTGGCGTTGAGACATCCAGACAGCAATGTCAGACAAGCACACTGAAACTTTGGTTTGGATGCAAGGTGAGATATCAGGGGTAGAAAGGTAGATTTGGGAGTCATCAGCATAGAGATGGTAGGAAAAGCCATGGGATGAGATTAATGAACCAAGGGAAGAAGTGTAGATAGAAAGGAGGAGGGGACCAAGAACAGAACCCTGAGGTACGCCGACAGGCACAGGGATAGAAGTAGAAGAGGATCCACCAGAGTGAACACTAAAGGTGCGGAGGGAGAGGTAGGAAGAGAACCAGGAAAGGACAGAGCCCTGGAATCCAAGTGAGAACAGGGTATCGAAAAGTATGCTGTGATCGACAGTGTCAAAAGCAGCGGAAAGATCAAGAAGAATGAGGATGGAATATTGACCTCTGGATTTAGCCAGTAATAGGTCATTGGAGACTTTAGTAAGCGCAGTTTCGGTTGAGTGGAGAGGGCGAAAACCAGATTGTAGTGGGTCAAGAATAGCATGTGAGGAGAGAAAATCAAGGCAGCGGCGGTGAACAGCACGCTCAAGTAATTTGGAGAGAAAAGGAAGGAGGGAAATGGGTCGGTAATTAGAGGGACAAGTAGGGTCGAGTGAAGGCTTCTTAAGGAGAGGTGTGACCACAGCATGTTTAAAGGCAGCAGGGACAGTCGCAGTGGAAAGTGAGAGGTTGAGAATGAGACAGATAAAAGGAATAAGAGCAGGAGAGATGGCATTAAGAAGGTGGGTGGGAATGGGATCAGAGGAACAGGTGGTACATTTTGAGGAAGAAAGGAGAAGTGTAGTTTCCTCAATAGTAACTTGAGGAAAGGGAATGAGGGGAAGGAGAGAGAGGGGAACGGACTAGTGGAGGGAGAGGTGGTGAGGTAGAGAAAGCAAGGTTTATCTATTGAACCTTGTTGTGAAAGAATTCAGCAAGGGTCTGAGGAGATAATGAAGGGGGAGTTGGGGGAGGGGGCACCTTGAGGAGAGAGTTCAATGTGGTGAAGAGAAGTCGAGGATTAGAGCCAAGAGAGTTGGTCAGTTGGATATAATAATCCTGTTTGGCACGTAAAACAGCAGATTGGAAGGAGGTCAGCATGAACTTAAAGTGTAAGAAATCAGCAAGGGCCCGAGATTTCCGCTAGAGGCGTTCGGCGGAGCGGGTACAGGAACGTAGGTAGCGGATATTAGAAGTCAGCCAAGGTTGGGGTTTTGTACGCCTTACAGGGCGGGTCATCAAAGGTGCAAGAGTGTCTAAGGCAGAGGATAGAGTATTGTTGTAAGAAGAAACAGCCTCGTTGACAGACGTGGATGGTGCCACAGTAGAGAGGAGGTTTGAAACATGGGAGGATAGAGATGAAGGGTCAATATCGTGAAGATTCCTAGATAAATTAGATAAGATAGGACGGGACTGGGAGGGAGGAGATTTATGTGTGAAAGTTATAAGATGGTGATCAGGGAGGGAAGATCAGAGGCAAGGAAACTAGAGGGTGAACAGTTGGAGGAGAAGATGAGATCAAGACAGTGACTATTTTGATGAGTGGGGGAGGTGGAGCATAGTTGGAGATTAAAGGAGGACGTTAAAGCGAGTAACTTGGAAATACAAGAGTTGGAAGGATCATTAGCAGGAATATTAAAGTCACCAAGGATGAGAGAGGGGGAGGAAGGATCATGGAAGAAGGCAAGCCAGGCGTCAAAGTCACGGAGAAAGGATGAAAGGGACTTATCAGGGAGACGATAAATGACCGCTATTCGAAGAGGCAGAGGAGAGAAAAGGCAGATAGAGTGGTCTTCAAAGGAGGAAAAACAGTGAGATTGAGGTGGAAGAAGGGGTTGAAATCTGGAGGATGGAGAGAGAAGTAGTCCAACACCGCCCCCACGGCCAGCAGGGCGAGGAGTATGTGAAAATAGATAACCGCCATGGCACAGGGCTGCGACTGAAGCAGAGTCATCAGGGCAGAGCCAGGTTTCTGTTATGGTGAGCAGATGGAGGTGACACGAGATAAAGAGGTCCTGGATATAGGCGAGTTTGTTACAGATAGAGTGGGCATTCCATAGGGCGCAAGAGAAGGGCAGAGAAGAGGAGGGGAGTAGAGAAATAGAGATGAGGTTAGAGAGGTCGCGGTGAGATCTGTAGAGTTGGGATAATAGTTGGTGAGGGGGCCAGGATTGGGATTGATGTCACCGGCTGAGAGTAAGAGAAGGAGTAAAAGAGAGCGGAGGAGAGTAGGAGAGGTGTGGCCACGAAGGCGTCGAAGGCGAGAGGTATTTAGGTGGAATGGGGAAGGCAAAATGGACAGAAGAAAGAGGCGGAGATTAAAAGCCAAGAGGGAGGAAGAGGGTAGGAGAGAAGGTGAGGTGATGAAGTCGATGGATGGGCAGTGAGTTCCTGTAGCGGAGAGAGGTAGGGGGTGAGGGAAAAGATTAGGAAGGGACAGGGCTAGGAAGAGAATGTGAATAGGGGCCATAAATGACTGAGGTACTTTAGCAACTGGGAAGAAGATTAGATGTAAAGAGAAAAATGCCCCGGCGCGCGGCACCTAGAGCGGAGGCCCTGAGTGGATCAGAGTGGACCTGGGTGTCACCCCGGAGAAGGCTGTAAGGATATGCAGATGAGCTGCAAGTCCTCCACAGCACCTGAAAGGCAGCCGGTGGTAGAGCTGGGCACCTCTCAGCTGAGGAAAGGCTTACCAGGGGTTAGGCCGAAGCCAGCATTCCTCCCCCTGAGGGTAGCCTGATCCTAGCCAAAAAGGACCTGGAAACTCTGTGCACTTGGAGCGAGGGCCCTGGGACGATCTGGGTGGAACTGGAGTCACCCCGGATACAGCTGTGAGGAAATGCAGAAGGGCTGCAAGTCCTCCACAGCACCTGGTGGGAGCGCTGGGCACCTAGAGCGGAGGCCCTGAGTGGACCTGGGTGTCACCCCGGAGAAGGCTGTAAGGATATGCAGATGAGCTGCAAGTCCTCCACAGCACCTGAAAGGCAGCTGGTGGTAGAGCTGGGCACCTCTCAGCTGAGGAAAGGCTTACCGGGGTTAGGCCGAAGCCAGCATTCCTCCCCCTGAGGGTCGGGTAGTCTGGGGATGCTAGGGGTAGCTTGGGTGTGGCAGGAAGGTAAATCATTTGGGTATTAGACATGTTTGATCTCTTGCCCTTAACTCCTCTCTATGGTTGGTGGTAGTCATAGTTCCATTTCCACACACCATTGGGATCTTGAGTTCTCATGATGTACTGAACTGAGGCAACTTTTCAATATTTCAGCTGCTGTTAGACAACCTTCGGTAGGTTGCCCAGCATGACTAAAAGTCTCTATAGGGTGGCACCACAGGGCTAAGTGTCTCTGCTGATCATCATAATGAAGACCTTTTTATGTTGTGTTGATCAAGCCTGAGAAATTAGATGTTTTCTGTAAATACTATTGTAAATGAAATGACTGTGTCTTCAGCCCTATGTGAATGTCCTCTGTATTCCTGGGATAATTCTGCACTACTACTGTGCTTTGCAGAATTTGCACAGAATTTCCCTGCTATGCAAAGGGAGTGGAGTGTGGAGGAGAGAAAGCTGGAGAGATCTATGAAGGAATTCAGTGATGGAGAGTAGTCATCGGGAGACAGGTTTGTTGGGTGGGGGACCACGGGAGGGTATATGGGGGGGATGATCATCGGAAGAGCTATAGGGAGTATATACTTTGTGGATGGGGTTTTGGGGGTGATGATGGCAAGCAGTGGCAGTGTGTGTCGGAGGAGGGGTTTGAGAGAGCTGTATGTGTGTGCTGGGGAGAGGCTGAGAGCTCTATGGGGATGTGTGTGTATGTGTCGGAGGCAGGAACTGAGAAAGATGACACTACTATCTTGGAAGATGGCGATACCCAACCAACCCAACCCATTGCATCTTGAGATGTATTAGGTGGGGTCTGCCATATAAGCGGATTTTCCCCTAAGTGGTGGTCTCTGCACCAGGCAGATGGTCAGGATGTAATGGGCATGGCTGGGCGCTGCCATCATTCAAATTGGTAGCACCAGAGCAGGATTCAAGTTCATCATTCTTTGATACACTGCCACAAGGAACATATCATCTTAGTGGCTTACAATAACAGGAGAAACACAGTGATGAAAAGAACTACAATTCAAATAGAAAAGCTAAGAAAAGATCGGAAAATTGCATCTATCCACAAGGAAGCGACTAAAGTCAAAAAGACAGCAGGACTAGCGGACTCATGGCTAAATGGTCAGAAGTAAACATGGGCGCTACAGGCCATTAGCTCTGAACTGGCACCCGCGTTTGCCAGCGCGATATGATCAGAAGGACTTTACCATGGTATAAAAGAGCTTGTAATGGATCAGTGCTAATTGCATGCAAATGCAGGCAGAAGGGATTAAAATGAGGCCTTTCTATATTTCCTCTGATGCACAGAAATCAGTTTCCCAGAAGAAGGGTGCACTACTGCACAAAAATGTATGCCAGCTTGGAGCAGGTGTTATTCACATCCAGCAAGGTGATGGGATAGAGATCCCCTTCCTTCCCATGTAGCCGGTGAAATGGTGAAGGATGCAGACACATGTAGGGTGCAGAAGCGGTTTTCAAGGATTTGGAACGAGTTTCAGCCAGCGTGCTGCAGAAACGTGAAGCAAAGGACCTCCCCCCCCCCCCCCCCCCCCCCCCCCCTCCCCATGGCAGCCGTTCTGCTGGAAGATAAGGGGGCCATGCAAGAGGTGCAAGAACATGCATGCTGCAGTCTCCTGCTCCTGCTCCACTGCCCCTTGCTCCAGGCTGGTTCCTTCTGCCTTTGCCACACTGCCTCTCCCCCCCCCCCCCCCCCCCTTAGGCTGGGCATGAACACAAGAACTTTGCTTAGGCACAGCTCTTGTGTGCATGTCTAGCATACAATCCTGCCGCTTAATTTTAATGTTCGACTCTAACAGCATGCTTATCATTTGCATACTATTAGCATCAAACATTAAGGAATTATTTTTGGGCGCTACTGTGGTGGTATTTTCTGGCTCTCTTCTCTAAAGCACAGGAGGTTTGAGCATTGGGGCCTTAGTTCATCAAACAAAGGCCCCCAAAGGTCAAAGGCAGCAAAAAAGAACAGACAGCCAAAAATTTAGGAAGTGGACTCAAATAGGTGGGTTTTAAGGGCTGCCTTAAATTCCGAGTGAGATTGAATGTACATAAGCCAAGGGGGGAAAGTGTTGCAGAGGACCTGAGACATTAAACATTGATTTCCAAAAAATGCTCAAAAAATTGTATGAAATGAAGGGTTGGACAAAGGTTTTGCTGTGAAGATCAAAGAGCATGACTAATAACTAGCAAAAATTGGAGGCTGACTCGTTAAGAGTTTTATGGACCACCATAAGAATTTTATAACTAATCCATGTGTCAATAGGAAGCCAGTACTCCTGCCTAAAAAGAGAGGTGACATGGTCATTTTTACATCCACCAGTAATCAGTTTCACAGCAACATTTTTACAAGTTGCAAATGTCTTAACTCTTTTTTTCCAATGCCACTAAATAGTGCATTGTAATAGTCTAAGCAGGAGAGCACCATTGCATGTACCAATATACGGAGATAAGTACATAAGTACATAAGTAATGCCATACTGGGAAAAGACCAAGGGTCCATCGAGCCCAGCATCCTGTCCACGACAGCGGCCAATCCAGGCCAAGGGCACCTGACAAGCTTCCCAAACGTACAAACATTCTATACATGTTATTCCTGGAATTTTGGATTTTTCTAAGTCCGTTTAGTAGCGGTTTATGGACTTGTCCTTTAGGAAACCGTCCAACCCCTTTTTAAACTCTGCTAAGCTAACCGCCTTCACCACTTTCTCCGGCAACGAATTCCAGAGTTTAATTACACGTTGGGTGAAGAAAAATTTTCTCCGATTTGTTTTAAATTTACTACACTGTAGTTTCATCGCATGCCCCCTAGTCCTAGTATTTTTGGAAAGCGTGAACAGAAGCTTCACATCCACCTGTTCCACTCCACTCATTATTTTATATACCTCTATCATGTCTCCCCTCAGCCGTCTCTTCTCCAAGCTGTATAGCCCTAGCCTCCTTAGTCTTTCTTCATAGGGAAGTCGTCCCATCCCCGCTATCATTTTAGTCGCCCTTTGCTGCACCTTTTCCAATTCTACTATATCTTTCTTGAGATGCGGCGACCAGAATTGAACACAATACTCAAGGTGCGGTCGCACCATGGAGCGATACAACGGCATTATAACATCCTCACACCTGTTTTCCATACCTTTCCTAATAATACCCAACATTCTATCCAGGTTCTAGGAAGGGACATAGAGACTTAATCTGACATGGTAAAAACATTTACTCATTTGTAGCAGAATGTGGGACCAAAAGATAAGACTAGTATCAATAGTGACCCCTAAAATCTTAATGGAACCTGAGATGAGAATCCAAGTGCCAAGAAGGCTAATGAAATCCACAGCTGGATAAGCAATATTATGAGTAAAAAGCATGGACCTTGATTTTGAAAGATTGAGTTTCATTTTGTTGTCCTGGATCTATTGCATGACCACTTCCAACTTGGCAATCGGGGTAGGAAGAACTGAGAGATCAGAAGGGTTAAGAATTGCAAGGATCTGAATGTCATTAGCATAAAGGGCACAAGACCCAAATCTATAAGCTAGAAAGATATTAGAGTGTAGGAGCCAATAGTGACCCCTGTGGCACGCCACAGGTCAGCGGAAAGGATTCAGTGTGTTACTTCAGAAAACACGGTAAGAGCAGTTCATCATGTACGATTGAAACCACAACTGCACAGTACCTGTGATTCTGATGTCCCATAGCCCACCAAGAAGCAGGTCATGATCTACTAAATCAAATGCCACTGAAAGATCGGTAGATAGCAGTAAAGTGAAGAGATTGAAATTGTATGGTCTGCAGAGGTGTAGCCAGGTTTTGATCTCAGGAGGAGTAGACTTTTATAAAAATAGGCACCAGTTGGTATCAGCTAGACAACTGTGTCTGTATTGTTGCTCAGGGGCTGTAGCAGGCACTGATTAATACAGGCTGTCTGTGTTGCGTCCTGCCTACAAGGAAACAGTAAGTTACATCAGGAGGCAGGACGCAGAAGAGGTCCCTGGACTGGCCAGTACAGGCAACCTGTCTTCTTAACTACAAAGTAAAAATATTCAAATTGTGACCATCACCTCAGTAATAGCACACACATTCCTTCCACTGCTAGACACCTTGTTTAAATCAAATGGGCTTTTGTTTGTGAGGTGACTCAACAGGATGTGAAGAACACTAGTCTTGATCATTTTTATTCTGGGTGACAAAGGCCACCGAAGGTGGCCCATGCCCCACAGCCTGCATTCAAATAACTTTGTGAAATAACACACCCCCCTGCAAAAAGACACCCAAAACCTATACTGAAAACTTACTACACCATAATAGCCCTAACCTATGTATGAAAAGACTGTGCTATAAATATTACAGTGGGACCAAGAGAAGTGTTTCCCTAGGTGGTCCTGGAGCACCCTCTTGCCATTCAGGTTTTCAGGCTATCCACAATGAATCTGCATGAAAAAGTTTTGCATGTAATGGAGACAGTATATGCAAATCAATGTCATGCATATTTGTTGTGGGTAGCCTGAAAACCTGACTGCCAAGGGGGTACTCTAGAACCAATGTGGGAAACACTGCCCTAGAACACAAAACTCACCACACCATAACAGCCCTAACTTACCTATGAAAAGATAGTGCCATATATATTACACTGGGCTCTGGAGCACCAATATACCTACTGTTGGGAAACTGGAACAAACTGCACTGTTACACATTCCTACACAGACACTACATGCTAGCAGAATCCTTCACCTCAGTCACACATGCAGAACATGGACAGACCCTCATCTATATAACATAAGAGTAGCCATACTGGGTCAGACCAATGGTCCATCTAGCCCAGTATCCTGTTTCCAACAGTGGCCAACCCAGGTCACAAGCACCTGGCAGAAACCCAAATTGTGACATTCCATGCTACCAATCTAATACAGAATAGAGAGCAAAAACAACAAAAATTGAAATAGGGACCCCCCCCCCCCCCCCCCTCCTCTCTGTCCAAGGAAGCCAGACACTATAAAAGGTGCAGTACTGGTTAAAAAAGAAACAGAAATGCATTTTCTCCTGTACTTTGCAAAATAAAAATAGAAAAAAATGTACTTTTTACAAAGCAGGTACATCTCAGTCCTTACAAAGTATTAAACAAAAATAATTTTCTTCTACCTTTGTTGTCTGGATAGTTGGCTGGTCCCAGTCTTTTTTTTCCATGTGCCACGAGTCAGCCATACAAATTCTTTTCCAGGTTGGCCATTCCATTTATTCTCTCTCCTCTTGTCTTCCTTTCCTTCTCTATATCTGTTGGCACTGATCTTTTGTTTTATGTCCCCACTATGAAATAGCTGTGCATAGAGCTGCCAATTGAGCGAGCTCCAGAAGGGAGATTTTTCAACCAGTCCTAGTGTGAACTGACATCCCAAATTCATGTGGGATTTGCAGTCCCTAATTCTACCCATCAAAATCTGTGCTGCAGTACATTCAAAATTACTTAAGAAAATGCACTCGGACCCCTGCAGGGTTGCTAATTTGAAGACATCGGAGATGTGCATTTTTAAATGCTGTCATATTCCTCAGGTTTACCAATGGACTCCTACAGCTGAATTCAGGAAAAATTCAGTTTTAGAAGTCCATTGGTAAACCTGAAGATAGGCAGAGTGGACTAACACGGGTACCACACCTCTCTGTCAAATTCCTAAAATCAAATTCAAAATAAAATACCTTTTTCTACCGTTTGAACAATTTATTTTCTCATCTGCTTTGGTCCCACTGTCTCTTTTCTGTTTTTCTCTTTCTTCTGCCTTTACAGGGTCTCTTGCCCATCTGACATTTCTTCTGTCTCCAAGTGCACCATTCTTTCCTTTGCACCATTATTTGTCCTGTCTAGTAACTCCCTTCTATGTCCCTCGTCTCTATCCTACCCCCAAGTTCAGCATCTGCCCTTTCTGTGTCTCCATCTCCCCGCCCTTTTCAGCACAAGCCTACCTGGTCTCCTCATCTCCCCCTTTTCTAATATCTGCCCTCCTGGTGTCTCCATCTCTCCCTTTTTTAACATTGCCCTGAGTCCCCATCTTCCTCCTTCTTCTAGCATTACCTCTTTCTCTCCATCTGACCTCTTTTCACTATTCTCCCCATATTCCCATTCCCCCCTTCCAGCAGTGCCTCTTTGTGTCCCTATCTCCTTACCCCCCTTTCTAGTAGTGCCCCTGTGTCCCTATCAGTGAACAGTGAAGAAAAATTAGCTCAACCTATAGAGTTTATAATTGCGGTTTCTACCGGCTATAATAATTTTTGAAGCTGTTTTAGTGATATTCGATTATTTCTTTTCTCCTCCAGCTTTTAAGGCATTGCCTATCCAACTGAAACAGCTTTAGACTTGTTACAGATGGACCTACAATAAAAAAATTACAAGGTGGATGCAGCAGCTCATAAGTTTGCTTGCTTTGTTTCGAGTTAACGGCAATGACAACTGCGCGGGGGAGTAGAAACAGATTAACTAACTAAACTGGCTTCCTTGCTTACAACGGACTAGGTAGGCTCGATTCCACTTCTGTCTATTAAACCTTCTTGGGCAGCTTTCTCCCTTCTCCAGCCCCCCCCCCCCCCCCAAATCTTACATGTTTCGCCCGCTCTACCGTCCGCGTGGTGATTTTCAGTGCCCTCCTGCGCAAGTCTTGCATATACTTCTGCCCATTGTCTCCCATCCGCGTGGTCGCTCGTTTTTAAAGCCCTGAGATGTTCTCCCTCCGACTCCGGCAATTCACGTAGCCAGCCTTCTGCCAGCGTCGGAGCCTCTCAGGCGCGTCCCGCCTCCTCTAATGCAACTTCCTGTCTTCTGCAGAGGTGGGGGGCGTGCCTGAGGGAGAGGCCCCGACGCTGGCAGAAGACTGACTGTCAGTTGCCGGTGTCGGAGGGAGAAGTCTTCAGGGCTTTAAAAATGACCACGCTGATGGGAGAGAGCGGGCGAAAGAGACAGGAGTAGGTGCAAGACTCACGCGGGGGGGGTGGGGAGGAGACATAGAAAGCTATTGGCAGGCATTTGGCGCTTAGGCGCCATCTCTTCTAAAAATATATATCTTTTGGGGGGAGCAACCGCTCCCCCTGCGCCCCACCTAGCTACGCCACTGAGAGTCTGGATGTGGTCAGCATGGCAATAAGGGCTATTTCAGTGTTGTAAAAAGCATGAAAGCCAGTTTGGTTGGGATGGACAACGTGTGTAGTGTCAATGTGTAATGTCTTAGAAAAAAATGGTAAGTTGGCTATAGGATGATAAAGACATCTTCTGCAGTTTGTTGGCCATCCTTTCTCCTTAGGCATAGTATAGCCAACTTCAGTGGTGATCTGTAAAAAGCATGAAGAAAGATGTCTCCTATGCATATTGTTCGCTGTTTGTAGGATTCAGATATGCTCTGTTTTTCTGAAGATGTTGTGGATCTTCGTAATGCTCCACTGTGGGCTGAGGAATTATAGAAAGTAATTAAATCCCTGAAATCTAATAAAGCTCCAGGGCCAGACGGATTTACTGGGGAATTTTACAATCTAATCCCAACAGTAGCTTTGTGGGCCTTTATTGACATACTACAATGATATAGTTGACCCAGGGCACTTTTCCTCATTATTCTAACACAGCTCTTATTAGTCTAATCCCTAAGCCAAGGAAACCATTGGAATTTCCAAACTCTTATCTGATTTCCGCTTAATGTTGATGTTAAGGTGTTATCTAAAATATTTTCGGAGAGAGATTAGCGACACACTTGCCCAATATAATTGAAGGGAATCAAGTTGGTTTTGTATGGGGGAGGCAGTCAGTTCATAACATCTAAAAGATAATAGCTGTGGCTCACTGTCAGAAATTTAAGGTGCCTTCTTTATTAGTCAGTTTAGACACAGAGAAAGCCTTCAGTAGGGTCCGGTGGGAGACTCTTTTTCCACTTTGGAATATGTGGGTCTTTCTAGTTGGTTTCTTTATACCTCATCCACTGTAGCCCTGATAGTGAATGGTATACATACCTATCCCTTCCCAGTAGAGGTGGGCACTTGTCAGGGGTGCCCACTGTCTCCTTTATTATTCTTGATCTCATTGGAACCCTTGTTGGGTCTCTTAAGGGCTTCTAGAAAGGTGGAGGAGATTGCTTTGGGGGTGATGCAGGTTAAGACTTTAGCTTATTGATTCTGTTGTCCAATCCACAGGTGTCCCTTCCTCCTCTGTTAAATCTCCTGGAAGATTATGGGTACTACTCGGGATTCAGCCTCAATTTTCAAAAATCTACAGCACTCTCCATTATTCCTACTGTTAAACTCAATTGGGTTGGGTCCTTTGCTTTTAGATGGGCAGAGGGTTCTTTTAAGTATTTGTGCACTATCATACCTAGTGACTTAGTAAATTAAATGCATTTAATTTAACTCCCCTACTGTGGGATGTACAATGTAAACTGAAACTTTAGCAGACACTTCCAGTGTCCCTGCTGGAGAAGGTTCACTCATATGATGATTGTGCCTAAATTTCTTTACATCTTTCAGATGCTTCCTCTCTATCTAAAAACCAGTGATGAAATATTGTTTAAGCGCTGGTTACAGTGTTATCTGTGGAGAGATAAAAGGCCCAGATTACCCACAGCTCATATACTGAAGCCAAATGATAAAGGGGGTTTAGGCATATTAAATCTTAAGATATTTGACAATAGCCAGTTGTATGCATCATATGAATGACTGGTTTTGAGGTACAGAAGATTTTTCTGTAACCACTTTAGAGAGCAGTTTGTTTCCTAAATGTCATTTCAGTGTGCTATTCCATGCTCCTCCAGATAAATTGGTGGTGGTGGTGGTAGGATTTTGTTGCTAAGGCTGCTACGTATGACATAGCACTGGGTTTGTAAACATTATACATTTCTTTCTACTGTTACACCTTATTTACCAATTAGAAATAACCCGGCCTTTTTGCTTGGACGGGTTACTAACATTTCTAAAGTTTGGGAGGACAAATGTATCAGGATATCTATATCAAGTCTTAACGGAGGAAGGTTGTATAAAGCCATTTTTAGAACTACTGAAAGAATTTTCATTGTCTGAAGGGGACACTTTTGCTTATATGGATCTAACAGAGCACATACATGAGGCAGTCACTACTGCATAGACATTTGAGTCAAACTTCATGTATCTTTTAAATTTCATCATGTGGCTCTTCGTGAAGCGACCAATGAGGTGGACTATAATAAGTGTGCAGTGAAGTGGACGGAAGAACTACACAGTAAGATAAAGGGGGTAAAGGGTCATGGACTTACATACTGCCTTTCTGTCATACAGCCAAAGTGATTTACATATTCTGTGTAGGTACTTTACAGTAGATCATCTTTGAGAGAGTCTGAAATGTGGGAGGAGAATATAAGAAAATATGCTCTTGTTGGAATTGCAGTACAAAATTTTGTTTTGTCTGTATATATTTTCCCTTATAGAGCATTTAAAGCCTCTATGCATCTGAGGATATACGTCTTAAATGTAAAGTACATGAAGCATGTTTGGGTCATATGTTTTGGTTCTGGCCTCCAGCAATGCTGTTTTGTACTCTTCTCTTGCCAATGGCGACATAAGGTAAAGGTCTTACCGACAATATTGTTTAGACTTTATAACATACCACATCCTATTCCAAGGGTTCTTGGGAAAGCCATTTTGATGGCTAAGAAAACAGTTGTACTTTTGTGGATTAGTGATGAATCGCCCTCCTTGGCCTTATGGTGAACTTAAATGATACAATTGCTTACCATGGAAAGGTATGGAATTAGATATAAACTTGAAGCAAGGCATCAGATTTCACCACGTTTGAGAACCGTTTTGGATCACCCTTAGCTTTGTAGCTCGTAGCAGAATTTAAAATTTCACATACATTGCACAATCCAGTGTTATATTAATTGATCTTGGTATGGATTATTGGAAGTGGGTTTGGTAAGGGGAAAGAAATTGGGAGGTAAGGGAAAAGGACGGCGGGCCTGTAAGAGGGACGTCCTTCTGCAGTTCTGTGAGAAACACGTCCTTGATTACTGTATTTTATACTTATGAACGTTCCTTATATTTCCCGTACCTGGATGTCTGCAACTACATGCACTGTACTTGCGGAACATGCAGAGGTTCGCAGTGATCTATATAAGGAAGGCTCCGCACGTACTCATCCAAATAAGGCCCCGCATGCATGATGACGGTCCATGCACGTCATGGATGTCCACGTGCCGACCTATCATATATGGGGCAGGACGTCCACATGCTGACTCATCCATATATGGGATGGTCGTCCATATATGGATCTGTGCATGTAAGGATGTCCATCAGTCATTGGAGTCCATATAAGGTGATGCACGTTTTCCAACGGTTATTCACTGAGAAACATGGCTCTCAGACGGAAGCCAAACTTTAGCGGAGAGTATGCTCCTGGTGCAGCTCTGCCTGAGGCACCAGCGCAGGCTCTTCCTGTCTCTCCCCCCCCCCCCCCCCCCCCCCCCCCCAAGGACTGTGTCCATTAGAACATGGATACAGATATGACAAAGGGTGGAAAAGTAAGTGCTTTTATTCATCCCCCACCCACTGTTCCTGGGCTATTAGGTCCCCCTCCTGTAGCACCACATTTAAGAGCACTAACTGTAGTCTGCATTCAAGGGTATCAGTGATATGTGCACATTCACATTCATTAATAGAATCTATGTACTAGAAAGGAAGAACATTCCCACATCCTTACAATACTGCACACAAATGGTACTCTCTGTCCTCATGTCCACCTCAATGACATCACCTGTACCAGTGTAATGTCCTGTCCCCCCTCCCCCCCTCCCCCCCCCCCCCCCCCATTCAGTGTTGTGTGTCTCAACAATTTGGCTGCCAAATGAATTTGTGTGGTGAAAGCAAGAAGGGCCACCCCCTGACTCCTGGTATATCTTGCAGCCATTTTGGAATTCAGAGGGACCTGGAGTCCCTGAGACACCGGTTCCAGCGTATACGGCAGGACAGCCCCAATCTCATTAGGAGCGTGCGACGGTGCCTCAGGGCTTGACATAAGTATTGTAAACAGAGCATCTGTACTCATTTGTAAATGTATTTATTTAATAATGCAAATGTCGTGTACAATATCAGTTTCCATGTGGCTAAAAGGCAACTAGTAAGTCATAACATCTCTGTCCCAGATCAAGGCCTGAGGTTGCAACTACCCTCCCATGAGTGTGGCTGTAACCTAACCTCCTCTGAGATGACATGTCTCATTTCTGTATCCCCCTTTCTGGGGTTGATACTGTTTCATGGTATTCTTGCCTGATGTCCTGCTCTTAGTGGATGTCATAGCATGATTTGAAAGTAATGTAAAGAAATAGTGCTTCCGCCCCCCCCCCCCCCTCCCCCACCAAAAAAAAAGTAAAATGGTCATCCTACCATAGTCACAACTCAAAATGCTAACATGCTGCTCAGAAATTAGTGTTCCCTATCAACACATCTTATAGTGTACTCCTTTTTCAGACCAGCTTCCAGGGTTCCCTGTCAAGTCATTTCATGCATCTCACACCCCATGTGTCTAGCCCAGGGCTCACCACTCACCCCACCTTTCCCCATTCCTGCCTCATGCCAGCCAGCCAGCTCCTGCACTATGCAAGCCATGTTGAATATGCTGATCTCAAGGACAATCCTTTTACATACACAGGGCGCCTGCAGGAGGAAGCAGGACTGCCTGCTCTGGAGTAGGAGGAGGAAGAGGCAGGACTGCCTGCAGCGATGGTGGAGCAGGAGGAGGACGATGACGACCCCTAGCATGACATGCCTCCCTTCGAGGAGGAGTGCCCAACACCTCCAGCCCTCTCCACACCAGCACCAGCCCCAGCACTGCGCCTCCTGCAGCAACTGGTGAATAGCCAAAACCAGTTGCTGCAGGAGGTGTCAGTGATGAGGCTAGAGATGTCAGCAGTGAGGCTGGAGGTGTCAGCAGTGCAGCAGGCTAACGAGCAGCACTTCAGGGCGCAGAGGCTGCTCCTGGTGCTGCTCGTTGGCCTGCTGCACAGCGCCTTGCAGGGACGAGGGCGTGGCCTCCTGTGGAGGACTTGGGGGGGGGATGCAGGGAGGAGGACGTGGCCTCCCTTGAAGGACTTTGGGGGGGGGGGGGAATTGTACATAGTTCTATTTTTTGTTAAATACATGTTGGATATTTTTTCATATAACAGGGTGTGTGTCTCTACTTTGTGCACTACATATTATCAAATGCTGGGGTTGATGTGAGAGGAGTCGGCAAGCTGGGTTGCATGACAGGTGAAGTGTGACAGAGAAATTTTGGTACATATGTGTCATAAGTGTGGCCATACAGAAGGCCACCTGTTCCTTCCAAACTACATGGCTGTATGGTATGGGGGGGGAGGCTGGGTGGGCATTTCTGTTGAGGAACAGAAATGCCCATCTAGCCTTTCCCCCTTACCATGGAGCCCCACAGCACAGAGTTGTGTAAATAATAGGTATGTTGTCTAGCACTAGTGATCTGCCAAGTAGAAGCTTGCAGATAACCATAGGTAGCGCATAGACGATGTTTGCTCTCTGACCACCAGACACCCTTACTCACAACCAAACCACATGGGTGAGGGCGAGAAAGGAGCTACAAATAGCTGGGTCATCTTTTCACATTGAATTTATCAGCAATGATATATAGTGCTGAGGAGAAAAGGGAAACCAAGAGTAAAAGCATTAGATGGATGTTTACTTCATCACAATTGCAACATATAATACATCATGTACAGAAGGGCTCAGGCTAGGGGAATTAAATAGTCATCAGGCTGTAGCCACCTGCAGGTAATTTAAAATAGGAACTGTAACCAGAGCCCCTCTCCCTCACCATGACTTAAGGGCTCAATGCCGTGGTAGGCACGCACCTGTGGCCACCTTGAAAATAGTTTGCAGGGTAGAATTTAGAAATGTTGTTGTTCCATAACTATGGAGGATTGTAGGACTGTGTTGAATAATGTAGAAAAGACATTCAGTGCTTCCCCCCTCCCCACCCCCAGCAACCTTGAGAATGGTTGGGCACTTCATAAAAGAGGACTGGGGTGCACCACATAAAGAAGGATGGAACCTAGTGGGGAGACACATGAGGTGCAAAGCAGGAGAAAAACTATCTGCTGTGGATACTCGTGAACCTGGTGAAAATAGAGGTAAGATTTGAATGCAGAGAACATACAGAGAATGGGGAGCCCTTGACCATGAGGGATGCACACATCCATTCTCAGGGCCTCTTTCCCCCCACCCCCCCACCCCACCCCACAGGCAGCCACAACTGAGTGTGTCCAATAGAGAGCAAGACATCTGTACATTGAATTGGGAAGAAACAATCATGGCTCTCAGAGTGTAGTGTATTGCAGTCCACTGCTGTCTCTTGCAATCCTCTTGACCAGCTGTCCTGCAAGATGCAAGAAGTGTTTGTTTAGCACCTACATAGCAGAAAGGGAAGAGGTGACTGAGAGGTATTGAGCTTACCTTGAACTTGTGGTGCAAGAATCTGTTGGCTCCAAGGGACCAGAGGCTGCCTGCTTCAACAAAGGAGAGAAAGAATGGGGGGCAGTGAGGGAGCATATCACATACAGCAAGCAGCTCCTGGAGGGTAGAGAATGGAGAGTTGGTCACATGTAGAAAATGCAGAGTATATGCTAAGCTACCAGCTAACACCCAATCTGAAACAAAGCCCAAACACCAGTTATCTTTCAAGAATTGGCAAAAAAAGTCCCCCCCCCCCCCCCCAAAAAAAAAAAAAAAAAAAAAAATGTGCAAAAGCATACAGTGGCAAAAACAAGGTTTACTATAACTGAAGCAAAAATGCTTTGAAATACCACCACATAATCTAAAGAAAAACCTTTAAAGTGCAAACACAAAGAAAGCCATTTTAAAGAGGCGCCAAGAAAAGGGAATGCAAGCTTCCAAATGAGAATAGCAGCAGGGGACATTTATCATTTTCACCCATAATCGAAATGATGCCCAAAACACAGAGCAGCTGGGGACACCCATAGTTCCCCAGCCTTAATCAAAATGAGGACGCCCAAATCGCCAGAGCAGCTGGGGACGTTTAGGGATTTTGTCAACAATCAAAATTAGGGTGCCCATCTCAGGAACGCTCATCGCGTTCTTACATGGGCGTCCCTGGAAGAGTATTTAAACACCCTTCTCTGTATTTTCGATTCTTTGCATCGCATTGGTACAATGGCACCAAAGCAACCACCCACCCACAAGGATAATTGCAGTGACCCTGAAATTGAACTGCTGGTTCAGGAAATCCAGAGGAGGCACACGCATCTCTTTGCTCCCATGGGCCAAAGGCAGGCTGCTACAACGAAGCAGAGAGAATGAGAGGCAGTAAGGGACCGGCTTAAAATGGTCTTCCACTGTGGCAGGGGTGTGGAAGACTGCAAACAGAAGTGGCGCTGGCTGAGGCGTGATGTCAGGAGGAAGGCTGGTGCCAACCCCCCAGCAGATGACACCGCTAACTTGACCCCCATCAAGCGCATCATTCATGGGCTTTTGGCCCAGGAGGGGATCCATGGCATTGGGTCCCTTGACGACACAGCACAGCCTGAGGGCTCAGGTAGGTTGACCATTAGGAAGGTGGTGTATCTGTTGTGCTGCACTACACTCTGTTTTACACAAGTGGGGGACATTGTGGTGCTCCTCAGTAGGGGAAAGGGGTGAGAACACCACATGCAATAGAAATCACTATTCATTACAGACCATGACACAGGGAGGGGGAGGGTTTCCAGCAATGTGTGAGTAGGTTACCACTGTTTCACAGCTTTGGGGGCCTTCCCCACTCCCTCCTCTTTCCCCATCACCAAACTCTGCATATCTCCTTCCCACACCTCTGTGCTGTAGCCACTGTGTCCTCTGCACTCCTTCCATAGTTCTATGTCTAACCACCTGCCTGTGTGGCTCTCTTGCATATCAGTCTCTGTAGTACACTGTGCTCCTCGTCTCCAGCTCTGTACCATGTACAATGACATCTCTGGCTTGCCTGCCAATCCCATTCCTCATCATCTCTTTGCTGGGTCTTTGCAGGTAGGGCTATGTATATGAATGCTGAAAAGCAAAAGTGGGTTATTTTGACCAACACACTTCCGCCCCTTTTTGCTTTGCAGGTGATGACAGCCAGTCAGAGGTAGAAGCTGGCCCTAGTGGCCACAAGCCCCAGCACACAGAGCAGCAAACCAGTAGGCCTGCACAAGAAACCACACAGGACCATAGAGTGAAACCACAGGACCCATCAGCAGCAGCGCCAGCTCTCCCTCCACCCCCCGCAGCAGAGGCTCTCCCTCCACCACCCGCAGCCTTTGTTGATGGTGGCACTGAAGAAGAAGAAGAAGATGCAGAAGGGGGGCACCTCCTCAGCAGAGGCCATCCAGTCAGAGGAGGCAGCTACTGCGCCTCGGCACATAATTGCTGGGCCAGAATGTGCACATGGAAGATGACCAGCGCCAGAAATTGGAGTTGCAACGGGAAGCGGTACAGGCCCAAAGTGAAGTGGTACAGCAGCTTCAACAGCTGGAGCACAGCATCAAGGGCCTACGCCGTGACCTGAAAGCACCTAGTACAGCCCTGATGCAGCAACAAGTGGCGTCTACTTCCACCACTGCACAGCAACCACCCGCTAAGAAGAGGAGCTTGAGATCCTCAGCCTCCCCAGCCACTGGTCCAGCAGCCACAACACCAGCTCCCCTTCTGGGTCCTTTGCCCAGGTTGCAGGGCAAGCCACAGAGCGCAAGGTGGCCGGACTTCCACAGGGCAGCCAAGGCAGCAGGCTGCCTTGAGGACACAGAGGAGGAGAGTGGAAGCTCATCAGAGGACTCTCAACAGAGTTCCCCTGCAGCACCAGCTGCATAGGAACATGGTGGGAGGGGTAGGAGGGGACGGGGAAAGTGATGGGACATGCTGGGGAGGTGGGGGTGAGGGTTGGAGGGAGGGGAATATGCACAGAGCGGGTGATGGTGGTGGGAGGAAGGGGTGGTGGTGGTGTGTAAATACTATGTCATAGAAATAAATGTCAACTTACTCTCACAGAAAACTTGTCTCGATCAGTCTTTGCCTGGCTCTGACCCCCATCTAGTGTGCACTCTGCTCTGTGGGCGGGAGGTGGAGGGGTCTCCTCATCCTGTTCATCTGGGGCCTGCTGCTATGGTGGCTCTTCTGGGAGGGCCTGTCCTGTGCGCATTGCCAAATTCTGTAGCATGCAGTAGGCCAGGAATATCTTTGCCACCTTTTGGGAACCTCTTCTTAAGTTATCAAGGTGCGCTCGATGATGCCACGGGTGGTCCGATGTCTACTGTTGTAGTTCTCCTCTGACCCTGTTTGTGGGTGCACTATGGGGGTCATGAGCCAACTCCGCTGTGGGTAGCCTCTGTCACCTTTTGGGAGAAGCAAGATAAGAAAGATAAGTGTGTATTGTTTGGAGCGGGTACCTGGTGGGGGGGGGGGAATAGTGGGTTGTGGAGGAGGTATAGTTTGGGCAGATCCATGTTGCACTTAACCTAGGAGAAAGAAGCCTGGAGTTATCTGTTGGGGTTATCCAATCACTAGTTAAAAAGGCCCATTTCTCACACAAATGAAACGGGCGCTAGCAAGGTTTTCCTCGGAGTGTGTCTGTTTGAAAGAGAGAGTGTCTGTTTGAGAGAGAGAGAGAGAGTGTGTGTGTGTGTTTGAGAGAGTGTGTGTATGTGGGGCTCCGAGTTCCATGACCCCCTCCTTTCCTCCCTCCCTCTCCTCCCCTCCGAGTTCCAGGCCCCCCTTCCGTCTGAGGTCCATGCCCCCTCCCTCTTCTCTCATCTCCTCCCTCCCCCTCCCCTCCTCTCCTCCCTCCCCTCACCTGCGAGTTCCATACCCCCCTGTCTTCGGAGTTCCAGACCCCCGCGCCTCCCAGCAGCCCGACCTGCATTGGCCGCCCTCTTCTCGCAGTCCTGCGCCTGCCCCCTCGTCTTACTGCGTGCTGGCTGTAATGTAAAAGTTGTTACCTTGTGCTCCGGTGGCAGCAGTGTAAGTCGAGCAGGCACGACGCTTCAGCCTACCTTCCCTTCTGTCTCAGCTGTGCCTCTGGTCCCGCACTCATTTCCTGTTTCCGGAAGGGCGAGACCAGAGGCAGAGCTGAGACAAGGGAAGGCAGGCTGAAGCGCTGTGCGTGCTCTACTTTCACTGCTGCCGGCGTACACCGAGGTAAGAACTTTTAAATTACAGCCGGCACGCAGGAAGGCAAGGGGCAGGCACAGGACTGTGAGAAGAGGGCGGCCAACGCAGGTCGGACTGCCACTGAGAGAGAGAGAGGGAGGGAGGCGCGGGGGTGTGGAACTCCGAAGACTGGGGGGCATTGAACCCGGAGGGGAGGGAGGGAGGGGGCAGGCCTGGAACTCAGAGGAGAGGGGGGCCTGAAATTTGGGGGACAGGGGGAGGGGGAGCGATTCTCTGTCTATTGAATCCTCACCTCTAACGTTCTTTTGCTGGCTGGTGCTGGTTTCGCTTTCCTCTCATTGATCCGTCCTCTGACGTCATCACATTCCGACGCAAGGACGGACCAACGGGAATTGTGTTACGAACCCAGGCATCCAGACGTAGAACGTTGGAGGTGCAAATTATTATATAGGATAGGCTAATGACAACAGGCCAGAATGAGAAGGTTCCAGCTTTTTTCACTCTGTAGAAGGATTGGAATTCAAAAGGAATAAATGCCTTAATTCAGCCATGGCAGGGGTCAAGTCTTCTGTATATATTTCTGCTATGGCTGTTCACAGGCAGAGTCATTCAAAGGATAGAGAAGAACTGGGGGTCTCGTATTGTTGATGGCTTCAGATTGGCCGAGAAGACCCTGGAATGAAGACAATGCTTCTGAAAGTAGAGGATCTCTGGTAGGCAGGGAGCATCTGTTTTTTGAAGGCCTCATCTGCATGTCAGAGATGTCTGTTTTGTATTACAGCCTGGCTCTTGAGAAGGCAAAGTTAAAGAAGAAAGGCTGTTTGAGTAAGGTAATAGCTACATTGTTACATTCTAGAAAAATGTCTACCTTGTTGACATACATAAGAGTTTGGAAGAGTTTTGAGAACTGCAGGCTTTGTACTGTAGGGAACACTTGTTAGTCTTCAGCAAGGAAAAGATTGTGCTTAGACTGATTCCATCTTTCCTTCCTTAAAATGGTGGTAGTCTGATTTAGATGGAAGGTCACTTGTTTTTCAGGATTTTAAAAATGAGGGTAGTGCGGTTGTCTTGCACAAATTGGATGTTAGACATATGTTGAAGTACCCAAAAAGTAGAAAGGCAATAAGGAAATCAGATAAGCTCTTTATTCTTTTCAGAGAAACCCATAAATGAGAAACAGCATCAAAAGTGACAATCACTTAATGGGTTAAAAAGACTGTTTCTTCTGTGTATAGTCTCCATGGCCTTTCAGTTCCAGAGTTTTGAAAGATTCTACACAGGGTCGGTCTGCTTCTAGGGTAGGGCACTCCTTAGTTCCTCTTTATGAAATTAGCACGGTGGCAACCTGGAAATCTGTGCATTCTTTGTCATCACTACAGATGGGATATGCAAGGGAAAAACTGTTTTGTTACACTTATATTTGACAACTTAGTTTCTAAGGGCCAGAATACTAAGCATATTGTCATATACTACATAGAAACATGTAAAATGATGACAGATAAATAAAGACCATATGACTTATCCAGACTGCCTATCCATATGAATTAATAAGCACTACAATCCCTTCCTCTCCCTTGCATATGTTCTTTGCCTGTCTGATGCTTTCTTGAATTCAGATAGTCCTTTTCTCTACCACCTCCACTGGAGGATATTTCATTTCTTCCATCATCCTTTCCATAAAGAAATATTTCATTAGATTACTCTTGTCTGCCCCTTTTTGCCTTCATCCTATCTCCTTATTCCAGAGCTTCCTTTCAATTAAGAGGCTCATCTGTGCATATATTTCAGTGGTATGTAAATGTTTCTATCATATCTCCCCCCCTCCCATCCTTCTTGGAATAGATTTTTTCCCCCATTTTGGGCTGAATTCATTAAATGGCACCCAAATATGGGTGTTGTAAAAAATCGGTGCCCAGCACTATTCTATACAGAGCCCACTGGGATGAGCACTTTTTGCTAGAATAGCATTGGTCGTGAAATTCTGCACCCAATTTTGGCCATGAGGACTTACTGAAACCAGGTGTAAATCCTGGCATGCAAGTTGGGTTCGCATATGCGGTATTGTATAATATGACACACAGTTTTCCAGATTGCCCCTGACCAGCCCACGCCCTTCCTAGTTGTACACGCATACACTTAGGCGCTATCCTATACCATGTGTGCAAATTTATTTCCACGCCAATCTGCTGTTTCAGCACCTTGCATCCAGTAAAATATGTTTCCATGTTAGGACCTAACTTTAGAAGTCATTTATAGAATTTCCCAGTTTGTGTCTATCTTACCCTCAGAGTTGTATAGACAGCTGTTGTAATTGGTCTTTTCTAAAGGATTCATTTTTTTTAAAATTCCTATTAAAATTGATCTGCAGAAGGAAAGATTAAATAATAATTGACAACTTCCCTTATACCAAATCTTATTTGACATATTTTTGAAAGCATAAACATAATGCTTGAGATGATGCCACCTCCTGTGCCCCATATCATGCAAGCCATTGGGGCTGATATTCAGACCGCAGGAGTTATCCCGGCTAACTTGCGCAGTCACTGCTAAACTTGGATATTCAATGCCAGGCCATTTCCCATGACCGGCATTGATTATCCGGTTTATTTTTGGCCACTTAGAAAAGAACCAGCTATGCTGATATTCAGACTTAGCCAGTTATCTTCTAACTGGCCAAAGATATCCCACATATCACATGGCCAAGTATAGCCACTAAAGTGGAGCTGAAAATCAGCAGATAGCCGGTTGTCAGACAATATAACCGGCTGTCTGCCAGCCGCTAACAGGTGATATTCAGTGGGAGGTAGCCGGCTATCCTGACTGGTTAAATGCTTTTAAATATTGGTGAGATTGTCTTTACAGGTGCTGGAATATAGACTTTGTCTAGAAGATTTTGTTAGTATATTTGCTGCCATAACAAAACATATTGTGAAATGCTATTGTTGAGAATGATGGTATAAGCAATGTTTCACACAGTGAATACTAACCAAAAGTTGTTGTTGTTTTTTTAGCCTTGATCCATCTGTTGTGAACATATCAGATGAAATGGCTAAAACTGCACAGTGGAAGGCATTGTCCATGAATTCTGAGAATGCCAAAGTAACCAGATCTAATCTGAGGTACCTGTTGCTCTTTACTTACTCTTTTTTGTTGGCATAATTCATAACCATTTGTGCTTTTAATTAATCTTCTTAGAGGTGATTTCAAATCTCTGTTCTCTCATCTTCAGAAATTTCTATTACCTAAATCCTTATTTTTGTTACCATTTCTCTATGATGACTATGAAATCCATGACCACATATAGTGGGTACTTCAGTAGTAAATTATCTGAGGATATGCAAAACATAGTCCCTCACATCAGTGGCATAGCTAGGGGGGGGGGGGGGGGCACAGGGGGAACAGTCGCTCCCACAAACAGATTTTCAAAGAAAATGGCGCCTATGCGCCATAGGTTTTGCCTTTCCAGTCCCTGAAGGAACCGCGAGCATGCTTCCCTTCCCTTCCCTGACCTGCCCCTCACTTACTAGTTCGCACTGCTTACTGCCTCCCCGAACCCGACTTGGCTAAGAAGTAACAAAAGAAAGCCATACGTGGGGTCATAGCTTTATTGCGCCGCTACCGGTTTCCTCTCCTGACCTGCCCAATGCTTATTGGTTTGTGCCACAACTGCCTCTCCTACTTGGCTGCAAAGTAACAAAAGGGCACATAGAGCTAGTATGACCCCTCGCGCAGCTTGCTTTCTTTTGTTACTTTTTCTATGCAGTCAAGTTGAAGAGGCAGTCGCGGCACGAACCAGTATTTATTTATTTATTTAGATTTTGCTCACACGTTTTACAGTAGTAGCTCAAGGTGAGTTACATTCAGGTAGACTGGATATTTCTCTGTCCCAGGAGGGCTCACAATCTAAGTTTGTACCTGAGGCAATGGAGGGTTAAGTGACTTGCCCAAGATCACAAGGAAGCAGTAGTGGGATTTGAACCGGCCACCTCTGGATGTAAGACCGGTGCTCTAACCACTAGGCCACTCCTCCTATGCGAGGGACAGAGAAGGGGAGGAAACCGGTGGTGGCGTAATACAGCTATGACCCAGCACGCGGCTTTCTTATGTTATTTCGCAGCCGGGCCGGGGAAGCAGTAAGCGGCGCAAAGTGAGGGCCAGGAGCAGGGAAGGGAAGCTAAGCTCGTGGTTGTTCCAGGACTAAGGACTTGAGGAGGAGATGTCAATGAGTGACCAGGAGGGACAGAAAGAGAGAGAGGTCCAGAGAGATAGGGCCAATCGAGGGGTGAGGGGAGCAGAGATGGGATGATGCATGATTAACAGGGGAAAAAAAAGAGAAAGTAGTACTGGGGGAAGGACAGGCAAAGGGGAGGAGGAGAAAAAGAGGGTAAAACTGGAAGCTGACGGATGAGAGACAAAAGAGCAATGTAAATGGAGAGAGAGGTGATGGATGTCTGGGAGGGGAGAGGAAGGGGGGGATCCTGCATGGCAGATAGAGAGAGTCCTGGATGGGGCTGAACCCAGGGCCAATGAGATGAGGAGAAGAGAGATGGGATGATGTTGCATGATGAACAGGAAAAAAAAAAAGAGAGAGGCGTTTTTGGGGAGAGACAGGCAAAGCTGGATAGAGGGGAGTTGGAGGAAAAGACAGAGTAAAGCTGGATGCTGGGCGATGAGACAGAAGTGTGATGTGTTGGAGAACAGAGAGAAGTGATGTTGGATGGTGAAGAGGATGAAATAAACAATGGAGTAATGTTGGAGGGGGACATGAGAGAGACACACAGAAGAGATCCTGGATGGCTGAGAGAGGGGGGTCCTGCATGGCAGGGGGAGAGAGAGAGAGGGGAGAAACCAAAAACCTGCAATTTTGAAACCTTGTGGCCATTTGGCAACCTACTAAAAACATTGGTAGCCAAATCATTTTATAGTTACGAGTATGCGAGGAAGGGGATGGGTCTCTAAAGGGGTTAAGTGAGGGTGGAAATGGGGTTAAGAAAGATGGTGAAAGAGAAGCAGTAGGACATAGGGTATAGAGTAAGACATAGAAGCATGGCCTGGAGACAAGGGGAAGGAAGGAGAGACACGGATGGAGCTGGTGAGAATAAGAGGCAGTGGCGGGTACATGAGAGCTAAGAGGGTGACTACAGGGGTTAGGAATGGGGGTGTAAGGAAGTGGGTGAAAGATTGGGGGAGTAGGAGACTGAGGAAGGAGAGATACAGAGGGACAAAGGAAGTGCTGGAGAGGGAATGAGGGAGATGGGAAAAGCCAGTTGGTAGATAAGACAAATCTGTGAAAAGAAGACTAAGGACTAGAAGTTGAGAGAATGAGAGTAAAGTCAAATGGGTGGATATAATCACAGAAGAGAAAAGTGTGTGTTTGGTGGGGGATAAAACAAAACAAAAGATCAGTACTAGACAGAAGGAAAGGTTGAAGACGAGAGAGAAGAAATGGAAAGATCAACCTAGAAAAGAATTCAGGAGAAGACTGACTCATGCTGTTCTTCGACTGCTGTTCTTTCCTCTGGGGAACTACCTTAGTATGCTTCTGCACTGATATTGGAGGATAACAGATCTTCTGTAGAGGAGGAAAACCAAGATCAGAGTATTTAACATTTTCCTTCAAGAATCTATAATATTAATCCTTAGCTGTAATTGAAGTTTTTATCTTTTGAACTTGAGTCCCCAGGTCCTCCATGTTAGCTGCCTGAGAAGCATACTTTTCCTCCAGTTTTTCCAGCCATGATGAGTTTTGCCGCACAGTAGATGAATGCCCTGAGCAAACCTATCAAGGATTCCAATGCTAACCATGAAGCATTCAGCGTCATTTTAGGCTTTTTAACCAAAGGAGGCAAAGGTGTATCCCTCTTCACCCACCAGCCATCTTCCAGTTCTCTTGATGGTGATGGAGTCAAAGAAGAATCCAAAGCGGATGAAAAAGCAACATTATGAGCAAACGGCTGTGACCTACCCACAGCTGCACTTAGTGGTGTTTGCTGCATCATCTGGTGTGGCTCCAATGCCAATAGCTCATGAGGGCCTGGGGGAACAACAGGATTTTCAGGGCTGAGCAAAACTTTGCTCTCAAAGCTCATGCTCTCTTTGCAGCAGCCTGTATGCCTTGAGAAAGGTCTTGGGTGTAGGTGGTGACTTTTGCTTGCTTTACTGAAACAGCTGCACTCTGGTGGGCAACAGCCAGCAGTTTTTTTTCAGCATCAAGATGAGGTCAGTACTTTGGAAGCAGGATACAACAAAGCAAACAAGCGAAGACTTTCACAGCATCCTTACTTGGCAGTCATCTTAGAGCCATAATTTTTTTTTAACTTACAATTCAGAATGCATTAAATTCAGTTTTTCCGAGCTCTGCACACCTTATACTCCACACTTTTAAAATGAAAGATAAACTATAGAAATATTCAAAAACATTAGTTCGCCTACAGCACAGCTTAATAAACAGGGCCCTTTGTGTGGTTACTCCTCGAATGTTGCGGAAACTAAGTAACATCTCATTTCTCGTATGATAAAGCTTGTTACTATTTAAAGGTTGAAATAAACCTGCTACTATGGCTGGTAATTTCCCATGAAAAACTTTTTAAATTAGAGTGCATAACTTAAATTGCACTCTTGCCTCAATTGGAAGCTAGTAAAGTTCTAGATATCGAGAAGTTGATTCACATTTATAAGCATTGTATATGATACGAACAGTGGCATTCTGAACTTGTAGCTTACTAAAAAGTAATTTTAAGCACCCTTTATATACTACATAACAGTATTCAAATTGTGTTAAAAGCACCTCCTGGACCATCAATCTGAGCACATTCTGATTTAAAATTTTCCTAATCATTCTCATTTTTTTCATTATTGCGAAGGAATTTGTTGCTACTTTGTTAACCTGATTATTCATCTCTAATAAATTATCCCTCAATTCCTAGTACCCTAGAGTTAAATTCTAACTGACATTTACTAGATCCTAATAATAAAAAAAAAATCATTATTGTCCAGCATGTCAATAGAGCCTATATATATATATATATATATATATATATACACACACACGCACACACACACACAGTGCAATGCACTTACGTGCACGTCTGATAAGCGCATGCACTGTTTAACTGCATGCCGTACTTCGGTCCCGTTTTTGGTGCCATCAATTTCTGTGGGGACAAATTTCGGTTTAGCGCACCACTGATAAGTGTCTTGAAGCAGAAAAACCAGCCTCTGGAAGACTGGCAAAACAATACAAATCCATAACGGAAGCGAAAACAGGCAGGAAAAGCTAGGACTAGGGGGCATGCGGTGAAACTACAGTGTAGTAAATTTAAAACAAATCAGAGAAAATATTTCTTCACCGAAAGCGTAATTAAACTCTGGAATTCGTTGCCGGAGAACGTGGTGAAGGGGGTTAGCTTAGCAGAGTTTAAAAAGGGGTTAGACTGTTTCCTAAAGAAGTCCATAAACCACTACTAGATGGACTTGGGAAAAATCCACAATTCCAGGAATAACATGTATAGAATGTTTGTACGTTTGGGAAGCTTGACAGGTGCCCTTGGCCTGGTTTGGCCGCTGTCGTGGACAGGATGCTGGGCTTGATGGACCCTTGGTCTTTTCCCAGTGTGGCATTACTTATGTACTTAAGATGCTCTTTTTCGGTGGTTTTCTCGAGTCAGGAGCAGACAGTTTCCTGTCAGTGGTCCACTGCTTATGGAGAAAGCTAACCAGCTAGTTGAAAGTCTTGGACTAACTGATTTCAAAGCCACTGTTGGATGGTTGGAAAGATGGAAGGAGAGGAACAACATAAAATTCAAGAAACAGCATGGTGAGAAACAAGACGCTGATGACTTTGGTGCTGAAAATTGGGTTGTTTCAGTTCTTCCTACCATCTTGAATGAGTTTGCATCTCGTGATATTTTCAATGCTGATGAAAACGGTCTGTACTGGCGAGCAATTCCTGATGGAACACTTGCATTCAAACATGCCGAAACTACTGGAGGTAAAACGTCGAAGGACCGACTGACGATCCTCCTTTGCTGCAATATGGATGGGAGTGAGACGTTGGAACCTCTCATCATTGGAAAGAGCAAACAGCCCCGTTGCTTCAAGAAAGTTAAGCTACTTCCTTTTGCATACGAGGCTAATGCAAATTCATGGATGACTGGGGAAATTTGGAAGCAGTGGTTAAAGAAGTTAGACACTAGAATGCGGGCACAAAAGCGTCAGATTTTGTTGCTTTATGATAATTGTGCTGCACACAGTGATGATGTCAGGCTGTCTAACGTCAAGGTGGTCTTCCTGCCACCAAACACTACCTCTCTGATCCAGCCTATGGATCAGGGCATAATAGCCAATTTCAAACAACATTATCGGGCTCTTGTGCTACGTCGTCTGATGAACGTTATGGAAGACCAGACTGCCAAGGATAAACGTGCTGTTGAACTGGCTTGTAATCTATCACTGTTGGATTCCCTACATATGCAGAAAGAAGCCTGGAATCATGTTACACAGGCAACCATTGTGAACTGCTACAAGCGGGCAAGCTTTGTTAAGGATGTGGAGAGGGACAAAACAGATGCAGGTGTTGCAAACGCATCAGATGATGTTGCGTTCTCGAGGGCCTTGGCATTCTGTCAGGTCCTCGAGGCAGGACTGGAGTTCGTGAGCCCTTGGGCCACTGCCGAGGAGCGGCAGCGGCAGGCAAGGCAGGGTTCAGGATAAAGAGAGCAAACCAGGAATAACAGGCCAAGGGTCTTGGGCTGGCAGCACAGCAAACAGAGTAGCCAGGAAGAACAGGCCAAGGGTCTGAAGCCACAGCCGTTCCACACACCGACTGGGGAACCCACAAAGGCTGAGGCTTCGCATACAGACAGAGAACAAACCCGGACAAAGGCTTCACCCCAACCCAGGGTAAGCCAGGAACAGAGGCTTCACCCCAACACAGGGTAAGCCTGGAGCAGAGGCTTCACCCCAAACACAGGGTAAGCCAGGAACAGAGGCTTCACCCCAAACACAGGGTAAGCTAGGAAGGACCCGCAGTCCACAGACAGACAGTGGCAGGGAAGACCCCCCACGGAAGGACAACAGAGACACAGACACAGAAAGAAACTGGGCTGGAACCCAGAGAGAGGCTAAGCAGTAGTGCAGCAGACACTTACTAACCTGACCTGGCCTAAGAGCATAACACTTATGCAAAGGCCCAGAATGCCAGCACAGCACTTCCTTATGAAGGCTCTCACTGATGAGGTCACCAGCAGCAGGACAGAAGCAGGAAGTACCTTGACCCCAAAGAGAGGCTTGACACACATAGGAAGTGAGCCCACAGGAAAGACAAGCAGGAGCCATCTTGGAAGCTGGAACAGAACAGATGGAAGCCATCTTGGAAACTGGCCAGGCAGGGAGGCATAGCCCACACAGGTGAGGTCTAGTGAAGCAATCAGTCCAGAGATTAGAGACAAGACAAACACAGACAGAAGCCAGCAGAGCTGCTGGCCCCCAGAAAGAAGGTAAGGCTGAGGGTGGTCACAGCCACAGACGTGACAGATGAATAGGCTATTGACATCCCAGCCGGTGTGGCTGAAGAGGAGTTTCATCACTACGTAACTGTTGATTACGATCGACAAACAGCTGACGACAGCACTGATGTCGAGATATGCGCCTACACGCAGGCAACCACGGCTGATGATGAAACAGATTAAGAAAAGTGAGGCACATGCTGATGAAATTCAACAACCTCCTCCTGTCACTTTTGCAAGAGCGCTGGAGAGTCAACACCGTGCAAGTCTATCTGGAGGCCACTGGATATCAGTGCTATGACAGTTTTTACCATCTGGCATACCTAGTCTATGGAACTCACAGACCCAAGAGTGTACAGAGGACTATAACTGATTACTTCAAGTAAGCCTAACGTCAGTTAACGGAGACTGTATATTGTACATATAATAATAAACAGTACTGTACATATGTTTATCAGATGTCAAGCTTCTTTGGGTCACAACGGTTAAGTGCACGCTCCGGCTAACTGCATGCATTTCTTTGGTCCCAGACCCTTGCACTTAAGCGGATTGCACTGTATATACATATTTATTTGTAACATTTGAATCACGCATTTTCCCACATATTAGCAGGCTCAGTGTAGCTTACAAAATACCGTAATGGTGAACGCCAAGTACGGTAGGTATTAAACAAATACAATTAGAAAAAGGGTCAGGTAAGGTAGAGGTAAATGGGTACAATAAGGGATAAGGAAATAAGAAATAAAATGTCCATTGCAATGCATGTATAGATGCATTGTAGGGTTGAGGCATTTAAGTAGAATCAATAGGGTAGGCCTTGCAAAACAGGTCTTTAAAGTTCGCTTGAAGTTTTGATGGTCGTTCATCGTTTTCACACTTTGGTAATGCATTCCACATTTGCGTACTTAAGTATATATATTTTTTTTTTGTTTGTTTGTTTTGTTTCTTACCCATATACAGTCTTAATGAGTAACCCAAGACTCAGTCAAGTCCAGACAGTGTTGTATCCTAGACATACAGGAATCAAGATCATACTAAAGAAAAAATACTGTAATATCAACATATATGAAAGCCTTCAAGCCATCATATTCAAACATGCCAAAGATCTCATCAGGACATTAAAGACTATTGGGGATAAAGGCACTCCATAGGGAGCCTTCCATTAATCTGAAATTTCCCCCTTCATCTTAACACAATAACGTTCTTTTTGTTAAGAATTCATGGAACCATTTAAGTACTGATGCACATATCCCCTAAATTATCTAAAGTCCCTATCAAAAGTGTATGATCAAGAAGATCGAAAGCACTGGATAGGTCAGATTGAATTATTAATGAATTTTGACCACTTTTGAGCCTGTTTTTCCCTAATGTTACTAACGAGCTCCTTTTTGAAATCCCACTATCTGAAAAAAAAAAATCAGTTTGTGTGAATATAGGGCTTTCTCCGAGGACAAGCAGGCTGCTTGTTGTCACATGTGGGTCGACATCCACGTCGGCCCAGGAAACAGCAATTTTTTCAAGCAAAAATATATAAAAGTTTTGCCGGAGTTTTCTGGCACGCGGACGACTTCCCACCCGTCGCGCTAGCATGCCCCTTTAGTTCTTTTTCGTTCACAGCGAGGTAACAGGCTGTTTTCCTGTTCTCGTTTTTTGGGCCCAGGAGCTAGAGTCTGACGACTTTATTATTCTTTTCACTTTTTGTCATTTTCTTTAAAAAAAAAAATTATTGCTAGTTGTTTCTTTTATTTTTTTTTTGCTTATTTTTAAGTTCACTTTCTTTTTCAACGCAGCCGGCTTTAGGCCGCGCGGTCGGGTTTCTCCCTTTTTGTACCCTTCGCTTATTTAGCATGATCACATCGTTTGATTTCGCCAAGGCTGTTTTTCCGTCCATATCATCGAGGACACCCAACGGCTTCAAATGTTGTACTCGGTGCAACCGAACCATCTCAGGTACCGATACCCACGCCTGGTGTATACTGTGCCTTGGGCCCTACCATAGCCCAGCCGCTTATAGTCTGTGTCTTCGTATGAAGAAATGGACTCAAGCGTCTTGAGAAGCCCAACGAGAAAAGCTTTTTGGGGCTCGGTCCGGTCCGACATCGGTACCGAGGTCGGCGGCATCGACATTGGGAGCAGAGTTAATGGCTGCTGAGTGACCAACTAGCGCTGGGAGCAGTGAGGCATCAAGTGGGTCTCAACCTGTCTCGAGGCCTCCTGTTATGCAGGCTCCCGGGACCTTTGTCGGACCCGGCCCCGAGGAGACATGAGGATTCCACGTCTTCCTCATCGGTACCGAGAAGTCTCGATGATGGGCGTCGAGTGAAGGCAAAGAAGCACCATCATCGTTCTCCTTTGCACGGTACCGGGAGCTCTGGGGCATCGAGAGAGTCTGCACCCAAGAAGCGTTGGCGCTGAGAGGATCGCTCCCCCTCGATACAGGAGGTGCCAATGCTTCGGTTTCCTAGCAGCCCGATGCCTACTTCCGAGCCTCCACAGATTCTGACACCACTTGTTCCACCGAACCCGCAGCCTTTTCCGATGGTGGCTCTCAACGAGCACATCCGGGCCCTGCTTCCAGAGCTTCTGGAGAGATTGCTGCGCCAGTCTGCTTCGATGTTGGGGGTGCTTGCACCTTCCATGCCGCCGGCTGCAGCGTCCTGCTGCATGGTCCCTGGCTGCCACCTGGGTTGACTCTCCTTCAACGTCGGTGAAGGAAGCTTCACCGCAGTCTAGGCAGGCGTTGACTTCTCGACATCGCCATTGAGGACATCATTCCTCGGCGTCGAGGCAGGCTCAGTCTCAGAGTGCCCTGAGGGAGGTCTTATCCGATTCTGAAGAGGAGCGTTCGTGTGAGACAGAGGGCGACCCCAGGTACTTTTCTTCTGACGAGTCCTCTTGGATTCCCTCTGATTCTTCCCCTCCACCAGAAAGGAGACTATCTCCGGAGAGTCTGTCCTTTACGTCTGTTGTTCGGGACATGGCTATGGCTATTCCTTTCCCTATGGAGGTTGAGGATGAGCCCAGGGCTGAGATGCTCGAGGTCCTGGATTATCCTTCACCTACAGAGGCTGTGACAGCTCCTCTACATAAGGTACTGAAGGAAGTCCTTATGCGGAACTGGTCATTCCTGCTGTCTGGCCCCGTGATCCTGAAGAAAACTGAATCCCAGTATCGGATCCACGGTGAACCTGGATTGATGAGGTCTTAGTTACCCCACAATTCCATGGTGGTGGACTCTGCCCTTAAGAGAGCCAAGAGTACTAGGGACTATGCTTTGGTGCCCCCAGGCAGAGAAGCTAGGACTCTTGATTCCTTTGGGAGGAAAACATATTGGGCCGCTATGCTCGCCGCCAAAATTCAATCTTACCAACTCTTCATGAGCATCCACTTGCAGAACTCGGTGAGGCAACTGTCCAGCTTGGTTGATGCACTCCCTCTGGAGCAGGCTGAGCCTTTTCGCCAGGTGGTCAGGCAGCAGAAGGAGGTTTTTTGAAGGGAAGAGGAGTGCTCCCTATTCCTATGTTAGGCGTAGGTACACTCCTTCTCGGCAGCCTGCCCAGGCTCAGTCCCAGCACACTCGTTCTCGTCAACAGTGTGCGCCTAAGGCCATTGCGGCTCGCCAGCAAAAGCAAGGGACGGGGTTTTGACTGGTTCCTGTTCAGCATAGCCTCAGTAAACGTGTCCGTACCGGACGACTTGCCGGTTGGGGGGAGGTTAATGTTTTTTCACCGAAGGTGGCCTCTTATAACCTCCGACCGGTGGGTTATTCAAATTGTCCGGTTAGGATACAACCTCAATCTGGAATCCAAGCCTCCAAATTGCCCACCAGGAGCTCAGTTCTACAGCTCCCAGCACAAGCAGGTACTTGCATGGGAATTCTCTGCCCTTCTACAGGCCCAAGCAGTCGAACCTGTTCCACCAGGGGAAGAAGAGCTGGGTTTCTATTCCAGGTACTTCCTTGTGCAAAAGAAAACAGGGGGGATGTGTCCCATTCTAGACCTAAGGGCCCTGAACAAATTTCTTATCTGAGAAAAGTTCAGGATTGTTTCCCTAGGCACCCTTCTTCCTATGATTTAGGAAAACGATTGGCTATGCTCTCTGGACTTAAAGGATGCTTACACACACATCTCGATACTTCCAGCTCACAGGAAGTATCTTCGATTTCGGCTGGGAACACAGCACTTTTAGTACCGTGTACTGCCTTTTGGCCTGGCATCTGCGCCCAGAGTGTTTACAAAATGCCTAGCTGTAGTCACAGCATCGCTACACAGACTGGGAGTGCATGTATTTCCTTATCTCGATGATTGGCTGGTGAAGAGCACCTTGTAGGAAGGTGCTCTGGAGTCCATGCGAATGACTATTCAGGTGCTAGAGCTACTGGGGTTCATCATAAATTATCCCAAGTCACATCTCACCCCAGTCCAAAAATTGGAATTCATTGGAGCTCTGCTGAACACTCAGATAGCTCGAGCTTATCTTCCCGAGGCAAGGGCGGACAGCCTTCTGTCCCTGGTGTCCATGGTTTGAGCGTCTCAGCAGGTCGTGGCTCGGCAGATGTTGTGACCTCGTGGGCACATGGCCTGCACAGTTCATGTAACGCACATGGCACGTCTACATATGAGATCAGCTCAGTGGACCCTAGCTTCCCAGTGGTTTCAAGCTGCGGGGGATCTAGAGGATGTAATTCAACTGTCCACCGACTTTCAGAATTCTCTTCATTGGTGGACGATTCAATCCAGTTTGACCATGGGGCGACCATTCCAAGTTCCTCAGCCACGAAAAGTGCTGACAACAGATGCATCTCTCCTGGGGTGGGGAGCTCATGTAGATGGGCTCCACACTCTGGGAGCCTGGTCCTTTCAGGAAAAAGGTCTGCAGATCAACCTCCTGGAATTAAGAGCGATCTGGAATGCTCTAAAGGCTTTCAGAGATCGGCTGTCAAACCGAGTAATCGTAATTCAGTCAGACAATCAGGTTTTACACCAACAAGCAGGGGGGCACCAGATCTCGCCCTCTGTGTCAGGAAGCCGTCCAGATGTGGCTTTGGGCTCGCCGTCATGGCATGTTTCTCCAAGCCATTTATCTGGCAGGTGTAAACAACAGTCTGGCCGACAGGTTGGGCAGGATAATGCAACCTCACAAGTGGTCACTGAACATGGACGTTGTCCGCAAGATCTTCCGAACGTGGGGCACCCCCTCGGTGGATCTTTTTGCCACTCAGATCAATCACAAAGTCTCTCAGTTCTGTTCAGGCTTCAGGCCCATGACAGACTAGCATCAGATGCCTTTCGCCTTTATTGGGGGACAGGACTTCTGTATGCATATCCTCCCATACCTCTAATAGGGAAGACTTTGCTGAAACTCAAGCAAGACTGCGGAACCATGATCCTGATTGCACCCTTCTGGCCACGTCAGATTTGGTTCCCTCTTCTTCTGGAGTTATCCTCCGATGAACCATGGAGATTGGAGTGTTTTCCAACCCTCATCACTCAGAACGAGGGGTCGCTTCTACATCCCAACCTCCAGTCTCTGGCCCTCATGGCCTGGATGTTGAGAGCTTAGAATTTGCCTCCTTTGGTCTTTCACAGGGTGTCTCCCGAGTCTTTCTTGCTTCCAGAAGAGATTCCACGAAGAGGTGTTACTCTTTCAAATGGAGGAGGTTTGCCGTCTGGTGTGACAGCAAAGCCCTAGATCCTCTTTCTTGTCCTACACAGTCCCTGCTTGAATAGCTTCTACACTTGTCAGAGTCTGGTCTCAAGACCTACTCCGTAAGAGTTACCTTACTGCGATTAGTGCTTTTCATCGCCGTGTACAGGGTAAGCCTATCTCTGGACAGCCTTTAGTTGTTCACTTCATGAGAGGTTTGCTTTTGTCAAAGCCCCCTGTCAGACCTCCAGCAGTGTCATGGGATCTCAACGTTGTTCTCACTCAGCTGATGAAAGCTCCTTTTGAGCTACTGAATTCCTGCCATCTGAAGTACTTGACCTAGAAGGTCATTTTCTTGGTGGCTGTTCCTTCAGGTCCTAGGGTCAGTGAGCTTCAGGCCTTGGTAGTACATGCACCTTATATCAAGTTTCATCACAACAGAGTAGTCCACCGCGCAACCCAAAGTTCCTGCCAAAGGTGGTGTCGGAGTTCCATCTGAACCAGTCAATTGTCTTGCCAACATTTTTCCCCATCCTCATACCCTGCCCTGGCGAAAGCAATTTGCATACCTTGGACTGCAAGAGAGCATTGGCCTTTTATGTGGAGCGAACCAAGCCCTTCAGACAGTCCGCCCAGTTGTTTCTTTTGACCCCCAACAGGAGGGGAGTTGCCATTGGAAAACGCACAATCTCCAATTGGCTAGCAGATTGCATTTCCTTCACTTACGGCCAAGCTGGGCTGACTCTGGAGGGTCATCTCATGGCTCATAATGTCAGAGCCATGGTTGCGTCAGTGTCTCACTTAAAGTCAGCTTCCATTGAAGAGATTTGCAAGGCAGCAAAGTGGTCATCAGTCCACACTTTCACATCTCACTACTGCCTTCAGCAGGATACCCTGACGTGACAGTCAGTTTGGGCAGTCAGTGTTGCAGAATCTGTTTGGGGTTTAGAATCCAACTCCACACCCCTAGACCCAGTTTTATGCTGTTCCAGGCTGCACTCTTAGTTGTTTATGATTTCAGGTCAATCTAGGTTATGTCCTCGCTGTTGCGAGGCCCAATTGACCCATGTTCATTGTTTTGGGTGAGCTGGTTGCTAGGGATACCCCACATGTGAGAACAAGCAGCCTGCTTGTCCTCTGAGAAAGCGAAGATGCTTACCTGTAGCAGATAGTCTCCAAGGACAGCAGGCTGATTGTTCTCACAAACCCGCCCACCTCCCCTTTGGAGTTATTACTTTGTTTTATGCTTTTTGATTAAACTAAAGGGGCACGCTCGCGCGACGGGCGGGAAGTTGTCCGCGCATGCCCGGTACGGGCACCAGAAGACTCTGGCAAAACTTTTATATATTTTTTGCTTGAAAAAATTGCCGTTTCCTGGGCCGTCGCGGACATCGACCCAAATGTGAGAACAATCAGTCTGCTGTCCTCGGAGAATATCTGCTACAGGTAAGTATCTTTGCTTTACCGAATATTCATATTTGATTTGGCCCAGAATAAATTATTCTTATTTGGCCAAATAGTGATTTAAATTGGAATACAAATAATCTAGGGCTCTACTGTGCTAAATCCTACTGAAATAAACACGATCTCTGATTTCATGTTGCTTCTTTTATTCTGTTAAAGCTCAATGTCCAGTATTCATATTCGTATTTGGCCGAATATTATTTTTCATTATTCGTATTTGACTGAATAATAAAATGTGCTATTCGGTACAGCTGTAGTTTGAATATCCCTTGGGGCACTGTTAGATGCATCGTTATAAAATAGAAACAGTTTAGCACCACCAGAACACTTCCTCACTCATGCTGTCCCTCGAAAGTAAGTAGCTATGGATTTAGAAAAATGCTGAGAGTTCACTGTGTGGACTAATATTACTAATGGTCCTCTGGCTGAGACTTGGAGACAATGTTTAGTGTTTGACAATTTCAAGATACTCCACAAACATGGGCCTATATGAGAGAGTGAGAAGAAAGAAGCCATAGCTGAAGAAAAGGCACATGATGTGCCATAGAACAATTGGAAAGAAACACTTAGGGGTCAATGTACACATGGTAGGAGAAGGTTTTGTGGTCTTATGAAACCAAATTTGTATTCAGCACTAAGTGATATGTGCAGTAAAGCATGGTGGTAGGAGCATTATATTGTTGGGATGTTGTGCAACAGTAGGGAAGGGGGAGGCTTATGAAAATCAAGAGAAAGATGGATGATGCAAAGTACAGGCAAATTCTGAAGGAAAACCTATTTCACTTTACCGCATACTTGGCATTGGTAAGAAAATTCAGCTTTCAACAGGACATTGATCTAAAGCACAAATCAAACACAGTAGTGGAGTGGCTCAGCAAGAAGAAAACAAATGCCCTCAAGTGGCCTAGTCCAATGGCAAACCTGAATTCAATACAAAATTTGTGGCAAGGCTTGAAGACGGCAGTCCACAGACAATCCTGAGCCAAATGAAAAGAGCTTGCATTATTTTTCCAAGAAAACTGGTCAAAAGTGCAGCATCCTGCTGTGCAAAATGTTTGGCACTTATCCAAAATGGCTAATGGTTATTGCTGCACAGGGAGATTCGACTAAGTATTTGGGGATTCTATCATGTACATGTGACCTGGATTAGCCATTGTTGGATGCAGGATATTGAGTTAGATGAGCACGGAAATCGGAGGATCTTGGGCATTCTGGGGCACAGTATGAGCATGGACTTGAGTTATACATGCAATTATAGAATATTGAGATTCTGTGCATAAATTTAGGTGGGGGTATTTGCACTTCGTTTTTGTTGGTGCAAATGGATGCACCTAAATGTATGCACAATCCCTATGCCTAAGTGTTATTCTATAAACCACGCCTTAAGTGTAGCTGATAGAATAGCATGTAAGTGTGTTTTTTCCACAACAATTTTTTTAGGTGCGATTTAGAATTCACCCTTAAAAGTTAAATGGCTTAACCCAACATAACGTTTTAAAAAGTTAGAAATACAAATCTGCAGTTCACTTCAATAATCTCTTCCTTGTTTTCTATTTGAGTATATTAACCACAATTCTTTGTTGTTTACAGCCCAGAAAACCCAGAGAAAGCTGTGAGTGTGAAAATAAGTATAGAAGATGCAGCTTCACAGAAGTTTACAGATACTGAAACATCTTTATAGAATCGAATCAAGAAGAAAACGTGTGTGTATGTTTGTATGTATATATCATTATAGGATATCCTATCATTGAAGGGCAGTTTTCATGCTTTTTGTAAGTACTGTATACACATCAAAAATCATGAGCACTGTAAATATTGTATCTTCCGGAGCGAGGCATTCTCTCTCAAGACACAATGGTCACTTTGAATATTTATTCTATGGAAAATTTTATTTTTAATGAGAATTTTAAATAAGTGTATGTGTGTATGTATAATAATTTGTGTGAAGTGAGCATCAATATGTGCATCAGTGATTTGAATTGGATGCAGCAATTGCTGATCTGCATGCGCTAAATGGTTGTAATGCATGTATGCATTATACCCTATATAGATTTTTATTTCCAGGATATACAATTATTTGTTTTAAGTTAGGGTGAGTGGGAGGCTTATTTAATTTGTTTTAAGTCAGGGTGGGTGGGAGGTTTATTAATTTGTTTCCATAGAACAAATATAAACATACCATTACTTGAATAGTTAAAAGAGAGCTATAGTGGCAATAAATTAAAGGTTTACTGCCTATCCAGGTGGAAATGCTTTCCTGTTTGGACATGAGCATTAGACCCAGGAAATTTTCCACATTGATTGTGATGGTTCTACTGTTGCTGGAAGCATTTATGTTGTTCCAGCAGAACAAGCTTTTCCCCCTTTCTCATAAGGGAGATGGTATAATCAGATATTACTAGAACGCCTGCTGCTGGCACAGAATAAGTGCTGCAGAAATTCTAGCTTTGTGTTCCAAGTAGGATTCTTGTAGAATATGTAGGTCTAAAACCTATTGCCTGCATAATAGGCTGCTCTTCAGTGGGCTGCATGAAAAACCTGTTCTTAGTTTGCCATAATTGTCCCTGAAGGCTGTCTTTTTATTTGTTTACTTCTACTCTGCATGGTTGATCATTTATTCCTCATGTAGATGAGTGTAAGACTAGTTTTACAAAAATAAATGTTTCAGATTTCACCTCACCCCCCCCCCCCCCTTATTTTTTTTACATTAAACTGCCCCTTTCCTCTTATAAAATAAATGTGTTATATCCTTTGCATCATTTTTCTGAATACTGGGTTTGTTTTATTACAACGTTCGCCTAGTATTGGAGTCATCTGAACAATGCAAAACTTGTATCCATTTTCTTTCATGACTATCCATTTTCATGATATTCAGCTCTTCAAATGACTGCCCTTATCATATAGCTGAGCTGCTTAATGTTGTGATTATTATGTCACATTGCATCACCTTTGATCTGTTATAATTCTGAAAGTTTTTGGTCTTATCAGTATTACACAAGCTTCGTTGGCCATTATTCTAGGATGATTGCTATCCTTTTTTTTTCCTGCTGCATGGACAGTACATGCAAGTATATCTCTGGCCTGTTTACGTTGTCTTGTACATTAAAGCATCAGTGCTGTGCTCATGGCAATTCAGGTTTGCCTTGCTAAGGAAAATGGCCTTTTATTAATGGTGAGAAACTGTCAGATCCCTTTCCCATCAAAATGTTTATATATTAGGAAAAATGCAGCTTATTCTTTATGAATTTTAAAACTAATGAAAGGTAGGGCCGCAATTTCCTCTTTCCTTTTTCTGTTCATCCACTTTTGTACCTTACATTGGGTGCAATTTCAAATGCATACACTTGGTGGTCAGAATTTGAGGAAGAGGGCAGATGGCGATGATGGTCATACCAGCCATTTTCTTGGTTAGTTTTTCATGGTGAAGTGGGAATTGATCCAACTAGAAGTGAAGCTAATGTAGAATAAAACAACTTCATGGTCTCTTCAAGGTTTTTAATAAGGTCCATCCAGTTTCTTGTGTCAGATTTCATTTTGTTGTTCTGAGTTAGAAGCCATGATGTAGCTTTTAGGTCCCGTTTCTCTCCCCCCCCCCCCCCCCCCCCCCCCCCCCCACCCCCCCACACACGCACACATACTGCAGTGTTCTATCAACAACTTAAACCAGTGTGTTTACAGCTCCAGAATCTTCTCCAAAGATCTGTGGGTGTCTCGAGTTCTTTTATTTCTAGTCTTGAGCATTGAGGATTCCTCCTCTGAAAGTACTAATGCAAATAGTATCTGACAAAGCCAAGGGAATTAATGTGCACCTGTTCGTTTTATGAGAAATGGTTCTTTGACCATTTTATATAATATCTTAGAAATCACTTGAATAATAGTATTATTTCTCCTTTTAAAAATATATTGTCTAATTCCAGAGTGACTGTTCCCCCCTCCCCCCCGAAATGACAAATTTATGAAAGCCATGGAAACCAGTAGTAAACTGGTTTGGAGGAATATCCTACAAACTTCATGCAAGTGCTGTGTCCTCCACTGTGTATCTTTTTCAGTCATGCACATCATACGCATGAGATTTTAAAAGGCCCAGCTGATGCAACTAATAAAACATTGCCTTAACAGTAGAAGTAAAAAAGCAACACTTAGGGCCCTGTTTAGTAAGCCGGGCTGTAGGCACGCAAACCTTTTAGCATGCACTAAAAAATAGTGTGCGCTAACAATAGAGACACCCATAAGCGAATATAATAGGTGTCTATCAGCGCGCACTAATTTTTTTCACGCGCTATAAAGTTTACGTGCTTACAGTGCAGCTTAATAAACAGGGCCCTTAATATTTTTTTGCTTTGCAGTAGTCACCTTGTTTATATATTGATTCATAGCCCCGCACTTTTCTTTAGCAGATATGCTATCTCTGGCTGCAGAGCCGCCTCAGGAAATCTTCCTCACTAGTATCCCTTTAAGAAGAATGCATGTTTACTTAGAATGTGAATGGTGACTTTTATTCGGCATCAAAAAATAAAAACCCCAAAATAAGATAAATTTGATGCTTTTGCAAGTCATCACACATTTAAAGAAGTTTTCTTTGTTTGGTCCTACCACCCAAACTTTAAATTGGTCTCAGTGTGCAGGTAGGAATATATTTAACCAATAAATGTACTTACCGTTTTTAGTTGTTTTTGTTTTTTTTGTTTTTTTGTTTTATATTTGCATATATTATATAAACTCGATATTTTTTTAATCAAAAATTGAAAAGTAATTATGCAAGTGCTTTTTACTTGATAATTTAGTATCAAACTAGCGGCATTGTAGAATTGAGTGAACTAGCACACTTAATTTCTTGGGTTCCCAAGTCCAATTTCATTTAAATGTCATCAACACATTTCAGTAAATCTGAAACATATTTGAGTAGTTACTTTTCTTTTGCGTAGACTGCTTTGTGTAGACAATGTGCTTACTTGTGATGGTATTGTGTGACATGCATGCAACTTTTCTGTGTGGGCTATGTATTCTATAACTGTCGTAATCCTTTAATCATGTTGAGTTTGGTTCACAGATTTAGAACTTTTGTAGCACCTCATACTTTCCAGTTGCATTTTTATTTGGTGCATATAAATAATTTTGAGTTTGAAATACTGATGCAAGCTAGTTATCTCACAGTGCAAAGGTGTGAAAGAGTAGATTTTTGTTTATACTGTATCAACAGCTATTTATTTTGTAGAAAAGTAAATTGAAGTCTAAAAGTGCACAGCTTTGAATATTTCAAGGTAGAAATAAAGGTTTAAAAAAGCTAGTGATTTATTTTTTACAAAATCTAGTGATTTTAATATTGAGTAATTTTATTTTGTAACTTTTCTAGGAAAAATCGTGTCAAATGTAGAAAACCTTTGTTATAATTATTTGAAGGTCAGAGTTTATACAGAATTTGGCTTGGAATAATGTGTTGAATATTCTTTTTTTAATGCAAGCAGATTGATTTGGTAGGAATGGTGATATCATGTCATTTTGTATTCTTGTTTTTCATCTTTGTAATCACAAATGTGTGTTTGTGTCTTCCATAGTTCAGTTTATTCAACTGAATGAAACCAAATTATAGTATTCATTGTCATACTTGATGATTTGATGTGTAATTACACTCTGCACAACTGTTTTATAATCACTGGTTTTGTAATTACAGCAGTGATTTTGCTTTCATAATAAAATCCAAAGCAAGCTAAATGTTGCTCCAAAAATAGAAACAATATTTTTGTTCAGTTTGTGAAAATAGCACTCATTGTCTGTACTTGTCTTTAATGTGAAACAACCTGCCTCTGTAATTTAATAATTGTTAGAAAAAAAAACTATTTTTTGTAATGTTAAAGTTGATGAAAGCAATAAAATTCTACTATACTGTATTGTTGAATATTTCTTTTCTTTTCTTTTCTTTTTTTTTTCCGAGAGGTTGAAATGTGCATAATACCTAACATTTGTGGCCAGATTCAAACTGCTGTCTGACGTGGATCCTCCACTTAGAGGGCTTGCATTCTGCACAAAAGATGACCTTTTTAACTGTGTGCACACTGGCTACAATTGGTCCTGACTTTTAAAATACCTCCCACACTGTTTATATTCAAACAAAATTTTCAGCCAAGCCACAAGCTACTGAAGGTCCTTTTTATATATAAATCTCTTCATTGATGATGATAGGAAGTATAAATCACAACAATGGAAAACAAGCGTTCCTTAGCGTCTCCAAAGGATTAATCTTACTTGTGGGATGTGTCCATCTACTAGCAGGTGGAGAGCTGTTCACTAGGTTACATTCAATATCTCTTTATCTCCAGCAGGCGGTAGAACTTCGCTGTGCAGGTCTGTCTCGGGTTCCTGTGGTGGGCTTCAGTTTCTTTTCTGACATTTCAGTTGAGCTTCTAGGGCAAAGTCTTTATATGTTGGCCTTTTGGGTGTAAATCTGGTGGTGCCAGGTGCTTCCCCCACCACCACCTCTCCCCTTTCCTATATTGGGCTCCTGGACGTTTTGTGGGGCTTCAGTTCAGCTGGGGCAAAGGCTTTCTCTTAGCCTTTTGGGTGTAAACCTGGTGGGTGCTTCAGTTATCACCAAGAAAGATGTGGTAAATACACCAGTGCCAAAAATGGTGTTCAGTGCGAATCAGTCAGAGAAACTGAAACAAATCTCTGTAAACCTGGAAGATGTAATGGGGCAATTTGAAAAACTGAAGATTAGCAAAACGCGTGGACCAGATGATATACATCCCACAGTACTGAAAAATGAACTTGCAGAGCTCTTGTTAGTAATATGTAATTTATCTTGAAAATCAAGCATGGTACCGGAAATTGGAGGGTGGCCAATGAGCGCACGGTATCCATCACCATAAGTCTGTACTTATTGGTTTTCATACTTCTGTTTTAGTCCTTCAGTATCAATTCATGTGTTTGGCTCAGCATATCCCAGTGATCTGGTGGCGTCGGCTACTGCCCCACCAGTATGCCCTTCAGAGACTGCAGGTACGCTGTTTGCAACCTATCACTCTCAATCCTGGCCCTACTAAAACCCACTTGTCTGCATTCACTTACCATATTGGCCTGCTTAAGTCCCATTCACTGCGCAGTAAATACCATCTTACATATGGTACATCTCTCCCATAATTTAGGCATTCTGTGTCTCACAGAATTATATCTGTACAATGCTGATTTGGCCTACATTTTTTTTTTTAATTTGTACCCCGCGCTTTCCCACTCATGGCAGGCTCAATGCGGCTTAGGTACTTATTTGTACCTGGGGCAATGAAGGGTTAAGTGACTTGCCCAGAGTCACAAGGAGCTGCCTGTGCCTGCAGTGGGAATCGAACCCAGTTCCCCAGGACCAAAGTCCACCACTCTAACCACTAGGCCACTCCTCCACTCCATCTCCTTCCTCTTGTCTTCCCTCTCCTCCATTCAATTAGCTATGCAACTCCAGTAACTGAGAAGTTCTGAGAGAAGAGGACATTTTTGTGGGGAAGTGACATTATTTTATTCTGTGCTTGGTAACTTAAAGATTGAATTTAAAAGAGGACTTGTAGGGTACTGATAAACTTTATTAGCTAGTTTCCATACCCTTTCCCCCATAGTTTTAAAACTTGAACTTTTTGCCACAGCATTAACAGATAGTCTCTAGAAGGCACAGTAGGGCCTAGCTCGGTCCTCATTTCCACTCACCCCTAGCTCAACTCTTCATTTATAGTTAGTTATTCTAATTAGGACAACAAGAGGGGCGTTTTCATTAGAGTTTTAATTACATTTAACTAGTTTCTGAGAAGCAAACACTAAATAAATTACATATTACACCAAGCGTAAGGCTGTTTATATTCATCTGGTATACCTATACCTTAAGAAGTTTAAAATTAAACAACTCTATAATATTAAGATGCAGACAATAGTCCAGCAGCAAGAGGGGTGCTATCCAGTTTTTTTGCACTGAGTGTCACATGTATGATTGTTTCTCAGTTGGTGAGAGGTCATATGTGTGTGCTCAATGCAAAGAGCTCTGACCTCTCAGAGAACAAGTACGTTCTCTTGAGGCTAGAGTAGCAGACTTGGAGGAGCTGAGGGAAACAGAGAGGTACATAGAGGAGGCCTACAGGGATGTTGTAGAGAAGTCCCACCTTCAAATTGGCAGCCCCTATGCTACCTTGGAGTAGGGAAGTCTTATAAAAGGAGAGCATCACCATGGTGCAGCTGGAAGTAATCTTGTAGGTAGGACCAGCAGGCCAAGGAATTCAATATTCTTTCGCACAGGGGATATGTCTCCAGGAGCTACTGGCCAGGAGGGAAGGGTTAGTACGGCTGTTGTAGTTAGTGATTTGTTTATTAGGTATGTCGATAAGTGGGTGGCTGGTGGACTGAGGATCACCTGGTCACTTGCCTATCTGGTGCGAAGGTGGCGGACCTCACTTGTCACCTAATAAGGATTCTAGATAGTGTCCCCTAGTCATTGTACTTTTGGAATGAGTAAAAAATCGATTTACTTCTACTCATTCTACACCACTCAGGATTTTGTAGACCTCAATTATAGCTCCCCTCATCAGTCTCTTTTCCAAGCTGAAGAGCCCTAACATCTTTAGTCTTTCCTCATATGAGAGGCGTTCCATCCCCTTTATCATTTTGGTCGCTCTTCTTTGAACCTTTTCTAATTCCGCTATATCTTTTTTGAGATACGGTGACCAAAACTGAATGTAATACTCGATGCGGAAGCACTATGGAATTATACAAAGGCATTATAGTGTTTTCGGTCTTATTCACCATCCCTTTCCTAATAATTCCTATCATCCTATTTGCTTTTTTGGCCACTGCTGCCGCACACTGAGCAGCAGGTTTCAATGTATTATCTACAACACCACCAAGATATTTTTCTTGAACGCTGACCCGCAAGGTGGACCCTAGCTGATTCAGATTATTCTTTTCCATGTGCATCACCTTGCATTTGTCCCCATTAAATTTCATCTGCCATTTGGACTCCCAGTCTTCCAATTTCCTAGGGCTTTCCTGCAGTATTAAAAGAGGACCTTGCAACAAGACTGGGAGACTTGGGCATCTAAATGGCAGATGACGTTTAATGTGAGCAAGTGCAAAGTGATGCAGAAGGAACCCAAATTATAGCTACGCAATGCAAGGTTCCACTGTAGAAGTCACCATCCAGAAAAGGGATCTAGGCGTCATCGCTGATGATACATTGAAACCTCTGCTCCGGTGTGCAGCGGCAGCTAAGAAAGCAAATAGAATCTTAAGTATTATTAGGAAAGGAAGTTATAATGCCTTTGTGTTGCTCTATGGTGTGACCACACCTTGAATATTGGGTTCAATTCTGGTCTCCGCATCTCAAAAAAGATATAGTGGAATTAGAAAAGGTTCAAAGAAGAGCGACCAAAATGATAATCTCCCCTGTCCCCTCCATCAATCTCTGTTGTCCAGCAATTCTCCTCTCTCCCCTGCCCATCCTATTTCTTTCCATCCCCTTCCCCATTCTATCCAGTATCTCCCCCTTCCCCATTCGCAGTACCTCCCATCTCTCTCTTTCTCTCTCCTACTGGCAGCCTAGAGGAACCGTGAACTTACATGCTGTTCCCTTTCCTTCTCTGCCTCTCGTTCTCTTGCTCACTCCCTCCCTCTCTTTGGCAAAGCATGATACAACGGTGTGCGGGCCGTACTCCTGCTGCGCGCGCCGCTGCCGGCTTCCCTCCTCTGTCTTCCCTCCCCTCCATCCATGTTCATCTCACTTCCTCTCTCTTCCCTCTTCTCCATCCATGTCCAGCATTTCAACTCTCTCCCCTCCCACCATCCTTTGTGCATCTCCTTCCTCTTGTCTTCCCTCCCTCCATTCAAGTCCAGCATTTCTCCTCTCTCCCTTCCCCTCCATCGTGTGTATCTCCTTCCTCTGTCTTTCCTTCCCTCAAACATTTCTCCTGCCCTCCCTCTGTCCATCCATGTCCAGCAACTCTCCTCTCTCCCCTGCCCTCCCCTCCCATCCATGTCCAGGGTAAACCTACAAAACTGGATGAGGATGTGATTCCCATGTGCCCCAATGAAAGGAGAGTTTAATTCTACTTCCATTTAATGTTAATATATTCCATCGTCTTATAACACTAGGCTTCCCAAGGCAGATTACAACCAGACAGTTAAGATGAACTCATCAGGAAACATAATATTCTCACTGAAATCTGGCATCTGAAATTGTATAGAATAGCAGTGAAGAAAATGAGCACAAACTACAGTATTTAATTGCTGTTTCTACTAGCTACAATAATTTTGAAGTGTTTTAGTGATATTCAATTATTTATTTTCTCTTCCACCTTGTAAGGCACTGCCTACCCAACAAAACAGTGTTAGAACTTGTTAAGATGGAACCAACAATAAAGAACAACAACGTGGATGCAGCAGCTCACAGGTTTGCTTGCTGTGTTTGTGAGTGAACGGGCGACGGCTGCGCGGGGGAGTGGAAACAGAGATTTACCAAATGGCTTCCTTCCTTACAGTGGACGCTTGACTCCGTCTTCGCTTCCCTGCCCTCTCAGCGTCCCAGCCCGCCCGAAAGGAATGACATCAGAGAAAGGCGGGATGCAGAGAGGGCAGGGAAGCGAAGGACGGAGTCAAGCCTGCCTGCTTGCTGCTTTTACTACCGCTGCCCGCCAGTACCGGCACAAAAAAGCACTGGGTAAGTGTCATTTTGGGGAGGGGGCAAACTACGCCATGACTAAAGGTATGATATCTAATGTGGAAGGGGGCAGGGATAGGAAATGCATGGCCCCCCCCCCCCAATGGACTGCTCACTGTGCCCTACATTTAATCACACAATTAAAATTTGTAATTGGAGCTGCCGCCCTAGTAAATAGGTCTCCTCATTTAACATGCAACCTGTGGCAAATAATCTGTTTGAATGTGTACTAGCTCATGGTAACATAGCAGTGCCTTTTAGTAAATCTAGCCCTTAAATGTAGTTGTACTGGGTTTCTACTAACATTTGAGTTCAGCTTCAAAGAAAGAAATTTGCTTCACCACCCCTACTCACCAAGACGGCCATTGTCTTGACCTCGTCCTCTCCTCTTCCGGCTCTCCCTCCAATTTCCACGTTTCAGCTCTCCTCGCTCCAATCATCACCTAATCACCTTCACACTTCTTCACCCTCCCCCCCTTCAGCCCCGTCCAACTTTAACCACTACCTCCAGGAATCTCCAGGCTATTGACCCTCCCACCCTATCCTCCAATATTTCTAATCTCCTCCCCTCCTCATGTTCTCCGAGTCTGTCGACAAGGCTGTCTCCGCTTACAATGCCACTCTCTCATCTGCTCTGGACACCCTCGCACCATCCACCTCCCGCCCCACAAAGCGTACTAATCCCCCAGCCCTGGCTGACCCCTTGCATCCGTTACCTCGCTCCTGCGCCCCGATCTGCTGAACGCCTCTGGAGGAAACATCGCACCCATTCAGACTTCTTCACTACAAATCATGCAATCCTCCTTCCACTCCTCCCTATGCCTTGCCAAACAGGACTATTACACCCAATTGACCAATTCTCTCAGCTCCAAACCCCGTCGTCTCTTCTCCACCCTTACTCCCTCCTCAAAGTGCTACCTCCGCTCCCACCCACCCCCCTCGCTTTCTCCTCAATCACTGGCTGAATTACTTCCGCGACAAGGTGCAAAAGATCAACCTTGAGTTCACTACCAAGCCATCTCTTCTTCACCCTTCAACCCTCTCCCTCAACCAACCAACCCAGGCCTTTTCTCCTCCTTCCCTGTCATCACGAGGAGGAAACCGCTTCGCCTTCTTTCCTCCTCGAAATGCACCACCTGCTCTTCTGATCCAATCCCCACCAACTTAACATCATCTCTCATACTGTCACCCCCTCCATCTGTCATATCCTCAACCTCTCTCTCCACTGCAACTGTCCCTGACACCTTCAAGCACGCCTTAGTCAACACCTCTCCTCAAAAAACCCATCACTTGACCCTACCTGTCCCTCCAACTACCGCCCCATCTCCTTCCTACCCTTCCTCTCCAAAATACTTGAGCGTGCCGTTCACAGCCGCTGCCTTGATTTTCTCTCCTCTCACGCCATCCTCGATCCACTTCAATCCGGCTTTCGCCCTCTTCACTCGACAGAAACAGCACTCTAAAGCCTGTAATGACCTGTTCCTTGCCAAATCCAGAGGCCACTACTCCATCCTCATCCTCCTTGATCTATCCGCCGCTTTTGACACTGTCAATCATGACTTACTTCTTGCCACACTGTCCTCATTTGGGTTCCAGGGCTCTGTCCTCTCCTGGTTCACCTCCTATCTCTCCCACCGCACCTTCAGAGTTCACTCTCATGGATCTTCCTCCACCCCTATCCCCCTATCTGTTGGTGTTCCCCAGGGATCTGTCCTTGGACCCCTCTTCTCAATCTACACCTCCTCCCTGGGCTCCCTGATCTCATCTCATGGTTTCCAGTATCATCTCTATGCTGATGACACCCAGCTATATCTCTCCACACCAGACATCACCGCAGAGACCCAGGCTAAGGTATCAGCCTGCTTATCCGACATTGCTGCCTGGATGTCCAACCGCCACCTGAAACTGAACATGTCCAAGACCGAGCTCCTCGCCTTTCCACCAAAACTCATGGCTCCTCTTCCTCCACTTTCTATCTCAGTTGATAACACCCTCATCCTCCCCGTCTCATCTGCCCGCAACCTCGGAGTCATCTTTGACTCCTCCCTCTCCTCTGCGCATATCCAGCAGATAGCCAAGACCTGCCTTGACTACTGGAAAACCATTAACCTGGTGAGACAGCCTATATTTTAAGAAACTTTTCTCCTTCAGAAATATATGACCCTAAAGCTAAAAATAAAAAAGTGCCTCTGCTTTGAGACACTGAAAGACTAACATATACCCTTGAATAGAAAGTAGCTTCCTTTTCAAAGGAACTCAGGATGGCTGTGCAGCCTGTAGCAAGGAGGTGAGGGGCAAATAGATTGCCCTTGGGATGTAGGTAGGCCTTGTAGTTAGCTATCTTTTTCTAGTCCACCTGTGTCAGATGGATCAGGCCCAGACGTAAGAAGACTGCAAACTTGACTGTGGGACATAGGAATTGAAGAGGTAAAGTGTAAGATTCATGGATTTGACATACAGTGCACTCAGTAAGTGCAAGGCCTCTGGACCAAGTTTAACATGTATGTAATCAATGTTATCTTTTCATAACATTAGTTCAGTAACCACACAGTGTAGTACAACTTATTTGTTACTGTTATTAGTCAACAATTTTCCTTTACTACTAAATGTTGTAAGACAGGCAATTTTCTAAAAAATAAAATTTGTCATGTACAACTGTAGTCAAGTCAGTCTGTTAAATGGGAGAAAAAAAATGAGTAATAAATTTCTGTGCAATGTTTTCTCTATTCATATTGTAAGTCAGATCAAGCAGATCATTATGTTTGTAGCTCTAGCACCTATTACCCTCGAGATAGTAAATCTCAAGCTGAGAAATGCAGCAGCAAATATCACAGTGGGTCTTGTATCATGCAAGCTGCCAACTTCCAGCCCTGTTGGCTTATCAGTCTCCAGCACCCTTAACCGCAAACTGCAGGGTCTGAGCAAATCTTGGCATCATTTACAGTAGCAGAGTCCGAAGGGTTGTCATCAACTACCATATAGTGATTAAATCACTCTCAGCTGTCACTCGAGCTGGGAGATCCAACATGCAGCTCATCTGTGTTCACACAGGATTTTCAACATCATAACATTCTTTCACAAAGCTAGCCCATCTTTAGCAGTTGGCAATTGTACTCTGGGTAACATGATGCTAAGCCTCCTGCATGTGTAGCGAGTCCAATAGGCTAAGCTTACAAGCTCTCACTTGTCTATATTTGCATCATTTATTTACTTATTAGGATTAGGATTTATTTACTGCCTTTTTGAAGGAATTCACGTAAGGTGGTGTACAGCAAGAATAAGTCAAACATAAGCAAAGTATGCTACATTGCAATCGTTATCTGTTGTGCCTACCAGATGGCACAGCAACAGCACTCTGTAATGATTCTTGAAGTTGACTATGATAAGCTGATCCAGCTGCTTAAAGGCCTGTGAATGTTTATTCAACTTTTGAGCTTTGTGTGCCATTCTCGGTAAGTTTCAATGTGTCTGCTTTTGCTCTATGAGCCACCACTGCTGAAGCCATACAATCACACAGGCAAGGAAGGAAAGGGTGGGGAACCAGTGTTCTCCTCATTCACTCCCAGCCCCGTGACCCAGATGGCTGCACATCAAAATGCTGGGAACCAATGAGGGAGAGAGTGAACCACCCCACCAACCTCATTGGCTCCCAACTTCGTGATGTACAATGCCACACTGCACAGCTGGGAGCCATTGAAGGTTAGTGGGGTGGTTCGACCTCTCCTCTCCCTCAGTGGTTTACAGTATTGTGATGTGCAACTTTCTGAGTACATCATTGAAGTTGGGAGTGAATGAGGGAGGGTGCTGATTCCCCGCCATTTCCTTTAGAGAGCGCACTTAAGCTGAGTGATGTCAAAGAAGCCAATCAATGCATTGAAGTAAAATGGAGCTTGCACTTATAGCTGGTGTGCCAAACTGTAACGAGTTGCCATTAGAATGAATGGAAAAAATTGGGACTGGAGCATTCCAATGTAGATAAGTGGAGTGTGCTGTTATCCGACATGCGCTTAAATGGAGTGCACTGAACTACCTTTCTGAGGTACAACCAAAGTGACTTACATTTATTTATACAGGTATTTTCTCTGGCCCTAGAGCTCACAATCTGTTTTGTACCTGAGGTAATGTTGGGTTAAGTTACTTGCTCAAGGTCACAAGGAGATGCAGTGAGAATAAATTTAGTTCCCAGGTACGCAGCCTACTGCACTAACCATTAGGTTACTTCTTCACTCTAAAACAAGTATGAACAAATTCAAGCTATTTTCAAGAAACAGGAAATTTTTATTTCACAATGGGGCTCATGTTCGAAAGAGAAAAACCATCCAAAAAGTGTCATCAAGTGAATTGTGGTCTATGACTTCTGGAAATCTAATTGTACCTGCTATGGATTCATTTCATTGGATGTTACAAGGAGAGGATATTTTTTCCATTGTTTGACCCTTTGAATGAATCGTTTCCCAGTGGATTAAAACATGAAAAACACTTGCTGACATTTAAGTGGCATTTGATGTGTCTGGCTTTCTTTTTCGCTCCTGCTGTCTAAATAGCTTGCTGGTATTTTTAGACTTCCATTAACTTGCTGACTATGGATTTTTTTTTGTTGTTGGATTATTTTCTATATATGTAGTTTGTTTCTTTTTTCTTATGTGGGTTTATGAGTGTATTTTGTACCTCGCTCTGGATAAGGGCAGGTTATAAATAATAAAAATCTAAATCATAAAGCAGCGTTTAGACGTATTTCTTCTCAAAATGTCTAAATTGGTGTTTTCAAAGCCTATTTATCTATGCAATTCCTCTACAATGTATCCAAATCACATGGGGGCATGTTGGGGGTGTTTCAAGGGTGGGATTAGGGCATTCCTACCACTTTGATGTTTTATAGCCATAATGGAACAAAACGAAAACATATATGGCTAAAACTTCAACCTTTTGATCTAGACCTGTTTTTAGTACAAATAAGGCACAAAACGTTGCCTTAAATGACCACTGGAGGAAATCGGGGATGACCCCCCCCCTTATTCCCCCAGAGGTCACTGACTCTCTCCCACCCCCCAAAGATGTGAATAGAAGTAGTACTTACCAGCCTTTATGGAAGCTTCAGATGTTATAGCCAGTTCTATTTGATTAGCAGCAGGTTCCTAGAGTACTGTAGTGATTGTACAGTGGACTGTAGAGAAGGAGACCCAGGCCCATTTCTCACTCTTACCTGTCACACTTGTGGTGGAAAGTGAGCCCTCCAAAACTGACCAAAAATCTACTGTACCCACATATAGGTGGCCCCTTCACCCATAAAGCGCTATTGTAGTGGTGTAAAGTTCGGGACGGTGGGTTTTGGATGGCTCAGCAGCCAAGATAAGGGGATAATGGTGAGATGTGTATCTAGGAGCTTTCATGTGAAGTTCACTGCAGTACCTCCTAGGGTGTCTCATTGCTCTTCTGGGATGTCTGTGTGGCCAGTCTACTAAGATTACTGGCTCCTCCTATATCTCAGTGGCTTGATTTTGTGCGTTTTGCATTTGGACATTTTTTTTTTATTTGAAAATGGACCAAAAAGATAAACACACAGCACAAAACCATCTAGCATGTGTTAATAATTCTGCGTGTTCCCCCACCTATTCTGACCTCATACTCCCCCAGACTGCTCTTACACAGTCCAGGAATTAACGAACTCCATAATCAGAAGGACTCGCTGGGATATAAGAAGATAGTTTATTTCAACCTTACCAATAGCAATACAGGCAAATCAGGTATTCGTATGATTTGAACAGCAGTTCACGGCACGTCTGTCACCCTCCTTCTCTTGTAGCCTTCCTTCTGTTGTAATACCCTTCTGACTCCCATTTTTATACTATTCTCACCCTATTCATTTCAATGGACCCTAGCTTTGTCACCAGGGTTCTTGGACCTTATCAGTTGATCGAAATGACTTCACATACAGTGGGGGAAATAAGTATTTGATCCCTTGCTGATTTTGTAAGTTTGCCCACTGACAAAGACATGAGCAGCCCATAATTGAAGGGTAGGTTATTGGTAACAGTGAGAGATAGCACATCACAAATTAAATCCGGAAAATCACATTGTGGAAAGTATATGAATTTATTTGCATTCTGCAGAGGGAAATAAGTATTTGATCCCCCACCAACCAGTAAGAGATCTGGCCCCTACAGACCAGGTAGATGCTCCAAATCAACTCGTTACCTGCATGACAGACAGCTGTCGGCAATGTCACCTGTATGAAAGACACCTGTCCACAGACTCAGTGAATCAGTCAGACTCTAACCTCTACAAAATGGCCAAGAGCAAGGAGCTGTCTAAGGATGTCAGGGACAAGATCATACACCTGCACAAGGCTGGAATGGGCTACAAAACCATCAGTAAGACGCTGGGCGAGAAGGAGACAACTGTTGGTGCCATAGTAAGAAAATGGAAGAAGTACAAAATGACTGTCAATCGACAAAGATCTGGGGCTCCACGCAAAATCTCACCTCGTGGGGTATCCTTGATCATGAGGAAGGTTAGAAATCAGCCTACAACTACAAGGGGGGAACTTGTCAATGATCTCAAGGCAGCTGGGACCACTGTCACCACGAAAACCATTGGTAACACATTACGACATAACGGATTGCAATCCTGCAGTGCCCGCAAGGTCCCCCTGCTCCGGAAGGCACATGTGACGGCCCGTCTGAAGTTTGCCAGTGAACACCTGGATGATGCCAAGAGTGATTGGGAGAAGGTGCTGTGGTCAGATGAGACAAAAATTGAGCTCTTTGGCATGAACTCAACTCGCCGTGTTTGGAGGAAGAGAAATGCTGCCTATGACCCAAAGAACACCGTCCCCACTGTCAAGCATGGAGGTGGAAATGTTATGTTTTGGGGGTGTTTCTCTGCTAAGGGCACAGGACTACTTCACCGCATCAATGGGAGAATGGATGGGGCCATGTACCGTACAATTCTGAGTGACAACCTCCTTCCCTCCGCCAGGGCCTTAAAAATGGGTCGTGGCTGGGTCTTCCAGCACGACAATGACCCAAAACATACAGCCAAGGCAACAAAGGAGTGGCTCAGGAAGAAGCACATTAGGGTCATGGAGTGGCCTAGCCAGTCACCAGACCTTAATCCCATTGAAAACTTATGGAGGGAGCTGAAGCTGCGAGTTGCCAAGCAACAGCCCAGAACTCTTAATGATTTAGAGATGATCTGCAAAGAGGAGTGGACCAAAATTCCTCCTGACATGTGTGCAAACCTCATCATCAACTACAGAAGACGTCTGACCGCTGTGCTTGCCAACAAGGGTTTTGCCACCAAGTATTAGGTCTTGTTTGCCAGAGGGATTAAATACTTATTTCCCTCTGCAGAATGCAAATAAATTCATATACTTTCCACAATGTGATTTTCCGGATTTAATTTGTGATGTGCTATCTCTCACTGTTACCAATAACCTACCCTTCAATTATGGGCTGCTCATGTCTTTGTCAGTGGGCAAACTTACAAAATCAGCAAGGGATCAAATACTTATTTCCCCCTCTGTACTATCAAGCTCTAAGTATAAACAAGATATGCTCAGAGCGCATCTTATTAGATGACTTTGCATTTTCCCCAAACTTTCCCTAGCCCCCCTCCTTTGGATGTTCTCACCCGGGGTGCAGCTGACCCAGTACTATCTCTACTTAACCATGGCAATCTTGCTCATGACGTCTTGCAGGTGCCAGTCTCAGAGCAAATGCCCCCCTCCCTTGCTAGCTCAGCACTTGCTACAGTGAAATGTAACTGTGTCAAAGGTGATCACTGATTCTTACAAGCTAGCTCTCTTTTGTATCAGAGATGATTTTGATTTTAAGAAGCCTAGCTCTTATTATGAGCCATTGGCCTGTATTTTACTGAGAGCAAGGGCTAGCATAACTCTTCACATGTTACCATTAAAAAAAAAAAGACGTTTTACTGTTTTGAAAATGACTGTATTTCCTATTTGGATTTGAGATATTTAGCGTAAAACGTCTAAATTCCGACCTAGATGTCATATCGAAAATGCCCCTCCTCATATCGTAGAAATAAATACCTTTTAGTGCAAATTTCATATGTCCTTTGAATATCCATAAAGGCAGTATTTCTGGTATGAACTTATTTTTGAAAAGTTGTTCACCGGTTCAACTCCTCCTGCCTTTCTTAATTGAACTGTCTACCAGGCTTGCTTATTTCCCAATATGTAATGCTTAAAAGGAGACGGGCTCATCAAGTAATATTGCAGCCCAGCATGACAAATTCTGTGCAACCCTGGGAGGAACCTGATACACAAACGCTGAGCAACTTCTCAGATTGCTATGGGGTGGTTTCTAGTTGGGGAGCTGATGCTCAAAGGTTCATGGTAGAGTCTTCACTGTACCAAGACATTAACGCAAACAAATTGCTACAGCATGCTCAAAGTAATGAACATACAAATTAATGCCACGTTAAAATTTCAGAAGTAATTTGGCTTCATGCTAAATGTCTAGATTCCTGTCGGTGCCTGAGCGGTGATTGGCTCAGGTACGGACAGAAAAGTTGACATTAGAAAAAAAACACACAGGCATGCTGCAGCATACAGTGGTGGAAATAAGTATTTGATCCCTTGCTGATTTTGTAAGTTTGCCCACTGACAAAGACATGAGCAGCCCATAATTGAAGGGTAGGTTATTGGTAACAGTGAGAGATAGCACATCACAAATTAAATCCGGAAAATCACATTGTGGAAAGTATATGAATTTATTTGCATTCTGCAGAGGGAAATAAGTATTTAATCCCTCTGGCAAACAAGACCTAATACTTGGTGGCAAAACCCTTGTTGGCAAGCACAGCGGTCAGACGTCTTCTGTAGTTGATGATGAGGTTTGCACACATGTCAGGAGGAATTTTGGTCCACTCCTCTTTGCAGATCATCTCTAAATCATTAAGAGTTCTGGGCTGTCGCTTGGCAACTCGCAGCTTCAGCTCCCTCCATAAGTTTTCAATGGGATTAAGGTCTGGTGACCTGGCTAGGCCACTCCATGACCCTAATGTGCTTCTTCCTGAGCCACTCCTTTGTTGCCTTGGCTGTATGTTTGGGTCATTGTCGTGCTGGAAGACCCAGCCACGACCCATTTTTAAGGCCCTGGCGGAGGGAAGGAGGTTGTCACTCAGAATTGTACGGTACATGGCCCCATCCATTCTCCCATTGATGCGGTGAAGTAGTCCTGTGCCCTTAGCAGAGAAACACCCCCAAAACATAACATTTCCACCTCCATGCTTGACAGTGGGGACGGTGTTCTTTGGGTCATAGGCAGCATTTCTCTTCCTCCAAACACGGCGAGTTGAGTTCATGCCAAAGAGCTCAATTTTTGTCTCATCTGACCACAGCACCTTCTCCCAATCACTCTCGGCATCATCCAGGTGTTCACTGGCAAACTTCAGACGGGCCGTCACATGTGCCTTCCGGAGCAGGGGGACCTTGCGGGCACTGCAGGATTGCAATCCGTTATGTCGTAATGTGTTACCAATGGTTTTCGTGGTGACAGTGGTCCCAGCTGCCTTGAGATCATTGACAAGTTCCCCCCTTGTAGTTGTAGGCTGATTTCTAACCTTCCTCATGATCAAGGATACCCCACGAGGTGAGATTTTGCGTGGAGCCCCAGATCTTTGTCGATTGACAGTCATTTTGTACTTCTTCCATTTTCTTACTATGGCACCAACAGTTGTCTCCTTCTTGCCCAGCGTCTTACTGATGGTTTTGTAGCCCATTCCAGCCTTGTGCAGGTGTATGATCTTGTCCCTGACATCCTTAGACAGCTCCTTGCTCTTGGCCATTTTGTAGAGGTTAGAGTCTGACTGATTCACTGAGTCTGTGGACAGGTGTCTTTCATACAGGTGACCATTGCCGACAGCTGTCTGTCATGCAGGTAACGAGTTGATTTGGAGCATCTACCTGGTCTGTAGGGGCCAGATCTCTTACTGGTTGGTGGGGGATCAAATACTTATTTCCCTCTGCAGAATGCAAATAAATTCATATACTTTCCACAATGTGATTTTCTGGATTTAATTTGTGATGTGCTATCTCTCACTGTTTCCAATAACCTACCCTTCAATTATGGGCTGCTCATGTCTTTGTCAATGGGCAAACTTACAAAATCAGCAAGGGATCAAATACTTATTTCCACCACTGTACATTAGCCCTTTACCCCCAACCCAACACCTCTTCTTGCCCTCCCCCCCCCCCCCAAACATTTCCCTGATGTCTAGCAGCATCCATCTTGGCCCTACATACCTGACCTCCTCTCAAACAATTTTAACAGGTTTGGTAACCGTAACCTCCGTTTTATAAATCCAGTGTGGCTCTGCCTCATTAAAACCATGATTATATATTTCCAGTCATTTTGCCAAAAACCTGAATGAAATCCTGTGGAGCAGAATAGCTCTCAGGGGCCAGTGCAGCAAGCTGTGGTACCTGCTAACACAGCAGTTTGATTTTCCAGTACTAATCCTACTCCCCAATGCAGGAAGAAAGATTAATGTGGGGAAAAATCAGCATAAAACCACTGCACTGCACCTGCCCACAATTTGCATAGTGGGCATGCAAATGGCAACCTGATGCAAACATACTGTGCTGAAGGCTGGTGTAAAGCACACCCAGCAATAGCAGTGGCCAAAGAGATAGCGGGGAGCGTTGAAGAGCAGCACTCTCCAACAGCGGCACTCCCCCCCCCCTTCCCTCCTTAACCATCTTCCCATGCCATGCTTACCTTATTTTTTTTCATTTCCAAAAGGCAGCAGTGGCAGTGATTCCCATAGGCTGCTGTGCCACCGGCACCAGCCTCGTCTCCTTACTGCAGTCCACCTCTTGACATAATTTCTCGTTTCCTTAGAGGCAGGACACGGTAGACTGAAGAGGCCGGTGCTGGCGGCACCATGGCAGGGCAGCCCATGGGAACCGCTACCGCCTCAGAGAAAAGAAAAAATAAGGTAAACACAGGGAAGAGGGTTGAAGAGGGAATGGGGGAGATGCCATACCAGGCGTAGGCAGGGGCGGCATCTCATCCCTGCTTTGGGTGGCAGATTGCCTTGGGCCGCCCCTATGCACACTTACCTGCTAAAGTGCTGCCACTGAATATACATTTAAACTCATAAGTAGCAACAATGCACCTAAAGGCTATTCTGTAAGTGATACAGTGTGTAAATGTAAGGGGGGGGGGGCATTCATATGGGTGATGTATGAATGTGCCTTCTACTTACTTATGTACCTTATAGAATACTGTAATTTATATGTGCTCTTGCCCTATTTGGGAGTGTGCAGTTACATTGGGTCTATGACTGGTATAACTATAGGTACCTAGATTTTAGGTGTACTGATGCTGGTTTACACTAGTAGAAGCAATTCTCAAAATCCTAAATGCCCAAGAGAAGAAAAAAAATCAATGCAAAATACTCCTCCTAAAATTGAACATGTCACTGTACAGAAGGACCACTATTGTGTGTATGTTTAGATAGAGATATATCTCTCCATATATATGACCCCTCCCCCCCCCCCCCCCCCCCCCCCCACCAATATTCATCCAGTGATGGTGAGCATTTTGCTGCCCACTGCTGGCATTATTACTGGATATTCAAGGCCAGGCCCTTTCCAGGCTTCTTCCTAAACTTCTACCAAAGGTAGCTAAGCTCCTAGATGGTATGTAGTACTATCCCATTCAATACCATTAATCATGACACTTTAAACATAAGCACAAGATGTCCCTTCAGACTCTGAACTGTAAACTGGCTCTTACTTATCTTAGAAAGTCTGTGCAGATTTGTCTCCTTCAACACCAGGAAACATACACAGGTAATTGGCTAGCATTCTATATTCAGCTGTTGTGATCAGACTGGTATTCTTCAATCTAATTAGATTGTAAGCTCTATCAAGCAGGGACTGTCCCTCCGTGTTCAAGTGTGAAGCACTGCGTACGTCCGGTAGCGCTATAGAAATGATAAGTAGTAGTAGCAATATAGTTAAACCCCATTAAATCAGAACCTCTGTTGGCTAACCATAGTCTTTATAATCTACTTTGTTAGACCAAGTAGCTGTTCTGCAAATGCTCTCTGCTTTACCATTTCACATGGTACTACTGCCATGGAAGTGTATTAAATCAAGCAGTACTGAGCAATCTGTGGTTTATTTAACCCTTGCATCATATGAAGGGGCTTCTTGTCAATACTGAAACATTTATCTGTAAAACGGAGCATAGTAGTCACTCTTTTGTGTGCCTAATTGAATCATGCTTGTTGATTTAGAAAGCAAATTTGCTCACCTATAACAGATGTTCTCTATAGACAGGATTAATCAGGCACACAGTCTCACCTGCCTCCCCAGGTTCATCATGACTGAGGGGACTGCTGTTGCATTACATTACATTACATTATACTGGACTTATATCCCACTAATACCAAAAATAGTTCCAAGTGGGTTACATATTAATTAAGAATGAACCACGTGTGTAGGAAGGGCAGTGAATGCTCAGAAATGTACTCTTGTTCTGAGGAAAATATCTCTAAATGGATTAGTTTTGTGCAAACCATGACAGTATCAACCTCACGTCTAAGCCAAGGTATGTGGAGCTCTGGGAGAACTGTTGTCTCAGCACCATCAAGTGTCATCACTCTCACATGCTTCATTAATCCCATTGTCTGGGGGGAAGGGGGGGGCGGCACCTGTAAAAGGTAAGCAATTTTGTTGTTCAAATATTTTTATTGCTATAATTGCCTATTGCTCATGTTTGATCTATTTTTACTGTACACCGCCTTAAGTGAATTTCTTCAAAAAGGCAGTAAATAAATCCTAATAAATAATAAATAACATTGAATATCGGTTTTGGTTTTGTTTTAAATGAGGCAGCTAACATAGAGCAGGTTAGGTCAATATTCAGCCCTTGACCTCATAAGCCAAACAGCTTAAAGATATGACTGCTATTTATGTGGCCCAATTTAAGCAGTCTACTTATGCGGTAAGGGCTGACTATTGGAACTTAACCCGATTCCACCCCTGGAATGCCCATAAGTTAGCTGCTTTTGAATTCATTGCTAACTGGTCATTTTCAGCAGAGATAATTGGTTAAATACTACTGAAAATGACCATATAGCCACAAACAAGCGATTTGACCAGTCAGCGGCTGTTTCCGGCCACTTAAATCATTTTGAATATTAGCCAGAAAATATACATAAGTACAAATAGGAGACCAATCAGTAATAAGAACTAAATCAGCAGCCTTTTTGTAACTGTAAAAGTGCCACTGTATTAGAGGATAATTACCATGGTATCAGCACTAATTTGACAATAAACATCATAGGTTAAACATTATAGTGACATTTTCAATTTTAGGGGAAGTATTTTGCCTTTTGGGTTACACTAGTGGGTGTCCAGATGCCCCTTATCGAATAGGCTTGCACTGTGTGAAATCAGGTCACCTATAAGGGGGTGCCCTTTTACAGAAGTATCCGAGTCTAGAATTTTCTGTAAATTTGTTTCGTGTGTTTTCTGCAACTTGTGAGAGGTTTAGCTGTGTCATTGTGTTTATCAGTGCACAGAGGAGTCCTACCCAGTGCTGTTAGAATACATAAGTGAATTATGCTTTAAAGACAGTTACCCTGTATACCAGTACCATACTGGTTCTAGATACGTACAGTACTGACAATACATAAGCCTATGATAGTGGACTTCACTAACTTTTAAGCAAGGGCGGAGAGCCAGCAAAAATTCCCCTAAATGGGTCTGTGACATATCCCCCACCAGTCTCTCTCACCTTCCCTTGTACTGTTATTCTTTTTCTTGTTCTCTATGCCTTCTGCCACCATACTCTTATTCTCCCATTCTTGTTCCATAAGTCTCTCCCCCTCTCCTCCACATTCCTTTATGACAGGTTTCTACAATTTCATACAGTGAAAGATCATTAAACCCCCACCCAGCAGATTGTGAGTATGCTAAATACACAATGTAAAGGAGGAAAAAGGATCTCAAACAATTGGGATTTATTCATTTTTTTCATACTGCCTTATACCTTAGTGTCAAAACAGTTACAAGAAAAATATACATAAAAGGAAATAACAGTTTGCAAATAATGCATAAAAGAAAAATAACAATTTACAATAAAAATAAAATCAACAAAACTAGTGAGTAACAAGTCAAACATAATATTGATGAAACATCCAAGATACTAAAAGCTTGCGAAACACAGTACATGAAGAAGCGTTTTGCAACTCCTCAGCAGAGCGTTCCAAAGCGAAGGACCAGCATAAGAAAATACTTTTTCCTGATAGGTGAAAGTTTCATAACACTAAGATTGGGAAATTACAATCTTAAAGCTGGGTTCATAAATGGAAGATAAATGTTATTGCCTCCCAGTGGCGTAGCCAAGGGTGGGCCCAGGCCCACCCAGTAGCAGCACACCTATGATGTGGCTGGTAGGGATTCTTCCCAAGTCCCACCAGCCGAAAACTCCTGCATACCTTGTAAATAGCAGATCTTTGCCTGCAGCAAGCAGTGACTGATACATGTTGTGGGGCCAACATGAGCAGTGTGTATTAGTTGCTGCTCGCTACCGGTGAAAATCTGCTATTTAAAAGGTATGCGGTGGGGGGGGGGGGGGAATCTTTGAGAGACCATATGCTATGCAGACGAGAGAGGGAAAGACCAAATCGCATGTGGGACAAGGCAGAGTTCTGCCCACCCATCTTGGGCCCAGCCCCACCCAAAATTTGGCGTCTGGCTATGCCCCTGTTGCCTCCACCCCCCTCCCCAAAAAACCGCTCCATATATTGTGCTCAAATTACTGCTCAAAACATAATTTATCAAAACTATCTTGGCACAAGTTCATAATGCACTCAAAATAAGAATGACTCCAGGTTTTTCCACAATAAAAAAAGAATTCAAATGAGTCTGATGTGGCCACCATGTTCCATATGCTTGATCAGGGACTCTCTGCAACAAATGCAAAACCAACATCAGATTATCAACATGAAAAATATATAATAAAGAATTTGTCAAATTAATGTATACAAAACCTACTATATTAAATCAAAAAATGGCCACAGCATGTTGTTTATTATTTAAACCTATCACAAAAACACATGAACAAGAATTATTCGTATGCTGAAAATCCAATGGAGTACAATTTGCAAATCTTGCCAGAAACACTTTGGTGTGATCAGCAGCAGCAGAGTTACGAATAATGGAAAATGTAGGCTTAGGTAGGGAAACAGAAGTTACAGAACTCTTGTCTGTTGCTGAGAAGAACCCAAAAAGCTCCTCTGAGCATGAGAACATATTAAAATAATTTAGTTGAGTGTCATTAGTCCTTTAGAAGTACTTCCTGCACAGCGACCCTTAGGAACAGTACATATATTGACAAAGTATGAAGATTTTGCTTTTGAGAATTGGGGATTTGGGGTTAGGAATTATAATTTTATTTATTTATTTACTTACTTATATATTTATTGCATTTGTATCCCACATTTTCCCACCTCTTTGCAGGCTCAATGTGGCTTACAATGTATCGTTATTGGTAAAAGATAAATTGGGAGAAAACAGTGTTTCATACAAAGTAGCGTAGTCAAAATTAAGCAAATAGGTATAAGTAGAAAATAGTGCTGATAATAGGTAAGGTGGAGACACCATAAAGAATAGCGTATTCGAAATTTAAACAAGCAGGTATAAGCAATAACAGTGCTGATAGTAGGTAAGATGGTGATAAGATGCATTTATAGTTGCTGATCTTGTTGGTATGCCTTGTTGAAGAGGTGGGTCTTCAGGGATTTGCGAAAAGTTAGTTCATAAGTAGTTTTTAAGTTGTGCGGTAGTACGTTCCATAATAAAGGCTTATTTATTTATGCATTCTTATATCCCACTATTATCAAAAACAAATTTCAGTTCAAAGTGGCTTACAATTTACATTTTGGTGGAGTTACAATAGTGTTGTGCAATGTGGAGAGGGCATCTGTAGTTCGTGTGGTTATTCATAGAAGTTTTGAAGAGATAGATTTGAAGAGGAAAAGGTAGTGGTAGCTTTTGTGTTCAGTTGTAGGGTTTTGGTGGTGATTATTCATATAGTTTTTGAAGAGGTAGATTTGAAAGGAAGGCAACAATATCTTTGTGATTAGCTGTAGAAGTTTTTGAAGAGGTAGGTTTTCATTTCTTTTCTGAATTGGAGGAGATTTGTGATGCTTTTTATGGCTTTTGGTATCGAGTTCCACCATTTGGAACCCAGGTAGCTAAATCCTGCTGTGTAGATAGTTTTGCAGATGGTGTTTTTGCAGTTGGGTAGATGTAGGAGTAGGTAGTGTTTATTGGGCTGGCATTTCTTGAGGATAGTTCAATAATGCTAAGCATATATTCAAGTGCCATTCCAAATAATATCTTGAAGATTAGGGTGCTTGTTTTGAAAAATATCCTTGCCTTGACTGGTAAGCCAATGTAGTGTTTCAAACAGTGGGGTTGCTCTTTCGTATTTCGATTTCTTGAAAATCAGTCTTGCAGCCATGTTTTGGACTGTTTGCAGTGATTTTTAGTGTGTTTTCTTTGTACCCTATGTATGCTGCATTGCAGTAGTCTAGTTGCAATACGTTGATTGGACCAGTATCCAGAAAGATTGTCTAGGGAAATAGTCTCTTATTCTTTTTAGTTTCCGTAGTGTTCTGAAGCATTTTGATGTTACTGCTGATATTTGTCCAGTGTTAGATGTTTGTCGAGAATGATTCCTAGTATTTTAAGTTGTTTTTCAATGTGGTATGTTGGTTGATTGTGAATTTTTGGTAGAATGTGTGTCTGGAGGAAGGGAAACACTTATTTGATAAAGCAAGACTTCCTATTTTTCCTCAAGACAGGAAAGCTTGTCATACTTTCCAAATCCAACCCACTACCTAGAAGTAGTTGTCCAGTGGTTAGCGCATTGGGCTGAGAACGAAGGAAGTCCAGTTCAAATCCCACTGCAGCTCTTGCTGACCTTGGGCAAGTCACTTGGGGCTAGATTCTATATATGGTGCCAAAAAAGTGCTATTCTATGAGCTGTGCTGAAAGTTATGCACAGTTTATAGAATAGCGCTTATGCCTGGGAATTGCACCTAACTTTAGGCATGGCTATTTGTACCAACAAACATGGTGCGAATGCACTCACCTACATTAGGCGTGTATCCCCGTTATGCTATAACAATATACATTAATTTTAGGAATGCCCTAGTTACGCTCATAACCCTCCCATTTCTGCTCCTCTTTTTTCAGATTGTGCATTTATGCCAATTAAATCTAATTAGTGCCAATAATTGCTTGTTAAGCCAATTGGCACTAATTAGCTCGTTAGTCAATTAAATTTCGCTTGAATTTTTGGCAACTTTTATAAAATTAGGGGGTTAATCCTCCACTGCTTCCTTAACAAACTTAGGGGGGCCCTTTTACTAAGCTGAGGACATACTTTTGTAGGACATACTTTTGTAGCTCTGGAAATGGCGTGTGCTAGGGGTGAGAACTACCAGTAGCCCGCCAGTAGTTCCGGATTGGCGCACGATAAGCCTGCAGTAGGCTTACCACTGCTTAGTAACTAACCCCCACCACTGCTTAGTAACTAACCCCCACCACCTCACCATCCCTACTGTCCTCCTCCTCCTTCCTAGCTCTCAACCTCCAACACCTCCCTCCGGCCATGAACCCTTCCCCATTCATCCTCAGCGCATCCCGCCTTCGGCGCCCTACTTACCCCACCCTTCTCCGCTCTCTCTTGCTCCTTCTCCTGCTGTCCGCGGGAGACATCAATCCCAACCCAGGCCTACCACACATGTCCTCGTCCTCGTCTCATCTATGCAAACGTTCCCGCGATATCTCCAATCTCATCTCCATTCCCCTTCTCCCCCCTTCCTCCCTCCCCTTCTCGTGTGCCCTGTGGAATGCCCACTCAATCTGCAACAAACTTACCTTCACCCATGATCTCTTCATCTCCCATTCCCTCCATCTGCTCGCCCTAACCGAAACCTGGCTCACCCCCGACAACTCTGGCTCAGTCGCAGCCCTTTGCCACGGAGGCTACCTTTTCTCCCATTCGCCCCGCACAGCTAGCCGCGGCGGCGGCGTTGGCATACTACTTTCGCCCTCCTGCAGTTTTCAACCCCTCCTCCTACCACAGTCTCACTGCTTCTCATCCTTTGAAGTCCATTCCATTCGTCTATTCTACCCGCTGCCACTCCGTGTTGCAGTCATCTACCGTCCCCCTGATAAGTCCCTCCCTTCCTTCCTTACTGACTTCAATGCCTGGCTCTCCATTTTCCTCGAGCCCTCATCCCCATCCCTCATTCTTGGTGACTTCAACATACACACTGATAACCCATCTGACTCATACACTTCTCAATTCCTCACCCTAACCTCCTCCTTCAACCTCCAACTGAGCTCCACCACCCCTACTCACAAATCTGGTCACTGTCTTGATCTCGTCCTCTCTTCTACCTGCACGCCCTCTAATCTCTGCGTCTCCGCTCTTCCCATTTCTGACCATCACCTGATCACATTCACACTTCATCACCCTCCCCCTCAGTCCCGCCCAACCCTAACTACTACCTCCAGGAATCTCCAGGCAGTTGACCCCCCCACCTTATCCGCTAGTATCTCTGGCCTCCTCCCGTCCATCACGTCCTCCGAGTCCGTCGACAAGGCTGTCTCCAACTACAATGCCACTCTCTCCTCCGCCCTTGACACCCTTGCACCGTCTGTTTCCCGTCCCACTAGGTGCACTAATCCCCAGCCCTGGCTTAACCCTTGCACCCGTTACCTTCGCTCCTGCTCCCGATCGGCTGAACGCCTATGGAGGAAATCTCGCACCCATACTGACTTCATTCACTACAAATTCATGCTATCCTCCTTCCAGTCCTCCCTATTCCTCGCCAAACAGGACTACTACACTCACTTGACTAATTCCCTCAGCTCTAACCCTCGTCGTCTCTTCGCCACCCTCAACTCCCTCCTCAAAGTGCCCTCCGCTCCCACTTCCCCTTCACTCTCTCCTCAATCACTGGCTGACTACTTCCGCGACAAGGTCCCTTGGAGTTGTCAATTTCATATTCTTATTTGGTTTTTGCTTTTGTATTGAACTGAAGCGGCGCGTTTGCCCGGTGGGCAGGAAGGCACGCATGCGCACTGGAGCATGGCTTGCACTCCTCAAAGCTCTAGATTTTACTGTGGCAATTTTGCTATTCCGAGCAACACGGGACGGTGTCTAGCCATCTGTGAGAATAAGAAGCCTGCTGCTTAATGATGCAACTTTAAATTATACTCTTTGACATTTTCTCTTTCGCTGAATGGAAAATTGACATTTAATCACTTAAGGGCCCTTTTACTAGGCTGCGGTAAAAGGGACCCTGCAGTGGCGGCTGTTTTTGGCAAAATGAAATGAATGTGGGCAGCCATTTCTAGGGGGAGCACTTTCCACCACCCATTGAAAGCTAACTGGGCAGCGAGTGAAGAGGCTCGATTACTGCCAGGCAACCCCTGCGGAAATATTTTTTTCAATATTTCCACTAGTGCTGGAAATGGTGCAAGCTGGGGATGGAACTACTGTCAGCACCCGCGTTGGGCTGGCAATAGTTCTGGGTTGCTATGCAGCAATCCTTTGGTAAAAGGGCCTCTTAATATTTTATTGTGAACCTAAGATAAAGCACCACAAGGTTTATGGGCCTTTTTTTACTAAGCTGCAGGGTTTTCCCGCGCACTGAAGCCACTTTTAATGTGACTGTAAAATGGCCGCATTTTCCATTTATTCAATTAATGGCCACACGCTAATTCCCCAATTACTACAGGAGCCCTTACTGACATCTATTTACTAGGTGGTAAGGGTTCTGATGCTAACCATGTGTAATTGTTTAGTGTGCAGCGATGCAGGAGCACTAACCAATTAGCATTGGGCATGCCTACTCTCTGTCCCCAAACATACCCCCAGTGCTAAAAAATATTTTCAATTTCCCATGCACTGATCCCCAAATTACTGAGGGGATGCCTCAGTGCGCCCCGCTGTAGGCGTTTTTAACCTGCGGCAGGACACATGATAGTGCTTACCACAGCTTAGTAAAAGGACACCTTAGTGCTTTAAGATGAGCTTGAGTTCAGAGGAATGAATATAGCTGCTACTTTAAGGATCTTGGGAAGTGTGCCAAGAAATGAATAGGTATTGCTTTAAAATAAGTTTTTTTTTTTCACAATTCACAAAAGCACAGAAGTAATACCTTTGTTGTTGTTTCCTGCTTTGTTGCAGCAAGCTTTTTCCTGTTCTTTAAATTTATTTTAGAAGCTGGACAATTGGAATTTAGGGAAAAAAAGAAAGTAGCAAGCAGCTTATCTTATTTTCCTGTTTGGCATTAATCCACACACTGTAAATTATGTGCACTGGCTAAGCCCAGAGAGATATAAATCAGATTTGCCAAGGCCTCCTATTGGGAATACACTTGTAAACAGTTGCACTGAAATAAATCACCGAAGCTGCAAAACAACTTAATTATTGTCAATCAAAGCAAATACTCATGACCACAAAGCAAAATATATTCTCTTTTATTTTTGTGTGCCATTTTAGTAAACCCTTCTAATGCCTCAAACATAAATCATTGTTTATAACCTCTCCCAAAGGTTGCAATCAGAGCATGTTTAATATGTAAAGCTTCATTATAAATTTTGCTGGACAAATTAAACTCTTAATCAGATGCCTAAATTATTTCACACAAGTGCCTCTCATTTAGGGAACAGGGTCTGGCACCAGTACATAATGTCAGAGAGGGAGAATGAGTATAGAGGTAAAATAGAAATCTCTGGAATTGCTTAGGACCCCATCTCAATAAATTTCAAGTTTGCTTGTCTGAATAACTGAAAAAGTGCTAACACATGAGTACACTAGATGACTCTATTTTAATGCTGCATAGGGTTGTCAGTATTTTGTGTGTCAAATATTTTTATTGAATATATATATATATATATCAGAAATTATATTTATTTATTTGTTGCATTTGTACCCCACATTTTCCCACCTATTTGCAGGCTCAATGTGGCTTACATAGTGCCGTCAAAGGCGTTTGCCCAGTCGGTGGATAACAAATACAAAGTTGTATAGTGATCGTATGAGGTATAAGTGGAGGGTCGGAATGGATGAAGATTGCGTGTTGTCATGTTCGATCATAGTCATGCTGTGTTGGTAGGTGAAGAGGGTTACGTGGAGTCGTTGGGGTAGGCCTTTTTGAAGAGGTTGGTTCTTAGTGATTTCCTGAAGTTCAAGTGGTCATGGATTGTTTATGGACTGCTCAGTTTATGGGCTATCTGAAAATCAGAAGAAAAAGTTGTAAAATCATAATCCTCAATTAAAATCCAAAGCATAACTCCACCCTTTTTTCTGACTTCCCTCACCTGCTTCCCCTCAGATGCTGAAAGAATGTACCATAATTTTCATAACAGACAGACATGAAGTTTAACAATACCATAGACACCAACATTTCCAAATGATTGGGGGATGTCAAATGCAATGATGGAGCTTGCTCATTATTGGAGGTACTCGGCTTGTGATACAAATGGAAAGTGCTGTTTTTCCCACCTCCATATTTTGTATGTATGCGTATTGTTGAAAGGAAGATACCTTGTGCTGTGACTAATAAATCGCTTCCTCTCAACTTTGGCTCTGCCTCGATTGTCCCATCCGTGTGTATCTATACACGGTCCTTGCTTCATGATCCTTTGTGTTGTTGTTTCCCTCTGATCTGCTTGGCTTTTTTCAAGTTGAAACAGCTTTGACTAGTTTGCTCTTATCTTAGTCCTAATCAGTGGCGTTCCTAGGCTGCCTGACACCTGGGGCGGATTGCTGATGCGCCCCCTGGGTGCAGCGCAGCCCCCCCCCCACCGGCGAAATTACACCCTTCCCCCCAGGTGCACGCAGCCCCCCATCCACCGGCGAAATTACCCCCCCCCCCCACCAGCAAAATTACACCCTCTCTCCCCCCCGGGGGGGGGGGGGTGCCGCGCGCCCCCTCCCTGCTGCTCCCTCTGCCCCAGAACAGGAAGTAACCTGTTCCGCGCAGAGGGCAGCAGGGAGGGAACAAACGGACTCAGCCAACAGGCGCACAGCACCCCCCCAGCGGCGTGCACCCGGGGCAGATTACCCCCACCGCCCCCCCTTGGTACGCCACTGGTCCTAATCACTATAAGGTGCTAGTGCAGTTATTAATTCTATCACAATTGGACTACTGTAATTCCTTATATATTGGAATTAATCAAAAGCAATTACAGAGATGGCAGTTGATTTCAGAACACAGCAGCTAGGCTTATTTTTCGTAAAGCCAAATTTGATCATGTGTCTCCATTGCTGATTGACCTGCACTGGCTCCCTGTGAAAGCACAAATGTTCTTCAACATACATTCTTTTCTTTCAAATTTTAGAGGGTCATTGTCCAACTGATCTGATATTATTAATTTTTTTTGTTGGGTGACTTTAATGATCAATGAACTTGTATGTATCTCATATTAGTTTCCCTCCTTTAGAGGTGTTAAATTGAAAACCTGTCAAATAGCAAAACTTTGGAATATACTCACAGTAGAAGTTAGATTATGTCCTTCCTATATTCATTTCTGTAAACACATTGAAACTATATGCTTTCAAAACTTTTTAATGAAATTATAGTACTTTTGTTTGTTATAATTATTTATCATTGTAGTTCTGGACTGATGTCCTTTTTGTTGTAGTTGTTAACCCCCATCTGAACCTAAGTTTAGTGATAGAAGCGGGCTTTAAGTATGCATTATTGTCATCAACAAATCATAAAGCAAAAAAAAAGGGGCCCAGATCTTCAAAAACAAACAAACAAAACCTCATACCCTCCCCCCCAACACACACACACACACAATGCAGTGCTGTGCTTCACAATTTTCATGTTAACTTTTCTGTATCCTAAGGGGTCCTTTTACAAAGGCACGCTAGCGTTTTTAGCACACGCTAAAAATAAGTACACACTAAGGGCCCTGTTTACTAAGGCGTGTTAGCGTTTTTAGTGCATGCACAAAATTAGCACTCGCTAACAGTGTAGGCGCCCATAGGAATTTTGTGGGTGCCTACACAGTTAGCGAGCACTAAAAGCACTAACACACCTCTAGCATGGCTTAGTAAATGAGGCCCTAAATGCGAGAGACACCCATAGGAATATATCGGTTTCTTTAGCTTTTAATGCATACTAAAAATGCTAGCGTGCCTTTGTAAAAAACAACAACAACAAAAAACTCGAAATGTCCCAAATGTTCTCCGACAATTCCCAACCAGAACATCAGATATCCCAATTGCAAAATCTAGCCAGAGCAAATCTTGCAGCCAAAATTACTACTACTACTTATCATTTCTATAGCGCTACTAGACGTACGCAGCACTGTACACTTGAACATGAAGAGACAGTCCCTGCTCGACAGAGCTTACAATCTAGTGAATCAGGTACTTCATATGTTTAGGACTGATCTTGGGGATACTGGAGCCAAGAATGATGGCTGCGTTAATAAGATGCGTATGCCTTGTAATGCTATAGAAATGATAAGTAGTAGTAGTACTAATTTGTTTTAGTTATGAATGTTTTATTGTAAACCACTGAGAGAAGGTATTAATCTGGATGAATGGTAATCACATATGGTCAAATAAATTGAAATAAATAATAACCAAAACTGTTGTCTGTACATCCTGCCAAACATTATCAATCATTGAGCAAAGCCACCACATAATATATGCAAAGTCCCAATGAGTCTGGATTTCTGCCAACAGAAAGCTAAACTATTAGAGTTCAATTTGCTCATCCTTTTGTGGAGTAAGATAGGATTTATATACATAATTACCTGAATATCTCTAAATCATGTCCCAAAGCATATGGACAAACCTAATATATTTATGTGGGGTAATACAAGAAACATCAACTCTAATGTCATATAAACATAAGATTAACCATTTATACCCTAAATTTGAAGATAACATCTCCAGCCTCAGATGGCATCTCAATAAATAGTTCCTCCACCCCCACCCCCGATTTGAAAAAACTGAAAGGACGTTTGTACCACATATGGCCTCAAATTGTATTATTTATCAATGAGCTCCTTTCAAAAATGGAAGAGAGGAAAGGAGCCCATCCATTCAGTGTCAGAGCCACACCAGGTTTTACCCACATCATTGGTGAAGGGTATTACAGAGAGAAGGGAATGGTGTGAAACACACGAAATCATAGCTGGTTTTCAAGCCTTCTACAGCACTGCAAACATCTAGTAATGCTATAGAAATGATAAGTAGTAGTAGTAGATTAACAAAAAAAATAATACAGATAAGGGGATGCTTCTTATTCATCCCTAGCACTTGTATTTAATTAAGAAATACAGGGCCCCTTTCACTAAGTGGTGGTAAACCCAACGGTGGCTTACTGCTCGCTAAACAGGAAGTACCGCTGGACTACCACAGCAGCCCAGCAGTACTTCCCACTCCTAGTGCACCGTCATATCTGTTGCTACAAAAATATATTTATTTTTGTTGGACCGGAGTGTACCCGGCGGTAATCGGGCAGTGCCATGCACTGTCGGGTTAGTGTGGGAACCCTTACCTGCCACCTCAATGGGTTGGTGGTACTGGCTCCCTCCCCCCCCCCCCCCCCCCGAAATGGTCACGCGGCAAGTGCTTTACTTGCCACCCGGCCATTTCCTTCAGGAAAGAGAGAGCCCCTTTTACCAAGCTGCGTAAAAAGGGGGCCTGCACTGACGTCGGTGTATGTTTTTCATGTGCACCAAGGCCCCCTTTTACCGCAGCGGGTAAAAGGGAAGTCTCTCTTTCCTGCCTGCCTCTTATGTCCTGTGTGTGGAATGGGGAACATTTCTGAAAATGCTACCATGGAGGATCTGGATTTCAACTTTCTACCTAAGAGACTGCCTTCCAGAACCTCCATCCCATATTTTTTGTATGCCATTGGTACACACAGTAAAATAGGTTTTATGCTGCTTATCCTAGAAATACAAAAAATAAAACAAAAGTGGCTCTGCTTTGTCTAATTATATCTTTGTAGAAATACACAACCTTAGGCAGACAAAACAAATTTACTGCAACAGGGATATATTGATTATTGAAGGTGTCTCATACCGTCACGTAGACATATTTATGTCATATTTCTTTTAAGCTTGCTAGCTTGTGACTTTATATAATCATAGACCACCTCCAGCCAACCAGTAGTGCACGTTAACTGCCTATTGTGAAAACATCAGTGTCCATATATCCATGTGTTTGCTCAAAAAAATATTTAAAAAAATTTTTTTTTTGTGCGCTACTGTTCAAAAATTAAACACTGTTGTAATAAATTTACTAATAGTGCAAAAATCAACTTAACTTAATATCTCTGGGCATTGCAAGCCATAATTCAATCTTCTTGGGCTTGGGCTTATCGCATTTCCAGAGTTCAATGTGTCAAATGTTCATAAAGTCTCCGGTATCGTCGTAAGCCCAACAGGACCCTGTTTCGCGGTCAACTGCTTTCTCAAGGGCATATAATTCTGAAACACGGAGAACAAAACATTACCATCGACATACTCTTGATTTCAGCATACCTTATACATAAAAATGGCAACTGGTCTCGTTTTTATGTATAAGGTATGCTGAAATCAAGAGTATGTCGATGGTAATGTTTTGTTCTCCGTGTTTCAGAATTATATGCCCTTGAGAAAGCAGTTGACCGCGAAACAGGGTCCTGTTGGGCTTACAACGATACCGGAGACTTTATGAACATTTGACACATTGAACTCTGGAAATGCGATAAGCCCAAGCCCAAGAAGATTGAATTACGGCTTGCAATGCCCAGAGATATTAAGTTAAGTTGATTTTTGCACTATTAGTAAATTTATTACAACAGTGTTTAATTTTTGAACAGTAGCGCACAAAAAAATTTTTTTTTTAAATATTTTTTTGAGCAAACACATGGATATATGGACACTGATGTTTTCACAATAGGCAGTTAACGTGCACTACTGGTTGGCTGGAGGTGGTCTATGATTATATAAAGTCACAAGCTAGCAAGCTTAAAAGAAATATGACATAAATATGTCTATGTGACGGTATGAGACACCTTCAATAATCAATATATCCCTGTTGCAGTAAATTTGTTTTATCCTAGAAATAAGCAGTGGATTTTCCCAAGTCTCTCTTGATAATGGTTTATGGTCTTTTCTTTTAGGAAATTATCCAAATCTTCTTTTTTAAACCCTGTTAAGCTAACTGTGTTTACCACATTCTCTGGCAATGAAGTCCAGAGTTTAATTACACAATGAGTGAAAAAATATTTTCTCCAGTTTGTTTAGAATTTACTACTTAGTAGCTTCATTGCATGCCTCCTAGTCCTAGTATTTTTGGAAAGAGTAAACAAATGATTCACCTCTACCCATTTCACTCCACTCAGATCTCTATCATATATCTCCTCAGCCATCTCCTCTCCAAGTTGAAGAGCCCTAGCCAGTTTGGCCTTTCCTCATAGGGAAGTCGTCCCATCTCCTCTATCATTTTCGTTGCTCTTCTCTGTACATTTTCTAATTCCACAATCCTCATGTCCACCAGTCACACAGCCATCTACATGCCTAATGACTGACTCACCAACTAGAACAGCCATCCTAACCCTTCCCTTCTGGGCAGAAGACCCTGGAGACGTATTCTTGATGCAACAGGATACTGCATCCCCTATAGGGTAGGTCCTGGCTTATAGAATTGTCTCCTACTTCAGCAGGGTGATGCATTTTTTTTAGCTGACTGCCAGACTGGAGGTAGAACTTCTCTATATTCCTGTAGGTCTCCTTTATATACCTCTCTGTCTACCTCAGCTCTTCAAAGCCTGCTATTCTAGCCTCAAGAGAACAGATTTGTTCTCTGAGAGCTAGGAGCTCTTTCTCACTTTACTCATTTACACCCTCTTCTTGTTTGCTCCTTTTTTCCCCCCATCCTTACTCTCCCCATTTTGATCCTCTCATTCTTCATCTCCCTCTCACTCTCTCATACACATTTTCTTGCTCTCTTCTCTCATTGCCCTGCCCCTCACACGTCTTTCTCTCTCCCTGATTTCTCTCTACTTTATATTTCTCCCTTCCCAATACATGTCTGATTTAATAGACCTACCACCCAGAAACGCCAAAAGATCATCCCGAACTCACCTCAACCTTCACTACCCAACTTGCAAGGGCTTGAAGTACAAGACGATACACGCGTCAATCTTTTCCTACATGAGCACGAAGTCTTGGAATACATTACCGCGCAACCTAAGAATGATTAACGAACAAGCCTCCTTCCGTAAACTACTGAAGAATCACCTGTTTGAACAAACTTACGGAAAGAGCCAAAACACATAGAAACCACACTCACTGTTCACCAATGCAATACACATCCACTTCTGAACCCTCATCCCTTTATCCAGTCAATCATACATTTACTCACGGAACTATGTACACTATATGTCTAGGTTTCTAACAATGCCCTTTTTTCCCATTGTCTCCTTCTAATGTTTCTATGTTGATGTCCCATTGTTATACTCCCAATGATATTCGAATGTCTCGCACAACTCTGTTCAATGCAATCCATAACCTAGTCGTAACAAATGTATTTCTATTATTCATGTCTTATTGTAAGCCACACTGAGCCCGCAAATAGGTGGGAAATTGTGGGATACATATGCAATAAATAAATAAATAAATAAATAAATAAATAAATAAATAAATGTAGGAGCTGAGAAAGTGCTTCTTGCTGCTGATTGGTGCATGCATATGGCCAGAATGAATTCTAGAAATAGAAACACAGAGAACAGCAGATAAAACCATTCAGCTTAGCCAGTCTGCCCATCACAACTGCTACTAAACTCTACAATCCTTTCCTCTTTCTCTCAGAGATTCCCTGTACTTATCTCTTGAATGCAGAAACCATCCTTATGGTCATCACCCTTTATTTAAAAAACTATAGTTCCTTACATTACTTCTGAATCTATCCTCTTTGACTTTCATCCCATGACCCCTCAATTGAAAGAGGATCACCTTCTTTGCATTTATACATTGGAGGTATTTATATGGCTCTATTATATTTCTCCCACTCTGCGCCCTTCATCTGTGAGCAAGCACAGAACAGAAATATTCTGTCACTATCAAACCTAAAAAGAAGTATTGTTCCTCCATTTTATTGGAGTTTGTTTTTCCATTTACAACTCTGCTTTCCTGCCTACTTTCCCTGTTTCGCTTAGTTTTTTTTCCCCCATATTTTTGCTTGTCTTCCTCTTTCTGCAATCTTGTGAAGTTTACGAAGACTAAACTCTTTTTGCTTGCCTTTCCAGCGACTTCTTTCAAAAAGCATAGCAGACTCCTTTTTCTCTGACATTTACTTACTTTATTAACAAAAAATGTTTGCTGCTCATAAAATATCATTGTTTGCCCACTGATTTTCTACTTCTCCCAGATGTTTCCATCCATCCAATGACTCTGAGGTATTCCCCCATCTTGACAAAAGAGTTTTCCTCCAGTCTAAGACTCTCACTTTTGAATGAAGAATCTCTACCCATTTCATAATGAGCTCCACCATCCAGTGATCACTGGATGCCAGATAATTGCCTATTACAAGATCAAAAATCCTCTCTCCATTTGTAAGCACCTGGTACAGGTTTCTATTATCGCTTTCTAGAACCACCTATAAATTTAGAGGTTGATGTTCAAAGCAATTTAACTGGCTAGAAAAAAAACCTGACTGGTTAAATTGCTTGTTTATGGCTAACCAATCATATTCGGTAGCACTTAACAGGATACTGCAACTGAAAACATCCAATTAGCACCCAATACGCAATCGGTTATTTGGGGGGGGAGGGGGAGTTGTTCCAGGGGCAGAGTCAGCAATTGGACAGTGTCCTATCTTTATATGGTTTACCATAGCAGGTTGATTGCTGAATATCTCAGTTAACCGGCTATGTTTTTGCTGGCTCCTGAAGAAATTGCAGAGTCATGGAATCGGAGGTAGGTATTATTATGGATTAAGAACTGGTTGAAAGATAGGAAGCAGAGAGTAGGATTGCGTGGCCAGTATTCTCAGTGGAGGAGGGTAGTTAGTGGGGTCCCGCAGGGGTCTGTGCTGGGTCCGTTGCTTTTTAATGTATTTATAAATGACCTAGAGATGGGAATAACTAGTGAGGTAATTAAATTCGCCGATGACACAAAATTATTCAGGGTCGTCAAGTCGCAGGAGGAATGTGAACGATTACAGGAGGACCTTGCGAGACTGGGAGAATGGGCGTGCAAGTGGCAGATGAAGTTCAATGTTGACAAGTGCAAAGTGATGCATGTGGGTAAGAGGAACCCGAATTATAGCTACGTCTTGCAAGGTTCCGCGTTAGGAGTTACGGATCAAGAAAGGGATCTGGGTGTCGTCGTCGATGATACGCTGAAACCTTCTGCTCAGTGTGCTGCTGCGGCTAGGAAAGCGAATAGAATGTTGGGTGTTATTAAGAAGGGTATGGAGTCCAGGTGTGCGGATGTTATAATGCCGTTGTATCGCTCCATGGTGCGACCGCACCTGGAGTATTGTGTTCAGTACTGGTCTCCGTATCTCAAAAAGATATAGTAGAATTGGAAAAGGTACAGCGAAGGGCGACGAAAATGATAGTGGGGATGGGACGACTTTCCTATGAAGAGAGGCTGAGAAGGCTAGGGCTTTTCAGCTTGGAGAAGAGACGGCTGAGGGGAGATATGATAGAAGTGTATAAAATAATGAGTGGAATGGATCGGGTGGATGTGAAGCGACTGTTCACGCTATCCAAAAATACTAGGACTAGAGGGCATGAGTTGAAGCTACAGTGTGGTAAATTTAAAACGAATCGGAGAAAATTTTTCTTCACCCAACGTGTAATTAGACTCTGGAATTCGTTGCCGGAGAACGTGGTACGGGCGGTTAGCTTGACGGAGTTTAAAAAGGGGTTAGATAGATTCCTAAAGGACAAGTCCATAGACCGCTATTAAATGGACTTGGAAAAATTCCGCATTTTTAGGTATAACTTGTCTGGAATGTTTTTACGTTTGGGGAGCGTGCCAGGTGCCCTTGACCTGGATTGGCCACTGTCGGTGACAGGATGCTGGGCTAGATGGACCTTTGGTCTTTCCCAGTATGGCACTACTTATGTACTTATGTACTTATGTACCTGTAAATTCAATGCCTTAGCCTGGACATGGCCTGGCACTGAATTTCTGGGTATAACACCAGCAGTGATCAGCAAAACGTTGATTGACACTGGCTGAATATTGGGTCCTTAAAATTGATCCAGATGCTTTCTGGTAGGAAGTAATGGAAAGTGACTTAAATACTATACCAGCTTATTTTCTAAAGTGATAGCCAGCCATCTTCCGATACAAATCGGGAGATGGCCCGCCATCTCCTAAAACTGGCCAAATTGGTATAATCGAAAGCCGATTTTTGGACACACTTGCCGGCATTCCGTCGTGGAGGCGGCTAAACTTCAAGGGGGCGTGACGGCAGGGTAGTGAAGGCGGGATGTGGGCGTGCTTACGAGATGGCTGGCTTCAGCTGATAATGGAAAAAAGAAAACCGGCGATGACGAGCATTTGGCCGGTTTTACTTGGTCTATTTATTTTCACGGCCAAGTCTCAAAAAGATGCCCAAACTGACCAGATGACCACCGTAAGGAATCGGGGATGACCTCCCCATACTCCTCCAGTGGTCACCACGGAGGTGAGAGGCGCTGTCAGGTCAGTGCAGGGGGCCCGATATGGAGGGGGCAGGAGCAGCGGCGACGACGACGTCCAGGATGGGTGGGTTGGAGGTTGGTGTGCTGGCGATGTTGGTTCTTTTTAACTTTCCAGGCTCCAGCGGCAATGGCAGCGTCCGACTCCGTTTCCCTCTCTGTTCCGCCCTCTGATGTCATCACGTCGACGCGAGGGCGGGACAGAGAGGGAAGTCTCTACTGCGCATTTGCAGGTGAGCTGGTCACTTGCCATTTATATGTTTGATGGAAGGCCTCTTTTTATTTATTTATCATATTTATATCCCGCTTTTAATCCAAAGTGGGTTACAATAAGAATATACATATAATCAATAAAAACATAACAGCACAAAAACATAAAACAGTAAACTTTAAAATATCAAAACATTACACTGCAAAACCTGGGAGAAAAACCTGGCTAGATTGCTAATCTGAGATCAGTCGTCACCAAAGTATATTTTTAAAAGTTTCTAAAATTGCATAGTATTGGAACACAGCCTATATAACCTGATAAATGGTTCCATAAGGTCGATCCTGCTGAGGAGGAGTTTTGGGGTGTACAGGAACGGAACGGGCTCTGAAGGAGAGCAGTTGGCAGAAAGGCCTATTCCTGATTTGTGAAGCATTGATTTCTTTCTTTCAACAGACTATTATGGAATATTATGGAAGCTTTTCATTCTATATATAGTTGATCTAAAGCTTACTGCTTAGGGTACTTATGGTCTCAAATACAAAATGATTGCTTCCATACTATCTGGAACCTACTTTAGACCTATTTTATTACAAAACAGAGACTGCAAACTAAAGCAGTCAGCCAGAAGTTGAAACTAGAAAGTTTTCTGGAATAAATAACAGCGTTCCTATAACTTGTTTTTAGCCTAAACCCTCTGAGAACCCAAGGACTCTAATGAGGAAGAATTATCATTCCACAATTTTGTCCCAATTTAAGGTAGCTTATGAGTGGAAAATGTTGGTATAGGAAAGTCATCTCAAAGTCTTAATTTTAATAGTTCAAAAAACACTCTTGTTTCCCTTTTGCGGAGGAACTCTATTCACAAGGAAAAGTAGAATAGGTTATTCATGTTCCTTGTGGTTGAAGACTGGCTCAATCCTAATTGATAACTCAATAAATGTTTTTTTTTTCTTTTCTGGATATTGCCCCTTTCCAATTACTACTGTACTTTCCATTCATGGTACTCCTATTTCTATAAGTGGTTTCTTGAAAATCATAAAAGTCACCTTTGACAGTAGTCTTATTTTTACTCTACAAATTTCTGATATAGTGAAAAAGTTGTTTTTTTTTTTTTTTACATTTCATCAATTGCAGGCTATTGGATTACTGGATAGGCAAGCCTTAAGATTCTTGCTACGTTCTCTAGACATATCACATTTGGATTATTACAATTCACTACTCCATTGATTACCCCAGACACAACCATGCAGATTTCAGATTGTTCAAAATGCTTCTATCAAGCTAATTTTTGGTGCTAAGAAATTTGATAGGGTTTCCCTCCTCCTGTTCAAGGAGCACTAGCTCCAAATATTGTTTCATATACCTTTTAAAATTCTCATACTTACTCATGGGCTTTCTGCTCAGGTATTCCTCCATTTATCTACAATTCTTATCCCTTATACTCCATCCCATAGCCTTTGTTCCTCTCATCATCTTTCAGTTGTCCCAAACTATTTGCAGATAATCAGGGTTATCCAACCTCAGTCCTTGAGGGCCACAATCCAGTTGGGATTTCAGATTTTCTCCAATGAATATGCATGAGATCTATTTGTATGCACTGCCTCCATTGTATGCAAATAGATCTCATGTATATTCATTTAGGAAATCCTGAAAACCCGACCTGGTGAGGGGCAAAGTTGGACACCCCTCTAGACTCTACCTGTCACTCCTGCTTCCAGGTTGTGGCTCCTATACTCTGGAATAGACACCCTTTTTTTGTTCTTTCATAGACTTCCTTCATTAATTAAGATTGTCTCTGAAACCTTTTATTTTACTCAGGCCTTCCCCTCAAAATTATTTCTGAGTTTTAGTTTTGCTTTTAGCTCTACCTGCAGTTGGCTTCGGTAGCTATGGCCCCTTTGTCCATGTATGTCTGTGATAATCATGCTCATCCTTCCATAGTGTGTATCCCCCACTTAAGATAATATTTTATATATTTGAGAATGGTAATATATGTTTATTTTCTCTATAGTAACACTTAGGGGCCCTTTTACTAAGCTGTGTTAGTTCCTAATGTATGCCTAATACAGCAAATGAGCGTGCTAATTAGCATACTAAAAAATATTTCTAATGTTTTATGAGGGGGTGTGTCATGGGTGGAGAGGTGGCCATGCCTGCACTAACCAGTTAGCTTATCTACATTACCGCTTGCTGATTGGTTGGTGCACGGCATAACACAGGAGCCCTTATGGCCTACAAAATGGGTGGCGGTAAGTGCTCAAGCAGTAATTTTTAAAAGTGGCAGTGCGATAATGTCAACATGAGCACATGGCCATTAATGCAAACATTTTTTTTTAAAGGCATTTCAATGGGTGGCCATAGCACATGGGAAAGATCTGCATAAGGGTGTGCGAAGCCACTTTTTGTTGAAACTTAGTAAAAGGACTTGTTAAGATAATTCTAAACCCTTTTACCTTCTGTGCTTCTCTAGTCTTTGTGCTTTGTTCCTTCCTCATCCTTTTTTTTGGAAATTGTAAACCGCTTGCACCAAGGATTCTTAATCAATGGTGCTCGCATCTCCAAGGGGTGTGGGAAGAGGTCAGACGGGGTGTGGAGTAGGAGCTTGAAATATGAGGCAATTTACTGAAACATTTTAGATAAAGTGAAGGCAGTTATAAGTACATAAGTACATTAAGTGTTGCCAAACTGGGACAGACTGAAGGTCCATCAAGCCCAGTATCTTGTTTCCAACAGTGGCCAATCCAGATCACAAGTACCTGGCAAGATCACAGAACAGTACAATATATTTTATGCTGCTTATCCCAGAAATAAGCAGTGGATTTTCCCAAGTCCATTTTAATAATGGCTTATGGACTTTTCTTTTAGGAAGCTATCTAAACCTTTTTTAAACCCTGCTAAGCTAACGGCTTTTACCACATTAGGACTATTGTTAGTAATGTAACTAACTATGTACTCCTGTGGTTTTAGAGGCCCTTTTACAAAGCAGCAATAGGGCTAATGCATGGGTAGCATGTGCCAAATTGGCACTACTGCTGGGGTAGCATGGGCACCCGGCAGCAATTCCAAAGTTGGCACGTGCTGGTTCCTGCTGTAGTCGTGAGGGTGTTCCTAGTGGTAATAAGCAACGTGACCACTGGCGCATTCTACATTACTGCGCGAGCACGTGAGCCCTTACCGCTAGGTCGATGGCTGGCAATAAGGGCTCAGGCAGTAAATAGCCATGCCCTATGGCCATTTACTACTCCCATTGAAAAAAACCTTTTATCCCAGCTGTGGTAAAAAAATAGCCTAGTGTGCACCAAAACACATGTCCACACTACCACAGGCCACTTTTTACCACAGCTTAGTGAATGGACCCCTTAGTGATATGTCAGCAGTTTAGCGGTGTTAGCACCTAATAACAATTTATGTAGCTGTCAGTGTTCACTAGTGGAATCGTGGTTTAGGAAGGGAGTGTGAGGGTGACAAAGTTAAGAGGGAATAGGCTTAGGAGTAACCTAAGGAAGTATTATTTCACAGAAAGGGTGGTGGAGACGTGGAATGGCCTCCTGGTGGAGGTGATGGAGTCTAGGACTGTTCCAGAATTTGAAAAGGCATGGGATAAGCACGTGGGATCGCTTAGGAATAGGTAGAATTGGGGGTTACAGCTTGGAGTGGAGGAGTGGCTTAGTGGTTAGGGTGGTGGACTTTGGTCCTGAGGAACTGAGTTCAATTCCCACTTCAGCCACAGGCAGCTCCTTGTAACTCTGGGCAAGTCACTTAACTTTCCACTGCCCCAGGTACAAATAAGTACCTGTATACAATATGGAAGCCACATTGAGCCTGCCATGAGTGGGAAAGCATGGGGTACAAATGTAACAAAAATAAAAATGGGCAGACTGGATGGGTAATTTGGCCTTTATCTGTTGTCATGTTTCTATGTTTCTTTGATCAGTTAAAGGGGCGTGAGAGCCCAAAATGTTAAGAACCCTTGTCTTAGATGTACTATTGATTTTGCAGTATATCAAGTAAGGATGATGATAATAAAACATTTAGGGGTCCTTTTCCCAAAGGGCGCTGAAAAATGGCTTGCGGTAGTGTAGGCACGGATTTTGGGCATGTGCTGATCCATTTTTTAGCACCTGTTTAAAAAAAAAAAGGCCTTTTAAAAAATTTTGCCGAAAATGGATGTGTGGCAAAATGAAAATTGCAGAGCGTCCATGTTGGGTCTGAGACCTTACCACCAGCCACTGACTGGGCAGTAATGACCTACATTCACCAAATGCCTCTTGATACGTGTCTGTTACGTGTTCTCAATAATAACAAATATTTTTCAGACACACACCAAAAATGAAATTACCGCAAGAGCCACGTGGTAGGTGGTAACTTCATTTTGGTGCACGGGTGTGTGTAGATGCTTATGTGGCTTAATAAAAGGGTCCCTTGGTAACAAATTGCAGGTATAGAACATATCCTGATAAAATCACTATGAGGGAGACACTGTAGCCAAGATCATTAAGGTATCATTCTGTTATGCTTATCATAGAAGCTTGCCAAAGAAGAAAGTCTTAAAACAATATATATTTAAAAATTGCAATTTAGAAAGCCTTAAACTGACTCTCCTCAACTCTTCGGCTGGGGGATATGATGTGGTGATGTCACAATGGGGGACATGTCATTAGCGTGGATGACCTTGATTGTTCTTTGTCACATCTGGTTGCTAAGATACAACAAATCTCCCCAGCCACTCTTGTCTTACAGCTGATGGATGAGAAACAGAGGTGAAAGAATTGAGGGGGGGGGGGGGATGTGGGGCAGTGGATGGTGAGTAACTGCAGTGAGAGGATGGTCAAAAACAGAGAAGAGGGTTTGAATGTAACAAATGAAAGGGAGAGAGAAATGGAGATGAATAACAAGCAGGGGCGGACTGACAGTGGTCAGTGCCCCTGGTCAAAAAGGGTCATGGGCCCTTAACCACCTATCAAAAATTATTAAATTATATGGAGACTAGGGAAGAGAGGGCCCCCTACTGTTGTGGGATCTTGAGCTTTGCTCTATTGTTCCAGTGGTCAGTCCATCCCTGATGACAGGAGAGGATAGGGAGAGATTAAGACAATGAATACAAAAGGGGAGGCAAGGATGAGAAACAAAATTTTTGTGGATGCTTTAATGTGTGTGTGTTTTTTTTAAATAAAAACAAGACACGAGAAACAAGGGTTTCAGAGATTGTTACACAAAGGGACTGTTTTTTGTTTTACATGATAATAGAAATATGGACAAGAAAACTTTAGAAGGAAAGCTTTTCACCTTTTTCTGTGATTTTCATTATATCTAGTTTCAGGAAACATAAGTTGTAAATGGAAAATATTATTGTTTGGTTACTATTCTTATAAGGGTAAAGCCAGATGGATGCTGGAAAGAATAAAGTCGCCAGCCTTTTCTGCTCTGTGTCACAAGGAGGGGCATTTTCGAAAGAAATGTCTGTCGGAATTTGGACGTCTTTGCAGAATGTCCAAATTCGGAGGCGGGGAGAAAGTCATTTTCGAAAAAGATGGATGCCCATCTTTTGTGTTCGAAAATACCATGGATTTTGGACGTTTTGCGATTTGGACGTCTTTGATTTTCGACCATTTTTGAAACAAAGATGTCCAAGTTTAAAACATCCAAACTCAAACCATTTGGACATGGGAGGAGCCAGCATTTTTAGTAGACTGGTCCCCTTGACATGCCAGGACAGCAATCGGGCACCCTAGGGGGCACTGTATTGAACTTCATAAAATGCTCCCAGGTACACAGCTCCCTTACCTTGTGTGCTGAGCCCTCCAAAACACAGTACCCCCAACTGTACACCACTACATAGCCCTTATGGGTGAAGGAGGCACCTATATGTGGGTACAGTGGGTTTCTGGTGGGTTATGGAGGGATCACAGTTTCCTGCACAAGTGTAACAGGTAGTGGGGGGATGGGCCTGGGTCCACCTGTCTGAAATGCACTAAAATACTCCAGGGACATGCATGCTGCTGTCATGGACCTGAATATGACATCTGAGGTTGGCAAGTAATGTTCTTGAACACACTTTTCCCTCCAGTGGTCATTTGGGGCACCTTTTTGTGCCTTATTCATAATAGAAACAGGTCCAGCTCAAAACGTCCAAGTTTTAGTACTGGACGTTTAGCTTTGTTCCATTATGGCTCAAAGACGTCCAAGTCTTAGGAATGCCCAAGTCCCGCCTTGAACACGCCTTCGATATGCTCCCTTGAGATTTGGACATCCTTGCGACGGACTTCCGATAAAGATGCCCAAAATGCAGTTTCGATTATACCGATTTGGACTTTTCTGTGAGAAGGACGTCCAAGTGCTGATTTATGTCACTTTTTGGACGTCCATCTCTTTCGAAAATGAGCCTGAAGGTATCCTTAGAACTTTTTTTTCCTGAAACTAGACAAAATTAGGGTTTAAAAATGACCTATGATTCTTTCCCTGCAAAATGTTTTTTTTTAAATTCCCTTTGAAGTGAAGGTTATTACTAAAAATTGACACATTTCCACAATTTTATTCCAATACAGGATGGAAAATAGGTAAATAAAACTATGAACAGGATAATTTTTATTTTCATTTGGCAGAGCAATCCACAATGTTTGTTCCTTCAGAGTTGGTCAGTTGTATTATTGCTGGGTACCTCTCCATTTGAAACAAATATGCATGTTTGTGCAGCTGAGGGGTCAGCAGTATAGACCAGGCACGAAAACAAAATGGTAGCAAGGGGATAGGTGATGGGAAGTGTTATTTGTCTGGTATTTATCCAGTAAAAAAAAGTGTTGTTTTTTTTGCACCAAAGGGAGGGGAAGGGTGTTATTAGTGCTTATCATTTAAAATCTAAAATCAGAAGTCCTATTCATGATATAAGACTAAGTTAATGTAGTTTGAAATAGGTTTATAGAGAAACAAACAAAACATTGTATTTATTTGAAATATATAGCTTGCCGTACCATCACAGTAAAAGAGCAAAATAAAATCATAAAGCCAATCTAGAGTACTATAGAGCCCTTTAGTTCTAGGAGTAGCTTAATGGTTAGAGCAGTGGCCTGAGACCCAGCACAGCCTGTGTTCAAATCTCACTGATGCTCCTCCTGATCTTGGGAATGTCACTTAAACTTCCATTGTCTTTGGTATAAAATTTAGATTTTAAGCCCTCTAGGGATAGGCAAATATCTGCCTACCTGAATGTAACTCACCTTGAACTATTACTGAAAAAAAAAAAACACCCCATGAACTAAATAAGTCCACAAGCCCTTCCCTTGTAAATAAAAGGGATGCGATGGCCTTTAAACTGACATGAAACATCTTGCTGAGCAAGTATAACAGGTATTGACATGCACTAGTTCTGTCCCCAAGTGTGACATTCTGTGGAATGCCCGGAACTCTGTGTGATGTCACCACATTCCCTCTTGTCTCCAGGCAACAGCTTGTGTACATTGTGTCCATGGTAACCAGCCTCACTGTGCACTTAGGGCTCAGTTAAGTATTTATAATCAAAAGTGCCATTCGATCGAAAACATCTGTTTTCCTCTGTTGTTACCTGAAAAAAAAATGTGAGTAAATGGAACAAAACTGATTAGGGAAAGCCTTTCTCTTCTCTCCCCACTGTGCCCCTTACCCCCCAGTGCTTTCTGAGGAATGTATAAACCAGGACTGGTTTAATGTGGCAGTTTGCATTGAAGGCTGGGAATTGATATGTGCAGCATCTGTTCAGCACATACTGATGCACTCTTGTGGGCATGACGATTGCACAGTAGCCCACCCCATGCCATTGTATGTACCACCTGTCCTTCCATGTGTTTTTGACGTACCTTTCAAGCACGTTCAGGTGGTGCAGATCTCTCTTTTTGAACTTCCTCACGTACAATATTAAGCTTTTATTTCTTGCTGTATAACTTTGCTGCTGGGGTAAGGAGTAGAAACGCCTGCCTTTTTCTAGTAGTAGTAGGATTAGGTTTTAAGGCTGGGGCTATAGGGTGGCACTGTTTAGGTCTGGTTGTAGGATAAGGGAGTCAGATGGCAGTATTTAGACCTCATTTGTGGAGGGAAGAAGTGCGGGAGGGGGGCAGGATTCCATTTGGATCCTACCTTATTTTGGGAAAGGATTGGACCTAATTTACTAAGGGTTTTCTTCCCATTCTGTGCTTACAGAAACATAAAAACAAATACGCATAGTGAATCATGCACACATCTTTTTGTTTCCAGAATGATAGTATTTGAAAACATTTTCTGAACAAGGAATGGTAGTTATTTCCGAGTTCAACTGTCTTTTGTGGATAGTAGCATGTTTATTGGAGTAGGAAGAGATGAATCAGATTTTATTGGGGAAATGAATATTCATGCTTGTGTTTAATTCAAATGTTGGCATTCGTGTATTGATTTTGAAGGGGAAGATAGGTTGTAGGCCAACAGTGATAGCAATAAACTCTATTTACATTTTATTTAAATTGCATGCAACATTTTCTTTGAGGGGGGGGGGGGGATGAATCGCAGTGCAGGTGGATTCCATTAATTTTAAATATTTCCTTGGATGAACTTTCAGAAATGTGGTAATGGATCAAAATCCAGTGGTTATATGAATAATTTTGTTAGGAAGGAGGTTGGGCCAGGGTTTTTCAATGAGTGTTATGAATCCTATTTGCATTCATTTATCCATGGACATGACTGTACTGGTTTATTATGCCTTAGAACTTTAACTGGCATACTTTTCTGTATGGTTGGTGTAAATGTAATAGGATCAAAGTTCTTTTGAGTTTACTATGGGAGTTTTAAATTATGCAGGGATAGATTAGGAAGTAACTATGGAGCCAGAGATCTTTGCCCCTGTGACAGCCTCCTTTTTCATCCTTGGAGATTCTGTTACCACTTAGAACAACCTGAGTCTATGACTGGATTACTGTAACCGACTGTTGGTTGGGTTACCACAAGAAATTGGTTACTGCACTTCATCTTATCCAAAAGACCAAGAAGCAATGTCTGCAGTTAATACAAAACTCAGCAGCCAGGTTATTAACTTTGTTTTGGTTTAGAGACCATATTTTACTTGTTCTATATGCCCTCTAGTGGTCTGGTTGCCAATTGCAATCAAGGTAAATTTCAAGTCCAGAATTTGGCTTTTAGGAGCCCTTTCACAGAGCGGCAGTAAGCCAAACGCGGGCTTACCGCTCACTCTTTCGGGACTGCCGCTGGCCCAACGAGGCCAGCGGAAGTAGTCCCCCCCCCCCCACCTGAGTGCATACCATTTCTGGGGGAAAAAGAAAACCCCTGGAAATGGCTTGCATGGTGGTAACCCGGCGGTAATTGGGCATCGCCGCACACAGTCTGGTTACTGTCGGGTTAGCACAGGAGCCCTTATTGCTACCTCATTGGATGGCGGTAAAGGCTCCCTGTTGTGTGGCAATGTGGTAAGAGTTCTCTTACCCTATGGCCATGTGTGGTGGGGCTTTTTTACCTGCTGCAGTAAAAAGGGCCCTGGCGCATGGGAAAAATGGCCCCCGCCGCCAGCGCAGGGCCCTTCTTCCCACAGCTTGGTAAAAGGATCCCTTAAAGCACTAAGGGGCTCTTTTACTAAAGGGTTGCCCTTTGCCAACCTGGAACTACCACCGGTCCAACGTAGGTTCTGCCGCTAGTTCCACCCCAGTGCATGCCATTTCTGACGCTAGCAGAAATATTTCAAAATATTTCCACAGAGGTTACGACTTGCCACCTCAATGCCCCTGAAATGGCTGTGCGGCAAGTGTGAATTTACTGGAAGACCATTTCATTTTTGGCTATTTTTACCCACTGCAGTAAAATGGACCCTGGTGCGTGACAAAAATGGCTGCCGCTGCTAGCACAGAGCCCCTTTTATCTAAGCTTAAAGGGCCCCTAAGAGGAATAATCCTAGAATACCTCAAGTCCTGTCTTCCTATGTGCACTCCTATTTCTGTCTTGATGCCAGATTGGCCAGGACTTAACCAGACGGCTGTGTTTAGCATCACATCACAGTTGTAGGATAAGTTGTTTGTCAAGGCATATATGCTTTATAATCAATTTTCATGAGTTGAAGAAAAGGGTAAAGACCTGGGTATTTGATCAGGAGTTTGATTGCTGATTAGGGAATATCATGCTTCTTTTCTTCTGTATGATTTTGCTAAGAGGGTTACTTGTTACCTCCCACTTTATATATCATGTTGAGTCTATGATTTTATGGTTGATTTGTATGGATGTATTTATTTTATATTATATTATATTGTTCTGTATATAATTAAGCTTGGTTTTATTATGAAATATTTTATTGGATGTAAATTTAACTAAATTATTATATTTATGTTTGTAATGTATAGGATTACAGTTTTGTATTTTGTTTTGCTGCTTAATTTACTGTAGCCACTTTGGGCAAGCTGGATCTTCTTTTTGTAATGTAAGATATTGGGTTAGGTTTACAGTTTGCTAATGCAAGCTGGGTTCTGTTTATTAAATTGTTTTGTTTATTGCTGTATTGTCAGTATGGTCTTGTTTTTTTGGTATGTTGTTATTTCAGATGTATTAAGGGAAACAAATCCCTCCTACCCACAAAAACTACCCTTCTATATTGCCATACCACCTGGCCAACTGACCCACCTCCTGTAACTATCCACATTGAATGAGAATGTCAGTCATCTAGATTAAGCTCTGAGTTACTTTCAGGATGAATGAAACTGAATAAAAGGGGACCTCCTATATCAAACATACACACACCTCTATCAACGCCTACACACTATAAAACAAAACAATGGTGTCTGTCCATGGGTCAGCCATCACCATTTTGAAGACAGAGTAGCAGTGGGGTGGGAGTGATGACAAATCCCTATAAAATACCTAATCTGTCTTTTCTTAAGGAAATGCACATAGCAAAATGTTTTAGGGGCCCATATACAAAGCAATGCTAAAAAGTGGCCTGCGCTATCCACAGTGCAAGTCTTTACCATGCGAAATAGCCAATTTTTCTATTCTGACAATAATGGCTGCACCTACGTTTTCCACTGCCTAGATCCATACATTGGTATACGCAGCATAAAAAGTTTTAATAAACTATAAACTAAACAATAAACTTCGTTTGGCTTTATTTTCTGATTTTTCCACTATATTCAGCTCATTTCACATATTTGCTTACATAAAACATTTTAAACTCATGTTAAGAACTTTATAATATGTGCAAATCAACTTAACATGGTACTTCATAGGTTAGCCTGCATTAAATCAATTTCGTGTACATGAGTTTTGAAGGTGCATTAAGAAATACATATCTCCCTTGGCATTTTCTGCAACTAATGCTATACCAATTTAAGAGTATGTATGTCTGATAGTGAATGCCTCCACTTGGCTATCTTTATGCTATCCAGGATGAGCACTTTATGATTATAGTTTAACTGCCTGTCCTTTCCTTACTAGACTACAGTAACTCTTTATATATTGGACTGACGATAAAGCAAATGACTAGGTTGCAAATGATTCAGAAGTCGGCAGTGAGGTTGATATTTCACAGATCAAGGTTTTGTTGGCTGATCTGTACTGGCTGCCGGTACATGTGAGAGCTTATTTTAAGAAACTGTGTATTCTTTAAAAATCCTTGTATGGATTTTGTTCTTCTGAGTTTTTAACTGAATTTTAGCTTTTTAAAGAATTTTGCTACTTCAAGGAAATGCAATTATTTTTGTTACATTTGTACCCCGCGCTTTCCCACTCATGGCAGGCTCCATGCGGCTTACATGGGGCAACCTTCAACAATTGTGGAATAAGTTACCAGCTCAGTTTCGTTTAATATCAGATCTTTTGGTCTTTCGGAAAGCTTTGAAAACTTTTATTTTTCTTAATTATAAAGAGTTGTAATTGTTTTTTATTTTAATTTGATTTTTGTACTGTGACATCCTGATTTAATGTATCAGTTCTTTCTTAAACTTTTTGTTACCTCGCCTTGAATTCATTCATTTTAAGATTTGGTGGGTTATAAGTCCTAGATAAAATAGCATAACATATTTATGTATTTTATATTGTAAATCGCTTTGTTGGACTGTACAGCTAGAGGTGCCTGGAGTTAGTTCAGATCGGAACTGGCACAGAATGGTGCTGGCATAGAGATGATTTGTGATTGAACACTTAGACATCAGGACCTGAACCCCTGAGCAAATAAACTATACTAACTCAGTCTGCAGTGATGTGAGATGTGAAAGGCAACAGCAACATATCAGTGCAATCAGATTTCTCAATTAACTTATAGGAAAGCGAGGCCTACTTTATATCAATGACATTATTGCTAAATACCCAGGAACCAATTTTTAGCTGGGTCTTGAGTGCCTGAAAACAGGTTAAAATAAAGTGGTTATCTTAAGCTCACTTTTAGCTGCAAACTATCCAGCTAAATTGAGACTGAAACTTCATCTAAATACAGCTTGCCATTTGCCATCATTACATGGGACCAAATCAGTCTAATCCTATTGCTAACAGAATGCAGCTTCAAGGCGAGGACAGGGCAGTCAGAATATGCTTCCTGCTATCCTCGACCTGTTATAGGTACAGTGGGGGAAATAAGTATTTGATCCCTTGCTGATTTTGTAAGTTTGCCCACTGACAAAGACATGAGCAGCCCATAATTGAAGGGTAGGTTATTGGTAACAGTGAGAGATAGCACATCACAAATTAAATCCGGAAAATCACATTGTGGAAAGTATATGAATTTATTTGCATTCTGCAGAGGGAAATAAGTATTTGATCCCCCACCAACCAGTAAGAGATCTGGCCCCTACAGACCAGGTAGATGCTCCAAATCAACTCGTTACCTGCATGACAGACAGCTGTCGGCAATGGTCACCTGTATGAAAGACACCTGTCCACAGACTCAGTGAATCAGTCAGACTCTAACCTCTACAAAATGGCCAAGAGCAAGGAGCTGTCTAAGGATGTCAGGGACAAGATCATACACCTGCACAAGGCTGGAATGGGCTACAAAACCATCAGTAAGACGCTGGGCGAGAAGGAGACAACTGTTGGTGCCATAGTAAGAAAATGGAAGAAGTACAAAATGACTGTCAATCGACAAAGATCTGGGGCTCCACGCAAAATCTCACCTCGTGGGGTATCCTTGATCATGAGGAAGGTTAGAAATCAGCCTACAACTACAAGGGGGGAACTTGTCAATGATCTCAAGGCAGCTGGGACCACTGTCACCACGAAAACCATTGGTAACACATTACGACATAACGGATTGCAATCCTGCAGTGCCCGCAAGGTCCCCCTGCTCCGGAAGGCACATGTGACGGCCCGTCTGAAGTTTGCCAGTGAACACCTGGATGATGCCGAGAGTGATTGGGAGAAGGTGCTGTGGTCAGATGAGACAAAAATTGAGCTCTTTGGCATGAACTCAACTCGCCGTGTTTGGAGGAAGAGAAATGCTGCCTATGACCCAAAGAACACCGTCCCCACTGTCAAGCATGGAGGTGGAAATGTTATGTTTTGGGGGTGTTTCTCTGCTAAGGGCACAGGACTACTTCACCGCATCAATGGGAGAATGGATGGGGCCATGTACCGTACAATTCTGAGTGACAACCTCCTTCCCTCCGCCAGGGCCTTAAAAATGGGTCGTGGCTGGGTCTTCCAGCACGACAATGACCCAAAACATACAGCCAAGGCAACAAAGGAGTGGCTCAGGAAGAAGCACATTAGGGTCATGGAGTGGCCTAGCCAGTCACCAGACCTTAATCCCATTGAAAACTTATGGAGGGAGCTGAAGCTGCGAGTTGCCAAGCGACAGCCCAGAACTCTTAATGATTTAGAGATGATCTGCAAAGAGGAGTGGACCAAAATTCCTCCTGACATGTGTGCAAACCTCATCATCAACTACAGAAGACGTCTGACCGCTGTGCTTGCCAACAAGGGTTTTGCCACCAAGTATTAGGTCTTGTTTGCCAGAGGGATTAAATACTTATTTCCCTCTGCAGAATGCAAATAAATTCATATACTTTCCACAATGTGATTTTCCGGATTTAATTTGTGATGTGCTATCTCTCACTGTTACCAATAACCTACCCTTCAATTATGGGCTGCTCATGTCTTTGTCAGTGGGCAAACTTACAAAATCAGCAAGGGATCAAATACTTATTTCCCCCACTGTATGTAACTTTGCTTTCTCCAAAGACAAATGGGATGTGATATTCTAATTGATGAGAATCCTAAGCTACCAGGATGTCCATAACAAAAAAAGGGGAAAATGGGGTCTCTGACATGCAAGGCCCTGAAATAACCAGAAAGAAATAAATACAACTTTTTTTTTTTTGGACCGACTGGAACTGAAAAAAAAAGGGGTTTGGAGGGGTGGGGGGTGGATGGATTTGGATTTTAGAGCCTAAATAAATTCTGAAGACTTTCTGACCAAATTGAAAGCAGCATCGGGAATCCTGTTCTAGACAATAGTGAGATGTATGGACTGAGATTTGTTACAGCTCTGAAAATCTCAATGGTTTCCGATCTCAGATGGGCTACTGATGCCGCTATGTCTCATAGGCAATTTCTCCAAATGGGTTAGTTTTACACATACCATGACAGGAATGAACCTTACTCCTAAGCCCTAGGGCACGTGGAGTATGATCTCAGTCTCAAATTTATTGCTAATGCTTGCCATAGTATTCGCATTGTGCCAAAGAGCCTTGATATAACTCTCCAGTCAGCCCAGTCTGGGCATAAGCAAAGGAGATACAGTGTGTTAACCAATTCGAGAGTGCATGTACTGATGGCAGCCCTCATCCTGTTGGGGTCAAAAGAAACAAAAAGGTGGGTGGACTTTCTATGGGCTTTAGGCCAAGACTCTCTTGCAGTCCAGAATGTGCAGTGCGCTTTCACCTTTATGGGCATGTAGCCTTGGGAAGAATGTTGGCAGGACAACTGACTTGTTATGATGGAACTCTGACACTACCTTAGGAAAAACTTAGGATGTGTGTGTGAAACCACTCTGCTGTTGTAAAACTTTGTATAAGGTGGATCAGCTAATAAGGCCTGGAGTTCACTGATCCTGTGGGCTGAAGTGATTGCCATAAAAAAAAAAAGCCTTCCATGTCAGGTACCTCAGTGAGCAGGTATCTAGTAGCTCAAAAGGAACTTTCATTGGCTGGGTGAGGACAACATTGAGATCCAATGACACTGTGGAGCTTGCCCCTTGTGAAGTGAAAAACTAAAGGCTGAGCAGAGATGGGCTTACGCTCTATATGGTGATGATAAGCTCCAGTCGCACTGAGGTGAAACATTACCAAGTTGGTCTTCAGACCTGACTCTGATAGGTATAGAAGCTGTTCAAAACATTTATGTGTAGGACAGGAAAAAGGATCTTAGGCTTTGCCCTTACATAAGATGGCAAACCACTTCCACTTGAAACTATATGATCTAGTAGAATCTCTCCTGGAAGCAAGTAGAGCTCAAGAGACATCTTTGGGTAGATTCAAGGAGTTCACTTCTAGCCTCTTAACAGCCAAACAAGGCTGGGTTAGAAACATAGAAACATGACGGATCCCTTGTTTTGAGTGATGAAAGTTGGAAAGCATTTCAATCTCCACAGATCTTTGGAGATTAGCTCCAGAAGTAGAGGAAATTGTATCTGCCAGTATGGAGTGATGGGTATCATGATTCCCAGTCCTGCTTGAGTTTTAAGAGGATTTTTGTTATGAAAGGCATGGGAGGATACTCATACAGAAGACCCATCCTCCAACCTAGGAGAAAGGTGTCCGAAGCTAGTTTGCTGTGTGATCCCAGTCTGGAGCAGAACTGACAGGCTTTGTTATTGAGGTGAGTGGCAAAAAGATCTATTGAGGGGGTTCCCCACACTTGAAAGATCTTCTGGGTAATGCCCATATTAAGGGATCACTAGTGCAATTGCTTTACCTGACTCAGCCTAGATGGTTCTTTTTCCATGCCAGATAAGTGGTGAGGTGCAAACCCCTTCCTCCTTGGTTGTGGATATAGTACATTACAACCTGGTTGTCTGGATAAAAACAGTTTGGTTTTTTCAGATGGTCTCTGACAGCCTTTATCACATTCCAGATAGCTCTTAGCTCCAGGCAATTGATTTGGTATTGTATCTCTTGAGTAGACCACTAACCCTGGATGTGGAGTCCATCAACATGAGCTCCCCACCCTAGGATGGTTCAATTTGATTAGTGTCTTGTGGAACTGGGGAATTAGGAATGGTAGTCCCTTGACCAAATTGCTGTGAATTAGCAACCAAGCCAGACACTGCCTGAGGGAAGACATGACTGTGATGACAACCTGAAGGTTCACTATGGCCTGAGAGCACTAGAAAGACAGGGTCCATTGAGCTGTCCTCAAATTGAGGTGTGCTATGGGAATGACATGCACAGTGGAGGCTATTTGACCTAACATTCTCAACATTTGCCAAGTGAATATTTGCTGGCTCCGATGAACCTCACAAACCACCGCAGTGAGAGCCTCAGTTCATTGAGTTGGCAGGAAAACATTTGCTCAAATCGAGCCTAGAAAGGCTCCTATGAACTCCAACTTCTGGTTCAGGTTGAATTGGGACTTACTAACCCTAATAGCTCTGGCACCCAAAGGTTCTGTGCTTTGAATTTTTTTTTTGCACCTTTCTCTGATATGCTCTTGACCAGCCAATTATCTAGATAGGAAAACATGTACACTCCCAAGTCAGTGTAACAATGCTGTGAATACTGCTAGAAGACATTTTAATGTAGGCATCCAGGATGATGCCGTGCAGAGTGCGAATTCTTTAAACAGCAGATCCACGTTCTAGTCTTGATTATTGTAATGTAATTCATGCTGGCCTACAATCTCTCCCAAAATACTGCTGCCCAATTCCTTTGCTGTGTTCATAGATATGACCATGTTTCCCCTCTCTTTCATCAATTCAACTGATAATACACATGATATGTTTATCCTTCTTACTATCACCCAATTGTAATACCCAATGGCAATCAGCATTATAAGCTCTTCTAAATGTTTTCTTTATCACTCTATTGGGGTATCTTCGTTTATGAAAACAATCAGACATCTGACCGATATGAACTAAAAAGATACCTTGCTTGACACAAATGCTTGACCCTTAGAAATTGACTATCAGGTATACCATCTTCTAATTTACGAGGGTGGAAGCTCCAATAATGGTGTTTCTGTTTGTTTGCGATAACTTTGAGTAGTAAACCTGACTGATGCTACTGTAATATGAATATCTAAAAAGCCTACACTAGAGGGTCCCTATCTTCCATCTAAATGAATTGAATATTAGGATCACACATATTTAGCTGATGGCAAAATTGCTCCATGTCCTGACTTCCGCACCAAATAAAAATATGTCATCAATGTAGCACTTCCACAGCGCTACCTGAGATGCATACACATGTTGTTCTTCATACCTATTAATATAAATGCACGCTACTGTGGGGGCTACCATAGCCCCCATGGCAACTCTCTTAATCTGAAGAAAAAAACTGTCTTCAAATACAAAAAAATTTTCAAAATCAAAAAGAGGCCAGGTGATTCAACAGTTCAGTCTTCTCAGCTAACATGATCAATTGTTCTAACTCTGAATGCACAATGGTTAGGGCCTGCGGCCTGTGGAACATTTGTGTATAATGCTGTGACAACCATAGTAATGAGTGTATACACTTGATTTAGATCTATTGTCTCCTGCAAGATCTGTAACAAATGTGCAGAATCTTGCACGTACAATTGTGCCAGCTTCACGTGGGGGCTGAGATGGTGATCCAATAAAGATCCCTGGCCCGACACTATGGGATGACCCGGGGGATTATTCAGTTTTGTGAATCTTAGGGGCAAAATAGACAATGGGGAAAACAGGATTCCTCATATGAAGATACTGATATTGTTTTCCAGTCAATAATCCATGCTCCATGCTCTTTGCTTGATACAACATTAGAGCAATTTGGTCATAAATATCACTTGAAGGATCCTCAGTTCCCTGTAATATTGTTCATCAAATAATTGCCTATTGACTTCACATACATATTGTTGCCTGACCTGGATCACCACTCCCCCTCCCTTGTTTGTGTGCAATACCACCATTTGTGTCTGTGTAGAGATAGATTTGCATACAGTGGAGGCAGTGCATGCAAATCTCTCATGAATATTAACTGTGGGTATCCTGAAAACCTGACTGGCTGGGGTGCCTCCAGGATCAGGTTTGGAAACCATTGGAACAGCAATTAAGGGCAGTTATGTGCATAACTGCTAATTGGTTCCAATTAGTGCCAATTAATGCCATTTAACTCCAATTAACCAATTGTTGAATTAATTTGTGTTCAAACTGACCTTACACAAGATATAGAAGAAGGAAAACACTGCAATCACAATGGAAAAAGCTGAAGACATGAGCAGTGTGGGTGAAAGCAAATACACACCTACACTGCTCTGCAGAAAGAGCGAGACTGATCTGGTTCCTCCCACGCAGTGACAGCAGGCGGGAAGACACATGCATGTATGGTGAGCTGCTTTCAAACACTTCAGGAATGGTCATTGGGGAGTGATTCTGATGCTGGGCTCTGTTGGATGATGTCATCCATCAGACAAAATATCGCATTCTGCTTGTCCTTGGAGAATAAAATTTCACATGTAGTTTTACATCTGCAATATTGCATTCCCTTTAATAGTTAATGAGTTGCTGTGTTGCAGAATCTTGCAAAGCATGTTATGAACTATGTGAAATTTTTTTCTGTAGACATATTTGCATATAAATTCCTGTTAATAAATATTGTGCACTGCTTTGCAAATTTTGTGTGATGTTTTGCTGAGGTTACTAAATTGTCCATGTTAAAATGGTACATTAAATTATGAAAATGTTAAGCAGTTTGCATAGCTTTGTGGCAGTTGACTTTGGCTGCACATGATTAAGAATATAATATAACCCAGAGTTGGCTGCAGTTCTCCACTGCTAAGTCAAAGGCTGAACATTGTAGATTTATTTACCTATTTGCAAATATGTTTTCAGAATCAGTTTTGTTAAATTCACAAGGTTTCTTCTGGGCAACTTTAAGAAACCTCACATCAACAAAGTGTTATCTATGATAGTCAGTTTTAAATTAATAAACCATTGGGTTCTTTCACTAAGGTACATTAAACAGCTAGAGTGAGTGTTATTATGCAGTAACCATAAACGTGGACCCATTGTAATAGCTACCACACATTAAAACAGCCAGCTCGGTAAAAGACCTTCTCTAGTTGCTTAACACAGGAATGGGCAGGTTGTTAGATGGTAAAGCATCAGTGTTACACACTAATTGTCATGATGCTGACAGTGTGCCACAGTTAATGCCGTCTCTAGAAGTGCTGGCAAGTAGAGCTGCTCTACGGGCAGTCTGTTAGGGCCACCACTAGTTAAAGTTAAAATAAAAGTTAAGAGCTATGATGGTTGGGTTGCCACCCCTCACGATCCTCTCCCGATCTTTCCCCCTTCTCTATACCAAGAACTTCAGTATCCACCTCCAGAACAGTTCTCCTCGTCCCCAAAGCAGAAACCTCCTCCAAGCAGAACTCACCCCAGGAGAACCCTCCCCTGTACAGAATGTCCCCCCAGCAGCTCCCCCCTCCCCCCCAGCAAAACCACTCACACATTGGATTCCCTGGTAATATAGTGAGCATAGAGCAAGAGAGGTCCCCCTCCACTGTTGTCTCATGTAGCTCTGAGTTTCAAAATTTTGATTACATGGAGTCCAACCTTATATGACATCTATCATGTCTTCAAAGTTCTATATTTTATGGCATTTGTTCTTTCCACAGTTTAAGAGGTGATGTCGTCACATTGAGTCTGGCTTTTTATAGTGGCTCTTATGTTGTTTGGTTCATTTACTTCGATTTAATGGAGGTCAGTTTCTGGGCATTTTAGTTTTAAGTCTTTGTGTGTTTTTTACTCTTGACTCTTCACTTTAGTCATTAGTGTAAACTAATGTTTTTCTGCATTGATTTATCCCACTCTGACACACTAAATAGTGTATCAGGTGCCTTTCCATTCATTATCTGCTATTCAGCATATTTTTGTTTCACATTTATCTACTACACAATGAATTGATATATTGCATTCCCCTCTTTTTTAACTTATTAATGAGCATATATCTTTGGTGAGGTTCACCCAGATGATGTCATTTGATTGGCAGATAACGATATAACCTATGATTGTTCATTTTTAAAATTTTTATTTTAAGATTTTATTACAGGAAGTACAAATTGACATATTTAAACAAGTAACTATGATTTGAATACTATGACTTTAGCGCGGTCTTCAGCCGTGCACTTTGACCTCAGTAGCACGGATATTACGCACAGGATTGACGGTGGCTTTTCTTTAACGTCTTTGAGCTATGAGGGTGGACCTGGATCTTATGTGTAAGTTGGTTTTTACTTGATCTTGCTTGATCTTTTTTGAAATGCAGTGTTTTTAGATCTACTTTAGATAATTTTGTATACATTAGAATAGGTTTAATACTGATTTTGGAACTTTATACTTTCCTTGATATGAACCTCTATGATAAATGGACATACATCTTGAACGTATCTTATACCATAGACGTAATTGATTGGCGTATAAGGAATTTTTCAAGCATTCAATTCTTTAAGCATTGTATTAAGACCATATTATACGGACTACAAATTAACTTATGTATATGACTAATTATAGTTTTAGATTCTAGCACGTATACCGTATACCAGGTTGTAGATAGTAGAAGAGTAAGTGGATTCTGTGCTTTGTTTTATATCTTTGTACTTTCTTCAATATAGATCCACATTCATTCGAATTGCTATTTTGTTGGTTTTCAATTTTGTGCCTGAGAAGATATTCATCATTATATTTTTTTCAACATACTTGAGTTTGACTCTTTATTCACTTTGTTCACTTTTTTGTTCCATTTGTTACTTTTGATTCTATTTATGTTCAATTTTAATTTTTTTAAATTATTTTTTTTTTATGTTTTTTTTATTCTTTACTTTTCACTTGTATATTTTTTCTTTTGTAGTAGAAGCCACTGGCTGGGACATATTTGTGCATTGATAACAAAGAATATCTAATAGGTGGGTGTCCATTCCCCTATCATATCAATACATACTCTCCTGAAGTGGTTGATAGATTACAATATGCATAGATTTCATTACCCACTATATATTTTATTATATTCCTTTATTATTAGATGTATGATGAACTAAAATATGTTTCTTTATTTATCACTTGTTATTTCTTATGAGTATACCACAAATTTTACATGTAATACTGATGACTGTTATTCTTCAACATGCTTGATAGATTTTATCATTGTTTTTATATGTTATGGATAATACATTATAATATGATTTATACAATTTGTATGTAATATGATTATTATTTATTTTGGTTGGTGGACCTTTCAAAAATCTAGATATGATTTTTAATATTTAAATTTAAATTTTGATATTTATTTTTGTAATTATTTTAAAAATATAATTGTATACTAATTATATGTTGGTTTATTTATATGATCCACATATTCAATTATGTTACGTGTACATACATATATATGTGTAACACTTTATTCTATTATCATGGTGTCGTTTTAATATTATGTTTTATTATCATGGTGTTAATGTGTTATCAGCCGAGTCTTTGATTTTGGTTTTTATATAATTTGCCTTTTTATTTAATGTGCTATATTGATTTTATTATTATTGTTTTATTTATTTTGTAGCCCCTGATGCAGCCCTGTTGGGCGAAACATGGCCTGTGTCGGGCATGTTTTTTTAGATGATATTCTTTCAATAAAGCTTAACATTGACATTCACACTTCAGGCAGCCCTTAACACATACTTAAATTTTTTTAAATAATTCAAACAACAATTTCTTTTTTGGAATAAAATTTGGCTGCAGCTTTATTTCCAAATATTAATAAATTCATTTACTTAACATCAACTTAGTAACATATAATTTTCCACCAGGTTAACTTCAGAATGCGGTTAATAATGTTAAGCCCTTCGGTAACGAACTGGCTCACTTTCTCCCCACTTCACAGTGTGATTAATAATAATGTTAAGCCCTTCGGTAACGAACTGGCTCACTTTCTTCCCCCCTTACCCCCCTCCCCCCAGGTGACTTACGGTACCGTCAAGCCACCTCTTACTCATGGCGGTTCTGCCCACGAGTTCATTTCCATTTCATATATTTCATACAATTCCTTTAACCGCTTCTGGTGCCTCTTAAACCCCTCATCCAGGCCACAAGCGGTGACAGACTCCATCTTGTCACCGCTCCCCCATAACCAAAGCTGCCGCCAAATCCTTCTTTAAGCAATCCTCCAACAAATCTTGGAGTGCACTCAAAAAGATATCAGTTCCAATATCGGACAGATGAACTCCATCCTGCCTATACAAACCTGCACAATCTGACGAGATCAAATCATGTGCTAACACCAAACCCCCCATTCTCCCCATAAATTTTGACACTTCCCATGGCGCATCAAACCCCATCGCCACCCGCAGATGCCAGTAGTAACGTTGTCCGGTCGCTGCTGCTTCTCCTGTTGAGCAGCAGCAGCCGCTACAAAAAGAAAAGAAGTGATAAATGTTTTTAAACCCAGCCCAAATCTTTCGCAAATGCTCGAGTCTTACAACGCAGTCTTTGCAGCCTCTCCTCCTCTCGCCTCCACGTCACTGCCCCTGAAGTAAGACCCCGGAGGAGCGCAGAGACGTGACAGGCGAGAGGAGGAGTGGCTGCAGAGACTGCATTGTAAGATGGCTGGAGGCGGGGCAGAGGAGAGGGAGGTAGGGAGGTAGGGAGGGGGTCCTGAGACCAGACAGGTTGGGGTGGGGAGGGGGGCCCTGCGAGAGGGGGGGTGGGGGCTCACACTCACTCACTCACTGTCTCTCACATACACTCTCTCTGACACACTCCCTGTCTATCTATCACACTCTATCTCTCTGTCACACACACACACAGTATCACACACACAGACACTCTGTCTCTCACACACTCTCTCTCACACAAACACAAACACACACAAACACAAACACACACACGCGGTCTCTGTCTCTCTCTCATTCTCTCTATGACACACACACTTCATCTCTCACACACATTCTCTCTCAAACATACACACTCCGAGGAAAACCTTGCTAGCGCCCGTTTCATTTGTGTCAGAAACGGGCCTTTTTTACTAGTTAGTTATAAAAGAATGGTTCAGGCTTGTATAGGCCTCAGACCAGAAAAAGGTGAGATAGCAGGAAAATACCCCTACATGGCATTTTGTTCTCAGCCAAGGTGCCAGGCATGCAGTGGGACAAACCAGTGAGTGAGGGACAGGATAGGGAAGGGAAGCTAAGTTTCCAGTTCCTTGAGGGGCTGAGGAAGCCTAAGCTATGGCGCATAGGTGCCATTTTAAAAAATATCTTCTTGGGGGAGCAACTGCTCCCCCTGTGCCCCCCTAGCTATACCTCTGATCTGGATCATCACAGAGGTTTACTTTGGTAGCATCATTTTTTTTTAACATGACTTAAGTACTGTTATGAAACTTTTTTTCCATAAACAAAAGACTTTATTTCATGGGCATAAGGTATGGATTTACCTGGGTGTGATGAAAGCCACACAAGAGCATAGGAAAGCTTTCCTTGCTTTCAGACAAGAAACTCTTAACCTGAGTTCAACATTTAAATTGGTGTATCCCTGTAAATGTTTGGTACAGTTTGGGGGCACCAAGTATGTCCCCCACCCCAGAACAAATGAAGGCCTTTCTGGATCGCAAGAAGATTACTTAAAATCTGACTGGCTAATCTATTTGGACTGCAGTGGTGTTAGGTCTTATTATTGTTTGTTTGATTCTTAATATTGGGGTTTCCTTCTTCCATTTTCTGGTATCACTCTCCCCCCCCCCCCCCCCCCCTCAGTTTGTATTTTGGTCTAAGGAAGACTTACTTTTTTCATTTTTGAATGATTATGTATTTTCCTTTTTATTGCTTGTCTGATTTTGCTGTAACAAGTGGATATTTGTGTGTTATAGTTTGTAATCTAATAAATTGAAAATAATAAAAGAACAGTGGCATACAGCGCTAATTTAAGCACAATGAGCATATATAGCTGCTTGAGGTTTTATTAAGGGAAAGGTATTCTGTGCCTGCGCATAGCTCCAAGCAGAAGCATATCAGGCACTAACAGCTCAATGATCAAAAGTAAATGCGGACACTAGAGGCCACTAGCATTGGACTAGCGCCTGCATTTACACAGCGCCCATGATCAGAGGGCATTGGGCATAAGCGTGCAGGGAAAATCGCAGAGATCATTTAAATTATATTTAAATGAGCTCTCTAGTATTCTGCCCATATGATCAGAGCACTGCACTCTGATTGTACGGGACGAATAGCACCTTAACCCTACAGCAGCTTGGAGAAACTCCCTTATATGGTAGGGAAACCTCACCACTATTTTGGGGGCGGTGCTGGAAAAGGAGGGAGTGCTACTCCCTCCTCCATCACATAAGGAGGTATGGGAGGGGAGGGGGCTGCTAGACTACCAGGGCAGGTGGGGGGTGTAGCCCACTGGGCCATGGGGTGGGTGGGTTTAGGGGTGCTAGAGATCCCATGCCCTTTTGTCGGGGGGGAGGGGGGTTAGGGAGGCTGGAGGTCCACTGGGGGGCGGGGAAGGATGGGGTCTTGGAAGGCACTAGGCCACCAGGGCCTTGCTTTTGGGAGAGGGTCCGGGGAGTCCCATGGACCTCCATCTCCTGTGTTTTAGAGGTCTGGGATTTTTACAGCCAGGATCTCTCAAACAAGTGGGAGAGGATTGTGCCTGAGTACATGCCCAAGCACAATCCTCCCACACTTTTCACCAAATGATCAACGCTAATAATGTGCCTAAATTAGCATTGATCATTGGGGAGTTAATTCTCTGCGTTGTTCCAGCGCTATTTTTAGGGCACTGTTTTGGAACAGCATGGGGAACTGATTATTGGAGCTTCAGAAACTGCAAAACTGATCATCCAGTGCCTCCTCTCAAAAACCAAGCTCCGGTGCTTATTCAATCACTCACTCCACACAACATGGATAAAGTGTTTCCTGCTAGACTGGATATGTACAGATAGCATGAATGAAAGGCAAAGGCATTACAGTACAGAGGTTAAGATTACTTTCTTTCTAATGCAGAAGTAAAGTCTGCCTTGTTTTTACTGCACATTTCTGCTTATATGTAGTTTTTCAAAAAACTTCAGTGCATTATGCATCTCATAAACTTATTACATTGGAAGTAAACAGATCTGTGCTACAATTTTAAGAGCACTTTTATTACATTGGGTTGATATAGAATCTTTTGCAAAGTCTACCGTTAGCTTCTCTATTTATCTAGCAAATAGGGTGTGGAAAAGTGCATACACGTAAAAAAAAAAATCAAACTACTAAAATAAAGCTGTAAGTTTTTGGAGACAGATACTTTTTTGTTTATTATTCCAATTTCTTCTGAGAACTATGATAGAGATTTTTTTTTAATTTTATAATTTTCACAGAAACTCACATATATTCAAATGAGACTTATAAACAGAAAAGGTTCTGCTTGCTCAGCAGTGTTCAGTTCAATTAAACACTTGAGGATTAATTTTATCATTTTATTCCATGGGTGATCCCTGTTTTACCTGCAGAAAAGGTTCCTGGAGTTCTTGCCCTAACAGCAGCATTAAGTACCCTGCATCAAACTATCAGATCTGATACATATAAGCTTGTCTCTGACAACACTTGGTTTATTTCCTGACACATGATTTTCTGCTCTGCAGATAGTCTCACAATTCTCCTGTCTGCCTTGGGAGTTGTAACCTGTTTCTTCCTCTGCCTTCCTGAGTTGCACTGCTTCCAATCACCTGAAAACATGTTTACAACTTTTGAACTCTGGAAACTGTGACTCCATGGCATGTTTTCTGAATAATCTTGTGGAAACTATAGCCCTCATTTCTCAAAGCAATTGCTGGAGCTCTCTTCTTAGGCAACCACTCAATCCTTTTTGTAGCCCACATCTTATAAAGAACAAAATCATTTGCTGAAATTATAGAATAAAAATAGCTTATATATAATATTTAAAAATATTTAAATATAAATCACTAAAGGGTCATTTTACAAAACAGCGATAAGCCCAATGTGGGCTTACTGCTCACTAAAAGGGAAGTACTGCTGGGCAGCAGTAGTAGTTCCTTTCCCAGTGCACGCCATTTCTGGCACTGCAAAAATATTTACATTTTTGTAGTACCGGTATGTACCTAGTGGTAATTGGACAGTGCTGCTTGCTGCCAAGTTACTGCCGGGTTAGCGCTCCCCCCTGAAATGGCTGCTCGGCAAGTGGTTCACTTGCCGCATGGCCATTTCTTTAAGAAAAGGGAAACCTGCCTTTTACCCGCTGTGGTAAAAGGGGGCCTTGGTGCACATCAAAAGCATGTGCCAATGCCAGCGCAGATCCACTTTTGATGCAACTTAGTAAAAGGACCCCTAAGGTGACTGTCGGAAAGTCAGCACTAGTGGGGTTGGGAATATCTCTTTCAGTAATTCATCCTCCTGGAGTAGTGGCTGTAGATCTTTTATGATTCTTCTCATTTTTTTCTAGCTTTGGATTGTATGTCACTACAAGAGGGATTCTCTCTGTGGCTTTCTTCAGAGCTAGAAAAATTGAGAAGAATCATAAAAAATCTATAGCCACTACTCCAGGAGGATGAATTACTGAAAGAGATATTCCCAGCCCCACAAGTGCTGGCCTTCTGATAGCCACCTAATTTGATACAGAAATTAGTGAAAAGCAAACTCCCAATACAAGCTCAAAAGAAGAGAATGGCACACGTCCCTGCAATATGCTTAGCTGGAAACTGTGCCAACAAATCTCACAGGATCCTACAATCACTCACATGGGAAAAACATTCAGCATAAAGGGATCATTTACATGCTCATCCTCAAATGTAGTATATATAATTTAATGAAAAAGTGTGAAGAAGGGTGCTATATTGGAGAAAAGTCATATGTTAAAGATGAGGCTGAATTTACACAGATTTAATATTAAACATTCCAGTACCAACCAGGATGCCACCCCTGTGGGATAGCACTTCACAAAATCAGAACTACTACTACTACTTATAATTTCTATAGCGCTACTAGATGAATGCAGCGTTGTACACTGGCTATGAAGAGACAGTCCCTGCTCGACAGAGCTTACAATCTAATTAGGACAGACAAACAGGACAAATAAGGGATAAGGGAATTACTAAGGTGGTGTACTGCTATGGATTTACAGCCTGTCTCACTGACATAGACTACTCAATAATTACTGTGGATTCTTTTGGATTCATATTAGATAAATGAAACCTTTATTAGAGGTGCTAAAATCTATAATGATTAAGATTTATTTATTACATTTGTATCCCACGCTTTCCCACACATGGCAGGCTCAATGCGGCTTACATAGTAACAATATAAAGAATTACAAAGTTGTAAGAAGAATATACAGTTTATAGTAAACGCAAAATTAATGGGGTTAACGGATAAGTAAATTGAGCATAGGAGGGATTGGGTGCAGAAGGAAATGAGCGTTGGGAGGTAGGCGTAGGAAGATGGAGAGGAATGGATATGTGGTAGCAAAAAGGATAATGAGAAACATGGTCAATGTATAACAATTGTCAATAAGAATCTTGTGGGCAAGCTTTGGTTAGGTTGAATCGTTAGGATAGGCTATCTTGAAGAGATGGGTCTTCAGAGATTTTCTGAAGGGCAAAAGGCCGTTAATGGTACGGATAGGTCTTGGTAGAGCATTCCAAAGCTGGCTGCTTGACAAGGAAAAATTGGATGCGTAGAAGGATTTGTACTTAATACCTTTGCAGTTGGGGAGGTGCAGATTAAGGTAAGTACGGGAAGACGTCAAACTGTTCCTGGTTGGGAGGTCGATAAGGTGATTCATGTAGGTGGGAGCTTCTCTGTGTAATATCTTGTAAATCATTGTGTGGACAAAAAGATAGACAATGATTAGCTATATATACACAATGATTAGCTATATAAACAATCATTACATCACTGGTCCTTACATCATCCAGGCTCTTATCATCAGCTGGGGAGTCCTGTTACAGCGAAAGCCAGGAGCTTTTTAGACCAGGAACAAGTCCTCTGTGCAGTACGTATGTTACTCACAGATGAGCTCCCAATTTCACTGAAAGAAACTCCCCTTTTTATTAGGCTCAGTACTCATGTTCAGAGCTAAGGAAAATTACAGAATGCTTCTCTGTTTAGGTAAACAAGCCATACTGTGGGAATGTGGTCACATGTTTTCCAAGTCCAGGTGGCCAGGCTGAACTTCTGAAAACAAGAACCATCCTCCCCTTTGCATACCAAATTAATTAGAGCTGTGTCTTATCTTCTGCATTCCAACTTGTTTTTGTATTTCAAGGAAAGTTACTTTCGGTCAAAGACAGAAGATTTCAGAGTTCATTATTGATCAAAGCAGGGTTGAAAAGCAATCCTTTACATCTTCCATTACATTCAGCTCTTTGCTTTTCAATTCTGCTTATACGATAATGGTATAATAGAATAACTATGAAATATGTTTCACTAATTTCAACAAACATACTAAAATTAATAGGACGTATAGTCCTTGATTTTCAAATCTATCAGAACAACAGTCCATACATAAGTTATTACTCTACATCAGGTAAAACAACCAAAAAAAAAAAAGAACAAGACAGATTATACAAATGGATAATATACTGAGCACTAATTTCAACAAACATCAAAATTCGGTATTACAAATCCTTACACACTGCTTAATTACATTAAACTACACAATTTACCCATAACAGACCAGACATTCAACAATAACAGTTTTAATAACATCCAGCTGAGATCACCAGTATGGGTGAGGCATAGTACCAAAAATCCCAAGCAAGGCTGGAAGATCTGGACCGGACTGGAATGACTTCTGGAACATGCTTGAGAAACAGGAACAAGACAGTCCATAGCAACCACAGGGTCCGGCCACCAGGGGGCAAAGTGAGCACAGACATGGAAAATAGTCACAATCGTGACACTCTTGTATATGTGCAGAGAAGGAGAGAGAGGAGTTGAAGATGACCCCAAGGTTACGAGCTGAGGAGCTAGGGAGGATGAGAGTGTTATCCACAGAGATAGAGAATGAGGGGAGAGGTTGGTATAGGAGGAAAGATAATAAGCTCAGTCTTGGTGATGTTTAGTTTCAGATGGCGGTGAGACATCCAGGTAGCAATCCAGCTCATAATTGAAAGTGATCACCAGCCATTTCTCGACACAATTGGGAGATGGCCGGCGATCTCGGAAAAGTGGCGAAACCGTTATAATCAAAAGCTGCTTTTTTTGACAGCATCGCCGCTTTCCCGTCGCCTCGCCGGCTAAAGTTCAAAGGGGCGTGTTGGCAGTGAAGCGAAGGTGGGACATGGGCGGGTATGGGCGTGGCTACCAGATAGCCGGCTTTTGCTGATAATGGAAAAAAAAACCGGCGTTAAGCAGTATTTCGCCGGCTTTACTTGGTCCTTTTATTTTCACGACCAAGCCTCAAAAAGGTGCCCCAACTGACCAGATGACCACTGGAGGGAATGGGGGATGACCTCCCCATACTCCCCTAGTGGTCACCAACCCCCTCCCATACTAAAAAAATAAAAATACAAACCTTTTTTGCCAGCCTGTATGCCAGCCTCAAATGCTGTACCCACCTCCATGACAGCAGAATGTGTTCTATCCTCTGACAGCCTTTCTCTGGTTGTGATTTGGCTCACGGGTGAGTGAGACACCCTTTCTGTTAGGTGCACTGCAGAGTCACATCAGCAATGCATTGTGGTGGGTGTAGGGTAGTTGGCTCTACTCCCATGGTGCTTTTCCCCCTGCTTACTGGGTCAGAGTGTACCCTGTTTTGTTTCCTGTTGTAGTCCATGCGGTAGTGGCCATTTTTGCAAGACAGTTTTAGATCCCTTTCCTGTGTTATCCATGTCAGAGAACGTAGTTCTTACCTTGAATGGTGCTGGAAGAGAGCATTGTACACCATTCTGCCAGCTCTAACCTACTGCTAATCTTAGTACCAGGGGACTCTTTGCCAGTGGGGCACAACCTCTGATCTGCAGTTAACTGTGAGGAAACGTGGTTATTTCAAGAAAGGACTTTTTCAGAGAGATTAGTCTTCAGGTGTGAACTGGTGTGCCAAGGTTATACAGCAGCAATAAGTCCTAGAGGCTGTATGCAGGTCCCTGGAGCAGTTTTAGTGGGTGCTGTACATTTGTGGGTAGGGGGTTTGGGAGGGGGGGGGTTGGGGGGCTCAGCTCCCAAAGTAAGGGAGCTATGCATGTGGGAGCTTTTCTGAAGTCCACCGCAGTGACCCCTAGGGAGCCCGGTTGGTGTCCTGGCATGTCAGGGGGGCCAGTGCACTAAAAATGCTGGCTCCTCCCATGGCTAAATGCCTTGAATTTGGCCGGGGTTTGAGATGGCCGACATAACTTTCCATTATTGCTAAAAAACGAAACCGTCCATCTCAAATCCCGGCCAAATCCAATGCATTTGGCTGGCCGGAACCGCATTATCGAAACAAAAGATGGCCGGCCATCTTTTTAAAAAATACGGGTCTGGCCAGCTGTTTGCGGCATCGCCAAAATACATTTCCGGCCATGTATTTCGCCGGCGCCGTTCGATTATTCCCCTCAATGTCAGACAGGCAGGCTGAAACTTTGGCCTGGATTCCTGCAGAAATTTCTGATGTGGAAAGGTAGATCTGGGAATCATCAGCACAAAGGTGATACTGAAAACCTTGGGATGAGATCAGAGTAGCAAAGGAAGAAGTATAGATGGAGAAAAGAAGAGGTCCCAGGACAGATCCCTGAGGTACACAAACTGATAGTGGGATAGGATTCACCAGAGTATATACTAAAAGTACAATGGGAGAGAGAAGAAGAAAACCAGGATAGAACAGAGCCCTGTAATCCAAGTGAGGACAGCGTATCAATGAGTACGTGGTGATCAACAGTGTCAAAAGCAGCAGATAGATTGAGAAGGATGAGGATAGAATAGAGACCTTTCGATCTGGCCAGGAACAGATCATTGGACACTTTAGCAAGCGCTGTTTTAGTTGAATGAAGAGGGCAAAAGCCAGATTGAAGTGGATCAAGAATAGCTTGAGATGAAAAAAAGTCAAGACAATGGCGGTGAACAGCACGTTCAGATATCTTGGTTAGGAAAGGGATGAGGGTAATGGGGTGATAATTGAAAGGACAGGTAGGGTCCAATGAAGGTTTTTTGAGGAGTGGTGTGACTACGGCATTTTTGAAGGCATCAAGAACAGTCGCAGTGGAAAGTGAAAGATTGAGGATATGACAGATAAAAGGGATGACAGTACGAGAAATAGTTCTATGTAGATGGGTGGGAATAGGATCAGAGGAACAGTTAGTTTCAAGGAGGAAAGAAAATGTGCAGTTTCCTATTCAATGATTTCAGAAAAGGAAGAAAAGGGGGCAGGGGTTGGAGGGTTGAGAGAATGGACTAAGGGAAGGAGAGGTGGAGGTGACCTGGTTGAGAATGCAAGTTTAATCTTGTGAACCTTATCATGAAAGTACTCAGCCAGAGTCTGGGGGGAAAGTGAAGGGGGAGTTGGAGGTGAAGGCACTTTGAGGAGAGAGTTCAGTGTGGCAAAGAGACTTCGAGGGTTTGAGCCAAGAGAATCTGTCAACTGGATGTAATAGTCCTGTTTGGCAAGTAAAAGAGCAGACTGGAAGGAGGTCAGCAAGAATTTGAAATGTATGAAGTCAGCCATTGGGATGTAGGAGGAGCAAGTATTCTTACTATACTGGTCACACAGACATCCCAGCAGAGCAGTGGGGCACTCTAGGGGGTACTGCAGTGGACTTCACATAAAAGGTCCCAGGTACACATCTTACCATTACCCCCTTATATTGTATGGGGAGCCCACCAAAACCCTAGTGTATCCAACTATACACCACTACAATAGCCCTTATGGCTGCAGGTGTCACCTAGATGTGGGTACAATAGGTTTTTGGTTGGTTTTGGGGGCTGACACTTTTCACCACAAGTGCAACAGTTAGAGTGAATTATGGGTTTGGGTCCTCTTCTCCACAGTGCACTTAGATAAATGCCTGCAAAATAGGTTTCAAAGATAGTAACTTGAATATTTTGGCAAGCAAAATGTCCAAATTCTGCTTTATGCCACTTTTTAAATGTTTTTCTTTTTTGAAAATGAGTCCCATAGTAACCTATGGAACTTTGTAAGTTGAAGTGCTTTGATTGAGCCCCATTTTCTCCTTCAGGTACAATGGTGTGGGCAAATACAGAGCTTGGTGTACAAGAGATAACACCTTGTATTGAACTCTATATTGCACCAGCAACCAATGAAAACATTTCAGAATTGGTGATATATGAACAAGCCTTGAAACATCTCCAAAATGTCTTGCTGCTGCATTCTGCACTCTCTGCAAAGCTCTAGTCTTGGCCTTAGATAAGCCAAGATATACGGCATTGAGATAGTCCAGTTGTGACAGAATCATACTTTGCAGAACACCCCGAAAATCATACAATGATAACATTGGTTTTAACCTGTGCAATAAGTGAAGCTGCAAAAAACAGGACTGAATTACCTTAACAAAATAATCTTTCGTTGTAAGTTTTGAATCAACATCACACCCAATAGTTTCATCTGTTTTTGAACCAGAAGTTTTACATCATTCACAGAAAGGCTATTCCCTTTCCATCGTACTTCCAGCAATCATTACTTCAGTTTTGGACACATTCAAAAGCAATCCATTATCGCACATCCATTCACTGACCTTATCCACACAATACTACAACTGAGCACTCAACCTGTTTCCTCAAGAAACTATTGGAAAAAAACCCAGTATATCATCTGCATACATACGACAATGGATTCCTAGTGCCCAAAACACTTCACCCAAAGATGACATATAAATATTAAATTATAAAGCTGATAGGGTACCCCCCTGTCCAGAGCAACCTCCCAACACACCTGCCCCCCCCCCACTCTGCACTCACTTTGATCTTCCTGTAAGATAAGGCACAAACCATTCATAAACCTGTCCACTCACTCCTAACTGCATTAACTTCAATAACAACAATTGAATGTCAACTGAATACAATGCTCCAGAAACATCCAAAGACACAAGACAATAACAAAAAATCTGATTCATCCCCTTTCTTAACATATCTACTGTAGACAATAAAAGAGTCTTAACCCTATGTGCCCGCCTAAAACCAAACTGATAAGGATTAAGACATCCAATGTTTTCAACAAATTTGTCCAACTGTCTTCAAATCACCTTCTCTATTTACCTTACCCAAAAAGGGAACCACAGAAATCAGTCAATAATTACTCAGAATCAAAGAATCCAGCCCTACTTTTTTTTTCAATAAAGGTCTAACTGTCATTTGTTTACAAAGGTCTGGAAACATACCCTCATTCAACGATTTATTAATTATCCACTTTACAATAGGTGTGACCAGAGGCAGACTAAAGGAAATCTGCCACCTGAGGTAGGGATGATATGGTGTTGTATGGGCAGATTTAGACACTCCCATAATCAAATGTGCCGCTGCATTCTGGATGACCTGCAGAGCCTGGAACTTGGGTGATGACATTCCCAAATACAATGAATTGCAATAATCAATTTTACTACTACTACTACTACTTAGCATTTCTATAGCGCTGCCAGGGTTAGTACCAGACTCTGCACAACTGTCCAAAAATCTGATGGAGCTACCATTCCCTTCAACTTGTTTCTGCATCGTAAGACTAGAATCCAACAATACCCCAAGATTACACAAACAGGATTTAATTTCAAACTAGGGCATGCTAACAGTAGCACTGTTTTAATAAATCTATACTTTAATGTTGTAATTTTATGTTGACTGTAATCTGATATTGGAATGAATACTTAGAATTATGGCTTATAAAAAAACAAATTGAAATACAGTAGAGTCTTGATTATCTAACTTTAATCGGGATCACAGGTTGTTGAATAACCGAAAAGTCAGATAATATGGAGACTCACTACATCCACCTGCCCTGGCAGTCTCACTAAGCACAGTCTAACCCCACCTACCCATCCGAACAGCAGCCACCTCTCTACTATTGGACCCCCCACCCAAAGTGCCTCCTCAGCCACCCAACCAAGGTAGCCCCTCTGAGGCCTAACTTTAGAAGTGCTAGTGGTCCAGTGGTGAGTTCAGGGCAGGATCGATTTCCACTTGCCCATGTGGGCTCCATTATCAAAATTGCTGCCGTGAACTCTGGAGAAGTGGATTGCTTCAGCCCTGAACTCATCGCTGGACCATCAGGGCTTCCAAAGGTAGACCTTGGGGGTTCTACCTTGGTTGGGTGGCTGGGGAGGCACTTGGGGGGGGGGGGGGTCCAATAGCAGGGAGGTGGCTGCTGTTCAGGTGGGAGAGTGGGTGGAGCCCGGAATGTCAGATAATTGAAGGTCGGTTAACTGTAAATGGAGGGGGGGGGGGGGGAGGGAATCATTCAAAATAATCTGTAGGTTCCTTTAGAACTGCTTTGCAGAAGATAAGTGTTCCAGGGCTACAAATGAAAAGATGCTTCCTGGACAAATGCATGTGTCTGCTTATGTCTTACTTAACATTATTAAGCAACACAGACAGCAGAGGTGGTCCAAAGAAGGAGGAACAGTTGAAAATTTATCAAAAATATTTTTGATGAACTGTTGACTGTCCCTCCTTCCTTGAACCACCCCTGCTATCTCTATTGCTTCCTTTGGTCTTGAAGAAGTTTACTCCTTTTTTCTTCCTCCCTTACTCAACATTATTACCATTCTATTGATGCTATACAATTAATCAGTCACATTCTTTTAATTTCAAAGGAATAAGATGTTCATTCTGTGGGAGTGATATTTTATAATGCCTGATCAAAACAAGAAAGGGAGAAAAACAGAAAAGGCCACAGAGAAAAAACTTCCACGGACTGCTGCCAGGTATGTTCGTATTATATAAACAGGTATGAATATTACCAATAGTTACCAGAAGTCATTGTTTTAATGTGAATATGTGTGTGTGTGTATATATATATATATATATATTTTTTTTTTGTTAAATGTATCACTATATGGTGATTTTTTTAATTTCTGAAAATGATTTGTGGTTAGAAAAATTCCTGTCATTGAAAGTGCAGATTTCTAGCAAACGGAAGATTTATCCATGAAATTTGGTCTACTTGTGAAATATTTTATCAGGCAGAACTAGCCAGGGTTCAACTATGTAATTACAGTGCCCCCCCCCCCCCAGGTTTCAGCAATATAAAATATATGACCTAGTGCAACCTGCACTCCATACTCAAAAGACCTGGCAGTTTGAGGGGTGAAACCCAGATGTTGTCCTGCTGCAGCTAGCGATGAACCTCACAAATGTATGTGCTCCAGTGTCATAATAAACGATCCATTTGAACCTAGTGTTCTTGTTTATTTTTTTACACACATCACATTAATAAAAGGAATTGATATTTAACATATGCTAAATTATATACAGCTGATACATCGGTTAGATGTTACTTACTCTTGCATTTACCCTTCCCCACACCCAGGCAGTATCTTCCCAATTACTAAGATTCACAATCAAAGATTTAGTATGCAAACAAGACACCAATGACAGACAGTTTAGCTGAAAACCTTCCAGTACTGCAATAATACTGTTTCATTTTTTGCTATTAGCTCCCTGGGGTTCATTAATGCATTATAGGGAGCTAGATCCCTTAAGTCTGCATGATATTCCAGGAATTCTAATTGCACACTCTCTTTTTACTCCATCTGGAGAAGCTCACTCTCTCCCTCCCTCATCTTGCAGCAGCATACTCAGTGCAAAATAGTTCTACCACTAAGTTTCAGCATGAGGATGCTGGAATGTACCAATGCTAGAATTTGAACACTGGCTTTGTTCTCAACCTACTTTTCTAGACAATACAGTATTCAAGAGTCTGAAAAAGCAAGCTATTGAACAAAAGTTTAAAGTTTATTAGGATTTACTAATCTGCCAGTTGGGAATGCCATCTAGGCAGTTTACAACTTCATAATTAAAAAAGGAAAAATAGAGTGTGTAAATAGACAACATTAAAGGTGAGGCAAAGGGGGAGGAACAGCATTCATTCAAGAAAAGATAAGAAAAGATCAAACAAAAGAGAAGCTCTTGAGTGAATCAGGGGAGGAAAATTTCTATATGTAAAGAGGCTAAGAATCTAAGTAAATGCATCTTGAAATAGATAAGTTTTAAGTTTGGCCTTAAAGGTTTGTAAAAAATTCAAATGTTGCAAGGGAGTAGGAAGAAGGTTCCATAGGTGTGGTCCCTGAACAGAAAAGATTGAAGCACAGGTGTGTTCCTGAAAAATTTGTTTGTAATTTGGTACAATGAGTAAATTCTGATCTTGCGAGTGAAAACATCGGAAGGGGATGTATTCTAACAGAAGGTGATAATGGTAAAACCAGCAGCGAGACAGTGGAAAATAAACTCATCAGATAACAAAAACATCTGTTTAAGTCAGTATGAAGTTCCAAGGTTGATTTTTCAGTTTCACTTTGGATTTTCCCCAGATTTGCTTAAGAAAATCTAAGAGTTCCCCAATCAGATTTAGAGAAAATCAGAAATTTACCCATAACTCAGACTAGCCTGAAATCCTTTGTTTGGGTTTGAGTCTAAATTTCTCACACCTCTCTAATGGTGTCATATGAGAGCATTGGTATTTGCTCATGCTCACGTTGGGCCCTTTTATTAAGCTGCATTAGGTGAAAACATGCGCCTAATGCAGCAAAACATGGTGTTAGTTTTTGAATGTGCGTGTGCTAGCCGCGTGGTACATAATTTTTTTGTATTTGTTTGAGGTGGTGTGTCAGGGGCAGAGAGCGGGTGTTTCTGCCCTAACCAGTTAACGCATCTACATTACTGAATGCTAACTGGTTAGTGTATGGATAACACAGGAGCCCTTACTACCTACAAAATAGGTGTTGGTAAGTGCTCCCTTGGTATTTTAAAAAGATGACTGCACGCTAATGGCAACAGCTCAAGGTCATTAATAGAAAACATAGAAAATCAGGATTTTTACCTCCATGGAAAAATAGGCCTTATTGTGTTGGAAAGACCCACATAACGGTGCACTAAATCCTATTTTTATCACAGTTTAGTAAAAGGAACCCACGGTTATTTATTGACATTATTATCGTTTCAATATGTTTTTTTAAATTTTGTTTTGTGATCTTTTATTCTAGGGACTACTCAGACATCAAACGACTGTTATCTCTTTTAAATGTGCAAGCAAGCAAACAACAGGTAAAAACACTGTAGTCTATAATACATGAAAATGGTTTAGCTTTGTATGTGTGATAAAACTGAGTCACTTCAGTTTAGATGCAGAAGGGGGTAGCACAAAGCATAGCTCAAACCTGTCTTTACAAACTTTGTGGACACTTACGTCAATCTTACCCTGCAAACCAAATAAAAGCATGTTCTGCAGTTAAAACACTTGAAGGCTGCACCTCTTGTAAGTTTATAATCTATAAAAGAGATTGTTATTACACACCTGTGATATCCATCTCATAAGTGTGGTCTGCATATGAAGGCCTCTTTACTAAAGTAAGATTTTGCAGTGACCATGGGTTAACGGACAACAATAATGTGTTAGAACTGTTGGGAGCTGTTCCCAGCATTTTGCCATTCAGTTAATGCAGAGAAAACAGATAATAGCTACATTAACTGCTCTGTTTTACCTGCTTTGTTAATGGTTAGGTGATTATTCTATAACTGTGCATCTACATATAGGTATCCAGAGAGCACCTGATAGGAACCTATTCTATAAAGGTACATAGGTGCCTGCTTTGCAGTACAGAATGCTAGCATAATAGTATAAACATGCACTTATAATTTAGGCACGATTAGTTATGCCAGCCATAGAGCTGGTGAAAGTGCTCACATCTAAGTGCCAGAGATACTCGTGCAGCTTGTAGTATTCTATAAGTTATGGTGTAAATTCTATGTGGCACCTAAAAATCAGTGCTGAAAATTTTACACGCTGAGCGCTATTCTGTAAAGGGATGTGTCCTTTATAGAATAGAACTTAAAGCATAAACCGCATCTAACTGTAGGCACTGGCAATTACGCCTGCTAAAAGCAGGGTCCAGAAACACATTCTTAAGTATGGGACAAACAACTACTGTTTTCCACAGTGTAGGAACCTGCCTGGTAGAGAGGCTGAGGTTAACTAATTTCAAAATTAAGGGAAGAAGTCCATGCCTGTCTATTTTGATCCAAGATGAGGGGAAAAGGTCAAGTTGTGAAGTGCTTAAAGGCATAGAAGTGATAATTTTTTTCTAGCTGGGTAAGAGAGGGAAGAGTAAATGAATCCCATACACGTATGAGAGCCCACCCCGAACATTATCCAGCTAACTTTAGGAGTTAGCTGGACAAGCCTTTAGGGTTAAAATTCTCCCCCCCCCCCCCTTTGGGTGGTTCATTTTTGTTAGTTTACCCTTGCAAATGCTTGGTCAAGTTTAGTGGGATAAAGTATGTATTCTATGACTCAGAACAGCTAAAATCCTTTCTGGACATGAAACAGCTTAATCTAGAATTAGTTAAATGATATGTGATGAATTACACACATAAACCGCATTTTCTACATAATTATGTTATTATGCCTGTATAAAACTCCACTAAATTGTAACTCCCCCCTCAATTTGAGGTCCAAGGAAGCACTTATAATTTTTCTTATTACTTATTTCTTTAACGTTTGTATTATGCTGTTTTTCTGTAACAAGTGATATGCTTGTAAGAAATTGGCAAATCTTATAAATAAAAATTAAAAAGAAATTCTCCCCCCTACCCTCCTGCTCAGCTAACTTGTGTGGACCAGGTAACATAAGAGGGAAGATCCACCAGGAGGTGGAAAACTCAAACACCCCACGGTAAAAACAACAATGTGCAAAAAGTGGGAGTACGACCAAGGAAACCAGACGCTGGAAGACGTTCTTAAATAAAAACTTTATTGGATATTTGAAGACTCGACACGTCGTGTTTCGGCCGTCAAGCCTGCATCAGGAGTCTATAAAAAGTACATTTATATATGATATGTGTGATAACAGGACAACAAAAGAAATATATTAATAATAAATGAAATAAAACACATATAATGCAAATAATAAAACTGATTATAAAAATACTGTATATGATTTTATGAAATAATAATACAATACAAAAACATTTCATATATAAATAATTCAAAATGTATATTTAGTTGATTTTAAACTTTTGATTAATATTATTACATTCTCTAAATGTATGTTATCTTAATACAGCACATGTAAGCATACATAATTTTTTTATTTTATTTTTTTATTTATTTTTTACATGTATGTGTAACTTTTATCGTTTCATATTTATTGTTTAAATTTATGCGTATATATACATTTTTAATTATTTATATATGACATGTTTTTGTATTGTATTATTATTTCATAAAATCATATACAGTATTTTTATAATCAGTTTTATTATTTGCATTATATGTGTTTTATTTCATTTATTATTAATATATTTCTTTTGTTGTCCTGTTATCACACATATCATATATAAATGTACTTTTTATAGACTCCTGATGCAGGCTTGACGGCCGAAACACGACGTGTCGAGTCTTTAAATATCCAATAAAGTTTTTATTTAAGAACGTCTTCCAGCGTCTGGTTTCCTTGGTCGTACTCCCAGGTAACATAAGTACATACAGTGGGGGAAATAAGTATTTGATCCCTTGCTGATTTTGTAAGTTTGCCCACTGACAAAGACATGAGCAGCCCATAATTGAAGGGTAGGTTATTGGTAACAGTGAGAGATAGCACATCACAAATTAAATCCGGAAAATCACATTGTGGAAAGTATATGAATTTATTTGCATTCTGCAGAGGGAAATAAGTATTTGATCCCCCACCAACCAGTAAGAGATCTGGCCCCTACAGACCAGGTAGATGCTCCAAATCAACTCGTTACCTGCATGACAGACAGCTGTCGGCAATGGTCACCTGTATGAAAGACACCTGTCCACAGACTCAGTGAATCAGTCAGACTCTAACCTCTACAAAATGGCCAAGAGCAAGGAGCTGTCTAAGGATGTCAGGGACAAGATCATACACCTGCACAAGGCTGGAATGGGCTACAAAACCATCAGTAAGACGCTGGGCGAGAAGGAGACAACTGTTGGTGCCATAGTAAGAAAATGGAAGAAGTACAAAATGACTGTCAATCGACAAAGATCTGGGGCTCCACGCAAAATCTCACCTCGTGGGGTATCCTTGATCATGAGGAAGGTTAGAAATCAGCCTACAAATACAAGGGGGGAACTTGTCAATGATCTCAAGGCAGCTGGGACCACTGTCACCACGAAAACCATTGGTAACACATTACGACATAACGGATTGCAATCCTGCAGTGCCCGCAAGGTCCCCCTGCTCCGGAAGGCACATGTGACGGCCCGTCTGAAGTTTACCAGTGAACACCTGGATGATGCCGAGAGTGATTGGGAGAAGGTGCTGTGGTCAGATGAGACAAAAATTGAGCTCTTTGGCATGAACTCAACTCGCCGTGTTTGGAGGAAGAGAAATGCTGCCTATGACCCAAAGAACACCGTCCCCACTGTCAAGCATGGAGGTGGAAATGTTATGTTTTGGGGGTGTTTCTCTGCTAAGGGCACAGGACTACTTCACCGCATCAATGGGAGAATGGATGGGGCCATGTACCGTACAATTCTGAGTGACAACCTCCTTCCCTCCGCCAGGGCCTTAAAAATGGGTCGTGGCTGGGTCTTCCAGCACGACAATGACCCAAAACATACAGCCAAGGCAACAAAGGAGTGGCTCAGGAAGAAGCACATTAGGGTCATGGAGTGGCCTAGCCAGTCACCAGACCTTAATCCCATTGAAAACTTATGGAGGGAGCTGAAGCTGCGAGTTGCCAAGCGACAGCCCAGAACTCTTAATGATTTAGAGATGATCTGCAAAGAGGAGTGGACCAAAATTCCTCCTGACATGTGTGCAAACCTCATCATCAACTACAGAAGACGTCTGACCGCTGTGCTTGCCAACAAGGGTTTTGCCACCAAGTATTAGGTCTTGTTTGCCAGAGGGATCAAATACTTATTTCCCTCTGCAGAATGCAAATAAATTCATATACTTTCCACAATGTGATTTTCCGGATTTAATTTGTGATGTGCTATCTCTCACTGTTACCAATAACCTACCCTTCAATTATGGGCTGCTCATGTCTTTGTCAGTGGGCAAACTTACAAAATCAGCAAGGGATCAAATACTTATTTCCCCCACTGTAAGTACATAAGTAGTGCCATACTGGGAAAGACCAAAGGTCCATCTAGCCCAGCATCCTGTCTCCGACAGTGGCCAATCCAGGTCAAGGGCACCTGGCACGCTCCCCAAACGTAAAAACATTCCAGACAAGTTATACCTAAAAATGCGGAATTTTTCCAAGTCCATTTAATAGCGGTCTATGGACTTGTCCTTTAGGAATCTATCTAACCCCTTTTTAAACTCCGTCAAGCTAACCGCCCGTACCACGTTCTCCGGCAACGAATTCCAGAGTCTAATTACACGTTGGGTGAAGAAAAATTTTCTCCGATTCGTTTTAAATTTACCACACTGTAGCTTCAACTCATGCCCTCTAGTCCTAGTATTTTTGGATAGCGTGAACAGTCGCTTCACATCCACCCGATCCATTCCACTCATTATTTTATACACTTCTATCATATCTCCCCTCAGCCGTCTCTTCTCCAAGCTGAAAAGCCCTAGCCTTCTCAGCCTCTCTTCATAGGAAAGTCGTCCCATCCCCACTATCATTTTCGTCGCCCTTCGCTGTACCTTTTCCAATTCTACTATATCTTTTTTGAGATACGGAGACTAGTACTGAACACAATACTCCAGGTGCGGTCGCACCATGGAGCGATACAACGGCATTATAACATCCGCACACCTGGACTCCATACCCTTCCTAATAACACCCAACATTCTATTCGCTTTCCTAGCCGCAGCAGCACACTGAGCAGAAGGTTTCAGCGTATCATCGACGACGACACCCAGATCCCTTTCTTGATCCGTAACTCCTAACCTATGAACTGAGTTTGAAAGGATTAATACATTGGTGGTTTCTGCAGTATTGCAGAGTATGAAACAGACTGCCTGTCCCTTGTTATTGTTGCTCAATCTGTAGCGGATGTTGTTTTAAGTTACTTGTCTGGATTTGTTACCTCCTTATTAACTGATGGATTTATTGTCTGATAAATTAAAAGATGCTTCTGTTAGACATATACTTGAAAAGTCATTAGGTGCCATTGATGACCTTACCAACTACCACACCATTTCAAATTTGCTTATGGTTTCTAAAATAATTGAAAAGGTTGTTCACCAGCAATTTAAATGACTTGCTAGAGAAACATGCATTATTAGATCCGATGCACCATGGTTCCAGAGCTGGGCGCAATCTGGAAATAGGGGGTAGTATGCATTATGTGTTGTTTATGGAAGTGTTTCTGTATGTGTTTTTGGGGTGCAAATACCTGCGCCTATATTTAGGTGCGGGAGCCCGTTATTTATAATTACAGATGTAACTAAAAGTCACAACCATGACCTGCCCATGGTCTTTTCATTTCCATGCCCCTTTTTCCAACTCATGCATATAATTTACATGTGTACATGTTAACTGAATCTAATTAGTGTCAATACATGCTTGTTAAAAAGCCAATTATTGGTGCTAATTAGCTCATTATTCAATTATTATACACGTGCAAATTGGGTGCATTTTTTGGTGCTTTTTAAGAATTTGGGGGTTTATGTGGCTATATGAGGTGTGTGTGTGTAGACTGAGATGCACGTGTGGGTGTTTGGGTGTGTGTGGAAGGCAGATAGATACAGGGGTTGGTAGGAGTGTACAGTATGTGTGTATTTAGTGGGTAGGGATTTATGTAGTTTGAGTTCTGTGATTGAAAGTTGTGTATAGAGGGCTGCAAGGCATGTGTTTGTGGAGGCAAGTTTTGGGGCAGATATGTTTGTGTGAGAGGGGGTGTAGGTACATATATGTCTGTGTGGGTGTGAGATATGCATATGTATGGGAGAGGACATGTGGGGGATTGTCAATGAGGGAGCCTTTTGTTGCCATCCCTTGCCAGCTGTTTCAGATTTTTTCTGTCTTTGTGTTGTGTGCCAAAATGCTGGAAGAGTTGGTGGGTGGGAAGTTTTTGGAATGGTCTTTTGGTCAACATTTGTGCCTCCAGCTGTATCCCATAAAAACATTGGAAATTTTATAGAGACTTGATAATTTGAGAATACTGACCTAATGTTTTTGTGTGTGTGTGTTAAATTTAGTGAATATTTCTCCCGCCTTCCCTTTTGTTTGGAGGGCTAATGTTCCTACATCCAGAAGAGAGACAGATATCTTTTCATATAATACTTTATAACATTCTGTAGATTGAACTCCCCCCCCCTCCATAAAAACTCACCACTAATACTTCTGATAATATGGTTTTGTGTGGCTACTAGCTTCCGTAGTAGAATAAGTACAACAGACTACAGAAGTGCATATTTTAAAATTAAAATCTATCACTCCATTTCTTCATACTCTTAATCTGGGAATTAATGAATGCAAAAATTAACTTTTGCTCTTCAGTTTATTCATTGATTTTTTTTCTTGGTTATTTCTCTTGTTAATATTTTTTTTGAAACATAAATAGCAGCTCAAGGTTAATCTAAGCTGTTTTATCCTAAATTGTTTCTTAAATGTACAACTGCATATAGGACTGCTAAGTGATTAGGGGGTCCTTTGACTAAGGTGCGCTGAACAATGAACTGCGCTGATGTAGATGCGTGTATTGGATGCATGCAGGCGCATTTTTTTAGCGCACCTGCAAAAAAGGGCTTTTTTATTAGCTAAAAATGGACGTATGGCAAAATAAAAATTGGCGCTTGTCCATTTTGGGCCTGAGTCCTTACCGCCACCCACTGACCTAGTGGTAAAGTCTCACGCGTTAACCAGGCAGCAATCATCAGCGCGCATACAATGCTGATTACCACCCGGTTAGTGCCACGTGCCAGAAATTTTCCGGGCATGTAGTGGGCGCGCATAGAAAATGAAATTACCACCTGGGCCACGTGGTAGCCAGGAGGTAGTTCAAAATTGATGCACGTAGGATTCACATATGCGCCTACACGGCTTAGTAAAAGGGCCCCTAGGTCATCTTTAGATTTGCTTGGACCTGAAAAAATGATATTGCATAAGGCAAATTATATTTTCCCATGTTATACAGAAGATCTTTGCTTCTTAAAGAAGTTTTATTTATGTATTTATTTTTATATTTATATCCTGCTTTAACCAAAGCAGATTACAAAATTAGCATACATAATAAAACCATAAAAAAGCATAAACATAATAAAATTCAGAAAGTCCAAATGGCACTGACTAATACCCACCGCTGTCATCCAAAATTACCTTCACAAAATAGTGAGCCTTCGTGTATTTCTTAAACTGGGAAGCATTTGCACATAATCTCAAAGTACCTGGAAATACCTATTCCACAGTAAAGGCCCAACTATTGAAAAGGCATAACACAATTCTTTGCTTAATGATATGCTGTGGCTGATGGTGTAACCAATTGCTTCATCACTTACGAGCGTAATGATCGAGTTGGCTGGTAAGTATTCAACAGTTCCAAAAAGTATATGGGTACATTTGCATATATTCTCTGATGAATTAATGCCAGAATCTTAAAATTTTAAGATAGAAGTAACATGAGATGATTATGGCAACCCTATAATCAAATGTGCCGCCACAGTCTGGATGAACTGCAGAGCCTGGAAACGAGTAGAATCTCTTTGGTGGTTTTGCTGCAGTTTTGTTGACTGAATATGCAGTAGTTCGAGATGAGGTTTCAAGCTCTTTTTCACTGCATCCTTGAATATTTAATTCTCTATGTTGGATCATAAAAAGCTGAGTCTTTGGTGCTATTCACTCAACTTTGCCCGCTTTTTTGTCTGGATATTACAGACACTTGGTTTTTGAGAGATTCTTTTTGAGTTGACCCCTGACGCAGGCGCATGTATGTCGAAACACAGCCTGTGTTGGGTCTATTGATTACAGGATTATTCCACTCCTGAAGGCCCTTTTGTGCTTCTTTTTGTGCCATGCACTAATTTACCCATTAGCAGGTGGCCATTAGTGCGCGAGTCCTATAATGCCACCTATTTTGAAGGCAGTAGGGACTCGTGCTAAACCTGCATTAATTGTTTGATATGTAGCAATGCTGAAGTGCTAGCTGATTTGCATAAATGTGCCCACTCTCTGCCCTAGACACGCCCCCTTCATGAAAAAATGAAAAAAATATTTTAGCATGTGGTTTACACACACACATTCAAAATTTACTGGGGGATGCCTCAACATGCCTTGTGATACACCATTTTAAACTGTGGTAAGCACACATTGGTGCTTATTGCAGCTTTGTAAAAGGGCCCCTTTGAGAGTTATGCTCATAAATTGGCCTCTCTGAAAATTTACTAGGACCCTGTTCACTAAGGTGCCCCTCTCCTTTCCCTTCTGTTCATGTGTAGCTGTTCCCCTTTCCCTTCTGTGGGTCCACAGCTCTTCTTATCTTCCTCTATCTCCCTTTCCCTCCTGCAGGTCAGGCATGATTGCCTTTTTACCTCCCTCTGCCCCCCTCCCTGGGCCCTATAAATCTGCGGTGTTCACTGGCATTGCAGGCAGTGATTACAACTGCTGCCCTGAAGCTTTCCTTCTGCTGCATTCTGCTCATGTGGCAACAAGAAGTTACCACAGAGTGAAGGACCTTGGGGCTGGCCAGAGAAAGCCTGTTCTTAACGCTTCCTGTAGTGCCAGTAAACACTGCAGGTTTATAGGGCTTGTGTGTGTTTGTGGGGGAAACAGTAGTTGGTAGGAAGGGAACGCTGAACCTACGGGAGGGAAGGGGGAGATGGAGGTATGAGGCAATGCTGGACTAGTGGTGGTGGTGGTGGTGGGGGGGGGGGGGGGTAGGGGGTATGTGGTACAGAGATCCAGATTGCCAGGGAGCAGAGAGGGGATTCAAAGAATGAGATTGAGCCTCTTGAGCGTGAGAACTGGAGAAGGGGCCTGAATGTATGTGACTTGGCATGTTTGCTATGATGTCACTGGTAGAATTCACTCTTTTCTCTACCTCCACCTGCTGGTAAAAGGGATAAAACCTGGTTGTTCAGAACAATGTTGCTGACTAAAGAAAAGAAAATTATCAGGTGAGATATAATTTCTCCTTTCTTGCCACTGAGATAACTCTTTATTCAAGATATCAGTTTCTCTAGTATTCTTTCTTTGTGTTTAAACTCACAAGTTACTTGATTGTTTGTATAGAGACCTCAGTTATCGCTCATTGTCTTTGAGCTCACTGACAAAAACACTCCTGTTCATAGCTGATCATGCATTTTAGAACATTATCACTATTCCCCTTTACCTGTGCAGCAAAGGTAAATAAATTGTAAATGTTCTTTGCCTCACTTGCTATTGCATAAATAACAGAACCAACCTGAACTTCCAGTGAATCAGTTTTGAGATGGTTCTGAAGCTCATAAATTTCAGTCAGGTCAGTCTTTTAGCCTGTTTGAAGTAAAAGTTCTTTGATGGGTTAAATTTTGTCCTCTTCACCAGGTCAGACTTAACCCACTTATACTGGTTGATTGGTTGTGCAGATCCTCTTTCTCCACTAGGAAGCTGTATTTATAAGTAAGGTTTGTGTATAAGGAATCAGCATTGTGTAATATTTATCATGTTTTTGTTGCACTGATGCTGCACGTAAAGTCACACAATGTTGCTAAGAAAATCCATAATGTCATTGGTAAGTAAACAAAACCTCTAGGCTTTCTAAACTAAACTTTGCAGATGTAATGTACAATCTATAAGGTATGAGTGCATGAATAAGCAGCTGCGATTGTTTGAATTTCTTAGGCCCCCTGTTTACAAAGCCCGGTAGCGGCTGCTGCGCTGCAATGCCAACAGAGCCCATTCAAAGGAATTTGGATGTTTGTCTTTGACAGATCTTCTCTCTTTAAAACAACTGTTCCACTACTCTTGTCAGTTTGCCCAGTGGTAATTTCTCTTCATTTACAAATCCAATCCTTCATAATTCTTTCTTCTTTATATAAACTGTTAAAAGTAGTGGCAGGATAGTGATTTTTTTTATCTGATCATGATGAATACACATACAGAACACTGACTGTGTAGTCCAGTTCTTTTGAAACAACATTAACAGTACATGGCAATGGCCATCGAGGCTAGTTCTTTAGAAATATGCAGCAGTTCTACTTTACTGCCACTAGATGGCAGCCTTACAACAAGATTTCATAAGACTTATAAATATTGTCCAACCAAAAATTTATCTGACGGTGAGCTCTTAGAGCAGGATTAACCTTTCTTGGTTCCCATACCACTTTAACTGATCAATAAAACCCTCACACCCCCTTCCTAAACCATGTGCCCACTGGTGACTGACAGCTACATTTGTCACTTAGTCATTAACAGTGATAACATGTTGCTAAGATTACAGTACTACACAGTTATACTACCAAAAACTGTCCTAATAACTGCGTTCAGTCTGTCTAGAAAGTTTCAATAAATTGCCTCGGGTTTCAAGACCCATCTCTGCACCCCGTTTGACCTCTTCCCTCAACCCTTGGTGGTGCGGGCACCACTGGTTAAGAACTTCTATCCCAAATATGGCAAAAACAGGCAGACTTTTGTGGTCTGAGCGCTAATTATAAAAAGACAGATCTGGATGAGCTAGAGTGGACTTTGACGGGAACTCCAGCAGTTGGAAAGTAAGGACAATACCTGGCAGACTTCTATGGTCTGTGACCTTAAAATAGCAAGGACAGATCAAGAACAAATATACATATTTTATATCACATTCCTGTCATATGCTAGGAGTGTATCTCAGAGGGGGAGGGGATGACACCTTAAGGCTGATAGTGAGTAAAATGTTTCTGTTGGGAAGACTGGGTAGACAGTGCGGTCTTTATCTGCCTTCGTTTACTGTTACTATTCTTGCAGTTCAGAGTATATGTAGTTACCTATCTGTTGTCCATACCTTTTCTGTTTCTAACAGTTATAGGTTAGAACCACAGTGACCCTGGATTGAGACCCCCTTATACTGTGTATATAATCTGTGATTGATTTATCTTCTATAAATTTATCTACCTCCTTTTTTGATCCCAGTTATACAACTTGCCTCTCCAGTACCATATGGGAATATGTTCTATAGACAACTGTGGGGTATATTTTCAAAGGGGTTTAAGCAGGCAGTAGAGGTGCCTACCTGCTTAAACCCCAATCAAAAGGCATCTCTTAAATAAACATGTTGCTGCTTCTTCCCGACAACATGCTTTATTTAAGAAACATATTGAATGTGGTCTGCATTTGCCTGTTTGGAGATATAAGGATGAATGAGATGTCTTGTCCTTTTGAAGACTGTTTAAAAAATTTCTTCATGTGAACGTCTTTGGATTTTCTTGGGGCTGCTCTGAAGAAGCTTTGATGAAACATGGTCCATGTAGGGGACTGAGAACTGTTTGTTTTTAGAAATTCTTAGAAGTTACTTTAATTTATGTATGCAGCTGGCATTTACACATTTTGAGACAAGCGGTGAATTCACTTCTGATTTTTGATTTTGTCTTTAGACTTGTTATTTTGCAACCATTTTTGTGTGACTATTTTAACTTTTTTGAACACTTTTTCATTTTTGGTAATTTTTGAAATACTTGATTTCTCCGAGGACAAGCAGGCTGATTATTCTCACGGATAGGTCGCTGTCCGCGATGGCCCAGGAGACCGGCAAAATCTTGAGAGAAAAGAAGTCTCTTGAACGCTGCGTTGTACGGGCAGAGCACACTGCACATGTGCGAAGGGCTTCCCGCCCGCGACACAAATGTGAGTCCCTCAGTTGCTTTTTTCCGTGACACTGGTAACACTGAGTTTTTTCTGCTTTGCTGTTGCCTTCGGCCCAGGGGATCGCGTGTGAGTTTTTTCTTTTCATTTTTCCTTGTTTTTTGCTTAGTTCCAACTCAAAGCTAAAAAAGTCCCTTATTCTCTTACTTTTCTCACTTGTTGTAAGTTTTCTTTCTTTTTGCTGCGGCCCTCTTTTGGCGGTGCGGTCGGGGTTATTTTTCCCTTTTTTTTTCTCTTTTTGTGCCTTTTTTATTGGCACAATCGCATCTTTTAATTTTGCAGCCACTGTTTTTCCGCCCATGTCATTGAAGACACCCAGTGGCTTCAAGCGTTGTACTCAGTGCAACCGGATCATCTTGGGTACCGACCCCCACGCGTGGTGTCTTTAGTGCCTTGGGCCCAAACATTTGCCAGCTGCTTGTAAGCTGTGCTCTCTAATGAAAAAACAGACCCAAGTGTCTCGGGAGGCTCAGAGTGAAAGACTTTTTGCTGATCGGTCCGGTCCTTCGACGTCGACATCGAAATCGGTACCGAGGTTGGCAACATCGGCATCGATGTTGAGGGAAGCATCGACTTCGAGAGCGCAGGTAATGGCTGCTGAACCACCACATCGCGCTGGGAGCAGCAAGGCGTCAAGTGGGTCTCCACCTGTCTTGAGGCCTACTGCTATGGAGGCCCCCCCCCCGTGAGGATTCCACGTCCTCCTTTTTGGTACCAAGGAGTCTCGATAACGGGCGTTGAGCAAAGGCTAAGAAGTACCGCCATCGTTCTCCTTCCAGACAAGGTACTGAGAGCTCTGGGGAGCCGAGGGATTCGGCACCCGAGAAGTGTCGGCGCCGAGAGGACCGCTCACCCTCTATACAGGAGGTGCTGATGCGTCGCTCTTCGGGCAGCTTGGTACCGGTGATGAGTGCTCGTGGGAGGAAGAAGAAGATCCCAGATACTTTTCAGAGGAAGAGTCATACGGGGTCCTCTCTGATCCTGCTCCGCCAATAGAAAGAAGATTGTCTCCACCTCAAGAGTCTTTCTTTTTCCTCCTTCGTTCGGGAAATGTCTAAGGACATTCCTTTCCCTATGGAGGTTGTGGATGAGCCCAAGGCCGAGATGCTCGAGGTCTTGGACTATCCTTCTCCGCCCACAGAGGTTGCAATGACCCCCTTGCATAACACACTCAGGGAAGTTCTTATGCAAAACTGGTCGTTCCCTCTATCTAATCCAGTGGTCCCCAAAAAAGCTGAGTCCCAGTACAGAGTCCATGGAGAGCCAGTAGTGGTGAAGGCCCAACTACCTCATGATTCCATGGTGGCGGACTCTGCTCTCAGAAGAGCCAAGAGTACTAGAGACTATGCCTCAGCACCCCCAGGCAGAGAGTCTAGGACCTTGGATTCTTTTGGGAGGAAAACGTTTCAGGCCGCTATGCTCGCTGCCAAGATCCAAACTTACCAGCTCTACACGAGCATCCACATGCGGAACTCGGTGAGGCAACTGTCCAGTTTGGTCGAAGCCCTACCTCTGCAGCTCCCCGAACCTTTTCACCAGGTGGTCAAGCAGCAGAAGTCATGTTGCAAATTCCTGGCCAGGGATACTTATGACACTTTTGATGTGGCATCCCGAGTAGCTGCTCAAGGTATAGTGATGCACAGACTCTCATGGCTGCTTGTCTCTGACCTGGATCATAAGACCCAGCAGCGAATGGCGGATGTTCCTTGCCGGGGGGGATAATCTTTTTGGAGAAAACGTAGAGGACATGGTTGATCAGATCAAAAAGCACCATGATGCTATGGATTCTCTCTCCCGCTGGGCGTCTTCTGCCACCTCCTCATCTAGGAGGTTTTTTGGAGGGAAGAGGAGTACTCCCTATTCCTATAATAGGCGTAGGTACACTCCTGCTTCTCAGCAGCCTATCCAGGCTCAGTCCCAGCGCGCTCATTCCCGTCAACGGCGTGCGACCAAGGCTCCTGTGGCTCCCCAGCAAAAGCAAGGGACGGGCTTTTGACTGGCTCCAGTGCAGCATAGCCTCAGAAAAAGTGTCCATGCCGGACAACTTGCCGGTTGGAGGGAGGTTAATATTTTTTCACCAAAGGTGGCCTCTTATAACCTCCGACAGGTGGGTTTGTCAAATAGTTCGGTTAGGATACACTCTCAATCTAGAATCCATACCTCCAAATTGTCCACTGGGAGCTCAGTCCTTCAGCTCCCAGCACAAGCAGGTACTTGTAGAGGAACTCTCCACCCTTCTAAAGGCCAATGTGGTCGAACCCATTCCACTAGGGGAAGAAGGCTGGGATTCTATACCAGGTACTTCCTTGTGCAAAAGAAAACGGGGGGGGGGGGGGGTGTCCCATCCTAGACCTAAGGGACCTGAACAATTTCCTTGTCCGAGAAAAGTTCAGGATGGTTTTCCTAGGCACCCTTCTTCCCATAATTCAGAGAAACGATTGGACTTAAAGGATGCCTATACCCACATCTCAATACTCCCAGCTCACAGGAAGTATCTTCGATTTTGGTTGGGAACTCGGCACTTTCAGTACTGTGTACTGCCCTTTGGCCTCGCGTCTGTGCCCAGGGTTTTCACAAAGTGCCTGGCAGTTGTTGCAGCATCGCTACACAGACTGGGAGTGCATGCCTTATCTTGATGATTGGCTGGTAAAGAGCACCTTGGAGGCAGGCGCTCTACAGTCCATGCGGATGACTATTCGAGTGCTGGAGCTACTGGGGTTCATAATCAATTATCCCAAGTCCCATCTTGTCCTGGTTCAGAAATTGGAATTCATCGGAGAGCAGTTGGACACACGGACGTTTCGAGCTTATCTTCCTCAGACAAGGACAGACAGTCTCCTGGCCCTAGTGTCCCTGGCTCGAGCGTCTCAACAGATCACAGCTCGGCAGATGTTGAGACTCTTAGGACACATGGCTTCCACAGTTCATGTAACCCCCATGGCACACCTGCATATGAGATCAGCTCAATGGACCCTAGCTTCCCAGTGGAACCAGACCACAGGGGATCTAGAGGATGTTATCCATCTTTCCACCGACTTTTGCAATTCCCTACTCTGGTGGACTATTCGATCCAATCTGAACTTGGAACGTCCATTCCAAATTCCTCAGCCACAAAAAGTGCTGATGACGGATGCATCCCTCCTGGGGTGGGGAGCTCATGTAGACGGGCTTCACACTCAAGGAGTTTGGTCCTTTCAGGAAAAGGGTCTTCAGATCAACCTCCTGGAATTACGAGCGATCTGGAACGCTCTCAAGGCTTTCAGAGATCGGCTGTCCAACCAAATTATTCTAATTCAGACAGACAATCAGGTTGCTATGTATTACACCAACAAGCAGGGGGGGCACCGGATCTTGCCCTCTGTGTCAGGAAGCCATCCGGATGTGGCTCTGGGTGCACCATCATGGCATGTTTCTCCAGGCCACGTATCTGGCAGGTGTAAACAACAGTCTGTCCAACAGGTTGAGCAAGATCTTGCTAACTCACGAGTGGTCACTGAATATGGACATAGTCCGCAAGATCTTCCGAGCGTGGGGCACCCCCTTGGTGGATCTTTTTGCCACTCAAATCAATCACAAAGTCCCTCAATTCTGTTCCAGACTTCAGGCCCACGACAGACTAGCGTCAGATTCCTTTCTCCTTCATTGGGTGATAGGCCTTCTCTATGCGCATCCTCCCATACCTCTAGTAGGGAAGACTTTGCTGAAACTCAAGCAAGACCATGGAATCATGAGTCTCCGAGGACAAGCAGGCAGCTTGTTCTCACGACTGGGGTGATGTCCACGGCAGCCCCGCAGAACAGAATTCTTCCTAGCAACAAAAGTTTGCTAGAGCCTTTGAGCGCGGGCGGGCATGGCCATCTTCCCGTCTGTCGCACGAGAGTCCCGCTTAGTCTTTTTCTTTCTGCGGTAGGGAGCGGCTGTTTTACGGTCTCTCTCTGTGCCCCTGTGAAAGAGCCTTCATTTTTTCGTGAGTTTTTCCGCCTTTTTTCTCTCTTTCTTTTTTGGATCTGTTTGGATTCCATGTTCTCCTCGTCGGTACCGAGGAGTACCGATGCCGTGCCTCGAGTGAAGGCTAAGAAGCATCGCCATCGGTCTCCTTCTAGACACGGTACTGGGAGCTCCGGGGTGTCGAAGGATTCGGCACCTGAGAAGCGTCGATGCTGGGAGGACCGCTTGTCCTCCATTCAAGAGATGTCGGTGCGTCGGTCATCGGACAGCCCGGTACCGCCTCCTCACCCTCTGCAGATTCTGCCTCCAACTCCTGCACCAGCCCCACAGCTTTTCCCGGTAGACACTCTGGACGAGCGCATCCAAGCCATCCTTCCAGGCCTTCTGGAAGGACTGCTGCGTCAGTCTGTGCCGGTATCGGGGGTGCTTGCGTGTAACGGATAATATTCTATAAGTTACATGCATCACTTGAAGATACACTCATGCTTTGCCTATGTATATGCCCCCTGAAGTTGTACACTGTGGGGTCAATATTTAGTCAGTGGTGGTAAATATACCAAGAGCTCGGAAGCTAGAAGGATACTCGAGCTCACAGGTTGCCACCTGAGTCCTTGAGAAAGTTATGAGTGACAAAACTTGTGGATGGGTATTTGTAAAGCTTTAAGGGGCACATTGAGATAGCCTGAAGTTTCAACATAGCTACTTGTCAGTGCTTAATCAAACTATTGACCTACTAGTAAAGAAGGCCCGTTGCTGTTTTAAAGGAAACGGGCGCTAGCAGGGTTATATTCATTAATTTTTTTTACCTGGGGTGCTGTTGCTGGGGTGTTCCGGGAGGTGGAAGAAGTGGGGGCTGGTGTTTCTTCAGCAAGGCTGGTGTGGAGCTGAGGCAGTATCTCACCTGGGGCAGCAATCCCGGCCATATCGGGCTGAGTTGGGAGGTAGGTGCGGGCGGCGATTTGGGGCTGTGCCTGGCTGCGTTCCTGCAGCAGTGATCCGGGGAAGGTGGCCGGATCGTCGGCGGCATTTTTGCAGCCGCTTGAAGAGAGAAGGGGCGGTCCGGACCGGAGTTGTCGGCCACTAAGGCCACAAGAGCAGCAGAGCAGGTGCAGGGGCGGTGTGAGGAAGCGGAGAGGTCCCTCCAGTGGGGTTTTGGGCGGTCAGTGGCGTTGGAGTGGTGTGGACCAGCTATTTGGCGGTGCAGGGTGTGTGCCAGTTCGTGGGATTTGATCAGCTGTGTGGGTTTTTTCTCTCACCCGGGATCACGTCATAATGCGGCCACTGACATCAGTCTGATCTACGGAGCCTAGCAGACCAAATCCGAGAGAGCCATGGTCCCAGGCAAGACAGAACATTGGAGGTGAGAATTATTATATAGGATTGGCTTTGAAAGGCAGTGTGACATGAAGAGCACATATGAGATAAGTGGTCATTTAAAATATTTTTGCTAAACACAAGGGAGCACTAAATTATTTAAAAATAACAAAAACAAATTGTGTTTTAATACTTGTGGTGGTGTATTGAGATTGCCCAATGAAAGAGAAAATAATATACATTCACTTTTAACTGTCTGTTATTAGAGATGCTGTATGAGTGATTATGAGGCATATTTTCAAAGCACTTTGGGAGGCTAAGTTCCATAGGTTTCTATGGAACTTTGGGAGGCTAAGTGCTTTGAAAATAAGCGCCTTAATGTTCTAAGCCTTTTTTTATTCATTTATTTAAATATTGTCATATGGATCATTTAAGTTAATACATTAGCAAGTATTATTGCTGGTATTGCAAGTGTCCAGTCTTATAGGAACATTTTGATAGTTGATATGATTTTTAGTGTTATCTTTATAGAATACACTCTCCCTTCACCTTCACTTGGGCAATAACTTTAATAAATTTATAGCAGATTTGAAAACATTCCTGCAAAAATAGTATATGTAAATTGCTTTAACTGTATCTACAGAAAGATGGTATATCATGTGTGGAATAAAATAAACATAAACATAGAGGTTTTCCCCAACTAACATATCCTTTTTTGTCGCCTTTTTGCTGCTGACCAGGATTGTGGTGAAGGGCTGTATGCTGGTTCTGCTATAAATTGCATATTTCCTCTATTCTTAACTGTCCTGACAAAGGTTTTCTTGTCCTCCTATGATAAAGTAGAATTTTGTTTCTCTTTTCAATTTTTAAATATTCTATTAATTTTTAAATACTTTATTGTAAACCACCCAGAAAGGCTCCCTCAAGGGTGGTATATCATATTTTAATTAAACTTGAAACTTTTTTGTCACCATGCCCATTGTTCTAGGACAGTAAAATACCAGTTTATATGAAATGAAACTCACCTTGAGCTCAGATTGCGAAAGGTGAATTATGTAATCCATTGACTATTCAGAGAGAACAATGTGTTTTTATTGTCTTCATTCATTGTGCAATACAATTCAAGATTAAAATACTGTTCATTCAACCAGATGATACTGAAGAAAATTAGTATTCCTGAAAAGGTGTTTTTTTGGATATAGAAAATGTATTTATTTCTTAATAATTCCATCTGAATGCAAAGAGAGACTGCGAGGATCATTTTCAAAGCACTTAGACTTATAAAGTTCCATAGGTTACTATGAGGTGTATTTTCAAAGCACTTAGACTTAAAAGTTCCATAGTAACCTATGGAACTTTGTAAGTCTAAGGGGTCCTTTTACTAAGGAGCATTAGTGTTTTTAGTGTGCGCTAAAAATTAGCATGCGCTAAACGCTAGAGACACCCATAGGAATATATGGGTGTCTCTAGCGTTTAGCACACACTAGAACTTATAAAAGACCCCCCTGAATGCTTTGAAAATGAGCCTCCAAATGTCTTTTCCCCAAAAACTGTCTCTACTGCTCTGATTCTGTTCAATATATTTGTGAGTGACATTGCCGAAGGGTTAGAAGGTAAAGTTTGGCTATTTGCGGATGATACTAAGATCTGTAATAGAGTGGACACCCGGGAGGGAGTGGAAAACATGAAAAAGGATCTGAGGAAGCTAGAAGAATGGTCTAAGGTTTGGCAATTAAAATTCAACACGAAGAAATGCAAAGTGATGCACTTAGGGAATAGAAATCCTCGGGAGACGTATGTGTTAGGCGGGGAGAGTCTGATAGGAACGGACGGGGAGAGGGATCTTGGGGTGATAGTATCTGAGGATCTGAAGGCGACGAAACATTTCTTGAGGACACAGTGGCTGTAGCTAGAAGGTTGTTAGGCTGTATAGAGAGAGGTGTGACAAGCAGAAGAAAGGGGGTGTTGATGCCCCTGTATAAGTTGTTGGTGAGGCCCCATCTGGAGTATTGTGTTCAGTTTTGGAGGCCGCACCTTGCGAAGGATGTAAAAAGAATTGAAGCGGTGCAAAGAAAAGCTATGAGAATAGTATGGGATTTGCGTTAACAAGACGTATGTTGAGAGACTTGATGACCTGAACATGTATACTCTGGAAGAAAGGAGAAACAGGGGTGATATGATACAGACGTTCAAATATTTGAAAAGTATGAATCCGCAAATGAACCTTTTCCAGAGATGCGAAGGAGGTAGAACGAGAGGACATGAAATGAGATTGAAGGGGGGCAGACTCAAGAAAAATGTCAGGAAGTATTTTTTCATGGAGAGAGTAGTGGATGCTTGGAATGCCCTCCCGCGGGAAGTGGTGGAAATGAAAACGGTAACAGAATTCAAGCATGCGTGGGATACACATAAGGGAATCCTGTTCAGAAGGAATAGATCCTAAGGAGCTTAGCCGAGATTGGGTGGCACAGCCGGTGGCGGCAGGTGGGGATAGTGCTGGACAGACTTATACGGTCAGTGCCAGAGCCGGTGGTGGGAGGCGGGGCTGGTGGTTGGGAGGCGGGGATAGTGCTGGGCAGACTTACACGGTCTGTGCCCTGAAAAGGACAGGTATAAATCAAGGTAAGGTATACACAAAAAGTAGCACATATGAGTTTATCTTGTTGGGCAGACTGGATGGACCATACAGGTCTTTTTCTGCCGTCATCTACTATGTTACTGCCCTTACACAGCAGAAATTGGTTTTGTGCATGGTGCTCTGGGGAAAATGGTCCCATTGCTGTTGAGGGTGAAGGAATGCGTCTTCATTCAGTAGAGCCTCACTGTTACCTCCAGGTCAAGCTCTTTGAGCAGGGACTGTCTCTCTTTGTTAAATTGTACAGCGCTGCGTAACCCTAGTAGCGCTCTAGAAATGTTAAGTAGTAGTAGTAGGTCAACAGTTTCTACTGCTGCAGGGAATCATCCAGGGTCTGATGGTATCACTGGTGCAAGATGATGATGCAGTGGCCAAAGGACCCATGCTGGTTCCCCCTGCAAGAGATATCATTCAATAAAGGAGAAAAATTTAGATTTGAGGTAAGAGAAGCAGGCAGTTTCCAAGTTCTTAGACGGCGTAGGGACATAAATACTAGCTCTGTGGGTGGTTTGGGTTCTCGAGCACCTCCAATATTTTCTCTTCTCTTTCCTATATGAGGACCTAAGACATTCATACCAAAGAGCCAGGGGAAGGGAGGCAAAGAATTTATTCTGTCGCCTACACTGTGCTCCCACCTCCCTTCCAGCCTAGTTATTTATTTTTTAGATTGAACTGAAGTATATTCATTCAAAATGGTTTGCAGGCATAAAAAGACAATAAGCTAAAATAAGAATCAAGAATTAGAAAAAAAAAAAAGAGAATCATACAACAATAAATCCTAAATTTCAAAAATCATGAATCTAAAACAATCAAAACTAATATTTGAATCAAAGCAAAGAGGGCTAGATTCAGTAAATAGTGCTCAAAATTCAGCACCAGAAAAAAATCGGTGCTAATCGCAATCCTATAAAGGGCTTGCACCCTTTATAGAATCATGCTTAGCGCCAATTCCTTCGCCTAACTTTAGGTGCCAGACTTATGCTTAACCCTCCATTGCCCCATGTAAGCCACATTGAGCCTGCCATGAGTGGGAAAGTGGGGGGTACAAATGTAACAAAAATAAAAAAAATGCCTGCTGAAACCTGTGTAAATGCTCGTGCCCAAGTTAGGCGCACTGAGGCAGTATTCTATAATTACGCATACAACTTCTCAGAATGCCCCCTTTTGAATTATGTGCTAGTAGAGTTAGGGACCATGCATATATTGGTTGCTAAAATCAAGAAATTGGTCGTTAGCACCCAATTATTTATTTATGCATTCTTGTATCCCACTATTATACAAAAAGAAGTTTTGTTTCAAAGTGGCTTACAATTTACATTTGGTGGAGTTACAATAGTGTTGTGTACTGTGGATTGGGCACTTATAGTTCATGTTGTTTTTCAGAGAGTTTTAGGTTTGAAGAAGAAAAGGTAATGATTCAGCTTTTGTATTCAGTTGTAGAGTTTTGGTCATGTAGTTTTTGAAGAGATAGATTTGAAAGGAGGGCGACGATATCTTTGTGATTAGCTGTAGAAGTTTTTGAAGAGGTAGGTTTTCATTTCTTTTCTGAACTGGAGGAGATATGTGATGCTTCTTATGGTTTTTGGTATCGAGTTCCACCATTTGGAACCCAGGTAGCTAAATCCTACTGTGTAGATAGTTTTGTAGATAGTGTTTTTACAGTTGGATAGATGTAGGAGTAGGTAGTTTCTGTTTACTGGGCTGGTGTTTCTTGAGGATAGTTTAATCATGATAAGCATATATTTGGGTGCCATTCCAAATAGTATCTTGAAGATTATTAATCGTTAAGGGCTTGTTACTCAATTAATATGCACATGTAAAGCTGGGCAACATATATAAAATCTGGGGGTAAAACTTCAGTTAGGAAAGTAGGGGTGGGGAAGAAAAATCTTCAATTTCTTACCAAATGACATCAAATTAGTTTCTGTTTTTAATTCAGTTGGCAGTTAATTCCGGTATTTGGGGCCCATGACACTAAAGGTTTTTAAACTCTTTCTACTTACTTAAAACTATCCATACCTGGTTATTTCAAAAAAATAATCTTATGATCATCTCAATAAACACTTATGTACATTGGATTGGCTGGCTATGTTTGACCAATGGGCTGCAGGCAGAGGAGGGAGCTGCAACAGCCTAGGATACACACACATCCTACCTGTAGCTGCCATTGGGAAGTGGAAGAATAGCTTATAGATACTGGGAAGGGGAAAAAGTACGGAAGGGCTGCCTAGGAGAAGAAAAGAGGGGTTAAGAAGGGGTAAAGGAAATGAAATAGGTTGCTGTCTGGGAGAGAGAGAATGCTATTGTGAAGTAGGGGCGTAGCCAGACACCCAATTTTGGGTGGGCCTGGGCCCAAGATGGGTGGGCAGAAGAACCCCACCCCATCCCATAGGTGATTTGGTCTCGCCTCTCACCTGCATGCCATATGGTCTCTCAAATATCCCTCCTGTCCTGCACACCTTTTAAATTTCAGATTTTCAGTGAGGAGCAACTAATACACACTACTCATGTAGGCCCCACAACCTTCCCACTGATGCAGCTTCCTGTTTCCGCATAGGCGGGAATATGTCAGAGGGAAGGCTGTGGGGCTGGTGTAAGCAGTATGTATCAGTCGCTGCTTCCTGCAGGCGAAGATCTGCTATTTATAAGGTATGCAGGAGGGACAGTTGTTGGGAGTTTTCAGCTTGGGAATCTCTGCCGGACACATCATAGGTGTGCTGCTACTGGTGGGCCTGAGCTGAAAGTGCGTGGGCCTGTGCCCACCCAAGCCTACCCTTGGATACGCCACTGTTGTGAAGAGGATGAGAGGCTTGGGTGTTGAGGGCAGATAGCGGAAGTGGAGCTATGGGAAAGGAAGAGAGGACAGGGCTATGATGGGAAAAGGGATCTGGAAGGAAGAGACATGATCTGAGTGAGAGGAAGGAGGACTGAGAGAGGGGACAGGATTAGAAAGAGATGAACATGATTGGGGGAGGAGCTGTGTGGGATTAGAAAAAAGATAGGTAAGGAAAAGGTTGTAAGAGGAAAGAGGGGCTAGCTTGGAGAGGAGACATGAAGGTGAAAAAAGGGAGAGAAAGCGGCAGGAAAGGGAAGGAATTGGCAGGAGTGGGGTGAGACTCAAAAGATGTGAGTACAGATAAATTGTGGAAAGACAAGGTATGGAGAGAGATACATGAAGAAATGAGAAATTATATAGAAAAGAGAGGAAGAAAGAAAAATAATTCTTGAGAGAGAGAATGTGAAGACCGAAGAAACTTAAGAGAAGAACAAGAGGAGACAAAAGACCAAAGTTAGACTTCAGGCACAAAGGTTAGAAAATTGTTCAAATTTAGCAAAGATTTTTTTGCTAGATGGGTTGGGTCAAGAGTATGGGTAGCTGTTATTCTGCCCTTTTCTTTCAGCTCTGCAGCAGGGCTGTAGCAAGGTATGTGTATTCAATGCGATAATGTGTATTAAGTTGACCATCCCTAGTCATTTTGAAAAGTTGGCTCCTATGACTGGGATTGGTGCTAGTATTCTGTGCTGCTGGAGTGGCAACAACAGTTATTAAGCCCTTGTTGTCCCTTACTAAACCATCTATGAGTACCATGGACAATGTGGGGCAACTTCTCAAAAGATCACCAAAATTTATGCACCAGGATCACATGCACTAAGTGCAAATTGTATAACAGCAGTTGTGAATGCAACTACCATTACAGAATACTAGTGTAAGTTTGCATTTATGTGACTAACTTTAGGCACAAACACTCAGCGCCAGCTCAATGGCTGATGGTAAGTGTTTGCATCTAACTATAGGCAGTTAGGTGTGAAAATAATATTCTCTAAGCCTCCTGCCTAACTGCCTGACATGCCCCCAGCCCATCCATGTCTCTCCCAGGTCCATGCACCCTTGAAGTTGCGTACTCTGGAATTTGAGCACACAACTTATAGAACAGTGACTAAGAGCAATTATGTCTATAGCTGCTAATTGATGCCAATTTCACCAGTTAAAGCCAAGTATAGCCAATAATCAGCAGTGAACTTCAGTTAACAGCCAATTAAATTATGTGTGCAACTGACCTCATACTATAACTTGCATGCACAAATTTGTGCTGTAGTCAGAAATTTAAGCACACAGATTTATAGAATTAGGGGGTGGGTGGACTGTCTTAGGCCTGAGGCTTTAATTTCTGAAATTAGTTCTTTGGTGCAATCTATTAACCTTTTTATTATGAGCCAGTACTTTAAAAGAGAAGAATTTAGAGATGGGCTTTCCTCCTTGGTGATTAAGGGGAGTGGAAAGGAGTGAATATAACATTAATCCAAGATAAAGACCTGCTGCTCAGGAAAGTGGAGCAATTGTAGGATTTTTCAAGACTTTTAGGGCCCCTTTTACCAAGCTGCAGCAAAAGGGGGCCTGTGCTGGTGTTGGCATGTGTTTTTGATGCATGCCAAGGCTATCTTTTACTGCAGCGGGTAAAAGGATAGGCCTTTCTTTTCTGCAGGAAATGGTCATGCAGCAAGTAAAGCACTTGCTGTGTGGCCATTTCGGAGGGGAGCCCTTACTGCCACCCACTGAGGTGTTGGTAAGGGCTCCTGAGCTAACCCGGTGGTAACCGAGCAGCTTACAGCACTGCTCAATTACCACCTGGCACACACTGGTGCTACAAAAATAACTACATTTTTGTAGCGCCAGATATGATGGCATGCTGGGGGTGGGAAATACCACCAAGCTGATGTAGTAGCCCATCAGTACTTCCTTTTTAGCGAGCGGTAAACACGCAATGGGCTTACCGCCACTTTGTAAAAGGGGCCCTTAACCTTTGCTTGTTGAATTTTCCATAAGTTTTGGATGTTCATCAAGAGAGGTAGTTGTCTTTTGGACATTTTGAATATTCCACTTGCTCCTATACCTCCAGTGTTTAATCTGCTATTTGGTAGGTCGGATGAAGTTGTAAAGCCTAGGGGAGAGTAGAGCAGCTCAGTTGGTTTGTTAGTTTGGATATCTTAGGTTATTGTTGAGTTCTTCCTAGCAGGAACTGCCTTGTTTCATTTGTTATTCACATTTACTTTCATAATGCTCAGTCTCCATTTGGGGGACAAAGGATTTGGATATTTTCAGATCTTTTCAGATCTACACAAGAAAGGAGAAAACTGTTTCTTACATTGCATCAGGAAATTGGTGCAGTGTTTTACTTATGTTTTGTTTGTAAGTGCATTGTAAAATTTTGTGATGTTAAATACATTTTTCTTCACACCTTGACTGCTTAGGTTTTTCTTGGACTCTAAAAAGCTTTCTGATATTAGACCTGCCTAAGGAATGATTAGTGATTTGTCATGGTTGCCATGCTCCCAGACTCATCCCTCGCCACCGCAGTTTCTGCATTGAGTCACATGGCGGAGGGGCCACAACTCAGTCATGCTGTTGCCAGCAGTGGGCCCCATGATGGCAAGATCCAAGGCACGCATGCACCTCTTGCACACTTCTTGAGGACACAGTGGCAAGCACCGCTGGATGATGTCACAATGGGGCTCCTATTCTGACAGTCTCGGCCATACCTCTTCGCTTTCGCGTCACTAACTCCAGGTCCTATCAAGCATCAGCCAAGCGCTAGGTCCTGCCAAGCTTCAGCCAAGCTCCGGTTCCTGCCAAGCTTCAGCCAAGTTCCAGGTCCCGCCAAGCTCCAGCAAAGCTCTGGTTCCTTCCAAGCTTCAGATAAGCCAGGAGTTTTCAACCCAGTCTTCAGGGCACACCCAGCCTGTTGGGGTTTTCAGTACATCCCTATTGAATTCAGTGAGGATATCCTGAAAACCACAACTGTGCCCCAAGAACTGGGTTGGAAACCTCTGAGCTAAGCTCTGGTTCTTGCCAAGCTTCAGCCAAGCTCTATCCAAGCTCTAGATCCTGGCTTCTGCCAAGTTCCAGTCAAGCTCCAGTTCCTGCCAAGCTCCAGTCAAGCTCCGGTTCCTGCCAAGCTTCAGCCAAGCTCCAGGTCCTGCTAAGTTTTAGCCAAGTTCAGGTTCCTGCCAAGCTCCAGCCAAGCTCTAGATCCTTGCAAGCTTCTGTCAAGCTTCAGCCAAGCTCCAGATCCCACCAAGTTCCAGTCAAGCTCCAGATCCTGCCAAGCTCCAGTCAAGCTCCGGTTCCTGCTAAGCTGCAGCGAAGCTCCAGGTCCTCCTAAGTTTCAGCCAAGCTCCGGTTCCTGCCAAGCTTCAGACAAGCTCCAGTCAAGCTCTGGTTCTTGCCAAGTTTCAGCCAAGCTCCAGGTCCTGCCAAACTTCAGCCAAGCTCCAGGTCCTGCCAAACTTCAGCCAAGCTCCAGGTCCTGCCAAGCTCCAGCCAAGCTCCGGTTCTTGCCAAGTTTCAAGCTCCAGTCAAGCTACAATTCCTGCCAAGCTTCAGCCAAGCCCAGGTCCAGTCAAGCGCTAGCCAAACTTTGATTTCTGCCAAGCTCCTGCCTAGCTCCAAGTTTCACCTAGTTCCACTCACCTAGTTCCACTCTGTCCCTGTTCCATCCCCACCTTTGGAGGCTTGTCCACTGTGAAAAAATCCCGGCTTCTGGGCCTATCCCCTGGACTGTCCAAGGGCTCACACCCAGGACAATTACAGTACACAAAAGCCATGAGCTCAACAGAGTCACCCGCCTTACAATTACTTCAGCAAATGGCCATTCAGCTTCAACAACTGTCTGGGGTCACACAGGAGTTGACTCAATATATAGACAACCTGCAGAATTTGGGTGGATCACCACTCCTAGCCCCATCAATTCCTAGTGCTCCAACTCCGGATAGATGTTTTTTTGTTGAGATCGATGCCTTCTCCATAGGGGCCAGTGCCATCATTTTTAGTCTGATCCTAGTGGCAAGTAACTCCCATAAGCCCATAGGTGCCAACTGTTCAAAATTATTGGGGGTGCTAAGCCCAATGGAAATAACTCCTCTCTGGACACTTACAAGGCATTTTCTCAATATTGGGGGTGCTCAAGCACCCACAGCACCCACAGAGTCGGCTCCTATGCATGAGCCTTCTTCTTAAGGAAGTTCTCATTCACTGAGAAGAACTATAGTGTCGGAAACCAGGAACTTCTAGCCATAAAAATGGCCTTGGAGGAATGGTGGCACTTACTCAAGGGGGCCAAGCACCATTTCACTATCTTCACCGATCACAAGAATTTTTTATATCTTCAGAAAGCACGTTGCCTCAATCCTCGACAAGCCAGTTGGTCCCTGCTTTTCTCCTGCTTCAGTTTCCAGATGCGGTTCCAGCCCACAGAGAATTGCAAGGTGGATGCTCTGTCTCATTCCATTGAATCATCCGAGGAGGCAGGGGACCTGCAGTATGTTGTTGACCTGGCCAAGATCCAGACCACCACCATCGTACCCAAAAGGTTTCAGGGCACAGTCCTTAAATGGGGCCATGACATAAAGATTGCAGGACAACGCAGGATTTGGGGAACCACTGAACTGATATCCCACTTGTATTGGTGGCCCACCATGAAGGGAGACGTATGAGATTACATCTCGGCCTGCCCGGTATATGCCTGCCAGAAACCTTCCCGTGCCTGACTATGGGCCTTCTGCAACTGCTCCCTTTACCACAAAGACCTTGGAAACACATTTCTATGGATTTCATCACAGATCTTCCACTTTTGGATGGATTCTCCATCATCTGAGTGTGGTGGTGGACTGTCTTTCAAAAATGGCTTACTTCATTCCTCGCCCCACAGTACCATCAGCTCCTGTCCTGGCTCGATGCTTCCTGAAGGAGATATTTCAATTTCACTGGCTGCCTGACTGTATCATCTCTGACCAAGAGACCCAATTCACCTCTAACTCTGATGAAGTCTAAACTGTACCCTACAGGTTCAACTAAAGTTTTTGTCAAGATATCACCCACAGAGTAATGGACAAACCAAAAGGGTGAACCAAATCCTGAAAGCCTTCCTACGTGCCCGTGTCTCTTCAGCACACAATGACTGGGCTCAACTACTTCCCTGGGTGGAATTCTGCCAGAATAATCATGTCAGTGAGACTACCAGAGCATCTCCCTTCTGGATTGTATATGGACAACATCCTCAGCTACCTATGTCTCTACCAACTGATCCCAAATTCCCTGCAGTCATTTAGACCATCCAATCCCTCACACAGCTCTGGAAAGCCATGCAAAAATTCTTGGCCCAAACCGCCTGAAGGTACAAAAAATAGACCGATTGACATAGGCATCCCACCCCTCACTTCCTCATTGGAGACCTGGTATGGTTATCCACTCAGAATTTGTGCCTCAGAAGACCCTCAATCTAGTTTGTGCCCCAATTTATCGGACCCTACCCAGTGATCCGGCAGGTAGGGCCTGTTACCTACTAACTGAAACTTCCAGCTACTCTATGGATCCACAGCACCATGCATGTATCCCTACTGAAGTCCCTGGTCTTATGGAAGACAATTGGGATCCCTTCTGATCCATACCCCTTGACATGGATTCTGATAGAGAATTTGAAGTCTAGGACATCCCTAGACTCCCATAGGGTTTGTGATTGCTTATAATACCTCATTGCCTGGAAGGGCTATGGATCAGAGGAGAACTCCTAGGAGCCAGCAGGCCAGGTCCATGTGCCAGCCCTGCTCCACCACTTTCATCACTGTCACTCTGGGAAACCTGGACCTCCCATGGGGACCACGGAAGCTTTAAGGGGGAGGTGCTGTCACGGTCGCTATACTCCCAGACTCACTCCTAGCCACCGCCATTTCCGCAGTGGGTCCTGAAGCAGGGGGCCACAACTCCATCGTGCTGTCACTAGTGGTGGGCCCCTTGATGGCAGGACCCAAAGCATGCATGCGTCTCTTGCGCACTTGTTGAGGATACACAGCGGCAGGCACCACTGGATGATGTCCCAATGGGGTTCCTATTTCTGACAATCTTGGTCATACTTCTTCACTTTCACGTTGCTAGCCCCAGATCCTGCCAATATTCAGACAAGCTCCAGTTCCTGTCAATCTTCAATCAAGCTCCAGGTCCTGCCAAGCTCCAGTTTCTGCCAAGCTTCAGCCAAGCTCTGGTTCTTGCTAAGTTCCAGGTCCCACCAAACTCCAGATCTTGCCAAGTTTCAGCCAAGATCCAGGTCCCGTCAAGTTCCAGCCAAGCTCTGGTTCCTGCCAAGCTTCAGCCAAGCCCAGGTCCTGCCAAGTGCCAACCAAGTTCCTGTCCAACTCCAGGTCTTGCCTATTTCCACTCCAACCCCATTCCACCCCTGCCATTGGTGACTCTTCCGCTACTGGTGGGAAAAGCCCGACTTCTGGACCAACCCTCTCGACGGTCCAAGGGCTCACACCCGGGACTGTTACATTGATATCCTGGATGTTATCTCATTGGCCATTTATTGGCTCATGTGATCTGGCCTTTGAAATTTTCATTCTTGCTTCCTTTTAAATTGGAAAATAAATTGGATATGGCTGAGAGAGAATGTGTTTCTATGTAATTGTTGCTGCAACTTGAGAGTTGTGGTGGTTTTGAAACTGCACAAATTAAAAATAAAGTCTTGGTAATTTTTTTAAAATCTTGCATACAGCTTAGATTTTATTTAATAACATTTATTCTTTGCTGGGTAATTTTTAAAGGCATTGTCACAGGCAGAAAAACTGCTTCTTCTAAAGCATTCATGGGGGTGGGGGTTTGTTCTATTAAAACCCCCTTTCAAGTCCCTTATCACAGTAATTGTTGGAATAATCTTCAACTGAAGAACACCCAGCAATTTTAGGCCTCTAATTAATGTGTGCAAAGAAAGATAAAAGGTCTCCACAGGTGGTCAAAACCAAAACAAAGCAGCGGTGACAATCAGGAGAAGGACACTGTTCCAAAATAGAATGGCTTCATTCCAATCCAGATGCTGAACAAACATGTGGTGACCCAACACGGCCATGTTTCAGCTTAAAAGCCTGTCTCAGGGCTCAGAACTGATTGTATGCAGCTAAAGATATTCAGCACATCCAGCATAGTGATATTCTGAATGTTTACAGGCTTTTCTATTGAAATGTCATTTGGAGTCTACCAGTGAAATAAGTGAGTTTATATTGAATAATCCATTAGACATCCAGCTTGGATATCTTTTGCTGTATGTAATGAGTTCTGACCCCTGAGGCAATTTTTTAGACAAAACGTGGCCGCTTCAGGTTACCACACTTTTGTCCAGCATCTGGATTGGAATAAAGCCATTCTGTTTTGAAACACCTATGTTTTCAGCGTCCTTCACCTGGTTGTCACGGTCACCTCTGCTTTGTTTTTGGTTTTGGCCTCTAAATTCAGCCATTCCATTAGATATTGTCATGACACAATGACAGAAGGCTCTGTAATAACTGATTGAAGAATCAAGTCCAGATCGTGCACATGGCAGTGCTGGACCATAATTTCTCATTTTAATTGTAATTTGAGTGGGGTTGAAATCCAGCAAGTTACAAAGACATTGTTTAATACCTGGTTACATTATGCTACATACTATATTCAGAAATGTGATCTTAAAAGCATTCTCTGAATCTTTTAATGTGCTTGCAGCTACCAGCCATTAACACAGAGATTGCCCAAGGTAGTCACTCAGATTCTCAGCAACATTCCAGCCAGATTCATGGATGTAGAAGCCGTGGTTATTGGCAAGAATCAACTGAAGCTCTTGAACTTGACGCCTTCAGGTAATTATTTCCATGTAATATTAAATGCAAAGAAACCTTTGTGAATGGTTTACCATATTTTCAGTACTGAAAAAGGTGGCATATGAAAACTTGGTGGAAGACTGTCAATTCTCATGATTTTTCTAAGTGATTATCCAGTAGAGATGTGCACTTGTTAGCGTGGCATAAAAATGTAGATGGTAATTCTATAAGTGAGCACCTAATTGCAGGCATCTTGATGTGTGCCCAGAATAAGTTGCATATGCCCTTGTCACATTTAGGCACCCATGGTTTCCACCAGGTCTGTGACTGATATAACTGCAGGTTCCTAAATATAAGGCATACTGGTTTTGGGTTATGCTAGTGTTCTATAACCAAATCTGGGTTATATTTTTCTATATTCTTTTACAACTCTTTATGTAATTATTTGTTCATTGTTTTTATTTACATATGTTATATTTTTATGTAGACTGCTGATGTAGGCCAATTAGTTTAAACATGGCCCATGTTGAGTCATTTTAATTGTCTGGAAGATACCAATTAAAGGACCTTTGTGCATTATTGATTGTTCTGTTGTCACCTCCACTGTTTTTGTGATGTATTGCAACATGTAGAGTTGTGTTCTTCAGTTTCTTTTGCGTACTTTGCAAAACGCCTTTTTAAAATCCAGATACACAATCCAGCTTATAATCGAAAGAGAAAAACGCCTATATTGTGACCCAAATCGGGAGATGGGCGTCTTTCTCCCGTGGGCGCCCAAATCGGTATAATCGAAAGCCGATTTTGGGAGTTTCCAACTGCAATCCGTCATGGAAATGGGTAAAGTTGATGGGGGCGTGTTGGAGGCATGGTGAAGGCGGAACTGGGGCGTGGTTATTGGCCGAGGAGAGATGGGCGTCTTTAGCTGATAATCGAAAAAAAAGGCGTTTTTACCGCGATTTTGGGTCACTTTTTTTGGACCTTTTTTTTTCACAAACAGGTCCCAAAAAAGTGCCCCAACTGACCAGATGACCACTAGAGGGAATCGGGGATGACCTCCTCGGACTCCCCCAGTAGTCACTCAGATGGTCACTAACCCCCTCCCACAAAAAAACCCACTTTACAAACTTTTTTTCCAGCCTCTATGCCAGCCTCAAATGCCGTACCTACCTCCATGACAGCAGAATGTGTTCTATCCTCTGACAGCCTTTCCCTGGTTCTGATGTGGCTCTCGGGTGAGTGTGACACCTTTTCTGTTAAGGGCACTGCAGAGTCACATCAGCAATGCATTGTGGTGAGTGTAGGGTATTGGGTTCCGTGATTCCACTAGCTTGTGGAATGCTCATGATGTTGGTAGTTGGTAGGCTCTACTCCCATGGTGCTTTTCCCTCTGCTTACTGTGTCAGAGTGTGCCCTGTTTTGTTTCCGGTAGTCCATGAGGTAGTGGACATTTTTGTAAGCCAGTTTTAGATCCCTTTCACGTGTTAGCCATGCTACAGAATTTAGTTCTTACCTTGAATGTGGCTGAAAGAGGGCATTGTACAGCATTCTGCCAGCTCTGACCTACTGCTCATCTCAGTACCAGGGAGACTTGTTGCCAGTGGGGCACAACCTTTGATCTGCAGTTAACTGTGAGTAAGCGTGCTTATTCCAATAAAGGACGTTTTCGGAGAGATTAGTCTTTAGGTGTCAACTGGTGTGCCAATGTTATATAGCAGCAACAAGTCCTAGAGGCCTGCGTGTATGCAGGTCCCTGGAGCACTTTTAGTGGGTACCGCAGTGCACTTCAGCCAGGCGGACCCAGGCCCATCCCCCCCTACCTGTAACACTTGTGCTGGGAAATGGGAGGTCTGCAAAACCCACTGTACCCACATGTAGGTGTCCCCTTCACCCCTAAGAGCTATGGTAGTGTTGTACATTTGTGGGTAGTGGGTTTTGGGGGAGGGGGGTTGGGAGCTCAGCACCCGTGGTAAGGGAGTTATGCATGTGGGAGCTTTTTCTGAAATCCACTGCACTGACCTAGGGTGCCCAGTTGGTGTCATGGCATGTCAGGGGGGCGAGTGTACTACGAATCGTGGCCGCTCCCATGACCAAATGGCTTGGATTAGGACGTTTTTGAGCTGGGCATTTTTAGTTTCCATTATCGCCAAAAAAAACAAACGCCCAGCTCAAAAACGTCCATTTTTTTTGAAAATACGGTCTGTCCCGCCTCTTCACGTACCCGTTTTCGGACATAGAGGCCCTTGGAGATAGGCGTTTGCGTTCGATTATGCCCCTCCACATCAACTGGCTCACCTTTATCCACATGTTTATTCACCCCTTCAAAAAATGTAGCAGATTGGTGAGGCAAGATTTCCCTTGACTAAATCTATGTTGGCTTTGTCTTATTAATCCATGCTTATGTGTATGTTCAGTAATTTTGTTTTTTATAATAGTCTCTACCATTTTGCCCAGAGCTGTCATAAGGCTCGCCGGTCTATAATTTCCCAGGTTACCTCTGGAACCCTTTTTGAAAATTGGCATTATATTTTCCGCCCTCCAATCTTCCGGTAAAATACTTGATTTTAAAGATAAATGACATATTATTAACAATAGCTCTCTAAGTTCATTTTTTAGTTCTGTCAGTACTTTGCTATGTATACCATCTGGTTCTGGTGATTTGCTATGCTTTAATTTATCAAATTGTCCCATTACACCTTCTAGGTTTATAGAGATTTGTTTCAGTTCCTCTGATTCATCACCATTGAACACCAGTTTTGGTACTGGTATCTCCTCCACATCTTCTGCAGTGAAGACTGAAGCAAAGAATTCAGTCTCTCCACTATGGCCTTGTCTTCCTTGAGCACCCTTTTTAATTCTGTGTCATCTAGCAGTCCAGATGATCCTAATATAACTAAAAAAAAAAGTTTTTATTGTGTGTCTATGCCTCCAATGCAATCTTCTTTTCGTTGTCTCTCTTTGTCTTCCTTATCAGCACTTTGCACTTGACTTGCCATTCCTTATATGTTTACTATTATCTTCAGTTGGATCCTTCTTCCATTTTCTGAAGGATGTTCTTTTAAGTCTAATAGCTTCCTTCACCTCACTTTTTAACCATGCTGGCTGTCATTTGGCCTTCCTTCCACCATTTTAATAGGTGGAATGTATCTGGTCTAGGCTTCCATGATGGTATTTTTGAATAACATCCATGCATAATGTAAAGATTTGACCTTTGCAGCTGCTCCTTTTATTTTTACCATTCTCCTTTTTTTTATCATATTCTATTTTTTTGAAAGTTAAATGTTAACATATTGGATTTTCTCTTGTGTATTTACTCCAGTTATATCAAATCTGGCAGCAAAGATAGCAATTTTTTTTTATAAAGCAACAAAAATGTAAATAGATAGACAGGCTACTTTTTAAAAAGAGCTGGCTGTTAAGCAGGTTTTCAAACGAGCAAACTTAGGGGCCCTTTTACTAAGATGCGTAGGTGCCGTATGCGTGGCCAGGCAGTAATTTCATTTTTTACATGCCTACTATGCACGCCAGAAAATGTATTTTATTTTTTTGCGCAAGGCACTAACCAGGCGGTAATTGGCATTGTACGTGCACTGACAATTACTGCCCGGTTAAGATGTGTGACCTTACCGCTAAGTGAATGGGTGGCATTAAGGTTTCAGGCCCAAAATGGACGCGCTTGAATTTTCATTTTGCCGCACATCCATTTTCAGCCAAAAAGAAAGGCCTTTTTTGCAGGTGCGCTGAAAAATGGACCTGTGTGCGTGCAATACACACATCTACACCAGCGCAGGCCACTTTTCGGCGCACCTTAGTAAAAGGACCCCTTAAGCAGTTACATTCTTTTATGGTTAACCAAAGATAGAAAATAAAGCAATCTTTTTGTGAGCAACTAGTTTAAAGACACAGAGAATGAAGCAGTCATAACCATTTCAAACTTAAGTAGACTTATCCTTGGCAGAAGTTTTGCAGATATGCGTATGCTAAGATTCTAAACATGTATCAGTGTAGGGGAAAATTCTATAAATGTGTGCTATTCTATAAAGGCCCTTTACAGAATCTTACGCCTGCTGAAACCTGGTATAAATGCAGGTGTCCAAATTAAGCGTGCTGAAGCCCTATTCTATAACTATGAGGTCCTTTAACTAAGTTGCCATAAAGAGTGGCCTGCGGTAGTGTGGGTGCTTGTTTTTGATATGCGCTGGGCCATTTTTTATTTTTTACCATGTCTGGGGACAAAAGGCTTATTTCAATGGGGGCAGTAAATTGCAGTGTGCTTACACTTAAAAGTAGTGCATGGTTGTTTACTACTTGAGCCCTTATTGCCACCCATTGACCTAGCAGTAAGGGCTCATGCATTACACACATGGTACTCATGCAGCGCACGCCAATTTGGCCGCGCTGCCAGTTACCAGCAGAAACGCCCCTCATGGTGGAAAATAGAAAAATATTGTCTACCACAGGAAACAGCACACACTAACTTCAACATTACTGCTGTGTGGGCATGCTAACCAGGTGGTAGTGTCGATTTGGGATTCGCTACATGTGCAGTAGCCCTACTGCTGCTTTGTAAAAGGGCCCCTATCTGCGCTGTTGTTTGGAATACCCCTGACACACCTGTGGTCACACTCCCTTTTGAGTTACACACTAGTAGAGTTAGGTGCCATGCATTATAGAATACTAAGCAGCCAGATGTGTGCTTAAATCCTGCATAGTGCCCATTAACTTCAATAATTCGTTGTTGGCATATAATAATTGGTTGTTGGTATTTGAGGGTTTTTTAGTCGATGTACACCGCTTTGAGTGAATTCCTTAAAAAAGGAGCGAAATAAATCCAAATAAATACATTAATTTGTGCGCAAATCTGGATAATCTTAATAGAATAATTAGCCAATTGGCACCAATTGGCTTTTTAACAAACTATTATTGGCACTAATTGGAATTAATTAAGATGTACGCACATACATTTAGGCACTTGATCCACACATACATTTTACACGTGTCCTGAAAAAGGGGGAGCAGAAATGGGAGGGTCATGGGTGGTTTGGGGCAGATTGTGGGTTCCACACCTAAATTTAGGCGTGAGTATTTGCACTACGTTTCCCTTGGTGCAAATGGACGCACCTAAATTTAAGCGCAACCCATGGCACTTAAACACTATATTATAAACCACGCCTAACTTTAGGCATGGCTTATAGAATAATGCTTAAGCATTTTTTTGGTGCCAATTTATTAGGCACTATTTATAGAATTTACCCCTCTATGCTATGCAGTTAATGCAGAAATTAGCATATGCTAAGACAAGCCACCACAGTAACTGTTAGTGCATGCTAATTTCTGTGTTAATTGCTAAGGGCTCCTTTTACTAAGTGGTGATAAGCCTAACGTGGGCTTACTGCTCGCTAAACAGGAAGTACCGCCGGGCTACCAAAGCAGCCTGGCGGTACTTCCCAACTCTACCACACCGTCATTTTCAGCACTACAAAAATATATTTATTTTTGTAAAACCAGAGTGTACTCGGCAGTAATCGGGTAGTGCCACAGACTGCCCGGTTACAGTCATGTTAGTGTGGGAGCCCTTACCGCCATCTCAATGGGTGGTGATAAGGGCTCCCCCGCGAAATGGCCGCACAGAAAGTGCTTTACTTGCCTCACAACCATTTTCTGCAGGAAAGCGAGACTTCCCTTTTACCTGCTTCAGTAAAACACGCACCAATGCCAGTGCAGGCCCCCTTTTGCCACAACTTGGTAAAAGGGGACCTTAATGCACTTTAGTAACCTAAAGGATCTCTAAGTTTTCTGTTCTTCAGTTGTGGCCATGCATTCACTTCCTTAATTTGCACGCAAGTACATATTGATTTTTAAAATGTATGTATGATTTAGCTGATGCCTTTATCAGTTGCAGCTCAAGGCAAGTTACATTTAGGTACACCAGGTATTTTTCTGCCCCTGGAGAGCTAGCAGTCTTTTTATTTATTTATTTATTGAATTTTTAAATACAATTCCAAAACAAACTTTGTCAAGAAATATGCGAAATCTTTTAAGGAAACCAATACTTATGGGAACAGTCTAATGGGTCATTTTACTAAAGTGCGCTAATGGATTTAGCATTTGCTAATAAATTAGTGTGTGTTAAGTGACATGCAGCCCATAGGAATACAACGGGCTGTTTGGCATTTAGTGTATACTAAATCCATTAGCAGTGCAGCACACCTTAGTAAAAAGATCCCTAAGTTTGGGCCTGAGGCAATGGAGGGTTGAGTGGCTTGCTCAAAGTCGCAAGGAACCGCAATGGGATTGAAGTATGCATCCCTGGTTTCAGCCCTCTGCTCTAACCATTAGGCTGCTACTCTGTGATTTTTTTCCCCGTATTTTCTCCAGATAAAAAAATAATTGACATTGAAAATAAAGTTTTATCTATCCATAAACGTGACAAACTTAGATCTCTAGTCATAAATGAATGGAATGGCAGCTGCAGTTTCAAAAGCCACTGACTTTTAATATTGATCATAATTGTTTGGTCTATAGGCTGTTACATGACATCATGTTATTTCTATACAAGAAAAGTGTTTAATGCAGGAAAGAATACACTCCATCCCTCTTTGTGTATTTTGCATTTGCATAGAATTTATTTAAATTTCTTACCTTTATGTATTTTGTTATTTCCTTTCATTCTAGTGTAAACTACAACAATGAAAGGAATTTTAGCAAGCACCCCCAACACAAGCTATTTCTGGAAATATTTACAGCTCTGGTGAAGAACAGACTTGCCTGCAGGTAAGAACAGCTTTCCTAGGGTATAGGAAGGAAAAACCTCAGAAATGTTGTTGCTGTCTTTCTTTGCCAACTCTACGGCATTTTCAGACTGAAGTAAAGAGCTACATATAGGTATATTAGAAATTTAAAAATCTTGTAGAAATACAAAGAGTTGGATTTCATTAACAAAAATGGCATTGGAATAAAAGGAAAGGGAAAGAGGTTGAGGTTTGATAGACTGCCTTTCCGTGGTTGCAATCAAAGCGGTTTACATATTATATACAGGTATTTATTTTGTACCTGGGGCAATGGAGGGTTAAGTGACTTGCTCAAAGACGCAAGGAGATGGTATAGGTCTAAGATAAAAATATAATAGTCAGAAATATTGAGGGCATTTTTGATATGATGTCTAAATCTGAGTGTGGACATTTTGAGGAAAACATCCAAAAATCTAGTAGGGAACATGGTCATTTTCAAACTAAAAAAAAGTCCAACATTTTGTTTTGAAAATGGCCGTTTGCTAGATGTTTATGTGCTCAGTGTGTCTATCTTTTAGGAGCATTTTGAAGGAAACATCCAAGGGGAAAATGCACAAAAGCAAGCCATTGAGATGTATGGGGAGCCAGCATTCTTAGTAGACTGGCCACACAGACATCCCAGCAGAGCAGTGAGGCACCCTAGGGGGCGCTGCAGTGAACTTTACATAAAAGGTTCCAGCTACACAGTTCATTGTTACCCTCTTATATTGTATGGGGAACCCTTCAAAACCCACTAAAATCCTATTGTACCCAACTGTACACCAGTACAATAGCCCCTTTGTCTTCAGATGTCACCTATATGCCGGTACAGTAGGGTTTTGGTCAGTTTTAGAGGGCTCACACTTTCCACCACAAGTGTAACAGTTAGAGTGGTATATGGACTTGGGTCCCCTTCTGTATAGTGCACTGCACTGACCACCAGGCTACTCCAGAGACCTGCTTGCTGCTTTAATAGGACTAGCCATAATATCTGAAGCTCTCATAGAGGCTGGTATGTACTGTTTCTTTCACATGTTTGGGGGTAAGGGTGGGAAGGGGTCTTTGGCTCTCTCCAGTGATCATCTGGTCATTTAGGGCACTTTTTTGTGAATTAGTCATGATTGAAACAAGTCTAGACCAAAAAGTCTAACTTTTAGCCCTGTATGTTTTTGCTTTGTTCCGTTATAGAAGAAAAACATCAATGTTTTAGGAATGCCCAATTCCTGTCCCCATCATGCCCCCTTGTGATTTGCACACATTGCAGAAAAGAACGTCTCAAATCTGAATTTTGAAAATCGCAATTTGGATTTCCTAAAAACGTTTTCCTAAACGTCCAAATGCCTCTTTATGTCATTTTTGAGACATTTTTCTCTTTTGAAAATGGGCCCCATTATCTTCCTATACAGGATCAGAAATCCTGAATGAGGATTTTGAAAAAATAAGAGGAGGAGGTCAGGAATACAGCTGCCCTTTTAGTCTCTTTTCTCTTTCTACACAATAGGGAAGCTATTATGGGTAACCTTGGATTTGGTATGTGCATTAGGCAGGGCACACAAATATATTTTTATGGACTAGTTTGAGGACACAGCCAGGGCTAACAAAACTAGAAGACCGGCTGGCACACAATCCACACACTCAATAAACTTTTAGATGTTTGTTAATGTGGTTGCTGTATTTTTTAATGTGGATATATAACTCTAAAAATTCCAATAAAGATGGAACAATTACCCCCCAACCCAGTCAATAATTCAGTCCACACTGTTTAATGTGTTTCCAACTGTGAAGAGTTTACTGTAACTTGTATAGACAAACAATTGGAGTAATGTTCCACCAACTATGTACAATGCTTGTATATTCCAGGTAAAATAATAGTACAAATAACACTTAGTTTCTGTGTATTTTTCTTCCTGATGATTCTTCTCACTATCAGTCTTTAGAATAAAAGGTGCCCCATATTGTTCCAGCTGGAACTTATAATATCTCCACTCCATCGTACCTTGCTTGCTCCTCCTAGCAGTGGTGAAAGGTCTGGGTCCTGTACCTGACATTCCCTTGATCTGTCCAGCAGGCGTGCAAGCTCTTAGGCAGGTTCCTAGTCCTGGCTCTCCTAGGTTGTGACTATGCCAGTCAAACACCTGGTGGATAAGTTGATCCTGCAGCTAGGAGTTAACAATTATTCAAGTCCCCTTTGCTAGATGGTAAGGAAAGGCTATAGACTCTGGTTTTATGGTGCTCTGGGTAACAGAACCCAAAGACAAAGATACTCCCCTAGGCTGGGTATTTATTACGGTTCTAGTTTTCCTTCCAAGGGCTGTATCCTCCTTCCCTGTCCCTGCCCTTTTCTGGAAACAGCAGGGGTTAGGAAATGGTCAAAACTGCTTTATTCTGTTAGAGTGCTGAATGTACTGGTACAGCTGCACAGGCAGAACCTTAGTTGTCTCTATGTAATGCATTTATATTTCATGTCTCAACATTTTTCTTTTCTGAGAGAGAATTCAAATATTTCCTGATGTCTGTGGGTGGACTCAGAAGAGGAGAAAACAGTTTGCTTTTTTGCTAGATGTGTTTTAAGATTTCCTTGCCAATGTATCATCTGGATTGAAAACAAAGCTTTTTTTGTTTTTGAACCCTCTCAGTTAAGGTTTTTTTTTCTTTTTTTCTAAATGGGAGAGGAGTAGTAATTATTGTCTGTTAGCTGGTAGTATGGCCACTTATATTTCGGTTGAGGGTTTTACTTCATCTTCTTTCTTTTTAACTTGATCCAGCTTCTTATCTTAGTTCTTCTTGGGCCTCTTTAATTTAGTAGAAATACCTAGTTTATTTGAATGTAACTTGCTTTGAGCTATCACAGAAAAGGTGTAATCTAAAGTCTATTTATTAAAAAATAAAAACCACCAATAAGAAAAAATGGCAAATGGAAGAGAAAGGGGAGGATGTGGGCATATGAGGAAGGAGAAAAGAGGATCAGAAGGGCCATAGGTGAGACAGAGATCTACAAGGCTAGAAAGAGTTAATGGTCAGATTTAGGATTCAGAGGGAGTAACGGATAGATTGGATAGATGGTTGTATGTATGGGAGTGACAGGAGTGGGAAGGTTGGAATGAGGGTGATGGAAGAATAAAGAAAAACAAACAGAGAGGTGAGAGGCAACCCCTCCCCCTTAACCCCCTCCCCAAAAAAAACAATGCATGAGAAATATGAACTTAAGCTCTATGGTCACCTTCATCCAAATTGAAGCCTGCTAATACCAGGGCTGCATTACAAAGGGCCCAGAAGCTCAGTCCAAAAGCCTCAGCTACTCTCATGGAAGGGGAAGAAAGAACAAAATCCCTCCCACAATAAGTGGTTTTGTATTCAAAAATAACATTGACACATTAGACTCCTGGTACATTCCTAACAGAGAACATATTTTCCACATACATACATATTTCTTCTCTCTAAGTAGCAAGGTTAGTGATGCTCCTGAAACCACACAAATCAAGGATGCCGAACTAATCTCCGAGGCTAATTATTTTTAAGGAATATTCTTACACAGTAAGTGATATTCTACCTTCTACCTTCTATCTATCTATCTATCTATCTATCTATCTATCTATCTATCTATCTATCTATCTATCTATCTATCTATCTATCTATCTATCTATCTATCTATCTATCTATCTATCTATCTTTATGTGTGCTTGTGAAAGGGGGGGGAGGAGAAGGGTATAGGATATAGGATGACCAGTGATTGGGAGAAGAGTGTAGAACAAGATAAAATGACTCAGAGGACTGTTGAGAGAGATGACCAAAAGGGGTGAAAGTGAGAGAAACCAGAGGATGTAAAGAGAAGGCTACATAAGGGAGGGAGAAAGAAAGTAAATTAAAAACTGCAGAAAAAAGGAGTAGGATGGTGGTGAGGCAAGGAAAATTACTTAAGACAGAGAGGGGGAAGGACTGGAAGGGAGATGGGAGATTAAACTGTATGAGTAAAGGAAGGGTAGAAGGGGGGGGGGGGGGGGGGGGATAGAGACTGGAAGAAAGGTTGTGGAGATTGTATGAGGGTTGGGCACAGGAAATAAAATCAGAGGCAGGCATAGGAGACCAGTAGGAAGGAAGATGAGAGAAGAATAAATAAAGTGTGAGTAAGAGAAACCTTGAAAGTTCAAGAAAGCATAAAGGAAAGAAACAAAGAAGAAAAGAATGTATCCAGATGCACAGTACAAGTTTGCAATTGGTTATTTAAAATGTGAAAGATTAACAATGTTTGGCTTTTCTGCTTGTTGCATTTTTATTCATTTGGATTTCATTTACCACTTTTCATTGGTATAATGTAGAACTATACAGATTTATACAATTACATCATAGAATGGCATCAGACTCTTCAAGGCAATGCGACAAGGTTTTCTAAATCTTGTTACAACATTTACCACTGAGCAGCTACAGGAGACCTGGGACCATGACCATAATAACAGTTCTATTGTTTTGTTATCAGAAAGACTATTTTTTAAAAAAATGTTCTTTCTTTTACAGAGAGTGGGTTGACCGAGCACCATCAATACATTTTCTGAGAACCTTGATCTGCCTGAGGTTGTTAATGCGGGATCCATGTTATCAGGTTGTTTTTGTACATGTTTTCAACCTAAAACTAGAAAAAAGATTTAAAGTATTGATTTGGTAAAATAAGTCACTCTGTAAAAATGACACTGCAGAATCATCTGGCTATTTCCCTAGTACCCGTCATGCCAGATTTCTCATTGAATTAGCTGAAATAAGAATTTACTATTCTCAGCCACTAGTGACTGACCCCAGTGACTGAACATATGACAAATACCATAGGAGTCAACTTTTCAAAATGAGTGGGGGTGCTAAACTCAATGGAAATGACCTCTCTCTGGACACAGTCAAAGAGTTTGTTCAATATTCGGGGTGCCCATAGCACCCACCGAGCTGTCTCCTATGGACAATATAAAAGCAATTAAATTGAGCAGAGTACATGGGCCCTACAGATATTATCTGCAATTAGATTCCATGTTTCTATGGTGGCATGTAAAGAAAATGCTGAGGAGAACCAGGATGGTTTTATGCTAAGGAAGTAGCTTGCGGTAGAAATCAGCTGGCAGTAAATGCCAAGACACCCATAGGAATATAATGGGTGTCTCGGCGTTTACCGCCAGCTAATTTATACCGCAAGCTAAAGACACTACTGCAGCTTAGTAAAAGGCCCCCTATATGCCATCACATTAGGTGCCATTTTACAGAACAGCACATAGCTGGAAGAATGGCATTTACGTGCATATGTGTGCACATATGCATGAAGGGAAGCTCAGGAATGAAAGGGCATAAGATGGAGTTAGAAGGTGATAGATTTAGAAGTAATCTAAGGAAATACTTCTTTATGGAAACTATGGTGGATGCATGGAATGACTTCCTGGTAGAGATGGTACAGGCGAGGACTGTGTCTGAATTCAAGAAAGTGTGGGACAGGAATGTGGGATCTGTTAGGGGGGAGAGGAAGAGAGAGTAGGATCATATGGATGGGCAGACTGGATAGGCCGTATGGCCTGTATTTGCTGTCGTTTTCTCTATTTCTATGTATTCAGGTGCTCTCAGCAACTAAATCTTTGCATCCACCTTATGGATTTATCCCCATACAGGGAAGGTTTATACAGGGGTCTAGGTAGGAGACTATTTTCTAAAGGAAAGTAAGTGTCTTCTTTCCTTTATAGAATACTAGCATAACCAGGTATATAAGCACGGACACTTAGACCAGCCATAGAGCTGGTGAAATACTCATGCCTAAATTCCAGAGGTATAATGTGTATCTTACAGTAGTCTATAAGTTACGGAGTCCCGTTCTACTTCCCCTCTGTATATGTGCCTTTTGAAAATATTTGCTATCCAAGATCTGTGCATATTTACAGAATAGTACTATTTTGCCATGCATGTAAATATTAGCACCTATATTATAGAATTGCCCCATATATAGTGCCTGGATGAAATTTAGTTATGAAGAATTTGCTATACCGCTTATCAAAGCTAGCTTTCTCCCAGTGGTTTATGGAAAGACATTTGTAATTAAAAAAAATCCCAAAACTAAAAACTGCTTATAGATTTGAGCTGACCCCCTCATTCTAGAAGATGGCTCCAAAATGTAAGTGGCATTTATAGAATACTAGTACATAAATGCAAGGGGATATTCATAGGGGTGGGACCAACATTTACACGTGTAACTTACAGAATGCTGTACATTACATGCCAAAGAGGCACATTTAGGTGCATGCATTTTTGCTAAGAAATCAGTTGACTTTCACAGCTAATATCTTGCAGTCACTGAAGCAAAAATCAGTTTGTGTCAAAGGCAGAAGACTTTGAAGAACATCAAAATGTACATGTCTCCACTAGCCATTCCTATCAACAAGGCGTCTGGTAGAGACATCAGTAACATCTCTGTGTCATGTGCCTTCCTAGAGCCAAATTAATAGTCATTTAAAAAAAAAAAGATGATCTTCCAGATGCTCCTGCAATTGCTGAAGTACAATTTGTTCATAAGATCATAAGAATAGCCATAGTGGGTCAGACCAATGGTCCATCTAGCCCAGTATCTTGCTTCCAGCAGTGGCCAATCCAGGTCACAAGTACCTGGCAGAAACCTAATTAGTAGTGCCATTCCATGCTACCAATCTCAGGGCAAGAAGTGGGTTCCCCCATGTTCATCTTAATAACAGACTTGTCCAAACCATTTTAAAACCCAGATTCGCTAACCACCAGTACCACATTCTCTGGCAATTAGTTCCAGAGCTTCACTATTCTTTGAGTGAAAAAATATTTCCTCCTACCCAGTGTTATAGAATAATAGAATAGTGTGCAGCCAGATGCAAGCGCAAATCCTAATTGGTGCCAAATTAACATGAATAATTGGTTGTTAGCATCCAGTTATTGATGGCTAACAGTTCAGTAGCCAGTTAAGTTATGCATGCATCTCAGAAGTGTGCCCAAATTTGGGTGCATTTATATAGAGAGCCTTGGGGGACAGTCAATATTTTTGGACTATAATTACTAGTGCTCACAACAGGATATCATTTTTGTTTTAAGAATTAACATAAATAATGTTCAGCAATCATTAACATCTAAGAAGGAAACACTAAATAAATCATACAATATACTATATATAAACTAAAAGACATTTTTATATTAGGCTAATATCCTTAATACTGTAGCAAGTTTTACATTATTGAAAAACTCAAAAACACTAAGATGGAGTCAGCAGTCCAGCAGCGAGAGGGGTGCTATTTTGCATTGAGTGTCACATGTATGATTATCTCCCAGTTGGTGAGATGTCATATGTGTATGCCTGATGCAAAGAGCTCCTAGCTCTCAGAGAACGTGTCCGTTCTCTTGAGGCTAGAGTAGCAGACTTGGTGGAGCTGACGAAGACAGAGAGGTACATAGAGGAGACCTACAGGGATGTTGTAGAGAAGTCCTACCTCCAGTCTGGTAGCCCCTGTGCTACCTTGGAGGAGGGAGGTCTCCTAGAAGGAGAGCATCACCCTGGTGAAGTAGGAAGTACTCCTGTAGCCAGGACCTGCCCACCAATGGATGTACTATCCTCTCGCACCGAGGATATGTCTCCAAGTGCTGCCTATAGGGAAGGGTTAGGACAGCTGTTGTAGTTGGTGATTCGATCATTAGGCATATAGATAGCTGGGTGGCTGGTGGATGTGAGGATCACATGGTGACTTACCTGCCTGGTGCGAAGGTGGCAGACCTCAAGCTTCACCTAGATAGGATTTTAGATAGTGCTGGGGAGGAGTCGGCTGTATTTCCAATTACATAGGAAAATGTGGGAGAGAAATTGAAGCCAAATTTAAACTCTTAGGTAGAAAGCTCAAATCCAGAACCTCTAGGGTAGCATTTTCTGAAATGCTACCCATTCCACGCGCAGTGCCCAAGAGACAGGCAGAGCTCCAGAGTCTCAATGCGTGGATGAGATGATGGTGCAGGGAGGAGGGTTTTAGATTTGTTAGGAACTGGGCAACATTCTGGGGAAGGGGGTGCCTAATCCGAAAGGATGGGCTCCACCTTAACCAGGGTGGGACCAGGCTGCTGGCATTGGCATTTAAAAAGGAGATAGAGCAACTTTTAAACTGGGGGAAGGCCGACAGTCGCTCAAAAGCACATGGTTCGGGATAAGGTTTCTTTCAAAGATATCTCCAGAACAGGGAAGCTAGGGTATCCTGATAGTGAGGTTGCAAAAGAGACCATAGTAGGTCAGGTGTCCTTAAATAAAAATAAAAAAACAGACAAAAGATTGCAAATTAATACTGTCAAGTGCTGAGCATGATGTAAAAAGGAACAACAAGCATAGTTTGAAATGTCTATATGCGAATGCCAGGAGCCTAAGAAATAAGAAGGGAGAGTTAGAATATATTGCACACATATGAAAAATTAGATATAATAGGCACCTCTGAGACCTGGTTGAAGGAGGATAACCAATGGGACACTGTCATACCAGGGTACAAATTATATTATAGTGATAGAGTGGATTGAATTAGTGGAGGGGGAGCATTGTATATTAAGGAGAGCCTTCAATCAAATAGATTGAAAGTTCTGCAGGAAACAAAACACTTCTTGGAATCACTATGGATTGAAATTCCATGTGTAAAGGGGAAAAGGATAGTGATAGGAGTGTACTACCGTCCACCTGGCCAGGATGAACAGACGGATGCAGAAATGTTAAAGGAAATTAGGGATGCAAACAAACTGGGCAACACAATAATAATGGGTGATTTCAATTACCCTAATATTGACTGGGTAAATGTATCATTGGGGCACGCTAGGGAGGTAAAATTCCTTGATGAAATCAAGGACTGCTTTATGGAACAGCTGGTACAGGAACCGACGAGAGAAGGAAAAATTCTAGACCTAGTCTTTAGTGGAGCACATGATCTGGTGCGGGAGGTAATGGTGCTGATAACCGCTTGATAACAGTGATCATAATATGATCAAATTTGATATTAGCTTTGAAGTAAGTATACACAGGAAATCAAATACGTTAATGTTTAACTTTAAAAAAAGAGACTATGAAAAATGTGAAGAACGGTGAATAAAAACTTAGGGTAGCGGCTGCGAGGGTCAAAAATTTACATCAGGCGTGGATGCTGTTCAAAAACACCATCCTGGAAGCCCAGGCCAAATATATTCCGCGTATTAAAAAAGGAGGACGGAAGACCAAACAACAGCCGGCATGGTTAAAAAGTGAGGTGAAGGAAGCTATTACAGCTAAAAGAAAATCCTTCAGAAAATGGAAGAAGGAACTGACTGAAAATAACAAGAAACAGCATAAGGAATGTCAAGTCAAATGCAAAGCGCTGATAAGGAAGGCTTAGAGGGACTTCGAAAAAAGATTGCATTGGAGGCCAAAACACATAGTAAATTTTTTTTTAGGTATATTGAGTAGAGAGGTATATTAAAAGCAGGAAGCCGTGAAAAGAATTGATTGGACCGCTAGATGATCGAGGAGTAAAAGGGGCGATCTGGGAAGACAAAGCCGTAGCGGAGAGATTAAATGAATTCTTTGCTTAAGTCTTCATCGAGGAAGATTTGGGTGGGATACCGGTGCTGGAAATGGTATTTGAAGCTGATGAGTCGGAGAAACTTAATGAATTCTCTGTAAAGCTGGAGGATGTAATGGGGCAGTTCTACAAACTGAAGAGTAGCAAATCTCCTGGACCAGATGGTATTCATCCCAGAGTACTGATAGAACTGAAAAATGAGCTTGCGGAGTTATTGTTAGTAATATGCAATTTATCCTTAAAATCGAGCGTGGTACCGGAAGATTGGAGGGTGGCCAATGTAACGTCGATTTTTTAAAAAGGTTCCAGAGGAGATCTGGGAAATTATAGACCAGTGAGTCTGACATTGGTGCAGGGCAAAATGGTAGAGACTATTATAAAGAACAAAATTACAGAGCATATTCAAAAGCATGGATTAGTGAGACCTTGAGGGGCATAATCGAACGCGAACGCCCATCTCCATGGGTGTCTATCTCCGAGAAGGGGTAGGTGAAGGGGCGGGACAAACCGTATTTTAAAAAAAAATGGGCGTCCTTCTTTTTCCCGATAATACGGTTTGTGCCAGCCAAATGCATCGGATTTGGACGGGTTTGAGCTGGGCGGTATCGTTTTTTCAGTGATAATGGAAACCAAAGGCGCCCAGCTCAAAAATGACCAAATCCAAGCCATTGGGTCGTGGAAGGGTCCAGGATTCATAGTGCACTGGTCCCCCTGACATGCCAGGACACCAACTGGGCACCCTAGGGGGCACTTGTAACAATTAAAAAAACAAAGCAAACTATCTCTGAAGTTCATAGCTCCCTTCCCTTGGGTGCTGAGCCCCCCAAATCCCCCCCAAAACCCACTCCCCACAACTCTACACCGTTACCATAGCACTTATGGCTGAAGGGGGCACCTAGATGTGGGTACAGTGGGTTTTGGGGGCGGTTTGGAGGGCTCCCATTTACCACAACAAGTGTGACAGGTAGGGGGGGATAGGCCTGGGTCCACCTGCCTGAAGTCCACTGCACCCACTAACAACTGCTCCAGGGACCTGCATACTGCTGTGATGGAGCTGAGTATGACATTTGAGGCTAGCATACAGGCTGGAAAAAAAGTTTTTAAAGTTGTTTTTTTTGGGTGGGAGGGGGTTAGTGACCACTGGGTGAGTGAGGGGTGGTCATCCCCGATTCCCTCCGGTGGTCATCTGGTCATTTAGGGCACTTTTTGGAGACTTGTTCTTGAAAAAAAAGGGTCCAAAAAAGTGACCCAAATTCGCGCTAAAACGTCTTTCTTTTTTCGATTATCGGCCAAGGATGCCCATCTCTCCTTGGCCGATAAACACACCCCAGTCCCGCCTTCACCACGCCTCCGACACGGCCCCATCAAGTTTAGCCATTTCCACGACAGATTGCAGTTGAAGACGCCCAAAATCGGCTTTCGATTATACCGATTTGGGCGCCCACGGGAAAAAGACGCCCATCTCCCGATTTGGGTCAAAATATGGGCGTCTTTCTCTTTCGAAAATAAGGCGGAAAGTCAACTTGGACTTAGTGAAGGGAAATCTTGCCTCACCAATCTACTACATTTCTTTGAAGGGGTGAACAAACATGTGGATAAAGGTGAGCTGGTTGATATTGTGTATTTGGATTTTCAGAAGGCGTTTGACAAAGTACCTCATGAAAGACTCCAGAGGAAATTGGAGAGTCATGGGATAGGAGGTAGTGTTCTATTGTGGATTAAAAACTGGTTAAAAGATAGAAAACAGAGAGTATTATTATTTATTGCACTTGTATCCAGTGGTGTGCTGGTAAATTTTTAACAACATGCTCTCTCCCCGGTCCACCTCGGCGCCCCCCCCATCCACCTCGGCGCCCCCCCATCCACCTCTGTGCACCCCCATCCACCACTGCGCCCCCCCCCCCAAAAAAAATTGCAGAGCTGGCTATACCCGGGGGGGGGGGGGGGGGGGGGGGGCGGGGGGCGGCGGCCAACACATTACTCTCTCCAGGAAAAAAAAATTAAATGATCCCAGGTTCCAATCTAATTCATGTTTAATATGGGATAAAATGCCATAAATAAGTAAACATAAACTTTTAACGTTCAGCACCTGATTCTCAAAGTGGACATATTCCAAACACTATAATGAAAATAAAAATTTTTTTTTCTATCTTTGTTGTCTGGTGACTTTGTTTCTCTGATCATGCTGGTCCAGTATCTGATTCTGCTGCTCTCTATCTGTTCCCTTGACTCCGTTTCCAGGGCTTCCTTTCCATTTATTTCGTTTCTTTCTTTCTTTCTTCTTCATTTCTTGTCCTCCGCAGACTTGACTGTACAGTGGATCCAGCTTCTGCCTATTTTCTCCATCCATGTGCAGTTTCTCTCCTCACTTCCTTTTCCCTCATCTAATCTCCTTCCTCTATCTTCCCTCCATGTCCAGCATTTCTTCTCTCTCCCTTCCCTCCCCTCCATCCATGTCCAGAATTTCTCTTGCTCTCCCCTCCATCCATGTCTTGAAACTCTCCTCTCTCCCCTGCCCCTCTCTATCCATCCATACCCAGCAATTCTCTTCTCTCCCCTGCCCCCTCTGCCCATCCATGCCCAGCAATTCTCTCCTCTGCCCATCCATGCCCAGCAATTCTCTCCCCTGCCTCTCTGCCCATCCATGCCCAGCAGTTCTCTCCCCTGCCTCCCTCTGCCCATCCATGCCCAGCAATTCTCTCCCCTGCCTCTCTGCCCATCCATGCCCAGCAGTTCTCTCCCCTGCCTCCCTCTGCCCATCCATGCCCAGCAATTCTCTCCCCTGCCCCCTCTGCCCATCCATGCCCAGCAATTCTCTCCCCTGCCTCCCTCTGCCCATCCATGCCCAGCAATTCTCTCCCCTGCCCCCTCTGCCCATCCATGCCCAGCAATTCTCTCCCCTGCCTCCCTCTGCCCATCCATGCCCAGCAATTCTCTCCCCTGCCTCCCTCTGCCCATCCATGCCCAGCAGTTCTCCTCCCTCCCGCTCCCATCCATGTGTAGCGATGTCCTTTGCCCCCCCATCCTCCCCTGCCGCTCCCATCCATCAGTTCAAATTATCTGCCTCGAAGCGCCGCATTATTTAAGGCCTGCCTGCTGCCCGTCTCCAGCTGCCTTCCCTGCTTGCTTCTCAGGCGTTCGGTTCGCGCCCTTAGTCCCGCCGCGGGAAAAGGAAATTACGTCAGAATGATGTCAGAAGGCGGGACTAAGGGCGCGAACCGAACGCCTGAGAAGCAAGCAGGGAAGGCAGCTGGAGACGGGCAGCAGGGCTTTAAATAAGGCGGCGCTTCGAGGCAGGTAATTGAACTGACGGATGGGAGCGGCAGGGGAGGATGGGGGGGTGAAGGACATCACTAGACATGGATGGGAGCGGGAGGGGAGGTAAGCATGGCGCCCTCCTGCCATGCTTACCTTGTGCAATGGAGCCGGCTGACCCTGTACAACAACCGGCTCGCAAGAGCTGTCAAAATTTAACAAGCGGCTCTTGCGAGCCGGTGCGAGCCGGCTCCAGCACACTACTGCTTGTATCCCACATTTTCCCACCTATTTGCAGGCTGAATGTGGCTTACAACGATCTATTATGGCATTGCCATTCCAGGGTAGAAAATACAGTTGGTAGGGTTAAATGGTCAGTATTCTCAATGGAGAAGGGTAGTTAGTGGGGTTCCCCAGGGGTCTGTGCTGGGACTGCTGCTTTTTAACATATTTATAAATGACCTAGAGATGGGAGTAACTAGTGAGGTAATTAAATTTGCTAATGACACAAAGTTATTCAAAGTCATTAAATCGCGGGAGGATTGTGAAAAATTACAAGAGGACCTTACGAGACTGGGAGACTGGGCATCTAAATGGCAGATGACGTTTAATGTGAGCAAGTGCAAATTGGTGCATGTGGGAAAGAGGAACCCGAATTATAGCTACGTCATGCAGGTTCCACGTTAGGAGTCACAGACCAAGAAAGGGATCTAGGTGTCTTTGTTGATGATACATTCAAACCTTCTGCTCAGTGTACAGCTGCAGCTAAGAAAGCAAACAGAATGTTAGGTATTATTAGGAAAGGAATGGAAAACAAAAATGAGGATGTTATAATGCCTTTGTATCGCACCACTGTGCGACCACACCTCTAATATTGTGTTCAATTCTGGTCACCGTATCTCAAAAAAGATATAGTGGAATTAGAAAAGATCCAGAGAAGGGCGAAGAAAATGATAAAGGGGATGGGAAGACTTCCTTATGAGGAAAGGCTAAAGTGGCTAGGGCTCTTCAGCTTGGAGAAAAGGCGGCTGAGGGGAGATATGATAGAGGTCTATAAAATAATGAGTGGAGTGGAATGGGTAGATATGAAGCATCTGTTTATGCTTTCCAAAAATACTAGGATTAGGGTGCATGCGATGAAGCTACAATGTAGTAAATTTAAAATGAATCAGAGAAAATGTTTCCTCACTCAACGTGTAAACTCTAGAATTCATTGCCAGAGAATGTGGTAAAGGTGGTTAGCTTAGCGGAGTTTAAAAAAAGATTTGGACGACTTCCTTAAGAAAAAGTCCATAGACCATTATTAAATGGACTTGGGGAAAATCCACTATTTCTGGGATAAGCAGTATAAAATGTTTTGTACTTTTTAGGGATCTTGCCAGGTATTTGTGACTTGGATTGGCCACTGTTGGAACAGGATGCTGGGCTTGATGGACCTTTGGTCTTTCTCAGAATGGCAATACTTATGTACTTATGTACAATTATCAGAATATAAGATGTGCTGATGTGGAGGAGTGGCCTAATGGTTAGTGCAGTGGATTGCCAACCTGGGGAACTGGGTTCAATTCCCGTTGCTGTCTAACAGACAGCAGTGTGTTGAGATCCTGGAAAACCAGGTTGAAGTTCTCTCTGCAGCTCCATGTGACCCTGGGCAAGTCATTTAGCACTCCATTGGCCAGGTACAATATAATACTAGATTGTGAGGCCATTAGGGGCAGTACCAGTACCTGAAAAAGAAAATTGTAATCCGCTTAGTTCTAGGCAGTATGTAAATCCTGAAAATAAATAAATAAAATATGGGATTTAGTAAGCTTTATACATGAACAAATTGGGAAATAAACCAATAAGATTGGTTTAAATAACCCAGTGTTTTTGATAGTTCGCATTTGTGGGGACTTATTTTGCCAGTGTTTATTGTGAGCCATGTAGAGGGCATCCTGCTTCACCAGGCCTGAGGAGAATTTTGCTCATTGTCTCAGAAAGTGCCTCACGTACTTGGTTGTAGCAAGCGCTCTGGGATAGAACACCAGCGCCTCTCCACTTGTGCTTGTAAATGTACAAAATATCAGCTCTTATGGAATAAATTCAAGGGGGTTTCACATGGGTGGAGCATAATGGAAACATGTTCGATGCTTCCACTTATGCACACAACTTGTGCACTTCTTTGCTGCATTGAGGCATCTAAAGTTATGTGAGGTCTATAGTAGGTGTAATTGTGAGCATGTAAACATAAGGAGTACCAATGCCCGGTTAGATTAGTACGCTATAATGGAATCTGCATACCACACAGTGGCGTACCCAAGGGTGGGCCCAGGCCCACCCACTTTTGGCTCAGTTCCACCCAGTAGCAGCACACCTATGATGTGGCTGGCAGGGATTCCCAAGCCCCACCAGTCAAAAACTCCCAACAACTGTCCCTCCTGCATACCTTGTAAATAGCAGATCTTTGCCTGCAGTGAGCAACGACTGATACATACTGCTCGCACCGGTCCTACAGAAGTTGCATCAGAGGGTAGGCTGTGGGGCCAACATGAGCAGTGTGTATTAGTTGCTGCCGGTGAAAATCTGCTATTTAAAAGTTATGCGGTGGTGGGGGGGGGGGGGGGATGTTTAAGAGACCATATATTATGCAGGTGAGAGAGGAAGAGACCAAATCATTTGTGGGAGAAGGCGGAGTTCTTGTGCCCACCCATCATGGGCCCAGGCCCATCCAAAATTGGGTGACTGGCTACATCCCTGGTACAACATGCATCAGGGTGCCTCATATAAAAAACCCACTTACAGTATAAAATTCTTCCCACAGTGCTTTGTAAAAATCTTTACATCCTTGTACCTTTTTCATGTTAAAATATGCAAATCAAAAGGGCTCCTTTTATAAAGTGGTGCTACCAATTAACATGCACTGAATGCAAAGAAGCCCATGGGAATTGGATAGGCTTCCTCGCATTCAGCAAGTCCTAATTGGTAGCGCTGCTTTATAAAAGGAGTCCAAAATGTGTTATGTTTTTTTTCACTGATCAGTGCAACATATGCTACACTTTCAGTGTGAAAGAATGATTATAGAAATATTTAAAAGGTAATTAGGAAACTAGGTGGCTGGTACTACCAACATATGTTTCCCTTTCATACATAGAATTTCTAAGTATAAATTCATCCGGATGTGAAAAATGTATAAGGTTGTGATGACTTTCATAGGGCACTGTATCTTCTCTGAAAGAAACAAACATGAATTGAATTTTGACTGCGCTCTGTCTTATATTCTGTAGGGGAGGAAGTGATGAGGGGAGCACTGAGTGCTTGGGAGCTGCCCGGACAAATGATACACAAATAAAGGTGCAGCTCTCTTTGTGAGGGAAACTAACAAGGATGGGTAGGGTCAATTTAAGCTATTTCTGTTTCTGCTCTGGAATCTGTGGATTGGAGTGAAGCCTTTTCTACAGGAAAAAGGTGGAAGTGTTAGGATCATCAGACGCAGGGTTCGTTTTGCAGTCTTGTCTATCTTCTATTGTGAGCAACTCTTTTTGTAACGAAAGATGCATCTTATTAACTACGGTCTGTTTTCACCTGTTTTCACCTGTATGCACCTTAGTCCACAAAATCATTCACAGTGAATCCCCTGCATACATGTCTGATTTAATAGACCTGCCACCCAGAAACGCTAAAAGATCATCCCGAACCTTCCTCAATCTCCATTTCCCTAAGTGCAAAGTCATAAAATATAAAGTACTGCACGGATCAACCTTCGCTTACATGAGCACGCAATTCTGGAATACACTACCACGCAACCTGAAAACAATCTACGAACTAACCGACTTCCGCAAACTACTGAAGACTTATCTCTTTGAGAAAATCTACTGCAAGGATCAAAACACATGAAGTCCATACACACTAATAGATACGCATCAATACACTCTCTTCTGAATTCTCTTCCCCCATATCTTCACCACTCTTAAAACTCTACCCACAGACAAAATTGTAGACCTTTATGTTCCCTGATACTGTTTTATCGCCCTCTCAATTCCCCACTGTTATACTCCATTGTTCTATTCCCTATTGATGTTCTATTCCTAAATGATATCCTGACTTTACTCTGTCTTCCCATAACTCTTCACAATGTAACCCATAATTGTACTGCAATAAATTGTAATTCCATCATTCACAATGTATTGTAAGCCACACTGAGCCCGCAAATAGGTGGGAAAATGTGGGATACAAATGCAAATAAATAAATAACTAACTGATAAATAGAGTAACTGCCAATATAAGTTTTAGACAAAAGCAGGAAAACAGTATAAAACATCCTAGAAGTCAGTTTGCTGAGTCATTTTTCAAATAGTGCTTCCTTTTGCCCTAGGATTGACTTTCCCAGAATGCTAAAAAGGTAAAAATTGATCATAACAGAAAGTAAAAGCACTCACAAGGTGGGGCTATAATCCTGCTTCTGGGTTTTGCTGGTATAAGAAAATCCTCAAGCATTACAGTTGCTGCTTTTAGGGGTACTCGAATCTAGGGATGCATTTACAGAATTAATCTTAGTGACTCACCATTTATTGTTCTGATTTGGTACCCTAAATCTTTCATAATGTTTTCAACTGCATATTCTTTCTAAAACATTTTCAACATATATTTAATTGTAATGAACAAATATTGTAGTTGCATGAATTTCTAATTTATTTCAGTTCTAAATACTAATTAAATGTGGTTTTTTTCTGCATAGGAAGTGCTCCATCAACTTAGGGGGATTGAAAGTCTTGCACAGGTAAAAAAAAAAAAACTCTCAAAAATCAATTCGCCTTTCTGTGTAATAAGTAAAGAATTAAACATCTTGCAAATGTAGCTTGTCTGGCAAAATAGAGACTGAAGTACTCCAGCTGTGAAAAACTCATGGTTTAAAGGTTGTTGAGCATGAAAGTTAGCTAGGGATATAGATGGACTCCTGGCTCATCTCCAAACATGGCTAACATTTGTAAGAAATGTTTTTTGCCCTGTCATGGTCAGCAGCTTCATGTGTTCCTGGCTGTGAGGGTGCACAAAATATTTCAAAATAAGACCCTTTTTGTATAGCGATGGGGAAGATTTAAAAGGATCATATGGACTGTCTTAGACAACTCTCCCTCCCCCTAGGGCAACACTTCCCTGGTGGACCAGTGGGCCTCTTCATGTCCCCAGCCCTGTGGCATTCAAAAGATAAAGTTAAACCTTATTCTTTCAGAAGCTCTCTCTACCTAAAAGACAAGCAGTGAAAGCCCCATTTTTTGTGGCCTTTTAGCCCTTGAGAGCCTAACTCCTTCATGGAGAGGCCCCTGTAAGGGGGGGGGGGCAGGAGTCAGTGGTGTACCAAGGGGGGGCGGTGGGGGTGGTCCGCCACGGTTGCACTCCGCTGGGGGGTGCCACGGCGTGCGCCTGCTCTGAGTTCGCTGACTTCGCGCGTTCGCTGCAGCTCCCTCTGCCCTGGAACAGGTTACTTCCTGTTCCGGGTCAGAGGGAACTGCAGCGAATGCGTGAAGTCAGGGAACTTTGAGCAGGCGCACGCTGCGGCACCCCCCCCCAGTGGTGTGCACCCGGGGGGGGGGGTCCGCGCTGCATCGGGGGGGGGGGGGGTGCTGCAGCCGGGGGGGGGGGGGGGCGGGGTGCCGCCCTGGGTGTCCGCCCCCCTAGGAACGCCACTGGCAGGAGTGATCCCCATTTGCTCTTGTCCTGGTGGTGTCAGCTTAGAAAATAGCTCAAAACTAGTAGTATGTCATCCCGGGGTCAGAGGGTCCAAATAACCCCTTTACATCTTTGGCTGGTAGGCATGAAACCTGTTTCAGGGGGCACGCAAAAATGATAATTATATTTCTGTATTTCCTGCTTTGTAACAGTTCATTAACAGGTAGCTTAAACTTTTGTGTGTAGCAGACTATACATAAAAGATTACTACTGCGAATGGCGCTTCACAAAATAGACTTTGGGGCTCATTTTCAAAAGAGAAAAACTTCTAACAAGTGGCATAAAGCATCATTTGGACATTTGTCTCACCCAAATGTCCAAATTGGTATTTTTGATACCCATTTTCCAGATGTTTTTCTATACAGTGCAAACCTGCAGTGCATCCAAATCTCAAAGGGGCATGTTAAGGGTGGGATTTGGGCATTCCGTCCAGGACAAAAACCAAGACGTTTTGAGCTAGACCTGTTTTAATAATGACTAAGCCACAAAAAAGTGCTCTAAATGACCAGATGACCACTGGAGGAATAAAGAAATAACCCTCCTTACTCCCTCATTGGTCATTGATCCCCTTCCACTCCCCAAAGATATAAAAGAAACAGTACATACCAGCCTCTATGACAGCCTCAAATTGTATAGCCAGTCCTATTAGAATAGCAAGCAGGTCCCTGGAGTAGCCTAGTGGTCGGTACAGTGCACTGTGGATAAGGGAACCCAGGACCATAATGCACTCTGTTACCCTTGTGGTGGAAAGTGTGAGACCTATTATACCCAGAAATGGATGACACCTGCAGCCATAAGGGCTATTGTAGTGGTGTGCAGTTGAGTATAATAGGTTTTTGGTGGGTTTTAGAGGGCTCACTATACAATATAAAAGGAGCAACATTGAGATATGTACCTGGGAGCTTTTAGGCGAAGTTCACTTCAGTGCCTCCTAGGGTGCCCCACTGCTCTCCCCGGATGTCTGTGTTGCCAGTCTACTAACACACAGTAACACAGTAGATGACGGCAGAAAAAAGACCTGCACGGTCCATCCAGTCTGCCCAACAAGACAACTCATGTGTGCTACTTTTTGTGTATACCCTACTTTGATTTGTACCTGTGCTCTTCAGGGCACAGACCGTATAAGTCTGCCCAACACTATCCCCGCCTCCCAACCACCCTCCCAACCACCGGCTCTGGCACAGACCGTATAAGTCTGCCCAGCACTATCCCTGCCTCCCAACCTCCAGTCCCGCCTCCCAACTCCGGCTCTGGCACAGACCGTATAAGTCTGCCCAGCACTATCCCTGCCTCCCACCACCGGCTCTGGCACAGACCGTATAAGTCTGCCCAGCACTATCCCCGCCTCCCAACCTCCAGCCCCGCCTCCCACTACCGGCACTGCTATCCAATCTCGGTTAAGTTCCTTCTGAACAGGATTCCTTTATGTTTATTCCACTAAGAATGCTGGCTTCTCCTACATCCCAATGGCTTGATTTTGTGCATTTTTCACTTGGACATTTTTTTTTTTCGAAAATGTACCAAAAAGGTAAATGCACAGAACACAAAAACATCTTGCATGTGGTCAGTTTTGGGGAAAAAAATAGTCATTTTGCTGTTTTGAAAATGCTTATATTTGCTATCTGAATTCTGGACGTTTTGAGCAAAACATCCAAAGTTGAACTAAGACGTCACATTGAAAATGCCCCTCCACATGTGGAATATTGTGTGAAAACTGCTGATATTTTGGTGTTTTTTTGTGTATTTGTGGATGTTTTGTGCTAGAAGCCCACTTTTGTGAAATAACTTTGTAGCTTAGCTCTTTATAACAATGAAGCAAGCCTATTATTTTGTCAGCATGTGAACTAATGGAGGTGGGTTTCATAATACAGGCAGTCACTGAAATTCACAAAATAAAATATGCTAACATGGGCCACTAGCATGCATTAATTAGCTCCTGTTACTGACATATAAATTAGGTTTTCTTTAAATACCTAGAATTAAAGCTACTGAGTTAACAGGGATGTTATCACACAACCTTTTCATCTCCCTCAATTATAATTAAAATATTTGCATTAATGAATTTGTGTGCACTCTTGCATATTTTAATGGATATGATTTTTTCTGTGTTCTAATAAGAGCTATTTTTTAAAAATAGTTTTAGATTTCACTGACTCATTAGCTTGCAGTACCATTTTAGAAAAGTTGTGGATGTTGGCATATAGATTTTTCAGACAAAAAGTATATAGTTTGTGAAATGTTTTACAAATGCAGACTAAATGTAGAAAGCTAAAGTAAAATTAACATATGCCTGCCCCTTGACCAAGGCATCCTAAAAGGCATTCAAAAACGTATAGGACACTAATGGCAAAGTCTCAAAATGTGGCAATGTAAAACATCTGAAAAAAAAATTGAACCCAAGGGAGCCCATGAAGCTGAAAAAGGCTCATATGAGCTCACACCATTATGCCCTGCCCCCATAGGACAACTACATAGCATCCGTGAGGTCCCTGCTGCATCCCTGGTGTCCATTCAGTGCCTGGAGAGGAAAACATCTAGTGCCACCTGTAGTGGCAGTACAAAATGTATGGTGAATGGAAAAGATTTTGCACTACCCTGGGGTGCAAAATGTTTGTTTATTTATTTATGTTGATTTTTGCTTTCACTTTTTTCAGTAGTAGCGCAACCCATGTCAGGTTCATAACCTAATTTTGTATTTGTGACAACGGAGTGTTAGGTGATGCGCACAACATCACATGGAGCAGTTGTGGGATTTGAACCAGGAATCCCTGGATGTCAAGTCTGGTGCTCCAACCACTAAGCTACTTCTCCATTCCATACTGCATTGTAAAGTATTTAGGCCCGCTCTGGGCCATTCTATTTAAGTTGGAGACGGAGGAGGAGCCTAGGGCAGAAATGTTGTCCTGGGCTATAAGTCTCCTCCTAAGGAAGGGGTAACCATCCTGCTCATTTTCGAAAGAGAAGGGCGGCCATCTTCCGACAGAATTTGGGAGATAGCCGGCCTTCTCCTAAGCCCGGCCAAATCGGTATAATCGAAAGCCGATTTTGGTCGGCTTTCCGTCGCAGGGTCAGCCAAAGTTCAAGGGGGCGTGTTGGCAGTATACTGAAGGTGGGATGGAGGCGTGGTTAAGAGATGGCCGGCCTCAGCTGATAATGGAAAAAAGAAGGCCGGCTCTGACGAGCATTTATTTATTTATTACATTTGTACCCCGCGCTTTCCCACACGGAAAAGGGCTTGGGCTTTTGACTGGCTCTAGCAGAGCATAGTCGCTCAACGAGTATCTGTCCTGGATGTCTTATTGGTCAGAGGAAAGCTCACTTTTGGCTCTTTGTATTCTCTGACTAGTGGGTTGTTCAAATATTCTGTCTTGAGTACGCACTGAATTGGCATCAGAGATTACCAAGTTGCCCACCGAGACCATCTTTCATTAGCTCCTAGCTCAAGCAGGTACCTGTAGAGGAAGTCTCTGCCCTTGTACAGGCCCAAGTGGTCGAACCCATGCCACCAGAGGAAGAAGGAAAGAGATTCTATTCCAGGTAATTCCTTGTGCTCAAAAAAACAGGGGGATTCTGGCCCATCCTAGACCTAAGGGCCCTGTACAAATTTCTGGTCAAGGAAAAGTTCAGGATGATTTTCCTGGGTACCCTTCTTTCTCTAATTCAGAAAAATGATTGTCTATGCTCTGTGGACTTAAATGATGCCTACACCCACATTTTGATACTTCCATGTCAAAGGAAGATTTCATGTGGGGAAACACCACTTCCAGTATCGTGTTCTGCCATTTGGCCTGGTGTCTGCCCCCAAAGTTCTTACCAAGTGTCTGGTGGTAGTTGCAATGTATGTACACAGAATGGGGGTGTATGTGTTTCCCTACCTAGATGATTGGCTGGTCAAGAGCAGATCTCAGGAAAGGACCATGGAGTCCTTGCACCTAACTATTCATGTGCTGGTCCTACTGGGGTTTGTCATCAACTACCCCAAGTCTTACCTACATACATCCAGTCTGTTGATTGGAATACATAGAAGCCCTGCTCGATACAGTGCAGGCTTGGGCCTTCCTTCCTCAGGCAAGGGTGGATACCTTAGTAAAACTTGCCTCGCAGGTCTGCAGCAGCCAGCAGGATTCAGCTCAGCAAATGTTGAGATTGATGGGACACATGGCTTCAACAGTGCGTCAGTCCCTCTTGAGAGTGGCCCAGTGGAGAACCTATCTTGCCGCCATATATTAAAGATTAGCCTAAGGGAGTTCTGAGCTATCTGTGGTATGACATCCAAGATTATCAAGTAATAATAATAAAAAAAATCTGTGTGCAATAGAATCCTATCACATAAATAAGTCAAGTTCCTTGTCAGAAACTATATTTATTGCTCTGGTTCTCCCCTGATGAAGCTTTGGTAAAATGGGGGCCCTTGTTGAATTTACTAAAGTTTGGACAATCTTTTTGGATAACTTAAATGTTGTTTGCTTCCTTGGTGAATCCACTTTTGAACAGTGCCTTTTACTTGGAAATCTAAGTTAATTTTTTCATATTTGCTTGAATTTTGAAGTATATGTATAAATAATAATTTAGGACTATTAGAAGAGTGGGAGTTTTTCTGAACAATGATGGTGATTCTTTACCAAAGATTTTAACTACATTGGGTAATTTGTATAATTTCAATGAGGTCTTTTCCCCACTTAATTGAAAGATTGAAAGATTATTTAGTTATGTGATAGGATTCTACTACACACAGATTAGTTTTTTAAATTACTTTGTTTCCCTTCTGTTCCTTTTTTTATAATATCCAAGATTATCATCCATACAGAAGAGTGGTTAGTAGTACTGTCTGGTACTTTTTGATGTTAGTTGGAAGTGTCCCCCATGTTGATGCAGTCTGCCAAGGGAAGAACTTGCCTTAGCAATATGTTGTATAATTTTGTAGTTAATGTTGATGAATTAGAAAGAATGATTTTGAGATAGGATATGTCATTTGTATCCAGTTGAGTGCCCTCAGTGAAAGAAGAAGTATGGCTGGTGATGAGCCTGAGGTTGCCTGAGAAAACTGGTCAATGAAAACCTGGATACAATTCAATGAGTAGACTACTAGTACATAGTCACTTATATGAGTAGCATACTGATTGGAAGATATCTAAGTTATTTCATCTGCATTCCACAGAATTCACCATCTTAGAGTGAGCTTGTAGAGGATTCCAGTTTAACAACTGTCCTCTCAATCATGACTAATTATAAACTCCCCAGTGCATGGGAAGCTTCCAGGAATCTAAAAGAATAGAGAAGAATGTTGGTGGTAACCTGTAGCCTTGTTTTGTTCCACTTGATACTAAGAAGGGCTAAGAGAATCCATCATAATATCCCTTCATAGAAATATCTGATAATGAAAACACACATATTTGGGCAGCCAAGTTTCTGGAGTATTTCTATAGGCCATTCCAGATAACTGTACCAAAAGCCTTTTTAGGTCATTAAAGATCATATTCAGATCTTGATTTTGCTCAAGACACATTTCCTAAATGGCCTGGCCAAGTTTACCTTGTCTATTGTCTCAGGAGATGATAGACAAGTTCAAATCCACACTGAGAATCTCAGAAGATGCTGTCCACAAATATGTTTGCTAGCAGTTTCTCACTAATAGTCAGCAGAGAAATTTGACAATGGTTATTGCAGAAGGTTCTGTTCCTCTTTATCTTATACAGATGGAAAATTAAGGGGCAATTCTGTAAGTGGGCAGCAAAGTTATGTAACTAGAAGCAGTGCGCTGATCTGAGACCAAGATTCTTTTATAGAATATTAGTGTAAATCAGCCTTTATGTGCCTATAATTAGTTGCACCCGCTTATGCCATGCCAATAGCAGGCGTAAATGTATGCAACTGAATGCAGGGCTTTAATTCGTTAACTTACAGTAGATTGTAAGTTACCTGTATAAGTGCAATCCTCATATCTCACCCATGCTGTGCCTTGTGTATGCCCCCTTGTATTTACCTGCTAAGCGAATTGTGCACTTAAATTATAGAATAGCACTGCAAACTCAGCTAACACTTGCACGTACAAATACACATTTACCAGTGCAAGTGTTAGTCCTATATAATAAAACGCACCTCCAACATTCTGAAGCCGAGAAAGTGAAGCCTTCAAGTCTTGAAGCATTCCTGCAACGTTCTGGAACTACGTGTCGTCAATTGAGGAGATGGAGCCTTACAGAGCACACGAATGCTTCAAGGCTTGAAGGCTTCACTTTCTCTCACACACATACACTCACTCTCTGTCTCTCACATACACTCTCTCTCACCCACACACTCTCTCTCAAACATACACACTCCGAGGAGAGGAGGGCATGGAACACGCTGGGGAGAAGAGGGAGGGGGGCATGGAACTCGGAGGGGAGGAGAGGGAGGGAAGGAGGGGGGGTCATAGAACTCGGAGCCCCACACACACACACTCACTCTGTCTCTCACATATACTCTCTCTCTCACACACACTCTCTCTCTCTGAGACAAACACACCCACACTCTGTCTCTCACTCATTCACTCTCTCACTCACACACACACACTCTCTCTCTCTCTCTCAAACATACACACTCTGAGGAAAACCTTGCTAGCACCCGTTTCATTTGTGTCAGAAACGGGCCTGTTTTACTAGTATTCTATAATTTTAGCACACAAATGGCACTTCCATTGATGGACTGAGGGGACATGTGAATTTTTGAAATCAGGGGGTATAGAACAAAATAGAGTGGAAACGTTTTGCAGGATTTACAGCTCCCCCAAAGGAGGTTCTCTGAGCATTGCTTTTACACCTTTGCTGCAAGTGCTCCAGCTGACTCCCTCATAGACAGTGGTGTGCTGGAGCAGGCTCTCACAGGCTCGCAAGAGCCGGTTGTTAAGTTTTTAAGAATTTTGGGAGCCGGTTGTTAAAGTAGGGCCCTCCATGGCTACTTTAACAACTTTTGAGCCAGTTGTTGGGCCCCCTGCTGAATTATCTTTTATTTTGCTGGTGGGGATGCTGAGCCCCGTCAGCCAAGTAAATAGACTACTGCTGCTCCCCGCTCCTTGTTTCCAGCTCTGGGCAACAGGCTGGGACTTCTTGAGCATGTGAGAGAAGTTCCAGCATGCTGCTCAGAGCAAGACGTTGGGAGTGGTGGCAGTCCATTTATTGGCTGCCAGCAAAGGTATGCCTAGCGTGCTCGAATGAAGGGAGGGAGGAGAGAGAGGCACATGTTGCTACCCCACCCCACCCCACCCCCCCCGGCCACCCCTGGCCCTTCCAACTGCAGATCTGGCTACGTCCGGAGAAAGAGCCTGTTGTTAAAATTTTACCAGCACACCCCTGCTCATAGGCCTTTTGTTTCAAACATAAACGAAAAAGATTTTAGTAATAATTTAAAGTAATAATTTTTGCCTCAATAATAAGTTCTGTTCCAGGTACCTCATGGCCTGCCTTGTTACTGTTTTCCATACAACATGCCAGTGCTTATGCTGATTCCCATTTTCTTTCCTTGGTTCTGCCTTCTATTTTATGAATAATACCCTTTTGACTTTCATTGCCATTTTTTAATCTTACTATTAAGCCACTCTGGCAATCATCTGGTCATCTTTCAACTTTTTATAATGCATAGAATATATTTTATTTGGCCTTCCAAAATGATATTTTTAAATAATGTCTGTGCTTTATAGAAACTTTTTCCTCTGGAAACTGTTCCTTTCAGGCTTTTTTCTAATGACTTCATTTTATTATTGACTACCATTTTAAAATTTGATGCCACAGCATTACTTTCCTTGTCCTTCCAGTGATTATGACAAATATGATCATATTTGTCACTGTGGCTAAGTGGTCCCACCATCATTACCCCTTAAATCATGTGCTGTATTCAAGTAAGAACTAGATATAAAGTATTTTCTTTTTTTTCAGTTTCTCATTGTTACCTGCAAGACTTTTATCTTGTTTGACTTTATGCCATATTCATCTTTACCAATTTGATCTGTCTAATTATTTTCTTATAATTTGTACCTTAGTATCACACAGACCATTAATTGCCCTCCTTCCACTATGTCTCTGAAATACCTATTATGTGTTGATCTTCTTTTAGCACTGTGCTTTCTAACACTGCACTCATGTTTTTTTTAGACATCTGGCATTCACATACACACAATTTAAAGCTTGTTTTTATTTGTATTTATATCTGGAATCATTTATCTCTGTGTGTTTAAATATAGCTAGGCTACTTCAGTCTTTATCATAAACTGTAATTTGGGTAGAATAGAGATGAAGTTGGGATGCACATGTGTACACAAGTGGTGTACATCCACACATTTTTCCCTTTGCAGTGGAGGCAGGGGAAGACTGATAGTGGTCAGGGCCCCCAGGCAGTAAAGGTCATTGGGACCCTTCAGCCACTGCCCCACACTGCACCACCGTCCCCCTCCCGCACTGCCACCACCCTCCCTGATTCAACTTTGAAGGGCCTGGTGGTCTAATGGCTTCTTTGGGGGCAGGAAAGAATCCCACTCTTTTCTGCCTGCTATCACTACTGTACCTGGCCAGTGGTGGTTTTTCAAAATGGCTGCCAAGACTTACCACAGTAGTCTCGTGGGTCTCCGCAGTTATTTGTAAAATCCTGTGCTACTGGTACCACCATGCAGAGTAGTGGCAGCGGGCAAGAAAGAGTGGGGTTCTTTACTGCCCCCACAAAGACCACTATACCACCAGACCCTTCAAGGTAGGACTGGAGAGGGCTACACTGTGCTGTTGTAGAGACTCTGGGCCCTTGGACACTGCCCAGTTGCCTGAATGGTCAGTCCGCCCCTGAGTGGAGGTATAAATTTATGCTAGTGAAGCAAGATTCTGTGAGCCTATTTTATACCACTTTATAAAGACACATTGGTACTATAGTTCATTTATAAGGCACCTTTTCAGACATCTAACATAGCAATGATCAATCAAGACATCAATACGTTCTTGATAAAGAAATTTACCAAAAAGATAAAAACATATCACAAAATAGAAAAAAAATCCTACCTAGGAAAAAGAAATCTTAGACCACTATTGCAGGCACCCTGAATCCATAATTCTCAGAGAATACAAAACGTAATAAATATATCATGCGCTCCTGATATTGATGCATCATTGGCATAAAGTACAGCTCCTGAGCCTTTTGATATTGATCTCTTCAATACTGATGTCAGGGAGTAAAAATCCTAGGGAACCGTATGTGCTAAAAGGTGAGAGGCTAATATGCACAGACAGGGAAAGGGACCTTGGAGTGACAGTATCTGAGGATCTGAAGGCATTGAAACAGTGTGACAAGGCAATGGCTGTAACCAGAAGGATGCTAGGTTATATAGAGAGAGACGTAACCAGTAGAAGAAAGGAAATGTTGATGCCCCTTACAAGTCATTGGTGAGGCCACACATAGAGTATTGTGTTCAGTATTGGAGACCTTGCTAAGGATGTAAAAAAAACTTGAAGCGGTCCAGAGGAAGGCAACAAAAATGGTATTAGGCTTGTGCCAAGTTGGAAGATCTGAATATGTATACCCTAGAGAAGAGGAGAGACAGGGGAGATATGATACAGATATTTAAGTACTTGAAAGGTATTAATATAGATACAAATATTTTCCAGAGAAGGGAAAATGGTAAAACTAGAGGTTATGAATTGAGGTTGCGGTGGTAGACTTAGGAATAATGTCAGGAAATTCTTTTCACAGAGAAGGTTGTTGATGCCTGAATGCCCTCCCAGAGGAGGTGGTGGAGAAAAAATGGTGACGGAATTCAAAAAGCCATGGGATGAACACAGAGAACATAAGAAAATAAGAGCGTAAGAATAGCATATTGGGTTAGATCAGTGGTCCATCTGGCCCAGTATCCTGCTTCCAACAGTGACCAATCCAGGTTACAAGTACCTGCAGAAACCCAATTAGTCGCAACTTTCTATGCTACCAATCCCAGGGCAAGCAGTGGCTTCCCCCATGTCCATCTCAATAACAGACTATAGAATTTCTCTACAGGAACTTCTCCAAACATTTCTAACCCAGATACGCTAACCACTGATACCACATCTTCTGGCAGTGAGTTCCGGAGCTTAACTATTCTTTAAGTGAAAAATTATTTCTTCTTATTTGTTTTAAAAGAATTTCAATGTAATTTCATTGTACTTTTTGCAAGAGTGAAAAATTGATTCACTTCTACCCATTTTACACCACTCAGGATTTTATAGTCAATACCAACTGAAAGCCATGTCTTTTTCACAAACACAGATACACCCTAATCTACTATAGAATAAGTAATCATAAACTTTCTAGTTAGACAAAAATTAAACTGAACCCCCAATATGCCAGACTCTGCATACAATGCAACACAACAGAAACAGAAAATATCCCCTAGTACTGTGCAAAATATAAAGACAGCAGTTGTAAATTTGAAAAAAAAACTAACAAATACCAACCACCACTTTACAAACATCTGGAAAATGGTTTAAAAAATACCGATTTGGATGTATTGGTGAAAAAAACATCCAAATGCTGCTTTGTGCCACTTTTTTCTCTCTCAAAAATGAGCTTTATGAAATAGGCTATACTGTAAATAGGTGATTTCTTGGCTTCTCAGTCTGGGTGTCCTGTTATGAAATTATCCTCTGTTTCCATATAGCTAAGCAGTTTAAGTCAGGGCTGCTTTTTCACAAGCCTAACTTAGCTCCATAGGGAGCAGTTGAATACCACTGTAGTGGAGGTAATTTTGTAAGAGGGTACCTCTGTTTAGGTGCCCTGAGACTGTGTAGTAAGTGCATATTCTATAACAGAACCTAGGTGCACTATTCCCTCTAAGCTGAGCGGGTGTCCTCCACGTACAATTCTGTCAGTGAGGGGCGCTGTTTCACTATTATAGTTTGAATGGTGAGGGACAGGCAAGCTCTGTGGGACTCCAGGGAATATTGAAGCATCTCCCACTCAGCTTAGAGGGAACTTGTATAACCTGGTGTTGGAGCACCTACTATTTTGGCACCCACAGTTACACCAGCCCTAGAGATGGTAGAAGTGTGGGCAGCTAAATGCAACAGGAATGCACGTAACAATATTCTGTAAGTTAGGTGCTTAAGTGAGAGCCCCCCTTTCAAATATACACTATGTAAGTTATGTGAGTATTTGCAGAATAGCACTCATGCACGTAAGTACAGTACTAGTATTCTAAACATTTCTCCATGCAATGTGTGCACAAATGTAGGTACCTAGGTTTTAGAATTGCCCTTTATACTATCTAGATAGTGTCAGGGTGCTTAGAGGGATTTTCAGTTATGCTTTCCATATAGTGCCACTGAAAATTCACAGATAGGGGATTAACACATTTAACAGTGGTCACCTAGGAGGAGATTCTATATATGACGCCTAAACAATTGGCACTAAAATCAGTGCTAAGGCGTATTTTATAAACGGCACCTAGATTTAAAATATAAGCTGAAAAACAGCCGTGTTGAACCATATGAAGCTTATTAAAACATTGTTTGCTCTTTTTGTTATCTCCACTGTGTTGTTTGTTTGGTATTCGATTGTGGAGTGTGGTTCTTCTGTGTTTGTTTCACAGCTACAATACTTCCAAGCTTGCTTTACGTTGGATTCAAGCTGCTACAGATCAGTGGCATAGCCATTGATGGGCAGGAGCTCACCCACTCTGGGCTCCAACCCAGTTAAAATTGGTGCACTCTTGCTTGTGGCTGGTGGGGATTCCCAAGCCCAGCCAGTTGAAGACCTCTTCCTAATGTGGCCAGACCTCCTTCCATTCTTGGCGGCTGGCAGCAAGAAAGCTGAGCATGAGCAAGGGCTGGCAGCAGCGGTGCCAGTCACAGTGGGTAGAATATTTTTTCCCACATATATCACTTAAAAAATTGACCTCATAATGAAGCAGGTGCACCGCCTACAAGGTTATGGAGAAGTACATGCAACTGTGAATCCTGTACAACAGACTCAGGTTATTAGAAAGTAGGTCTCATTGCATTCAATGGGACCTGTGCTAAAATAGCACGAGTTTTAAAATAACCTATCTTAATGGTAGCCCATGTTGATATCGTCCCCCTTAAGGTAATAGTTTAACAACAGCACAAACACAGTGAATTTTGCAAAGTTTGCACAAGACTGCAGTTGTGGTAGATTTATCCTAACTCATAATGTTGGCAAAAAGTCTTATTAGTGAACAGGTAGAGACAGACATAATGTAAACATATTGTGTTTTTCTGCTCCTCTAGCATCTGGAGATAACAGCAGATGAATATATTGTTAATGGAGGGGAACAACATACTGTAGACAAACTGGTTAATATGACATGTAAGTATCGAGTTAAATATATATACAGTACACATACTTTTTTACATTCTTGCATTACTTCAGGAGTAATATTTTTTATGTTATGGTCTGCAAAATGAGAGATTACATTAAAGAATATTATCATATATAAGAGAAAAATCAGCTAAGGGCTCCCTTTCTTCCATTACTCCAGGAGCAATATTTTTATGCTAAAGTCTGCAGAATGAGAGATTACATTAAAGAACATTATCATATATAAGATAAAAGTCAGCCTCAGGGCTCCCTTTCCCTTGCATGTATAATTCAAATGCATCATGAAAGTTATATGTTTGTGCTATGGACAGAAGGCAGTGATAGATAGAATGTTTGGCATAAGTACAAAAAATATTCTGCAGGAGGAGGTAAATTTCAAGGAAATTGTTTTACCAAGGGCTCTGGATACATTTCAGAACAAGAAAATAAAATTCCAGCATTTTGTGCGGTCACCAAACCATGAGATGAAATTATTTTCTTTTGATTTCCCTCGTGGCTCATTTATTATTAACCTCTTGACCGCCTATATGATGCATATATACAGTCTCAGGTTCAAGCCCTTTTCCCCTATTCCTGCAGCCACAGTGGCAGGAGCTGCAGGGGCTACAAGAGAGCTATACTCTACTGGAGCATGAACAATTGTGAGAGCTGAGGTTCTGGTCAAGGGAATAAGGCAAAATTCATACAGAAATAAATCCCGCAGACATAACACCTTAGTACCTATTCTGTAAAATCAAATTAAATAAATAATTGCAGAGGAGTGGGAGAGCTTGCACTCTACCAGTGGAATCTCACCATCAAGATGTGCATTATGTCTTATTATGTTTTGCTGATTGTCATAAGTTTATTCATTGTGGAGTCAATATTTAGTCAGCGGTGGTGATCATTTTGCTCACCGCTGATGAGAATTATTCCTGGATATTCAAAGTCAGGCCCTGTTTGGGCTTCGGCTTTGAATATCCGGTTATTTTTAAGTGCAAAAAGCTAGGACAGACTTTTATGTGCTTCCATTTATGCATGTCTTACTGTGGATTAAAAACTGGTTGAAAGATAGGAAAGAGAGAGTAGGATTAAAAGGTCAATATTCGCAATGGAGAAGGGTAGTTAGCGGGGTCCCTCAGGGATCGGTGCTGGGACCTCTACTTTTTAACATATTCATAAATGACCTAGAGACGAGGGTAACTAGTGAGGTTATCAAATTTTCCGATAACACAAAATTATTCAAAGTAGTCAAATCGCGGGAAGATTGTGAAAAACTACAAGAGGACCTTACGAGACTGGGAGACTGGGCGTCTAAATGGCAGATGACATTTAATGTGAACAAGTGCAAAGTGATGCATGTGGGAAAGAGGAACCCAAACTATAACTACGTCGAGCAAGGTTAAGTGTTGGGAGTCACGGACCGAGGAAGGGATCTAGGTGTCATCGTTGATACATTGAAAACTTCTGCTCAATGTGCTGCTGTGGCTAGGAAAGCAAATAGAATGTTGGGTATCATTAGGAAAGGGATTGAAAACAAAAATAAGAATATTATTCTGCCATTGTATCGCTCCATGGTGCGACCCCACCTTGAGTATTGTGTTCAATTCTGGTCGCTGCACCTCAAAAAAGACGTGGAGGGGCATAATTGAACGGAAACGCCTATCTCCATGGGCGTTTATCTCCGAGAATGGGTCCGTGAAGGGGAGGGCCGAAGCGTATTTTTGAAAAAATGGACGTTTTTGAGCTGGGCGTTTGTTTTTTTTAGCGATAATGGAAACTAAAAATGCCCAGCTCAAAAACGTCCTAATCCGAGCCATTTGGTCGTGGGAGGGGCCAGGATTCGTAGTACACTGGCCCCCCTGATATGCCAGGACACCAACTGGGCACCCTAGGTCAGTGCGGTGGACTTCAGAAAAAGCTCCCACATGCATAGCTCCCTTACCACGGGTGCTGAGCTCCCAACCCCTCTCCCCAAAAACCCACTACCCACAAATGTACAACACTACCATAGCTCTTAGGGGTGAAGGGGGCACCTACATGTGGGTACAGTGGGTTTTGGAGGCCTCCCATTTACCAGCACAAGTGTTACAGGTAGGGGGGATGGGCCTGGGTCCACCTGGCTGAAGTGCACTGCGGTACCCACTAAAAGTGCTCCAGGGACCTGCATATACGCAGGCCTCTAGGACTTGTTGCTGCTGTATAACTTTGGCACACCAGTTTACACCAGAAGACTAATCTCTCCGAAAACGTCCTTTGCTGGAATAAGCACATTTACTCACAGTTAACTGCAGATCAGAGGTTGTGCCCCACTGGCAACGAGTCTCCCTGGTACTGAGATTAGCAGTAGGTCAGAGCTGGCAGAATGCTGTACAATGCCCTCTTTCAGCCACATTCAAGGTAAGAACTAAGTTCTCTAACGTGGCTAACACATGGAAGGGATCTAAAACTGGCTTACAAAAATGGCCACTACCTCATGGACTACCGGAAACAAAACTGGACACACTCTGACCCAGTAGGCAGGGGGAAAAGCACCATGGGAGAAGAGCCTACCAACTACCAACATCGTGAGACTGTAACACAATCTAATGAAATCACGGAGCCCAATACCCTACACCCACCACAATGCAATGTTGATGTGACCCTGTAGTGCACCCGAGAGCCACATCTGACCCAGGGAAAGACTGTCACAGGATAGAACACATTCTGCTGTCATGGAGGTGGGTACGGCATTTGACGCTGGAAAAAAAGTTTTTAAAGTGGGGTTTTTTTGGTGGGAGGGGTTTACTGACCACTGGGGGAGTCCGGGGAGGTCATCCCCGATTCCCTCCAGTGGTCATCTGGGCAGTTGGGGCATTTTTTTGTGGAGTGTTTGTGAAAAAAAAGGGTCCAAAAAAAGTGACCCAAAATCGCGGCAAAAACGCCTTTTTTTCGATTATCAGCTAAGGACGCCCATCTCTCCTCGGCTGATAACCACACCCCAGTCCCGCCTTCACCACGCCTCCAACAAGCCCCCGTCAACTTTATTCATTTCCGCGATGGAGTGCAGTTGGAAACGCCCAAAATCAGCCTTCGATTATATCGATTTGGGCGCCTTTGCGAGAAAAACGTCTATCTCGTGATTTGGGTCAAAATATAGGCGTTTTTCTCTTTCGAAAATAAGCAGGATAGTGGAATTGGAAAAGGTGCAGAGAAGGGCAACAAGGATGATACCGGGGATGGGACGACTTCCCTATCAGGATAGGCTGAAGAGGCTGGGGCTCTTCAGCTTGGAGAAAAGGCGGCTGAGAGGAAATATGATAGAAGTTTATAAGATAATGAGTGGAATGGAATGGGTCGATGTGAAGCGTCTGTTTACGCTTTCCAAAAATACTAGGACAAGAGGGCATGCGATGAAGCTGCACTGTGGTAAATTTAAAACGAATCAGAGGAAATTTTCTTCACTCAACGCGTAAACTCTGGAATTCGTGCCGGAAAAGGTGGTTAAGGCGGTTAACTTAGCGGACTTCAAAAAAGGGTTGGACGGCTTCCTGGAAGAAAAAGCCATAGAACGTTATTGAATGGACAAGGGAATAATCCAGTATTTCTAGGATGGGCGGGACAAATTGCTTGTTCTTTTGGCCGCTGTCAGTGACAGGGTGCTGGGCTCGATTGACCCTTGGTCTGTCCCAGCATGGCAATGCTTATGTACTTATGCACCAAGCCATGTTGAATATCAGCATGTAAACGGCCACGTGCTGACTCTGCCCCTGGAATGCTTCCAACATAGCTAATCGTGAATATCATTGGCAGTTAACTGGTAAGGGACACTGAAAATTAGCAGCTAGCCCTGACCAAGGGCCCCTTTTACCAAGCAGTGGCAAAATTGGGTCGGCACTGGCGTAGGCACATGTTTTACATGTCCACTGAGGCTCTCTTTTACAGCAGTTGGTAAAAGGGAAGTCTCGCTTTCCTGCAGGAAATGGCCATGCAGCAAGTAAAGGGTGGAGCCCTTACCACCGCTCATTGAGATGGCAGTAAGGGCTCCCGCATTAACCTGGTGGTAACTGGGCAGCATGCGGTACTGCTTGATTAACGCCGGGTACACTCCGGCATTACAAAAATAAAAAAATTTTGTAGCGCTGGAAATGATGACGCGCTAGAGGTGAGAAGTACTGCCGGGCTGCTGCGGTAGCCTGGCGGTAGTTCCTGTATAGCGAGCGGTAAGCCTGCGTTGGGCTTACTGCTGCTTAGTAAAAGAAGCCCCAAGTGATTTAACTGCTCAGCAGATGGCTAAATCGCATTGAATATCAGCCTTTGCATTTTTTGTGCTATCAATGTAAATTTACATATTTGTTATATTGTGTTAATCCTAATTTGTTATTAATTGTTTTTATACTTTTATTTAATATTTATTTTGTGAACATACAATGGAACCTTGAAACTTATAGGAAGGGCTGGGACCAGCAAGTAGACCACACCCTTGTGCTCACCATCCCACAATCATAAAAAATGCTTTTAATTTGTAAATACTAAATACATATATGTGAGGGGGTACACAAAAACAATAATCAGAATGAACAGGATAAAAATGAAGTGAGTAATTGAATGACTAGGGACACAGAAGGAAAAGAAAAAAAATGAAAAGACAATAATATTGTTGGAAGAAGGAAGAACGAATTGCTGCTTCCTCTAGACATATCCAATGTGTTAGAGAAAGACAAAACTCAGGGGGAGGCCTGCGGAGGAAAAGGCATCTTTGGAATCAGGAAAAATAAATCTTAAACCATACTGGAAAGCTGGGGCCAGTGAAATTAAATAAATGGACCTGGGTAAGAATGGACAGCTGAGTAGGACCAAACCAGCCCTATAAGACTGTAGCTGAGTGGAAAAAGATCGTGACATCGTTAGCCAAGTGCAGAGTTAGTCTGTGAATGGAGTCTTTCAAAAGGCAATCTGGCAAATCCAGGTCACACATTTTTATGAAATAGGCACAACATTTGCCCTATGGCACTATCTAGCCAGTCTAGGTTTTTATAAATTAGGCACAATACCTTTGTGCAGATTATTGAGTTTAACCTGCATGTTCAAATTTACACTGACGATATTCAGCTTCTGTTGTACATAGATTAATCAGTAGAGGAGACTTCCAAGATGCTTAGGAGTCCTTTTATAAAGCCGCAGTAAAAAGTGGTCTGCGATAGTGTGGGTGCGTCTTTTTGGCGTGCGCTAGGCCACTTTTTACCACGGCTGAAAAAAGAGGCTATTTTTTAATGGGCAGGGAAATGGGTGTATACAAAAATTAAAACTAGCCTACGCCTACTTATGGCCATAATTTCTACCGTGGGATTCGGCACACATCAAACTTGGAATTACCAGTGTCTGCACGTACTACCCCTGTAGAAGTGCCGATTTGGCACATGCTACTCGCGCATTAACCGTCCCATGGCTTTGTAAAAGGGCCCCTTAGTTTATATTTGAGTTCAATCACACAATGGATGATGGCAAATCATTTGTAACTGAATGTAACTTAAGACTCAAACTCTGTTATTATCTGGATACCCATGTAGTGATGTTCCATCCTTTTTTGCATATGGTAATGACAAAATTTTAATTGTTGAGAAATTTTGAAATCTGGGAGTGATAATAGACTCCTCTCTGTCAGTGAAATTCCATGTGCAAAAAAATCATTAGAGATGTTTTTTTTCTAAATTAAGATTATTGAGATGATTGAAGGGTTTGTTGATCTATAACAGTTTTCAGATGGTGATCCTGAATATTGTAACCCCATGTTTCGATTATTGTAATGGTCTTTTGACTGAGTTGGCGAAAAATCTTGTACGTGCACTACAAATAACACTACAAATACGTTGCCAGAGTTACAATGGGATGCTCTTGCTTTACTCCTATAAGTCCAGTTTTAAAGCAGCTTCACTGGCTTGCTATCAAATATAGGATAAAATTAAAAATCTTTTTCATGGTATTTAAAATTTTGATGAACAATATTTCTGGTTTACAGCTGTATCAGCTCTCTAGAAGCTTGAGGTCAGCAAATAAAGTTCTCTTGGTAGTTCCTTCTTTTCATGTTGTCAGATTGCTTGAGGTCCACTGTTCTATTTTCAGTATAGTAGGCCCTAAATTATGGACCTCCTTGCCACTTAGCTTGAGAGAGATCCAGAGTTTGAAATTGTTTAAAAAGAATTGAAAACTTTTTTAATATTGGCAGGCATTTAGTGGGCGATTCTATATATGGTGCCTAAAAAATCGGTGCTGAAATCAGTGCTGACTATGCATATTCTATAATCAATGCCTAGATTTAGGCACCGACTACAGAATATGCTTAGTTGATATTTCAGCACCAAATCTATGCGCATCCATTTACACCAACAAAAATATGGCGTAAATCCCAGCACTTAGACTTAGGCGCACTGGGCCATATTCTATAACTAGGTGCGTAAATTTCAGAACGCCCGTGAAATGCCCATTTCCCTGTCCATAATCACGCCTCCTTTTGCCTGCGTGTGTTAGAAGTTTGGCGCATATTGTTACAGAATACACTTAGGGGCCCTTTTACAGAGTGGTGGTAAGCCCAATGCGGGCTTACCACTTGCTTTTTTGGGACTACTGCCGGCCCAATGCAGCCACCAGTGGTAGTCCTGCCCTGAGCGTATGCCATTTCCGGGGGAAAAAAATTCCCCCGGAAATGGCTTGCATGGTGATAACCCAGTGGTAATCGAGCATCGTTGCTCACTGCCTAGCTACCGCCGGGTTAGCGTTGGAGCCCTTATTGTCACCTCAATGGGTGGCAGTAAGGGCTCCCCGCCGCATAGCCACATGGTAAGAGTTATCTCACCATGTGGCCATTATTTTTTGGGGGGGAGGGCTTTTACCGACTTCAGGGAAAAAGGGCCCCGGCACATGGGAAAAACACTCATGTCCCGCCCATACTCCATCTATGTGTACACCCCTGTGTAGATATGCACTAAGCAAATTTGGCATTACTTTCTATAATAATGCCTAGCGCTTATGCATGTAAATGCAAACTGTTGGCACCACTGAGGAATGTAAATACTAGTATTTGGTGACTAACATTGGGCACCAGCTTATAGAATTGCTTCTGTTACTGATCTGGCCTCCAAATACAGCAGAACTCTTGATGCTTTCACTACAGTGATATAGGTCATCACTTTATCCTCATAATGGACTTTAAGTACTGGAGGTATTGGAGGGAGAATCAGATCTGCCTTTCGTAAAGCACTATGGACACCAAGGAAAACATTCTCCTTATAGCCACTAGCCATCATTTTTACCGAGTAGTTCAGGATGCAGAGAATTCTCTCTCCCTTATACTTAAGTTCCTTTTTATTTATTAAGTTCTTTTTTTTTTTTATAAGAGCACATATTGCTGCCTTGACCACAAAGTTTATAAACGTCATGATCACAATGTCCAGATGATCATACCCCATCCTCTTCAGACCTAGATGATGGGTCCACTCTAACTGTTACACACAGCTCCCAAGCTGGTATAAATGTATGTGGCTTAATCATACCTGGAATTTCTGCAGCTTTTCTGGGGCAGTTTTATAAAGATACATAGGTACACTGGTGTCCTTATTAAACAGGCTTAAAATCGGCATCTACTTAGCCTTCCAACCTAGGTGACCTGTTATAAAATTATTTTCCACAGGGATAATGATGATCTTCAGACATTATGGAGGTTATTTTAGAAGCATTTATACATGTAGAGTGCATACATCATTTTAGTCATTCTGTACTACCTATCTTATTCTCTCTATATAGCTCAACTGCACGACCCCTTGGCTACTTATTAAGATGTTTTATTGTATTGTAGGAACAGTGTCAGCATCATATCTATTATTTGAATGTTTCAATGCATGTCTATTAAGGGGTTTTATTTGTATCGTGCTGACACCGTATCATATCTATGTTATATGAATATTCTTCCATGCTGCTTATTATAATATCATTCCTTATCTGCTGACATTTTTATCATATTTCTGTTTTATGCTTGTTCTACTGTGCTGTTAAAAGTGTTTATTTCTGATACTGTATCATGTCAGTCCTATTACTAGGATTCAATTTGCCATATCAAAGTTTCTCATTGATTGAATTTATGCTTATATTTGGTCATTTTACTATTGTGGTGGTGTTTGTCAGTCTGTACATGCTGTACAGTGCCTTGGGTGAATCTCTTCAAAAATGTAGTTAATAAATCCCAATAAACAACAACATAAATAAATAAATAAAATACAAGTGTAAATGGCAGTTTTGGAAAGCTGCTATTTACATGTGGAGATCCACACACCATTTAGCGATTTCAAGGGGGCATGTTAAGGGCATCGTTTGGATGTGCCTTGGGCAGGACAAAAATCCACACATGTATTCATAATCTCCCAAATTCTATATATGGCACCGTAAGTTGTGTGCCAAATTGTGTGTATAACTTAATTGATTAATGATTCAATCAGAACTGATAATTGATACTTAACAACCAATTAGAAGCACTAAATAGCTTAAATTAGCATTTATGTGCACAACTTTCTAGGCATGCTACAGTGCGGTGCGTGTAAATTCTAATGCGCACAGTCGAGAAGGGGGCATGGATATGGGCATGGAATTGGTGGGTTATGGGTGTTTCAAAAAATTATGCACACTGTTATAGAATACAGCTGCATGTCTATGGGGAATCTTTCCCAGTTAGGTTTTACATCAGTTCAAAGCAACACACAGATTTTTTAAAAATGCTCATTTTGGCCAGGGCTTTACACAAGGGATAAAGGCTGTGATTTTCCTTAATTTCTCATTGTTTATTTCTGCCTCCAAAATGAAGAATAATAAAAACTGCTGCCTTGCTTCCTAATTGGTGCCAGTTCCACATCTAGGGTTGTAAAATGTGACAGCTATGAGTGGAAGCAGTACCACTTATGGAAGCTGCAAAATCACCAGGCAGAAGCATCCCCGTCTAAAGATATAGAGGCACTTAATATACATTTGTTTTAAAGGCTGCAGCTGGTAATTTAAATAATAAGCTGATTGCTAGGTCTGAATATTGACCCATATATTCAGATTAAATTGCATTACAAAATAATTCAACAATTTTGGTTCCAAAAAGCTTTCATCAGGGTGACACACAGATTCCAAGATAAGTGGAACTGTTATTTGGGGGGTTTAGATCTTTTTCGGAATGGGATCCTCAATATTTTCAGGTAGATTATATCAACCCCCTGCCCCCATGCATTGTGTGTCTGCCTAGTAGCTCTGAAGTGCATTATGCTATAACAAAAAAAGCTGCTTTTTCATTTTGGGGTCTGATTCTATGGAATTAGCTGCCTAACTGTTTGAGGGATATTACTGATTTGTCTTTATTTAAGAAACAGCTCAAAGTGCACTTATTTATCCATGCATTCTTACTTTGAAACTAATTTTGTATTATATATTTTGGGAAGCATCTCAGTTAATGTTGTTTTATTGTAACCTGCCTAGTAACAGGTGGGTTGGACATGTTTTAAATAAATGAATAAGTGGGTACAGTATAAGCATATCTTGATAAGAAAGCTTAAATGGCAAGGGGACCAGAAAGTTCCAGAAGTCCATTAGATGCCCCAAATCCTCCACAAGAATAAAAAGCCATTACAGTGGCTGCTGACGATTCTTTAATTAGTAAGTTGGCCAATTTTATTGACAAGTGCTTTGACAGGAAAGTTAAAAAAAACTATTAGAGTGTTGAATGAGAGGGATGGTAGTAAATTAGAATTAGGTCTGAAATGTGTGCTTATAAAGATTTAAAATGCATGACCAAGAAATGTTCCCCATCAGTCAGAAAGCTTTCATAATCCTCCCCTTTTTATATTAATACTTATTAGGCAACTGGAATGGTTATTAGAATTACTGTATACCAATTCGCTTGATCTCACAATATATAGCAAATCAATGATGTGGATTGCGATTGATCCTTTATTTATGATGCAGTGACAAAATAAAAAACAAACAAACAATTGTTGTATAACTTCATATAGTTTTCTTTACCTTTCAGACATTTTTCAAAAGCTCTCTGCTGTTAAAGAACAAAGAGAACGGGTTATAGACAGTGGTGCACACAAGGTAAATCACTGTTAAATGGTTTAATTTACTGTTGATAATTATGATATTTCCTAACTATTAGGGATCATTTTCTAAGGACCAGGGCTAGATGTCTTTATCTTGAGTTATTAAAGTTGAGCTGGTTTGGTTCAGTGCCCGTTCCTTTAATTCTTAGGTGCATGTTTATTAAAGTGCAGTAAGTTTGTGTACTTATCACACCTTAACTGTAAAAGTTAAGGTGCGGTAACTGCAAAGTGTGGTAAATGCAAGGTGTATACCCTGCAGTTGGCCTATATTTACTCCATAGGGCAGTCACATATCGCTGACCTCCCCAACAGTCAATCCCCTTCCAACTTTAAAGACTCCCCCATCCCCTTCCAAGTTTCAAGTTTATTAAGATTTGATATCCTACCCAGGAGAATACCTATCAGAATGGTTTATATATCTAATATATTAAAATAAACTGCAATATATGATAGGACAGGTGAAAAAGAAAGAAAAAGGAGAAGAAAAATAGTAGAATGGGGAAAGATCTGGGGTAAAAAGCAGGTAGGATGGTTATCCTGAGCACCAGCAGCACAGGATGACAAGGCTATGGGGATATTTAATGACCACATGCATCTCAAAAAAAGGAATGTCTTCAGTTCAGATTTAAATTTGATAATTGATTGCTCTAATCTATGAGAAAGGGGAAGGGCATTCCATAGGGTTGAGCTAGTTACACTGTAAATCTTGTGTTGAATGGAAAAGAAGCGAATGTAATGGAATGATGGAATATATAAAGTTTGTGTTGTGAGAAGTATAAAGATCTAGAGAAGGGTGTAAGGACTCAGTAATTTGGACAAATAGAGGGGAGTGTGAAGGTTAATAAAAGGATTTTATAAGAGATTCGGTGAAATACTGGAAGCCAGTATTCCTCTCGAAGGAGGAGGTAACGTGGTCAAACTTTCATGCTCTGGTTATTAGTTTTATGGCACCGTTTTGGATGATTTGAAGATGGTGTAGTATTGGTGTGAGTGCCATGAAAGAGGACATTACAGTGGGTCCAGCTTTGAAAGTACAAGGGAGTGGAGGAGAATTGGGAGAGTGGGTTTTGGAAGAAGGTAGAGTATAGAATAGATCAATTTCAGTTGGAAAAAGCAACTATAAGTGACATTAGAGATATGGTATTGGTAGGAAATGGTGTAATTTAATGTCACTCCTAAGACTTTTATCAATGGTATAAAAACAATTGGAATACCTGCCATAATTATATAGGCAGAGAACAAGGGTGGATTAGGGTGGCCTGCTAGGAGACCTTTCCCTTTCTCTAGGTTGAGTTTGAAATCATGGTCTTGTAGCCAGGATGAAATTTTATTTAGTTAGATGTTTAAATGTGAAATCTCTCGGTGGTTGTTCTGACTAAGAGGCAGATGCACTAAAGCTTAATGAGCCTTTAATGACCCTCCAACGAGGAAATTTTGATCCGTTGCATGCATCAAAGGGCTTTTACAGAGGAAGCTAGCAGCTAACGAAAACGGAATGGAGATGAGCAATTAGTGTAAAAACCCCATTGAAATGAGATGCACTAACTTTTTTCGATTGCCTTTACGCAGGAAAAAGGCAGGAAATCTAACGAGAGGTCTGTACCTCTCGTTAGGGCTGTCAGCTACAAGTTTAGAAGTGAAATGCATTTAAAAAAATAACTAGGGGAGCAAAAACGCACATCAGGGGCGTCCTTTATTGACGCCCCAGGTCGCTGCTGCTCCCCTCTCCCTCAGCACCAAAAGAAAAAAAAATCAGGAGGGGGCAAAGGCGCTCGTGAGGAGCGTCCTGTATGGCCGTCCTTGCCCCCCCCCCGCACGAAAAAACTCAAATTTTAGCAGCCCCGGGCCGGCCCTCCTCCCTTCCTGTGTCTTCTCCCACACTAGCTCCACCTCCCGCCATGCTCCGGTCCCGTGCCCCGCCCCCGCCGCCCCCCCTTTGGTCGTGGCTGCCGCTTCCCCCCTCCAACGACCCCCCCTTTGCCTTACCGGCCCGTGCAGCGCCTCTCACCTCTGCTGCACGGGCAAGAACAGCTGATCGGCGAGTCAGAAGGCCTCCTCAGACGTCCCTTCTTTCTTCCTGGGCCCGCCCTCCTCTGACATAGTTTACATTGCCATGTGGAAGGTTCCCGTACCCGTTTTGATTCCCAAGCAGCACGTTTGGCTTCTTAGACTGACTGGGATTGCAGGTGCAGTTACACTATCATTCACAGTCATGCACATTGCTTCATGGCAGCACCTAGAGATAACTACTGATATATTAATAAGTTTTTTGACTTTCTTGTAATGGTGAACAGTTTTACTTGCCTCCTTTTGGTTGTAGAACAGTTGCTTCATATTTAACACAGGAAACATATTTCTAACCTCTGATCTGGTGCATTCTGTCATCTTAATGCACAAAGAATGACCTAATTTTTATATTCCAAATAATTTTTTGTTGTACTGCTTTCCTAAAGTTCTTATTCTGGTTTTGATTTCTTATCATGTTTCTAATTGAAATCTTTGTTTTGTCTTACATGAAGTATACTAGTATACAAAGCTTTTAGAAGATGGATTCTACTTTGTGAATTTAGATGGAGCTAATATTCTGAAAATGTATTTGCTCTTTTTATTTTTTTGTTCTTTTTAAAATCTTCCCTTCCCCTCCCCTCCCCACCGTAGATGGCATGCTGACATGAGGTAACCATGATAGTTGGAGGAAAGTCTCCAGTCCTCCTCAAGGTATTGCTCTATGCTGAGCAGGAGTGACCCCTGTTCTTCTTCCCCTGGTCTTGAGTTCATTGCCTCTGCCTCTTTGCTGGACCTCTCAGAGAGGAGATTTGACTGAAAGTCTTCTATACCATAGAGCTGACCCAGTCCAGAAGGTTTTAAATTACACTAATGCTTTTGGGACAGGTGTACTAACCCTAGAGATTTTCTGTAAAAGTTAACTGCAGATGTAATTGAACCCCATAGCTAACTTTCTTGGTGCATTAAAGTGTAGTTTTCTTTTTGTGAAAACCTGTCAGCAAGGGCATGTTTTTTGCTGAAAATCTGGGAAGCTTGTATTCAAATCCCACTGCTGCTCCTTGTGATTTGGGGCAGATCACTTAACCTTCTAGTGCCTCAGGTACAAATTTAGGGACCCTTTTATTATGCTGCACTAAAAGATGGCCTGCGCTATAACTAGCATGTGGGTTTCCTTGTATGCTGAGGCCACTTTTAGCATAGCTGTAAAATGGCCAATTTTTAATGAACTCAATTAATGGCCATGTGCTAATTTCTCAATAGTGCTTACCACTGCTTAGTAAAAGGACCCCTTAAATAGTAAGCCCTCTGGGAACTGGGAAGTAGCTGCTGTCCCTGGATGTAAATCACCTTGAGTTATTACTAAGTAGGCATGAGCTAAAATCCAGATAAGCTGCTCTGCATGATATTGTAGCAAAGCAGTTCATTAGTGAAGAATTTTAGTACATTTTACTCAAGAGTGGGCTATATATGAAATTTTACTATTTGTAAATGGCAACATCCTATCTAATCAAACGCACCTCCAGCGTTCTGAAGCTGACTGCGTGGTTCATGGCTGAGACATTTGTGCGCTCTGCTGTAAGGCTACTGAACATCACGTAGTTCTGGGAACGTCAGCCGCAGCACTGACCAACCGCACAAGGCCCCACCCCTGCCGCCCTCGCTGCAACACCACGCCGCCCCAGGTCGCCGCCACCAGGCGTGCAGGCTCGGCCCTTCTCTCTCTGTTAGCTCTGGTCCCGCCCTCATTTCCTCTTTCCGCAATGAGGGCGGGACCACAGCTAACACAGAGAGAAGGACCGAGGCTGCACGCCTTTTAATGCTGCTTTCATGTGAAGATGATTTTTAAAACTTGGAGCGAGTGCAGCTGGAACTGGGAGGGAGGGAGGAAGGGAGGGAGGGATGACGACACTAGAACTGGGAGGGAGGGAGGGGGACCCTGAAACTCGGAGGGAGGGGGATGGAGCAGGGAAGGGGTGGGAGGGGCAGGGCGACCCTGGAACTTGGAGGTAGGGAGGGAGGGAGGGACGCGACCCTGGAACTCAGAGGGAGGGAGGGGGACGACCATGGAACTCGGAGGGAGGGAGGGGGGCCCATGGCACACACTCTCATTCTCACACACACACACACACACACACACACACACACACACACACACTCTCTCTCTCATTCTCACACACACACTTTCTTTCTCACAGACACACTCACACCCAGTCTCACTCTCTCTCTCTCTGTCACACACACACACTTGCACATTCACTCTCTCTCACACAGTCAGTCTCACACACACTCTCTCAAACATACACACTCCGAGGAAAACCTTGCTAGCGCCCATTTCATTTGTGTCAGAAACGGGCCAGTTTTACTAGTTTGTAAATAATTTTGCAGGGCTTCCACATTGAAAAACACACAAATCCCCCAAATATCAGCATTTTGTTCACATTTTTAAGATGCTTCTTATTTTATTTATTTATTTTTTGCCCATTAGCTCCATTTGCAAAATTAATAGCAATTTAGTACATAGGCAGCATTGTGACACTACCAGGGTTTGAGAGAGCAAGTGAATGCTTGTCAACTGTAATGCTTGGAAAGATTGCTTACAGTACAGTTTATTAAATAAAATCAGCATAAGTCATACAACTTTAGATTACGGAGCTCACAGAAGCTGCCCTTCTCACAGATAACTCTTGGAGAAAAAAGAAACAAAATCATTTTACCAGAAACATGTTAATCCCCATAGGAGCCAACTTTTCAAAATTATTGGGGGTGCTAAGCCCAATGGAAATTACCCCTTCCTGGACACATACAAGGAATTTTCTCAATATTGGGGGTGCTCAAGCACCCACAGCACCCACAGAGTTGGCTCCAATGTTAATCCCCTCTTTGTTTTTAATAAATCAAGCAACTGTCCAACTTGCACACACGGGTAGTATATCGTTTTGCAATTCCTGAAATATAAGTCTCAGATGATAACTGTATCCACATTAAAAATGGATGCTTAGATGCTCAAGCAGAAATCTCATGTGGGCTTTCAGGCAGGTAACTTCCAGTTTCTTTTTCTCAAGTGGTTTCTCCTTTCCTATATTGAAAAAGCTGATTCAGATTACCTGCTAACTGATATATCAACTTATTTCCCCCTGCTGGGAAAGTCAGGGAACAAGCAAGTTATAAGGCTGAAACTATTTCTCTGCCTATCTCTACTTATTACACTGCTTTTGTGATAAATGAACAAGATGTAACATAGAGGGGCATAATCGAATGTCGCCGGCCAAATAGATCGCCGGCGATCTTTGTTGGCGGCGGCGCTACAGCTGGCCGGAACCGTATTATCGAAAAAGATGGCTGGCCATTTTTTTTTTTCGATAATACGGTTTAGCCCGGTCAAATGCCTTGGAGTTCGCCGGGTTTGAGATGGCCGGGTTTGTTTTTCAGCGATAATGGAAAGTTATGTCGGCCATCTCAAACCCCGGACAAATTCAAGGCATTTGGCCGTGGGAGGAGCCAGCATTTTTAGTGCACCGGCCCCACTGACATGCCAGGACACCAACCAGCCACCTTAGGGGTCACTGCGGTGGACTTCAGAAAAGCTCCCACGTGCATAGCTCTCTTACTTTGAGAGCTGAGCCCCCCAAACCCACTACCCACAAATGTACTGCACCCATTTAAATTGCTCCAGGGACCTGCATACAGCCTCTAGGACTTATTGCTGCTGTATAACTTTGGTACACCAGTTCACACCTGAAGACTAATCTCTTTGAAAAAGTCCTTTCTTGAAATAACCACGTTTACTCACAGTTAAGTGCAGATCAGAGGTTGTGCCCCACTGGCAAAGAGTCCCCTGGTACTAAGATTAGCAGTAGGTCAGAGCTGGCACAATGGTGTACAATGCCCTCTTTCAGCACCATTCAAGGTAAGAACTACGTTCTCTAACATGGGTAACACAGGAAAGGGAACTAAAACTGGCTTACAAAAATGGTCACTACCGCATGGACTACAACAGGAAACAAAACAGGGCACACTCTGACCCAGTTAGCAGGGGGGAAAAAGACCCATGGGAGTAGAGCCCAGTACCTTACACCCACCACAATGCATTGCTAATGTGACTCTGCAGGGCACCTAACAGAAAAAGTGTGACACTCACCCGAGAGCCACATCGCAACCAGGGAAAGGCTGTCGGAGGATACAACACATTCTGCTGTCATGGAGGTGGGTACGGCATTTGAGGCTGGCATACAGGCTGGCAAAAAAGGTTTTTAGTTTTATTTTTTTAGTTTGGAAGGGGATTGGTGACCACTGGGGGAGTATGGGGAGGTCATACCCCATTCTCTCCAGTGGTCATCTGGTCAGTTGGGGCACCTTTTTGAGGCTTGGTCGTGAAAATAAAAGGACCAAGTAAACCCGGCGAAATACCGCTTAACGCCGCTTTTTTTTTCATTATCAGCGAAAGCCGGCCATCTGGTAGCCACGCCCATGCCCGCCCGTGTCCCGCCTTCGCTAATCTACCGACACGCCCCCTTGAACTTTCGCCGGCGAAGCAAAGGGAAAGCGGCGATGCTGTCAAAAATGCCGCTTTTTCAATTATACCGATTTCGCCGCTTTTAAGAAATCGCCGGCCATCTCCCGATTTGTGTTGGAAGATGGCCGGTGATCACTTTCGATTATAAGCTAGATATTGTCCTCTGGACTCTTCTGAATTTAGCTCAAGGAATACACACTCCAGTTCAATTATGCTGGTTGTTTAGAGTGATGTTTGGTGTGACTCCAAATATACTTTCATTACCTAAAATATATCTAACGAAATGAATAATCAACTTTAGTTCTACACAACAGGTCTCATGTAAAAATTTGGGTTTTTGGATTTAGTTCATACCTTTCTTAGAAGTTCAAGGTGAGTTATATTCTGGTACAGTAACTTATTTTTCTATCCCTGGAGAGCTCACAATCTAAGGTGCCCTTTTACTCAAGCTTAGCATACACTAAGTGTCACATGGTCCACAGTGGATATTAATGTCTGTTAGTGCACATTATGCTTAGGTAAAAAGGCTCCTAGGTTTGTATCTGAAGCAATGAGGGTTAAGGGGTCCTTTTACAAAGCTGCGGTAAAAAGTGGCCTACGGTAGTGTGGGCGCGTCTTTTTGGCATGTGCTGGGCCAATTTTTACTGCGGCAAGGGAAAAAGGCCATTTTTTAATGGGCTGGGAAATGGGCGTGCGCAAAAATTAAAACTAGCACACACCTATTTACGGCCTGAGCCCTTACCATCAGCTATTGACCTAGCGGTAAGGGCTCACACACTACCTGTGCAGTAACCATGCAATGCGCGCCAATATGGCCGCAGTGCTGATTACCACCGAGGAATGCTCCCTATGGTAGAAAATAGAAAAATATTTTCTACCGCGGGATTCGGCGCATGTCAAACTCAGAATTACCATCGGGCACATGAGCTACCCTGGTGGTAGTGCCAATTTGACGCACGCTATCCGCTCATTAGCCCTCCCATGGCCCCTAAGTGAGCTAGGATGAGTGAATGGGTTTTGATTTAATTCAGGCTACCACTGAATAAGGGGGGTTGATGAGGTTTTGAATTTTAAGGCTGCAAGCTACCTTTGTCCTGATGCTGCTGAGAGTAGGTCAGTCAGACTAAAATTGGCTGTCTAAAATCCTCACCAGCTTCATCAGCTCCATTTTTACCTGATTGTAGAAGTGACAGAAGGCTAATCTAAAGAGTTAATTCCCAGTTAACAGTATTGCTAGATTACATGGGAGGGAGGCATATATAATAAAACAATCTTCAGAATCCAAGCCAATTCCAGTAACATCTGACCTGGTTGGCAGTGCTGTAGACTGTCATCTGAAAGGTCTGAATATGATTTTTGAGCTCTGTTTTTATGTCTCAGACTGGATGGAGACTAAAATGCTTCAAAGGCAGTTTCCACATCACACAATGACATCCTGTTTTACAGATGGATGTGCAATCTTTAATCTCAGACAGAAGACTATTTCTTTGTTGGTTAGGGAAGAAAGGATGGGGAGGATTAAAATGGAGCAAGGCCTAGATAGCTGGAAGTGAAACCTTGTGATGCTTTAGCCATCATATTCTGGCTTTGTTTGAACCAAAAAACCAAGTTTGCAGGATGAAGCTGCAGGACTAAAGAAAAGGAATTTTGCAAGTTCAGATAGTGAATCTCTTTGAAAAGATTTCAGGAAGAAATATCCTGAAAATAATATGAACCAAGTCAAGTGGGCAACTCTGAACAAGGCATGATGGAAAGACTCCTGGATTAAAGCCGTCCAAGCCCAACTCTTATGTCATGCAAAATAGATTATAAGGCTCATTTTCAATGTACATAGACTTACAAAGTTACATAGGTTACTATGAGGGGCATTTTCGAAAGAAAGGTCTAAGTCAGAATTTGAACGTTTTACAAAGATGTCCAAATTCCGAAGCAGGGAGAAGGTCTTTTCGAAAAAGATGGATGTCTATCTTTTGTGTTTGAAAATACCATGGACGTCCTTGGATTTGGACGTCTTTGATTTTTGGCCATTAAAAAAAAAAAAAAAAAACGTCCACGTCTAAGACATCCAAATTCAAGCCATTTGGATGTGGGAGGAGCCAGCATTTTTAATAGACTGGTCCCCCTGACATGCCAGGACAGCAATCGGGCACCCTAGGGGGCACTGCAGTGGACTTCATAAAATGCTCCCAGGTACACAGCTCCCTTATCTTTTGTGCCGAGCCCCCCAAAACCCACTACCCCCAACTGTACACCACTACTATAGCCCTTACGGGTGAAGGGGCACCTATATGTGGGTACAGTGGGTTTCTGGTGGGTTTTGGAGGGCTCACAGTTAGTGGGGGTATGGGGCCTGGGTCCACCTGTCTGAAGTCCACTAAACTACTCCAGGGACCTGCATACTGCTGTCATGGACCTAAATATGACATCTGAGGCTGGCATAGAGGCTGGCAAGTAATGTTCTTCAATGCACTTTTTGAGGGTGGGAGGGGGTTAGTGACCACTGTGGGAGTAAGGGGAGGTCATCCCTGATTCCCTTCAGTGGTCTTCTGGTCATTTGGGGCACCTTTTTGTGCCTTATTCGTAAAAAAAACAGGTCCAGCTCAAAATGTCGAAGTTTTAGTGCTGGATATTTTTACTTTGTTCCATTATGGCTCAAAGACGTCCAAGTCTTAAGAACGCCCAAGTCCCTCCATGAACACGCCTCCGATACGCCCCCTTGAGATTTGGATGTCCATCCGACGGACTTCCGAGAAAGACATCCAAAATGCGGTTTCAATTATACCGATTTGGACATTTCTGTGAGATGGTCATCAAAGTGCCAATTTATGTCACTTTTTGGATGTACATCTCTTTCAAAAATTAGCCTGTATGTGATTTTGTAAGCCTAAAGATATTAAAGAAAAAAATGTAACATATACTTGGTTCAGTGACCAGAAAAATGCAATTAGAGTCGTCACCTGACCTAGGTCAACCCTGACAGGCTAATCCATTTCTAGGTTTTCCCTTCTACATCTATGAATTTGCAATACTGCCCCTTCTAAAGAAATTGAAACTGTACCCTGAAATCATAGAAAAAATGTATCTTTTGTCTTGATTAAGATGAAGTGTTTTGGATATTTATGCTTTAACTTAAAAATCTTTCTTTTTCAGACATTAGTGAAACTGTTGGCAGCCAGGGATAACAATGTTCTGCTGGGTGCTCTCCTTGCTCTTACAAGTTTAGTTGAAAGGTAAGGTTATCATAGACTATTACAATCCCATTTGCCAAAAATTTGGGTTCATTCAAATTGTGCCTCAATAGTGTAAGTTTCATGGTGGACACAACTCTACTACTACTACTACTAATCATTTCTATAGCACTACTAGACATATGCTGTGCTTTACACATTATATGCAAGTATTTTCTCTGTCCCTAGAGCGCTCACAATCTAAGGGGTCCTTTTATAAAGGTGCGCTGAAAAATGGCTTGCAGTAGTGTAGGCATGGGTTTTGGGTGCATGCAGATCCATTCTTCAGCACGCCTGCAAAAAAATGCCTTTTTATCCTTGCCAAAATGGACATGCGACAAAATCAAAATTGCCGCGCGTCTATTTTGGGTCTGAGACCTTACCACCAGCCATAGACCTAGCAGTAAAGAATTTGGGTAGTAATGACCTACACATGTCAGATGCCACTTGGTGTGCGTCCGCTACACGCGCCAGAAAATAAAAAATATTTTCCAGACGCACGTAGTGGACGAGTGCCAAAATTGAAATTACCGCAAGGGCCACGCAGTAACCGGGCAGTAACTCCAATTTGGTACACGTAGGTGCCTAAGCGGCTTAGTAAAAGGGGCCCTAAGTTTTTGTACCTGGGGCAATGAAGGGTAAAGTGACAAGGAACTGTGGTGGGAATCAAACCTGGGTTGCCAGAGTCAAAGCCCACTGCACTAACCATTAGGATTCTCCTCCACTCTCCCAGTTTTGATCATTTTCAGTGACTTGGATCTGTATATGGATTTGTAAGACCCCCCCCCTTGGAATTTTCCAGAAATGATAGTATTTATTATATTTGATTTCTCTTCCTCATCAAAATATGTTTGAAACAAATTACCCTCACAATGATACAATACACACAGTCTACCACCCTGTCATCCTACTCCATTATATGAAGTTACATTTCCCCCACTTCATTTCCTCAACCCACCCAACATGATTCCACACCTAATATTCAAGAAATACCAACCTTCTAATTACAACAAACTAAAATTTGCAATGCAGATACTACAGTAAAAAGGTAGGCCTTACATCTTTTTTTTTTTAAACAGATAATAATTATCTGTTGCAGCTCAAGGGGTGTTGATTTCCACTGCTGCGAACAGGGCCAGTGCAAGAGTATTGGGCACCATAACAGGGTGATGCTCAGAAGCAAATGTGGGCGCTAGAGGCCATTAGCACCAGACCATTGTCCACATTTGCTTGCACAGAATGCTGAGAGCTGGCGAGCGCATGAACCAACAGGTTCGCTGCCTCCCAGTGTAATGAGCATGCAAATGCATGCTAATAAGGTCATGCCCTATTCTCCCCAATATTCAGTGTACAGCATGCCAAACAAGGGCACTCTTGCCGCCGTTAACCCTACACCAGCTCCGAGCTGGCGTTAGGATTGTGCTGAGCTGTGGAGAGGAATGGGGAAACCAGTGTCCCTCTTAGCCTTCCTTATCAGCGCTTTGCATTTGACTTGACATTCCTTATGCTGTTTCTTATTATTTTCAGTTGGTTCCTTCTTCCATTTCCTGAAGGATTTTCTTTTAGCTCTAATAGCTTCCTTCACCTCACTTTTTAACCACACCAGCTGTTGTTTGGTCTTCCGTCCTCCTTTTTTAATACACGGAATATATTTGGCCTGGGCTTCCAGGATGGTGTTTTTGAACAGCATCCACGCCTGATGTAAATTTTTGACCCTCACATTCGCTCCTCTAAGTTTTTTTTCACTGTTCTTCTCATTTTATTATAGTCTCCTTTTTTAAAGTTGAACGCTAACATATTTGATTTCCTATGTATACTTACTTCAAAGCTAATATCAAATCCGATCATATTATGATCACTGTTATCAAGCAGCCCCAGCACCATTACCTCCCGCACCAGATCATGCACTCCACTAAGCACTAGGTCTAGAATTTTTCCTTCTCTTGTCTGCTCCTGTACCAGCTGCTCCATAAAGCTGGCCTTGATTTCATCAAGGAATTTTACCTCCCTAACGTGCCCCGATATTACATTTACCCAGTCAATATCAGGGTAATTGAAATCATCCATTATTATTCTGTTGCCCAGTTTGTTTGCGTCCCTAATTTCCTTTAACATTTCTGCATCTATATACACATACATGCAATCAGGGCAATTTCTCAAAGTCATTTGCCCAGGTAAATGGGCTATTTGAAAATTGCTTATCTCCCTGAAGGTAAAAGAATATACTGCTGGTTCTTTGAGTTTCTGTGGCTATCTGGTCCTCTTATTTTGTTTTGACTGCAGCTGCTGTTTGCCATACCCAGAAGCTGCCACTCTAGGCAGCTGCCTTGCCATACCTAATGGTTTATCCAGTTCTGCTGTGTGTTGCAAAAGCAAAGCATGCCTACAATACTTTGTAAGCAAACTTTATCTGGAATATTCAACAGCAACTGCCATAAGGAGTGGGGGACTCAGTGGTGTACAGTGGATCACCAGCAGCCAGTTGCCACTCCATGTACACATTACCTTTGGCCTCCTGAAGTGGCCCCATCCCAGCAAACAGCAAGAAAGCACAGCTCGTGGTGAGATGGGCCTCGTGGTCTAACTTGTACTTCCTGTTGCTATTGTCTCTCCTGTCCACGCTATTCAAAGCTCGGATCAGCTGCTTGACCTGCCTGGTTCATGGCAGATTTCTACTGCATACTAGGAGAGATGCTAGTAACAAGAAAACAGGCTAGAGAAGCACCTGGCCTGCCATGCCACTGACTCTCTATCAAATACAGATCAAAAGATCACAAATTGGAAATAGAAATATGAAGACAAAAATTGACCTGGAAACTCCAAGAAGCCAGACTGCGCAAGTACTGCAGCACTAGAATAACAGAAACAGAAATGTGCATTTCCTATCCTTTTCTTCTGTCTTTGTTGAGTGGACATTTTATTTTTCCAGTATCTGTTTTCTGCCTTCTTCTGTCTTCCATCTCCTGACTGTCTTATTCCTCCCCTACATTTGTCTGACATTGATCTTTCCTCCATTGCTTTCTTTTCTGCCTCTATATGGCATCTGGAAAAAGGGACCCCCAACCCGGTCGCTACTGCCAAAGGGCGCGACACCGCTTCACCGCTGTTGCGAACAAGGACAGGGAAATGGCCGGCTTTTGGGAGAAGCGGCAAAATAACAGGCGGCCGGGAAATCAGCTGATCTGATAGGCGGCTAGTAACGCGATAGGGAAAACAAAGAAAAGCAGGTTTTACTGAGTGGGGGGACCACGTTGGAAACTCCCGCGCCGCTCACTGTCCGCGATGGTCGCAAGATGGCCGGCTTTGTGGAAAAAGGCAAAATTAAAAAGGCGCGACACCGCTTCACCGTGATCGCGAACAAGGAAAGGGAAATGGCCGGCTTTTGTGAGAAACCGCGAAAATAAAAAAGGCGGCCGGGAAATCAGCTGATCTGGTAGCCGCCTAATACAGCGATTGAAACTCCCGCGCCGCTTGCTGCCAACAAGAGGCTCCCTAGCCCTCATTGGTAGCTTTCATGTATTCCCCTGTAGCCCTGCCCCTTCCGGCTTCCCAACCAACGACAAGCGGGTCTCCTGCTGCGTCATCTCGATCGCCGATGTGGAAGCCGGAAAGGAAGGGTTGCTCTGCCCCTCACTGGCCTACCTATAACATCCTACTGCCTCAGAAACGTCTGCCTGAAATTCGATACATTTCTGAGCACTACTTAACTAAGAAAAACCCATTATACTAATGTATTTTCATACTTAGGGGCTCATATTCAAAACAGAGAGATGATGTTCAAAAAGAGGCACAAAGCAACAGATAGACTTTTTATTTTTGCCAAAACATCCAGATCGGTATTTTCCAATACTAGTTCGTTTGTAGTTCGTCCAAATCACAAGGGGGCATGTCAGGTGTGCGTTGGGGTGAGATTTGGGCATTCCATAATGGAACAAAGCAAAAATGTCCAGGGCTAATGCTAGACCTGTTTCAATCATGATCAAGTCACAAAAAGGTGCCCTAAAAGACCAGGGCTGGTGCAAGGATATTAGGTGGCCTAGGCAAACCTTCAGGCTTGCATCCTCTCAGTCTTTTTAAGCCCCCTGGCCCTGTCCAACAATCATGATCATCCCAATACCACCCCTCCCAGAATAATCTTGGTAAATGGACCAATTAAATACTGCTGGTAAAAGTACCCTCCTACTATGTGGTTATAAGGACTTTGTTTTGCTTGGACTCCAACTGCTCTTTGCTGGCCCCAGATGCTTCTGCCCTAGATGACTGCCTAATCCTGCCTAATGGCTGGACCAGCCCTGATCTGCCATCCCCAGCTCCTTTTCTCAGCCCCAGCATCAACCCCATTCTCCCACCCCATCTATTTGCCAACATCACTGAGCATCAGCCACCTACTGTGTGGTTTTTAGCTCATATCAGCCCTCAGCCTCCTTCTCCAAGCCTCAGCATCAGACCCCTTCTACCCCTATCCTTTAGCATCTGCCCCTTTTCCCATCCCCTGTGTCTATGCTATGGAATATACATGTGTATTTACAGAATAGTTCGTAGGCAAAATTTTGACATTTATACATGCATATTTTATTATTCTAATGAATTATATGTGTATCAGCATATGGCAGTGTATATTTTATAGAACTGCCCAATACAGTTATTTGGTGTATTTTATATTAGTTTATCAATGACCTGTAAAAGGACTACTATTAATCTGTCACTAAGATTGGGGTTACTCAGTAGTTGATGTAAATCCTTAATTGACTCTAATGAAAGAAATTCCCTCCTCTCTTCGTAATTGAATATGGTTGGAGTAGAGAGCTGGAAAAATCAAAAAGCAATGGTCTCTCTCCTATAGGAACAGCTGTCTTGCATCTTCTGACAGTGGAGGAATAGCCTAATGGTTAGTGCTTCAAATTCCACTGCAGCTCCTTGTGATCTTGGGCAAATCAGTGTACTCTCCATTCTCTTAGATAAAAAATTTAGATTGTGAGCCCTCCACAGACAGAAAAATATCTATTGTACCTGAATCTGCACCCTTTGATAGTTTTCGGCCTTGCAGGTGGTATATAAGAAATAAACTAAATAAATAAATAATGAACAAAACAATGTCATTGCAATATCATGTGTTCAAAGACTGTTTCACCCAGGAAACACTCTTATCACTCTATTCATACAGGCTGGCTTCTTTTTCCAATTGTAAAACACAGAGAAATAATGTAATTCACCTTTCTTCTCTTCCAAATTCTAAAACAGACATAGAATTAATTTCTCTCACAAGTTTTCTGCTTTTTTCATACTCTAAAAACATTAATTTAGTCTATAAAATGTTAATCTACTCATGACTTTAAAATCGTTTCATAGCAACCCAGTACTTTTTGGTTCTGGTCATCTCACACCAGAGGCAGCTTCTGCTTCCAGCACTCCCTCAGGATTTTATTCTGCAGCACTCTTTACTGCCCTTGTGCCTCGCTGAGGGTCTCTAGTTAACCCCATAGCTCAGTGATTTTCAACCTTTTTCATCTCGCGGCACACTGGCAAGATGCAAAAATTGTCAAGCATATCATCAGTTTTTTAAGGATATATATTTTATCATTTAACAAATGAGTATTGTGTTTAATTTTCAATAATTACATCTTTAATGATTGTGTTATCTTTATAGTTGTGCATGGGGAGAGAGGGTGCAAGGAGAGAGATGGTGGATGGGAAGAGAGAGGAGGAAGGGGAGATATGCCAGATTGGGAGAGAGGGGAGAAGGGGAGAAATGTTGGGTGGGGAGAGAGGGGTCAAGGGGAGAAATGCTGGATGGGGAAAGAGGGTCGAGGGGAGAAATGCTGGATGGGAGAGAGGGGACAAGGGGAGAAATGCTGGATGGGAGAGAGGTGAAAAGGGGAATAATGCTGGATGGAAGTGGGGAGAAGAGAGAGGAGGAAATTCTGGTTGGAAGTGGGGAGAGGAGGGAGGGGGTCAAATGCTGGATGGATGTATGGAGGAGAGAGAGGGCGAATGCTGGATAGAAGAGGCGAGGAGAGAGAGGGGGTAAATGCTGGCTGGATATGCGGAGAAAAGGAGGGGTAATGCCGGATGAAAGTGGGGAGGAGAGAAAGGGGCAGACTATGGAAGTGGGGAAGAGAGGGGGCAAGCTGTAGGCACAGTCAAAAGAGGAGGAAATGCTAGATGGAAGTAAGGAGGAGAGAGGGGCAAGCTATAGGTAAACACAGTCAAAAGAGGGAAATTGTAGATTGGAAAGTAAGAAAGAACTAATTGTGGACAAAGGCAGAAAACAAAATATTACTACTACTACTACTACTATTTAGCATTTCTATAGCGCTACAAAGCATACGCAGTGCTGCACAAACATAGAAGAAAGACAGTCCCTGCTCAAAGAGCTTACAATCTAATAGACAAAATCAAAGAAAACTGAAAGGAAAAGGAGGAGAGAAAAATGACAAACAAACAGGAAATCCTGGCAGCAGAGTTAAGAGAAGACGAGGAAAGTAGAAACCAGAAACTGGGACCAACACAATTTTAAAAAGTACGTGGCCAGACAACAAAGTTAAAAAAAAAGGAATTTTATTTTTAATTTAAGATTAAGTGTGGTAGCTGTGTTAATTTTATGTTTTATGTTAATTTGTACTGTAGTGAATGGAATATGTCAATTTTTGAAATTTATGTCTGCTATCTTTATAGCAGTACAAGGGGAAAATATTTTTGTTTTTCTGGTGTTATCCTGTATACCAGAGTCTGGTTTTTGGGAGTTTCAGATGATTTTTTTGTCTACATATTTTATTAGATTATGGTCACTCTTAGGGGTTCTTTTGTTGGACCTAGGGACTTGTGTACTATTTTCCACGATGCCTTTTTATATGGTCCATGGCTGGTAAAATGGATGTGGCTACTGTGGGGTTGTGGCTACTGTAGGGGTGGAACCATAGATAGTGACCCCGCCATTAAGGTTGACCCTATATGAGTACCGATACCTTTAATCCTACAAAAAAAAGAACTGGTCATAAATAACATGCATTAAAAAACAACAGTTATAAAGCGAATACTCACCACACTGCTGGTGGTAATCACAACCCTTCATTGCATCCAATCTGTAGGTCCGTAGGCCTAAATTTCTTTATAATAGACTCCGACCAAGCACACATTTATAGAAATGATAAGTAGTAGTAGTAATGACAAAGTAATGAGATTATACCAAATGGATAACATCTAAATGCCACACAATCTTCACTATATAATAATCTGGATAAAATTTGTAATGAGAACTAGCAAACTGCCACAGGAACACACAAATCAAACCTAAGATCTCACTATAATTAAGCCAGTTAGCAATGTATAGCCAAGTTAAAGTAGATTTAGTATGAAGGTTCCATTAACTTGCTCATAGTATCTGGGAACACAAACTGGGGAATTTAGCCTATCTGTTTTTCTCTCACCTTTTTCCTGTAGTGGTCAATGACTGCAGTCAGCAGCGGTCAGCGATTCAGATAGCCTGCTCATGCCAACTCGAGTTCTCTCTCTCGGATGCTTCCCACCTATGCGGAAGCGGGAAGTTATGTCAGAGAGAAGACTCGGAGGCTGGCACTAGCAAGCTGCCTGAATTGCTTCTCACTGCTGCCAACAGCTACACTTATAATGATGGATCGCTGGCTGGGGGTGGGACAGGAGTGACACAAAATTTCCATGGCACACCTGGGGAGCAGCTTCGGCACACCAGTTGAAAAACGCTGCCATAGCTGCTGGACTTGTTATATGACTTAAAAATAATACTGAATTCTGTACTGCATGATTCCTGTCCCACAAGCATGCCACTCATAGAACAAACATATTTCAGAGTTTCTGAACAACTGGGTTGTTTTTGTGCTATTAATTTTACTGGGTGTATAGCTTGCTGCATACCCTGCAACTTAGATCAGTTTCTCATATCTTGTTTAACTGTACATAGAACTTGCCTTGAGTGTAACCACCCATCTATTTATCCCAAATGACTTTGTACTAGCCATGTTGTCCCCGTCTATATATCTACACTTGGCCCTGGCTACATAGTAAGATGTCATTGTATTGTAGGAACAGCATTAACATCATATCTCCATTGACAGTATGCTGACATTATATCTGTTATTTGAATATTCTTCCATGCTGTCTATTATGGAATTGTTTGTATTGTACTGATATTTATCATATTTCTTTTACATGATTGTGTTAAAGTGCTGTTAAATGTTTATATTTCTGATACTGTTTCATGTTAGTCCTATTACTAGGCTTTAATTTGTCATTTCCAAGTTTACCGCATTGATTGTATTTATGTTTATATTTGGGCATTTTACTGTTATACTGTTAACAAAATTGTAAGTTTTATGTTAAACTGGACCTGCTGTACACCGCCTTGGGTGAATCTCTTCATAAAGGCAGTTAATAAAGTTCAATAAATAAATAAATAAAATGAAGGAAGAACATAGAGGTTGGTGACACCCTATAGATTAGCTCATTTATGTAGACATGCATTTTTGTTGCCTTTATAAAATAATCATCAAAAACCCACACAGTGAAGAGTGACTTGTCAAAGGGGAAAACATCTCATACACCTGTGGCAAGCTATAACACTTTATATGAACACAGCACAAAAAGTAATCATTGACAAAAAAAAAACCCCAAAAGAACTTTTTTTGGTATTTTTTCTTTTGAACTATGCAAAAAGTTTTGCATTTTTTAGAATTTTTCTTTTTTACATAGATGTACAAAAAATACGTTATTTTGGGCATGTGAATTGCACTGCCCCACACTGGTTCAATATGCAGTGCAGTGCTGTACAATAGCGCACTAGAATTGAAAAATAAACAACTTATCTTAAATGCGCTGTCCAGTTCATGTGAAGAGTGGTTACACCCCAGCTTCCAAAATTGACAAGTGTGCGGTCCCTTCGGTCCCATTTCGCTCCGCGTCTTCAGGGAACCACACTGCAAACCATTAAAATTCTGGAAACAAAAAAGCAATGCTTAAAATGACAAAAACCATGAACTGAAAAATTACCCAAAACAAACAAAAAGTCACTGTAGTCATGTCGCTAACTTCAAATTGCTGGAGAGTAGACTTCCTACTGCCCAACTACTGGCAAACATCAGGGCAGGGTGGACAGCTAACTATAAACCGGCCATTATCCAATCAGAGATCGCCACGTCATCCTCAGCTGGGGGCTCCTTTGGTATACCACTGCAAAGAATTGCAGCACAGTTTTGACATGCTAAAGTGTTTGGCAATTGACAGTGTTGCTGACTACATACGTGGGGGAGATCGCAGCGAGAGGCTTCTGCAAGTTTAATAGCATTGGATCTATCGCCTGCAATCGCTGGAATCTTGTGGATTAAACTCTACGATGCATTGGGCAGCCTTTTTATAGTTTGGCAGTCTTTCTGTCTTGTTACTTTTACTTTTTCTTTTGCTTTATCTTTGTTATTTTTTTCTTTCTGACTTTAATTTTTGATATTTGGCACTGGTTCTCTCCTGTTTAATCGGGATTGGCCATCCCGTCATCAGCTGAGGATGACATGGCGATCTGTGATTGGGTAATGGACGGTTTATAGTTAGCCCTCCGCCCTGCCCCGATGTTTGCCAATAGTGGGGCAATGGGAAGTCTACCCTCCAGCGATTTGAAGTTAGCGACATGACTACAGTGACTTTTTGTTTGTTTTGGGTAATTTTTCAGTTCATGGTTTTTGTCATTTTAAGCATTGCTTTTTTGTTTCCAGAATCTTAATGGTCTGCGGAGTGGTTCCCTGAAGAAGCGGAGCAAAACGGGACCGTAGGGACCACACACTTGTCAATTTTGGAAACTGGGGCATAACCACTCTTCACAAGAACTGGACAGCGCGTTTAAGATAAGTTGTTTATTTTTCAATTCTAGTGCGCTATTGTACAGCACTGCATTGCATATTGAACCAGTGTGGGGCAGTGCAATTCACATGCCCAAAATAACGTATTTTTTTGTACATCTAAGTAAAAAAGAAAAATTCTAAAAAATACAAATGTTTTGCATAGTTCAAAAGAAAAAATACTAAAAAAAATTTCTTTTGGGGTTTTTTTTTTGTCGATGATTACTTTTTGTGCTGTGTTCATATAAAGTGTTATAGTTTGCCACAGGTGTTTGAGACATTTTCCCCTTTGACAAGTCACTCTTCACTGTGTGGGTTTTTGATGATCATCTGCTGTTGTGATCAGTGAAGTTGATCTGTGTTGTGGCCTTTATAAAAAAGGCATAAATTAAATACATTGTTGAACATTTCACTAAGGTGCCCTGCTGTGAAAATACCACCAAAATAGCCATCTTCTTGGAAAGAAATGGTATGAATGTACATATACTTACATTTTTAAAATAATTATGTAATAAACATGACCTGCTTTGGCTACATTTGGACAATTATATGCATCATACACAACTTAGGATTTATTTTGGCAGCAACAGGGATCTATTTAGTTTCTTGTCTATACATAATAATAAAGGGGCTGATATTGAGACCATGGGAAAGAACTTGGCTAACTCCCACAGTCGGCGGCAAACCCGGAAACTCATTGCAGGCGCCGTATCTGTCAACAGGCATTAAATTTCTAGGCTTTTTGGCTGATAAAAACATAGCCAGTTAAGCGATCAGCTGACTGGCTAAGTTATAGCGGCCAAAGATAGATGTGCTATTTACGTGGGTTTATTGGCTGCTAAACTTAGCCAGTCAGCCAATGAATTTTGGCATTAAACAGCTATGTTGCACGACATAGCCGGTGACCGGGCTGGCTGCTAAGTGCTAATATTCAGCCAAGAATATTAGCACTTAGCTGGCTTAAGGCTATTAACTGACCGGGAGCCATTCCTGGACATTTAAATAATTTTAAATATCAGTTGGCAAGTCTCCAAATATATCAGCTTAAATGTCAGTATAGTCATTTTAAAAAGAAAGGATGTTCTGAAACATTTATGAGGAAGGCATTGAGAATTCCAGTCAAGGAATATTTAGAATAAAGGCTGATTGATTTGCCTCTCATAGCATATTATATTTGGCGTACTATAATTACTTTCATCTATCATGAGCTTATAATATAAAGACTGATTCTGGCTTTTATGGCAGGTAGGAATTTGAGAGATTATGATAGCTCTACAAACAAGCAAGTGATTCCAGAAGTCACTTGAGAGTCACCTTATAGAAAATGACTTAATAATTCTTGGATAGGAGATGAGATAAGAAAAATGCATTTCTTGTGTTACATGTTCTAAAATTGACTACAGCTTTTCAATTTATAGTCCAGAATGTAGGGAGAAGATAAGTGAGCTCAATCTTGTTGAAAACCTGTTGATGATATTGCATGAATATGACTTGCTTTCTAAAAGGTAAGTCCTCATTTTAAGACTTATTTGACTAGAAACATTATGGGCTAGATTCTATATATGGTGCCTAAAAAATCAGTGCCAAAACATACCTGCATAAATGGTATTGTATAAGCCATGGCTAAAGTTTGGCATGGTTTATAGAATACATGGGTCTCACCCGTGCCCCCGTGCCACACAAAACAAACTTTAGTCTCTGCTTACACTCGGGCCACCCTCACCACACACTCTGTTCCAGTTCACCTGCAGTCAAACTGGGGATGGGTCATTGGTCTGGAATAGCGATCCAGGGGTTTGGGAGGCCAAATTCTCACTCCAACTCAGCTCTCCGGTCCAGGAACCACACGGCACTTAAGTGTCTTAAAACGAACTAAAGTTTTATTGCAACCACTGCAACAGGCAGAATTCAACTTTAACTTTCTTCTCAGCACAGTCACTTAGTAAACTCCAATATAACATGATTCCAGAATTCTATTATTCCTGAAAGGGAACACTTTTGCCATCATCCTCCTCAGGTGTATTTACAGAGGAATTCTCATTCAAGGCTATTTACATATTCACAAGGCTCCTGTCCATGCCTATCCTGTTAGCTAGTTGTAACCCCAAGACTGTTCTTCTCCTTCACCTGAATCACTCCACTCCCACCAGGCACAGTCCCTTATGGCTGTCCTCCTCCTGCGGATGCGCCCTGTAGGGCTGCACCATGGTTTGGGTAGAAGATTTCTCCTGCCCTCAATACCACTTACAGGCCAGACTCCCCAATCTACCCAAAGCTCTGTCTCCTTCACCTGTTACTGTGAGTGGGACAATAACTGCTCCTCAATTCCAGCCCGAGCTTAGGCTTGCACTTCAGGATTCCTCTTTCTACTCCTCTGGGTCACTTGGCATGGAATTATATGCAGCCAAAGACCCTTTCCAGCTCTTCTTTCCCCTTCTTCTTTCCTCCTAAACTCCTCCCAGAGCTGTCACTCTACAGAGCAGGGCACTATTCTTCTCCAGACACACTCCCCATAGGCTGGACTTCCTTTCACCCTGGGACCTCCCACTCACTCCCTCCAGTGACTCTCAAGGGAACTTACTCCTACAGTAATACCTTTATAATAGGGGATTACACCTGCTTAAGCAGAGAGTTGCATGTAAATTTAGGCATGGCCATTTGCACCAACAAAAACGTGGTGCAAAAGCCCATGCTGAATTTACGTGTGGAGCACCATTATTCTGTAATTATGTGAGTAATTCAAAGCCACACCCCTGTTCTGCTCTGAAACACCCATGACCCTTCCATTTCCATGTCCCCTTTTTTGGACCGCATATAAATTTTAGGCACAGACGCTGCATCTAACTTTATAAGTGTTGTCCCAATGAAATCTAATTAGTGCCAATAACTTCTTGTTAAAAAGCTAATTCTTGGCACTAATTGACTTATAATTCTATTAAATTGCATGTGTAAGTTGGGAACATGCCTAAATTTACACGTGCAAGTTTTGGCAACCTTTATAGAATCGGGGGCATGTGTCCTTTTTTTTAGCTTATAAACTTTATTTTCTAAATAATGAAACAAACTTAAATAAAAATGATTAACAAAGAGACAAATTACAAAGAATAATGATTTCTATTGATAACCTTAAGAGTGGACTAACACGGCTACCACACTCCTCTACTTAAAGAATAAAAAGAGAGCTGCTGATCTATAAGAGACCATACATTGACAAATTTATGCAAAGATCCTTCCCTCTCAGCAATTACTTTCTCATACTTGTATATTTGACAAACATAACCCCCCACTACAAATGCACAGAGAATGCAGCAGCATTTTCCAAATGTTAACTATCAATTTCAGAGCTAAAGTAAGTAGGATATTTATCAATTTAGATTGATTTGTATTCTGCATACCAGGGATTCTCAACTAAGGTCAAATTACTGGATCATATGTTAAAGGAATATTCAATTTAGATATTCTGAGTACATTGTCAAATTCCTTTCCAGTATGGGGACACAGTATCACAATAAAATAACACCTGAGAAAGCATTCCTTTTTCAAAATTACAAGAACAGCAATTAGGACTAACCAGGCTATTAGCTCAAAAACCCTTAATTGGTATCCAAAAACTCTATGAGCATAACCCCCCCCCCCCCCCCCATAGATTGCATGACTGAAGCTAAATGAATTGTATGTGTCATAGAGACCCAGATATTGCCCCATTGTTCTATGGTCAGTTGTGCCCCAAATTTATCCTTTTATCTCTAGCAAATAACATATAGGGAAAGAGATGGGATTATTTATTTATTTATGTATGACATTTTTACCACACATTTTCCTGTACAATTTCAAGTTCAATATGGCTAACAAGATATCACCAAAACAGGGCAGATAGGGCATTCCTATAGTGAGGTTGCAATAGAGAGCATAGTAGAACAGACAGATTTTCAAGATTGCACATTATCACTGTCAACTGCTGAGCAAGATGTAAATAGGAACAACAAACATAGTCTGAAATGTCTATATTCGAATGCTAGAAGCCTAAGAAATAAAATGGAAGAGTTAGAATATATTGTACTAAATGAAAAATAGATATAATATGCATTTCTGAGACCTGATGGAAGGAGGATAACCAGTGGGACACTGTCATACCAGGATACAAATTATATCGCAGTGATAGGGTTGATTGAATTGGTGGAGGGGTAGCATTTTATGTTAGAGGGCTTGAATCAAATAGACTAAAAATTCTACAGGACACGAAACACATCTTGGAATCCCTATGGATTGAAATTCCACGTGTAAATGAAAAAGGATAGTGATAGGAGTGTACTATTGTCCACCTGGCCAGGATGAAAAGACAGATGTAGAAATGTTTTCAGAAATTAGGGAGACTAACAAACTGGGGACCATGATAATAATGGGTGATTTCAATTACCCCAGCATTGACTTGATAAATGTAACATCAGTGCATGCTAAAGAGGTGAAATTCCTTGAAAGAATCAAGGACTGCTTTATGGAACAGCTGGAATAGGCACCAACAAGAGGAGGAACAATTCTAGACCTAGTTCTTACTGGAGCGAATGATCTGGTGCAGGAGGTAATAGTGTTGGGGCCTCTTGATAACAGTGATCATAACATGATCAGCTTTGATATAAGCTCTGGAGTAAGTACACACAGGAAATCCAATACGTTAGCATTTAACTTTAAAAAAGGAGACTATGAGAAGAACGGTGAAAAACAAAATGTAGAGGAGCAGCTGTGAAGGTCAAAAATTTACATCAGGCGTGAATGCTGTTTGAAAATACCATCCTGGAAGCCCAGGCCAAATATATTTCATGTATTAAAAAAGGAGGAATGAAGACCAAAGGACAGCCAACATGGTTAAAAAGTGAGGTGAAGGAAGCTATTAGAGCTAAAAGAAAATCCTTCAAAACATGGAAGAAGGATCCGACTGAAAATAATTAGAAACTGCATAAAGAATGGCAAGTCAAATACAAAATGCTGATAAGCAAGACAAAGAGAGAATTTGAAGTGAAGATTGCGTTAGAGGCAAAAACGTATAGTAAACACTTTTTTAGGTATATTAAAAGCAAGAAGCTGGCAAAATAATTGGTTGGAACGCTAGATGACCAAGGGGTAAAAGGGACACTCAGAGAATACAAGTTCATAGTGGAGAGATTAAATACATTCTTTGCTTTGGTCTTCACTAAGGAAGATATGGGAGAAATATCGGTGCCGGAGATAGTATTTAATGCTGCTGAGTCAGAGAAACTGAATCAAATCTCTGTAAACCTGGAAGATGTGATGGGGCAATTTGACAAATTGAAGAGTAGCAAATTGCCAGGATTGGATGGTATACATCCCAGAGTATTGATAGAAATGAAAAATGAACATGCAGAACTATTGTTAGTAATATGTAATTTATCTTTAAAATCAAGCATGGTACCGGAAGATTGGAAGGTGGCCAATGTAACGCCGATTTTTAAAAAGGGATCCAGAGGTAATTTGGGTAATTATAGATCAGTGAGCCTGATGTCAGTGCTGGGCAAAATGGTAGAGACTATTATAAAGAACAAAATTACAGATATTCAAAAGCATGGATTAATGAGACAAAGCCAACATAGATGGTGAGGCAAGATTTCCTTTCACTAAAATCTACTACATTTCTTTGAAGGGGTGAACCAGGGCTTTTTTTGAGGGGGTACTTGGGGGTACTGAGTACTGGCACCTTTTCCATTGTCTGCTAAAATTGGCCCATGGACCCCAAGTTTTAATGAAAGAGCTCAGGCTCTACACACCAATTCTGCCTTGTCATAGATTCTGTGACTAGTTGCAGGGGACCTGGCTATTGTGGGGTGGGTCCCTCAGTGATCACCCCACCCCTGAAGGGTGGCCTAGCATTTGAGTACCGGCACATTTTCTGCTACAAAGAATGCACTGGGGTGAACAAATATGTGGATAAAGGTGAGCCAGTCAATATTTTGTATTTGGAGTTTCAAAATGCATTTGACAAAGTACCTCACGAAAGACCCCAGAGGAAATTGAAAAGTAATGGGATAGGAGGTAGTATTCTATTGTGGATTAAAAACTGGTTAAAGGATAGAAAACAGAGAGTAGGGTTAAAGGGTCAGTATTCTCAATGCAGAAGGGTAGATAGTGGGGTTCCACAGGTGCCTGTGTTGGGACTGCTGCTTTTAAACATATTTATAAATGATTTAGATATGGGAATAACTAGTGAGGTAATTAAATTTGCCGACGACACAAAGTTTTTCAAAGTTGTTAAATCGCAAGAGGATTGTGAAAAATTGCAAGACGACCTTACGAGACTGGGAGACTGGGCATCTAAATGGCAGATGATGTTTATTGTGAGCAAGTGCAAAGTGATGCATGTGGGAAAGAGGAACCTGAACTATAGCTACGTGATGCAAGGTTTCAGGTTAGGAGTCACCGACCAGGAAAAGGATCTAGGAGTCATTGTTGACAATACTTGAAACCCTCTGCTCAGTGTGCTGTGGCAGCAAATAAAACAAATAGAATGTTAAAGTATTATTAGGAAAGGAATGGAAAATAAAAACAAGGACATTTTATTGCCTTTGTATCGCTCTATGGTGCAACCGCACCTTGAATACTCTGTGCAATTCTGGTCACCACATCTCAAAAAAGATACAGTGGAATTAGAAAAGGTACAGAGAAGGTCAATGAAAATGATAAAGGGGATGGGATGACTTCCCTGTGAGGAAAGGCTGAAATGACTTGGGCTCTTCAGCTTGGAGAAAAGACAGCTGAGGGGAGATATGATAGAGGTATATAAAATAATGAGTGTAGTGGAATGGGTAGATGTGAATCACTTGTTTACTCTTTCAAAAAATACTAGGACTAAGGGGCATGCAATGACACTACAAAGTAGTAAATTTAAAATGAATCATAGAAAATATTTCTTCACTCAACATGTAATTAAACTCTGGAATTCGTTGCCAAAGAATGTGGTAAAAGCAGTTAGCTTAGCGGGGTTTGAAAAAGGTTTGGATAGCTTCCTAAAAGAAAAGTCCATGAGCCATCATTAAAATGGACTTGGGAAAATCCACTGCTTATTTCTAGGATATGACTCAATATTATGTCCCAAACATCCAACTTTAGCTGGTACAGTTCAATCTCTCACATAAGTTATTCTCTAGATTTTTTTTAGGTTTTTTAGATTTTTTTCGGGGATCATCAGATAATTTCATCAGCAACTCCCATCTGGGCACAGCGTCCCACTAGCCACTGGATCTATGAAGATATACACAGCGCTATGGCTAGTGGGGCGCTGTGCCCAGATGGGAGTTGCTGATGAAATTATCTGATGATCCCCGAAAAAAATCTAAAACAAATCTAGAGAATAATTTATGTGAGAGATTGAACTGTACCAGCTAAAGTTGGATGTTTGGGACATAATATTGAGTCATTGATGAACAGTCCGCACTCCAAAACTGTGAGGTCACGTTAAGTTGATATTTCTAGGATAAGCAGCATAAAATGTGTTGTACTGTTTTGGGATCTTGCCAGGTTAGCCACTGATGGAAACAGGATACTGGGCTTGATGGACCTTCGGTCTGTTCCAGTATGGCATCTCATATATTTGTGTACTAAAAAAAAGTCATTACAAAATATGAAACAAAATACATAAACACACACATATCAATAAGGAAAGAATCATAAATATATAAAGAATTCAATAATACAGCATAATGGGGAGAATGGAAGGGGGAGATTAGCCACTAGGATCAATTGACAGAATTTTTTTTTTAAATGGAAAGATTACAAAAACCCAAATAATCATGTTGGGATCTTATATTTTTTTGACAAGGAATTCTACCATTTAGTACCTTGGTATGAAACATTAGCTGTATATATAGATTTATAAACTACTTTCTTACAGGTGGGAAAATGAAGATGCAGGTAGTTTCTTGCACCAAAGATTGAATTGTGAGAAGGCAAAGTAACAAGGGGCAACATATAATCATGGGAAATACCTTACAAAATCTGAAATATGAGAGCACAGAGTTTGAAAACAATCCTGGCCCTAATGGGAAACCAATGCAAATGTGTCAGTAAAGGAGTAGCCCTCGCAAAGCGTTGTGCATGCATTGCATGCATGACAAGTCTAGCTGTAGTATTTTGGACAGTTTGCAGTTTCCTTAAGATACAATCTTTACACCCTGCATAGATAGAATTACAATAATCAAATTGGGTCAAAACAAGAGATTGGACAAGTAATCTGAAAATATCAATTGAAAAAGAGGGCCTAATGTGTTTCAGCTTCCAGAGTAATTTAAAAGATTTAATCACCGAGGACACATGAGATTCAGGGGTGGATTGGGGTTCACCATGGGGGGGGGGGGGGGGGTGCATGGCAAGAGGCTCCATTTGGAGGGGCTGTACCGAGGACACCTGAGATTCAAAGATTAAGTGCCGATCAACAACAACCCCTAAAGTTTTTAGACTGGACTCCAAAGGACAAGAAATAAGGATTTGATATACCACCTTCCTGTGGTTACAATCAAAGCTGTTTGCATATTATATACAGGTACTTACTTTGGGGCAATGGAGAGTTTATTGATTTGCCCAGAGTCACAGGGAGCTGCAGTGGGAATCAAACCTGGTTCCCTTGGTTCTCAGGCTGCTCCACATATAAAATTGTGAAGCTAGATGACCCTCAACTATTAATTTTTTGCAACAAAGTTCCCGCAGCCACTCATTTATCAAATCAACTATATTCCTTAGATATTTCCGAAGAGAGGGTATGAGCTATAAATAGAAGAAAAAAATCTTTAGTCGACAATTTAAATTCAACTGAGCAAAGGGTTTGAATTGCTCATCAGATATAATTTGTTGCAGTGTTCAAATTTCAAGCTCTTGTCAGGATTTCCATGAAACAGATCGAACATTTATACAAATATTAATATTGTACCATAGAGACACAGGCACACCCTGATTTAAATTTTCCTGCAATAATCCAAAACCCACAAGTGTCAAATGGACAACAGGATGTTTATCAAATTATTAATTCCTGGAGCAATCCATCGAGGAATAGTGTGGAGGATCTTTTCATCAGGTCAGCGTCATATAGGCACATCTTCTAAGGAACCAGTAGTACCAGTGAGCACCCATACTTAATAAATACGCTAAATGTTTTCTTTTGAAATCTGAAATTTTACCTCACCCTCATGTTTAGAACACATCAATCAATGCTATCTGAGCTTGCTTTTTCATCCACAAAAATAGAGAATAATATTCTTTCTAATGATGTATACAGTGCATTCAGAAATATGTGGGGAATTACACTGGAAATATAGTTAAGTTTAGGTGAAATGGTCATCTTTAGAGAGAGGTAGAGTGAGGACCATTTAGTGGTATAATCCACAGCAAGTTTAATCAACTCTTCCTCATTCTTCTTCATTGTCTCATCAAATGTGGAACAGAAATAAACATCAAAGTAAGTTATTCCAGAAGGAGTTGAATGAAAAGGGAATTCACTGACTAAATCTTTGGCAGCATATTTATTTAATTGGTAGGACTTGCATTTTATCCTAATGAACACAATGAACACTTCAAAGAATTTTCCAATATGAGGAAACAAAGAAGGTATAGGGGAGACATATACAAAGGCCAAAACATCATCTGTATACACAGAAAACTTACAGTGAACCCGTGAGATAGAAAATCCCAAAATAGCAGGTTCCTGTTTGATGGTGAGTGACAACAGCTCCAAAGCAATATTAAACAATAAAGGCGAGAGATGACAAGCTTGCTTACTTCCCCTTTGCAGCAAGAAATGACCAGACTGGAAACTGTTAACAAACACCTGGGCTCTCAGATTAATCTAAAGTAACTTAACCATCTCAATGATGATAGACCCAAAACCAAACCACTGTAAAACAAGAAACAAACAACCCCATTCTACGCTGTCAAAAGCTTTCTCAGTATCTAATTAGAGCACTGTTTCCCAAGTCTGTTCTGGAGAACCCCCTTAACCCCTTGCCAGTCATGTTTTTAGGATATTCACAGTGAACATGCATGAGATTTATTTGCATATACTGCCTCCATTGTATGCAAATCTCTTTCATGCATATTCATTTTTAGACATCCTGAAGACCTAACTGGCAAAGGGGTACTCCAGGATCAACTTAGGAAACACTGAAATAGAGTTTCCTCTCAGTTTCCAATAAGACATAAAAAAAATAATAAACTGGTATCTTCCAGATTGATCCATGTGGATCAATGAAGAAATGACAGTATTTAATTGAAGAACTAGGAGCTTTGCAATAATTTAAAAGTCAACATTAATCAAGGATATAGTATACTTTTGATTTTAGAGTGTGAAGTTGACTTCTGCATGTGTTTTCCAACTTTTGTTATTTATAGAATTCTTTATATAGTTTGATGTTGATTCATATGGCAGTTATGTAAGCCTTACTTGTTGGGAGCACACTTTAGACAGACTAATGAAGTACGTGTGTAGTTTATAAAATACGCATGGATGTACATACTGTGCCATTTTGAACTTGGACTGACACGGGCAGGAGCAATCTCCATCCCATGCCGGTTCCAATGTCAAAATGGCTGCTGGGACCCCCTGTGGCAGCCTCACGAGATTGTTGCAGGAAGTCACGGCAGCCATTTTGACTTAGAAACTGGCAGTTGCAGGAATGACTGGGGATCACTCCTCCCAAGAAGAGACCATTAGACCATTTAAGCATAGGCCTGGGGAGGGCCTTTAGATTGTGGGAGGGCGGGGGGGGGGGGGGGGGGGGAGTAGTTAGCCTGGTGGGACTTGCTCTCCCTGCTAGGGGGGAGGGTCTGCTCTCTCTGTTGGGAGGTCAGGGCAGGTAGCCTGGGAAGACCTGTTCTCTCTGCCATGGGAAGTGCTGTTTTCAGTTTCAGTTTTGGCTGAAACTGAGTGGCAAATTTCAGCTGATGATTTGGCCGTGGTTGAAACTGAGAATCCAGTTTCAGTCACCCTCTAATCTCTGTTTCTTCCTGTTTCCCTTCTCTTCCTCCCAGGGGCCCAACATCTCTCACTCCTCTCCATCTCCTTCCCCCCTCCCCATGGTTCTCCAAACTTGTGTGTTTTTATTGGCAGCAGCAGTGAAAAAGCCAGGCTGCCTCTGGATGGCCCCAGTGTATTCCCTCTGCTGCATGCTGCCTCACCTGCTACAATTTCCAGTTGCCACATGGGCAGATTATGACAAAATGAAGTTCCTGGAGCTAGCTGGAGGAAGCCTGGCTTAATCACTGCTGTTGCCTACAAAGATATACAAGTTTAGAAAACTGTGAGGGGTGGAAAGAGAGAGAGAGAGAGAGAGAGAGAGAGAGAGAGAGAGAGAGAGAGAGAGAGAGAGATGGTAGATCTGTGGGATTGGGGTGGGGGTAGAGAGAGAGACTGGACCAGGTTGGGGGGAATAGATGGGAAGAGATGCTGAACCTGAGGGAAGCAGAGGGAAGGGGAGAGGGAGAAGGAGAGAAACCAGACTGGGGAGGGGGAAGAGAGGGGGACAGATGCTGGACCTAAGTGGGCAGAACTGGAGAGGGAGAGAGGGAAAAGGGAAAAGAGAGAAAGAGAGATCAGATGGGAATGGGATGTAGAGAAGAGGGAGAAAGATGCTGGATCTGGTGGGTGGCAGAATGGAGAGAGAAACCAGATAGAGAAGAGAGGGATTCAGATGCTGGACCAGATAATAAATTTCATATTCACTTTCAAAACTTAATGGAGGAGAGCAGGGGTGGGTTGGGGTTCACCATGGGGGGTGCATGGCAAGAGGCTTCACTTGAAGGGGCTGTACCACTGAAGGGGGAGGAGAGCTGGCATGGCTGAAGGTATGTCTTGGATTGGCCCTGATATGTTTGTGCCTAGATTGTTAAACTCATGTAAATTATAGCCTCAGCACATATGTACGCTCGTCTTCAAACTATGTGCCATCCTGGGCTGGTTATAGGGAGTAGCAACCAAAGTAATTGCCCTGGGCCCCATGCCATAAGGTTCTCATGACTGCCTCAAACTGAAGGAGACGTAGCCTACCGGTGGGCTATGGAGCCCCATCCCCAGTTTCTGCCTTGGCTTCTGCATGTCTAATAATGCCTTTGCATTTGGGAGCTTTGGCAGAATTTTGGCATGGATGTTTGTGTACACATGCGCCTGTATATGCTCATATTCTGGTCATTTACATACTTGGTGTCTAAATGTTGGTGCATTCCTTATTGTATTACCCCATACTATCCAATTAGAAATGTCATGCAATATGTACTTGCCAGCCATTATGTTTAGTGTAGAGACCAAAGGCTTTATTGCTGATTTCCTTCCAGGCTGACTGCAGAGTTGCTGCGTCTTCTTTGTGCAGAATCACAGGTAAAAGAGCAGGTGAAGGTTTATGAAGGTGTTCCTGTCCTACTCACTTTGCTTCATTCAGATCATCTCAAGCTGCTGTGGAGTGTTGTTTGGATACTGGTGCAGATTTGTGAAGATCCGGAAATCAGTGTGGAGATACGGATTTGGGGTGGAATCAAGCAGCTCCTTCATATTTTACAGGGGTAGGTCTGCAGTGTTTACTGATAGAGAATACTACCGAACTCCAGCTAGTAGAAATATCACTGAGAGCAAACAACCAGCTGTTACTATAGAACCTAAGTCCCAAATGCACATTACAAATATTAATTTGAAGACTGTGGGAAATTGGAACTTAAAGCACCCCTTGGCCTGATTTGTAGATAAGTGACAATAGTGTGGTACAGGGTAATGGATCCAGGTGCCTTGATATGAATCTAGGGTTCCAATAGCCTGCATTAATGTACATGCGTATAAGACAATTAACTATAACATCTGAAGCATAACTAACTTTCCTGTCTTAAATGAATGTTCATTTAGCATTAATTTCTAAAAATATTATTATATTTTTTTCAAATTCCCACTTGGTATTGAGGAACTGACATTTATATATATTGTATGTGACCTTTAGTGAATGTCTGTGCTACTGCATATTTAAAACAGATGTTAATGCTAATGTCCTTTAGGGGTTTAATTATCAGCACAGGCTAGTGGTAAGATGTGTTATTTTAGCACGTCCCATTTCTTGCAATGGAATCTAGTTCCTAATAACTGGGTTGAACAGTAAAATAAGACACCTTAACAGGCGACCATGATCTTCCCCCTTTAGGGCTTCTTTTACAAAGTGGCAGTAAGCCCAACGTGGGCTTACCGTTTGCTAAAAAGGAAGTACTTCCGGGCTACCATAGCAACCTGACGGTACTTCCCACCCCCAGCATACCACCATATCCGGTGATACAAAAATATTTATATTTTTGTAGTGCCGGTGTATATCTGGCGGTAATTGGGCAGTGCCGTGCGCTGTCCTGTTACTGCCAGGTTAGTGTGGGAGTCCTTACTGCCACCTCAATGGATGGCAGTAATGACTCCCCCCTGAAATGGCCACACGGCAAGTGCTCCACTTGTCGCACATTTAATGAAAAAAAGAAAGACCTACCTTTTACCTTCTGCAGTAAAATGCACCGACACCAGCGCAGGCCCCCTTTTGCCGCAGCTTGGTAAAAGGGGCCCTTAGTGCATGGGCCCATATATTTGTTCCTTTAAAGAGAATTTTATATATTGTATCCATGCCTGTTATAGGGCTCAAAGCATTTAGCAGTCAGAAGTACTGCACAAAGGGGTCCTGTTACTAAAACTTAGTGCATGTTAACAGAATTAGTGAGTGCTAAATGCTGCACATTCTATTTTATACCTATGGGCCACGTGTCAGTGCATGCTAAATTTTAGTAAAAGGGTCCCAAAATCAGCAAAAGCAGTGAATGAATAAAGGTGAGCCGGTTGATGTAGGGCATCTAGATTTTCAGAAAGCTTTTTATAAAGTTCCTCATGAGAGACTCCTGAGAAAATTAAAGTCATGGGATAGGAGACAAGGTTCTGGTGTGGATTAGGAATTGGTTATTGGACAGAAAACAGAGGGTAGGGTTAAATGATCATTTCTTTCAATGGAGGGTGAACAGTGTAGTGCTGCAGGGATCTATACTGGGACCGGAGCTATTTAACATATTTATTAATGATCTGGAAAATGGAACGATGAGTGAGTTGATTAAATTTGCAGATGACACAAAACTATTCAGAGTTGTCAAAACACATGCGGATTGTGAAAAATTGCAGGAAGACCTTAGGAAACTGGAAGACTGGGCATCCAAATGGCAGATGAAATTTAATGTGGATAAATACAAAGTGATGCACATTGGGAAGAATAATCTGAATCATAGTTATCTTGATGCTAGGGTCCACCTTACGAGTCAGCACTCAAGAAGAAGATCTAGGTGTCGTAGACAATATGTTGAAATATTCTGCCCAGTGTGCGGCAGAAAAATCAGCAAAGAGAATGCTAAGAATTATTAGGAAATGGATACAAAATAAGACAATAATATTATAATGCCTCTGTATTGCTCCGTGGTGCGACCTCACCTTGAGTATTTCATTCAATTCTGGTTGACATTTCTCAAAAAAGATATAGTGGAATTAGAAAGGGTTCAAAAAAGAACAACCAAATGATGGAGATGGAACTGAGTTCATATGAGGAAAGGCAAAAGAGTTTAGGGCTCTTCAGCTTGGAAAAGAGACGGCTGAGGGGGGATATGACTGAGTGGTGTAGAACAGGTAGAAGTAAATTGATTTTTCACTCTTTCAAAAAGTACAAAGTCTAGGGGACACTCAATGAAATTATATGGAAATACTTTAAAAACAAATAGGAGAAAATATTTTTTCACTCAAAGAATAGTTAGCTCTGGAACTTGTTGCTGGAGGATGTAGTAACAGCAGTTAGCATATCTGGGTTTATAAAATGTTTGGACAAGTTTCTGGAGGAAAAGTCCATAGTCTGTTATTGAGAAGGATATGGGGGAAGCCACTGCTTGCCCTGAGATTAGTAGCATGGAATGTTGCTACTAATTGGGTTTCTGTCAGGTACTTGTGACCTGGATTGGCCACTTTTGGAAGCAGGATACTGGGCCAGATGGACCATTGGTCTGACCCAGTAGGGCTATTCTTATGTTCTTAATATGTTTTTCTGAAACTTCTTATTTTTTGTCAGGTGATATTTTTCTGGCCCTTTAGACTTCCAACCCAGTTGAGGCTATGATGCCACAAACCTTCATTCAGTTTCAGCTACCTGGGGTTTCTTCCTTCTATTGTTAATATTCTCACTTCTTCCATGTAACCCAGCTCCTTGCAGAAATCTAGTTCAGTGCACCATGGTCAGTAGATGTTGCGGAGCCTCCCTGATGAGGCTTATGAACATAGGATCTACAGTATCTTTAGCCTCCACCTGAAGAAGGCTACATTTTTAAAGACCATTCTTTACAGCATGACTAAGTAGTCCCTAAATTCAGAAAACATTTAAAATGTTTTTAAAAAGCTGACTTAATTGTCAGTATTAAGAATATTTAAAAGTGAACAAATCTATCTTTAAAATGTAGAAGTCAGTATTCAAAATGATATATGTAATTACATTTGGGCTTAATTGCATAAACCATTTTTTTCAGAATTTGTGTCCAGTTAACACACAGAACTCAGTATTCAAAAGCATTTATCCAGATAATGACAGACTTATCCATGTCTGATGCTCAGCTGCACTTTCCAGATATCCTTACAGAGGGTAGAACAAGTTCTAAAGTTATCTGGAGAGCACTAATATTTGGACTGCTATCCAGATAACTACGTGGAGAAAGTTAGTTCAGAAAAAAACCTGTCCTGACTTTATTCAGGGGCCCTTTTACTAAGCCGCGTAAGCGTCTATGTGCGCTCAATGCGCACCAAAATGGAGTTACCGCCCGACTACTACGTGGCTCTTGCGGTAATTTCATTTTGGCGCACATCCGATACGTGTATCTGAAAAATATTTTTCATTTTCGGTCATGCGTAATGGACGTGCGCCAAGTGGCATTTGATGTGCATAGGTCATTACTGCCCAGATTCTATACTGCTAGGTCAATGGCTGGCAGTAAGTTCTCAGACCCAAAATGGATGCGTGGCAATTTTGATTTTGCCGCACGTTAATTTTCAGCAAAAAAGGCCTTTTTTATAGGCGCGCTAAAAAATTGATTGGCACACGCTCAAAGCCTGCGCCTACACTACCGCAAGCCATTTTTCAGCGTGCCTTAGCTATCTGTAAAAATACTGAATATCATTGCTGTTTGGATGGGTCTGGTGCTGACCACTATGTTCAGTGCTACCTGCAAATCATATAGAGCTACATTCTATAAATGGTGCCTAAAAAATTGGTGCTGAAAAAAACACACTTAAGCGGTATTCTGTAAGCCTAAACTTAGCGCAATTTATAGAGTTGCGCATGAATTTAGGTGTGGCCATTTTCCTAAATTTACAATTAATGGCACTAATTGGCTTGTTATTCAATTAAATTGTGCATGCAAATCAGGATGCGTCTAAATTTGTGCGCAATTTTTTGCAACCTTTCCAGAATCAGGGGGATAAGTGGCACTGAATATCTATATTTTCTTTAACTGCCATGGCTGGTGTTTAAAAATAAAATAACACTGAATACAGTGGCTAAATATTGATTTAATAACTTTTGTCTGGTCTTCAAGATGTCTAGCCACAAATTCTCTAAATAGTAGGGGAGAATCTAGGGGTAAGGGTAAAAGATACAAAGATAGCGCTGAATATTGGTACTTTCTTTTTATCCATATACTTTAGATCACATAAGTAACTGCCCTAAGAAATAGATATTGTACAGTATCTGTTTCAGTTTGGGACTGTATATTCAGCTGTCCTAGTTAAACAAATAGTGCAAAGATATGCAGATAAATTATCCTGATTGTTAAAAAGTGACTGTATTGCCTTTATAGTATATTTGGAGTTTGGTTCCAACAGGACATCATTTAAGTACTATACTATATTCTAGAAATCCCAGGACTCTGATCCCTTTTCTAAATGCAGTAGGCACTTCACCTCATGACATTTTTAATGCATATGGTATCACATATTAGTACCATTTATAGAAATACTAGGGCCTAAAATTAATAGCATCACCATTTGGTACACTAGTTTTGTACTGGAATGTAAATTTTATATTTAGAGATTAACAAAAATATTATGATTTAGAATTGTGATCTAACATCAACTGTAAACTTGATTTCTTTTGTACTCCAAACCTTGCCAATCAATTTACAGTGGTGTAGGATTATCTCCTAGCAAATCATGCTCAACAGGAAATAAATGACTGTGGTTTTTAATGTCTTAAAGTCTGATGTTCTGCTTTCTCTTATTTTATTCCTAGTATTCCTATGTAACAGCCAGTAGGTTAGAACATTAGTTGAATTCCAGTTCTCATTTTTTGGTCCTCTGCTCCAGTTACTGATTTATAATATTTTTTTCTCTGTAAATTTGTCATTTTAGAGACAGAAATTTTGTTTCTGACCGTTCTTCCATTGGGAGTTTGTCTAGTGCAAATGCAGCAGGGAGAATCCAGCAGCTTTCTTTGTCAGAAGATTTAAGTCCTCGGGAGATACATGAAAATACTCTCTCCCTTCAAGCAGGTAATTTTAGTGTATTTATATGGAACTAGGTGCTTCCTGATTTCCATAAGGAATGGAAGAAACAACTTAATATATTTTCATAAAGTCATTGACCGGTTAGACCAGTGGTTTTCAACCCAGCCCTTGGGGCACACCCAGCCAGTCAGGTTTTCAGGATATCCACAATGAGTATGCATGAGATAGATGTACATGCATTGCTTCCTTTGTATGCAAATCTGTCTCATGCATATTGATTGGGGAGACCTTGAAAACCTGACTTGCTGGGTGCTCTGAGGACTAGGTTTAGAACCACTGAGTTAGACAACTTATCACATGATGGTGCATGAAACCTAGTCAGTCAAGTGTAGGGTAAAAGGATGCGTCTTTCAATCACTGATAGGCTCATAAGAGCAAGGACCCAACACGGGACCATGTTTTGGCTTGACAAAGCCTGCCTCAGGGGTCTGCTGCAGACAGAATCATAAATAAAAGCTTTTATCCTACTGTCTGACTGACTGTGCGTATTTTGTATGGGTCCTTCTGTTCCTCCACCTCAGTGTTTTCTTCTGGTGCATGAAACCTAACCATGGTCAATTTAAATGGGTATATGAAATGCGTGCTAGAGTTGTGCCATTTTCAAGCTGTTCCCTGAATTTTACTACTACTACTACTAATCATTTCTATAACACTACTAGACGTATACAGCGCTATACACTGAACATATAAGAGACAGTCCTTGGTCGACAAAGTTTACAATCTAATCAGGACAGACAAACTGAACAAATAAGAGAAAGGGAACTACTTAAGGTGGGAATGATAAAACAGACACAGGTACTGAACAAGTGAATAGGAGTTAAAAAGCAGCCACTGTGGGGACAAATCTATAAAAGATGCTAAAAATTAGGTGCCCAAAATCTGTGCGCTAAGCATCTGGGCACCCAGATTCCATTATAGAACAGAGCCTAAGTTGACATTTGGGTGCCAACATTTTGACACCAACATTTACACCAGTGGCGTAGCTATGTGGGGCCTGGGCCCCTGTAGATTCGGCCCTGGCCCCCTGCTGTGACCCTCTTGAACCCCCCTCCCGCCACCAACCCTCCCCGCTATCGCCGCCCGCCCCGCCGCTGCATGACGTACCTTGTTTGCTGGCGGGGGTCCCCAAACCCCGCCAGCCGGTCTGCTTCAGCGCCGGAGTTAGTAGACTCCGGCGCCTTCATTCAACATAAGGCGTCAAAACCAGCTGATCTTCTTCACACGAACTTTGTTGAATGAAGGCGCCGGAGTCTATTAATTCCGGTGCTGAAGCAGACTCTTTGGCTGGCGGGGTTTGGGGACCCCCACCAGCAAACAAGGTACCTCATGCGGTGGCGGGGCGGGCGGCGATGGCGAGGGAGGGTTGGTGGCGGGAGGGGGGCTCAAGAAGGTCGTTATCGTCGTTGGGGGGGGGTGTTCCAAAACTGGCGGCAGTAGCGGGCGCGCGGGGGGAGGGGTGGTCGGTGGCGGGGGAGGAGGTGGCTAAACAGTGCCCCCCCACCTTGGGCTCTGGCCCCCCCTCCCGGTGAAGTCTGGCTATGCCCCTGATTTACACTATGTAAAAAGCAGGTGTAAATGTTAGCACCTAAATGTTTGCCACCATGGCATACAATTTACAATATTCTTTGAGTTTGGTACCTAAGTGTGTGACCCTTCCTCATGCCCCACCTTCACACAATGCCCCCTTTGCAGTTATGCCCTAAAGCACTTAGGCGTTAACTGGCACGATATCACCTTAGAAGTTAGGTGCCTAACTTTAAGCACTCAAATAGCAGTTAGGCACCTAATTTGTGGCGCACTATATAGAATTAGGCGATGTCAACCAGATTCTATATAGTACCTAGATACCTGTGCTGAAATCCAGACATATTCTTAACATGCATAACTTAATTGGCTTAACAAGCTAATCAGCATTGGTAACAGCACTTAACAAGCAATAATGAGCACTAATTGGCAATAAATAGAATTTACGCACACAACTCACTAAGCATATTCTGTAATGAACTGCGCTTAAATTCTAATGTGCACAGTTGAAAGAGGGCATGGCTATGGGCAGGGAAATGGGCGTTTCATGGGCATTCCCAAATTTGCACATGTAGTTATAGAATATGGCCCAATGTGCTGCTTGGTTGATCGTTGGCTGTTGGACATTGTGTCGTCGTCATTGGGACTTTTTGGAGAGTACATCTCCTGGTGAAGTGCCTCGTCTCCTGATGTCTTGCCGATTTCAACTGCGACATCGGCCTGGTGTGACTGTTTGCTGGTTCCCACTTTTCAATCAGCTGTTCTCATTGAAGATCTTAGAAAGTGAGCGGGTTGTGGAGTGGTCGGATAACGGAGCGGACTTCGACTGCCATTTTCGCCATTTTGATCTTTCCGGACGGTTTACATCTCCTCCAGCCCAACGGTTCAGCCTACTCCAAAGTTTCTACATATCATCTGCAGTCCTTCCTAACAACATTTCCTGGGACCATTTTAGACTTTCTTCCCTTTCCTCCCCTTTTTTTTTCTTCTCACCCTGTTCCTTCTATCCTCTCAATTTTAATTGTAACCGTTTCACCACTGGTCTGGCGCTAGCCTAATCAGTACATTGTAAGCCACTTTGAGCCTGCTAACATGTGGGAAAAATATGGGATATAAATGTGCTAAAATAAATAAATAAATAAATCTACACACAGGGATTTACAACACATTTTCACTGGTGTAAATGTAGACGAATAGTTTATGGTGCTGGTATATCAACTAAGCATATTCTATATACCATGCTTAAATCTAGGCGCCGCTTATTGAATACGCTTAGAGGAAATGTTTACCGTGTGGGTTTTTTAGGCACCTTATACAGAATCTGGCCCTATGTGTGTAGCTAGTCATTCTGCCCTCACTTTGGCCTAACACTTCCTTGGCACTGAAAGAGAGATTTTTGCCAGTGTGACCAGAGTAGTGCTGCTGTTAGTCCCTGGCTAATGAATTTAAACATTAACAGGATAATTTTATAAACATGTGCCTAGTTAAAGAACTATTTATGGCACATATATGAAGCTTATTTTATAAAGACAAGTAGATGCCCAGTGTAAGTGACAGGATCCTTAGAGCAGGTTTAAATATCCATGCCAATCTTTGTCATGTAAATTGCCGTAGTTTATAATCTATGGGTCTGATATTCTGCTCACCGCCTACAGAGTTATTCCTGGATATTCAAAGCTGGCTTCAGTTTTTAATATCTGGTTATTTTTTGAGCTAGCGAATCAATATTCAGCACTTAAGAGGCCATGAGGTAGTGCATAAAAATAGGACAGACTAAACCTAAAGTCAGCTTTTTAAAAACATTTAAAATGTTTTCTGATTTTAGAGACTACTTAGTCATGCGCTAAACCTGGTCGCTTAGGTGGAGATTCTATATATGGCACCTAAAAAAAATCAGCACTGAAATCAGTGCCCGACTAAGTGTATTCTATAATTGGCACCTAGAGTTTTCTACATTAAATATAGAACCATTGATTGCTTTTACTGAACATATGAATGCAGTGGACTAAATATTGTTGTGTACATGAAGGTGTTTTATGAAAAATGAAAGAAAAAATTAACAAATGAAAAAAATACATGTTTATATGAAAGGTTTTTGCCGATGATGAAGAGTAGATCTTGGTGATCACATTTAGTTCTATAAATCTCGGGGGGGGGGGGGGGGGGGAGGTTTACTAAAAATTAGCTCGAGTTATCTGCAACAGGGCCTATTTTATTCCTATGGCCCAATATCTACGTGCCAGGATTTACACCACATTTTCATTGATGTAAATGGATGAGTGTACTTTTAGGTGCTATCAACAAAGCATATTCTATAATTCCACTGCATTCATATGTTCAGTAAAAGCAATCAATGGTTCTATATTTAATGTAGAAAACTCTCAACTTTACTGATCCAAATATTCAATGTACTTATCAATGCAGCAAATATTGAGGCAGCTTCTTAAACTATTCTCCAAGCATTCAGGACCAACGATGGCCAGCTTTTTGCGTAGCTGCTTCAAGGTCCACACTAACGGGGATGTGAAGACAGCATTTTCACTTCTTACTGCTGTCGACTGGAGCACTAGCATTTTTAGCACACACTAATGATTAGCACGTGCTAAACACTAGAGACACCCATAGGAATATATGGCCATCTCTAGTGTTTAGTGCACACTAAGAATGCTAGTGCGCCTTTGTAATAGGATCCATATGTGCACTATTATGGAATACACCTGATCTGTGCCTAAATTAGGCGCAGGTATTTAGGCCTGGTTTTAGGTGGCCTAAATGGGTGCAGCTAAATTTTAGTCGCAAGAACAGCGCGTAGCCATGTTCTATAAACAAAGCTTAACTTTAGGCATTGTTTACAGAATCATGCTAATCATGTAGATTTTTGGTGCTGATTTTTAAGGTGCCATTTATAGTTTCACTGGCCTTGGAGCACATGTTCATACTCTAAGTATTAGAGTGGTGAGAATTTCTAAGAAGGCTGGCTCTATCTTTTCTTCCTTTGCAATTTCCAAATGAATCTTTTACTGTTGGACATTAGATTAGAGCTGAGATATTTTGCTTTTCATAAAAAGGTTAAGACTTTTTTTTTTTGATAATAACTATTTTAAAATGAGATATTGGTTGGAAACTTATGTTAATTCTGTGATGTTGTATCTCTGTGCCATTGTTGTGAACTGCATTGGACTGGGGATATAGCGGTATTCAAGAAATGTAGTGGTATTGGTATTCTTTATAGGGTTCTTTTGCTAAGCTGTGGAAAAAGTGGCCTTAATGTGCCCTTATGTGGTTTTTCCCACATGATATATGTAGAAAGTGGGATGTTTGACCACGGAAATACAAATCCTGGAGACAATATCATAAAAACTTCTTTATTGAAGAATAAAGTCTTTTATGATATTGTCTCCAGGATTTGTATTTCCGTGGTCAAACATCCCACTTTTTACCTATATCTGTGTTTTCCCGTGGGGCGTTCGAGTTCTCCGCTTGATTGCGGATTTTTTTTTAACAGTTTCCCACATGATGCCATTTTTACTGCAGCTGTAAAAATATATATTTTTTCCATTTTTTTGCATTAATGGCCATGCGCTAAATACTGAAGATGTTCACAGATATCCCAGACACCTGCTGGAGAGGTTGTGGCTCTCAGAGGAGACTTTAAACACATCTGGTTGGAGTGCCCAGAAATTCAACCATTCTGGGAGACAGTGAGAATGGAAATTCACAAATACACCAAACAAGACATCCCCATGAACTACACCCTAATGCTATTAGGTATAATGATAGAACCAGAACCCACCTCACTAACCTGCAAAGATTTCACCAACTTCCTGTTTCTAGCAGCAAGGATGGCGATTGCTGTAACACAGAGAGAAGTTAATGCCCCAATGATCCATTGCTGGAAAGCAGAAGTATGGCAGAAGCTAGAATGGGGAACAGCAATAATGAAAGGCAAAGAAACAGAGTTCAAAAGAATCTGAGAACCTCTATTACTAGAACAAGAGGAAAATTAAAAATTATAATGAAGGAGAGGAGGGAGGGGAATGGGATAGGGAAGAGATGCAGCCCACATAATAGCCTCAAGAACAAAACACACACAAACGCAACACTCCTGACAATATACAGCCACACCTACAACACCATCCTGCACACAATCAACATACCCTCATGGAGACCCCTGGTGCACGGGGCATAATCGAAAGTGGATGCCCATCTCCATGGGCGGGCATGCGAAGGGACGGGACAAACCGTATTTTTGAAAAAAGATTGGCGCCCATCTTTTTTTCAATAATATGGGTTGTGCAGGGCAAATGCCTAGGATTTGAGTGTTTTTGAGTTGGGCGCTATCGGTTTTCAGCGATAATGGAAATCGAAGGCGCCCAGCTCAAAAACGAACAAATCCAAGGAATTGGGTCATGGGAGGGGCCAGGATTCGTAGTGCACTGGTTCCCATCACATGCCAGGACACCAACTGGGCACCCTAGGGGGCACTTTTACAAATTAAAAAAAATTAAATAGCTCCCAGGTGCATAGCACCCTTCCCTTGTGTGCTGAGCCCCCCAGATCCCCCCAAAACCCACTGCCCACAAGTCTACACCATTACCATAGTCCTAAGGGGTGCAGGGGGGCACCTACATGTCGGTACAGTGGGTTTTGGTGTTTTTTTGTTGGGCTCAACATTAACCAGCACAAGTGGAACAGGTAGGGGGGATGGGCCTGGGTCCGCCTGCCTGACGTCCACTGTACCCACTAACAACTGCTCCAGGGACCTGCATACTGCTGTCAGGGAGCTGGGTATGACATTTGAGGGTCGCATACAGGCTGTCAAAAAAAGTTTTTAAAGTTCTTTTTTTGTGGTGGGAGGGGGTTAGTGACCACTGGGGGAGTCAGGTGAGGTCATCCCCGATTCCCTCCGGTGGTCATCTAGCCAGTTGGGGCACTTTTTTGGGACTTGGGTCGTGAAAAAAAAGGGTCCAGCAAAAGCGACTCAAATTCTCGCTTCTGCCGCCTTTTTTTTTCGATTATCGGCTGAAGGCGCCCATCTCTCCTCGGCCGATAAACACGCCCCAGTCCCACCTTCACCATGCCTCCGACACGCCCCCGTCAACTTTGTTTGTTCCCATGATGGAGTGCAGTTGAAGACGCCCAAAATTGGCTTTTGATTATACCGATTTGGGCGCCTTTGCGAGATGGGCGCCCATCTCCTGATTTGGGTCAAAATATGGGCGCCCATCACTTTCGAAAATAAGGCCGATAATCGCCCTAACCACTAAGAACCAGTGCTAAATATATGTTTCTCTACATCATAGGTTTGGAAAAGAAAGATAAATTTCTTGTTCTTGCTCTTTTAGATAACGTTGATGTGTACAATGCCATAACATCATACAAACATATTGCTGGTTAAAAGTGGACACAATCTACTGTCTGACGCTAATATAGTTTTATTGAAATGCAAAATTGTAATAAGAGAAACTTCTCTACATAGTTAAAATGTGTAGACACCTGAAAAAAACAACATAAAAATAAAGTTTAAACAAGTTACCTATTTTGTAGGTGTTAAGGGCTCCTGTGTTATCCGTGCGCCAACCAGTTATCATGCAGTAATGTAGATACGTTAACTGGTTAGCACAGGAATGCCTACTCCCCACCCTGACACAACCAACCTCCTCAAAAAACTAAAATTAGAAAAATGAGCAGAGTAACTTAAAGTCCTTGAGGTTACCTATTTAATTCTAAGTCCGCCTTTCCCCAAGTTTAAAAACAATTTCCCAGCAAATTCTTACCAGTGAAGATCTTTCCCTTTCTGGAAGTCCTCTCACAGCACCTCTTCTGGACTGGTTGAAAGATGGAGAGGAGGCCTCCCTGATGATTATCCAGCTTGTAATCGCCGGCTATTTCCCGACACAAATCGGGATATGGCCGGCGATTTCGCAAAAGCGGTGAAAAGCGTATAATCGAAAGCTACATTTGTGATAGCTTCGCCGCTTTCTCTTTGCCTCGCCGGCGAAAGTTCAAAGGGGCGTGTTGGCGAAGCGAAGGCGGGACATGGGCAGGCTTGGGCTTGGCTATCAGATGGCCGGCTTTCGCGGATAATGGAAAAATAAAACCCGGCGATAAGCAGTATTTCGCTGGGTTTACTTGGTCCTTTTATTTTCACGACCAAGCCTCAAAAAGGTGCCCCAACTGACCAGATGACCACCGGAGGGAATGGGGGATGACCTCCCCTTACTCCCCCAGTGGTTGCCAACCCCCTCCCACACTAAAATTATTAAAATACAAACCTTTTTTGCCAGCCTCAAAAGTCATACCCAGCACCCTGACAGCAGTATGCAGGTCCCTGGAACAGTTGTTGTTGGTTGCAGTGGACTGCAGAAAGGCAGAGCCAGGCCCATCCCCCCCTACCTGTTCCACTTGTGGTGGGTAATGTTGAGCCCTCCCAAACCCCCCAAAACCCACTGTACCCACATGTAGGTGCCCCCCTTCAGCACTTAGGGCTAGGGTAATGGTGCACACTTGTGGGCAGTGGGTTTTGGGGGGGATTTGGGGGACTCAGCACACAAGGGAAGGGTGCTATGCACCTGGAAGCTAATTTGGTTGTTTATAAAAGATGTTTGAAGTGCCCCCTAGGGTGCCCAGTTGGTGTCCTGGCATGTGAGGGGGACCATTGCACTACAAATGCTGGCTCCTCCCACGGCCAAATGCCTTGGATTTCGCCGGGTTTGAGATTGCCGGCAGTTTTTTCCATTATCGCGGAAAAACAAAAGTAGCGATCTCAAACCCGGCGAAATCCAAGGCATTTCGCCGGCCCACACTGTATTATCGAAAAAAAAGATGGCCGGCCATCTTTTTTGAAAATACGGTTCCGGCCAGCTGTTGCGCCGCCGCCAAAATAGATTGCCGGCGACCTATTTCGCCGGCGACGTTCGATTATTCCCCTCTATATTGCCTTTAGTTTAGCCACCCATTTATTTATCCCAACTAACTCTGTACCACGCATCTTGTTCCCGTGTATATATCTAAACTTGGCACCTCAGCTATATGATAAGCTGTATTGTAAAAAAGAGCATTGGTATCATAGCAGTGTTATTTGAATGTTCTCTAATTGTGTGCTTATGAGATATTCCATTGCCATTATGCTTACATCGTATTATATCTGTGTTATTTGAATTTCAGTGCTGTCAAATGTGTATATTTTTGATCCTGTTTCATGGTAGTCCTATTATTAGGCCTCAATTTGCTGCTTTCAAGTTTTCCTCTTTCATTCTGTCTATGTCTTTACTTGTTCATTATACTACTGTTATGCTGTTAACAAAATTGTAAGTTTGATGTTAAACTGTGCTTACTGTATACCACCTTGGAAGAATCTCTTCATAAAGGTGGTTAATAAATCCCAATAAATAAATAAAATATTAAGCTCCATTCTGCTAGAACTTCAAAAAAGAGGGGTGGCATTGCTATTTGCCTCCCCTCAACTTTTTCCTTTGCTGAAATTCCTTCATCTGACTTTAGTTATCCTCGAACTCTTGCTATTAAACTTACTGCTCCAATTAATTTGACTCTCTTAGGGTCCTGTTTACTAAGCCACACTAGAGGTGCATTAGCATTTGTAGTGTGTGCTAACCGTGTAGATGCCCATAATATTCCTATGGGTGTCTACACGGTTAGTGCACACTAATTTTTAGCATGCGCTAAAAAGGCTAGCGTACCTTAGTAAACAGGGCCCTTCATCTTTTATTCTTCTCCTGCAATAACTAAGGTGAACTGGGACTTGCTTATTCAGGTTCTAGCTGATGCTGTTACTAGATTTCCTAACTTAATAGTTGTAGGCGATTTTAATATCTACATTGATACACCTGCAGCTCCAAGATCTCACACTTTTCTATCTTTCCTAGAAGATATTGGACTTACCCAATTGGTTAGTTTTCCCACTGACTCAGCTGGTCACACTTTGGACCTTATTATTCCTCACAAAAACATTTCCAACCCTATCCCAAACTTAAAATCTTTTCCTTTAACTTGGTCTGACCATAATTTAATAACTTTCTTATTAAACATTCCAAGTGCAGTTCCTCCACTTTTGTTCCCATATAGTTAATTCTCACTTTATCTACCATGATCCTACAACTTCTCCTCCTTTATTTACTTTTTTCCCTTAAACATTTTTAGAGCTCCCACTTGAAGCTGCTGCTTCCTGTTGGAATGAAACATATGTTGGATTATTTGTAGTAAATAATTAGCAGATTTTAGTACACACAGCTTCAGCTTTAGAAATGTTAATTTCTTTCTTCATCTCTCTCTCATTCACCCCTGAATAATTCACTGCTGAGTCACTTTAAAGTTGAAGTAACAAAACATCTGTTTACTCACAGTTTGTAGTTAGATTATAATCAGACAGGCTTATATATACAGTACATATTACTATACATTTGTATTATCAGCTCCTTCCATGTGCTTAGATGGTAATGGATGCTCACACCACCATAGATCCTCTCAGGTTAGGAGAGATCATGAGCTCCATGTGCTCCATGTGCTGCATGTGCTGCATCTGCTGTGTCTAACCCCCACAGGAAGTTGCATAGCTGTGTGACCTCTCTAAGTAATTCACATCAGAGGTCACAGAGTAATCACAGAGAAATAATAGGTGACAGGCAATGCATGTAAAAATACAATTACATTCCAACAAACCCCTTCTCATGCATAACTGTCATGCAATTATTTATTCATACAAAGTCCAAGCTTTATACGCAGATTCACAAAATGTTCTCTGGGTAACGGTTTGGTCATGATGTCAGCTGTCATCTCACTGGTGTGACAATAGTGTAGACTGATGACCCCTTCTTTCGCCAACTCTCGCACGTTGTGGTATTTCGTTGCGATGTGCTTGGTGCGTGACTGAACCTTGTCATTCTGTGACAGTCGGATGCAGCTCTGATTATCTTCCATTATCTGGATTGGTCTCTTTTCAGCTATTCCGAAATCCAGCAAAAGTTTTTCAATCCACATCAGTTCTCTGCACGCTTCCGATACGGCCACATATTCAGCTTCTGTAGAAGACAAACTCACAATACTTTGTTTATGACTGGCCCATGAAATTTGTACATTTCCATACATAAACACATATCCACTTGTGGATTTATAATCAGAATGATCCCCTGCCCAATCTGAATCACAGTAACATATTAGTTTTGGATTACTATTGGCTGAAATCTTTAATTTACAATCAATGGTACCCTTTAAATACCTTACCATCCTTTTAACTGCAGTCCAATCTGATTTGGTAGGTGAGCTGACCCTTCTGCTCAAAATTCCTACTGCATTTGCTATATCAGCCCTGTATGTGGTAGCTAGATATAAAAGCTTACCTATGGCTGATCTATATTGGATGTTATCTGGTAAAGGTTCTCTTACTGTTTCATCCTTCAGAAAATCAGTGATCATGGGAGTGCTTACAACTTGGGCATCTTGCATACCTAAACTTTCAATAAGCTCATTTATTTTCTGCTTCTGGCTTAGAAGATAAGAACCATCATTTTGTTTCTCAATTTCTATACCAAGATAGTATGACACATTACCAAGTTCTTTTATCTCAACATTGTGGTTTAAACACTTTACAATGTCCTTGTACTCTTGCTCACTTTTGCTTGCAATGAGCAGATCATCAACAAAAGCTAAAATGTATGCATATTGTCCATTTGTGCACCTAGTGTACAAGCATTTATCTGCTTCACCTTGCTTAAATCCCAAATTTGTCAATATTTCATGCAATTTATCATTCCAACATTCTGCACTTTGCTTTAATCCATAAAGACCTTTGTTTAATTTACACACTAGCTGTCTTTGTTTTGTATTTATGAAACCTGTTGGCTGTTCCATGTACAAGTCTTCAGTTATATCTCCGTGAAGAAATGCTGTTTTCACATCAATGTGTTTGACTTGCATGCCTTTTGAGACTGCAATGCTCAGAAGTGTTCTTATTGTCGTGTGTTTCACTACAGGTGCAAACACTTCATCAAAATCTTCTCCATATTTTTGAAGATATCCCTTTGCCACTAATCTGGCTTTATACCTTTCCACTTTTCCTTGTGCATTCCTTTTTAACTTGAATACCCATTTGCATCCTATAGCTTTTTTGCCAGGAGGTAATTTTGTAAGAATCCAAGTATTATTTTTATCCAATGCATCAATTTCTTCTTGTGCAGCTTTATGCCATTCAGCAGCTTCTTCTGCTGGCATTTTCTCAATCTCATCCCATGTTAAGGGCTCTTGAGCTTCTGCTGACTTTGTTAGGTAAGACAGTCTTGGGGGTGGAACACCTTTGTTTTCCCTGGATGAGCGTCTGACAACAGGTTGGTCTGACCTTTCCGCATCCTCTAAATCTGAGAGTTCTTCTCCAATTGATTCCCCTTCTCCAACTGTACTGTCTTCTTCAATGATCCTTTCTGTGTCTGTTTCCTCTGCCTGTTCCTCGTTAGATACAGATGAGTTGCTTTCAGACATCTGCCTTGGTATGGCATTTATATACACTGGCATGTCTATTATGGTTCTAGTTTCATATTCTGGATGATAAGGCTCATCTGGGATAATCCAGCCTTTATCAACCCTCTTGTTTTCATCAAAATATGTAACATGTCTTATGCCAACAATGCCAGTTTTCAGATTCAAAATTCTATATCCTTTGTGTCCTGGAGCATAGCCAACTAAAATGCCCCTTTCTGTTGTGGAATCCAGCTTATGCCTTCTTTGCTTTGGTATATGAGCATATGCTGTACTTCCAAATGTTCTTATGTGTGACAGGCTTGGCTTCCTACCATGCCATGTCTCATGTGGTGTGCGCTCAGCGCCTTTAGTTGGCATTCTGTTTTGTAGGTACACTGCTGTGAGAATGGCTTCCCCCCATAGTCTTTTAGGGAGATTGCTATCTGACAGCATACATCTGGTCATTTCCACAAGTGACCTAAATTTTCTCTCTGCAACAGAATTTTGCTCTGGTGTATAAGCTACTGTTGTGATATGTTGAATGCCTTCTTGTTCTAGAAATGTGCGCATGCTTTGTGAAGTGAACTCACCACCATTGTCAGTCTGAAGAACCTTTGGTTTTCTTTCAAATTTATTGCTCACCATGGCTACGTATTTCTTCAGCATGTCTGTGACTTGACTTTTCTCTTTCAGCAAATAGGCCACACAATATCTAGAGAAATCATCCAAGAATATTAGCACAAATCTGTTATTTCCCAATGATGGGATATTAAACGGTCCACATAAGTCACTGTGTATTAAGTCCAGCACTTTATTACTCCTATTTCCTGTGTATGCAGGAAATGAGGGTCTCACACCTTTTTGAGTAACACAGTCTATGCATTTCTCCATTTTACCAGCATCTGCACTTATCTGAATGCCAGTGGCTAGTTGCTTACTGTAAAGATCCTGGATCACCTTAGAATCACGATGTCCCAGGCGGCGGTGCCAGATTTCCAGACTACATTTACCATCATTCTTCCTTACTTGCGCCATATGTGAGGCTTCACCTGAAATGTTCAGCTTATAAACATCATTATGCATAAAAGCTTCAGCATACACTTCATCATTTTTAGAGATTGTGCACTTACTGTTTTCAAAATGAATCACAAATCCCTTCTTATCTAATGTAGATACACTAAGCATATTGCAAACTGCTTGGGGAATATACAAGACATCACTTACAGGAATTTCTTTAACTTCATTAGACACTTTGCATTTTAAGAATCCAATACCTTTTGCTTGGATCTGAGCAGTCCCTGCGTTTGCAGTTTTAAGAATTCCTTCTTCTGGACACATTTCCTGAAAGAAATCCTTACAATTGGTTAAATGGCATGTGCTCCCCGAATCCAAAATCCAAGTACTTTCATTTGAATTATTATTTACCATAGTCAAAGATTTTTCTGCCATTAGAAAGCCCTTGTGTTTATCTTTGTCCTTCATACATTTCCTGGTTTGAAAATTCTTTAGTTCCATTGGCTTAGGTGAGCTAGAGGGAGTGTTTTGTGTTTCCTTACACCATTTAGATACATGTCCCTCCTTTCCACATGAGTAGCAAATCAGCTTGCCCTTGGGTGGAGTTTTCCCATAGCTCCGCCTTCCTCTGTTCTTTGCCAAGAAATTTGTTTCATTTCTCTCTGACTTGCTTTGAGAACACATCTCCTCAGAATCATTTATTATGCATTCCTGCCTTAGTTTTGATGTTGCCTGTTCAAAAGATTGCCCTTCAATGGCCTCATTTACAGACCTAAAAACATCAAACTTCTTTGATAGTGAGGTAAAAAGAAATGCTCTTTTCAATGCATCACACATGGGAATTCCAGAAAGTTCTAACTTTTGAAATGAAGACATAAGATGCATAATGTGATCATTACATTTACTTTTATCCCTTAATTTGGTTTCATTCAACTCTGCCAACCAAATTGGTTGCTGCTTTGCATATGTAGTTGCATACATAGTTCTCAGTTTATATAAAATGTCCTTTGGTGTATCTTTTCCCTCCACTAATATGGCTTGTTTCTCTGAGAGAGCTTCCAAAAGCATGCACTTCACATAATAGTTTGCATTGTCCCATTCAGCCATATTTTCAGCTGTTCTGTCTTGGTCTAAGCATATATTTAATCTTTTTGCTCGAAGGAGACATATGAATCTTAGTTCCCACTGCTGATAATTAAACTCAGTTAATTTTGGCACCTTGAGAGAATAGAAAAATGGTGAATTTCTTCCCTCAGCCATTTTCTTAGCCTTCTGTCTGCTGTGTGGGGGGGGAGAGAGACAGACTGAATCTTTCCTTTAAAACTTAAGAGAAAAATGTGGCCTTTTTTTCTGCCTGGTAATATTTCTCTTCTTTTTCAATTCCTGGCCCTGGGCCCATAACCCTTTTGTTGGATTATTTGTAGTAAATAATTAGCAGATTTTAGTACACACAGCTTCAGCTTTAGAAATGTTAATTTCTTTCTTCATCTCTCTCTCATTCACCCCTGAATAATTCACTGCTGAGTCACTTTAAAGTTGAAGTAACAAAACATCTGTTTACTCACAGTTTGTAGTTAGATTATAATCAGACAGGCTTATATATACATATTACTATACATTTGTATTATCAGCTCCTTCCATGTGCTTAGATGGTAATGGATGCTCACACCACCATAGATCCTCTCAGGTTAGGAGAGATCATGAGCTCCATGTGCTCCATGTGCTGCATGTGCTGCATCTGCTGTGTCTAACCCCCACAGGAAGTTGCATAGCTGTGTGACCTCTCTAAGTAATTCACATCAGAGGTCACAGAGTAATCACAGAGAAATAATAGGTGACAGGCAATGCATGTAAAAATACAATTACATTCCAACAACATAAAGGTCTCATTTTGCTCCTCTGAACACTACTCTTACCCAGGAATAGCAGACACATCAGTCCCAAAGATTAAAAAAGTCCCATGCTTTCACAATGGACTTATTCTCTTAAGGCAACAAGTTTGCAGGGCTGAACGCCATTGGTGAAAGATTCAAAATCTGGAAATATTACAAATAGATCCACTTCTAAATATTTTAATTGTGAATTAAAAGTGGCATAAAGAACTTTTATCCAATTAATCGATTACTCAAGAAACCCCTCAAAAGAATTATTCCAAAGGGTGGCTCGTCTTACTGAGTGTAAGCCTTCTTGTGATTCAGCTTTAGTCCTCTCTGCTAACTCACTGGGCATGTACTTTACCAACAAGATTGCTACCCTTCGAGATGCCATCATCTCAGTTGATCTCTTAGATATGGACGCCTCTCACACATCAGTCAACCCTAATATTTCTTCTTCATCATGGGGCTCCTTTACTGTACCCACTCTTACCTCCTTATCTAACACCATCACCCACATGCATCTTACAACTTCCCCTCTGGACCCACTTTCATCTATTTGGTTAAAAATTTCATGACATGGTCTATTTCCATTACTTCTTCACTAATTTAATCTAGTCTCTCAACAGGTACAGTACCTCTATGCTGGAAAATAGCAGTGTTAAGCCAATACTTAAAAATTCTTCACTCGACCACTACGGTTTCTGCCCATTACTGTCCTTTGCATCCTTTCAAAAATAACAACAACAACAACAAAAAATAGTCTTCAAACACCTCTTAGTGCATGTTGAAAAACTTTCTGTTCTGCATCCACGACAGACAGGATTTAGATCCAACCACAGCACTGAAAACACAGTTGTAGCACTTACAAGCAAATTACACTCTCCTTATCTCACTATCCAGCTTATAATTGAAAAAGAAAAACGCCTATATTGCGACCCAAATCGGGAGATAGACGTTTATCTCACAAAAACGAATAAAGCGGTATAATTGAAAGCCGAATTTGGACGTTTTCAACTGCACTCCGATGCGGACAAAGTTGATGGGGGCGTGTCAAAGGCATGGTGAAGGCGGAACTGGGGCATGGATATCGGCCGATCAGAGATAGGCGCCTTTCGCCGATAATGGAAAAAAATATGCGTTTTTAGCGAGAATTTAGGGCACTTTTCCTGGACCCTGTTTTTCCACGAATAGGGCCCCAAAAAGTGCCCTAAATGACCAGATGACCACTGGAGAGAGTCGGGGATGACCTCCCCTGACTCCCCCAGTGGTCACAAATCCCCTCCCACCACAAAAATATGCCGTTTCACAACTTTTTATGTTCACCCTCAAATGTCATACCCACCTCCCTGGCAGCAGAATGCAGGTCACTGGAGCAGTTATTAGGGGGTGCAGTGGACGTCAGGCAGGTAGACCCAGGCCCATTCCCCCCCACCTGTTACACTTGTGCTGGTAAATGGGAGCCCTCCAGACCGCCCCCCAAACCCACTTTACCCACATGTAGGTGCCCCCCTTCACCCCTTAGGGCTATAGTAATGGTGTAGACTTGTGGGCGGTGGGTTTTGAGGGGGATTTGGGGGGCTCAACACCCAAGGGAAGGGTGCTATGAACCTGGGAGCTCTTTTACCTTTTTTTTTTTTTTTTGTAAAAGTGCCCCCTAGGGTGCCCGGTTGGTGTCCTGGCATGTGCACTACGAATCCTGGCCCCTCCCACGAACAAATGCCTTGGATTTATTCGTTTTTGAGCTGGGCGCTTTCATTTTCCATTATCACTGAAAAACAAAAATGACCAGCTCACAAATTGTCGAATAAAACATGGACATCTATTTTTTTTCGAAAATACAGTTCGGTCCGCCCCTTCACGGACCTGTTCTCGGAGATAAACGCCCATGGAGATAGACGTTTTTGTTCAATTATGCCCCTCCACATCTTTTGGTGTCCTTCAGCTTAGTAGATTACTCACTGTTACTTTGCCATTTACAAACCATTGGTCTGGTTCATACTACTTTGGCCTGGTTCACTTCTTTATTGTCTGCTCATTCTTTCTTTTTGTGTATCTTCCTCTACCTCCTGTTCGACTGACTTCCCCCTTGTCTGCGGAGTCCCGCAGGGCTCTGTCCTCTCTTCCTCTAGCAACACTCTTATAAGACCATAACATCTGCTTCTCTTTCTATGCAGATGATATTCTTTTAATTTTTCCAGCTTCTTCCTACTCACCAGAATTAGGTCTATTACAAGCTGCCCTTCAGGCTTATCTAGCTGGCTCTCTTCTCACAAATTAGTTTTAAATACATCAAAAATGACAACCTGCTGGATCACAGGATTCCATCAGAAGCCAGCATTAACACCTATCCTTTTCAATCTACTGATGCCTGCCATACAGTCATTTTGCTATTTAAATATAATAATAGATTCCCAACTCTCTTTTAATTATCAAATTGCACAGGTTGTTAAGAAGGTTTTTTTTTCTGGCTCCATCGTCTCTACTCTATTCATAGGTTTCTGGACTTTGCATCTCTGCATGCTTTGATTCATGCGCTTATTATCTCAAGATTAGACTATTGTAATGTTGTTCATGCTGGTATCTCTCTTTGCCATTTACAAACCTCCCAGAACTCAGCAGCCTGTCTATTATTCAGAGCAAAGAAATATGATTATGTTTCTCCTTTACTGATTCAACTTTATTGGTTACCCCAAAAATATCGAATCTGGTTTAAAATATTGGTCATCACCCATAAAGTCTTACACTTTAGATGTCCTCTCTATCTTGACACCTTAGTTATACTATGCACACTAACCCGTGCTCTTCGATTGCTCAGTGCTAACCATTTAGTTATACCATCCCCCCAAAATGCTCATTATAAATCTACTAGATCTTCCACATTCTTTTATCTGTCACTTGGAGGGGCATAATCGAACGGGGTGCCCAAGATTTCCTGAGGACGTCCTCGCAGGACGTCCCCGCAAAGGGGCTGGGAAACCCGTATTATTGAAACAAGATGGGCGTCCATCTTTCGTTTTGATAATACGGTCGGGGACACCCAAATCTCAACATTTAGGTCGACCTTAGAGATGGTTGTCCCCGATTTTCAGTGATAATGGAAACTGAGGATGCCCATCTCAGAAACGACCAAATGCAAGTCATTTGGTCATGGGAGGAGCCAGCATTCATAGTGCACTGGTCCCAATCACATCCAGGACACCAACCGGGCACCCTAGGGGGCACTGCAGTGGACTTCAGAAAAAGCTCCCAGGTACATAGCTCCCTTACCTTGTGTGCTGTGCCCCCCCAATCCCCCACAACCCACTCCCCACAACTGTACACTACTAACATAGCCCTTAGGGATGAAGGGGGGCACCTAGATGTGGGTACAGTGGGTTTGTGGTGGGTTTTGGAGGGCTCACATTTACCACCACAAGTGTAACAGGTGGGGGGGGGGGATGGGCCTGGGTCCACCTGCCCAAAGTGCACTGCAGTACCCCATAAAACTGCTCCTGGGACCTGCATACTGCTGTCATGGAGCTGGGTATGATATTTGAGGCTGGCATAGAGGCTGGAAAAATATTTAAAAATTTTTTTTGAGGGTGGGAGGGGGTTGGTGATCATTGGGGGAGTAAGGGGAGGTCATCCCCGATTCCCTCCGGTGGTCATCTGGTCAGTTCGGGCACCTTTTTGAGGCTTGGTCGTAAGAAAAAATGGACCAAATAAAGTCGCCCAAGTGCTCATCAGGGACACCCTTCTTTTTTCCATTATCGGTCAAGGACGCCCATGTGTTAGGCACGCCCTAGTCCCGCCTTCCTGTGAACTTTGGTCATCCCTGCGATGGAAAGCAGTTGAGGACGCCTAAAATCGGCTTTCGATTATGCCAATTTGGGCGACCCTGGGAGAAGTACGCCCATCTCTCGATTTATATCGAAAGATTGGCACCCTTCTCTTTCGAAAATAAGCCTGCTAGTCTCTGGAATAGTCTTCCTTCTAATATTAGGGCAGAACTTTCTTAACCCAAATTTAAGATATTACTAAAGACCAATTATTTTCAGCGTGCTTATAACTTTCCGGCTACCTAATTGTGCTGTGCACCACCTGTATGATCACTCAGAGCTGCCTTGTTTTATTGTACAGTTTGTTTCATCGTTCAGTATGTTGTGTTTTCTTAAATGAATTTATCCTTTCTTATCTTTAATGGATTCCTTTATTTACTGTTATTTTATATAAGAATTTTATAAACCACCTTGGCCCTTGATTAGAAAAGGCAATATATCAAGTTTAAAATAAATATAAAACATCGCTTAGCACCATTTTTTTAGGCGCCATTTATAGAATTCAGTCCTTTATGTCTTGAAACTAGACTAATGATGCAGAAATCGATTTACAGTATGCCACAGATTTCTTATACAAAGTACTATTGTCTATATCGTCTTTCAATGAAGCAAAAGTACAATAATTTGTACCTGTGCTGGTGGTTGAATATTGGCTTCAGGAAGAATAAACCTCCTGCTATACAAAATAAACCACCTGCTTCCAAATCTGTATGGTAAGAGCCTTTCAAGGTAACGTGGGGGCCTTTGTCTAAGGCCTTGTAGGCGCCTATGTGCGTCCAACGCATGTCAATTTGGAACTACCACCCAGCTACCGCATGCTCCAGGTGATAATTCCATTCTTTATGCACATCCAATACATGCAGCAGAAAATATTTTTTATTTTCTACCACGTGGTGCTAACCGGGTGCTAGTTGGCAGTGTACATACGCTGACGATTACCGCCCAGTTAACGCATGAGACCTTACTGCTAAGTCAGTGGGTGGCGGTAAGGTCTCAGGCTCAAAATGGACACACACCAATTTTTATTTTGCCACACATCCATTTTCGGCCCCCCAAAAAGGCCTTTTTTGCAGGCATGCTGAAAAATGGACCTGTACACGTCCAATGCACATGCCTACAACAGCGCAGGCCATTTTCAGCGCACCTTAGTAAAAGTACCCCAGAATGATTAATATGTTAAGTATTTCAAGAAAGAGATTTCCCTTTGTTAATGCTTTTTCTGGTAATGGGCTATTGGCTTTTTTTCAGCCCCTCAAGTTCACCTACAAATGGTTTGTTACTGAATACAACAAAAAGTAATCCAGAATGTTTGTTTATGCTTATTTTAAAATGTGATGTATCTCCAAATTTGGAGAAAAGAAGTCTAGGTGATTTACAAAAGTAAAATCGAGATAAATAATATAAAGCCAGAAAGTGAACTGCATATCAGTATAGGAAAAGAGTACATCCTCACATAAGAAATAGATACATTCAAAGTAAGGACAAAATTAAAATAATTTAGACCTATCATTTAGATCTCTCATATCTGCTGCCGCTGTCCATCTCACATTGTTAGGAAGTATAAAATGCAATAGTAAACAGGTAGGTTTTAAATTAGCTCTGGATATCTAATGGCAAATTGTTCCAGAGAAACGGGACCAAAAAGAAAAAGGCACTGTTTCTTTTCTCCTTTTCTGTTACCATATGTTAGTTAATCGCATTCCACCTCTGTCGCAATCTGCTGTAAAGTGGTTATGCCACTATGAATGATTGATCAGTAAATATTGTAGTGATACATTTGATTCTTGCATATCTGTGATCTATGCCTTCATACATACACTTCTTTCTTTTAGCCTGCTGTGCTGCCCTGACTGAGCTGGTGCTCAATGACACAAATGCTTACCAAGTAGTTCAGGTATTGTATTGTTCTTGCTTATTACAGTAATATTTATGATTCTCTGACTGGATACATGCAGTTGTTTATACTCCTTGCAGAATTGGTGAAACAGCATGATGCTTTTTAAATTAAACATTTGTTAGCTGATAAAGGGCCTAAGTGCTTAAGACTTTTATCCATTCTACCTATGGGAAAGAACTTAGAAAAGGAGGAACAAAGTAAGCTAAATGATTTTAAAATTTAACTTTAAAACTGCGATACAGGCAAAATAGTTTATTTAATGCAGATGACAGGTAAGTCAATGAACAAAATTAAAATGCCTCTTTTTCCCCTAATTAGTCACTGTTCAGGACATTATTGTGCACATCGATATCAAAATCCATATGTAGGCATTACACAGAAGTTTGGAGAAGGAGAGTTTTAAAAACAGATACCTCCATTTTTTAACCTAAGGGGTCCTTTTACTAAGCCGTGGCAAAAAGTGGCCTGCGGTAGTGTGGGTGTGTGTTTTTGGTGCATGCCGGGCTGTTTTTTTTTTACCATGTCTGGGGAAAAAAGGCTTTTTTTTTCAATGGGCTAGGAAAAGGGCCTGTGGTAAAATTGAAACCAGTGCACCTATTTATGGCCTGAGCCCTTAATGCCACCCATTGATCTAATGGTAAGGGCTCATGCACTCCATTGGTGGTGACCAGTTGGCATACATCAACTGCCGATTAATGCCGGAAACACCGCACATGGTAGGAAATAAAAAAATAATTTGTCCCGGTGGTAATGGCACAAGCCAAATCCAAAATTACCGCCAGGCTAGCATGCCCCCCTGGCGGTAATCTTATTTTGGCATGCGCTACACGTGTGTAGAGCCTACCATACCTTTGTGAAAAGGTCCCTTAGTTAATAAAACTGGAATAAAAAATGAATCCAATAACAAGTAGGGAAGCATGAAGAGTATGGCTCATTAAATTCTTTTCAACCCATCTGTATATAAATGCATAAGGAGGTGTGGGGTGTTGGTGGTTGGGTGTGTTTGTATGTTCATATGTGTGCTTTCTGTATGTCTGTGATCATAAACCATTAGAAAATGAGATGAAAGTGGAAAGCAGTGTGAAAGGTGCAATTCCTTTATCATTGTGTTACAGTAGATCAGTAAATGTATAGTGCAGCTGTTGGAACTGCTTATCCCATGGAAATGTATTAGGGCATTTTTGGAGGGGTTTATTTCTCTTCTCCCTCCCCCATCACATGCAGAAACTTCACTTCTATAGCACAGAAACTTTCTCCAGATCACTTTCTCTCTTCCTGTGACTACAGCTGCATTCCAGATTTTCACCTTGCAGAAATGAAGAAGCGGTGAGCTTTGCCATGTGTCTCCTGCTTGCTGTTTACCATCTGCTCCAACTGTGACAGAGAACTTTTGGAGTGGGAGCGAGTTTTGCCAATTGCTGATGTCACTTCCATGAGTTTAAAGAGACACCGAGCGCTGAGGCGTTGTGCCTCAGGTGTTGTGCCAAAGGGGAGTGCCAAAGGGGCACACCCCTTTGTACTCGCCTTTTTATGCTTCTTTGTATATGCCTTTAGAAGCTTGACTATATGTTATGTTTTGTATTATTATTCATTGTTTAGAGAGGCTTTTACTTTTGACGTATTTCAGTTTATTGTTGAAAATGTGTTTTTATAGGCCAATTGAGGTAGTTATGGAAAGAAGTCATTATGGTGATCTTGTCAATTATCCCAGACTTTATAAACATTTTTCAGGGGTGACTTCAGCATTGAAAATCTTAAATATAATGTATATCATAATGCTGGTATTAAAATTGGTTTGTTAAATGCCAGATCAGTACATAATAAAACTATGTTAATCCATAATCTAAGTTTACAATACAATGTAGATGTTTTCTGTGTTACAGAATCTTGGCTTTTGAAATCTGATTTGGTAGTGGTTAGACAATGATGCCCTAAGGAATATAAGTGGGAATGGGCTTCTGATGGACTTTATAGAAAACTTCTAAAAATTGGTTTCGAAAATACCAATTTGGACGTTTTGGTGAGAAAAACATCCAAATGCAGATTTATGCCACTTTTTGGATGTTTTTCTCTTTTGAAAATGAGCCCCATAGTAACTTAACCTAATATATATTATGACAATGCAAACAAAATTAAAGTTTCACACAATATAATAATAGTTGGTTTACCTTTTAAAATATAGATAAACTGCACTATGCTAGTTGTATATGTACTATAAGTATAACCATACAATGGAGAAAACCTTATCTCTTATCATATCAAGTAACAACAATATATGAGTCAAGCATAAGAGACATGTATCACTTAGAATATATTTTTTTATTTGTTACATTTGTATCCCACATTTCCCACCTATTTGTAGGCTCAATGTGGCTTACATAGTACCGGAGAGGTGTTTGCAGAATCCGGTGTAAACAAATACAAAGTGATATTGTGGTAAGATAAAGTTCATGTGGCACAGCCACATTAGGGAATCGTACAACAGAAGAGTTGTGTTATGTCCATTACATACTTTAGTTTTGTTGTGTTGCAGAGATCAGGCATTTATGTTGGATTGGTAGGGTATGCCTTTTTAAACAGGTTCGTTTTTAGTTTTTTCCGGAAGTTTAGGTGGTTGTACGTAGTTTTCAAGGCTTTTGGTAATGCGTTTCACAGTTGTGTGCTTATGTAGGAGAAACTGGATGCATAAGTTGATTTGTATTTTAGTCCTTTGCAGCTTGGGTAGTGCAGATTTAGGTATCTTCGTGTTGATTCGGATGTGTTTCTAGTTGGTAGGTCGATCAGGTCTGTCATGTATCCCGGGGCTTCACCGTAGATTATTTTGTGAACCAGAGTGCAGATTTTGAAAGCAATGCATTCTTTGATTGGGAGCCAGTGTAGTTTTTCGCGGAGGGGTTTTGCGCTTTCAAATCACGTTTTTCCAAAGATAAGCCTAGCTGCCGTGTTTTGAGCAGTCTGAAGTTTCTTTAATGTTTGTTCTTTGCATCCCGCATAAATTCCATTGCAGTAGTCTAAATGGCTTAGTACCATTGATTGTATCAGGTTGCAAAATATTTCCCTCGGGAAGAATTGTTTCACGCGTTTGAGTTTCCACATTGAGTGGAACATTTTCTTTGTTGTGGATGTCACTTGGCTCTCTAGTGTTAGGTTCCTGTCCAATGTAACGTCGAGGATTTTCAGGCTGTCTGAGATAGGGAGGGTGTAATCTGGGGTGTTGATAATTGTGGGGTTGTCCGCACTGTGTTGGGATGTGAGGATAAGACAGTGTGTTTTTTCTTTCTGGAGTTTTAGTTGAAATGCATTTGCCCCAGAGTCCATGATGTTCAAGTTGATCTTGATTTCGTTAGTGATTTCTGTCAGTTTAGATTTGTTAGGAATGTACATTGTGACATCATCTGCATAGATGAAGGGGTTAAGGCCTTGGTTGGATAAGGACTTGGCTAGTGGGGGTCATCGTTAGGTTGAAGAGGATCTGTGATAGCGGTGATCCTTGTGGTAATCCGCAGTCTGCTTTCCATGGTGGTGATATGTTTGAGTTTGATTTTACTTGGTATGTCCTTGTGGTTAGGAAACCCTTGATCCAGCTAAGTATGTTTCCACCAATCCCGAACTTATCTAGTACTCTTATTAATATATTGTGGTTTACCATGTCGAATTATTACTAGTACATTGGAATTGGTTACACATGTGTTTGAAATGAAGTCAATGAAGTTAGTCTGGCTTTCGTTCCAATTACCTGGATGTCTGTAAAATAGGACACAATTCAAATTATTGCGAAGCGTTTTGTTGTGGATTCTGATTGAGGCCATTTCAAGTTGAGGTGTCATGGACTCGGCAGTGGTTTTGGTGGTAAAGTGGGATTGATAGATTAGTGCTATGCCTCCGCTCTCTTTTCCTTTCTGGTCCAGTGTTTGATTTTGTATCCTGGAGGGCATAGGTTTAGATTTATGGGGTCCTTTTGGTCATGGATCCAGGTTTCATTGATGAAGAGTAGGTCAAGGTCTTCTGCCATGATCCAGTCTGTTAGTATTGCTGTTTTGTTTACTGTGGATCTGGCATTGATGTAGCCCACTTGGATTGTTTGGAATGGGTCTTCTAAGTTTGGCATTGTGTGGACTTTTATTAGTTGTCGTTTCTTTGTTGAGGTGAGTTTGTTTGGACCCTTCTATGCATTCTGTGGTGGTTGTCTGCATGTTGGTGGTCTTCCTTTGTTTAAGTTGTTGCCAGTTTGTTGAGGTGTGGTGTATCTGATCAGTCGTTGATGATTGTATAGTATACCTATAATGTTACTTTCTATAAGAGGGGTGGTTAGTGTTAAGTGGATCAGTGTTAAGGAGTAGATTATTAGGAGTAGTTTGAAGGTATTCATTTTGGTTTCTTTTCCCTGTGGGCTACTGATCTTTGCTCCCCTCTCTTCACTGACTTAGAAAGAGTGTCTGCCTTTTAAGCTGTTGAGATCAGTACTGGATCAGGTTTCAGTGATAAGATAATGAGCAGAGGAGATGGGAGGGGGGAGAGTAGCTCTGAGCCAGGGTCCCCCTCAATCAGTCTCTTAGCAACTAATTGCTTCCCACCTGATCAGTGAAATAAACACAATCAGTGTGAATTATGTAAGTATTGATATAAATGCTGAAACAAGTGTTAGTACCAACAAGCATATGCATATACATTATGATATGAAAACACTCGATTTTGTGATAGAAAAATACATTAAACCTTTCTACTACATAATGCTGACTACATAGTTGTGGCCTAACAAAACATATACACAAAAAAACCCATTATTTAGGAAAAATGAAGTGTAGATATCACAGGTAAGAGCATATATGTATAATGAAAAAGTCTGTGTAATACCTAAGAAAGACAAGTGCAAAAGTGTTTATGTACCTAACTAAACCTGTTATAATGATAAGTATATATGAGTGATGTAAAAAGGAAAGTGGTACCGTATGCCTTTTTTTGCTTAGGGAGGTATGTATGTATGTATGTATGTATACACATGGGTAAGAGAACAAATCTGTTTCCACACGTTGTGACTATAAGAACAAATTTGAAATGCATGCATAAAATTTTGAACTTGAATTGGAATTTGGATTTTCAAAAGGAGCATCACAGTTTTTAACATAAGCATTTATGTTATTGCTTTTAGATCTTAAGGTATAAAAGTGAGTCATGACTTGAGTTTTTTGCTGGCAACATAAAACCAAAAATAATGCACAAGGCAAATTATACCAGTGCCAGAGCCCTTTTTCCCGCAGCTTAGTAAAAGGACACCTTAATATCTCTGCTATGGCCTTGTCTTCCCTGATTACTCCTTTTATTCCTCAGTCATCTAGCAGTCCAACTGGTTCTTTTCACAGCTTCTTGCTTCTAATGTACCTAAAAAACTTATTCTGTGTTTTTGCCTTTTATGCAATCTTCTTTTCAAAGTCTCTCTCTGCCTTCCATATCAGTGTTTTGCATTTGATTTGCCATTCTTTATGCTGTTTCTGATTAAGTTGAATCTGTTTTCTGAAGGATTTTCTTTTAGTTCTAATAGCTTCCTTCATCTCACTTTTTAACCATGCCGGTTGTTGTTTGTCCTTCATTTCTCCTCTATCATAGCATCCATGCCTGATGTAAATTTTTGACCTTTGCAGCTGCTCCTCTAAGTTTTTTTTTTTTTTTGACCATTCATTTTATCATAGTCTTCTTTTTTAAAATTAAATGCTAATGTATTGGATTTCCTGTGTGTACTTACTCCAGAGCTGATATAAAATCTGATCTACTATGGTTTACTTTGCAACCTCACTATCTGGATGCTCTACCTTCCCTGTTTTGGTGATATCTTTTAAAGATAGCATATTCCGAACCATGCACTTTTGAGTGACGGCCTTCCCCCAATTTCTAGTTTAAAAGCTGCTCTATCTCCTTTTTAAAAGTTGATTCCTGCAGCTTGGTTCCATCCTGGTTAAGGTGTAGCCCATCCTTTTGGAACAGGCTCTCCCTACCCCAGATTGTTGTCAAGTTCCTAACAAATCTAAATCCCTCATCCCTGCACCATCGTCTCAACCATTCATTCATACTTTGGAGCTCTGCCTTCTTCTTGAGTCCTGTGCGTGGAATGGGGAGCATTTCCAAAAATGCTACCCCGGAGGATCTGGATTTCAGCTTTCTACCTAGGAACCTAAATTTGGCTTCCAGAACCTCCCTACCACATTTTCCTATATCATTGGTACTCACATGTACCAAGACATCCGGCTCCTCCCCAGAACTATCTAAAATCCTGTCTAGGTGACTATGAGGTCTGTCACCTTTGCACCAGGCAGGCAAGTGACCAGGTGATCTTCATGTCTACCAGCAATCCAGCTATCTACATGCCTAATAATTAAATCACCAAGTACAACAGCCACCCTAACTCTTCCCTCCTGGGCAGAGGCTCCTGGAAACACATCCTCTGTAAAATGGCTTAATAAACTTTGGTATATCTGTAACATGGAGCTCTTTGTAGCTATCTGTCACCATACTTTAGTTAAGTGGGCGGACATTTGAGAACCTTTCCTGAGAAATGTTCAATTTAATGATTGGGACCGACTTTTCACTTGTGCTGTTATATCCTGGACTCCTGGTTGCTTGGGGGTGGGGTTAGGACAGGTGGGTATTTCTCTTTTTGGAAAAGGAAAAAGTGTTTAGAAGTTCTACTGTTAAATGTTCTACTATTCTAACCTTGGCTGGGGCCATCATTTATATATCTCTCAGTGTGTTTTTTTCTTCTGTTGATGAAATGTGACTTTGTTCTGTTTTATATTTTGCTGCTTTGTAACAACTCCTGCTTTTTGGTTTACAATAAAGACATCTCAAAATACTAAAAAAAAAGATCCAGCCCAAGAACCGAACCTTGAAGCACACCACTGGTAACATCCTTTTCCTCAGAATGAGCTCCATTTACCACTACCTTCTATCACCTTTCCCTTCCACTCAACCAGTTCCTAACCTAGTCAGGGGGAAATAGCAGCAGCGGTGGAGATGAAGGTGAGGAAGGTACTGCATAGCTTCTCAAGATGAGCCACATACCCCCTGCAGAGGTCTCGAATACTCCTTGGGGTACACATGCCACTTGTTAAGAACCTATGCTCTAGACTCACTAAATCCTCCTCCAAGTTATGCAATTCCTCTCGCATCTCTTCCAGATCTGCAAAGAGGCCCCAAAGTGGTGTTCATCTTTGGTCATGGCCTTTTGGTTATGTGTCTATGGCTGCATTCTGCAGCAGTTCTTTATATATCTTGGAGTGTGCTTTGAGTGGCTAATACCACTAGGCTCTGCCTCTTACTTGGCTCTTACTTATCCAGGCACCAGGTAAAGAACCCCCCCCCCCCCCTCTTTTCCTCTTAGCTTACAGGATGATGAGGCAGGACCTCTGGTGCTTACCTGTCACTTATAGTCTATGACAATTCTTTATTTTTTTTTTAAATATGAGAGTGTGACTTGAGTGGCTGATGTTACTAGGCTCTGCCTCTCACTTGGCTTATACTCATTCAGGCATCAGGTAAGGAAACCTCTATTTCCTCTTAGCTCTGGCTAGGTCTCTGGGACTTAGTCTACAGCAGTTCTTTCTTTTATTTCTTTGATTTGCATGGCTAATATCACTAGACTCTGCCTCTTACTCAGCTCTTACTCATCCAGGCACCAGGTAGGGAAATTCCCTCTTTATTATTCTCTTAGCTCTGGCCAAATTAGCAGGTGTAAATGTGTGTGGGTTCATATCCTTGGGTAATTTTGAAATTGAATGTACACACTTTCCTGCAGTTTCTGCTGAGTGAAAAGTACATGCATACTTTTCACCATTGAGCACATTAAACATGTACTAATTATTAATCAAATATTTTTCTTTTGAGGTTGAATGTAATGTATGTAAAAGATATAGACTAACGATTACTGAACACTTTGCAAGGGTGCCTCATGATCTAACTTATGTTAGGAAGGTGCTGACATAGCTTCCTGCTCTACTTCTCAAAATTCTTCTGAAAACTCCATGTTGTGTCTGAGATACTTTGTAATGCATCTTCATCCTTGAATTTGGTGGTGCCCACATCACTGAAGTTTACGCATAAATCAAGCTAGCCTTGCTATTGATTTTTATTTTGTATTGCAATTGTATAAGAAATACAATACAATTTCATTACATTGATGTGCTCATGATGACCAGAAACCTTAACATGCTTTAATTTTAACTCTTCAGGAAAATGGTATCTATGTAATAGGAAAGCTAATTTTACCAAGCAAGCAAACAAGTTCAATGAAGGGGAAAGCCAACTTGTTACAGGTAACAGATAAAGAAAGTATTTCTATTGTATTATAATTTTATAGATGATACTATAAATTGTGTATTGATGTCATAGAAAACCACTTGTGATATCATGAAAACATAAATTATACTTGTAAAGATTTCATATGATATTAAATTAGGATTATATTAAATTTAAAAAAGTTTGCTTTCCTTATATAACTTAGGATCTTTTGATTTGCCATTCGGTTAGAAAGCACATTTATAATTTTGAATTTCTTGAGTTTTATGGCCTTCAAGTTACAACAAAAAAAATGTGAAATAAAAATAAAGATAAAAAAAAAAAGAAATATAAAGGGTAATTTACAAAAAGGCTGAGCCCCTAATATATTGCTAAATTATGGCTAACTAAATTAAGTTGATTTACAGTTAAAATTATCAAATAGAAGTTTGACTGAAAATCTCCCTAAATCTCCACAGTTTATATTTAACTGTTTATGATTAGGACAGTCAACCTTTGATTACCTAAATGTATCTGGCTAACACTGAAAATCAGAGCTAGTCAGCTGAGTCCTATTTACCATAACAATAAAAGTGTGAGGCCACACACTCTTACCTCCCTTCTTCTTTTTCAAAAAGCTGCATGGGTGGTTCTGCTAGCCTCTGCAATGTTCATATCCCTCTGACTGTTCTGAACAGTAGGGTGCTGATTCCAGGATGTGCCCTGCTATCTTCCCCCCCCTGTTGCTTAACTTAAAGAGATATGGAAGATATGGAGATATGGAATTGCCTCCTGCAATTCTTCCATTCCATATCAGCAAAACTTAAAATACCATAGCCCCATTGAAGCCTACTTATACTTAACTGACAGGGGGTCTTAGTCTTCCCTCCTGCTGGCTGAACATTTATTGCAGAGTTAGGTGAGAAATGACATCGACATTAAAATTGGCCATCAATGTGATTAACAGCCAGTTTTAATATTGCTTAGTACTTTGGTCCCTAGCGGCTGATAGTTGTTGATGAGAAATCCGCTTAGATGACTTACCTTAACTATGAGTGGATTTTTGGCTGACTTGTTTGGTTAAGTTGGACTATTGAATATGCCTTTCTAAACTTCTGGGGGCTGATAATCTAAAGCATTTAACTTGGTAGGAGATGCTCTTAACTGATTAAATGGTGCTCAGCTGCCTAACTGGGGATATTCAACAGCACTATCTCGGATAGCGGGAGAGATCACGGGAAAATTGCTGGATGGAAGGATATGGAGTTGTCATTTGTCCAGTTAAATGTTGATGTTCAGTCCTTAACCAGATAAACTAACTGGACAAATAGGGTCACATAAAAAAGTCCTATCTTTGGTTTAACCTTCCAGTTAAAGACTGAATATTGGCCCTTACCCAAACAAGTGCCGGCTGTCTGCACATAGCCCAGCACTGAACATCTAGGCAGAAAGCCAGTGGCAGTGAAAATATCACTGACTGCTGCTGGCTGAATTGCTACACTCTAAAATATATAGCTAAATATGTTAGGGCACTTAAATGTGGTCCTCCTTACCCAGTTAAAGTTAATGTGATAGTGCTGAATATTGGGGATATCCAAATAACATTTGGCTCCACTCCCAGATTGCCCCATTCTCTTCCTTAAGTTATGCAATACATTTTAACCAAAATGAAGCAGAGGGTATTTGCTAAAATGTTCTATGTAATTTCCCACAAAAGGCACATTCATACCTGCTAGCTTCAGATGAATATTCAAATAATGATAGTCAAATTAAATTAGCAAGTCATCTTATCTCCTCAGCGGGTCTTTCAATATCTTCTTTCATATGACTAAAAATTGGTGAATAAAAATGGATTATCAAGAGTTTGAAATCCCTTTATTTCTTCCCTTTCTCTGCATTCATTTCCCTTCCATTCTGAATACTGTCAAAGAGCTTTTACATATATGCATTCACCTTCTGAGGATAAATTTTTTTCCCTTTATTTTTCAGTATTATGCTTTTAGAGCTTTGAGATTTCTATTTAGTATGGAAAGAAATAGACATCTCTTCAAAAGGTATAGTGCTCAAATCTATTATTTCTGGAATTCCGTCAACTATACTGTATCTTGGAGTGGAGGAACAAATAAGTGGCTAGATCAGTGGGCTGGGAACAAGTGAAGTAGGTTCAAACCCTATTTCTCTTACTGATGCTTTTTATGACCATGGGAAAGTCATGTCACCCTTCATTGCCCCAGGTACCAATTTACCCCCTTGTTTACTAGGCCTCGCATCAATGCCGACACAACTCATCCAAAGTGAATGGGCTATGTCGGCTAGCATAGCTTAGTAAACAGGGGTGGGGGGGGGGGGTGGGGGTTACATTGTAATCTCTGAGGCTGGAGGCTAACCCCCAGATTCTATATATGGTGATTAAATTTGTGTGCGCAAATCAGTGTACATTGTCAATTTATATATGCAAATTAATTGATTAATGAGCCTATCAGTGACAATTGGCTCCTAACAACCAATTATTGGTGTTACTTGGCCTTAACTGGGATTTATGTGTGCATCGTATTCTATAACGATGCTCGTGGAAATCCTATAGAGTGTACATTCAAGGGGGTTCCCATAATTTGCATATATTGTTCCAGATTAGACCCAATGGGCACCTAACTTAGGCACTGGCATTTACACCTGCTTTCAGCAGGCGTAATTTCCAGCACCTTGTTAGGTGCTGTTTATAAGCTTAGCTGCTATTCTATAAAGGGCGCAGATCCTTCATAGAATAGCGCTCAGTACGTACATTTTTCAGCAATGATTTCTTGGCGCCATTTATAGAATTTAGTCCTATGTGTCTATTGTACCTGACTGTAACTTTCCTTGAGCTTGGAGTTAGAAAGATGAGTATTGAAATCTAAAATCAAAACCCCAAAAGTAAGGTACTAGTCATTTTATAGTAGATATAACTCTCAGTATATCACAAATTTACTACTAACACAAATTTGAAACTCTTTTGAATTTATGATCTTGCTTACAATCACATGACTAAATTAAACTTATCATCCAAAACTATTACATAATCTAATAGTTTCTCAAATAGCAATAAACTGAAGAGAAACATTATTAAAACCAGTGACTTTCAACCCAGTTCTCAGCGCACACCTAGCCAGTCAGGTTTTCAGGATATCCAGTGGCGTTCCTGGGGGGGCTGGCACCCGGGGCGGATTGTCAATGCACCCCGCCCCCCCGGGTGCAGCGCCCCCCCGATGCAGCGCAGACCCCCCCTGGCGAAAGGACACCCCCGCAAAGGAACCCCCCCCCCCCCCGCCGGGTGCACCTGTCCTCCGTTGTTCCATGCTTCTTCTCTGCCCCGGAACAGGAAGTAACCTGTTCTGGGGCAGAGAAGAAGCATGGAACAACGGAGGACAGGCGCGCGTGGCACCCCCCCCCCGGCGGCGTGCACCCGGGGCGGACCGCCCCCATCGCCCCCCCCTAGGAACGCCACTGAGGATATCCACAGTGAATATGCATGAAATAAATTTACATACCTTGCCTCCTTTGTATGCAAATCTATATCATGCATATTTCTTGTGGATATTCTGAAATTCCAATTGGCTGGGTCTGGCTCAGGACTGAGTTGAGACATACTGATTTAAATCTTTCAGAAATGGTCATAGATATAATCTGCCTGCTTACTTTTCTTTTGGGGGGGGGGGGGGGTCAAAGTGTAAGGAAGTCATATTGGAAGTGAGGGAGGAGGACCAGTTCAATATTTGGGGGCCACCTATGGCCAACCTATACTATGTCTGTAAGTATATTGGACTCAGTGTATGAATATTTGACCCAATTTTTTCAATATTTGTTTTACTGAGCACATTGAAAATTTACTTTGAGGCATATTTTCAAAGCACTTAGCCTCCTATGGAACTTTGGAAGGCTAAGTGCTTTGAAAATGAGCCCCTTTGTGTTTTTAATTGAGATAATTTATTTAATGTAAAATGTTAGTTCTATAGTTAACCTTCAAGTTTATGATTTTATTTATTTATTGCATTTGTACCCCACATTATCCCACCTTTTTGCAGGCTCAATGTGGCTTACAGGGTGTTAATTTGGTATGATCGTTACATAGTGTTAGATACAGTCGGTAATAAATTGGAAGTAAAAGAGGAATTAATTAGAAGGTAATGGGTAAGGTCGTGTCGAAGTGTTTTAGAGCGTTTGGGTGATGTATGGAGTAGTATGATTCATCAAGGATTGTTTTTGTAGGCTATGTTGAAGAGAAATGTCTTCAAAGATTTGTAGTTTGATTCATCAAGGATTACCTGACCCAGTTTTTTTTATTTATAACATAAAATTCAACTGTAAAGATAAGTGTATTGTTGGGAAGAAATACATCATCAAACATAATCATATTCTTTATCTTTAGTCTTGGTATCCATCATAAAATAATAAATGCAAAAATATAATGTGAAATTGTCCTCAAACAATCAAAAGCTTGCTGCTTATATAAAGGGGCTCTGCTCCTTCTAGTGGAGACTATCAGGCTTATTTTCGAAAGAGAAGGACGCCTATCTTTTGATGCAAATCGCAAGATGGGCGTCCTTCTGAAGGGTCACCCAAATTGGCATAATCAAAAGCCGATTTTGGGCGTCCTCAACTGCTTTCCATCGTGGGGATGACCAAAGTTCATGGGGGTGTGTCGGAGGCATAGCGAAGGCGGGACTGGGGCATGCCTAACACATGGGTGTCCTCGACCAATAATGGAAAAAAGAAGGGCGTCCCTGATGAACACTTGGATGACTTTACCTAGTCCTTTTTTTCTTATGACCAAGCCACAAAAATGTGCCCTAAATGACCAGATGATCACCGGAGGGAATCGGTGATGACCTCCCCTTACTCCCCCAGTGGTCAGTAACTCCCTCCCACCCTCAAAAAATGTAAAAAAATATTTTTTTCCAGCCTCTATACCAGCCTCAAATATCATACTTGGGTCCATGGCAGCAGTATGCAGGTCCCTGGAGCAGTTTTAGTGGGTGCAGTGCACTTCAGGAAGGCGGACCCAGGCCCATCCCCCCCTACCAATTACACTTGTGGTGGTAAATGTGAGCCCTCCAAAACCCACCACAAACCCACTGTACCCACATCTAGGTGACCCCATCATCCCTAAGGGCTATGGTAGTGGTGTACAGTTGTGGGGAGTCGGTTTTTGGGGGCTCAGCACACAAGGTAAGGGAGCTATGCACCTGGGAGCAATTTCTGAAGTCCACTGCAATGCCCCCTAGGGTGCCCAGTTGGTGTCTTGGCATGTCAGGGGGACCAGTGCACTACGAATGCTGGCTCCTCTCATGACAAAAGGGCTTGGATTTGGTCGTTTCTGAGATTGGCATCCTCTGTTTCCATTATCGCCAAAAATCGGGGATGACCATCTCTAAGGATGACCATGTTAGTCTGGTTGTGAGCCCTTGGGCCCCAGCTGAGGCCTAGTATAGGGGTTAGGCCAAGGCCGAGGGTGGGACGAGCAGGCACTACACACTACCCCAGCTACCAGGCCCTGTACACACAAGCAGCAACCAACTTGCACCTCCAGAAAAGGGAAGCTAGGACAATCAGGCGGGCCTCACGGTCTATCTGGAACCAATTCACTCAGAATACAAGCATGCAGGCCTCACGGCCTAACTGGAACCGACTCATACTTAGGGAGGGGAGAAAGAGACTAAATGAGGGGTCCCCCATGGGGACCAGAGCACCAGCAACACCCTCGGTGCTGGTAATCAAGGAGAAAGGGAAGCATACACAGAAACACGTCAAAGAAGGAGAGGGACTGGAATATAAGATACTGTAGGCAGAGACCCTCAGCAGACAGGGAAGGGAAAAGTCCGCAAAATGGAGTGCGGAGCCTAACACACACACCCCGCACTGAAAGGGACAGTGCTCTGTAATACAGGAGGTATTACAGCAAAGAAAGGACTGAAACAGAAAGGGAAGACTGCAGTAAACAGACAAGTGCCAGAAGCAGAGAAGCTCTGCAGACAAAGGGTTAAACCAAGCTCAGCACACACACAGCAACCAGAGGCAGGGAAGACTGCAGACAAGTGGTTAATTGGGAGTAAAATGAAAGAGCAAACAAACAATCCCCATGGAGAGAAACAAAAGGGTCCCGAGTCTGCTACCAGGGCAGGACCTGCCAAGCTGAAAACAAACAGGGCTCAAAGGGAACTCCGAAGGAAGGGGAAGCAAAACAAACAAACTGGAACAGAACAAGGTAGGAACTCACACACAGCACTACAGCCAAACAGAGAAACCCAGGTGCAGTGAGAGAGGTAATTAGACACATGCAGGCAGCAGCCGGCAGACAGAGAGAGCAACAGAAACTGCAAGCAAAGGAAAGGAGTAATAACTCCACGCAAGCACAGAGCTAATAGCTCAGACAGAGCAAAGGTAAGGCTTCAGCTGAATTGAAGTAACGCCAAAGCAGGGCTTGTAGGGAAAGGTCAGCTTAAGTAGATCAGACTGACATCAGCTTAGCCCCTGACAGACCAATCAGGAGTGGCTCCAAGCATTCCCCTGTCTGACTAGCAGAATTCTAACAGAATCATAACAGACCATCTCTAAGGTCAGCCTAGATTTTGTGATTTGGGCAACCCCGACCGTATTATCGAAACAAAAGATGGATGCCCATCTTGTTTCAATAATATGGGTTTCCCCGCCCCTTCGCCGGGACATCCTGCAAGGATGTCCTCAGGAAAACTTGGGTGCCCCATTCGATTATGCCCCTCCACATGGGATAGCAGTGAGTATAGAGTAGATGGAGTCACTTTGTTGTAGCATTCTTCTTTAGGAGTGACCATTATGGTACAGCCCAGGGATTGGTCAAAGTGAGTATTTTTGGGTGTTGGCTTCGAGCGAGAGAAAGAGAAGGTCTGGTTGCCTGTCTTTATGAATGCTGGTTATTGAAAGAAGGAAGGGGGGAGGAAGAAGTACAGTCTCCAGATGCTGTGCCTGGAAGAAATTAGGAAAAGAGAAGTAGGTCTCTTGTTACTGTGTTTCTTTGGAGCAGAAGAGGGAAGAATCCCACTTCTTTTATTAAGAGCCAGATGCACTAAACTTAACGAGTCTTTAACGAGACATTAACGAGCCATTAATGAGCAAGTAGTAAATCCTGGCATGCACTAAAGGCTTCTCCGAGCCTTTTTCCGATGACGATAGCAGCTAATGAAAATGGAATGCAGATGAGCAAATTGTGTAGAAACCCTATTGTAATGAGATGCACTAACCTTTTCCGATTGCCTTAACGCTTGAAAACCTTACATCAGACGAGGCTGGGCCAGGGAGGAAAGGAGGGAAGTCCAAAGGGAAGCGATCAGCTGTTGCTTGCTGCAGCGCCTTCACATGGAGGTGAGAGGTGCTGTGAGGGCCCGGCCCGGTGGCAGATGGGGGTGGGGGGGGGTGGGTGGAGGGGGGAGGGGCGGCAGTGGCAGCGGCCTCAGGGGGGGCAGCGGGGGCAGGGCGGCGGGGGTGCGGAGGAAGTCGGGGAGGCTGGGGCTGCAGGAAGCTGCCATTTCAATGCAGGGGGGAGGGGGGAGCGGCAGCGGGGGGGGGGGGGGGGGGGGGGGGGTGAAGGACGTCCATAAAGGACGTCCATAGGCACAGCTTGTCTTTTTTTTAATATATAGTGAAGGACATCCATAAAGGACGTCCATAGGCACAGCTCGACTTTTTTTTTATATATATAGTGAAGGACGTCCATAAAGGACGTCCTTGGCATGCGCAGAGCAGCCAGCATAACACTTGGCTGCTCTGCGCATGCTCGACTGGCCGACTGTTTAATGATGGAATAGAGAATGCAAGTGAGCTACAACGAGCAGCTCATTTGCATTCCTTTTCCTTGATGCATGCCCGTTCCTTACCTATTCACTAAGGGAACTGGTAAGGAAAGGGCTTTAACGAGTCTTTAGTGCATCTTGGCCTTAGTGTCTTGTGGTGAATAAAAGGGACCTTGCTTAAGGGTTCCTGTGATGGTGCCTCTGGCATCCAGTGAAGTACTGTTCCTGAGGGAGCTATCTGTGTTGAGTTTTCAAAGGAGAAAAGGAGAAAACAATCTAACCAGTGCTTAATCTACAAGTCTGTAGAAGTTTAATAGGTAGAGGGGAGAAAAGGATTTGCAGAGGAGAAATACAGACATGTGGAATGTTAGGTTCTAAGAAGGGTCCTTGGTGAGTTAGAGAGCCTAGTAAAGGTTGAAAGGGACCCCAATAGGGGTGTTATAGTATGCAGATCAAACCTCTGTTCTTTACTGTGTACTGAATGTTGTGAAACGTAATCTAAGCCTGCTACCATTGAAACGTTACTCAGTAAAGACTTTTGTTTAGGAGCACCATACTCTTAAATGCCTCCTCAAACTTATAATGCTGAAGTGAACAATTCCTTCTCCCATCAGAAAACAATTTGCCATGTTTTGAAGATAGTCCATGGGACTGAGACCTGGAAGAAAATAGTCCCTTGTCTAATATGAGTTCCTAGATGAATGGCAACACTTAATGCTGGATAGCTGAAATATAATAAAGAGATTTTGCTACAGGCAAGGTTCTTCATCAAATCATGCATAAGTTAATCCAGAGCAGCGGTACATAAATCATAGAAACAACCCTCATATCCAAAGACAGGCATTCCCAAATGATAAATTATCACACTATCTTCTTGTTGCATAACTATTGACAAAGAGGAAAATGAAGCATGTCTGTCGTTTTTCAGGATTATTTTTCTGCATTGGTTTCATACAATCAGAAAGAAGTTATCAAGGCATAGTAAAAGGCAAGTTTTTACTACACCTTAATTTACCACAGGAGTCTCCAACTTGCAATATCACAGGTTGCTGACTACCATGGTAAATGAATAATGCTACTTGCAAGCCACCTTGCAAGCAGCATTATTCCAACAGCCCAGGAGCTTGTACAGAAACATGACACCTAGCAGTGGTACTGTGTGACTGTCACTAGGGGTGCCATTTTGTCATAAGGCACCAACAAGCGCAGGAGCTACTGGAGATCTCTCCTGCCCAGGGACACACTACATCACCAGTGATTTTATGGTAGGACCACAAGAGTTGGTGGGGTGGGGGTAAGGGTGTCTCTTGGAGTTTGGGGCTTTGGTTCAAGGGGGAGGGTTGGGGCTTTGAATCTGGGGATGGGTGTGGGTGATAATCAGGGGAGTGAGAGAGACAGTACTGCGGCTCTTTTTGGATGTGGTCTGAGAATATGGGGCCATGGCTTTGAGGCCTGATGCTCCTCGGTGGTAAAATAATTGCAGCTTTTAGCTGATGTTATTTTACTGGCTATACTGCAACTTGCAGTGTGCACTCACACTGCAAGCAGCGGTATAACATTTACATAGTAATGAGCTTTACATACATTTGCACATTTTGCATTTCATCTCTAGTGTACCATGGGTGGGACGGTGGGGGCGGTCCACCCCAAGTGCAGGCAGCAAGGAGGTGCATGGAGCAGGCACATGGTTGTTGGATCTACTAGTCCCCTGCCTTCTCTAATGTCAACTTCCTGTTCTTGGGCAGGGGACTGGCAGAGCCGACAGCCACGCACCTGCTCTGTGCATCACCTTGCTTGGACGAGGGGGGTGCTGTGCCCTGGGTGGCATATAAGGTAGGCATGCCGCGGCATCTCATTACTATTTACTCCACAATGACTTAACTAACGCTGTATTAGGGCAAGACAACCTGTGTTAGTGTAAGTGTAAGTCATGTTAAGGGACCTATAATGTGGGTTATTGTCCTAATGCAACTTGACAACTTGCTCCGTCAGTCAACAAGCTGTAATATCATAAATTACATGACAGTTATTTCATTTTTGGTGGGCTTGATTTTAGCAGTAACACGTTATAACTAATTTAAATTTGAAGCATGGTGTAAAACTGCTGAGGGAGGATAGGAACTATAGGGTTGTGTTCCTAAAGGCCTTTTCTCTGGTCTTTATTGGATAAGGCCTGTGGTCTTAAGAAAAATGAATGTTCTCTTTTAAGTAATAAATCCCTGGAATCAAATCAGGCCTGAACTTTGCATGCAGTTTTCTACAGTGCCTTGAAGATTTATTTCAGTGGTAAACCTCATTTCTTGCGTGACAGATTGAAGAGCAAGTAGGAGATGTCATTTCTTCATCCTCTGGCAAGAGTGTAACAGAGAAGCTTTTCAAGTTATATTTTATTTATCTTTATGGACAATCGTAGCAGTGAATGATTGCCAGAGTCTCAATTAAATTCCTATATTCAAAAGTCCTCGATGTGCCTTTGTTGTCAACTCTGACTTTCACCTTAGTATATACATTGAATTCCTGAATTGATGATGGACTTCAGCTGAACTCAGTAATGGCCCTATTTACTAAACTGTGCTCAAAGTGTGTTGTTATAACACATTTAGGAAGTGATTTTAGGTGATAAGGTGTGATTTACACATTTAAAAAACTGATTAACTTGTTAATTTCCCTACATATATAGGACTAGATTCTATATATGGCGCCTGAAAAATCACTGCTGAAAAAATTTCCACCAAGGCGTATTCTATAAACCATGTGGTTTATAGAATACCCCTTGCGCCTGTGCCTGACTCTAACTCTAGGCGCATCCATTTACGCAGGTGTATTCTATAACCCTGCGAGTAAATTTTCAGAACGTCCGTGCCTTTTTGGTAGTGCGCGTTAGAATTTATACGCACCACTTTACAAACTACCCCTAGCAAGTTGTGCATGTAAATTCTTAGTTTAATTTCTTTTATTGGTGTTCAGTACAGAAATACACAAGAGCTCACAACATAGCAATAGACAGCAATAAGAAGCAAAACCAGAGCTCAGCCTAATAAGTAACAAGGTTAATGCTCAGTTATGATAAGAGAGAAAGAAAAGAGGGAAGGGGGGCTGGGGGATATACAACAACGTTTGCACATGAGGTACACCAAATTTGTACATATCACTGCAGAGCACTAAAATGAGATGCAAATGGTAACCATTTTTCTCTATAAGAAGCAAAGCGGGAAGATTTCTTAGCAAGTTGCAATTCGTATTTATACATTTGAAGCAACAGGTTCCACCATTCCTGGTAGGTAACTTGTTGCAAAGCCTTCCAATGGGAGAAGATTACCTTCAACGTTAAGGATACCATGGTGTTAACCAGAGCCCCTTCACTAGGAGTCAGCAAACTGTGGAAACATTGGTCTCTGAGTATCACAAATTTATAAGAGATTACACCAGGGAGATGAAAGATGTCTACCAGTTGCGCCCATATTTCTAACCAGTATTGCCGAATACACCCACAATCATATATAAGGTGTCTAAAATTACCCACTTGAGACTGACAAGACCAGCATAGATCAGAGCTAGAGGGGATGATAACATGCATCTTATATGGTGTCCATAAAGACCTATGCATGAAGAAATACATAGACTGTATTGTAGTGGAAGCATTAGAGCATCTGAAGAGGGACTTCCAGAGCTGCTCCCACAATTTATCGGAGATAGGTTGTTGAATGTCTTCTTCCCAACATCTGTATAGGCCGTTACAATTAGTATGGGATTTGTTGAGTAGATGTTTGTAAATGTGGGAAGCCACATGGCAGTGCACTGAAGCCTCTGATTGAAATCAAGAAGCTCTGGGATTTGGGTCAGAAATTGAGTTTGCAACAAGCCTTTACTTTTCTTTTATAACTTAGTACTAATCTGAAGCCATTGGTAAAATTGGGTGTCTGATAACGCAAATTCTAATTTCAAATCTGAGAAGGTTTTCCAAGTCTCATGTCTTTCAGGGACCATATGCCTATAAGCTGCCACTGAGACCACGAGACTTGCTTATTACCTATTTTAAAGTTGGGGTTGTTCCATATGGGGATGAATGGCGCATCAGACCAATGGATACCCATGGTTTGATCTAAAGATGCCATTAACTTGTAGGTGGTGTTGATAATTGGGTTGGAGACAATGCTCTTAGGAAGGCACATACCGAGGAGATGGGAGTGACTTAATGGATCGATGAGGCCTTGCTCAAAGACTACCCATCTGGGCGGCGAGGAGGTAACATCTACAGGAGCAATCCATTCCATGCCCTGATGCAAAATAAATGTTTTATGATACAGTAATAAATCGGGAAATTTGACTCCACCATGCCTTTTTGAAAGCTTAAGTTTACTGAGAGAGATTCTGGGCAATTTACAATTCCATAAAAAGTTGGTGAGCATCCTTTCCAGTTGCCTGTAAAAGGTGCAAGGGAAGAGAAGAGGGATCATACTCAAAACATACGTGATTTTAGGGACTGTCATCATTTTGATGGTATCCAGTCTTCCCCACCATGTAAGATTTAATGGGGACCAGGCTACCAGAGAGGACTCAACTAGCTTAGACAGCTTGCCAGCGTTGATTTTAATGGTTTTGCCAAGTTCTCTGTCAAAGAAGACTCCAAGATATTTTATAGAAGAGGATATCCATTTGAAGGGGAGCTCTGGAGTGGTAAAAGGAGTACAGATGTCATTCAGAGGCATCAGTTCTGTTTTATCCCAATTAACTTTGTAGCCTGAGATTCTAGAGAAACAAGAGATTAGGTTGAAGAGGGCTTTCAGAGATGCTTGTGGGTTAGTGAGATACAGCATGATGTCATCCGCACATGCGGAGAGCTTGAACTCCTCCTTACCTAGAAGAATACCCGTAATAGCACCTGATTGTCGAATAGCCTCTAGGAGAGGCTCAAGAGCTAAGTTGAACAACAAGGGGGAGATGGGACAACCTTGCCTTGTGCCTCTATGCAGAACAAATGAATTAGAGGCTTCACCATTGGCTACTATGCGGGCTGAAGGATGGGAGTAAAGTAGTTGCACCATGCGAATATACGGATCAGGGAAACCAAATTGCTTAAGAACAATAAACAAGTACTTCCACTCAACTCGGTCAAAGGCCTTCTCCGCATCAAGGGAAACAGACAGAATGGGATAGTCCCGTGACCGAGCAAAGTGAATGATATGGCATAACAATCTGGTATTGTCAGCACCACTTCTGGACTTGACAAAGCCAGCCTGATCCCTGTGCACAAGAGAAGGAATAATGGCGTCAATTCTGCAACATAAAACCTTTGCATAAATTTTATAGTCAGTGTTTAAGAGTGAAATTGGTCTATAATTCTGTACAAGGCTGCTGTCTCTGTTGGGCTTAGGCAGCACTATCAGGTTGGCATCCAAGAAGCGCCCTGGGGATGCAGACTGCAGCAGTGCATGGAAATAGGTCAGCAGATGAGGTGATATAGCCGAGGAGAAAGCCTTGTAAAATTCCACAGGAATACCATCTGGGCTTGGCGCTTTGCCTGAAGACAGTTTGTTGATTGCGGAGATTAGTTCATCTTGAGAAACAGGTTGGCTGAGATGGCTGAGATGATGGTCCAAGACATGTGGTAGTTGCAATGTTGACAAGAAGCGGTGAACATCAATGTCCTGAGCTGTAGAATCTGAAGAGTATAGTTTCCTATAAAAGGATTCAAAGGCCTCGAGAATTTGAGGAGTGGAAGTTAATGGTAACTGCACGTAAATTCTAATTATGCCAATCAGTGTCAATAATTGCTTGTTATTATTATATTTTGTTTCAATTCAAATTTCACATTGGGTTAAAGCACTAAAGTTAAGAAAATTGGGGGTTCTATATGAGAGAGTATTTTATGATGTATAGAGCTTTCAGGTGAGTCACTTTTGCGGCCTGCCTTACTGAAGCTATGCTCGGCTACAGGAGCGCCTATACTGAACTCTCTATTGAATCCTTTCATAAATAAATAAATATTACTTGATTTCTCTTTAGGCATCTTTTATACTGCTTTCTTTGACATTTTTGGGATTGACTTTTCATATAGCGTCTAAATATGGCAGTTACATGGGAAACTGATGTTCTTAAAGCTCAGTGCATAAATGCTGGGCATGCCCATGCTCTTCCCACATCAACACTCCTCTTTCAGTTATGTGCTATAGAATTTAGGTGCTAACATTATAGAATAGTGTCTAAGTGCAGTTAAGTAGGTATCTGCAAATTAGGGCTAATTGCTGCCAATTAACACCAGTAGTCACTGATTATTGGTTGTTAATGGCAATTCACACTTAATTAGGAAATTAGCTTGTGCACGTAACTGCTACTATTCTATAAACTATCCCCCAGATTCTATATATAGCGCCTAGTATTCCATGCCAAAATCCAAGCTTATTCTATAACAGCGCGCATAACTTAATTGGCTTAACAAGCCAATCAACATTGTTAACAACACTTAACAAACAATAATGAGTACTAATTGACAATAATTAGAATTTACATACAGAAATCACTAAGCATATTCTATAATGCAGAACACCTAAATTTTAATGTGCGCAGGCAAAAAGGAGCATAGTTATAGGTGGGGAAATTGGAATTTCATGGGTGTTCTAAAATTTATGCCACACACTAAGTAGAAGATTTCAGTGTATTCTCTGGGTTACCCCACCGATCCAACATAAATCCCCACACCCAGCAACACAAAATAACCAATGACCGTGCTGGACAATAAACAATCTTCACTCCCTCCAACCCTCATGGTACCTGACACACAACTACCTCATTCGACCACAACAGAACCTTGTATTTGTTATCGATCGACTGGCGAACGCCTTTACGGTATCATATAAGCCACATTGAGCCTGCAAATAGGTGGGAAAATGTGGGGTACAAATGTAACAAAAAATAAAATAAAATAAAATATGGCTCAGTGCACCTAACTTTACGCACTGGGATTTACGCGATGTTTTCACTGGTGTAAATGGATGCATGTAGTTTTAGGCATTGGGATATCAACTAAGCATATTTGATATGTGCCACTTATAGAATATGCTTAAGCGGAAATGTTTTCTGCGCAGATTTTTTTAGGCACCATATATGGAATCTCCACCTATGCGTACAAATGCATGCCCCAGGTACGTAAATTTGCAACTGAGGTTATAGAATCAGGGAATCGATGCCTAACTTTGGGTGACCTGCAGTACTGGATTTAGGCATAAGCTAAACATCTTTGGGCCTCTCAATTCACAGGGCCTCACAAAATTTCAGAATTTTTTTGGCTTCTAGAATTTTATGTGGCTTTTTATGTGCAGAGTCAACATCCACAGTTGAAACAAACAAACAAAAAAAAAATCACAAAATTCACTTTAAATACCTTGCTATTAAATTATTAAAAAGCATATATATGTTTTCAATTTTTTCATGGTGACCCAAGGTCCTGGTTTGGTATGCACCTTTGTGAGACCTTCTGGTATACTTTGTAACAAGGGTCCTCCAAGCTATATATAGTTTAGGGCCTCACCAAGTCCAAATCCAACACTGGTGACCTGTACAGAATTAAACCCTATAGGTCTCTTCCTGAAATGTATTAATGGAGTGACATTGAAAGTTTGTATACAACAGTGTATTGGTATTGCCTTCTACGCTGGTCCAACAAATTCTTTCATGGCCTACAAAGAATCCAGTTTTCTATAGGACAAATATGACTATTAGTACTCTTTAGTTTTTATTCCAATCTGAAGGGCCTGGATTGGCCACTGTCGGTGACAGGATGCTGGGCTAGATGGACCTTTGGTCTTTCCCAGTATGGCACTACTTATGTACTTATGTACTTATGAAGGAATATACATAGAGGCAGATATTTTTTGCTTTGCCTTTTTGGAAAGAAGGTTTCCTCTTGCTTCTTTGCAGTTCCAACTCAATAGGAACTAGTCTTTACTAGATAATGGCACCATGAGCCTTCATTCTCAACTACCCAAGTTTCTTTCCCTCATTATGTAGCTGCTTCCCAAATCAACCCAGCCACAACAGCAATGGTTATTACCAGGCATTATCGCAACAAATAAGTGATTCCTCCAGAACTCAACTAACATGGGCCCTAATTCTGATCATTAGGTGTTGATATTGAATAATGACTGGACGTCCTCCTCCCAAGGAGTGTGAATACTACCTCAGTAGTATCACTAGTCTTAGTTGCAGAAGTCTGTCCCAGGAATGAAGTGCTGGGCCTCTACTTGGCAGCACACAGTACTGTTACTGAGTCATGAAGCTGGCTCTATGAAAGTAACGATATTAGTGAAGATGTGTCTATATCTTCTGCTAGCCCAGCACATCTTCCTTCCAATTCAATGAGCTCATACGTTCAGCTAGGCAGATAGCTCTGATTTTAATATGCAAATCATCTGACTACCATCAAATGTGTTAAATGGAAACATCTCAGGCGTCATGGGCTTTCATAGGCTACCTGGATGGTATTCTCACAGGCTAAATGGTATCCCACAGGGGATGACTTATGAAATTTGTAATTTCCATGTTATTGCTTCTCTATTAGATGGTACCTGTAAGAAGCGTTCCTTTGTCTTATAAAACAGTATAATGCATATTCACAAATCAGATTATTGTTTAACAAGCAAAGCCTATGTTTAAAGACCATACCACAGTTTCATGTATTTAGGCTTTTAAAATATGCATGTTTTCTAGGCTTTTTCCTTCCAATTTGTTTGAGATTTTCATTGATATTGGACATTATGTACGTGATATCAATGCTTATGAAGAGCTTGTGGCAAAGTTCAATTCATTACCAGTAAGTATAATGCTTTCATTATTTTAACAAAATTCAGAATAGCTCAGATTGAGACTGTAAAAGAAATCAATTCCTGTTTTATTTTTTACCTAGCAGGATGAAATAAGGCAAATTGCTGAAAATATTGAAAGCATCAATCAGAATAAAACACCCAGAAAATACATTGGCAATTATGCAATATTAGATCACCTTGGGAGTGGAGCTTTTGGAAGTGTTTTTAAGGTAAATATACTAACAATTTATACATGCAATGCTAATGAGTGGTTATTCTAGGGTAAGAATTAAAAAGAGATCCAATTATCTCTGTGAATTACTTTACCTGATGGTAACCATTAGCTTAGAGTGCTGTTATTACACTGTAATTGTTGTTACTAATTATTTCACATTTGGATAGATTCGTTTTCAGCTTTTAAAGTGACAAAACTAAAATCGTTGTTTTCCACCAGTTCTTCCTCTCCATTCCCCTCTTCTCCCCTCCAGTTTATCTGATTTTTTTTTTGTAGGATATTCCTGATGAATATGTATGGAGTATTTTCACATACATCAAACACGTTCTTAGATTCAAATTTATGCAAATAAACATTATACATATTCACTGCAGATATTCTAAATACCAGATTATCGGGGAGATTTGAGAACCAGATTCAGAACCTTTATTTTCAAACTATTTAATAACAATCTATAACTGATGGACCTTTGTAATAGTGATAAAGCAATTTAGGCCCTTGTTTTAGAAGCTCTTAAATACCAGCAATTACACATGTATATAGCATACATGTCTAAAATATATATTTTTAAAAAACACCAATATTTACACATATATGTCGTATCTACATTTATCTTGAAAGGGGGCATGTATTGGGCAGTCTATGGCTGGGATGAGGGCAGGACTGAAGTATAAACATGTTTCCCCATTGCAGAAGGGGAATAGACATGTATGAATTTATAACTCAAAGTCAGGATTAACACTTGCTCTATCCCGTGAACATATTGTGGCAAAGTGCTTTTTTGGGCAGGAGATATGGCTGTATTTACCTCCTGCACAAATGATCACCTTGACACAACATGTTCATAGGCTGAACCAAACCTCCTGCCCAGCATCAGTTCCCCCATCCAGCATCAGCTCTCCCTGATCAGAAACCCCCAGCATCAGCTCTTCCCCTTGAACAGACTTTCCTCGACCTGATCCTCTATTGTTTTCTGCCTCCTCCATTGATCTCCCCTGGAACACAACTCCAGTATCCCCTCTTGAATCCCCCTCCCCAAAGGCAAGTCCTTCCCATCTGTTTCAAATCCACTCCCCACCTACTGGATCCTCTTGGACCCCCCACACCTCTGAAGGCTGTCCAGTGGGATCCTGGTGGTCTAGTATGGGGGGTCCAGCCACAGGAATAAAAATAGTGCCAATGTCCTCTTGTGGTAGTCTCGTAATACTGTCACTAGGGGGTCAATCTTCCAAATAATGGCCCTTATATGGAAGGCTGGCCCCAAACAGTAGTGCTATGATATTTTGAACCTAGAATCATATGGGGTGAGAGTACAAGGAGACAGCTCCTGCTTCTTGTCTACTGGACCACCAGAGTTCACATCTGGGTAAGTCCCAGGGTTGAATGAAGGACCTAAGAGGGTCAAAGGGGTGGATGTGTGTTTGAATTGGGGACAGGTGGGAGGGGCTCTACTTTATGGGAGGGGCTTGATGTGGCTTAGGGGATCTGGAGATCTGATCCGACATTTGTGGAGAACGAGCTGATTGGGGGCTGAGGGGATTGAGGGTGCTGATCTGGAGGAGTTGGGAAATTGGGGCTACTGATTGGGGGAGGAGTTGGGAGAATTGGGGATACTTATTGGGTGGTTGGGAATTGAAGAGGGAGGATCAGAATAATTGATCGGGGTTAGGGCCTTGGCTGCAGTGTTAGATTGCTCGTAGCTTGGCTACATCTACATGAGGTGGAGGTAAGTGCAGCCATACTACTGAAAGTTGTGACAGCTAATGTATTGTAATGATCCGCATGCTAGCTTTCATAGTAGATCAATCTTGTGCTCCACCTCAATCTCACCCACTCCCAGGTAGCTTGGGATTTTTACCGTGCTTGCTGGTTTGATAGTGCCTTAGACATTATTGCAGGTCTATGTTAATGTCTGCCATGCAGTAAAACTCACTCTAGCTCCTTAACCCAATTTAGTAAAGGGGCCCCTATGTGCCTTTATAAAATATACTGTCAGAAGCAATCCTAATAGCATGCAAATACTCATACACACATTTCTACCTGTTCCAAAAAGGTGTATTTGTGTATATGTGTTCTACTCATGTATCCATATATTTTAGAAGACAAAAAGCATGTGCATCAAAATTCCATCTCTGCTCTGCCCAATCGAAACCCTTTGGAGCATGAGTGGTGCATACATAAATATGTAGGATTTTGTTGGCATGCATACTTATACAGTATATGCATCAACAACTGCACAGTTTTATAAAAGCCCATTTCTATGTGCAAAACATGGTTTACATGCAGAAAAAGCCTTTTATAATTAGCCCCTCCCCCACATGGATAACACATTTCTGCAGTCTAATTTATTCAGCTAAGTAATATAGTTTATAGTTTATTTCACTTTCTTTAATGTCTGGCTCAAAAACAAGCTCATAGCAGTTCACAATCCCAAAACATTAAAAACAAAAAGAGATCCACTGCTTTTCGCTTTTCTCCATATAACTTTGGATTCTACCCTATAGACCACACTTTCTCATATATGGTCCATTTTACTAAGCTAAAGCACACCTAATGCACCAAGAAAAAAATGGACTACTGTGGGATGCGCTACAGTATCACATGTTGGTTTCTAAATGTGAGCATGCTAAATCATTTTTTTTTTGTATTTTTGAGGGTGTGTTGTGATGGAGAGTGGGCATTCCTGTGCTAACCGTTTAGTGAATTTACATTACTGCACACTAACTGATTAGTGCATGAATAATACAGGAACCCTTACCATCCATACTTTGTGGCCAGCTCCTTCTATTGTGGTTTATTTTTTCAGCAAGTATATTTTTGAAATGGCTGCCCTCACTGCAAATAACTGCAAATACAATATACTGTCATATATATGCAAAAACAAATCCCTTATAACCTATATGCCTAACTACGGAGTCCTTTTACTAAAGTGCGCTGAAAAATGGCCTGTTTTGGGCACACGCAGATCCATTTTTCAGCACGCCTGTAAAAAATGCCTTTTTTAAAAGTTTTGCCGAAAATGGACGTGCAACAAAATAAAAATAGGCACGTGTCCATTTTGGGTCTGAGACCTTACCGCCAGCCATTGACTTAGAAGTAACGTCTCTCGCGTTAACCGTATGGTAATCGCCTTTCTAGCTTATTTTCGAAAGGGAAGGATGCCCATCTTCCGACACAAATTGGGAGATGGGCGTCCTTCTCTCAGGTTTGCCCAAATCGACATAATTGAAAGCCGATTTTGGGCGTCCCCAACTGCTTCCCGTCGTGGGGATGACCAAAGTTCCCGGGGGCGTGTCGGAGGCGTAGCGAAGGCGGGACTGGGGTGTGCCTAATAGAGGGGTGTCCTCAAGCGATAATGGAAAAAAGAAGGGCGTCCCTGATGAACACTTGGCCGATTTTACTTGGTCCTTTTTTTTTTACGACCAAGCCACAAAAATGTGCCCTAAATGACCAGATGACCACCGGAGGGAATTGGGGATGACCTCCCCTGACTCCCTCAGTGGTCACTAATCACCTCCCACCCTGAAAACACAACTTAAAAAACTTTTGTCTTTTTTTTTAGAGTTTGGGTGAAGGACCTCCATCGCTATGCCTCTGTCCCTGCGACGGTAGTTGAGGACGTCCTTCACTATTTATATAGATTTTGCTCACACCTTTTTCAGTAGTAGCAATGGCAGTTGAGGACGTCCAAAATGTGGATGTTTGTGAGAAGGACATCCATGCCTGGATGTTCCTGTGAGAAGGATATCCATGCCTGCTATGCCTCCCACACCCCCTTTATTTATTTGGGTTTTGGATCACAAGTAGCAGCAGTGGGATTTGAACCAGCCACCTCTGGATTGCAAGACCAGTGCTCTAATCACTAGACCACTCCTCCACTCCACTTTACGTTTTTGAAATTTTGTCATTCCTGTGTGGGGGGGGGGGGCAGTATGCAGGTCCCTGGGGGGGGGGGGGAAGTATGTGTGTGTCAGCGGAGGCATAATGAGGGCGTGGACTATGCCTCAACTGCCTCCCCACAGGGATGGCCAAATTTCAAGGGAGAGGAGTGGCCTAGTGGTTAGAGCACTGGTCTTGCAATCCAGAGGTGGCCAGTTCAAATCCTCCTGCTGCTACTTGTGATCCAAAATCCAAATAAATAAAGGGGGTGTCAGAGGCATAGCAGGCATGGTCATCCTCAAAGAAACATCCAGGAATGGACGTCCTTCTCACAAACATCCACATTTTGGACATCCTCAACTCCTATAGTGAAGGACGTCTTCAACTGCCGTTGCAGGAACGCAGGCATAGAAATATCCAGTGTACCTGGATGTAGCTCACCTTGAGCTACTACTGAAAAGATGTGAGCAAAATCTATATAAATAAATAAATAGCGAAGGACGTCCTCAACTGCCAAACGGAGGCATAGCGAAGGGCATCATTCACCCATACTCTAAAAAAAAAAAGATGAAAGTTTTTAAAGTTGTTTTTCGAGGTGGGAGGTGGTTAGTGACCACTGCATGCCTTTTTCCATTCATTTAGTGCATCAGTTAGTGCACTGCAGTGCCCCCTAGGGTGCCAGGCTGGTGTCCTGGCATGTCAGCTGGACCAGTGCACTATGAATGCTGGCTCCTCCCATGACCAAATGACTTGGATTTGGTCATTTTTGAGATGGGCATCTTCGGTTTCCATTATCACTGAAAACCGGGGATGACCATTTCTAAGGTAGACCTAAATGTTGAGATTTGGGCATCCCCGACCGTATTATTGAAACGAAAGATGGACACCCATCTTGTTTCGATAATATGGGTTTCCCTGCCCCTTCACTGGGACGTCCTTAGAGATGGGTCGTCCCTATTCGATTATGCCCCTCTGTGTGTCAAGTCGGAGTTACCGCCCGATTTTCATCACGTACCAGAAAATAAAATATATTTTCAGGCGTGCGTAGCAGACACGCATCAAAAATGAAATTATCGCACGGGCCACATGGTAGCCGGGCTGTAACTCCAAATTGATGTGCGTTGGGCACATGTAGGCACCTTCGCGGCTTAGTAAAAGGGCTCCTATGTTAGTAATTTTTACAAAGAGCAATGTATTCTAGGTAAGAAAGCGCAGCGGCCAAAATTTTCTAGCTATGAAAGAAGTCAACCTACACAACCCAGCATTTGGAAAGGACAAAAAAGATCGGGACAAAAGTGTGGAGAACATTGTTTCTGAATTGACAATTATTAGGGAACAGGTAAGTTTTGTTAAATTTTTACTGCTATAGAAAACTGATTTACTTTTATTGAAGAAGAATATCCAGTCTAGTGGTTCCAATACAAACCCGACTACTCACATTAGTCTTTTGGGTTATAAGGAGTAATAGTCCTTTACAAGCTGCTTAATGCATGCCAAAAGCATAATACTGGCATTCGTACTCCCATCCCTTTTCTCCCCAGAATTCCTTCAAAAACAGCCATTACAACTTGCATTTGGCAGAAAACAGCCGTAGTTTTGTTGAGTCAAACTGAACATCACAAAACATTGAATTTGACAAAAATCATCCCCTATTTGCCCCACAAACATCGATGTATCATAGTCTCAACCTTTGTTCTTTATTCAAATGACAATTCCTGTTTAGTAGGACCCGAACTAACCAATGCTGCTTAAACAAGCACCCTGTGAATATAACTCCCTCATAGCAAAGCCTGAGATAACGTCAAACCTTGCCATTCCCTGAGGGCCCATGATAGTGATACACATGGACCCCATGCACCCCCCACTCTTGACCCCAGTTTAATTTCTCACTTTACATCTCCCAAATCATCCAAAAAGGGTAATGGCTTCCCAGGAGGAGGATGAGCCTGATGTTTTGGATCTAATTTAACACAATTCTAAGAAATTTCTCAGGACACTTTTACTGAGCATGCCACCCTCATAATTTCTTTTTTATTTGAAAAAGGTAAAATAATTGTGTTGAGATATTATTTCAAGAAGAAGCATCATCTGCTCTGTGGTGGTAAATTGCAAATGGTTCCTGATGTGGCTGGTGCCACAGTTATGTAGAAAACAATTTCTCCAATTAAAGCCACATGTGCTTCAATTAAGGGCAACTCTCTTTTTAAAGTTCCCCTGCAAGTGTTTGATAAACGTTTCTGATTTGTGTTATACTTTTCTTGATCCATCTCAATTAGAGCATTGTTTGTTAGATAAAGAAGCAGAGTAAAGAAAATGAGTCTTTTTCTTTTTTTATTTTTGTCTGATTATGTGAGGATTTAGGTCTAGTTGTAAAGGTGCAGAGATTGTCAGGATGATTGTAAGCCTGTTTGAATTGCTTTTTTATTTCCTTGTTATTGCTTCTTTGCTCTCTCAGTGATGTGGACTTGATCTTTTTATTTACTAGACTGTGGTTATGTAAATTTGAAATTTAAATTAGAAAAAACAAACAAAAACAAACAGGGCAATGGCAAACCAAACTCCGTCACTAGCAGTGACAGCTCAGCTTGTCACTGCTTCCTACCCCACCAATGAACTGACCGTTGGTTGTGCTGCACACATGCCTCCAACAAAAATATGTCCAAACCAGTCTTAGAATGGTGAACCCCACCTGTATAGTACAGGCCAGGACAATCAGTTTTTAATAAATCATGCATCAAACCTAGCTTACTCAAATTACTGACAAAATGGGAGACCTCTGCTCTCACATGTTTCCAAAGTTTCTCAATCATTTCACATTCTTCACATCCCTCCACATCAATCTAGGAATATTTTGGGACCAAATTAAATGAGTATCTGGAAAATAACAAAGGGCAATTAACAGATCTCTCTTCATCTGCCTAGTAAGCTGGACACCTTTGATGGAGCAAATGTTATCTCCACCCACTTGAAATGATAGCAACTCAGGCTTTGTAAATCGATGTACAAGGCCTTGTTGGCATCATCTCAGCCAACCACAACATCTCTAAACCCCCAAGGATCCAACTTATCCTTTTGCCAAACTCTTTTGAAATTGCTCATCATAGTTGAGCCAAACTTATCCACTATATCCACTCACTGATAGTGACAAAAAACATATGTCTTCAATAGAAGTGGCAAACAAAATTGAAGACATAAGTTTTTTGTTGCTATCAGTGAGGTCTGCTGAGCAAAGTTCCAATTCTTGGTGTTATATGTTTACTTTGTCATATGCATGTTTTTGTGATTTTATGGCTAGCTTATAAAAACCCCTGATGAAGTCTTGGGTTTCTACTGTCTACGTTATTACATGTTGAATCTGAAGAATAAACGTCTTTTATTGATCACCTTGGAGATTGCGACTGGCTCCTTCCAATCTTTTATGTTGCCTAAGTTTGCTTGTGGAAGGTTTTGTTTTGTTTATATATGTATATTTGCCAGCACATATGTGTTGCTGTGTTGTCCCTATTGATCTTTTAGATGTTGAACCTTGTGAAATGACTGCTCGTATTGCACATAACCAGTGCATACTCATCCATTCCTGGATGGATTTTAGAACAGGCTCTAGACTGGTGCATCCTGTTTTAAAATACCAGCAGAACTTGGCACATCTCAAAATGGTTATCTCAATTCTGGTTTGTGCATTCTATCTAACCTGTGCTTTCGCAACTTTACGTTTAGTATAAAATGCTTTAACTAGATTGTTACTAGGATTAAATTAAACGTGAACATATTTCTCCTGCATTGATTGACCTCTATTAGTTGCCTATTGAATGACACATGAAATTTAGATCAATTACTCTGATATTTAAGTCATTGCATTCAGTTTCATCATTGCTATTTAAAAAATGTGATTATGCACTATATAATTTATATTGGGTACTTTGCTATGAAATCCAAGGATTCTTGTAGATTCCTTCTCTTCATTTTGGTCATAGAATTATGACTCACAATAGATCATTATCATTAGCAGGTTCAAAATTATGGGGTATGTTTACTAAGCAGCGTTAAGCAGGTAGTTGATGGTTTTACAATATGTTAAACATTAGTGCAAGCCTGTGCTAATGAGTAACGCAAATTAAAATGGCCAATGTGGTAAAAATTTTACGCTAACAGCTTAACACTAGTAGTAGCAAAGAATAGGTGTGACAGGGGCAGAGCAGAGGAGTGGCTATCAGTGACAGCAGGGGGATCATGTCATGACAGCCCATAGCGCTGCTGCAAATACTGCCACCTCAAGAGAAGTGGTAATAGCGGTTAGCGTATCTGGGTTTAAAAAAGGTTTGGACAAGTTCCTGGAGGAATTGACCATAGTCTGATATTGAGACATCCATTGGAGAAGCCACCGCTTGCCCTGGGATTTATAGCATGGAATGTTGCTACCATTTTGGTTTCTTCTAGGTACTTATGACCTAGATTGGCCACTTTTGGAAACAGGATACTGGGCTAGACGGACCATTGGTTTGACCCAGTATAGCTATTCTTATATTCTTATGTAAGGTGGTATGTGCAGCAGAGTTATTGTCCCATAGTGCTGCTGCCTTTGGCTGCTTCTCTATTCTGCTCTCCCCTAACATTCCCCCTCCCCAGTCTGCCTCTTGACAAACATAAGCACCTTTCCCAATCCACTTTGACAAACATATGATGACTTTCTGACCATCCCCAACTGACATCAGTATCCCTCCCGATTACCCTGATATTAGCACCCCTCCTGATCACCCCTGACAACATAAACCCTCCTGTGCCACATGGGCAGGCTTCCCTCCTCCTGCATCAAGACCCTCTATGTGATCCCTTCCTGAAAATTCAGAGCCCACCCGATTCCTACCTGATTCCCCCCTCAACCCTCAGGACCCTCTTAGAATGCCTGGGACCTACCCAGGGTCATCCATAGGTGGCTAGTGGGTCTGAGTAGTCCCCCTCTGCCCCTGCCCGGTCTGACTTTGGGTTCAAAATAGCAGTGTTGATCCCTAGCAGAATGAACTCTTTTAAAGTTATGACTTGGTATGGATGCTTTAAATGTTTATAAATGTTTAAAATAATTACTTTGTAATGCAGCTTTTAAATAATTTTATTATCAACTATGATGGATAAAATTTATTGGAGATTTATTTTGATTTTTGTTTTGCATATTTTGTTTTTAATTTATATAGTTCATTCTTGTACAATTATGGAAATTGTCTTTTTAAATATTTCAGATGTTTGGCTATAATCTGCTTAGAACTAATAGCAATGTGCAGTATATAAATGTTTTAAATAAATATATGGAATGAATTTATCATACTATAGCCACCTATACTAAGATTATACTGTGCTGCATTTTACTGATTGCTTACACTGCAGTTTAGGGAGGACAGTTATTAAAGTAAATAGCCTGCATAACTCAGTGCTTACCTGGTTAATTTGTTTGGGCTGAAAGTTGCCACCCTTCAGGTTAAAAAAATGAATGTTTTAAAATATTCTTATTTATTTTCCTGCAGCTATATCATCCTAATGTTGTGCGGTATTATAGAACCTTTTTAGAAAGTAAGTATAGCTTCTGTGAATTAATATGGTGGTCTATGGTGGGTGTTATTTGCAGATAGTCGCTGGTTACAACTGTTCTTTTCAACTACTCGTAGGCAGAAGTAACTTGGTGGGGGGGGGGGGGAGCTACAAAGCTGCGGTAAAACATGGCATTTTAACTGCAAATCAATTTATCGCAAAAGTCACTAACCAGTGGAAAGTACTGGTTCTTCCTCCACCCCCATCCCGCTCTCTGTTGGAGTTCCACAGGGATCTGTCCTTGGACCCCTTCTTTTTTCAATCTACACCTCTTCCCTGGGCTCCCTGATCTCATCTCACGGTTTCCAATATCATCTTTATGCCGATGACACCCAACTTTATCTCTCCACACCAGACATCACTGCGGATACCCAGGCCAAGGTTTCGGCCTGCTTATCCGACATTGCTGCCTGGATGTCCAACCGCCACCTGAAACTGAACATGGCCAAGACCGAGCTTATTGTCTTCCCACCCAAACCCACTTCTCCTCTCCCTCCACTCTCCATCTCAGTTGATAACACCCTCATCCTCCCCATCTCATCTGCCCGCAACCTCGGAGTCATCGTCGACTCCTCCCTCTCCTTCTCTGCGCATATCCAGCAGATAGCCAAGACCTGTCGCTTCTTCCTCTATAACATTAGCAAAATTCGCCCTTTCCTCTCTGATCACCCCACCCGAACTCTCATCCACTCTCTCATTACCTCTCACCTTGACTACTGCAACCTCCTCCTCACTGGCCTCCCACTTAGCCATCTATCCCCCCTTCAGTCCATTCAGAACTCTGCTGCACATCTTATCTTCCGCCTGGACTGATATATCACCCCTCTCCTCAAGTCACTGCACTGGCTTCCGATTAGGTACCGTATACAGTTCAAGCTTCTCCTACTAACCTACAAATGCACTCGATCTGCAGCCTCTCCCTAACTCTGTACTCTCATCTCCCCCTACGTTCTTACTCGTAACCTCCGCTCTCAAGACAAATCCCTCCTTTCAGTACCCTTCTCCACCACCACCAAGTCCAGGCTCCGCCCTTTCTGCCTCGCCTCACCCCATGCTTGGAATAAACTCCCTGAGCCCATTCGCCAGGCCCCCTCCCTGCCCATCTTCAAATCCTTGCTCAAAGCCCACCTCTTCAATGTCGCCTTCAGCACCTAACCACCATACCTCTATTCAAGAAATCTAGACTGCCCCAACTTGACATTTCGTCCTTTAGATTGTAAGCTCCTTTGATCAGGGACTGTCCTTCTATGTTAAATTGTACAGCGCTGCGTAACCCTAGTAGCGCTCTAGAAATGTTAAGTAGTAGTAGTAGTAGTACTGCTGCAGGTTAATGACTCCCAGAGTAAAAAAAAAACTATTGCAATCATCCTTGAAAGCTGTTATTCTGCTCCCTAGGAGGTCAAAGTGTGAGATCCGGGAGTTCCCACTCTCTTTTCCCAGCAAAGACCCCTTCCAAAATACCCCCAACCTCCCACCTGACCCCTCACCCCTTGCTAGGGGTCACAGGCACCATTTTGAAATCCATAGCTGGCAGTGAGTACAGAATTTGGGCTTGGGGGAGGCCTTACAAGGGGAGGGGGAGTAGGAGGTATGCAGGGTCCAATAGGGGTAGAAATAGGGCTTAAGCTCTCTATCTTTAATGGGGGTGAAGGGTCTTGGGGGATTGAGGTATTTTGGAGAAGTCTTTGCAGGGGAAGGGAGGAGGTGCAACCCTTAGATTTTACAACTCGTTCAATGTGCTAGTTTTATAAGATGGTGTCCAGGAGCATCGTGCTGCAAGTTAATGGGCTGATGCTCCTGACCAGGAAAAGCAATACCTACTTTCAGCTGGTGTTATTTTTACAAGACTAGCACAACTTGCATAGTTCACTGTAAGCTGCGTTATTCAGTTTGCATAATAATGAGGGAATAATAATGATGCAGCTTGTGGTACCTTATAAAATAACACAAATTTTGCCATTTAATGTGCTTTAAGGGGCAAAAATCATAAATTTTAGATCAATGACTGTGCCAAGTCTTCATAAACATAAGAGATGCAGAACTCCATCTTTAATTGGACAGAAATATGCATTAAAGATGAATAATGAACTAAAAGCTGAACATTTTGTATTCTAAAATAATCGTAAAACAATATCCTCTCTGTAGTCGCCAGATGAATATAAAACTTTTGATGCAAATCCTGATGGCATGAATTACCACTTCATTCTGTTGTGTGTAGATGACAGATTGTATATAGTTATGGAGCTCATAGAAGGCGCACCTCTGGGAGAGCACTTTAATTCTTTGAAAGAAAAGAAACAACTCTTTGCAGAAGAAAGAATATGGAAGATATTTATACAAGTAAGTAGTGGAAATGTTTTTTTTTCCATTTGTATACTGCAGATTGTATAATTATCTTACAAAAATCAGATGTGATACTTCAGAAAGAATATTTTGTTGAATATGCTTTTGCATCTGGGATAATAATAATATTCTTGTTCTTTATTTTTTAAATGTAGCTGTGTTTAGCATTGCGGTATTTGCACAAAGAGAAAAGGATTGTCCATAGAGACCTCACACCTAACAATATCATGCTGGGAGAAAAGGACAAAGTAACGATTAGTGAGTACAACATTCATTTGGAAGTCATAGCATAGTAGGACTTGAAGGATTTTGTATATCATTTAACTTAGAGGATAGAAGATTAGGGGGGAAATTATCAATGTGGGCTATCATGAAGATGTGTTATTTTACTGTTAACCCTAGTTATTAATAACTGTGCGTGTGTATGTGGGGGGATTATCAATGTGGACTCCCTTTAAGACATGTTATTTTACTGATCATGGTAAAAAATAAGAGGAGTAGCATGATCAGCAGGACTCTTCCAAAGATCCCAGGAGACGTAATGATGTAGTAAAAGTCTTTAATCAGTACTAAAATATGACTTGGAAGAGTCCTGTTGATCACGCTACTCCCCCTTTTTTTACTTTGTCTTGTTTGTAGCAGATCTCATTTCTCCACCTTGGTGGTTGCTTGTATTTTACTGATCATACCAGTTATTAGTAACTAGGTCTCACTGCATAAAATGGGATATGTGGTAAAATCACAAATCTAAAAATTGTAGAACAAAAATTATACGACTAAATCTCAAAAATGAGTTTTGTTCAGAACATTGAAGGAGGAGGACTGAGTAGCAACAAACCATAGTTTTGATAAACAAAACCTCAACTTCCACAGAAGATCTACATAGATGACTCTTCCCAAGTGGCTATAATCACTGGTTTCAAATGGAACTCTGAAAAAAACAATAGCAGAAAACAACTCCCAAACACGAGAAAAAACTACTGTTGCAACAAAATGGACACTAGCATTCCTACAAAATTGAAAAACCAGTCTCTTCACTATCAATGTTCATACAGAGATAGAAAATCCAAACCCAAAGCAAAACCTGTGAATAGGAAAAAAACAGTGTCACGTGGAGGGGCATAATCGAACAGGGACAACCATCTCTAAGGGTGCCCATCTCTAAGGACGTTCCGGCGAAGGGGCGGGAAAACCTGTATTATCGAAACAAGATGGATGTCCATCTTTCATTTTGATAATATGGTCGGGGACGCCCAAATCTCAACATTTAGGTCGACCTTAGAGATGGTCGACCTAAATGTTGAGATGGTCGACCTTAGAGATGGTCATCATTGGTTTTCGGCCATAATGGAAACAGAGGACGCCCATCTCAAAAATGACCAAATCCAAGCCCTTTGGTCGTGGGAGGAGCCAGCATTCGTAGTGCACTGGTCTTCCTCACATGCCAGGACACCAAAAGGGCACCCTAGGGGGCACTTCAGTGGACTTCACAAATTGCTCCCAGGAGCATAGCTCCCTTACCTTGGGTGCTGAGCCCCCCAACCCCCACTAAAACCCACTCCCCACAACTGTACACCACTACCATAGCCCTTAGGGATGAAGGGGGGCACCTAGATTTGGGTATAGTGGGTTTTGGGTGGGTTTTGGAGGGCTCACATTTACCACCACAAGTGTAACAGGTGGGGGGATGGGCCTGGGTCTGCCTGCCTGAAGTGCACTGCACCCACTAAAAACTATTCCAGGGACCTGCATACTGCTGTCATGGAGCTAGGTATGACATTTGATGCTGGCATAGAGGTGGAAAAATTTTTTAATTTTTTTTTAGGGTGGGAGGGGGTTGGTGACCACTGGGGGAGTAAGGGGAGGTCATCCCCGATTTTCTCCGGTGGTCATTTGGTCAGTTTGGGCACCTTTTCAAAGCTTGGTCGTGAAAAAAATGGACCAAGTAAAGTCGACCAAATGCTCGTAAGGGGCACCCTTCTTTTTTCCATTATCGCCGAGGACGCCCATCTCTTAACCATGCCCCTGTCCTGCCTTTGGTACACTGCCGACACGCTCCCGTAAACTTTGGTCATCCCTGCGATGGAAAGCAGTTGAGGACGCAAAAAAATCGGCTTTTGATTATGCCGATTTGGGTCGACCTCAGGAGAAGGACGCCCATCTCCCAATTTGTGTCGGAAGATGGGCGTCCTTCCCTTTCGAAAATAAGCTTGTTAGCATTAGAAGAAATATCAACATGCTGCAAATGCAACAGTTTGCTCAGCCAGTAGTTCCAAGATATATCCACTGTAGCACAGCATTCAAAATCCTTGACAAGGATCCCCCTTGTTTCGAATTCTTCATCAGGAGGAATACCTGTGGTAAAATAACATGAGCTAGTGGTAAAATAACATATCTTAATGGTAGCCCACATTGATAACTACACCCCTTAGCACAGAGTTGCCATTCATCTTCTAATCACCAAGGACCAGATTCAGTAAGTACATGGTGCCAAAATTTGGGCACTGAAAAAAATTGGCGCCCAGTGCTATTCTATAAAGGGTGCTCTGGGTTGAGTGTCCTTTATAGAATAGCACATAGCGCTTATTCCTGTGTGGGCACCAGGACTTACGCCTGCTGAAACCAGGTGTACTTCCTGGTGCCCAGTTTGGTTAAATGACCAATTCACATTTACCTATTCAACTCCATTCCAGATTTTGTAGACCTCTTATCATATCCCTGTTGGATTATTTGTAGTAAATAATTAGCAGATTTTAGTACACACAGCTTCAGCTTTAGAAATGTTAATTTCTTTTCTTCATCTCTCTCATACACCCCTGAATAATTCACTGCTGAGTCACTTTAAAGTTGAAGTAACTAAACATCTGTTTACTCACAGTTTGTAGTTAGATTATATTCAGACAGGCTTATATATACATAATACTATACATTTGGATTATCAGCTCTTTCCATGTGCTTAGATGGTAATGGATGCTCATACCATAGATTCTCTCAGCTTAGGAGAGATCATGAGCTCCATGTGCTGTGTCTAACCCCCACAGGAAGTTGCATAGGTGTGACCTCTCTAAGTAATTCACATCAGAGGTCACAGAGTAATCACAGAGAAAAAATTGGTGACAGGCAATGCATGTAAAATACAATACATTATTCCAACAAACCCCTTCTCATGCATAACTGTCATGCAATTATTTATTCATACAAAGTCCAAGCTTTATTCGCAGATTCTCAAAACGTTCTCTGGGTAACGGTTTGGTCATGATGTCAGCTGTCATCTTACTGGTGTGACAATAGTGTAGACTGATGACCCCTTCTTTCGCCAGCTCTCGCACGTTGTGATATTTTGTTGCGATGTGCTTGGTGCGTGACTGAACCTTGTCATTCTGTGACAGTCGGATGCAGCTCTGATTATCTTCCATTATCTGGATTGGTCTCTGTTCAGCTATTCCAAAATCCAGCAAAAGTTTTTCAATCCACATCAGTTCTCTGCATGCTTCCGATACGGCCACATATTCAGCTTCTGTAGAAGACAGACTCACAATACTTTGTTTATGACTGGCCCAAGAAATTTGTACATTTCCATACATAAACACATATCCACTTGTGGATTTATAATCAGAATGATCCCCTGCCCAATCTGAATCACAGTAACATATTAGTTTTGGATTACTATTGGCTGAAATCTTTAATTTACAATCAATGGTACCTTTTAAATACCTTACCATCCTTTTAACTGCAGTCCAATCTGATTTGGTAGGTGAGCTGACCCTTCTGCTCAAAATTCCTACTGCATTTGCTATATCAGCCCTGTATGTGGTAGTTAGATATAAAAGCTTACCTATGGCTGATCTATATTGGATGTTATCTGGTAAAGGTTCTCTTACTGTTTCATCCTTCAGAAAATCAGTGATCATGGGAGTGCTTACAACTTGGGCATCTTGCATACCTAAACTTTCAATAAGCTCATTTATTTTCTGCTTCTGGCTTAGAAGATAAGAACCATCATTTTGTTTCTCAATTTCTATACCAAGATAGTATGACACATTACCAAGTTCTTTTATCTCAACATTCTGGTTTAAATATTTTACAATGTCCTTGTACTCTTGCTCACTTTCGCTTGCAATGAGCAGATCATCAACAAAAGCTAAAATGTATGCATATTGTCCATTTCTGCACCTAGTGTACAAGCATTTATCTGCTTCACCTTGCTTAAATCCTAAATTTGTCAATATTTCATGCAATTTGTCATTCCAACATTTTGCACTTTGCTTTAATCCATAAAGACCTTTGTTTAATTTACACACTAGCTGTCTTTGTTTTGTATTTATGAAACCTGTTGGCTGTTCCATGTACAAGTTTTCAGTTATATCTCCATGAAGAAATGCTGTTTTCACATCAATGTGGTTGACTTGCATGCCTTTTGAGACTGCAATGCTCAGAAGTGTTCTTATTGTCGTGTGTTTCACTACAGGTGCAAACACTTCATCAAAATCTTCTCCATATTTTTGAAGATATCCCTTTGCGACTAATCTGGCTTTATACCTTTCCACTTTTCCTTGTGCATTCCTTTTTAACTTGAATACCCATTTGCATCCTATAGCTTTCTTGCCAGGAGGTAATTTTGTAAGAATCCAAGTATTATTTTTATGCAATGCATCAATTTCTTCTTGTGCAGCTTTACGCCATTCAGCAGCTTCTTCTGCTGGCATTTTCTCAATCTCATCCCATGTTAAGGGCTCTTGAGCTTCTGCTGACTTTGTTAGGTAAGACAGTCTTGGGGGTGGAACACCTTTGTTTTCCCTGGATGAGCGTCTGACAACAGGTTGGTCTGACCTTTCCGCATCCTCTAAATCTGAGAGTCCTTCTCCAATTGATTCCCCTTCTCCAACTGTACTGTCTCCTGCAATGATCCTTTCTGTGTCTGCTTCCTCTGCCTGTTCCTCGTTAGATACAGATGAGTTGCTTTCAGACATCTGCCTTGGTATGGCATTTATATACACTGGCATGTCTATTATGGTTCTAGTTTCATATTCTGGATGATAAGGCTCATCTGGGATAATCCAGCCTTTATCAACCCTTTTGTTTTCATCAAAATATGTAACATGTCTTATGCCAACAATGCCAGTTTTCAGATTCAAAATTCTATATCCTTTGTGTCCTGGAGCATAGCCAACTAAAATGCCCCTTTCTGTTGTGGAATCCAGCTTATGCCTTTTTTGCTTTGGTACATGAGCATATGCTGTACTTCCAAATGTTCTTATGTGTGACAGGTTTGGCTTCCTACCATGCCATGTCTCATGTGGTGTGCGCTCAGCGCCTTTAGTTGGCATTCTGTTTTGTAGGTACACTGCTGTGAGAATGGCTTCCCCCCATAGTCTTTTAGGGAGATTGCTATCTGACAGCATACATCTGGTCATTTCCACAAGTGACCTAAATTTTCTCTCTGCAACAGAATTTTGCTCTGGTGTATAAGCTACTGTTGTGATATGCTGAATGCCTTCTTGTTCTAGAAATGTGCGCATGCTTTGTGAAGTGAACTCACCACCATTGTCGGTCTGAAGAACCTTTGGTTTTCTTTCAAATTTATTGCTCACCATGGCTACGTATTTCTTCAGCATGTCTGTGACTTGACTTTTTTCTTTCAGCAAATAGGCCACACAATATCTAGAGAAATCATCCAAGAATATTAGCACAAATCTGTTATTTCCCAATGATGGGATATTAAACGGTCCACATAAGTCACTGTGTATTAAGTCCAGTACTTTATTACTCCTATTTCCTGTGTATGCAGGAAATGAGGGTCTCACACCTTTTTGAGTAACACAGTCTATGCATTTCTCCATTTTACCAGTATCTGCACGAATCTGAATGCCGGTGGCTAGTTGCTTACTGTAAAGATCCTGGATCACCTTAAAATCACGATGTCCCAGGCGGCGATGCCAGATTTCCAGACTACATTTACCATCATTCTTCCTTACTTGCGCCATATGTGAGGCTTCACCTGAAATGCTCAGTTTATAAATATCATTATGCATAAAAGCTTCAGCATACACTTCATCATTTTTAGAGATTGTGCACTTACTGTTTTCAAAATGAATCACAAATCCCTTCTTATCTAATGTAGATACACTAAGCATATTGCAAACTGCTTGGGGAATATACAAGACATCACTTACAGGAATTTCTTTAACTTCATTAGACACTTTGCATTTTAAGAATCCAATGCCTTTTGCTTGGATCTTAGCAGTCCCTGCGTTTGCAGTATTAAGAATACCTTCTTCTGGACACATTTCCTGAAAGAAATCCTTACAATTGGTTAAATGGCATGTGCTCCCCGAATCCAAAATCCAAGTACTTTCATTTGAATTATTATTTACCATAGTCAAAGATTTTTCTGCCATTAGAAAGCCCTTATGTTTATCATTGTCTTTCATACATTTCCTGGTTGGAGAATTCTTTTGTTCCATTGGCTTAGGTGAGCTAGAGGGAGTGTTTTGTGTTTCCTTACACCATTTAGATACATGTCCCGCCTTTCCACATGAGTAGCAAATCAGCTTGCCCTTGGGTGGAGTTTTCCCATAGCTCCGCCTTCCTCTGTTTTTTGCCAAGAAATTTGTTTCATTTCTCTCTGACTGACTTTGAGAACACATCTCCTCAGAATCATTAATTATGCATTCCTGCCTCAGTTTTGATGCTGCCTGTTCAAAAGATTGCCCTTCAATGGCTTCATTTACAGACCTAAAAACATCAAACTTCTTTGATAGTGAGGTAAAAAGAAATGCTCTTTTCAATGCATCACACATGGGAATTCCAGAAAGTTCTAGCTTTTGAAATGAAGACATAAGATGCATAATGTGATCATTACATTTACTTTTATCCCTTAATTTGGTTTCATTCAACTCTGCTAACCAAATTGGTTGCTGTTTTGCATATGTAGTTGCATACATAGTTCTCAGTTTATATAACATTTCATTTGCTGTATCTTTTGCTTCCACTAATATGGCTTGTTTCTCTGAGAGAGCTTCCAAAAACATGCACTTCACATAATAGTTTGCATTGTCCCATTCAGCCATATTTTCAGCTGTTCTTTTTTGGTCTAAGCATATATTTAATTTCTTTGCTTGAAGGAGACATATGAATCTTAGTTCCCACTGCTGATAATTAAATTCAGTTAATTTAGGCACCTTGAGAGAGTGGAAAAATGGTGAATTTCCTCCCTCAGCCATTTTCTTAGCCTTCTGTCTGGTGTGTGGGGGGAGAGAGAGACAGACTGAATCTTTCTTTTAAAACTTAAGAGAAAAATGTGGCTTTTTTACTGCCTGGTAATATTTCTCTTCCTTTTCAATTCCTGGACCCTGGGCCCATAACCCTTTTGTTGGATTATTTGTAGTAAATAATTAGCAGATTTTAGTACACACAGCTTCAGCTTTAGAAATGTTAATTTCTTTTCTTCATCTCTCTCATACACCCCTGAATAATTCACTGCTGAGTCACTTTAAAGTTGAAGTAACTAAACATCTGTTTACTCACAGTTTGTAGTTAGATTATATTCAGACAGGCTTATATATACATAATACTATACATTTGGATTATCAGCTCTTTCCATGTGCTTAGATGGTAATGGATGCTCACACCATAGATTCTCTCAGCTTAGGAGAGATCATGAGCTCCATGTGCTGTGTCTAACCCCCACAGGAAGTTGCATAGGTGTGACCTCTCTAAGTAATTCACATCAGAGGTCACAGAGTAATCACAGAGAAAAAATTGGTGACAGGCAATGCATGTAAAATACAATACATTATTCCAACAATCCCTTCTCAGCTGTCTCTTCTCCATGCTGAAGAGGCTTAACATCTTAAGCCTTCCTTCATATGGGAGGAGTTCCATATCCACGTTTCCAAGTTTATTTAGTATTTGCTATACCGTACATCAAACAGGATATCTGAGCGGTTTACAACATTCAAAATAAACAGAAATGGAGCAGCGTGAGAGAATGAGAGAAGAGAGGTGAAAGAAAAGGGAGCTACAATTCATAATACACCTAGAAGATGACACCTCACCAAGCACACGAGAATGCAAAGAATTCCTAAAACTCTGGGATCTGCAAGCACCCAACACGCAACCAACACACAAAAAAGGACACGCACTAGATATCATAACAAACAAATTTGAACCGGACTCAACTATCATACTCACTGACACAAAATGGACACCTACATTATGGTCAGACCACTATAAAGCAAAAACACACATAAACGCAATCAATAAACATGAGCGAATAACATACACAACGAGAGGAAAAATAGACTCCACAATATTCTGGCAACAGATCTACCAGACCGAATGTTCAACAAACGCTGACACCATCCAATTCCTCCAAGAATGGGACGATCTATGTACAACAACATTAGACAAAATCGCCCCAATCCAAACCAGAACATCACACAGGAAAAAAGCAAATCCATGGTTCACCGAAGAGCTGAAAAAACTTAAAACACAAGTCAGGAAAGTAGAACGAGAATGGAACAAAAAGAGAGACGAACAAACACAAAACGCCTGGAAATTACTTCGGAGAAAATACAAATACACCATAAAACAGACCAAAAGACTACACTACAAAACAATAATAGGACCAAACTACAAAGACACACATAAATTCTTTAACCTTGTGAACAAACTGCTAGACACCACACCAGTTACAAACAACGGCAAAGATATACCAGACATTGACAACCTTGCGAAATACTTCAAAGAGAAAATTATACAACTACGACTCAAAATACCCGCTAGCCCTATTGAGTACGCCACACTTTTAGACTGTCTAGATCCAGAAGAAGGAACATACCCAGCAGACAGAACCTGGACCGAATTTGAAATACTATCAGAAGACCTCATCTCTGAAACTCTTAAAAGATATGCCAAATCCCAATGCAAACTAGACATATGCCCAAATTACCTCATGAAATCTGTTCCTCAACAATTCATAATAGACCTAACGAACCATGTAAACTTCATGCTACAAAACGAACTCTTCCCAAAAGAAAAAGGAAAAATCTTACTCATCCCAATTCCTAAAGATACAAAGAAAAGCACGAGCGAAATAACCAACTACAGGCCAGTAGCATCCATACCACTAATAACCAAAATAACCGAAGGAATGGTAACTAAACAACTCACAAACTATCTAAATAAACACTCAATACTGCATGATGCCCAATCAGGATTCCGGTCGAATCATAGCACAGAAACAGTATTAGTCACCCTTATGACTAAATTTAAACAAATAATTGCGACTGGCAACAATATACTCCTCCTACAATTTGACATGTCAAGTGCCTTCGATATGGTTGACCACGGAATCCTATTACACATACTTGAATACTTTGGCATTGGAGGAAATGTCCGGATTCCTAACCCAATGTTCGTATCAAGTCACATCAAATTCAACCACGTCTAAGGCATGGACATCTGAATGCGGAGTACCACAAGGATCACCCCTCTCACCAACCATTTTCAACCTAATGATGATCCCCCTGGCTAAACTCCTATCAAACCATAACCTCAACCCATATATATACGCTGATGATGTTACAATATACATCCCTTTCAAACAAGACATCAACGAAATCTTCAACGAAATCAATCATCATGAACACATGGGCAGATGCATTTCGTCTGAAATTAAATGCAGAAAAAACTCAATGCCTGATACTCACCTCCCAATACAACACAAAGGAATTTACCGCTATAAACACACCAAACCTAAACCTTCCAATCTCAGAAACGCTAAAAATCCTTGGAGTCACTATCGACCGCCACCTAACACTCGAAACTCACACAAACAACATAACTAAAAAGATGTTGTACTGCATGTGGAAATTGAAAAGGATAAGACCATTCTTCCCAAGATCCATCTTTCGCAGCCTAGTGCAATCCCTCGTACTCAGCCATCTGGATTACTGCAACTCACTGTACGCAGGTTGCAAAGAGCAAATACTGAGGAAACTTCAAACAGCCCAGAATACAGCAGCCAGACTCATCTTCGGAAAACCAAAATATGAAAGTGCATAGCCATTACGAGAGAAACTACACTGGCTACCACTCAAGGAACGCGTCACTTTTAAAGTATGCACATTAGTCCACAAAATCATTCACGGCAAAGCCCCAGCCTACATGTCTGAGTTAATAGACTTACCACCCAGAAATGCCAAAAGATCATCTCGAACTTTCCTCGACCTCTACTTCCCCAATTGCAAGGGCCTGAAATACAAGACGCTACACGCGTCAACCTTCTCTCACATAAGCACGCAGTTCTGGAATACACTACCGCGCAACTTAAGAACGATCCACGAACAAGCTTCCTTCCGCAAATTATTGAAGACCCATCTTTTTGAAAAAATCTACAGAAAGAGCCAAAACACATAAAATCCACACTCACTATTCACTAATGCATCATACATCCACTTCTGCAATCTCATCCCCATAATCTCACATCACTCATACCTCTACTCAGAGAAATATGTATACCATATGTCTTCATGCCTTAATATTACCCTTTAAGTCTCCCCCCACTGTCTCCTTCCAATGTTTCAATGTTTGTGTTCCATTGTTATATTCCTTAATGTTACTTCGACTATCTCGCTTAACTCTGCACAATGTAATCCATAACCAAGTTGTAACAAATTGTATTTCCATCATTTATATTATATTGTAAGCCACACTGAGCCCGCAAAAAGGTGGGAAAATGTGGGATACAAATGCAATAAATAAATAAATAAATAAATAAATAAATAAATAAATAAATAAATAAATAAGACAGTAATATAAATGAAAGAGTAGAAAGGTAGTGTGTCTGCCATACCTTGAACACCATCCCTGGAGAGGTCAAAAATGTTAATTACAGGCATCATCAAACAAGAATGTTTTGAGGTCGGTTTTAAAATGGGCCATGGAGGTTTGTAAACCCTAATGGGAGGGAAGGCATTCCAAAGGGAGGGGCCAATGATGGAGAAGTTAGAATCCCAGGTAGTGTCATGCATACTTTGCCTGAAAGTAGGGGTAATAAGGAGGATTCTTTGTGTTGAATGAAGGACTTGAGAGGGGCAATAGGGTATCAGTAAATGGGAAAGGAAAGATGGTAAACCTGTGGACTGAATTTTAAACTCTAAAGTAAGAATTTTGTTGTTAACCCTATGTGAATGAGGTAACCAATGTGCAGCTTTCAAAAGGAGTGTGACATGATCAAATTTCTTTGAACTGGTAATCACTTTGATAGCCATATTTAGGATTCATTGTAAATGACACATATCCTTCTGTCGGAGACCTTTATATAAGGAATTGCAGTAGTCCAGTTGGTTGAGTACCAGAGAATGTAAAGGATATTTAAGACAGATTGCTGAAGCAGAGGTCTAATGGATCTAACCATGCGTAGTTTGTAGAAACAACGCTGCACAAGGGTGGTAATTTGTGGTCTAAAACTGAGTGTGGTATCCAAAGTAATGCCCCAAATCTTTAAAGATGATACCAATGGCACTTGGCAACCGCAAAGCAGAACTGGTGCAACAGAGCGATGTTGCTATCATTGGAAAAGAGAAGAGCATTAGATTTTTCAGGGTTCAGTTTTAACTTGTTCTTGGTGAGTCACGTGATGATGTGTGATAGGCCAGTGTTAAGGAGGTTGATATCTTGGGAATATGTAGAGTTGAAAGGAAACAGAATTTGGATATTATCAGCATAGACAAATGAAATCAAGGCAATAGACTGGATCAAAGTCAAGAATAATGCAATGAAAATGTTGAAGAGTGTGGGGGATAGGATAGAACCCTGTAGTACTCCACAAGTAGGAGTGAATAGGTCCAAAAGGGCATGCTGATGACTTACTGCATATTCCCGAGAAGTAAGGTAAGACTGGAACCAAACTAGTGCTGTACCTGAGATACCTATGCGATGTAGTCTTTGTAGTAAGATAGACTGATTGACTAAGTTGAAGGCCGCTAAGAGATCCAACGAAAGTAACAGTACTGATTTGTATTGCTCCAGATGATATTGGATATTTGTTGTGATATACCTGTTGCATAAGGTAGGAAGCTTGTTATAAAATTACCCTATACATGCAAAAGCTGCTATTTTCCCATGGGAATGCTTCAAAAATAAGGACTCCCACACTCTCAGCTAAAAAGACTGAAAACGCTTTACAATTCGGCTGCTCGCTTCCTCTGTAGGGCCAAATGTTATGATCATGTCACCTCTTTGTTCCTGTGACTTCACTGGCTTCCTTTCCCCTATCGATTCTACTTTAAAATATTCTGCTTGGTTCATAAGTCATATCATGCTGATCTACCGTCCTTTCTTTCATCTTTAATTATCCCTGATCTTCTAAATCTGCATATCTAGAATGTACTCAACACTCTGCCTCTTACTTGCTTGGACCTAAACTGTGGAATGATTTACCCCCTTCTATTTGTTCTGAACCCTCTTTGACATATTTTAAGGCTCTACTAAAAACACGCTTTTTCTCTATTGCATTTGGTACTAACTCTCAGTTAGGTTTTGTTTTTGACCGGGATATTTGATATTTAATATTTAGTACTTAAATCCTGTTTGCTTTCTTTTGCATGATTATCTTTCCAATTTTTAATGGAATTCTGTTTCTTTTCTTTTTTTTTGTTGTTACATTTGTACCCCATGCTTTCCCACTCATGGCAGGCTCAATACGGCTTACATGGGGCAATGGAGGGTTAAGTGACTTGCCCAGAGTCACAAGGAGCTGCTTGTGCCTGAAGTGGGAATTGAACTCAGTTCCTTTTCTACGTTATTTATTTTAATAGTATTATTTGTATTTTAGTTTTTGTAAACCGTCCTGACCTGTTTATTCAGATAGGGTGATATAACAAATTTTAAAAAACAACACAGAGTCATGCATGCACACGTTATCAGGAAAAAGAATGACATCTAACATCTAAGAATGTTAGGTATTATTAGGAAAGGAATGGAAAACAAAATGAGGATGTTATAATGCCTTTGTATCGCTCCATGGTGCGATCACACCTTGAATATTTTCTTCAATTCTGGTCACCACATCTTAAAAAAGATATAGTGGAATCAGAAAAGGTACAGAGAAGGGCAACAAAAATGATAAAGGGGATGGGACAACTTCCCTATGAGGAAAGGCTAAAGCGGCTAGGGCTCTTTAGCTTGGAGAAAAGGTGGCTTGGGGGAGATATAATAGAGGTCTATAAAATAATGAGTGGAGTTGAACGGGTAGATGTGAAGCATCTGTTTACGCTTTCCAAAAGTACTAGGACTAGGGGGCATGCGATGAAGCTACAATGTAGTAAATTTAAAATGAATCGGAGAAAATGTTTTTTCACTCAACGTGTAATTAAACTCTTGAATTCATTGCCAGAGAATGTGGTAAAGGTGGTTAGCTTAGCGGAGTTTAAAAAAGGTTTGGACGGCTTCCTAAAGGAAAAGTCCTTAGACCATTATTAAGTGGACTTGGAGGAAATCCACTATTTCTGGGATAAGCAGTATAGAATGTTTTGTACTTTTTTGGGGATTTTGCCAGGTATTTGTGACCTGGATTGGCCACTGTTGGAAACAGGATGCTGGGCTTGATGGGCCTTTGGTCTTTCCCAGTATGGCAATACTTATGTACTTATGTACCCTCTAAGGGGCAATTCTATAACAGGTGCCTTCGTTTAGAAGCCCTGAGGCCACATGGTAAAAGCCTATTCTGATACAGAATGTAGGTGCCTAGGTACCTTTATAGAATACAAGCAAAAAAAGGCCTGTTTCTCAAAAAAATGAAACAGGTGCTAGCAAGGCTATCATATAATTGCGATTATGTTTTTAAGTGAACCACAATTCTCCCATCGCCTCCCATCCCATCCATATCCACCAATTCTCCTCTCCTCTGTGCTGCCCTCCCATCCCATCCATGTCCCGTGATTCTCCCCTCGCCTCCCATCCCATCGATATCCAGCGATTAGCTTCTGCCCTCCCACCCCATCTATGTGCATCGATTCTCCTGTTCTTTGCCCTGCCCTCCCATCCCATCCATGTCCAGCGATTGATGTACATTACGTTGGAGTGTCCCTATGCTTCTCCTCTCTCCCCTGCCCTCCCCTCCATGTCCAGTGATTCTTTCCTCCCCTCCCATCCCATCTATGTCCCTCTAATTACCGACCCATCTCCCTCCTTCCTTTTCTCTCCAAATTACTTGAGCGTGCTGTTCACCGCCGCTGCCTTGATTTTCTCTCCTCACATGCTATTCTTGACCCATTACAATCTGGTTTTCGCCCTCTCCACTCAACCGAAACTGCGCTTACTAAAGTCTCCAATGACCTATTACTGGCTAAATCCAGAGGTCAATATTTCATCCTCATTCTTCTTGATCTTTCCGCTGCTTTTGACACTGTCGATCACAGCATACTTCTCGATACCCTGTCCTCACTTGGATTCCAGGGCTCTGTCCTTTCCTGGTTCTCTTCCTACCTCTCCCTCCGCACCTTTAGTGTTCACTCTGGTGGATCCTCTTCTACTTCTATCCCTCTGCCTGTCGGCGTACCTCAGGGTTCTGTTCTTGGTCCCCTCCTCTTTTCTATCTACACTTCTTCCCTTGGTTCATTAATCTCATCCCATGGCTTTTCCTACCATCTCTATGCTGATGACTCCCAAATCTACCTTTCTACCCCTGATATCTCACCTTGCATCCAAACCAAAGTTTCAGCGTGCTTGTCTGACATTGCTGCCTGGATGTCTCAACGCCACCTGAAATTAAATATGACCAAAACCGAGCTTCTCATTTTCCCCCCCAAACCCACCTCCCCGCTCCCCCCGTTTTCTATTTCTGTTGATGGCTCTCTCATTCTCCCTGTCTCCTCAGCTCGAAACCTTGGGGTCATCTTTGACTCTTCTCTCTCCTTCTCTGCTCATATCCAGCAGACCGCCAAGACCTGTCGTTTCTTTCTTTACAACATCCGTAAAATCCGCCCCTTTCTTTCCGAGCACTCTACCAAAACCCTCATCCACACCCTTGTCACCTCTCGTTTAGACTACTGCAATCGGCTTCTTGCTGGCCTCCCACTTAGTCACCTCTCCCCTCTCCAGTCGGTTCAAAACTCTGCTGCCCGTCTCATCTTCCGCCAGGGTCACTTTACTCATACTACCCCTCTCCTCAAGACCCTTCACTGGCTCCCTATCCGTTTTTGCATCCTGTTCAAACTTCTTCTACTAACCTATAAATGTATTCACTCTGCTGCTCCCCAGTATCTCTCCACACTCGTCCTTCCCTACACCCCTTCCCGTGCACTCCGCTCCATGGATAAATCCTTCTTATCTGTTCCCTTCTCCACTACTGCCAACTCCAGACTTCGCGCCTTCTGTCTCGCTGCACCCTATGCCTGGAATAAACTTCCTGAGCCCCTACGTCTTGCCCCATCCTTGGCCACCTTTAAATCTAGACTGAAAGCCCACCTCTTTAACATTGCTTTTGACTCGTAACCACTTGTAACCACTCGCCTCCACCTACCCTCCTCTCTTCCTTCCCGTTCACATTAATTGATTTGATTTGCTTACTTTATTTATTTTTTGTCTATTAGATTGTAAGCTCTTTGAGCAGGGACTGTCTTTCTTCTATGTTTGTGCAGCGCTGCATATGCCTTGTAGCGCTATAGAAATGCTAAATAGTAGTAGTAGTAGTAGTAGATTCTCCTCTGCCCTGCCCTCCCCTCCCATCCGTGTCCCGTGATTCTCCCCTCGCCTCCCAACTCATTGATATCCAGCGATTTGCTTCTGCCCTGCCCTCTCATCCCATCCATGTGCAGCAAATCTCCTGTGCCCTGCCCTCCCATCCCATCCATGTCCAGCAATTGATGTACAGTATGTTGGAGTGTCCCTCTGCTTCTCCTCTCTTCCCTGCCCTCCCCTCCATGTCCAACGATTCTTCCTTCCCCTCCCATCTATGTCCAGTGATTCTCCTCTGCCCTGCCCCTACCCTCTGTGTCCCTCGTTTTTGGCCTCCCCTCCACGTCGAGCGATTCTCTTCTGCCCTGTCCTCCCATCCATGTCCTGCGATTCTTCCCTCGCCTCCCATCCCATCCATATACAGTGATTCGCTTCTGCCCTGCCCTGCCCTCCCATACCATCCATGTCCAGCGATTCTCCCCTCCCCTCCTGCAAGCCGTCCATCTTACCTGAGGTTGCAGCAGCTTCAGGCTAGGCTCGCGTCGCCTCCAGTGTTCCCTTGCTTTCCCTCTCAGTGTCCCGCCCTCCTCTGATGTCATTTCATTTTTACGCAAGGGCGGGACACTGAGAGGGAAGGAAACGCTGGAAGTGAGCTGATGTCAGCATGTTATGAACCCAGACAGCCAGCCATCCAGAGAAGCTGAGGTACAAATTATTATATAGACTAGCAGAACCCAATATTGGTGCACTTAAAATATTTAGGCACCTGAACTTACACCAGCCATAGAGCTGACATAAGTGCAGATGCCTAAATGTGGCAGGGATGCACATAACTTCAGCATTCTGTAAGTTACACAGGTAGGTTTGAGCTCGCCCATATATATCCCCCCACCCCGCTTGCAAATAAGTGCTATGCATGAAAGTCATGTATTTACAGAGCAGTGGTTAGGTGGCATGTGGCATATATATGCCTATGTGCTTCAGGGCTGGATTGAGGTCAACTGATGCCCTAACCACAGCCCAACAATGGGGCTCTTTAACCCTTTCATTGCTCAACTGACAAGACATTAAGGGGCCCTTTTACCAAGCGGCCCTTTTGTCAAGAAGTGCAAAAATGTGGCCTGCAGTATCCCCAGCGTAGGTCTTTCCCACATGCTAAGGCCACTTTTAGCGTGACGGTAAAATGGCCCCATTTTCCATTTTTACCATTAATAATCATATGCTAATTTTCCCATTAGCATGTGGACTTTAGCAAGTGAGCCCTTACCAACATCTATTTTTTTAAGTGATAAATGCTTATGCGCTAATAGGTAAGCACACAGCGATGTAGCTGCGCAAACTGATTAGCACAAAACATGCTTACTCTCTGCCCCCCAGACACACCCTCAGCACTAAAAAATAAATTCTATTTTTTAGTATATGGGTAGTGTACGCCAATCCCTGAATGCATCCTGCAGTAGTGCTTTTTAACTTGCGGTAGGCACATGTTTGTGCTTACCACAGCTTAGTAAAAGGACCCTAAGACTCAATAAGTGCTGAGAAATATCACCATTGTACAAAACAAAACATCATATATATTTACAATGATTAGAAAAACACTGAAATTCATGTTGGATAATGGGTGTGGCAGACAGCAGTGAAAGAGGTAAGGGCATGATAGCTAGGGGAAGAAATTCTGTGGTGCCTTCCTTCCCTTGCTTGTTTTACTTAATGGTTAATCCAGGGCTGATGTGCCAACATTCAAGAGTATAGGCAAGTATTCAAAACATTTAGATGCGTAATGCAGCTAGCTTATAGAGTTGCCCTTTACGTGGTCTAGTTAATTGCCATTTCAATTAAAGTAGTTTAAAACAAAGACAGGAAGAATAGCTATAGCTAGGTTTGCAGTGATTTCATTCAGTTTCCCTGACTCATCAGCTTTGAATACCATTTATGGCACCGGTCTCTCTCCCAAATCTTCCTCAGTGAAGACAGAAGCAAAGAATTAATTTGATCTCTCCACTATGGCTTTGTCTTCCCTGATTACCCCTTTTACCCCTCGGTAATCTAGAGGTCCAACCAATTCTTTTGCCGGCTTCTTGCTTTTAATATACCTAACAAAAATTTTACTATGTGTTTTTGCTTCCAACACAATCTTTTTTTCAAAGTCCGTTTTTGCCTTATCAGCGCTTTGCATTTGACTTGACGTTCTTTATGCTGTTTTTTATTATTTTCAGTTGAGTCCTTCTGCCATTTTCTGAGGGATTTTCTTTTAGCTCTAATAGCTTCCTTCACCTCACTTCTTAACCATTCCAGCTGTCATTTGGTCTTCCTTCCTCCTTTTTTAATACACAGAATATATTTGGACTAGGCTTTCAAAATGGTATTTTTGAACAGCATCTATGCCTGATGTACATTTTTGACCTTTGCAGCTGCTTCTCTAAGGTTTTTTTTCACCGTTCTTCTCATTTTATCATAGTCTCCTTTTTGAAAGTTAAACGCTAATGTATTGGATTTCCTGTGTGTATTTACTCCAAAGCTGATATCAAATCTGATCATATTATGATCACTGATATCAAGCGGCCCCAGCACCATTACATTCTGCACAGATCACAAATCAAAGTGATTTAAATGGCCAGAAATGGCTCCCAACTGGTGAAATCGCTTGTTCAGGTTTAACTGCTCATTTCCAGTGGCATGTAACTGGTTCGTGCCACTGAAACTCTCTGGTTAGTGCCTAACTCAAAAGCAGCTATTTTGGGGACATTCCGGGGCGGAGTCAACACTTGGTCAGTTATGTTCTGATATTCAGCACGTAACCAGCCACGGTAATCACATAAATAGGACTGCATAAAAATCAATCTTATGTAGAGGCCATGTCCAGGCTCTGTAAACCCAGAAATTTAATGCTGGAGCCTGGACATGGCCCAGCATTGAATTTCTGGGCATCAACCCCCATAATAATAGTGGACTAACACACACACAAAAGTGAATACAGAAAAATAAGACTAGAAATAGAAGACAGAAAAGAAAGGGCAGGCTACAAAAAGAGCTCACTGAAATGGCTGGATTAGGACCATAGGGGCCCTTTTACTAAAGCTGAGCATGTGCTAAATGCTAAGAAGCCCATTTTATATCTATGGGCTTCTTAGTATTTAACATGTGCTAATTCCATTAATGCAAACTAAGCATTAGTAAAAGGGCCCTATGGTTCTAATCTAGCCATATCTGTTGATAAAAGAAACAGTTTGCTTATCCTTTTGGCTGAGTCAGCAGTGACAGCTGCTTTTTGGCACAACTGTCTAAAAAAGACACTGCTTTTTTATCAGTATTGGAGCCTCTTTTCTGACCAGTGTACTGAGATACTAAAAACATATGTGGTGAGTGGTGAATTGTCGTAATGCAAGAACCTACTGCCTCAATCCAGCAAAAAGAGATCACAAACTCTAAGTGATGCCACTCTTTTCCTGAACGCTTTTTTCTTTGATAAAACGGCTTCTTCTGATGAGTGTAATGTCAAAAATGCATTGTGCCAGCAAAACAAAACAAAAATAGTGGAAAAGAGACTGTTCAAAACTTGCCCACAATGGAACCAAACTTATCAATAACTAATACCAACTATAACGAGAGGAATATCAGAAGCACTGAATCAGGACTTTGTTATGAGTTATTAGGTCTCTTATAGGCCATCCCATTTCAAGCCTCAACCCAAGTCACCACTTCTTCAATCATCTATTCCTCTCATAAAATGTTTTTGTTTTGTTGCCATTATATTTAATAGTGGATTTTACCCTCCTTCTAAAAGTTGTGGTCTCCAAATATGCATTGGGGGCAATTCTATAACTGGACTCCTCCTTGTAGATGCCCCAGTGTTGTATGGGGAGCACCCATCCTATTATGGCATCTGAGTGCCTAGAGTCTGTTGTAGAATTACAGAATACTTGCATAAACCTGTATCAGCACTCCTAACTGTAGACGCATCCATTTATGTTGGGTAAACGTAAATGGGCACACCTAAGTGCGGCAGGCAACTTTTATAACATTAAGACGTGTTATTTTACTGTTAAGCCAGTTATTAGTAACTAGGTCTCATTATATAAAATGAGACCTGTGCCAAATAGCTGAAGTTATTTTCATGTCTTAACAGTAGCCTAGGCAGATAACTAAGCCCGTTGGTCTTTTATTAACATTATCTAATACGTTACTATGAGAGTATAAGTGAGCTGCTTCACATATGTTCTGAATATCTTTACTTGAGCCCTTCTGAATAACTTTTAGAGAGATTGAAAACACATCAAATGGTGTCCAAGTACCCCCCCCCCCCCCCCTTTTATGACAATAAATATTTGGGAAAATACATATCTGGCCGCAATTTCATTCCTGGAGTTATATTATGTTTTTATAACACTCGGTATCCCTAAATCAGGATTCAGAGTGGGAGTACATTTTAAGAAAACCGATCAACATCAACAAATCGGGATAATACAACAATAGCAAATGTACAGCCAAAACATTTCTAACCAGGGGCGTAGCCAGTATGGGGCCAAGGGGGCCTGGGCCCCCGTAGATTTGCCCCTGGACCCCTCTCCCGCAGCCCCTCTCGACCCCCACTCCCACCACCAACTTGCCATTGCCTACCTTTGGTGGCAGGGGACCCCAACCCCCGCCAGCCGAGCCGAGGTCCTCTTCTTCCCAATCCCGTGCAAGGCTTCGTTCTAGTCTGACGTTCCTGTTTACTAAGTGCTAGCGGCTGCCGTGTGCCAATGCTGACACAATCCATCCACTTTAATAAACAGGGGGGGAGGTTATTTATTTAATTAAAAAATGTACATATCATCTATAACCTATTTATTTAGATTTGTTCACACCTTTTTCAGTAGTAGCTCAAGTTGACTTACATTCAGGTAATCTGGATATTTCTCTGTCCTAGGAGGGCTCACAATCTAAGTTTGTACTGGAGGCAATGGAGGATTAAGTGACTTGCCCAAGATCACAAGGAGCAGCAGCAGGATTTGAACTGGCCACCTCCGGATTGCAAGACCGGTGCTCTAACCACTAGGCCACTTCTCCAAACCTAGGTGTTTCAGGGGCCCTTTTACTAAAGTGCACTGAAAAATGGCCAGCAGTAGTGTAGACATGTGTTTTGGGTGCACGCAGAATCATTTTTCAGCGCACCTGAAAAAAATGCCTTTTTAAAATTTTTGCCGAAAATGGACATACGACAAAATGAAAATTGCCATGTGTCCATTTTGGGTTTGAGACTATCTTCAGCCATTGACCTAGCAGTAAGCTCTCACACGGTAACCGAGCGATAATGGTCTATGCATGTAAAATGCCAATTACTGCCTGATTACCGCCCGTGCACCAGAAAATAAAAATATTTTCTGGTGCGCTTAGTGGGCCTGTGTTAAAAATGAAATTACCGCATGGGCCACGCGGTAGCCGAGCGGTAAATTGGAATTGCTATGCATTGGGCGCACATAGGCACTTATTCGGCTTAGTAAAAGGGCCTCCCAGTGCATCATTAGTATTATATTCTGAAAATTAAAAAGAAAAACAAGTATATAATTCATTATACTTGGAGGAGTAGCCTAGTGGTTAATGCAGTGGACTTTGATCTTGGGGACCTGGGTTCAATTCCCACTACAGCTCCTTCTGACGTGACTGTGGGCAAGTCACTTAACCCTCCATTGCCCCAGGTACAAAATAAGTACCTGTATATATGTAAACCACTTTGAATGTAATTGCAAAATACCACAGAAGGGCAGTATATCAAGTCCCATTTTCCTTTCCCATTATAAAGCAAGAAAATTGCTTCTTTCTCCCCTTAATTGCCAACACTTAGTATAGAAATGTTTAAATTCATTTGACAAAATATTCAAGCTAAGAATGCCTGGAATCATCTTTCCTACAAATGAGTGAATCATAGAATTTGTTTGTGGGACAATGGTTTCCACAATTAACATCACTTAAAATCCTATAGTAATTTGTATTAAAAAAAATTCCCATGAAAAATCAGCAGCTACAAGTTAATGGCTATAAGTAAACATATATGAGATTTACAGTAGAACAACTATTGGCCTTATTTTCTGTGGCCACCAGATGATATACAGAAACATTGAAAATGACAGCAGATAAAGGCCAAATGGCCCATCCAGTCTGTCAATCCATATCATCTGCTCTTCCTCCCCCTAAGAGATCCCACATGCCTGTCCGTTGCAATGACACCAGCTGTTTAAGTGGCACTGCTAAATATATATGTAAGTGGCAATTGTTTCCACGCTTAAGTTAAGCTTGCTGTTTTGCCAGGCTGACTTATGTGTTGATTTTATGTGGAGAAGAACTGTGCTGCTCTCCATATAACTTTTCAGTTGGTCCTTGGCCTACCCCTAACACCATTTCCTGGTTAACATATAACTTTTAAGCAAGTCACTGCTTTGGATTGAACCAATGGAGTGGAGGAGTGGCCTAGTGGTTAGAACACCTGTCTTGCAATCCAGAGGTAGCTGGTTCAAATCCTGCTGCTGCTCCTTGTGATCTTGGGCAAAGTCACTTAACCCTCCATTGCCTCAGATACAAACTTAGATTGTGAGCCCTCCTGGGACAGAGAAATATCCAGCGTACCTGAATGTAACTCACCTTGAGCTACTACTAAAAAAGGTGTGAGCAAAATCTAAATAAATAAAGGGGTGCCATAACTTGAGCTCAGCTTAACCAACTCTCCTTCATAGGGAGTTCAGATGGGCAGAGAGGACTTGTTTCAGGCATGGTCAGAAAATGAGGCAGAACTAATGTAATTTGAATGGCACATTGATCACATCATCTCAATCAAATTAACTTGGAGGGGGTCCCATCTACCCACCCTGATTGGGTGGGATTTGGGAGAGGTATGCCACAGCAGAGTTTCATGTTGCCATCCCCTTTTTGGATGTATGTTTGGAGCAGAAAAGTGGAATTCAACTGGGGGTTAAAAGGGGGTCCATGTGCAGTATCATCATAGGCCCTCAGGGAATGGCAAAGTTTGGCATTGCTGCAGACCTTGCACAGTGGGAGTTTTTACAGGGTGCTTGTTTATGTGCCATTGCTTAGTTCAGTACTGACTAACCAGTATTGAACTAAGCCTGAAAAGCCCTTTTACTACGTTGCAGTAGGGCTAATGCAGGTAGCGCGTGCCAAATCGACACTACAGGGCTAACACGGGTTCCTGGTAGCAAGGCATGCTATTTCCCATGCATGAGTAGTGTGCATGAGTAGTGTGTGATCCCTTACTGCTAGGTCAATGGGGGGTGGTAAGTGCTCAGGCAGTAAATAGCCACGCGCTAAGATAGAATGGATTTTTTTGGGGGGGGAATATTCAATGTTAAGTTTGACATTACTCAATAAAGTTGCAACCTGTTGTGTGCCACCTGTGGATGGTTAAGTTTGTTATTTATGGGAGTACTGGAAAGCAGGGTGGGGGAGGACATCATGAATGCCAATGTTTATGTTTATTTAAAACTTGTTATACCACATATTCCAAACATATGGATCTAAGCAGGTTATATCCATTAAAACATGGAAATGAAGGAAAGGAATTCCATATTAAAAAGGACAGAAGAAACTAACATTCTGTAACAGCCATCCAGAGCAGTCATCCAACATCTAAAATCCAGACATTCAATAGTAGCCGTAGCTTCCCAGGTCAACAGAAAACTCACACCAAACTAATCTGAAAAGCTAATGTAAAATCATGGGTGTTCTACAGAGCCTTGAATTGGAGAAATGACTGTTTGGTATGAATATTTGCAGGAAGGGAATTCCATAGCTAGGAGGCCAAAAAATAAAAAGCAGGTTGGCATCGAGAGAGCAGAACGAGGAATATGGAATAGTTAAAGCTGAAAGATATAAAGGAACACCAGAATAAAAAGCTTTATGAACGAGAGAAAGGATTTTAAATGTGTTTTGTATAGCTGGCTATGTGGTTAGCATCAGTTCCAATTGCACAATCTTTTAAAATATCAGGCCTTATGTTTTCAAGATTGAAATAATGTCATAAATGCAGCAAAAGGGCATGCTACCACTGAGTGGCAATGTTGTTCTTCATACACTTTATTTGCACTGAAACCTCTGTTTTTGTTTATGTACCGGCAAGCTGAAAAATTAGTCTAATTTGAAAACAATTTGTCTACGAACAGAACAGTCCTGTAGGCATCACATGTATATTAGAGGTCATTTTAGAAGAACTGCGTGACACTTACACATGTAAATGCTCTACATGTATTCACTGTAATTTTAGAATGTTATTTACGTGTTAAGAAGATTGCTATAGCACACACAGTTTGGAAGGGGGAACGTTGTGGGCATGGTTTAGGCATAGAATGCAGGTATTTCAGATTTTTTACAATGGCAATCCATGCATACTTTATTAAACCTGGATGCTGGCATTTATACCTGCTCCGAGGGAAGTGTAGTGTCGGCCAACAATTTGTTTGGACCTTGGGAATTGCACCAATGATTGAGGGGGTAATTTTACTTATCTCTTTGGTGTTAAAACCAGCTTTTTAATTAGTACTTCCTGGATGCCCAACTTAATAAAATCTGCCACTTATGTGTGTAAATGTTGGTGTTTGCATGTGAAGAGCCCCGAGTGATATTTCTTGGGAGTGCTACCAAATGCTTGTGTATTTCCCATAGCCTCATAGGAATTTTACAAAAGGCTCTGTATTCAGTGGAAAAACAGTCTGTGGAGTTTTCTTTAAGAGACTGAAGGGCTCTTTTACAAAATTATGGGAGTGCTAATGTGCAGGTCGCATGCACCAAATCGGCACTACTGCCGGGGTAATGCATGCACCCAGTGGTAATTTTGAATTTGGCGTGTGCCAATTCCCATGGTAGAAAATATGGTTCTATTTTCTACTGCGGGGGGCGTTCCTGGTAGTAATTGGCAGCAAAGCCACGTTGGAGCGTGTTGCATGGTTACCACGCAGGTGACACGTGGGCCTATACCGCTAAGTCAATGGCTAGTGGTAAAGGCTCAGGCCATAAATAGGCACGTGCTAGTTTTAATTTTTGTGCATGCCTATTTCCCAGCTCATTAAAAAATTGCCTTTTCCCCAGCCACGGTAAAAAGAGACCCATCATGTGCCCATAAGATGAGCTCACACTACCCCAGACCACGTTTTACCGCCGCTTTGTAAAAGGACCCCTGAGTAAACCATCCTCTTGGCCTCACTGCATAGGCTGTTTTCCACCCCATAATTTATTGTTACAGAAGTAGTTTTTCAGAGTTTTCTTTCTCCTGGTGAAAATTGTGATATACTATTGCCAGTAAAGGTGCAGAGATACACAAAATAGTGTCCTGACACAAGAAACCCTTGAAAATTGTGTTGAAATGGTATATTGTGAATTTTTCAGGAAAATCAATAGTTTGTGCTATTTTGGACAGTTTTTGTGATTTGCACAATTTTCCCTGATATTTCATGATGACCGTGTTTCCACTTGTGGGCTTCCTTGAGAAGAAAAAGACTCGTATTACTGTTTTATTCTTTTCATGTTTATTTTCTGTAATCTGCCTAGACATCATTGATGGAAGTCATATTACAAAATTTAACAAAATGAAAAATGAAAAGGAGATGCACTCCTATTGAGTAGAAATTTGCATCTCACCAAAAGACTTTTTACATTACATTACATTACACTCTGTTTTATATCCTGCTATTACCTGCTAAGCGGGTTACATAGAACAAGAGAGCTAGGACATTCTCCTAGGATATTATTAGCAAAAGACCAAGAGAGCTAGGACATTCTCCTAGGATATTATTAGCAAAAGACCATAATCAAGAGGTAAATTTTCTAAAGAAAATAGTCTTTAGACTTTTTCTAAAGAAGAGATATGAATGAGAAAGCAAAAGTTGTACAACAAGATTCTTCCATAGATGTGCTGCTTGAATGGCCAACAGTCTATCAAAATTGAAAATCTGTTTATCCCTTTAGTTGATGGAAAAGTATTAAAAAAACATTTTAATATCAACTCTCCTGGCTCTTTGAAATGAGACAAAACAGAAATGAATTAATAGAAAAGAATTTGACCATGCAATGTTTTATAATGAAAACACTCAAATTTAAAATTTACCTGAGCCTCTATAGGCAACCAGTTTAATCTACTGTAAAAAGGTGAAACATTGTCATATCTGGAAAGACCATATATCAATCTGACTGCTGTATGTTTTAAACCCTGGTTTCCCTGGTTCTCAGATTGCTGCTCTGAACCACTAGACAACTCCTTGTTGGGTTGTTGGGTATTTGTTGGATGGTTGCCTTTTAGCCCTAAATCCAAGGTGGCATCATCTCTAGTAATACCATCAACTCCTGGGTTTCCCCAAGCCTTGGGTCAGGAGGGAAATGTGAGCTGGATTTGTTTACCGTAGAGATACTAATAGGTTTTATCCATGACCTCTGGATTGATTCTTGGAAAAGAGAAGTTAAATATATGACCCAAAGAGGAATATTTAATCTGGAGATTATTGTGGAGATATGGTGAGCATCTTACCCATTGGTCTCATTTGCCATCTTGAATGTAGTAGAACTGAATATAGAGGAGAGTGCTGAAATTTATCAGTGGATCTGATGTGATGCCACCTAAAAGTCATTTCCCCAGGACAATTGCATAGTTAAGGCAACAATCATCAAACATCAGAATGTGCAGTGAAGAGTGGAAAGAAGCATAAGAAAACAAGCAGAGCTGATCATGGACTGAGATGGGAGGCTAAAGAGTTTTTTTTCACTAATAAATAGACCCTCAGGAGGGAGTGCCAATGAGAAACCTGGCCATGATTGATGTAGTCTCTAAGGATGTTTCCTATCTGCATTAAACAACTGTTCCAACAGAACTACTCCCAACTTAAAGTCAGTACTTCGAAGAAAAAATTTAAAGAGAAAAAAGAGGAGCCAAGGGTCAGACTTTTGCTGTCTTTGCTTGCTGTGTATTTAGTTATCTCTGTTTTGCATACAGGTGCTGAAGAGAATTCACCACCTGCAGCTTACAGTTTACACCTTCATCTAAAATGAATTCTGGGAGGTTAGATTTTTAATTATGATGAAACTATGATCCCCGAGGGTGACTGAACTGTTTTGTGAGGAAGTGCACAAGAAAACCTGAAATTGTAGAAAAGCATCTTATAAAGGACATTTAAGAGGCCATTTTAGAAGGTGTGTGCAGCATTTACATTTATAAATGCTCTACATACGTAATCAGTGATTTACAAAGCTGCTATTTACTTATTTAGAACAGAGACATACATAATTTTGAAGGAGCATTATATTACCATTATTATCTACTTAAAAAAATATGAATGTACAGATTTACACCTGCTATAAGGCAGCTTACTTCTTTTTTGGACCTGGGATTTGCACCATTGATTGAGGTGGCAATAGCGCTTATTTCTCTGGTGCTAAAAACCATGTCAACATTCATAAAAAGAGGTTTATTTTTTTCATTTGTCTCCTTAAATTTGTTGCCTATGTACTAGAATGCTTTTATATTTCAATGTAAAGAAACTCAAAGAGAGGGCTTCTATTAAAATGCTATTTTGTTTTCCTTTTCAGCTTTGGTCAGGGCCAAAAGAGGAGCTGTGTTTAATTTAAATTTTAATGTACAAAGTTTTTTCACTTCCAAAGGAAGGAGAGACTCAAACCTAGAGAGCCAAAGATTGAATTTTGGGTGTTGTCTTGTCTCATCTCCAGTGTGAAGACAGGGGATTTTGGAAGATGATTTTGTCTAACTCAGTATTATACTGGAAACTATTATTGCCAACTAGGAGAATTACATTTGGTTTATTTAGGTCCATGTTTACTATTGCTTAGATTACACTAACGTAAAATGGCTCACTAGTATCCTTGTGTGGGACATTTCTAAGGAGGGAGTAATTCTTTAAAGGACCTTATACCCATATATTTCCTCTCTAAAAAAAAATAAACCTGTCATCCAAATGAACAGTGTTCTGTAATTTCACACTTAATAACTCCTCATCAATCCATTTCATAAATATCCCTTTTTTCAGAAAAATGTTCATTAAAAATTGAAAAGTATGCTGAATGCCAAAATACTTATCTCAAGAAATATTCAAACTAATGAAAATCAGGCAACCTCCCAACATGATGATATGTTTCGCTCTGCTGCATCAGGGTACAGGCTCCTGCATTACAAATTTTTAACTACGGAAAGATATAAACAGGATGGAGTCAGTCCAGAGGGTGGCTACAAAATTAGTAAGCGGTCTTGAATGCAAAAATTATAGGGATAGGCTTATGAACCACAACATGTATACGCTGGAAGAGAGGAGGGAGAGAGGAGACATGATAGAAATGTTTAAATATCTCAAGGGCATTTATGTACAGGGAGAGAGCCTTTTTCAAATGAAGGAGAGCTCTGGAATGAGGGGGCATAAGACAAAGGTAAGAGGGAATAGGCTTAGGAGTAATCTAAGGAAGTATTATTTCACAGAAAGGGTGGTGGAGGGGTGGAATGGCCTCCCGGTGGAGGTGGTGGAGTCGAGGACTGTTCCAGAATTTTAAAAGGCATGGGATAAGCATGTGGGATCGCTTAGGAACAGGAAGAATTAGGGGTTACAGAGGATGGGCAGACTGGATGGTCATATGGCCTTCATCTGACGTCATGTTTCTAGTGTCCAACATAATTTAACATCCAGTTCTTCAGGAGCATCTTCAAACATGATGATACTTAACATTCTGAAAAATGGTTGCGACATCTTTATTTCAGTTACATACAGTATCATAGTCAGCTGATCACTAACCAATGAAATCAAACTAACGTCATCCATTTCAGTTCCTCATTGAGACTCCTTGGTACTACAGAGTCCAGATCAAGAATCCACCTTTGCGCTTTGTACTTCAGAAGCCAATCAAAATTACCATCCTCCCACCCTTTTTGTATAATTTCAGTGAAACACCATCAAAAGTCTGAAATACTATGCTGTTTTAATTTTCAATTAACTAAAGGGGCTGATTCCATTCCAATTTGAATTCTGGATTTATGTTAATTTAAACATAATTTAACTGGATGTAATCATTATAATATTACTAATACTTATTTTTATAGTTCTACTACTGAACATAAGCAGTGCTGTTGATTATGATAACTATTCAAGTACAATATGCCTCTGCTCCAAGGAGTTTGCAGTCTAAGTAGATACAGAACCTGAAGCAAGGAAGATAAAGGATTCCTTTTACTAAGGTGCACTAGTGGATTTTGCACACACTAACGACTGGCATGCATTAAATGATAAGATGTCCATTATATTCCTATGGGTGTCATCATTTATTGCGTGCTAAATTTGTTAGCGCACCTTAGTAAAAGGACTCCTATGTGACTTTCCTAAGGTTACAAAAGAACCCTTTTACTAAACTGCTGTAAATTTGCAATCACCATGGCTTTAACGTAGGACTTTACTGCACGGTAGCTGCAAATTAAACATAGCACCTATTGGAGCATTCCCAATATTTTTATTGAAGGTTGTTATAAAGCTCTGGTTTTATTTCATCAAACCTTGTATGCAGTGGCTCCACAGTATTTTACTCAAACTGTTTGTGCTTATTACCCGCGGTGATCCTTGTGCTCAGAAAACACGATGCACCTATCTTTGGACATGGTAGGAAACGTTTGGTATGTTGAAACGAGCCAAGCTGCTTTTTCTATTGCTGGAACTCACCTATAGAATGCCCTCCTGGGTCCGCTTTGTTTATGCAGCAATGTGGTTCATTTCAAGAGACTGTTAAAAACACAGCTGTTTGTTGAAGCTTTTATGTAGGAGCAATAGGTGTTATGATTCTTAAAGGAGAGCAGTATTTGCAGTGAGTATTTTTTTGTGATATTTGGTTTGCTGTATTTGTTGTCACAGCTGTTTTTATTATGTACGTTTGACTTGTAAATTGACTAGGGTAAATAAATAAATAAACATTCACATTAACATATGGAACCTTCTCCTGGTAAATATGGACACACTTACCTCTTAATTCTATGTAGGTAGTCCAAATTTGTGGGCACAGGGCAGGTGCATTTGCAAGTTAATTAGTTAATGAGCTGTTAACAATCAATTATTGCCATTAATTGGCAGTAATTTGGAGTTATGCACACATCTAGCTATGCATTAATCTATAACGCTGCATGCACAAAGTATCTAATGTGTAACCTGAAAGAGGCGTGGCCATGGGAAGGGTCAGGGGTGTTTCAAAAATTTAGGCAAAGTGGGTTGCCTGACCAGCTTGTGCACCAGGATTTAATGCAGGTTTCAGCAGGCATCAGTCCTCTTGCCCAAATTAGGTGCAGGAAGCGGCGCTAAGTGCTATTCTGTAAAGGGCACTATAGAATACAAGTTTAGTGTGGATCTTTCTGACAGTTCAATTTAGGTCCAGAAACAAAGGAAGAAAGATCTCCGCACCGATGAGCCAAGCATCACCATTGTTTGTTGTTGTGGTTGTTCGTTGCTGTCTGTGCTTAAATTTGGATGCAATTTACTAACTCCAGCCCCTAGCAGCAAATGGTCCTGCATTAATAAGTGCAGTGAATTAACTACTAAAATGTCTTCCAAGCCCATTCTTCACCTATGCGATGCCCTCTGTCACAAAAAGCACAGTTTACCATGCGGTAACTGCTAAATTACCGCAAAGTTCCTTAACACTGAGCTAGCAGTCACTGCACAGTAAATCATGCATTAAGAGGGAGATTCTATATATGGCACCTAAAAAATCTGTGCGGAAATCAGCGGTGACTAAGCATATTCTATAAGCGTTGCCTAGATTTAGGCACAGTATACAGAATATGCTTAGTTGATATCTCAGTGTGTAAAACTCTGCGCCTTCATTTACAGCAACGAAAACGTGACATAAATCCTGACACATAGATTTAGGTGCATTGAGCCATATTCTATAACTACACATGTAAATTTCAGAACATCCATGAAAGGACCATTTCCCTGCCCATAACCACACCCCTTTTTACCTGCATATGTTAGAAATATAGGTGCATTGCGTTACAGAATACGCTTAGTGAGTTATGCATATAAATTCTAATTATTGCCAATTAGTGCTCATTATTGCTTGTTTAGTGCTGATATCAATGCTAATTAGCTTGTTAAACCTGTTAAGTGATACGTGTTATTATAGAATCCACTTGGAGTTTGGTGCAGCTCTCTAGCCGTGCTATTTAGAATCTGGGGATAAGTGTATAACACGGTTTAGTAAAAGTGCCCCAAAGAATGTCAGTAGCAGAAGTGAGACCTGAACCTTGCTTTCTCTGCTTCTCAGCCTATTGTGGTATCCACTAGGCCACTTTCTAGAGACCTTTAGAAGGTTAGTATATCCCTGTATAAACATGAGGATGTAATTTAGAAATAAATCAAAATGACCTTTAATATGAATATACCGGAAGTATATTTTGCATCTATGGGCTAACAGATTTCATAAATGCACTGCACCTCATGGGAATCTTAAGTGCCTAGGGATATATATTTTCTGATACAAACTAAAACCCCTGGATTCTACATAGCGTGACTTAAGTTACGCACGCAAATCCAGTCATATTCTGGATTTGCATGCACAACTTAACTACTTAACAAGCCAATCAGCGCCAATAATTGCCAGTTAACAAGCAATTATTGACACTAACTGGCATTAATTAGAATTTACGTGCAGCACTGTCTAAGCATATTCTATAATGTGAAGCGTATTCTATAATGTGATGCGTGTAAATTCTAATTTACATAGTTGGAAAGGGGCATAGCCATGGGCAGGTCATAGGCATTTCTAAAATCTATGTGTGTTGTTATAGAATACACACAGTCTGTGTGTAATTTAGGCATTGGCATTTACACCACGTTTTACTTGGCGAAACTGCCTGCAACTATATTTAGTTGCACGGATGAGCACTCGTTGTATTCTATAAACCTTGTGGAAATATAAGCTTATTCTATAAAGTACACCTAAATGTAGGCGTACTTTATAGAATACATCTAGGTGTATTTTGTTTTGGCACCAATGTTTTAGGCGTGCTATATATAATCTAGTCCTAAGCGTCTACAGTAGATGTCCTCTAGAAGACAATAGTCAGATATGGCAAAGATGAATAATAAGTAGCAGTTATCTTTACATTAAAAAGCATGTTAAATTAATTTCCTCATTCATTCCCTAGGGTACCAAGTTGTTTAACCTATGGATCCAAATTTATTTATTTTATGACATTTTATTTTTCTTCAGAATCTTTTCTCCTTAGATTTAGCATCATTGAGGTTTAGGAAGAGTGATTTAGTTCCAAGTCTTGGTAGATTTGCAATGTTTTTTTTGAGAGCATTCTTGTTAGAAGCCAGTGATATCTGTTTATAGCAAAGTTTAGGGATGTTTACCAATTCTTTGCAAGTGTATATAAACTTGTGCACATTTTGCAGGATTTGAATTTTTAAACCTTTTGTCTAGTACCTATTCCGTGTCAGATCTGCAAGCTGAAACAGTTTAATTCTGATCAGAGAATTGTAATGAATAATGTAGGGGCACTTTTTATTTTTATTTTACAAAGAAAGCATGGGAGACATTAATAAAGGCCATTTCTAATAACTATTCAGAACTCAGTATGTGTAGATGGTTTTACTAATAATAGTGATATTTTAAATAGGAATCATTTCCATATCTTTAAATGTAAGTCTTGCAAATATTAAATATTACTAATTGAGTTCTGATAAAATCAGGTTATTAGAAAATATCCTCATTGTTTTACTTTTTTGTTCCTTATATAAATACACTTATAGACCAGTGTATTCTACATCTCAGCAATATTTAGAATCATATTCATGTATTATATCAATATATATTACATACAATAATATAAACCACTACTTTATACACCTTTATATTGATAAACATTCTTAAATTTTACAATAGAAAATCATTAGGTGTGCAGTTTTCATCAAATCATTAGGTGTGCAACTATATCTTGCAACTATAGGTACTGTTACTTGACCCCAGAACACACATTCTTATCAGAAAAGAGACAAGCAATTTTTTCCACTGTAGAGCATTTTGTGCAGTTGGCCCTTATCATGAGCTGCTTGTGCTTTATGTGGATTTAATACAAACTTTATCATCAATGAACAAAGGAGGGAATAAGGACAAGAAATGGTAACAAAGGGGAACATTTGGATCCATAAATTAAGCACCTTGGTGCCCAGAGAACACATGAGGATAAGAACATGCTTTTTACTTAAAGACAACTGATGCTTTCTTGTATTGTTCAACAGGTGAAAGTGCCAGCTATAGAATGTGAAAGGGAACTTTATCTGTGGAACAAATGGAGGTCCTGCACAGGCAGTCTCTCTAGATGATGGGCTTCACCATAGGGTAGGTTCTGTTGAATACATTATGAAAGCAAAACACCAGATTCTCTACCTTCAAGTCTCTGCTGTAATGTATCCTATTGATTAATTAACCTCATTTCTCTTTCAGTGAACTACCCTGCATCCTAACGTCTTATGTTTCCTCCTCCCCTTTAGATTGCAACCTTTTTGAGGCAATGATTTCCTTTTATATACCCCACATATTGGATTATCTATTTTTACTTTGTAGATAGCTGTGTCATTAGTATAATACAAGATAAAAATAATACCAAGAAATATGCTTATACAGGTTGATGTTGCCGTTATCTGGATAAATGCTGCATCCAAGCTTATTTGTGGACATTAGGAACACTATCCATATAATGCCACTGAATATCCTTACAGACTTCCGTGGCACTATTTGGATAGTGGGGTGGATCTGGGGCAGAGATGACAGTCATCCAGTTAGCGAGATATTCGGTCTTCGAACTGGATAATTATCAAGTCATGGCAGCATGGGGGGGGAGGGGGGGAGGACCCAGGTCAGATGATCCCCAGACACTGTGATCTCTCTGGCCTCTTAGCCTCCATGGTTTTATATTTCCTCTGATCTGGGACAGCTAACATACCAGGCTCATCTCATCTGAACACTATGCCTACTTTTCAATTAGAACAGTTCTGAAAGAAATATTACACAAAAGATTTTTTATCAAAATAGAAGACCTCAGTTTAATGAAATAATGGGGTATTTTCTCATCTCCACATTCCAATTCTCACTGGTCTCAAGAAAATATGTTTTTAAATTTTTTTTAAAGAAGTTTAAATGTTAACGATACTTTCACATTTAGCACTAAGTATTGTTCTCCTGTTTTATATCCTAGTTTATCTTATAGCAATATATTGTCACAAATGACACTTTCCCAGGGGAAAGTAGTGTCCGACATATCGTCATGTTTCGCCGTATGGCTGCTTCAAGGATATCTCCCCTGTAACACAAAAAGTTGATCAATTGGCTATAGTAGACCCAGTTTCTAAACATTCAAAAAAATTGTTAATCTTTAGACAAAGAAGCTTGCCAGCAACCTCCTCAGTACTATCTCATTCATAATCGATGTAAGATGGCGACATTCTTTTACCTTCCTCAATATTCCCTTTTCTGATCAGAGAGTGAATGCATCTCCCATAAAAATTATCATGTTTTCAGATTCCAATGAGGCCATATCAGTCCATAGCCAAATCAACATGGTTGCTGTGTTCAGATGCTAACTACCATGTGGATCCTATCAGTGAATCCATGAGGAGATCCTTCATACCCTAAATTCTTGCAGTTCCAGACAAAAATTATAGTTCTATTCTGAACTCCTTGATAGTTGGTAGTTCTTCTGGTTTACAATGTCTTTCAAGACCTGCAGTTGAAAATATGTCAGAACACTATCTCTGCACAAGCAATCTCCAAATATTTGGACCACAAACATAAGGTCCATTCTGTACTAGGCATGAAATATCTCAATTACCCCAGTACGTGGTGGTAGTTGAGGCACCTATTGATAGATCTGAGGGCTCAAAGACCCTCACCAACATGCCTCTGGGCAAGGACTTCAAAAATTCTTGATGTGGTAGGCAGAAGGTTACCAAACCGCTATGCTATGCTCAAGAATTGTAGCTCATCATTTACAGATGATGCAAACCCATCACTCTCTAGTAGAAAAGGCTGTCACCAAGTAACTTTCAAACAATTTTTACACACGTTACCCCATTGCCTCATAACATAGAGGGGATGTAGGTTTCATCTTACATGATCCTTTCATGATTCTTATGACATGGCATCTAGGGTGGCTACAGTCAACATTGATGCATGCAGAATGCTTTGGCTCTGAGCTTTAGGCCTACAAGCAGATTTACATGATTTCTTGGCCAGCACACTCTGCCTTTGGGACAATCTTTTTGGGGAAGATTAAGGACATGGTAACTCAAATGCAGGGCACTTTGTAGCAAAGTCTCTGCCCTGCGAGCTCTTATCTTTGATTCTAAGACCAAATTTTTTGCCTCACTGAACCCTGACTCTTGGACAGTGAGGAATCATTTCTTTACCAGTGTTAACCTTCTGGTTTTATGGTCTGTCACACAGCAAGCTCCTCTAAAAAGATCAAGAAACTACCGTCAAACTATTTTTCTAATCCAGAACTTCTGCCACTGAAAATCATGCCTTTGTTCCCATTAATAATTTTGCTATATTACTCCCCTCCCTCCATTACTACTGATGGGACTGTCTCCATCAATCCATAGCTAATGCTACCATCCTCATCCTCGAACCAATCTATTCCAGTTATTCCTTCACAACTTAGACCTAACTCAGGTGATGCATTTGCCTATACATACAGTGGGTTATGCTCTCGATCTCATTAAATCCACCATATCCCTACTTTGGTCTGCTAATGCCTACTGATATCTTGGTCTGATCATTTTCTTTCTTTCTGGCTTCTTTTCCCAGTTACAGGCTCCTTAGCTTGTACTTCCCATTCTACTCCTATTCCCTCATGTCCTCACCTCCTGGACCTCTCGTTCTTTCAACATACTTCCCAGAAAATGTCCCAAGTTTATTACTTGATGAACAGGCTGTTGGGATGCTACCCTTCAGACTTTTACCTTGCCTTCTTCATTGGTGTCAACACCAACTTCTCATGTACAGAAGAATTCCTGGTGTCATCAGAGTCTTCGATTATTGAAGCAGCAAGCTTGTGGTGTGGAGCGTCACTGGCACAGACATTGGACCTCTGACCTGCTTGCTGTGTATAAAGCATGCTTAAAAATATATAATCATCATTTGAAACTGGCTAAGCTGCAGTATTTTGAAAACTTTATTAAACATTCTCATCACTATTTGGTATTTTCTCTAGTCTCATATCTCACCTTTCAGATGCTCAATCTTCTGTTAGACCAATAGCTGATGATTTAGCTAACTACTTCTCTTCAAAGGTCGATTGATTGCAGGATACCTTTCCCACTAACTCCTTCTCTGATTGTGCTTCTCCGCCCTCTTCTATACCATCTTCATCCACCTTGAGAACTACCTCCTTGTCAGTAACCTGGAACTCTTTCCTCATTGCTGACCTCTCCGCCCTAACATTTATCTTTTTCTCCATGACTACTACTTCCCCTTTAGATCCTATCTCCTCCTCTTGGTTCAAGGACTCTGACCATGGTCTCCTTTTGCTATTTCTTTGCATAGTCACTCACAATCTCACCTCTAGGGTCTTCCCCTCTCTTTGGAAAAGAGCTGCCATCTGACTTTTTCTGAAAAAATAAAAGCATTCATTAGTCCCTTCCCTTCCTAGCAATAATTGACTGGTTTCTAATCTTTGCTTCCTTTCCAAACTCTTGAGAAAGTCATCTTCCATCAACTGATTTCATGTGTTGAACAACTTTCCATTCTTCACCCACAACATCTGGATTTTGACCACACCATTGTGTTGAGACCACTGTCACCGCCTTCCTTAATGAAGTCCTCTCTATTATTGACAATAGTGATGTGGTTCTGGTAGTCTTGCTTGACTTATCGGTGGCTTTTAATCTTGTGGATCATATTCTTTTGCTATCACATCGCTCGGAGATTTGGCTAGGTGGCATTGCTAAAATTGTTCTTGACTTAACACACCGCTCTTTTTCTGTTCATACATCACTCCAGATCTCAGGCTATCAACTCTCATCATGTGTTTTTCCTCAGGGCTGTATCCTTTTCCCCTTTATTTTAAAGATCTTCTTAAGCCCTCTGTCAACACTAGTTCGGGATCATAATATTAGGGTCTTCTATTATTTGGATGACATCCTCTTACTTTTTCCCATGTACCCACTTTCCCCTGATCTTTGACCTTGCAATCACGTCTTTCTGCTCTTTCCAACTGGCTTCATTGCAATAAACTGATTCTGAATCCTGAAAAACAATAACTTGTTGAAATCCAGCACCACCCAAGATCCTCACTAGTGCCAACCCTGTTTAGTATTCTAGTTTGATTTTCCAATTCATTTCACTGAGAATAATTTTCAGTTTTGACTACTCTTTTCATGAGCAAATATCACAGGTACGTAAATGGGTTTTCATTCATTGCAGCGCCTTGGTCCATCGTTGGTTTTTTAAGCTCATCTGCACTGCACACACATATCCATGTGTTTCTTATTTTGAGACTAGACTACTTTAACCCTGTCTATGTTGGTATTACTAAATATCAGCTATGCTGTCTCCAGTCTTTATAAAATACAGCTTCCCATTTTCTTTGTCATGCTTAAAAGTCAGACCATGTTATACCTCTGCTATGCACATGACACTGGCTCCAAATTCAATTTCAGCTTGCATTTAAAATCCTTTGTCTTAAGTTTAAGGCTTATCATCTAAATACCCCTTCTTATCCTTCAGTGGTTGGCCTACCATATAAGCCAAGTCACTCACTCTGTTTCTTAGATTCCCATCACTTAGTGTTGCTACAGCTAAAAGGGCTCGAGAAATTCAGCATTTTTCTTCCTGGCCCCCAAACTTTGGCATTCCCTCCCACCCTATATCCAATCGGAGCCATCCTTTTCAAAAGTTAAGACTTACCTAAAAAACTACTACTATGAACTGGCTTATGGTCCTTCTATGTCATAATGTTACCCTGGGCTTGTTGTTTGAAGTGACAAAGCAGTCTATAGCTCCCCAACCTTTGCTTCCCTCTCTCCTTGTACCCCTTCCTCTACCTAGTCTACATGACTCTATGAATTTTAAGTTCTGTGTGACTGATTAATGCTGCCCTATCTAGTTTTTGGTGTTCCTTTCACTATCTTGTGTTTTATTGATTGTAAACCGCTGTGACTTGCTTGCAGAAATGTTTGTTTATTAAAAACTTGCCATACTGAGCATTCCAAGCAAATGGATCTATGTGGTTTACAGTCATACAAAAAAACAAACAGGTGAAAGGAATGCCAGTATATAAAATAAATTGCAGTATATCAAGTGTTCCCAATAAACATAAAGGACCTCTGCTTTAACTTCCATGAGTTATTCACTCCATAGGTGTCAGCCAGCTTTGTACAGGAAGCAATATGATCCAAAAAAGTCTAACAATTCTATTATAAGCAATATCAACTATATATGTGGATCCACCAACAGCAACAGTCCAGTTAAACATACCCAAAAAGTCAAAGACCCCATGAGAAGAAACATCAGTCCACTCTAGTTCTGCACATCTAAAATATGTACTGAGGGGAGGGAAGTGACTTTCACCACGTGATGGCTACCTAAGCCAGTAGCTCCTCACTCCATGGCTCCAATCTACCTAATATCAAAGGCATTGGGATATCTAGGGGATCCTTTCTTGAACTGAAGCTGTTCTTAGTATCTCAAGGCAGTGATATGGCTTCCAAAATAAAAGGAGTTGACGACAAAATTCTTCTAAGTGAGTTTCATCCTGGCCTCATAGTCAGAGCTGATCAATGTGACAGAATGCCAGAGCATTCCAAAAGAAGAGCAGATTACCATGCATACTCCAGATTACATTTCCCCAGCTGTTTTGGACCATACAGGGGAAATTCAGGCATGGCTCTGGGAAATAAACGGTGATATTAAAGTAGTCCGCAGTGTGGTATCAGCACTAGGAGCAGATCTAAGAAATAGATAGCTGACCTGGGGTAGCATATGGAAGAACACACAGAGGCCCTGACTTCTTTAGACAAGCAAGTAACGGAGATGAAGTCTGAGTCAAGGGAGCTGGTTCTAACACTAGAGGATCTGAAATCAGATCTCATCGGTGCAGTATAGGGGTACACAGTTGCCTGAAATACCAGAGTATGTAAAACTGCGAGAAAGTAGTGAAATAGATATCCAGCCATTGGCTTTCTGAAAGAGGAGACATCATTTTACCCAAGCAAGTGGAAATTGTGTGGGCGCACAGGGCTTTTGGCAGAACTTGCTCTAACACTGCAAAGGACATTGTGGCATGTTTTCTGAACTTTAAGATGAAAGGCAGTTTTAAAAGCAGCCTGTGACAAAGATAAAATTATCTGGGATTTCTATGACATTTCTCTGTATCAGAATGTTGAGGCCATGAGTCTATCCAGCTTATTTTCGAAAGTGATAGCCGGCCATCTTCCGTCACAAATCGGGAGATGGCCGGCCATCTTCTAAAACCGGCCAAATCAGTATAATCGAAAGCCGATTTTGGACACACTCGCCGGCATTCTGTCGCGGAGGAGGCTAAACTTCAAGGGGGCGTGTCGGCAGGGTATTGAAGGTGGGATGTGGGCGTGCTTACGAGATGGCCGGCTTCAGCTGATAATGGAAAAAAAAAAAACGGCGATGACGAGCATTTGGCCGGTTTTACTTGGTCTATTTATTTTCACGACCAAGTCTCAAAAAGATGCCCAAACTGACCAGATGACCAACGGAAGGAATCGGGGATGACCTCCCCATACTTCTCCAGTGGTCACCAACCCCCTCCACCCCCCCAAAAAACTTTAAAACATTTCCTTCCTAGAAAAAAAAAAAGGATCTTGCTGATCAGTTATGTTATGACTTACTTGTTTTGGAGTGCTGTATTTTGTGATACTGTTTTGAGAAATGTTCAAGAAAGACTTCATACAAATGAAAAAAGTCCCTGCCATTCATTTTCCCTTGATGGCCGTCCCTGATGTGCACTTCCCTTAATAGCCGTCTTTCTCTCCAAAAGTGCACTTCTCTTAATGGCCGGCTTTCTCCCCAAACAGGGAAATCAAAACAGTTTTTGTTCACAGTTTTTTTTAGTAGTAACAGTGGGATTTGAACCAGCCACCTCTGCATTACAAGAGCCATGATGTAACCACTTGGCCACAGCTCCACTTACTTGGCTGTCCCTCCCTTTTGATTATACCCCTTCAGGTCTCTCTCAGCCAATCACAGTGAGTTAAGCTGTCTGTGAGTGGCTGAGAGAGACCTGGAGGGGTATAATCAAAAGGGAGGGACGCCCAAGTAAGTGGAGCTGTGGCCAAGTGGTTACATCACTGGTCTTGTAGTGCAGCGGTGGCTGGTTCAAATACCACTGTTACTACAAAAAAAGCAGTGTGCAAAAACTGAAAGACGGCCATTAAGAGAAGTGCACTTTCGGAGAGAAAGATGGCTATTAAGGGAAGTGCACGTCAGGGATGGCCATCAAGGGAAAATGCACGGCAGGGACTTTTTTCATTTGTGTGAAGTCTTTCTTGAACATTTCTCAAAACAGTATCACAAAATACAGCACTCCTGAACAAGTAAGTCATAACATAACTGATCAGCAAGATCTAAACATCCAGAAGTACCAGTGCACTACGAATGCTGGCCCCTCCCACGGCCCAATGCCTTGGATTTGGCCGGGTTTGAGATGGCCGGTTCCAGTTTCCATTATCGCTGAAAAACAAAGTCGGCCATCTCAAACCCGGCGATCTGTGGCATTTGGCCGGCCCCAACCGTATTATCGAAACAAAAGTTGGCCGGCCATCTTTTTCGATAATACGGTTCCGGCCAGCTGTTGCGGCGCCGCCAAAATAGATCGCCGGCGATCGATTTCGCCGGCGCCGTTTGATTATGCCCCTCTATGTCATTATAGTGAGCTTTGTTTCTTGATTGTCCAATAGTAAGAGGAGGGGATATGCTATCACTGGCAGTTTCCCTTTGTCCTTACCTTCATTAGGGGTAGTCAGCTATATCTGATCAAATCCAAAGAAGAAGCGCTGCGACTCTTTCCTGTACATTATCAAGAGTTGGCACCCAAAGAAAACCGTCAAGCGATGAATGCCATAAAAGAGTAACCTCGATGGCAGCAAACTACAGATAGGAGGGGCTGTCTGTGCTGGCAGACATCTGCTTTGGGCCTTCCAGGAGCATCATCATACTGAGATCTGCATGGGATATCATGGTGGACTCTTTTTTTTATGCCTTTTATGAGGTAGACCTTGGAGTTGTAAGTTCTAGAGGGAGACAAGATTCTTTGACACTGGAAAGGGACATCTTCTACTTTCTTGGATGCAGGGGCCTGGGGTATGTAATTTATTAACAGTTGTTCACAAGCTGATGCCTGGGACATGTTATGCTTTGTTTTTTTGCTGTTCTCCCTCAATGTACCAGGCAGGAGAAAGGACAGGTTGTATTGGGGCTGGGGAGGGAGGATGGGTCATTTTCTCTGCTCTTCATTAGGCATGTTGGGGAGGGGGGATGATGGGCAAATATGAGATGTCCACATGGGATGGGATGGGGTTGGAACCTCAGGGAGGATGGATTGGTTCACTAAAAGGGGTGTGGTTGAGGGAAGCAAAAGGGATTATATTGGAATACGTTGCTGTCATGTCCCGTACCTCAATGCAAGCGGCGTCCTCGGGCTGCACAGGGTCCCATTGACATGCACACTTGACTGGCACAGCCCTGAGCTATGTGTGTGTAGTTCTTCTCTGGGTTGGTTCAGAGAGACAGTGGTTGCAGGCTCCTTGATTTCTTTGTTTCCGTGCACTCAGGGCCGTGCCAACACAGTAAGCACGGTAAGCGCTGCAGGGGGGCGCCTGCCATCAAGGGCGCCGCACCGTCGAGCTGTATTTAAAAAAAAAACCTTACTCCTCCACTCCATCCCCGATTCCCCGGCAGTTTAAATTTACCTCGCTCCGCCTCCAAAAGCGCTGTCTGTCTGACGTCTCTCCACCAGCCTTCCCTTCGCTCGTTCGTTCCCTCTGTGTCCTGCCCTTAAGGAAATGATGTCAGAAGAAGGCGGGACAAAGAGGGAACAAACGAGCAAAGGGAAGGGAAGGCTGGTGGAGAGACGTCAGACAGACAGCACTTTCACTGATGCTGCGCAGACATCGGAGCTGGAGGCGAAGAAAGGTAAATTCAAAGCACCAGGGAATCGGGGATGGAATGGAGGAGGCTCAGGCCAAACCCAGCCATTTCCTCCATTGCGCCCCAGACGTGCCTTGGAGCCAGGTAGGACGGGGGGGAGGGGGGGCGCACAGCAACTGATAGTCTGCAGGGGGGCGCCAACTGATGGTCTGCAGGGGTGCGCCAGAGACCCTAGGCACAGCCCTGCGTGCACCTGTGTCTCTCTGCCTGGCTTCCCTTTCCCTATCAGTTATATGTGCTGACTGAGTTCTGGTAGGAACATTCTTTGTCTTCCCTTGCTTCTCTCCTATTGGTCTCCCTGTTTCCTCCTTCTCCTGCTCTTATCCTATGGCTGTGCTCCTGCTCCCTGATGATTCCTGCTGATGTCAGATGCCAGCACTTTATTAGCTGAGCTCTTCCTGGACTCCATGCTTTGGCTTCTACTTTGGTAGGTGTTACTTGCTCTGTAGTTTGCATCTTATCTACTTGTCCCTCATTGCTGACTTTGCCTGTACCTGGATTACTCTCTTGCCTGCTGCCTGCCTATTGACTTTGACTGAACCTGGATTACTCCCCTGCCTGCTGCCTGCCTATTGACATTGCCTGTACCTGGATTACTCCCCTGCCTGCTGCCTGCCTATTGACATTGCCTGTACCTGGATTACTCCCCTGCCTGCTGCCTGCCTATTGACATTGTCTGTACCTGGATTACTCTCTTGCCTGCTGCCTACCTAGTGATGTTGACTGCTTCAGGATTATTCTCCTTTTTGCTGACCTCCTGGCCGAATCTCTTGGCAGCCTTTTCTCGTCTCTCCACGTAAGTCCTGCCGGCAGCCTGCACCTGGGGGGCTCAACCTCCAAGGAACGGTGGTCACCGCAGGTGAACCTTAGGGTTGCCTGGCCGCCAAGCAGAACACGGGTTCACTACATCGGACTCGGCAGCGCTCTACTTGGTACAAGAACTCTCGTACAGGACAGTTGCTTAAGTTGTATTAATAATAGGGAACTGTTTTTATGTCCTGTAAATCTTTGTGGGATATCTTTACTTAATTGCTTAGCATTTTCTTTTTTTTTTTATTATTTGTATTAATGTGTCAGATGTTAAATTTGTATCCATCAATGCCAAATGGGATAAGTTTCCCATACAATGTTTGTACAAAAATCTATTTTGTTGCTCTTTGCCATGGTATGCTTTGTGCAAGAGACCCACTTACTGAGATGGGGTGAGAGTTTAAGGCAATGCAATGATTTCCTCAGCAATTTGTGCATCTCACCCATCCCCCCAAAAAACAGGGGGTAGGCATTCAATTCTCTCAAACACTACTCCCAAGTGTGAAAAAGTCTATCGAAGAACCAATGGTCATTTTCTAGCTCTTCAAGTAGAGCTTCATTTTTTCTTTGCTAGACAAACCTGGTCTGTCTCTATGCTTTAAATGATAATCAGAGGCAGTTTTATATAGATCTGGAAAGGGCACTGCTCCAGTGGTCTGGTGGGATGTGGGTAATTGGTGGGGTCTTCAGTATGACACTGTCCTCTAAATTAAATTCAACTGTTCAACAAAGTTACAAATGCCTTGATAGAATGGCCTTAAGTAGATTCTGAAGCAACAACAGTAAAGGTAACAAAAGAGTCTCAAAGCTAACAGTGTGGTGCAGAATCTTTATTGTTAGGTACCAAAGACTCAACATGAATTGTGTTTTGGCTGTAAGGCCTGCATCAGGAGTCTGTACCAAACACTCACTTAATGAACAAATAGAAATGCAAGTATGTTCAGATTTGTGTGATACTGAAAACAAAACACTAATCCAAATAATGCGCTCAATGTGTGAAATTCTGCCACTAGTATAGCACTGGAAAACAGCTTTAAGATACTGGCAGAGGAAGGGTGAATCTGGGGGCCCCAACAAGATGAAGGACAGTTTTCTTAAGTATTATCAAACCATTTACTCTTCTGAGATGCATGCCTCAAAGCTTGAGATGCAGAGTTATTTGAATGCAGCTATCGGTCCTTATGGTAGAGCAGAGGCAGTGGCATAGCTAGGGTAGTTGACACCCGGGGCCGGTCATTTTTTAACACCCCCCCCAAATCCAGTATAAGGCATACCGAGAATACAAAACACTCAGGGCCTATATATAGAGCAATTATACCATACCATAAGCAGTAATTTGTACGAGTCACACAAGGAAAAGAAAAGCATCTTAAACACTACAGTGAACACTAGAACATCAATTCACCTATTGTAAAACGAAAAGAGACAGAATAGTACAGATCGTCAATCCTGCACAGTCAATGCCAACCGAAAGCCATGTCTTTTTCACAAACACAGATACACCCTAATCCACTATAGAATAAGTAATAATAAACTTTCTATTTAGACAAAAATTAAACTGAACCCCCGATGCCAGACTCTGTATACAATGCAACACCAAAGAAACAGAAAATGTCCCCTAGTACTGTGCAAAATATAAAGACAGATGTAAATTTGAAAAAACTAACAAATACCAATCACCACTTTATAAATTAACAAATAGAAATAAAACAAATACAGAAAATAAAATACCATTTTATTAGACTAATACATTTAGCTTCCAGGGGCCAAAATCTCCTTCCTCAGGTCAATACAGTATAGTGCTGTTACAGTATCCTATCCTGATCTGAGGAAGGGGGTTTTGTTCTCTGAAAGTTAAGTCAAAATGTATTAAAATTAGTCCAATAAAAAGATTACCTTGTTTACATGTTAAAGCAAAAAAATAAAAATATGTATTTTATTTACAGTTTGTTGTCTCTGGTTTCTGCTTTCCTCATCTTCTTTTCAGTCTTCCTTCCATCCAGCATCTGTCTTCGCTCTCTCTCTCTGCCATCCAGTGTCTGCCCTCTCTAATGTCCCTTCCATCCACTGTCTGCCCTCTCTCTCTGCCCCTTCCATCCACTGTCTGCCCTCTCTCTCCCTTCCATCCACATCTATCCTCTATTTCTGCCCCTTCCATCCACCATCTGCCCCAGTCTGCCATCTCTCTCTCTCCCTTCCATCCACATCTGCCCTCTATCTCTGCCCCTTCCATCCACCATTTGCACCAGTCTGCCCTCTTTCTCTCTCCCCCTTCCACCCACCATCTGCCCTTTCTCTCTGCCCCTTCAATCCGTCTGCCCTCCCTCTCCCATCCATCCATCCATCCATCCAGGGTCTGCCCTCCCTCACACTCACCCTTCCATCCAGGGTATGTCCCCTCTCTCTCTGCCCCCTCTTTTCAGCCCCCAGTTCCAGCCCCCTTATTCCACCTGCCCCTGGTTCCAGCCCCAGCCCACATCTCCCACCTGCCCCCCTTTTCAGCCCCACTATCCCACCAGTCCCCAGCCCTTTTCTTCCATTAGTCCCGAGCTTCAGCCCCCAGCCACTTCTCCCTGTCCCCTTTTCAGCCCCCAGTTCCAGCCCCCTTCATCCACCACATGCCTTGCATCCCCCCTTTTCAGCCCCAGACCCAATCTCCCACCTGCCCCAGGCATGGACCCATTTTCCCTCCTGCCCCTTGTCAGACCCCAGTTCCAGCTTCAGACCCCTTCTCCCATCTGAGCACTCCCCTCTGAGCACCCCCACCCCTCCCCAATCCCCTTCTCCCCTCCGAGTGCCCATCTGGGCTCCCCCACCCCCTTCTCCCCTCCGAGCACCCATCTGAGAACCCCTCTGGGCTCACCCACCCTCCCTCCCCAATCCCCTTCTCCCCTCTGAGCTCCCCCACCCTCCCCAATCAACTTCTCCCCTCTGAACACCCCTCTGGGCTCCCCCACCCCTTCCCAATCCCCTTCTCCCCTCTGAACACCCCCACCCCTTCTCCCATCTGAGCCCCCCCACCCCTTCTCCCCTCTGAGCTCCCCCTCTCCCATCTGACCCCCCCCCCGACCCGGTCCCGTCCCAGTCCCCCCTCGTGGAGAGCTGACAGAGCCCTGTCTCCTGCCATCACCTTCGTTTTTTTTAAAAATCCGTTGCAGCGAGGGCGGGACACAACGGGGGAAGGCCTGACACTAACGAGGTGATTTTCTATCTTCACAGCACACGCAGGGCAGACACGAAGCGCTGCCTGCGTCGCTGCAATGGATTAAAAAAAAAAACGAAGGGGGCAGGAGACGAGGGCTGTCCGGAGCACCCCCCATTCGCTGACACCCGGGGCGGACAGCCCCCACCACCCCGCCCTTCCTACGCCACTGAGCAGAGGCAAGCCTTAGATCAGGAAACCTAGATCAAGGCGGTACAGGATGCTATAAAGCCTTGCATGTCTCCAGGCCTGGATGGCCTGTCCTCCAAATTTTATAGAAATTTTTCTGGAGTGCTAGCTTCAGTCAGGACTCAGCTACAGTGGCATAGCCACAGGGGGACCTTGTGGGCCTGGGCTCCCCCAAATTGGATTCAGGCCGTCCAAGGTCTGCTGGTTTGGCTGGCGGAGGTTCCCAAGCCCCACCAGCAGAAGCCTTCCTCCCGCGCTGTTCGCCACAGTGCTGCCAGCCCTGCTTCCCCAGCCCCCTGCACACATACTCGGTTTTAGTGAAATTGAGCATGCATGCCATGGGGGGAAGCAGGGTAAGCAGCACGTGGCAGCAAAGTACTGGAGGAAGGCTTCTGCTGGCAGTGCTTGGGGACCTTTGCCAGCCCAGGTATGTGGGGTTGTGGTGGTGGTGGTGGGGGGGGGGGGAGGAGCAGAGAGAAGCAGGGAGGTGGGCAGAGAGCAGTGGGGAGGTGGGACAAAATGTGCTCCCCTACGTGCCTCTAATTTGGGCCCCACCCTCCAAAATTGAGGTCTGGCTGTGTGGCTGCTCAGGTATTTAATGGGGTTTTAAAGGGAGAGCCATTGCCCCCCCCCCCCCCCCCCCCCTGTGTTGGAGGCAGGTGTAACTATTATATTACCTAAACCTGGAAAAGATCCAAAGCTGTGCAGCTTATATCAACTTTTCTTCCTTCTCAACATAGATGTAAATCTGTAAACTAGCATCTCGCCATTACCCCTTATACTGTTTGGTGAGCCCTCCAACCCCCCCCCCCCTCCCAAAATGTATTGTACCCAACTGTACAGCACTAAAATAGCCCTCATGGCTGCAGGTGTCAGCAATATGTGAGTACAGTAAGTTTTTGGTGGGTTTTAGAGGGCTCACACTTCCGTCACAAGTGTACCAGTTAGAGTGAGATATGGCCTGGGTTTCACTTCTGTACAGTACACTGCACCCACCATTAGGCTACTCCAGGGATCTGCTTGCTGCTCTAATAGGACTGGCCATAACATCTGAGAGTATCATAAAGGCTGGTATGTACTGCTTCTTCACATCTTTGGGGACTGGGAGGATGTCAGTGACCATTGAGGGACTAAGGGTGGTCATGCCTTAATCTCTCCAGTGGTCATCTGGTCATTTAGGCATCTTTTTATGTATTCCTTAGTTGAGATTGAAACTGGTCCAGACCAAAACAACTAACTTTTAGCCCTGGACATTTTTTCTTTGTTTCATTATGGGAAAAACATGTTGAGAATGCCCAAATCCCACCCCAACACCCCCCCTCCTTGTCATTTGGATGCACTGCAGATCAACTGCATAGAACAACATCTTAAAATGTGTTTCAAAGATAGCTTTTTGGATGTTTTTGCAAGAAAAACGTCCATCCTCAACATTATGCCACTTTTTGGACATTTTTCTCTTTCGAAAATATGTCTGATAGTAATCTATGTAACTTTGTAGGTCTATATGCTTTGAAAATGAGCCTCATTACTTGACATCACGTTTTCTGGTCCCTGGATACAGTCGAGGGAAAAGTGAAATCTCCTCACCCCGTTCTTAAATTGGTACTCTCGCAATGACGTAAATGGTGTACCATACTCATGGGAAGGAGAGAGATCTCTAGATTATTTCCATTGACCCTTTTATCCCCTTTTGCTCCATGATGGGAATCTCGCTTACTTAACATTTAGGAATAGAGGGGAATAACACACATCCATTAGCTTTTCTATGGAGGGGTGTTTTCTATGTTTCCAGTTAAGGGGGGAGGGGGAAGGGGAATGGGACTTGATATACCACCTTTCTGTGGTTTTTGCAACTACATTCAAAGTGGTTTACATATTATATACAGGTACTTATTTGTACCTGGGGCAATGGAGGGTTAACTGACTTGCCCAGAGTCACGTAGAGGGGCATAATCGAATGGGCCGCCCAAGTTTTCCTGAGGACGTCCCATGAAGGGGCGGGAAAACCCATATTATCGATGGGCGGCCATCTTTTGTTTCAATAATATGGTCGAGGACGCCCAAATCTCAACATTTAGGTTGACTTTAGAGATGGTCATCCTTAGAGAGATGGTTGTCCCCAATTTTCGGCGATAATGGAAACCGAGGACGCCCATCTCAGAAAAGACCAAATTAAAGCCATTTGGTCATGGGAGGAGCCAGCATCCGTAGTGCACTGGTCCCCCTGAAAAGCCAAGACACCAACTGGGCATCCTAGGGGGCACTGCAGTGGACTTCAGAAAAAGCTCCCAGGTACATAGCTCACTTACCTTGTGTGCTGAGCCCCCCAACCCCCCCCCAAAACCCACTCCCCACAACTGTACACCACTACCATAGCCCTTAGGGATGAAGGGAGCACCTAGATGTGGGTACAGTGGGTTTGTGGTGGGTTTAGGAGGGCTCACATTTACCACCACAACAGGTAGGGGGGGGATGGGCCTGAGTCTGTCTGCCTGAAGTGCACTGCATAGAGGCTGGAAAAAATATTAAATTTTTTTTTAAGGTGGGAAGGGGGTTAGTGACCACTGGGGGAGTAAGGGGTGGTCATCCCTGATTCCCTCCGGTGGTCATCTGGACATTTAGGGCACATTTTTGTGGCTTGGTCATAAAAGAAAAGGACCAAGTAAAGTCGGACAAGTGTTCGCCAGGCACGCCCTTTTTTTCCATTATCGGCCGAGGACGCCCATGTGTTAAGCCCGCCCCAGTCCCGTCTTTGCTATGCTTCTGACACACCCCCGTGAACTTTGGTTGTCCCCGCGATGGAAACATGGGCGTAGTTTGGGGGGGCATTGCCCCCCAAATGACTTAGTCTTACCCAGTGCTTTTTTTGTGCCGGTACTGGTGGGCGGCGGTAGTAAAAGCAGCAAGCAGGCAGGCTCGACTCCGTCCTTTGCTTCCCTGCCCTCTCTGTGTCCCGCCTTCCTCTGATGTCATTTCCTTTTGGGCGGGCGGGATGCTGAGAGGGCAGGGAAGTGAAGGACGGAGTCGAGCCTGCCTGCTTGCTGCTTTTACTACTGCCACCCACCAATTCGCTGCTACAACTTCGGTACTAGAGAGTGGAGTGGAAGTGAGCCAGCCTATCTAGTCCACTGTAAGGAAGGAAGTCATTTGGTAAATCTCTGTTTCTACTCCCCCGCGCAGCCGTCGCTGTTCACTCAAAACACAGCAAGCAAACCTGTGAGCTGCTGCATCCACTTTGTTGTTCTTTATTGTTGGTCCATCTTTAACAAGTCTAACACTGTTTTGTTGGGTAGGCAGTGCCTTACAAGGTGGAGGAGAAAATAAATAATTGCTAGGGCAGGGGCAGGGCTAGGATGGGGCCCCACCAAATTGGTCTGCACAGGGCCCCGCACTTGCTAATACCGGCCCTAGTAGTAAGAGCAGTTAGCTTAGTGGGGGTTTAAAAAAGGTTTGGATAGCTTCCTAAAACAAAAGACTATAAGCCATTATTAAAATGGACTTGGGGAAAATCCATTGCTTATTTCTAGGATATGCAGCATAAAATGTATTGTACTGTTTTGGGATTTTGCCAGGTACTTGTAACCTGGATTGGCCATTGTTGGAACCAGGATGCTGGGCTTGATGGACCTTCAGTCTCTCCCAGTATGGAAATATTTATGTTGTTATGTTTTTATTTCTTATTTAGTGTATTTTATAAAGACACGTGGAGGGACATTTTTAATATGATGTCTAAGGTCGATTTTGGACGTTTTGCATAAAATGTCCACCATCCGAATAGGAAAGAAGGCCATTTTCAACAAAAAGGAAAATGACTATTTTTTCAGAAAATGCCGTTTTGAACAAAGTTTTGTGTTTTGTAGGTTTTTTTTTTTTTTACCATTTTCCATTTCCAAGTGGAAAATATAGAAAATCATGCTATTGGGATGTGGGATAGGCCAGCATTTTTATTAGACTGGTCCCCCAGACATCCCAGGAGAGTAATAGAGCACCCTAGGGGGCACTGCAGTGGACTTCAAATATATGCTTCTAGGTACATGTCTCACCATTGCTTCATTATCTTGTCTGCTGAGCCCCTCAAAACCCATCCAAAACCCACTATTCCCAACTGTACACCACTATAATAGCTTTTATGTGTGAAGGGGGCACCTTTATGTGGGTACAGTGGGTTTCTGGTAAGATTTGGAGGGCTCAAAATTTCCACCAAAAGTGTAACAGGTAGGGGGAGCTATGGGCCTGGGTCCACCTGTCTATAGTGCATTGCACCCACGACTAGACTACTCCAGGAACCTGCATGCCGCTCTAATGGACCTGAGTATAACACCTGAGGCTGGCATAGAGGCTGGTAAGTAATGTTTTTAATCACATTTGTTTTGGGGTGGGAGGGCATCAGTGACCACTTGGGGAGTAATAGGATGTCATCCCTTATTTCCTCCAGTGGTTATTTAGGGCACCTTTTTGTGGAGTGGAGTGGAGTAGCCTAGTGGTTAGTGCAGTAGACTTTGATCCTGGGGAACTGAGTTCAATTCCCACTGCAGCTCCCTGTGACTCTGTGTCACGGTTGTGCCCATGTTTCGTGCTCTCCTTCCTCTCGCCACCTGGTGGCCAGACCTGGTGGCTGCAATGGACTGTCTGGTTATTTTCACCCGTTCCAGATTTCAGCCCAGTCCAGTCTGGATCTTCCAGGCTGCCAGACTTGCTTGCTTGGATTGAACCTACACAGCACCTGTAGTTGCCTGGTGATTGCTGCAGCTGAGTCTCAGCTGCTGCGGGGCTTATTAGACAGTTGGAAATTCTCTGCCTTTGCATTGCCTTAGGCCCTTGTATGTTGGTGCTTGTCGCCCTTCTGTTTAAGTCTTGCCTGAGATTCTTGTTTGTTTCTAGTTAGGCTGTGTTGTGTTTAGATTAGGTTGTTGTTTGTTTGCTAGTCCTGTCTCTGGGTTATAGTTTTGTGTTTAGTCTTTGTCTGTTTGTGTCTTTGTGGCTGCTCTGCAGCTTTCTGTTCTGTGTCTTGTTATCAGTGTTTTGTTCCCTGTTTTAGTGGCTGCTTGCTGCTTTCAGTCCTGCCCTTTAGCTTCCCTTCCTTGCCCTGCTGCCTCTGTTTGTTCCTTTCCCCTATGACCCTCAGTCCTGATTCAGCCTAGTGGGTATCCAGTCCTGCCTTGCCCAGTAAGTCCTGCCGGCCACCTGCAGTCAGGGGCTCTACTCCTGGTTAAAGGCGGCCAAGTGCAGATGAAGTTTAAGTGTGCCTACTCTGCTTATTCCTGCTTGTTTGCCTCTGCTGCAACTCCAGTCCGGGGTTCCAGTCCTGTTCTGCCTAGTCTCCGGTGTGGGGTGTTTTGCCTGCCACTGCCACTCCTCAAGGGCTCACAAACCTAGTTCCAGCTTTGAAAACGTGACATCTGGGAAGTCACTTAACCCTCCATTGCCCCTGGTACAAAATAAGTACCTGAATATATGTAAACCGCTTTGAATGTAGTTGCAAAAAAACCTCAGAAAGGCAGTATATCAAGTCCCATTTCCCTTTCCCTTCCCTTTCCCTTATTCATTCTAACAGCTCTAGCTCAAAACTTCTTGTTTTAGTCATGGACTAAATTATGACTGAAAAACGTCCAAATCTTAGGAACACCCAAAACCTGCCCTGAACATGCCCCTGACATGCCTTCTTGAGATTTTGGCACACTGCAGATGAACAGCATAGAAAAACATCTAAAAAATATGTTTCAAAAATACCGATGTAGAAATGTTTGTGAGAAAAACGTCCAAATGCTGCTTTATGCCAGTTTTTAGATGTTTTTCTCTTTTGAAAATAAGCCCCATATCCACCTATGTGTCTTTATAAAATACTAATGGTAAACTGGAAGTAATTGCAGCTAGACTGAAGTGATGGACATCCTGACCAAGCGATTAGAAATAATGACATATAAATATCACAATACATATCACCGGTATAGCAGTGACAATATTCCAATGTCTTTTTAGAGCTCTTTCCACATGCGGGGACAACGACGTGTATTTCAAGACATGGGTCAAAATATTGTCATCTACCACTGAAAAGAACGTGGTGCCAACAGCAATTTAATAATTTTGAATTGCTGTTGGCACGACATTCTTTTCATGCAAAACACAGCAGTAAAATTAATCCACAAGGCGAGATGCTGAGATCACATCACATCACTCTTATCTAAAGCAAATTGGCTGCCAATTTGCAACAGGTTCTAATATAAGACACCATTGCTGGCACATTGGGCTTATTATACTGGTATCCCTGTCTACCTGATATCCCATCTTATTCCATATACTTCTTCGAGATCCCTTAGATCCTTCAATGCCAACTTATTAGCCATTCCTTCCTTTAAAAAAATTAAGCCTGATTCGTCCTGTAATGATGTTTTCTGTTGTATGGTTCCATCTATTTAGAATTCTTTGTCAGTAACACTGGGATCCTTTTACTAAGGTGCACTGAAAATGGCCTGCAGTAATGTACACACATGTTTTGGGTGTGCGCAGAATCATTTTTCAGCGCACCTGCAAAAAATGCCTTTTTAAAATTTTTTGTTGAAAATAGATGTGTGGTAAAATGAAAATTGCTGTGCATCCATTTGGGGTCTGAGACCTTACCGCCAGCCATTGACCTAGCAGTAAAGTCTGACATGGTAACTGGGCGGTAATGACCTACACGTGCCAAATCCCACTTGGTGCGTGTAGCTGGTCCGCGTCAAAAAATAAAAAATATTTTTCAGGCGTGTGTAGTGGATATGCACCAAAAATGAAATTACTGCAAGGGCCACAAAGTAATTCCATTTTGGCATGTGTTGGGCGCACATAGACACGCGGTTTAGTAAAAGGGCCCCACTATGATCTGAATCTTCTGAAAGGAAATCTAAATGTGCCTTTAAATTATGGTTTCTGCAGTAATGTTATGAACTATAGAAGCTATCTATCATGGTAACGCATTCATATGGAGGCTAATGGGTCCCCCCATTTATCCTTACCTTGTATGTACCGTTATAGCACTTTATTGTTGTAAAATAACAATTTTGTTGTGTTATTCAACCCCACCCTTATCTGTTAACCCAATAATTAGTTTCTGTATATTTTAAAAGCGTTTTATCTATTTTGTAGTGTTTTAAGTTTGCTGCTCAATCTTTTTGGAAAACATGGATTGTAAACCACCGTGATGTATTCCATGAATGATAGTATAACAAATTTTCAATGAAATAAAAAATGTACAACCATTCAAATGTTAGCTTAAAGTCATCACCTCTCATAAATAAACATTACCTGTATCCCACACCGTAGACATCCATGCATATTCTTGTACCCAAACTCCATTAATTAGACTCATAAAACAGAGGGTATGACATCTACATAAAAAATAAACTAATACTAAAAATAATCATGAGAAAAAAATATTATGGTTGCCTAGATATCTGCTTACAGACAGTGTGTGCAAATATCTCTACAGTGTTCTCATTTTATATATCTTGGAAACCAATCAGGTTGTGAGTACTGAATTGGGGCTTCAGAGCACTATGCTAGACCATGTACACTGCAATCCCTGATATCTGTTATTGCATCAAATAATTCAATGAAGTAATGCTTGGTTTATTTTCAAAACTTGTCTTATCCTCTTTTGGACCTAATTATGCTGTCTGCTCTGAACTGTGCTTGTATTTTAAACATGGAATTCCATTATTTTCAAATTAGAAGAATGATATTTATCAGCATGTTTCTGAATGTGGAACAATAAAATCTTTCATTCAGTACCTTTTATTTTATGTTTCTACGAGTAGATCTCATTTCCTTTACTAAAGCTTCTTTAGGGGTTGTTTTACTAAAGGGTTGCCGAGTGGCAACCCGGAACTACCGCTGGCCCAACGTGGGTGCTGGCAGTAGTTTCACCCCCAGTGATTTTCTAGTGCAGGGGTTACCCAGTGGTAATCAGGCAGTGCCACATGCTGCCCGGTCACTGCCGGGTTAGCACGGGAGCCCTTACCTCCACCGCAATGGATGGCAGTAAGTGCTCCCCCTGAAATGGCCACATGGCAAGTGCAAACTTACCGCGTGGCCATTTCTTTTTGTGGCCTTTTACCCGCTATGGTAAAAGGGGACCTGGTGCATGGCAAAAATGACCACCGCTAGTGCAGGGCCCCTTTTACCGTAGCTTAGTAAAAGGATCCCTTAGTGTTTAGACCTATGCCCTAAAAGTACTGTATGTACTGTAAAAGCAAATCTAATCTGTTTTCCTGTAGCTTTCCCCCTCTAATTTATTGTAATTTTACTCAGCAGACTCTGTAAGGATTGTATTTTCTGATTTTTCTTTTCACTGGTAGACCTCATTTTAATGAATGCCATTAATTAATACTGAGATAAGTGTAAAAGATAAGCAGGTAACACGCCAATGAAATGTGCAAAAAAAAAAAAAAAAAGAAGTAGAAAACTCCAAACTGGGTGTTATAGACCAATCTAATTATCACATTCACATTTCAAAAAGTAGCAATGTGTATCCCAAGAAAATAATAATGATATGCACCTCTCTTTCTCTCTTCTCTCGCTCTCTCTAACTATAGCTGACTTTGGTCTTGCTAAGCAGAAACAAGAAAGTAGCAAACTCACATCAGTGGTGGGAACGATACTATACTCTTGGTAAGTGCAAAACAATATAATCCAAAAAGTGCTCTAAATCTGTTTGAAAAGGGATTGCCCAGCTGATATTCAAGGCCACTTATGCAGTTAGCAGATGCTGCTAATTGCCTAAATGCCAGAAAATAGGATGTTCAGCAGCATTAATACAATATTATTATTACATCACACTTCTATACCGCTAAAACCACAAGTTCTAAGCGGTTTACAGGAATGAAGAAACCAAGGTATAATCCTTGGGAATCACATAAAAATACAAATCATAACATAAAAATACAAATCATAACATAAAAAATCACCATCTTCAATAAAATTAAATACATTTTCTAAAAAGTACAGTCGTAAGACTTTTCCTAAAAGAGAGATAATCAGTCATCATATCCATGCCTATCAATACATTTTTCAATACCTCGGGGGCTTGAAAAGCCAGCAATTAAAAAAAAAAAAAAAACAACAAACAAACAAAACCCCTAAATCTTTTCACTCCCTTAGGAGATGGCAGTGAAAATGGTAGATGATTATGTAATCCTCTATGTCTAACTGGAATAGTGAATACTAAATGGGCCAGGAGATATGATGACCACCTCAGCACTATCTAGACAGTGTTATAGGAGGAGCTTGGGTAGAGCTGGAGGTTATCCAATTAGCAGCAATATTCAGACCACTAACTGGATAAAGAATTCTGTTAGCAATTTGAATATTTCCAGTAACCAGATAGCAATGTTGCTTAGTGCCAATTTCTGGATAATCCATATCAGTGGGTATCCAAATAATGACACTGAATATCCAGTGTTTTTTTTTTAACCATGTGGTTTTAAAAAATGCTTATCACCAAAGGCTGAATATTGGCTCCTATATTTTCAGTTTCTGAATAACCTCACAATTATGTGTTATAGTGTATCATAATTTTCTATTTATTTTAGAAATATTTAAAGACTGTTCAACCAGTAATAACATGTCTGAGCTAAAAAAACATACAGACCACAAATGAAAGTAGGGAAGGAATAGTACAATTCCAACTCAAGGGTAAAAAGCAATTTTATTAGTTAGATTCAACGCAGATCTACGTCTCAGTGTGTGTGTGGGTGGGGGGGGGAGGGGCAACCTCAGGAGTCAACATATCAGTCCAGATGTGTGGATATCAGTGTACACAAACTCATGTAGACACTTTACAAGACGTGGAAAAAAAAACCTGTGTCCTTGGTACTGCAAATACCAACAGAGTAAAATATTGGACCGGATTCTATATATGGTGCATGGAAAATCCACATGGAAATCATTTTTCCCAAGCATATTGTATAAGGTTTAGATGTAGTATATAGAATACGATTACATGATATCCCAGTGCCTAAAGCTATACCAAAGAAAATGTGGCGTAAATCCCTGCGCATAGATTTATATGGACTAGGCCATAGTCTATAACAATGCATGTAAATTTGGGAACACCCATAAAATGCCCATTTCTCCTCCTATAGCCACACCCCTTTTGAACTGCATGCTTTAGAATTTAGGTACAGTTCATTACTGAACACGCCTAACGAGTTATGTGTGTAAATTCTAATTATTTCCAATTAGTGCTCATTATTGTTTGTTAAGTGCTGTTAAAAATGCTGATTGGCTTGTTAAGTCAATTAAGTTATGCGTGTTGTTATAGAATACGCTTATATTTCAGCACGGAATGCTAGGCATGATATATAGAATCTGGCAGATTGTGTGCAACTAAATTGCAGGTTTCAAAACTTATGGTCACAAAGAACAGCAATACATATGGTATGAATAGGTCTCTTAAGAGTCCTTTTACTAAGCTGCAGTAAGCGCTAGTGTGCGTTTACCACAGCTTAAAATGGCTTACCATGGAATGCATTCATGCATCATTCGGTAAGTTCCAAATTGGCACGTACTAGCTGCACACTAAAAATTATTTTTAAATTTTTTGTTGGATGGGGCATGTCTGGGGGGAGGTGGATTGAGAGTAGGCATTCCTGTGCTAATCTGTTAGCATGTCTACATTATTTTGCACCAATTGGTTAGTGCAGGATTAATGCATGAGCCCTTATCACCTACAAAATAGTGTTGGCAAATGCAATATTAGCACATGGCCATTAATAGAAAAAATAGAGTGTCAGCCAATGGCTGTGGTAAAAATGGCCTTAATGTGCGGGGAAGAACCAAAGAAGGAGGAAATACTTCATGGGTGAAGTCAATGAGAAGAAAACAAAAGTGAAGCAAACAATCCACTGATGGAACCACAGAGAACTTTATTCCCAGCGTTAACAATATATACAAGATGACCTGACACAACTGTGTTTCGGCACACACAGTGCCTGCATCAGGAGCCAAATATCATCTATAAAAACAAAATAAATATAATAACATAAGTAATTGCATACAAAAACTATATAAAAACCAGAAGAGCCAAATATATAAAAAAACCAATTAAATAAATAAATAAATAGATAAATTGTATCACAAAACATTTAAAATAATAAATGGTAAAACACCCACCATTATACATTAAGGGGCCCGTTTACAAATGGCATAGTAAGCCCACAATGGACTTTCCATGTGCCAGTTTGGTACTATTGCTGGGCTACCGCAGGAGCCTGACAGTAGTTCCTGCCCCCACCACATGCCTTATTGCATGGGTGAGGGCGCTCCTCCTTGTTTCTTTTGGGTGTCTTGTGAACGCTGCTATTGACAGAGAGAGAGAGAGAGAGACTACTTCCCCTCTCCCTCTTTGCAAGCCGATCAGTTACACAGTCCAGGCTTCAGCAGCTACTTCACCTCTCCCTCTTTTCTCCTGGAGCATTTGCCAAAACAAACAAAACACAGCAACCAACTTCTTGCCTTTTTAGGCTTCCCAAAGGTAAGTAGCTCTGGGATCCCCCAAAACAAAAAAAGTCCGAGGTTCAGAACAACACAAAAAAAACCAATGAGAGTCCTGGCCAGCTCCTGGCTCCCTGGTTAGTTCCCCCAACCCGGGACGCCCTACGAGTTATAGTAACTCCCTAGGGCTCCTCTTAGTCCCAGTAGTTGGTGCAAAACAAAAAACACAGTATAAATGTCCACAGTGCAGTCTTTCCTTAGCTTGAGAAAAATAAGCAACAGGCTTTTCTCTCTCTCTATCTCTCTCGCTCTCTATGAACAATGGCTCTGCGCGGGCTCAAAGCCTAGGGTCCCACCCTCTTGGTCAGTCACACTCTCTCCTGACCTCCTCCCGCTGACCCGGTTTGGCCCCGCGGTTTCTCTGGCCTTCGCTGAGCCAGAGCTGCACAGTCCATCGGCTCTTCCAAGGCGTTCTCAGGTTCAGTCAGCTCCATCGGGCAAGGCTCCTCCCTGTCTCCTCCCTCCTCAGGAGCCCAATCCATATTCTCTGCACCCCGCCCTCTCTCCAGCTGCTGCCCCTTTTCCTCATTAAGATTCTTTGGTGTCTTTTCTTTCTCCAGCCACTTGTTCCACCATCCCCCCCCCCCCCCCCCAGGTTGGAGAATTGGCTTTACTCCCTCCCCTGCGGCCCTCTTCTGGTGACTCCCCGGAATGCACGTACTCTCCCCTATCCCCGGGTTCCCTTGGGGCCTGCTGGGAGTCGTAGTTTCTCATGTCGAGGTCCTTCTTGGGAAAAGCCTGCCGGTAACGGGGGTACTCTTGCCTATCCCAGGGTTCCTTTGGGGCATGTTGGGAGTTGTAGTTCCGTCCTCTCCTTTTCCCTTTTAGTTCCCTAGCCCTTTCTACATACTCTTTACAATATGCAATGAACAAAGCAGATTGAGTTGCATGTAATAATGTCCATCAGAGAATGTGGTTAAGTGACTTGAAAATGCCTAAGCAAATGTCCATAAAAGTCAAATGACTTGTAAGTTCATGGAAGAAAAGTCACTTTGTAGCAAAGCATCATGACAGCTGAGTGATGAACCATAGCACTGAAGGTAGTTTTAAGACATGCCACTTTAGTAAATGCTAATGTCCACAACATGGGCTGAAAACAGTGTATGGCTGTGCAAACAGTCCATAGGTAATTCAGTCCATGGAATGCAGTCTTTAACAAGCTGGGCAAATAACAACGTAGTAACAAAAGTTGAAGGTGGCACATAACACACTTCTTTTAGTGGGTTACAAGTCCATTCCACAGGAATGGTAAATACTTATGCTTATAAGTCTCTGATGATGCATGCAGTCCACGGTTCATGAAGGTTTACTGCATGAGATACATTGCAATAAGTACAGGCAACAGATAATGTTTAGCATAAATCAATATAGGTGCAATGCAAGACACTAGTATACATTTTACAAGCAAAAGTTGGGGTTCTTATACTAAGGTGCGCTGAAGTATGACTGCGGTAGTGTAGACGCATGTTTTGGGCATGCACAGAATTATTGTTTAGTGCATCTACAAAAAATGCTTTTTTTTTTGCCAAAAATGGACGTGCAGCAAAATGAAAATTGCCGCATGTCCATTTTGGGTCTGAGACTTTACCGCAAGCCATTGACCTACTGGTAAGGTCTCATGTGGTAACCGGGCGGTAATGGTCTACACGTGTAGCTGCTGTGTGTCAGAAAATAAAAAATCTTTTTCAGACGCGTGTAGTGGATGCATGCCCAAATTGAAATTACCGCAAGGGCCGCACAGTAACCAGATAGTAACTCAAATTTGGCGCACATTGGGCACGTGTAGGTGCCTACGCAGCTTAGTAAAAGGGCCCCAAAGTTCTTAACAATACTATATAAGTGTAGTAAAAAGTTATTCATAGAAAAACCTGCAGTTTATTTGCAGTAGAATGACAGTGAACATTATTCAATATAGGATCTTAACCCAGACAATGTAAATACAATTAATGTGACACACAAACTAATGATATAATATATATCATCAGTTTGTGTGTCACATTTATTTTGTTTACATAAATACATAAAAGATAAGGTTTTCTCTATTTTTTTATAGTTTTACTTATAATATATAACTATAAAAATAGAGAAAATCTTATCTTTTCTTATTTCAAATAACAGCAATATACTAGTCAAGTATAAACTTAAAACTAGTGCATCACTTAAAACACATAACATTGTATGTGAAATAACACAATAAGGGGGTTGTTTACTAAAGCTTAGCTTGAGTTATCTGCAGCAGGGCCCATAGGAATAAAATGGGCCCTGCTGCAGATAACTCAAGCTAAGCTTTAGTAAACAGGGGGTAAATGTGATATTATGTAAGTTTTGATATACATACTGAAGCAAGTGTTGGTACCATCAAGCATGTGCCTTATGATATGACAATACAACTGTGATAAAAGTAAATTGAATCTTTCTACTACCTAATGCTAACTACATATAGGTACGACCTAATATGACACAAGAAAAAAAACCTTATCTTTTAGGATAAAACTGAGTGTAAAGACCATAGGTAAAGACATATATGTGTAATACCTAATGACGGCAGGTGTAAAAGTTTATGGCTGACTAAACCTGTATAGGTATACAGATAAGTAGTATAGAAATGAAAACGGTATCATAGGTCCTCCTTTGTTTAGGAATTTGTATGTACATACATTATTTAAAATAACAGATCTGTCTCAACTGATGTAACAAACTTGAAATGCATGCATCATTTTTTTTAATTGATGGGGATTTTAAAAGGTTTCAAAATGGTTTCAAAAAGTGCACACCACAGTTAAAATATAAGCATTTTATGATATTGCTGGTAGACCCTAAGGTATTGTAAGTAATTACCTTACCAGTGAAATGGGGTCCCTGGTCAGAGTCGATGCGCATAGGTAGACCCCACCAACTAAATACATAATTGGTGAGAAGAACGGCTGTTGTTTCTGCAGTGCAATTAGGTGCGGGCAAACACTCCAACCACTTGTTGAATGCACATACGATAGGAAGCATGTACTGATTGCCATGGGAGGAACAAACCACCAGTCCTACCCAGTCAATCTGTTTGTCAGACCAGCATTGTTATACCCTTGCTTTTTAGAGGAGCCCAGTGGGTTGGGCTGTGGGCTGGAACCTGCAACAAGTCAAAGAACCTAGGGTGTAAATTTTCACATCTTGATGTATATGGGGCCAGTAAGCCACCTTTCTTAAAATCTCGTATTAATCTGGTCTCCCCAATGTCCAGCACAGGGTTCATCATGTGAATTTTGTAGCATTAGCCCTCGATAAGATTGAGGAACCACCCATTGATGGACTTCTTCTTGGCTCACCCACACCACTACTACTACTACTTATCATTTCTATAGCGCTACTAGACATACTGTGAAGATGAGGCTTCTGCTCCCACTTTCCAACAGGCCTCACTGGCCTGTGGCCTCTGAACAGGACTCCAAACAGTTTCCTCCTAGCATCCCAAGCAATCCAACCTCAAGCTCCTGGGCCCCTTTCTCACTCAGGGTGAGCTGGTTCTCAGTATGCAAATTGTATGCAGATTAGCATGTTATCCTTTCAAGCTCAGGGTGACCTGGTTCTCCAGAGGCAAAATTAAACAGGTCTTACCAACAGCATATTCAGGCAATTCTTTATTCCAGCCCCTTGGCACAGTTCTTCTAGCTTAAATACTTTATACATTTACATATCTTCACACTGAGCCTCCCCACACAGATTCCTGGGCTCAGCATTAACCTCAATACTTTGGGGACTTCTAACCCCAGGCTTTGTAGCCTGCTTCTCAGTACTGGGACACACAGCCCTACTTCTTCTTTGGACACCCAGTTCTTCCTTCCTTGGACACCCAGTCCTTTCTTTCTTTAGACTCACAGTCCTTCCTTTAAACACACAGTTCCTCTAAGTACTGAGGCTACACAGTCCAACACTAATGCTTTAGGGACTTCTTACCCCAGCCTGTTTTTCTTCCTTGAGTACACAGTCCACCACAAGTCCATAGGGTTTAGCCAGTTCTTTCCAGGGGGGATTCTCTTTCTTCAACTACCAGCTCTCTTCCTTTTCTTTCACATCTCAGGTGGGGTATAAAGTGGTTAATTAGCTACATAGGACCCAGCCCATAACCTCCTACACCTGTAGACCTCCCAGGGCTCTCCCCGGTCCTAGCGACCTCCACCTATTCTCCTAGCGCCCTCTAGTGGCCTACCCCAGACATCCTGGACATTTGTAGGGGAACACCACCATCTAGTGGCCTGCCCTGGCTAGGACAGCCTCTTATTTATCACAGTACGCAGCGCTGTACACTTGAACATGAAAAGACAGTGCCTGCTCAACAGAGCTTACAATCTAATTAGGACAGACAAACAGGACAAACAAGAGATAAGGGAATATTAAATTGAGGATGATAACATAAGGGTTCTGAACAAGTGAATAAGGGTTAGGAGTTAAAAGCAGCATCAAAAAGGTGGGCTTTTAGCTTAGATTTGAAGACGGCCAGAGATGGAGCTTGACGTATCGGTTCAGGAAGTCTATTCCAGGCATAAGGTGCAGCAAGATAAAAGGAACGGAGTCTGGAGTTAGCAGTGGAGGAGAAGGGTGCAGATAAGAGAAATTTACCCAGTGAACGGAGTTCCCGGGGAGGAATGTAGGGAAAGATGAGAGTGGAGAGGTACTGAGGAGCTGCAGAGTGAATGCACTTATAGGTCAATAAGAGGAGTTTGAACTGTATGCGGAAACGGATAGGAAGCCAGTGAAGTGACTTGAGGAGAGGGCTAATATGAGCATAACGACACTGGCAGCAACCCTTTGTCCATTTGAAACATTCCTCAGGTAGCATACAATATTCTTAGCTCCTCATCCTCCTCAGTTTCTTCCTGAGTAATAGGATTCTTCTTGGGGTCTGAGATGTAAGCGTAGAACCTCCCAATGGCTGGTTCCTTCTGTTGGACAGTGATCAGATCAAATGAGGGTTCATCAGCAAACCATCAGACTGTCTACCAGAACTTTGGCTCACTGACGTGTGATAACAGCATCAGGGATGGATACAAGCTGTTCACGTGTCCACAGTTCCCCTGATAAAGCACCTTCTTTTAGCCAGCCAGGTGAGGCTCACACCCTAGGTCATTCTCTCTTCTGTTGTGGTGATCTACTCTAGTGTGCTCTTTTACCTTTTTCTAATAAACAACCATGTCATTCCATATCATCAAGCTGATCAATCCATAGACTGGTGGGTTGTGTCCATCTACCAGCAGGTGGAGATAGAGAGCAAACTTTTGCCTCCCTATATGTGGTCATGTGCTGCCGGAAACTCCTCAGTATGTTCTCTATCTCAGCAGGTGGTGGTCACACACAGCAGCAGCTCTGGCTAGGCCTCCAAGCCTAATTCTTAGGTCTTGTTGAGTGCCTGGGGTTGAGGGCTCTTTTGAGCAAGTGCAAACCTGGTGGTGCCAGGTCCCTCCTTTTCTCCCCCCTCCCGCTGGCTCCGTAAAAAAAAAAAAAAAAAAAAAAAAATTTTGAACGTCCTTAAAGGCGTTTATTTCGACGTTTATTTAAACGTTTATTGCAGCTACTCACTGGGACACCAGGTCGTTACAGCTCGGAGCGGCAAGCAGGTAATTTTTACCTTTTTATAGCGGGCAGGGGGTTCCCCGATTCTTCTCCTCGTGGCATATGGCGTCGGAGGGCGAGGGCGCAAAGAGTCGCTCCCCGGATCGCTTGAGCGCTTCTAGAGGGGATGCGGGGGTCTTAAAGCCTGATTCGCCCTTGTTGGGTGACAGTTTCGTGACCGATGAATGTCCCGGTCCTTCCTCCGGCGTGGCGGTTTTTCCCGCCATAAACGCCCATCCCCCGCTCCTCGCCTCCGCCATCTTGGCCGGCCACGCGGCTCGGACGGCTTCTTCTTGGGCCGCCCTTGAGGTTGGAGACATTAATGCCATGAACGCCCTTAATTTGGGCGACGGCACAAAAGTGGCTAAAGTTAAGCGCTGTTCTTCCCGCGCGGCTCCTTCGCGGAGTGTCGCGCCGGACGCCATTTTGGATGCGCAGCATGTCTCTCCCCCGCTCTTGCGAGCGCCGGTTGAGGGTGCGTTTAGGGCTGTAGCCCAGGCTGCGGAAGTGCACAGTCTGGGGGGTTTCTCCCCCGAGTTTGTTTTGCTGCTGCATCAGGCCTTCCTTATGCAAAACGCAGCCCCTGCTCCCTCGTCTGGTAAAGAGGTTGAGGTTCCCAGAGGTAAACGCCCTCGGGTTGATTCCCAGGCCTTGGAGGACTTTGTCTCCTCCGATGTAGATGAGGGCAGCGTATCTGAGTTCTCCCAACGGTCCTTTGCGGATTCCTTGGAGGAGACGGATCCCCGCTCGGATGGAGCGGATGACCCCTCTGCAGCGCGGCTTTTTAGCTCAGAGGATTTGCCCAACCTGTTGATACAGGCCAATGACACTTTGAAGATTTCCTCTCCGGAGGACGTCTCTCCCTCAGCCCCTGTTGGCTCTGCCATTATGCTGGGGACGAAGCGCCCGCCTAGAACCTTCCACGTGCATGATGCCATGCACACCTTAATTTCGGCTCAATGGGATGTCCCTGAAGCGAGCCTTAAAGTGGCTAGGGCTATGTCCCGCCTCTATCCTTTGACTGAAAGTGAACGTGAGGCCTATCTGTGGCCTACCGTGGATTCTTTAATCACTGCGGTGACTAAGAAAACGGCGTTGCCGGTGGAAGGTGGCACGGCCCTAAAAGGACGCCCAAGACAGAAGATTGGAGGCGGCCTTAAGGTCATCCTTTCAGGCGGCTGCTTTAAGTTTGCAGGCCTCAGTTTGCGGCTCCTATGTGGCCAGGGCGTGCCTGACTATGGTGCAGCGGGGTTCCCCCTCGGATCATTCCTTGAGGGCTGATTGGCCAGCCCTGGAATCGGGCTTAGCCTATTTGGTAGACTTGCTGTATGATGTCTTGAGGGCCTCAGCTAAAGGCATGGCTCAGACAATCTCTGCGCGGCGGTGGCTTTGGCTGAAACATTGGTCTGCTGACCACGCCTCTAAATCCCGCCTGGCTAGATTGCCTTTTAAAGGCAAGCTGCTCTTTGGGGTCGAGCTGGACAAAATCGTGACCGATCTCGGCACGTCTAAGGGCAAGAAGTTACCAGAGGTCAGGGCTCGGGCTAGTACTCGTCCCGGTACCTCCAGAGGACGGTTTCAGGAAGCCCGTCGGTACCGCCCGAGCAGGTCGGGTTCCTCTGCCCCCTCTTCCTTTAAGAGGAATTTCTCCCCCAAGCAGCATTCCTTTCGCAGAGACCGCCTGGTCCTCCCCCAGGGTCTCGTGCCCAATGACGGGGCCTTGGTCCACGCCCCAGTGCAGATTGGAGGACGGCTGTCCTCGTTTCTGGGCGAGTGGACCACAATAACTTCAGACGCTTGGGTGCTGGAAGTCATCAGAGACGGCTACAAGCTAGAGTTCTGCCGACCCTTAAGAGACGGGTTTGTACTCTCTCCCTGCAAGTCTCCGGTCAAAGCTGTGGCAGTGCAGCAAACTTTGGACAATCTGATCCGCCTGGGTGCGGTCGTTCCGGTGCCAGAAAGTCAGCTTGGCAAGGGGCGTTACTCCATTTACTTTGTGGTACCAAAGAAAGGAGGTTCTGTCCGGCCTATCCTCGACCTCAAAGGGGTCAATCGGGCCTTGAAAGTGCGGCACTTTCGCATGGAGACTCTCCGCTCTGTTATAGCGGCAGTGAAGGCAGGGGAGTACCTGGCATCCTTGGACCTCAAGGAAGCGTACTTGCATATTCCCATCTGGCCTCCTCATCAACGCTTTCTGCGTTTTGCAGTCCTGGGCCGACACTTCCAGTTCAGAGCCCTCCCGTTCGGGTTGGCTACTGCTCCGCGGACCTTTTCCAAAGTAATGGTGGTCATCGCGGCCTTCCTGCGAAAGGAAGGAGTACAAGTCCATCCTTATCTGGACGACTGGTTGATCCGAGCCCCCTCTTATGCAGAGTGCGGCAAAGCTGTGGACCGGGTAGTTGCTCTTTTGAGCTCCCTGGGATGGATCATCAACTGGGAGAAAAGCCAGCTGCGCCCGACTCAGTCCCTGGAGTATCTGGGAGTTCGATTCGACACCCAAGTGGGCAGAGTGTTCCTGCCAGACAATCGGATTGTCAAGCTTCAGGCTCAGGTGGACCAGTTCCTAGTAGCCTCTCCTCTTCGGGCTTGGGACTATGTGCAGCTGTTGGGCTCTATGACGGCCATGATGGAAGTAGTGCCCTGGGCCAGGGCTCATATGAGACCACTACAACAATCTCTGCTGCAGCGCTGGACTCCGATGTCGGAGGATTATGCTGTGCGCCTTCCCTTGGACCCAGCAGTGCGCAAGGCGCTGAGCTGGTGGATGCAGACAGACAAGTTGCGGGAATGCCTCTGGTGACCCCGGAGTGGATTGTCGTCACGACGGACGCCTCTTTGTCGGGCTGGGGAGCCCACTGCTTGGGAAGGACAGCGCAGGGGCTCTGGTCTCCTGCAGAGGCAAAGTGGTCTATCAACCTCCTGGAACTCAGAGCCATTCGGTTGGCGCTTTTGGAGTTCATCCCGGTACTGGTGTTGAAGCCGGTACGGGTCCTGTCGGACAATGCCACGGCTGTGGCCTATGTCAACCGCCAGGGAGGTACCAAGAGCGCCCCTCTAGCCAAGGAGGCTATGAATCTATGCCAGTGGGCAGAAGCGAACCTGGAGCAGCTCTCAGCGGCCCACATTGCCGGAGTCATGAATGTCAAGGCGGACTTTCTCAGTCGCCATACCTTGGAGCCCGGAGAGTGGCAGCTATCTGCTCAGGCGTTCTTGGACATCACGAAGCGCTGGGGCCAGCCGAGCCTAGATCTGATGGCGTCATCGGCCAATTGCCAAGTGCCGCGTTTTTTCAGCAGAGGACGGGACCCTCGATCCCTGGGAGTAGATGCTCTTCTCCAACAGTGGCCGACTCAAGAGCTTCTCTATGTGTTCCCGCCCTGGCCCATGTTGGGCAGGGTGCTAGACCGGGTGGCAAAGCATCCCGGCAGGGTAATCCTGGTGGGTCCGGATTGGCCCAGACGTCCCTGGTATGCGGACTTGATCAGGCTCTCAGTCGACGATCCTCTGCGGCTGCCAGTGGAGCAGGGCCTGTTACATCAGGGTCCCGTGGTGATGGAGGATCCCTCCCCCTTTGGTCTTACGGCCTGGCTATTGAGCGGCAGCGTCTGAGAAAGAAGGGCTTCTCAGACAAGGTCATCGCCACTATGCTGAGAGCGAGGAAGCGCTCTACTTCTACTGCTTACGCCAGGGTTTGGCGTATATTTGCAGCGTGGTGTGAAGCAGGCTCACTTTCTCCCTTCACTGCTCCAATTTCTTCAGTGTTGGCGTTCCTGCAAGAAGGTCTGGACAAAGGCCTGTCGCTCAGTTCCCTGAAAGTTCAGGTAGCGGCTCTGGCTTGCTTCAGGGGCCGCCTGAAGGGTGCTTCCCTGGCTTCGCAGCCAGATGTGGTGCGCTTTCTCAAGGGAGTTAATCACCTGCGCCCTCCTCTGCACTCAGTGGTGCCTGCGTGGAATCTCAACCTGGTGCTAAGAGCATTGCAGAAGCCGCCTTTTGAACCCTTGTCGAGGGCATCTCTGAAAGACCTGACGTTGAAAGCAGTCTTTTTGGTGGCTATCACTTCAGCCAGAAGAGTTTCCGAGCTCCAGGCACTCTCATGTCGAGAGCCCTTTCTGCAGTTCACTGAGGCAGGAGTGACTATTCGCACAGTGCCTTCCTTCCTGCCCAAGATTGTTTCTCGCTTCCATGTGAATCAGCAGCTCTGTCTCCCTTCCTTTCGTAGGGAGGACTACCCAGAGGAGTACTCTGCTCTTAAATATCTGGATGTGAGACGAGTCATCATCAGATACTTGGAAGTGACCAATGAGTTCCGGAAATCGGATCATCTGTTTGTCCTGTTTGCAGGTCCTCGTAAGGGTCTGCAGGCTGCTAAGCCTACAGTGGCAAGATGGGTCAAGGAAGCCATTGCAGCGGCTTATGTGGCCGCGGGGAAGGTGCCGCCTATCCAGCTGAAGGCTCACTCCACTAGAGCTCAGGCGGCCTCGATGGCAGAGGCCGGGTCCGTCTCCTTGGAAGAGATATGCAAGGCGGCAACTTGGGCTTCGGCTCATACATTCTCCAAGCATTACCGCTTGACTGTGGCTGCACGGGCGGAGGCCCGGTTTGGAGCTTCAGTGTTGAGGTCAGGGATTTCAATGTCCCGCCCTGGGTGAGTACTGCTTCGGTACATCCCACCAGTCTATGGATTGATCAGCTTGATGATATGGAAGGTAAAATTATGTATCATACCTGATAATTTTCTTTCCATTAATCATAGCTGATCAATCCATAGCCCCTCCCAGATATCTGTACTGTATTTATTCTGGTTGCATTTCAGGTCTTCAGTTACTTCAGAAAGACTTCGTGTTCAAGTTTTTTCACTTGGATTCTTCAAGAGTTCAGACGAGTTTGTGTTACAGTGAGCTGCTGCATTCCTCTCCCCTCCGTTTTACGGGGCTGGATTGAGATTTAAATTCTGCCGGCACTCCCTCCCGCTTCGTGCGGCTGTAGGGCAGCTTTGTACCCCTCCTGCTTCGGTGGTGTTAGGGTCAGTCAGCTCCTCCCGCGGTTGCAGGATAAGCCAGATCCCCCCGCATCGGCGGGTGTGGTGTCCCTCCCCCGCTCCGCGGGGATGAGCTGGACGGATTCCCCTCCCCCACTTGTGTGGGGATGAGCTGGGTTAATTCCCCTCCCCCGTTTCGGCGGTGGTGAGCTGGGCAGAGTGTCCCTTCGTGGGTGTAATTCTCTAAGTGCTGAGTCCTGCGGATGGAGCTTTGATATCGACATACTGAGGAGTTTCCGGCAGCACATGACCACATATAGGGAGGCAAAAGTTTGCTCTCTATCTCCACCTGCTGGTAGATGGACACAACCCACCAGTCTATGGATTGATCAGCTATGATTAATGGAAAGAAAATTATCAGGTATGATACATAATTTTACCTTATCCAAGACCAGGATGAGATCCTCATTCACGATGAGTTTTTGAGTTGAGCATGCCATTAGTTTTCCAGGTGATCAAGTGAGACACAAACACATGACAGACATAGTTGGAATGGGTGCAGATGATGGTGTTTTTGACTCCTTTAATAATAGCAGACTGTACGGCAGCAATCTTGGCATACTGGTTTGTTTTATGTCCCAGCCAGAATTTAAATTGTTCTTGAGGGTCCACAATGTCCCAAACCACACCAACTCCAGCCACCACTTCCTTGTCACTGTCTCTATGAAAGGCACATCCACCTACATATACCTGAGGGGCTTGTCCACTGTGTTCCTCACTATATAGCAAATGATTCAGAGACACATCTACTGCAGCCTGAGATGGTGCAACAGGAGGAATCCCCTCTAGATCATGTAGCTCGGCCAGGCGCTGTGCTACAGTGCTCTTGTGTCTCTGAGCAAACTTCCTGCTTACTGTGCTACTGCGGCTAAGAAAGCAAATAGAATATTAGGTATTATTAGGAATGGAATGCAAAACAAAAATGAGAACGTTATAATGTCCTTGTATCGCTCCATGGTGCGACCGCACCTCAAATATTGTGTTCAATTCTGGTCGCCACATCTAAAAAAAGATATAGTGGAATTAGAAAAAGGAGCCAAGAAAGGTGACAAAAATGATAAAGGGGATGGGACGACATCCCTATGAGGAAAGGCTAAAGCGGCTAGGGCTCTTCAGCTTGGAGAAAAGACGGCTGAGGGGAGATATGATAGAGGTCTATAAAATAATGAGTGGAGTTGAACAGGTAGACGTGAAATGTCTCTTTACGCTTTCCAAAAATACTAGATTAGGGAGCATGCGATGAAGCTATCAAGTAGTAAATTTAAAATGAATTGGAGAAAATCTTTCTTCACTCAACGTGTAATTAAACTCTGGAATTTGTTGCCAGAGAATATGGTAAAGGTGGTTAGCTTATCAGAGTTTTAAAAAGATTTGGACGGCTTCCTAAAGGAAAAGTCCTTAGACCATTATTAAATTGGACTTGAGAAAAATCCACTATTTCTGGGGATAAGCAGTATAAAATGTTTTGAACTTTTTTGGGATCTTGCCAGGTATTTGTGACCTGGATTGGCCACTGTTGGAAACAGGATGCTGGGCTTGATGGACCTTTGGTCTTTCCCAGTATGGAAAACTTATGTACTTATGTACTTCACTCTCATGGGCCACCCTTGCAGTGCTAAAGTCCAAGATATAATTTGACTATTGGTATCATGGCCAGCTTTAAGGCGATTACCGAAGTTCAAGACATGATGACTAGTCTTCACAATCAACTCTTTGCCTTGGACATAACTGCATATATGTTGTAGGGTCCATATGGCAATCAATAGTCCCTTCTCACAGTCACTATATTTTGCTTACCCGTAAGAAAGACTGTAGTTCGGAGACATTAGTAGGTGTCTTCAATTGCTGTAATGCCTGAATTATTTTCTTCTGGGGATAGAGCCCCTCAGCCAATACATCATACCCTAGATAATTAAGCAGACTGCAACATCATTGTCCATTTACCAGGGATAATTTAGCACCTGCATCCTTTAGTTGTTGGAAGATGTGCACAATCTCTATGAGATGTTCCAATAGAGTTTCACTTGTTTTCAAGATGTCATCTACATACACTAAAGAGCCTCTAGCCTCAGCATCTTGAACGTGCCTTGTGTAGGAAAATGTTAAATTCTGCTGGGGAATTGAGATTTCAAAAAAGCATTCTGTTCTAGGTATATTGGTTATCTCCGAAAGTAAATGTTAACTTGTATTGATCATGAGGTCATACAGGGATGGTCCAAACTCCTGAGGCTAAGTCTAGCTAGTGAAGTATTTGTAACCTCTTATGGTGGCAAGATTCTGGTCTAATAGGGCCATTGGCCACTTAGACAGTGGAATCTGCTTGTTCAGCTGACAGTAGTCCATCATGAGCCTCCAAGTGTTATTCTTCTTTCAAAAGGGCCACATGGGTGAATTATAGGTGCTGTTGCACTGTTGGATGATGTCTCTGTATTCCAAGGTGTTTATAATCTCCTGCACAGACTCTTAGGATGCCAAAGGAATTTTATATTGGTGTACAAAAACAGGTTTACTGTTAGGCTCTGTTGGAACAAGCATGACATGGAGGTCGGTTAGACCACAATCATATGAGTCCACTGCAAAAAGGTACTTGTAGATCAGATTCCTAAGCTGTTGTCTTTCTTCATCAGTGATACAGGCATCAGCCTGGGTGACCTGTTCTTCCACCATCATCTTGAACCCTGGAAAAGGGTAATTGCTGCAAATTTTCAACAACTCCTCTACCCTGTCATGTGCAAAAACTGTCTGCACAATGTGCTCTGCTTGAGTATTTGGGTGGGGTGACTCACAAGATACCCCACCACCCTCAAAACCACATGTGAGGAGTAGATGGTCCTCTTCTAATTTTATTGAGGTTGACTCCTTATCATGTGGCCAAACAATAAATCCACAAGACCTTTTGGACCAGTGTAAGCACTCTCAGGTATCTCCCCCCTGGGCAACAAGCCCGTGTTCTAGGAGCAGGACCAATAATGGGCAAACTAACTTCAACTCCAGTAAAGGAGTCCCCTACTAGGAAGCCTACGATCGCTCCCTTATGGATGGTGACTGCTTTGGGGAGACAATTCATAACCAGAATATAAATAGGGGTCTCAATTATTTTCAAGCAAGGCACAGCACAAGTGATTAACCCTAATTCTCAAAACTGAATATTTGGGTTGAAGAAAGCCACCTCATCAAGGGCTTGATGACCTTGGCAAATATGGAGTTTTAAAGGAAAGTCCTGAACCCCTCCTGTCTGAGCTGAAACAAGTAGTTGGGCAACTCCCCTTCTTTATATCTTATCCTATGAACTGCCTGGCAAGCCTCAAAGGGATGTCTACATGGCCCATAATGTTTTACCAGGACCTGTTTGAATGCCAACAGATTTGTCCGCTTGTAAGCTGACATGGTAGCTATGACATTGTGGCCTGCAAATGTCCAAGGAATAAGGACATTGATATTTCCATCCCTTTCTAGTCCTAAGGCATCTAGAACTGTGTGAATCTGGTCCAGGTGGTCTTTTATGGATATTGTCCCTCCCCTGGTGAAGAGTGTTACCATCTTCCTAAGTTCCATTATTCTTTTGTCCAGGTCTACAGGCTTAGCTTCCAGAGAAGATGTTTTAGACCCACAAGTATTGGAGGGACCCTCCTGCACTAGAGTCTGAGTATGGACCTGTGATCTTCAATGGTTTCTGATGTTCTCCAGCACTTGTCTAGGAGTACTGACTACAGAATAAGATCTGGGGTGTCCCCTTGATAACTCTTCCTCGCTTTTCTCACCATCAGAGTCATCCCCCGATTCTAAGGCAGGACAATCCTCTGGGGTCAAGGGACTGCTTTTTAGATTATCAACCTCATCTGGGTGGTGTGAGCCATATCAACACGATCACATCTTCTGCAATGGTCTTAAGATCCCAATCTGCCCGTTCGGCACATCCTCTCAACTCCTCGGTGTCTGCCTGGATTTTGGCCTTCTGATCCAGAGTGACCAAACAATGGTTACTCACACTCTTAATTTGTTTTTGGAAATGGCCCAAGCATCCCATCACAACATCATCAGCTGGATTCACTTGATGACACACACCAACATCCTTTTCCCCTTTTACTCTTTCAAGTTCCATCCATAGCAAATCTAGTTCCATTGACGCAGAAGTCAGAGCACTCTCCTTAGCACATTTCTCTATCCACAGTTCATCCTTATCTTTCTGTAAAGAAAGGTTTTATTCCCATAATGCCTTACACATTGGTGACATTTCCTCATTCCTTTGGATAACCTGACCTTGCTCCAGAGAGGACACTCTGTTTTGACTGCCAAACAAACAAGGCTTCTTCCTCTCTTCACAGCCTTCAGGGTCTTGTTGTATACCCTGGAAAGATCTGCACTGAACCTCAAGGGATGCTTTGTCTTTTAGCAGGCTCACATTTTCTTGTTCAAACATTCTATCTTTCAAAGCACACAGTCATAATCCTTCTCCAGAATGATGTGCTTGTTCTGAAGGGAATTAAGCTTCATCTCAAAAGTTAATTCGCTCTTTAACAATACCTTTTTATCTTTCTCATATTTTGTATGTTCATCCTTCACAGCATCAAGCATCTTCTGGAGCTGTGTCTGCTGTGTCTCCAAAGTAGCCTTAGCTTTTATCAACTCGACATTTTCATATCACACTGTTTTATAGTCCTGCTGAAGAGAATCGAGCCATGATTCCGGGACCGACCTGTCTATGACAAAGGAAATATTTTCATCCACTCGGAGGAGGGAAAGGTGAGTAGCGGAGTGCCTTAGGGATCAGTGCTGGGGCCGATTCTGTTCAATATATTTGTGAGTGACATTGCTGAAGGGTTAGAAGGTAAAGTTTGCCTATTTGCGGATGATATTAAGATTTGCAACAGAGTGGACGCCCGGGAGGGAGTGGAAAGCATGAAAAGGGATCTGAGGAAGCTAGAAGAATGGTCTGAGGTTTGGCAATTCAAATTCAATGCGAAGAAATGCAAAGTGATGCATTTAGGGAGTAGAAACCCACGAGAGACGTATGTGTTAGGCAGGGAGAGTCTGATAGGTACTGAGGGGGAGAGGGATCTTGGGGTGATAGTATCCGAGGATCTGAAGGCGACGAAACAGTGTGACAAGGCGGTGGCCGTAGCGAGAAGGTTGCTAGGCTGTATAGAGAGAGGTGTGATCAGCAGAAGAAAGGAAGTGTTGATGCCCCTGTACAAGTCGTAGGTGAGGCCCCACCTGGAGTATTGTGTTCAGTTTTGGAGGCCGTACCTTCCAAAGGATGTTAAAAAAATAGAAGCGGTGCAAAGAAAAGTAAAATGAATCAGAGAAAATATTTCTTCACTCAATGTGTAATTAAACTCTGGAATTCTTTGCCAGAGAATGTGGTTAAAGCAGTTAGCTTAGCAGGGTTTTAAAAAGGTTTGGCTAGCTTCCTAAAAGAAAAGTCCATAAGTCATTATTAAAATGGACTTGAGAAAATCCCTTCTTATTTTGGGATATGCAACATAAAATGTATTGTACTGTTTTGGGATCTTGCCAGGTTCTTATGACCTGGATTGGCCACTGTTGGAAACAGGATACTGGGCTTGATGGACCTTCAGACTATCCCAGTATGGCAACACTTATGTATATATATATGTAGGCTGTTTCTGTGTTTAAAAGCAGCTCTCTACTTAGACAGCTTATTAGACATGTTTTGAACACTTAACAAAAGTGAAACCTACCCACGGACAAATGTCCGGGAAGAATGCCAATATTATGGCAATATGTACCCGGCTAACTATAAACAAAGATAGTAAACTTCTGGGAAGCAGTCCAAAGCCTCTAATAGCTTGGCTAATGCTATTTAAATGAAAACTAAAAAGTGAACTGGAACTCTTGGGCCGTCTAACATAATATTGAGGTGCAAAGCAGTTCCCCCTTCCAGGGATCTAGATATCAATCTGCTTATCTAATGGTGGAACCTCCAAATCTGTGGGAACAAAACAGATAACACTCTTTTTCGGGTGTATTTGTGTACCTGACATTAGTATAAATTATGACAGAAATGGGTCCCAAACAAAGCTAACATTAGTAAGTACACCCCAAGTTTATAAAAATAGGGTCTTATTTTATTTATAGTAGCAGCAAATGACATAAAGTAAAAAGGAATAAAGACAAAGACAATTCTATTCCAGAAATAGCTTGGAGTAAAGGTATATAAATCCCTAGCTAGATTCTAAAGTATAAAGAGTCACTCTAACCCCAGAGCACTGTCACAAAGATACATAATACATTTACAACCTGATGTAGTCCTTTAGATGTCAGTATGTTCCTCCAATGTCCATCTGGTCCAAAGCAGATCTTAGCCCTCAAATGTGATATTGACACACAGCCCTGTAGCTTTGATAAGAGATGCCTTTTATGAAGAAAATCAGGAGCCTTATCTTTATTGATTATGTATGTTCTATCCTTGAAGAACATAAACAAGTAGTTCCAAGTGTCCTGCATTGACATTAATTCTGATAACAGCTTGCTGCATTGACGTTAATTCTGATAACAACCTTCACCAATGCTGATAAAATTATCTTTTATCAGAAGCTTCTGTACAGTAAACAAGAGTTGTTATTCTTCTGTTAGACTTGTTGTCTCCAGAATGTCTTAGCGTCTTTATAGAGGAAATGTCTGAATTTGCACATTACAATTAGGTTCTTAATGCTGGATAGTGCCATATTTGTAGGACCATGTATGTTATGTAGATCCATATAGTCACATAGATGGCTAGACATAGTGCTCCTTATAGTGCTTCAGTAGTGCTTGCATTGCTCCTACATTATCTGCATTGTTTTGGGATCCGCTTGGATTTCTGTGCAGAAATCTAGGCATGATATATAGAATCCAGGGAAATGTGGCCATATTAGATACCTGTCTATAACTGCCAATGTGTTCTTGTCTTCCACTTCTTGCTTCAGTACTGGACAAACAACTCTTTTTCTTAAATGGGAGGATAAGCTTCTGTTTGTAAAGAAGTATTCACTATTTGTGCCAGCCTGCCACTACTTTGTCCATCATTCCGTGCAATATAGTCAATGAGCAAGGATCTAAAACAGATCCACCTGATTTCTGTCCTTTTATCACCTGTAATTTGAAATTTTATGAAATGATTTCTATATATTCAGACCCATTTTTTAACTGGCTCTTACTTAATGACCTGGACTTTCAAGCTCCTTGGAATAGAGTTTCATATATCTATAAAATTAGCTATACAGGGTTCTGTTCTTGGTCCCCTCCTCTTTTCTATCTACACTTCTTCCCTTGGTTCATTAATCTCATCCCATGGCTTTTCCTACCATCTCTATGCTGATGACTCCCAAATCTACCTTTCTACCCCTGATATCTCACCTTGCATCCAAACCAAAGTTTCAGCGTGCTTGTCTGACATTGCTGTCTGGATGTCTCAACGCCACCTGAAATTAAATATGACCAAAACAGAGCTTCTCATTTTCCCCCCCAAACCCACCTCCCCGCTCCCCCCGTTTTCTATTTCTGTTGATGGCTCTCTCATTCTCCCTGTCTCCTCAGCTCGAAACCTTGGGGTCATCTTTGACTCTTCTCTCTCCTTCTCTGCTCATATCCAGCAGATTGCCAAGACCTGTCGTTTCTTTCTTTACAACATCCGTAAAATCCGCCCCTTTCTTTCCGAGCACTCTACCAAAACCCTCATCCACACCCTTGTCACCTCTCGTTTAGACTACTGCAATCTGCTTTTTGCTGGCCTCCCACTTAGTCACCTCTCCCCTCTCCAGTCGGTTCAAAACTCTGCTGCCCGTCTCATCTTCCGCCAGGGTCGCTTTACTCATACTACCCCTCTCCTCAAGACCCTTCACTGGCTCCCTATCCGTTTTCGCATCCTGTTCAAACTTCTTCTACTAACCTATAAATGTACTCACTCTGCTGCTCCCCAGTATCTCTCCACACTCGTCCTTCCCTACACCCCTTCCCTTGCACTCCGCTCCATGGATAAATCCTTCTTATCTGTTCCCTTCTCCACTACTGCCAACTCCAGACTTCGCGCCTTCTGTCTCGCTGCACCCTACGCCTGGAATAAACTTTCTGAGCCCCTACGTCTTGCCCCATCCTTGGCCACCTTTAAATCTAGACTGAAAGCCCACCTCTTTAACATTGCTTTTGACTCGTAACCACTTGTAACCACTCGCCTCCACCTACCCTCCTCTCTTCCTTCCCGTCCACATTAATTGATTTGATTTGCTTACTTTATTTATTTTTTGTCTATTAGATTGTAAGCTCTTTGAGCAGGGACTGTCTTTCTTCTATGTTTGTGCAGCGCTGCGTATGCCTTGTAGCGCTATAGAAATGCTAAATAGTAGTAGTAGTAGTAATACATAACTCAGTAAAAGCATCAGCAGAAGTCCTTTATCTGCCAGCTTCAAAGCAAGCATGACAGTGAGTTTATTCATGACCCAAAACAATTGCTGAGAATTTAGAGCTGAGTGAATTTGAGCAGACACAAAAAACGTTCCTTGTTGCAAACTGTACTATTATATGGTACTAGTTTAGCACCAAGATCACAACTATGATGTTGCTGGCACTCTATTTGCCTAAAGTCTTGCTTGTGTTCCTGAAACTGAAGTGGAAAACAAGGGAGGGGTGTATTTGAACTCCCCATGCATCTTTCTCTCTCTTACCAGAGCTACTATATCTAAAACATCCTGCATAGAACCACTGCACTTTTCTACCATCTTGAGGGGGTTAAACTGATCCCGTTAGGACATATCAAGGTGTAGTTGCCTACGATTGATATAAGGAACTCTTCTTAACTGGGTTAGTCTGCTGGGCTATAGTTTTCTGAATCTGCAACTGACTGTTAACCAAGTGATGATCAGACAATAACAGGATAACAATTGATTTGGGAGACCCCACCCTCCCCTCTTACACCTAGAAAAAAGTCCAAAGTGTGTCCTGCCAAATGATAGGTCCAGATGGCATTTGGTTATAAGCAAATCCTATCATTGCCTCTACAAATGATTCTGCTTCAGTGTTAGATATCTCCTCCACATGGAAATTGACATTACCAATTATCATTGAGATGGCCTAAACTAAAATCTGATGTTACCAAAAACTCACCTAGTGCTAGTGAGTCAAAGGCCTGAGGCACTGGCAGCCAATAAAACAAAAGACTAAAAATGGAGATTGTACCACTAAACCCTATGTCAAACCAAATTACTACAGTAACATGACCGAGGCTTGCTTCATAAATTGGTAAACCTCCCTCCAGCAGTCTTTAGCATTTACTCTTGACTGATATTCGAACAAATACTCTGAGGGGCAAAGCTTATTCAGAACTAATGAATCTGCATCAGACAGCCATGATTTGGAAATATAGAACATATATCAGTCTTCAGTAATCATGTCAGCAATGATGGATGATTTGTTAAGAACAGGATGCATATAAGATTTAGATAGCCAAATCAAAGATATTAACTACATATGGGTAATAGTTTTTCTTGCTGTGTCTCATTTAGGACCTTAACAACTCATATCTTTTCATTGCTATATTTACCACTCCTAAAATAACAGAAATTTGCCCCTCTCCATCCCCATAATCTGTTGTCCCATCTAAATTCTGAAGATGCATAGTTTAGTTTGATATGTCTTCTTACACAGCTAATATAACAAAGTGGTTCACAATTTCCATAGTGGAGACTATGGAACAAAAATATAGATGATTTACAACTTCCATAATGAAAAATATAGACATGACTACCAGAAATAGAACAAAGCAAATCATACTAGACAGAATATGAGTATTCTATACACTGTAATTCTCAGATTGAACTAATATATCGGTTCCACAAGTAGATTGTCCCAGCACCAAAGTACATCACTAATATTAACGATACAAATTCCTTTAAAAAGTTTAAATGTCCCATATTGGGCTATAGATACAGTCATCCCCAACTTAAGCAACTTTTCACTCCAATAACTTGCTTCAATGGGGAAATTCAATGTCAATGAAGAAATCTTCTTAAAGTATCAAAGAACAAACCTTAAAAGGCTGTTGAGAGCTCCTATTCTGAAACAGGTTTGCTAACAGGCTGTGTCTTTTCAGACAGATTGATGCAGTCCTGGTTTTACCCAAATGTAGGCAGGAACTTGTAGTTTCCTCAACAACAAAAAAAACTACTACAAGTCCATGCATGCTATGGACTTGAACCAGGACCAAATAAGCCAGCCTGAAAATCAGCTGGACAGGTTGAAGAGGGTGTAGCAGGGGTTACAGTGGAGCACTGATTAAATTCTGCAGCATCTTATTGTTTTCTGGCTGGTTAAATAGTGCTTAAGTGACTAACAATGGATATTCAGCAGGAGATAACCTATTGCCTTCCACTGAATATCACAGTTAGGGGGAGAATCTATATATGGCACCTAAAAAATCTGCATGGAAAACATTTCCACCTAAGTGTATTCTATAAGCAGTACCTAGATTTAGGCACCGTATATAGAATATGCTTAGTTGATATCTCAGCGCCTAAAACTATGTGTGTCCATTTACACCAACGAAAACATGGTATAAATTCCGTTGCATAAATTTAGGTGCATTGAGCCATATTCTATAACCACATATGTAAATTTTAGAATGTCCATGAAATTTCCACGCCCATAACCTTGTCCCTTTTTGCCTGCACGCATTAAAATTTAGGCGCTCTGCATTAGAGGATACATTTAGGGATTTGTGCACTTAAATTCTAATTATTGTCAATTAGTACTCATTATTGCTTGTTAAGTGCTGTTAACAATACTGATTGGCTTGTTAAGTCAATTAAATTATGCATGCTGTTATAGAATCCACTTGGATTTCAGCGCAGAACGCTAGGCTTGTTACATAGAATCTGAGGGTTAGCTGTTAGCTGCTAATTAGATATATCATGTGACATAGCTGGTTAGGTGTGGATATTCAGTGCCAAACCGGCTATGTTGAGCAGTCAAAATAGGCCGTTTAAATAGCAGGCATATCTTCAACTGCTAAAAAGTTAACTAGTTAGCACTGAATATCAGCACAGCCGGTTAACTTTTTAGCAGCCAAAATAAACCTGGATTTTCAGTGCCAGTTGCTGGAAATGGCCCAGCATTGAATATACGGGGTCAGCGCCGATCACGACACTTATGTTGGCTGCCTTCAGTGGGCTGAATATCGGCACCAGTGTCTTCTTTTTTTAAGCAGGTTCAAAGGTGTAAACTCACTGCAATCCTTATTCTAACTGCTTTTTTATAGTCCTATTTCCTTTATAGATTTGAATTAATTTGGTAAGAATCTGAGTTTAGGGACTGCTAACATCAAGATGTATTGTTCCTTTCCTTTGTTTCAGTCAGTATTTACCTGCCAAGTCGATTAAATCTTGGTGCATATGGTCACAAAAAGGGCAATTCTTCAACTGAGCACCTCCATTTGGATGCCCTGAGAACATGTGGTTGGAGCTTATTCTATAATAGTGCCTGGGCATAATTGTGGACATCTAAATATGTTTGGGCTTTATGATACTTACAGTACTCTGTAAGTTATGGACATAAATAGGACCCTCACCCATGTCCTGCCCATCCTCCACCCCTTGCATTTACGTGCTATATAAGTTACAGAATAATGCTAAGGCTCCCAGCTGGCAGTTTTGTGGGTAAGTGTACATAGATGTTAGTATTATACACACTTATGCACACAAAGGGCACACAATTGCTGGTGCCTAGATTATAGAATTGCCCTTCATGTCATGTCTGCTTCATGTATCACAAATAACAATGTAAACATGTTTATGATTTTGTACTGTTTCGATACTGGAATTATACTGATTTCAATCAGGCCTGCAAGGAGGTAAATGTCCTGGCTCACAGTTAAGGCTGGATTCTATAATTAGTGTGCAAATTTACATGTGCAGAATTGCATGCTATTCTGAAATGTGTGCACAACTGAATTGGCTAACGAGCCAATTAACCCCAATAATAGGGGGCTAACAAATTATTGGCATTAATGGGCAACAATTTAGATTTGCAACTCATCTTGCTAAACACTATTCTATAAAGATCCATGTGCAAATCTTCTGATGTGCAACTCAAATGGGGACATGGCCATGAGAGGGGTATGGGCAGGTCAGGCCATTCATTAAAAATGCACAGTGTTACTGAATTCCCGAGATCCGTGCCTAATTTACATGCCAAGATTTACACCAGGTTTCGGTTGTTGTAAATCCTCGCACCTAGTGTTGAGCATGGATTCCGGTACTACATGCTCTTCTATAAAGGGCACTGATCCCAGAATGCCTGTTATAAAATATCGTTCAGCACCAATTTTTTCGACACCAAATTTTGAGCACCATTTACTGAATCCAGTCTTTAATGTATTGTTGACATATGTATCTATTATCAATTAATATGCAATCCTATGCTGTCATGGACTCAGATATCTCATCCTCTCCCCACCGATATTTAAACACTGTGGTTTAAATAGTTGTGTGCCATTTATAGAATAGTAACTTATATGTTGCTCTGAAGATAGGGATATTATCAGTGGAGTGCCGCACGAATCAGTCCTAGGGCCGGCTCTTTTTAACATCTTTGTGAGTGATATTGCGGAAGGGCTGTCTGGTAAAGTTTGTCTCTTTGCAGATGATACCAAACTCTGCAACAGGGTGGACACCCCGGAAGATGTGGATGACATGAGGAAGGACCTAGCGAAACTTGAGGAATGGTTCAATATTTGGCAACTGAGATTTAATGCTAAAAAATGCAGGGTTAGACACTTGGGTCACAAGAATCCAATGGAATGGTACAATATCAAGGGTGAAGTGCTTCTGTGTACAAAGGAAGAGAGGGACTTGGGGGTGATTGTGTCTAATGACCTTAAAGTTTCCAAACAGGTGGAATAAGCGATGGTCATAGCCAGAAGGATGCTTGGGTGCATAAGGAGAGGGATGACCAGGAGGAAGAAAGAGGCGATGGTGCCCATGTATAAGTCTCTGGTGAGGCCCCATTTAGAGTACTGTGTGCAATTCTGGAGATTGCACCTACGGAAGAATATAAACAGGATGGAGTCGGTTCAAAGTGTGGCTATAAATTTGGTAAGCGGTCTTGGACATAAAATGCATAGGGACAGGCTCAAGAACCTCAACATGTATACACTGGAAGAGAGGAGGGAGAGAGGAGATATGGTAGAGGTGTTTAACTGTCTCAGGGGCATTAATGTACAGGAAGTGAGCCTTTTTCAAATGAAGAAAAACTCTGGAATGAGTGGGCATACGATGAAGTGGCAGATGTAGCAGCAGACAACAACAGACCACAGAAGAACAGGGACCCTGCCACCTGTGCTGCCTACACTGTTCCTGCTGCCCAAAGTGCTCTCATGGTTCCATTGGAGTGATTTTGGTCCAACATAGAAAGTTGAAAAGAAAAAAAACAATTCTTTTCCTCCCCTACCTCTTTCTGCATACCTTGGGATCTTGTCCTCTCAGTCAAACTACTATATGGAACTGAGGGGAGCCGTAGGGCCTCAGTGCTGAAATTCTGGCAACCGTTCTAGAAAACTCTGGAAGAGGCTATCTGTTCATTACTAAGTTTAGTAACATTGCCCATGTGTGTGACTGTTGAACTGCTGTGTCAAGAGAACACTTACTATAGATAAGCACCTTTGCTGTACTCAGCATTTGGACAATTTAGCCACTTCTTACTACCAAGCAATACCAACCTGAATGAGTCTGAACCTTTAAATCCACCCAGGATTGGGTCAGTCGCTGTGAGTCATAGAACTCAATGGCATATTGCTGTCAAGAAAATCTGCACATGTTGCTGAAGCCTGTAAAGACAGACATGGTTCATATTACTACCACCTTTTAAATTCACTCTTCTTTATAAGTATAAAATAATTATGTTAAAACAATTATTATGCTATTTATTTTGAAATTACAGTCACAATTCGGTGTGTTAATTTTTATGCTCTTTATTTTGAAATTTCAGTCTCCATCATTTTAGAAAGAATAGCTTAATGTCTTATTACAATAAGGTAGAGATAGCTCTGTAGAATAATTACGTAGCAGAAGCAGAAATAGTCTAATTTGCTGTTGTGCTACTCCTATCCACTCCCTCACTATCCTGGCAGAGCAGTTAGGGTTTTTTTTTTTTGTCCAAAGTCTATTACTATTATAATTGGTGTCCGTTATTACTTGAACTGCCTCTTTGAGTGTCTGAATTTATATAGAAATACTGAATGAAATCAATTAACAAAGATGTACAACATAACATCAACATATTGAGAGTGCTGAAAGGATGAAGACGAGTCTGTATTTTCTTCCAGGTTTGTGTAAGACCACAGATTGAGGGTTATTTTTTTTTTCTTTTCGAAAAGCATTCCATGGAAAATTGCTGCTGTGATTCACTTCGTATTGAGCTGCTGATTATTACTTTGTGAGGTTGGCAGCTTGATGGGAATTCCTAGCTGCCAACAGCATCAACTTCCTTTGAATGCTGACAGATGTGGTAAGAGTGATTTCAGTTTGGAAATCACTGCACTGTTGCAGTTACCAGCAACCAAAGGAGGTCAACAGCTCCAAGCGAAAGACATCAATAAACAGAAGAATTCCATTTTTAAAAGCACTTTACTATTGAATCTGTGTGAAAACTTCTTTATATTACCAGAGTTATTAACAACTAAACAGCTACTACAGTATCAATTCATTATTCATATGAGGCAGTATGAACTTAATTTTATTGTTTTGCACAAATTTGTCAGCTTGGAATTATCTGTATATATAAAATTACATATATTCTTTACTTAAATCAACAGTACCAATTTTTGAGCCCTGTTTACTAAGGTGCGCTAGCGTTTTTATCACGCGCTAAAATTAGCATGCACTAAACACTAAAGTCGTCCATTTGTTTCTATGGGCATGCTAAAAATGCAAGTGCGCCCTTAGCACAGCTTAGTAAACAGGGCCCTTTGCTTTCAAAATTGTTTGAGACTAGTGCTTATTGAAACATATTTTGGCACATTGAGCACTCTTCTGACCTTCTGTATCTGCTTGAGTTTTATTTTGTTTCCATATTTTTGAATTATAATTTATTGAGTATATATATATTTTCATTCAGTAATTGAAAGGGAAAGGGAATGGGACTTGATATACTGCCTTTCTGTGGTTTTTACAACTACATTCAACATGTTTTACATAGTATATACAGATACTTATTTGTACCTGGGGCAAGGGAGGGTTAAATGACTCTCCCAGGATCAAAGTCTGCTGCACTAACCACTAGGCTACTTCTCCACTCAACAAGTCAGCCTGTTAAATTACTTTAAGCCGCAGGCCAACAGAACATTACGGGGTCTTTTCACAAAGCCATGTTAAAAAGTGGGTGGGTGAAATTGCCACTCACCAGGCCACTTTTTACTGTGGCAGGAAAAAGGCCTTTAAAAAAAAAAAAATGGAGCATTAAATAGCTGTGTGCTAATATTAAAATTAGCGAACGACCATTTACCTCCTGAGCCCTTACTACCACCTATTTAGAAAGCGGTAAGGGCTCACACACTAACCTGGTAGTAATTGGGCAGCACATGGCAATGTGGCTGCACTGTTGATTACCGCTGGTACCATCCCCCGTGGTAGAAAATATTAAATTATCTTCTACCGCTGGAAACAGCATGCACCAAAATCAGAACTACCACTGGGAGCACTGTCACGGCTCTGCCGTGCCTCCTGCCCTGACTCACCTCTGTTGCTCTGGGATGGGGTCCCATGCTCTTCTCGGGCCTTGAGCATTCCTGATGCTCTGGGATGCCTTTTGGCCCAGTTTCCACCTTCTGTGCTGCGCTGGTGAGGGTTGGTCTTCATAGGTGTGCGCACAAACAGGAAGCCTTACTTTTAAAGGGAACACCTTTCTGTGACATAAGGGTGCCTGGGACGCTGCTACAGTGCTTTTGTAACAGGTCTCCAGGAGCTGTGCCTTGTCTTGCCTTGTTTTGTGTGTCTCCAAGTTCCTACCTTGCCTGCCATGTCTCCAAGTTCCAGCTTTGCCTCCTCTCCCAGTTCTACCCTTGTCTCCTCTCCCAGTTCTACCCTTGCCTGTCTTGTCCCCCAGTTCCAGCCTTGCTTTGTCTTCGAGTTCCAGCCTTGCTTTTTCTTCGAGTTCCAGCCTTGCCTTGTCTCCAAGTTCCTGCCTTGCCTACTCAAGACTAGTCTTGTTTCCAGCTCCTGCTCAGCCTTGTCTCCTGCTCTGTCTTGTCCCATTTGGTCTTGTCTCCAGTCCTTGCTTTTGGAATTACCAAAAGAAAAGTATAAAAACTATTCCACAAATCAGAAAAATACAAATTCTGGTTAATCCATCTAGTTAGTCTACATATATGGAGATCCAAAGCTTATTACTAGAAGAGGATATATCAAGAATTTAAAAGAAAAAAAGGAAATACCAGCAACTTAACAAGCTCAATTACTCCAGAGATTTTACCAAAGGAAGCAATAATAATTCTTTTGTCTTTTACTGTTCCTTTGTCCTCCAAAAAAAAGATTGTAACTGCGATGGCTCATAAAAAGCATATGAATTATTTTCTAACTGAAATTTTGCATCTAAAGGGCAGTATGTTTCTATTGTATTGAGTTAGTTTATTTTTAATGATGTTTACTGTATACTATGGGTTTGTCACTAAGTATGCCAGTGATCAAAGTTATCCAGCTAAGCTTATCTGGATAACATTAATTGGGTTTCAGCAGACTTAACTGAATAAGTCCCATTGCTGAATAGGACTGGTTAAAGTTATCCTGATAAACATATTAAGTCTGCTATTCTTCCCTCTTTTCCATGATATTCAGCCATGTTTGATTTAAATACCAGTCACTACGGATCTTTTATACACAGGTATTTGGTACCGGTATCTGGATACCAGCTTGTGCTGAATATCCAGGTATAACCTGGTTGCTGGCAGTTATCTGGGTATCTGCATTGTTCAGCTGGTACCTGGATAATTAACTGGATAAAGTTTAGACAGTCTTTTTGCTGTCATAACTTTATCTGGGTAGATATTCCATTAGTGGTCTGAATACTGTCGATAACTGGGTACCTAGAAATGCCACCCATGCTCTGACACTGGCCCACCCCAGCTAGGGTGCTCAGAAAGGATGTTCAGCAGGATTATGTTATTCATGCCACTGAAACTACTGGAGCTTCTCCTATGAGGAAAAGTGGCACTGAATACTGACCCATTTGTGTCCCTACTTATCCAGTTCAGTTTAACCAGACAGTACTGAATATAAACCATACGTCTGGAATGCTCGAAACACTGCTTTTATGTGGTCAGAATGGGTGAAAGGAAAAAGAGTTCAAAATCAAAGATTTATCCTTGAAACTCCTGAAATCACTCAAACAAATCTTTTGAATACTGTCTTTTGTAAACTTTCTTGGACATTCCATGGAGGGTTGGGGAGGTCATGTAAAAGATTCTGAAGCAAATTGATCACTTTTGTGTTTTGGGATAGGAATTGTACTTATGGTCCTGCATTTTTGTTTGTTGTGTACTTGATTAGCATCCTTATTTATATTTATACAGCCCTGAAGTTGTGAAGAGTGAACCCTATGGAGAGAAGGCTGATGTTTGGGCTGCAGGATGCATTCTTTATCAAATGGCAACGCTCAACCCACCTTTCTACAGCAGCAACATGCTCTCCTTAGCTACTAAAGTACGCAGGTTTGCATACATATAGACTAAATTCTATAAATAGCGCCAAAGAAATCAGTGCTGAAAAAAACGCTAACCACTATTCTCTAAATGGTGCTCAAAGTTAGGCAGCTTTTATAGAAAAGCGCTTAGCGCCAGGAAGTGCAACTACATTTAGGCACAAATTTCCCTTATTCTATAACAATGCACCTAAATTGCAGGAATGCCCGACCCACCCATGACCCTCTCATTGCCATGCCCCCTTTTTTTGATCCACTCGTAAAGTTTTGCATGTAGATTGTAATTAATGTCAATTAGCATTGATAATTGATTATTAGGGCCCAATTATCAATGCCAATTGGCTCATTATTCAATTTCAATTCATGCCAAAATTTGAACGCGTAATTTAAAGCACCATTTATAGAATTTGGAGGATAATACTATTTCATTCTCAGGTTTCACACTTGGTTTAAAATTAAAAAAGGTTTCATTTGACTAGTAACAAAACAAATTTAAGGCTTATGCAGCACATTACTTTACTCTCCCAAAAGAGCACTGACACCACATCTGCAATCAATACAACAAGGGTATAAAAATATGGGTTCACAGAAACGACTGTTCCAAGCAGGTAGATAAATAACTATCTCCTGAGAATTGTTCCTATTTGCGGCAGTGGTACATTGGAGATGCTTTTTAATTCTTCATGTCATGTAGCTCAGGGATTGTACAGTTTGATGCAAAATTTTCTGCTATTGAGAAATAATCCTATACCGGCTGATGTTCAATGTCGGGCTGTCCGGCATTGAATATCCTTTTTTTTTTGGGCTGGTTTAAAGTTAACCAGCCAAGTCAATATTCAACGCTGGCTGCTTAGGTTTATAGTGGCCAAAGATAAGCTTTCTATTTGAGTGGCCTGATTTGGCTGCCAAAGTTATCCGGTGATGCACTGAATATTAGTGGTTAGGCAGTTATAGTGTGCGATATAGCTGGCTAACTGCTCTGCGCTAACATTCAGCAGAGATAACTGGCTATCTCATGCTGAATATTAACGCTTTGTTGGTTAAGTGCTATTTAACCAGCCAGGATCCATTCCTGGCCGGTTAAATAGTGCTGAATATTGGCCAGATAATTCTTAAGTCATCTGTGGTCTGAAGAACTACTTATTTCTAGGGTTGCCAACTTAACTCTGTTTTCTAGGATAGGCTAAGCCTGGTCAGATTTTACTCCACTGCATCCAGTGCAATTTAAAATCCTGATATTCTTAACAAAGCCAATGGGGATATTGGAAGTATTCATGAATGCATGCAATAGGGCTAAAGCTAGGACAGGTTCAACCTACCCTGAAAAAAACAGTCAGTTGGCAATCTTATTTGTTCTCTGTTTATACAGTTGATCATTGAGATACTCTTTCACTTCCAAAAATGTTCCGATAAGTTAAGGTGTCCTTGTTTCTTCAGAGACAATCAGCCCTTCAAGTCCTCAGAAGTGAGTGATGTCATCCAACCAAGCCTGTCCTGCCAGCTCCAACACTTTATATAAGTAAAGATAATAGCTAATTATCATACGTGAAAGGCACTTATATATCATACATCTTTAATTGTGTGTCTTGAACACCTCAGTCAAACAGAGCTATGATGCATTAGTGAGTTCAAGCAACCATCCTCCTATCGTCACCGGTCTTCCTGAGTTTTTAAAAATGTTTTTGTAATTTGTTATATAAACTTCTCCTTAACCACTTTATATTGGTAATTGAATAAAGAAACTTTAGTCCTGAAACTTTAGTCAGTAATAATAGCTTTCACTTAGCTTGAATATATCCACTCCAGGGGGTTTACTCTGTCTGACATGACATTGTGTTTCGCCATTTGGCTGTGCCAAGAATTCCTCCCCTGAAAAAAATACTTGTCGATTTGGCTCAGTACATCTTCCAGGTTCACCAAGATTTCTTTCAGTTCCTCCACATCGTAACCCTTGAAAACTATTTCCTGTACAAGCAGCTCTCTTACACCTTCTATAAAGTCTGAAGCAAAGAATTCATTCAGACTCTCCTCTATGGTCTTGTCTTTCCTGAATGCCCCCTTTGCTCCTTCTTGATCTAACGGCCCCCTGGATTCCTTCACAGACTTTCTTTTTCTGATGTACCTGAAAAAGGTGTTGCTAAAAGTTTTTTTTTCTCTGCAGTTAAGTTATTCTTCATATTCTTTTTTTTTAGTCTTCTTTATCAATGCTTTGCATTGTAAGAGGGAACCTGGAATTGAGGAAGAAATCTCCAGAGCTCTACCAGTTTTCCCTTTTATTTCAAGGCAGAAAAACAAAATGGAGAAATTCAATGTAATGAAGGACTTTCCCAGTAGAGGGCACTGGGATGCATGCAAACTGAGCGAGGATGTAGATTACAGGAGGAGGAGGAGAGGAGATATTGCAAGGACCAGCTGAGGCCAGTTCAAAAGGAAGAGGTTCCCAAGGGAGGAGCTAGATGGTATAAAATCTCCTAGTGAGTTAGACTTAGAAGATCCCATGGACGTGGAGGATTATCCCCTAACCGAGAAAACCAGAACTTATGATGAAGAGATGTCTGAGCCTAGAGATCCTGGGGAAGAGATGAAGGTTCAGTACACCTTTAATGAGGAAGGTAGCAGTCAGCAGTCTTTTTAAATGAGAAGTGAATGATTAACCTATGAAGAAATAGGACACCTTTGATTTTCCTTCCTTATGTGGAATCCCTGTTACTGGCAGAAATGAGGTGGGTCACATTGCAGTCTAAGCCTTCTGTGGTGTGGAAAAGGGTTGGGTCTGCCAGTAATTGAGCCCTAGGCTTCCTGAAAAAAAGGGCTCACCTCTAAAAGGGAGAGGGGAGGCATTTTGTCAGAGTGATTTGTTTTGGTTTCTTGAAATGGGTGACTGTGTTGAAGGGAAAGATAAACCATAAGAAGAGTTTTTTTTGATGAACTGCTGAAAGATTTTGCTAATACTTTTTGGAACCAGCTGTCATAAATTGGGACTGAGCTGGGGAGGGGAGGGCAAAGGAGGTATATAAGTCATTGACTCATACGGAACTAATTTGCATACAGCTTTGCTTTCCTTTTTCATGAATGTTGAGCTGGTTGTTCTTCCTTCTCCAAGAATAAAAATGAAAGAACATATTAAATAAGTAACTGTCCTGTTATACCTGTTGAGAAAAGGAGTTCAAAGGATTGACTGAGATCCGCTCACCCTAAAAGAAAAGGGGATGCTAAACTAGACTGTTTTGAATGGTGGACAAGTTTCCTATAGACTTCTTTTTGTGGAAGCATGTTTTAACTCTCTAGCACTTCCTGTTGGAAGAAGAAGGAGTAGGATTAGAACAACCCTCCTCTGTTGAAGGAGTAGGAGCTTTTGGAATGGAGTCTTTCTCTCTTCTCTGTGAATAGAAGAGAGCGTACCCAAGGGAGTCCAGTAGTTCTTTTCCTGTCTGGCAGGGAGCACGCCATAGCATCTAAGTTGATAATACTTAAGTTGCTTCTTATTATCTTCATAAAAAATGTATTAAAAATAACAACACAATGAAATAAGGCTTAGAAACTGAGGGCTTAGAAACTGAGGGTCCCTTTTACAAAGGCACATAAGGGTCTAGGCGCATCCAGCGTGTGCCAAATCGACTTTACCACCTGGCTACCATGTGCCCCGGGTGGTAATTCTGAATTTGGCATGCGCCAAAAACATGCGGTAGAAAATATTTTCTATTTTCTACCATGTGGTGCTTACCCAGTGGTAAATGGTAGTGGACACGTGCTGCATGCCTACTGCCAATAAGTCAGTGGGTGGTGCTAATGTCTTTTTTTTTTAATTAATAGTTTGTTTATTGATTTTAAACATATCACAAGCATTACCTCTTGATAAGAAAAACAGAAAAGAAAATATATTCCTTTAGAACATGGTTCTGCATTACAATTAAACTTCTTTCTTAGACCACAACTTTAAAAGTAGGGGGGGGGGGGCAGGAAAACATAAGAGGAGTTAAAGTTTAAGGTAAAATTATAAGAATGTGGCCAGGATCACACCACTAAACATACATAATGTGAATTACAGATTCTTATAACACTGGGTCTATTTGCTCACTTTCTTCATATCTATAAAGTTTCTTAAATGTTCAGGATCTAAAAATTGATATTTATTATCCATATAGGTGGTGGACTTTGGTCCTGAAGAACTGAGTTCAATTCCCACTTCAGGCATAGGCATCTCCTTGCGACTCTGGGCAAGTCACTTAACCCTCATGTAAGCCGCATTGAGCCTGCCATGAGTGGGAAAGCGCGGGGTACAAATGTAACAAAAATAAAAAAATAAAAAAATATTTTATCTGACATTTACAAGGATATGCCAGTATAAAACTAGCGCCTAAAGCCTTAACTTCATCTCTCATTGCCAAAAAGGACCGACGTCTTTCCTGAGTAACATTTACGATGTCTGGATATATCCAAAGTTTTTCACCATAAAATGGCTTAGCAAGATTTCGAAAATACAATTTTTTGATCATATTCAGATCTTGCTCAAAAACCATTGAAACAAGAAGAGTTCTTCTCTCATAAACCTCATCATTAGAGTTTTCCAAAAAAGCAGTTAAGTCCTGTAATCCTTCATTCCCTTCTGATCTCTTTTTAGGAATTGGCAAATAGTATATTTTATTAATAGGAGGAATTAAATTTGGAGATACAGATAGGTTCTCAATTAGGTACTTTTTAAACATCTCAGTGGCGTTCATTTCAGAGGAACAAGGAAAATTAAGAATCTAGAGGTTTAAACGCCTATTATAATTCTCAAAATTCTCCAATTTGCGGTGGATTATCATTTTGTCCTTAATTAATAAATCCATTTTATTTGTCAAAAGAGAAATGTCTTGTTGAACCTGCGTTTTATTTAATGCAGTTTCTTGTTTCAGTGATTCAAACGCGGTTGTCAGCAAATCCAGTTTACTCACTATTGAAATCGTCTCCTGAGCAGCTTTGGTAACTATAGTAGTTAAGGACTGGATCGCAGAGCAGATAGAGTCCAGTGTTGGTGCCGGTGGAGACACTATTTCTCCTTTGCTGTTGTTTCCCGCTTCCCTGGGGGTATCGCCACCGACCTGAGAGTCCGGAGCAATGCCTTCCGAGTGCTCCCGGGCCTCCAAACATGCCCAAGCGACAGCGGGACACGGCGATGGATTCATTTCCGGCGAGGAAAGAGATGTTTCCAGCCCTAGTGGGGTGAGTGCTCCTTCACCTTCCCCCACGATGGGTAAATTCTCGCCGGTTAATCGTGGGGTGCTTGTGGCATATCGGTCTAGTGTTGTTTGAAGCGTTGTACCTGGGGCTGTCGGTGGTAAGCTTTTCACAATGCCCTTTCTTTTGCTGTGAGGCATTTTCTAAGGTAATTGTACAATTAACTCGAAAGGTACTCAAACACACTTCGACTGCCGACAAGACTAATCCGCCATCTTGAAATGCCCCCCGCCGGTGGCGGTAATGTCTCAAGCAAAAAATGGACGTGCGCTGGTTTTTATTTTGCCTCACATCCATTTTCCAGCCCCTTAAATAAAGGCCCTTTTTCCAGGACATCGCAAAAACTGGCCCAGCGCATCGCCAAAAGATGCGCTCGCACTGCCGTAGGCCACCTTTTGCTTCAGCTTAGTAAAAGGTTCCCTGTATCTTGTATAGCAAAGAAAGTGTCTCTGAATAAATTAGCATTTGAGAATGAATGATAATGAATGACAGTTGTAAGCTTTATATACTGTCAGAATGTATTTTCTGTTCAAATGTTAAATTTTTGCCATTTCTCACAAAATGTGGCTATTTCTCGCTTGTAATGTTGACTAAAATCCACATAGAATTTATAACAGCTAGAATGGCTATTTCATATGATTAAGATATGAACGGTGGCACAGAACCTACATTTCACATGGTGTATCCAGAATTTTGAATAATATTATATGACCACATTCAAATAGCGTATGTAAACAGCATACCCACAATGCTATGAGAGTGCCAGCACTGATTGAACTCTGAGATACCAGCACTACTGAGCTTCCATGGGGTCAAAGCTATCCTCTGGACCACAAAGATCAGACAGAGTGGCAGAAAATAAAGGATGACATGACTTATAGGGGTGTGTATATGTTTAAATTGGCATCATATTTCAAATGAAGTTTAACTCAATTACCACTTCATCTCTTTCTACGAAAATGAATTATCTATTCTTGATTGCTTAATCTACTCTATCACTTATAAACTTTAATGCAATACCACTTTGTATTTCTCATTCCGGAATTGGCACTCGCCATTACGGAACAAGCCACATTGAGCCTGCAAATAGGTGGGAAAATGTAGGATACAAATGCAACAAATAAAATAAATACCATTTAGGGGTGTAGTTATCAACATGGGCTACCAATAAGATGTGTTTTTTTACGAATAACGTGCAGTGTTAACACAGGTAAAGAACAGACAGTGGAGTTGACAAGAAAGGCAGAGTGTCTTTAATAAGCAATTCTTCAACTGACTCAGCAAGGACTGTGTTTTGGCAACAGGGCCTGCATCAGGAATATGTAAGCATGTGCTTAGGCAAGAGGGCTAGACAAACTAGATCTACATCACATGAGAGCACAATTTTTGGATAGTGTGTTATATGCACTGTTAGTGCAGCAACTGTGTTAATGTTAGCATGCAGTGACTGTTAACAGCTAACACAGCTTAGTAAATAGGCTCCTGAACAGGATGTGGGGCTATTTTTAATACTGTAAGCTTTGAATCAACAATATAAACAGTTTCAAACTTGGAGCCATAATAAACTAATTTGATCCTCATTCAAATGTCAGTGTTCTAAACCTATTTTTATTTGAAAGATATTCTTCAAAGTTATTTTCTGAAATTGTACTGCAGATGTAATACCTGTCAAGATTTTCTGAATTAGGACATTAATCATGAAGCATTTCAAACAGATAATAGAACGATTTTCTTCTATTCACTCTGAAATGTTTGTTTCATAGATAGTGGAGGCTGTCTATGAACCACTGCCAGAAGGAATCTACTCTGAAAAAGTGACAGACACTGTTAAAAGGTAATTGCTCATGAAACTTTAGCCTTACATTTTGCCAGCAAGCTGCTTGGCTTCACACATTTCTGTCAATAATATTACAAAGACACCAGGTGCTGAAATGAAAAATGTTTGGTTTGCTTCTCTGCAAATGGAAAGGGACTTGGTGATTAATAAAGTGTGTTCACAGTGTATAGTTATAGCTCGTTCTATGTTACACTTAGAATTTCCATTTTTCTGCCAGAATTCACTGTTATGTATTAAACAGCATGTCTTCAATATCGTGATTTAAAGCATATATACTTTACTATTAATAATTTGTTTGAGAAATATAAGTACTGTAAACTGTACATTATAAATATGTCTTTAATAATTAAGAATATCATATCAGGCACCTCTAGTGCACTATAATCATTCAGGCGCAATTTTTATTTCCTAAGAACACCTGTGATGACACTGCTTGGACAAATTAGATTTTAAGAGTCTTAGGGACCCTTTTACTATGGTGCACTGAAAAATGGCCTACAGTAGAGTAGATGCGTGTTTTGGGCGCACGCAGAATTATATTTCAGCACACCTGTAAAAAATGCCTTTAAAATTTTTTTGCCAAAAATGGATGTGCGGAAAAATGAAAATTGCCACGTGTCCATTTTGGGTCTGAGATCTTACCACCAGCCATTGTCCTAGCAGTAAAGTCTTACATAGTAACTGGGTGGTAATGGTCTATGCATGTAAAATGCTGATTACCGTCTGCACACCAGAAAATAAAAATAATTTCCAGTGCGTGTATCGGACGCGCATCAAAAATGAAATTACTGCAATAGCCACGTGGGAGCTGAGTGGTAACTCAAAATTGACGCGCGTTGGGCACGCGTAGGCACCTACGCAGCTTAGTAAAGGGGCCCCTTAGCCTTTTATTTGGAATAGAATGAAGCCCTTAGAAAGTCCACCCAGCTCTTGTTTTTTTTTATGCTAATAAAGCACAGCTAAATGTGTGTAAGGCAATTCTATTGGCCAGCACCTAAATTCAAATGCCAATAGTGCATCCAGTTTATAGAATAATAAGCATTTACACGTGTGATTGGCACCAATAATTGACAGTTTAAATGTGTAAATGGTAGGTGCTATTCAATAAACAGTGCACCTAAACTGCTTAGGGGCCCTTTTACTAAGACACGGTAGGCCTAACACGGCCTACCATGGAACGTGCTGAGGCATCCCATGGTAGTTTCCTTCTCAGCGTGTGCTAATCTCACACTGGAAAATAATTTTTTTCTTTTCCAGTGTGGAAGGCATGCCCATGGGCAGAGGATAGGTGTGCCTGTGCTAAGTAGGTAGCGCAGGCACATTTTTGCATGCTACTTAATCAGTAAGCAAGTAGCGTGGGTGTCCTTATGCACTCCTAAGTAGGTGGCGGTAAGGGCTCTCGCAGTAACGGCAGTGCGCTAATGGGGAAATTATCTTGTAGCTATTACAAAAAAGTATGGCACGGTAGCCATTTTACCACTACACTAAAAGTGGCCACAGCACCTGGAGAAAAATGCTCTGACACCAGCGCCAGCCACTTTTTAGTACAGCGTGGTAAAAGGACTCCGTAGTGCATAGCTGTAAGGGGGTGTACATGCTGGTGGTGCACGGGCATGTCGTGGGCATGTCACCAAATGATATGTGTAACTTATAGAATTCCATCAGCTGCGCTTGTTACATTGTCTACTTAGGCACACCAGCCATTGACCTGTTGTAAGAGGATGTGCTTACCTTTTGGCACTCTGATATGTCTTTGTGCCACTGTTCTTTAACAACTTTGGTGTTATAGAACTGGAGTTAAGGGCATCCCTTTGTGGCACTCTACTCCTGTTGGAATTCTGCATGACTGTGGCTCCCCGGCCAGGGCCGGTCCTAGGGTCTCTGGTGCCCCCTGCAGACTATCAGTTGGCGCCCCCCCCCCCCCCCCCGCGGGGCCATTACCTGGCTTAAAAAACTTGATTGAGAAGATTCTTCTTCTCTTCTGCTCTGCCGAGCGAGTCCCGACTGGTGGTGTGGCCCGTGGACGGCAGGGGTGGATGAGGAGTGCACTAGCCAGTGCAGGAAAGGCCAGGACAGGGGCGGAAGCTTAGGCAGTGAGTCAGGCAGTCAGCTGGGAGCCTCAGCACCTGGGACGGAGGAGCGAGCCAACTGGAGGAGGACACGAGACATGACACACTTAGGCAGTTAGGGTACTCACTTGCCGCAACCGCAAGGCGCACTGGTGCGCACTCAGGTTGTCACAGGGGAAGGAGGCGTCGTCTCGTGATGTTGAGAGCAGAGGAGCCACTGGCCAGTCTGGAAGGAGACAAGCAGCGCCGCGGAGGTGTAAAGCACGCACGCCGCTGCGTGCAGCGTTACGGCAGGAACTGGAAGCGGGAAGGCCATCAAACAGTTGGCCGGGCCGTGGGAGCTGGCGCCCTTGAAGGCAGGCGCCCTCCTGCAGTGCTTACCCCGCTTACTGGGTTGGACCGGCCCTGTCCCCGGCTCTCCCTGCACCCTTGACCCACTGCCTGTTGCCCGCCAGTGCCATTCCCATGAGCCTTGGTCCCGAAGCCCACCTCCCCAAGCCTTGGTCCTGCCACCTGCCCCAAGCCTACCTGAGTATGCCCTGGTAGTCTATAGGCTTCTTCAGGGGCAGGAAAGAACCCTATTCTTTCCTGCTCACTATCGCTGCTCTGGGATGGTGCCGTTTCTTTTTCAAAATGGCCGCCAAGAATTCAAGTGGTAATCTCATGAGACTGCCGGCCATTTGGAAAAAGTGGCATCACTGGCCCAGAGCAGAGCAGTGGCAGCAGGCAGGAAAGAGTGGGGTTCTTTCATGCCCCAAAGAGGTACTCCCATGCAGCTCCTCCTGCTCCTGCCTCATGGGTGAGTGCAGGGGTGGTTGAAGAAAAATATGGATGTGGTTGCAGGAAGAGATCTGTTAAAAAAAAAAAAAAGAAAGGTTGATGTTATATGTGTGTAAGGTAGGGGCTGTAAAAAAAAGGTTGCTGCTATTTTTATTTATTTATTTATTTATTTGTAGCATTTGTTTCCCACATTTTCCCACTGATTTGCAGGCTCAATGTGGCTTACATTTGCTGTAATGGGGCAGAGAGGGCTGGAAAAAATGGTAGATGCTGTGGGGTGGAGGGGGCTGTAAAAAAAGGCAGATACTATGTGTGGGTGGGTAGAGAGAGGGGCTGTAAAAAAGGTGGATGCTATATGTGGGTGAAAGGAGGAAAGGAGGCTATAAAGGTCGATGCTTTGTGTGGGTGCAGGGAGGGGGCTGGGAAAATATGGATGGTATCTGTGTACAGGGAAGGGGGTTGTAATATTGGTTAAATTATGACTAATTAACTTGCAGAATTTGCAAATTTTGTGCACAGAATTTTAATTTTTTTTGGCACAGAATTCCGGCAGGAGTAGTTTCACCCTCTTTGAGGTGGCAATGTATAGAATTTCCCTCATTGTTTAGCTGGACACTAATCTCTTTTGTCAAGGAAATCACAGACAGTAATACAGAAGATTCTTTATTGTTCCTTTATCAATGCTGAAGGAACAGGGAATCCACAAAAACTATTATCTGGCAGGCTGCTATACACAAAAACTCTTCTACAGAATTTCAAACAACAATACCAACAATAGATTGTAGATATTCACAATTACCATTTTGAAGGATCAGTATTCAAAATCAAAAATAGGAGGAAAAGGTCTGAAAATGTCCATGTCCCAAGATGAACTTAGTCATCAATATCTTCTCAAGGCACACTCTGGATTATGGCTCATCACAGACCAAAAACCTCCTTATCCTATCCTTTTATTGTTTATCAAATTTTTTATTATTTCTTATTTCTGAATTATCCAAAAATCTTTTCAACAAAAAAAAAGATACAGTGACTTAGCTTTTAAGCCTCTGTGCTTCAAACGTGGGTCTAGCTGTCAAACACCTGGTCTTGAGACCCACCAAAAACCTACTGTACCCATATATAGGTGACATCTGCAGCCATTAGGGCTATTGTAGTGGTATACAGTTGTGTACAGTAGGTTTTTAATGGGTTTTGGAGGGCTCATCATACAATATAAGGGGGTAATTGTGAGATGTGTACCTGGGACCTTTTATGTGAAGTCCACTGCAGTGCCCACTAGGGTGCTCCACTGCTCTGCTGGGATGTCTGTGTGGCCAGTCTACTAAGAATGCTTCCCACCCCCAAACATCCCAATGGCTTGTTTTTGTGCGTTTTTCCTTTGGATGGCTTTTTTTCCCCTAAAATGGTCCAAAATGATAGATGCACTGAGCACAAAAACATCTAGCAAGTGGCCATTTTTGATACAAAAATAAGTTTTTCTGGTTTAAAAATCACTATCCAGCTTATTTTCGAAAGAAAAGGGCGCCCATATTCTGAACCAAATCGGGAGATGGCCGCCCTTCTCCTGTGGGCGCCCAAATCGGTATAATTGAAAGCCGATTTTGGGCGTCTCCAACTGCAGTCTGTCGCGGGAATGAACAGTTGATGGGGGCGTGTCGGAGGCGTGGTGAAGGCGGGGCTGGGGCGTGTTTATCAGCCGAGAAGAGATGGGCGCCCTCGGCCGATAATGGAAAAAAGAAGGGCGGCAGTAGCGAGAATTTGGGCCGCTTTTTTTGGACCCTTATTTTTCACGAACAAGTCCCCCAAAAGTTCCCCAACTGCCCAGATGACCACCGGAGGGAATTGGGGATGACCGCTCCTGACTCCCCCAGTGGTCATTAACCCCCTCCCACCAAAAAAAAGAACTTTAAAAACTTTTTTTTGCCAGCCTGTATGCCAGCCTCAAATGTCATACCCAGCTGCTCCATGACAGCAGTATGCAGGTCCCTGGAGCAGTTGTTAGTGGGTGCAGTGTACTTCAGGCAGGTGGACCCAGGCCCATCCACTCCTACCTGTTACACTTGTGATGGTAAATGTGAGCCCTCCAAACTCCCCCCAAAACCCACTGTACCCACATGTAGATGCCCCCCATTAACCCATAAGTGCTATGGTAATGGTGTAGAGTTGTGGGGAGTGGGTTTTGGGTGGGATTTGGAGGGCTCAGCACCCAAGGTAAGGGAGCTATGGACTTGGGAGGTATTTTAATGTTTTGTTTTTATTTTTAAAAGTGCCCCCTAGGGTGCCCGGTTGGTGTCCTGGCATGTGAGGGGGACCAGTGCACTACGAATCCTGGCCCCTCCCACTACCAAATGCCTTGGATGTGTTCATTTTTGAGCTGGCCAGCTTTGGTTTCCATTATCGCTGAAAACCGATACCGCCCATTTCAAATCCGCCCAAATCCAATGCATTTGCCCGGCACCAACCGTATTATCGAAACAAAAGATGGACGCCCATCTTTTTCGAAAATACGGTTTGTCCCGCCCCTTTGCAGACCCATCCTCGGAGATAGTCGCCCATGGAGATGGGCGTCCGCGTTTGATTATGCCTCTCTATATGTTCGCCACATGATTTTTGGACATTTTCAGCAAACTGTCCAAAATAGGAGTTCGATGTCATATAAAAAATGCTCCTCCACATTTATTATATTTCCTAGTATTATTCTAGTCTCTTTAACTTTGTAATAATAGTAGTAATATTCTGCATTAAACCAATCTAATGGGTAACTGCAGTATATAAGAAATCATGGTATGCTTTGTTGTTATCCCAGGATAACAAAGATGTGCTTATTTTTACATGCCCTGCATGTAGGTGTGTTTGGGGACAGAGTTTGTCAGAGTATGCATGGAGTTGTGATTTACATAGTACTTTATAACATACATACACTTTACACTCTAACATTTATACCTGCTCCAAGCATAATTGTCAATCTCTCCGGGCAGCGAAATACATGGACTGCCCGGAGAGATAGACAGTTGATCTGAAGCTATACAGCTTTGGAAGCATTATTTCCTTTTTTGTGAGAATGGGCTACGTTGTTTTTGCCTTTATGTGTGTTGCATCAATATTTCATAGAACAGAAGACATAATTCAGATTGTATTATTGACACTGATGACCCCTGATGTTGGCATTATGCCAACTCATTTTTTGAGGCCCATTGTGCTTTTTTTGTTTGGAAAAGTTTTGCAGGGGAAAAACTTGAAAAAGTAGCAAGTAGTTGCTATGATAATGCCAACAAGCTATGAGGCCCTTTTACTAAGGCATGGTGGACCTAACAGAGGCCTACTGCATGGTAAAAGAGCACTACTGCAGCATGCGTTGGTTGAGGTGTCCCATGGTAGTTTGGTCAGCAGTGCGCTACTCCCATGGTAAAAAATACTTTAAAATTTTTTACTGTGGGAGGTGTGTCTGGGGGGGGGGGGGTGGAGGGTAGGCATTCCTGCACTAATCATGTAGCATGCACACATTATTGTGCGCTACCCGATTACCTAAGGAGTAGCATGAGTGCCCTTACCGCCTCCTACATAGGCAGCAGTGAGGGCTCCCAGCAGTAAGGGCCACACACTAATAGGGAAATTAGCGTGTGGCCATAAAAAAAACCTAACTGTGACAATTTTTCATCCACATTAGAAAGTGGCCAGAGCACATGGCAAACCCATGTGCTAGTTGCAGCACCAGTCACTTTCTAGTGCAGCTTGATAAAAGGACCCCTATATGTGCTGATTCTATTTTAAATTTATGTGATGAGGCTAGCTTTTTATTCTAACACACATGGAGTCAATTTTACATAAAATATAGAGTTTGTCAAGACCTGGATGTCCAAATTCCAATAGTATTTTAGACCTGCAGAACTGCACATATATTTGCTGGCATATGCAGCACTAGCAGCCATTTTACAATGATACACATTGAAAAATGAACAGGAAATATCTTGCATCTTCCATGTGGAGGTATTAGCCCTCACATGTGGAGTGGCAATTTTGCAGCTTCCATGTGTATGGCATCACGTTCACATGCAGTCAACAAGACTATGCATATAATTGCCACCAATTAAGTAGTGAGGCTACAATTTTAATCTATGTTAGGACTGTTTGAAGGAGGCTTTGAAGATTTAAATGTGTTAGTGATTGTTCATCATTTTATAGTGTGTATGTTTTAATTATCATCTACTGAGGATTTTAGATCGTGTGGATTATAAATATTATAAATAAATAAATGATTGCATTTCAGAGGTGAACATAAACTACATGGTATTATGGAGAGTGACTCTTAGAGTCCTATTTACTAAGCAGCGCTATAGGCACGCTAGCAATTTTAGCGCATGCTAAGAATTAGCGCGCGCTAATGCGAGAGACACCCATAGGAATATAAGGGTGCATCTAGTGTTAGTACGCGCTAATTTTTAGTGCATGCTTAGTAAACAGGGCCCTTAAACTCATGTGGGAAACTCTGGAATAAATGAGTACTTTATAAAAACCTATGGGGTCCTTTTATAAAGCCGTTGTAAAAAGTGACCTGCGGTAGTGTGGGCACATCTTTTGGGCGCACTCTGGGCCACCTTTTCCGCTGCTTGGAGAAAGGCCATTTTTTAATGGGCCAGGAAATGGGCGTGCACAAAAATTAAAACTAGTGCATGCCTGTTTACAGCCTGAGCCCTTACTGCCAGCCATTGACTTAGCGGTAAGGGCTCACATGCTACCTGCGTAGTAACCATGCAGCATGTGCCAATGTGGCTGTTCTGCCGATTACCGCTGGGAATGCCTCCCATATTCCCATTGATAATTGGCAGCACCATTTCTACCTCGGGAATTGGCATGCACCAAACTCGGAATTACCGTCAGGTATACTCGCTACCTCGATGGTAGTGCCGATTTGGCACGTGCTACCTGCACATTAGCCCTTCCACAGCTTTGTAAAAGGGCCCTCTATGTGTTTTGAGCAGGTGGATACCCTGATGTGGGAATTTTCTCTTATACTCATGTATTTCTTTTATAAAATGGGCAAAACATATAGATTTTAAACCACACTTTCTTGAAATTTCTAAGTGGTATAGATCACCATATGTATTGTATGTAATAGCTTTCTGAAACCAGTATTTACACATGTATGTGATATTTGCATGTGGGTATGTTCTAAAACAATGGCCATAAAGTCTACTAAGAGATTCTGGTAATATTCAGCACAATGTATGGTATGTGAATTTGTACAAAAGCTTTAAAATGAATAGAATTTTCATTGATTAATGTATGAAAATAAATGTCACTATGCAGAAAACCTTGTAGAAGGTGATACCTTTTATCTTGATACACTTGATGACCTGCAAAACTATTTATTCAGCTATTTATTTTGTATATTAACTTTTATGTCCACACATTCAAGTACAATGACACAGTAATCGTTTATTTATTGGAATTTATTTTATTTTATTTCATACTGTTATATATATTGGTTGATGCATATTTTCACAGGTGCCTGACTCCTGACTCAGAGGCACGTCCAGATATTGTGGAGGTTAGCGCCATGATATCAGACATAATGATGAAGTACCTTGATAGCTTGTCTACCCATCAACTTGCCTTGGAGAAGAAGCTGGAGCGTGAGAGGCAACGTACCCAAAGATATTTTATAGAGGCTAATGGAAATGCATTATCTTATCATCACTATGTAAGTACAATTGACTTTTTACATAGAAATATTTTCACCGGTATACTCGTTAGTTAGCATGAGATTTTATCAAAGATGTAATAAAAATATTTGAGATAGCTGCAGTCTGTCAGCATCTTATATGATTGTGTCTTTGCATCATGCTATTGTACTTGGTATACTGTTGGAGATGATTTTATAAACTTTTTTTGTGTGGGTTAACTCAGTTTTATATGCAGACAAGAGCTTTTATATAAAGTACGCAGAGAGAATGTTTATGCCTAGTTTTATGTGACCCGAGAAGAGGCGTGGTAGAGGGAAGGTGTTTAGGTGGAGTCCTGAAATATGTGTGTGTACATTTACACCAACTTCTAAATAGATGTAATTGTATATGAATGTATTGTCCTGCAATTGTTGAAGGTTTTGTGAGGCTATTTTATAAATACACAAGCCTGGATTGGGAGGGCAAGAAGCTGTACATTGTAGAAAACTATGTAGGAACTTATGCAATATTATAAGATACCAGCACAAATCCTAAACAAATTGTGTCTAAAATGAAGCCACAGAATGTTCACTTGTGAATACAGGGGCGTAGCCACGGGCGGACCCGGGTGGGCCTGGGCCCACCCAATTTGGGGTCAGGCCCACCTAGCAGCATAGCGATTCCGGAGGCTCCGGTCCCCATCATCGTCCCTTCCCCCGTGGCATGCCGCAACTTTCACCCCCATCTTCCCTCACCCTCGCAGGCCCACCCAGCAGCGATTCTGATCGCGCCCAGCTTCTTCGGCTCGCACACGCTGCCTGCCAGCTGCCGCTCAAATCTCCTTGCAGCTACTAAGCAGCAGCGCTAACCCGGAAGCCTCTCCTCTGAGCTTCCGGGTTAGCGCTGCTGCTTAGTAGCTGCATGGAGATTTGAGCGGCAGCCGGCAGGCAGCGTGTGCGAGTCGAAGAAGCTGCATGTGATCGGAATCGCTGCTGGGTGAGCCTGTGAGGGTGAGGGAAAATGGGGTGAAAGTTACGGCACGCCACGGGGGAAGGGATGATGGGGAAAATATGTTGGATGGGGGAGGGAAGACGGGGACAGCAGCTGCACAGGGGGGGAGGGAAGAAGATGGAAGGAAAGATGCTGCACAGGGAGCAGGGAAGATGGAATGATGATGCATGGTGGGTGGGGGAGAAGCTGCATGGGGAAGAAGGGAGGGATCCAGTAAAGGGGTGGAGGGGTCAGGAAGGGAGAAGTCTTGGCTGCATATGAGGTGGAGGAGAGGGAGACATGCTGCATAGAGAGGGGATAGGTGGTGAGAGGGGGAGACATGTTAAACATAGGGGTGGAGAGGAGGGCAAAATGGTGGGCATAGGGGTGGAGGGAAGGGAGAAATGTTAGACATGCTGGTAGAGGGGAGGAAGGTAGATATGCTGTATGGGAAGGGGAGAGAGACGTTGGACAGTGGGAATGAGAGGGGGAGATAGACATGGGGATGGATGAGAGGTACACAGTAGGTGGTGAGGGGGGGAAATGCTGGGCCATGGGGGAGAGGACTACTACTATTACTATTAACAGGAATGAAGAGAGAAGGGGCAGGAAAATATAAGGCTACCATGGTGGGGTGGGGAGGGGATCAGATGCTGGTTAGAAGGGTGGAGGGAGAAGATGATGGGAATGGTGGAACCCTGTGGGAGAGGGCAAGGAAATGAATGAGAGATAGTGATTACAGAGAGTAGAAATATGGTAATGGGAAGTAGATTAAAGATAAAAAGAGAGAAGGTAGAGATGGGGAGGAGTAAGATGGGGAATGGGAGAGCAAGAAAGTAGAGATGGGGAATGGGAGAGCTAGTGGGTGAAAGAAGAAGATGAAAATTTGATAGGTAGTTGAAAAGTAAAAAGGAGACAAAGAAGGGTGAGAGAGAGGCAGAAAAGAGCTACAAAGGAATGATCAACATGTCAGAGGCAGGAATAGTGAGGGAACAGACAGGAGAGAGGAGAAAAGACAAATGGACTACAGCCGCTTGAAGAAGAATTAGCAGACGGCAGAGAGGAAAGCAGAAAAGAGAAATTGGAACCAGCAAGATGGAAAAATAAAATGTCCAGACAACAAAGGTAGAAACAAAGCATTTTATTTCGAATGTTTTAAATGGAATATGTTAGCTTTTGGAAATGTGCATAGGAAATATCTTTGTATTATGTTCTGTAGAAAAGGAAATGCTATGTTTAACTTCTTGGGGTTCCTTTTCAATTTTTGTCTAAATATTTTTATTTCTAATTTGTGATCCCTTGTTCTGTATTTGGTGAGGTTCTGTTGGTGTGATAGTAATGGCAGGTGGGAAGTTGGAAGGGAGGCAAAGAGGAGAGGGAATCGGGGAGAGGAGCCCTCCTTTATTTTCTGACCTGGGCCCAAGCAGGTCTAACACCAGTCCTAACCCTTGCTGTATAGCTGGTGAGGATTCCCAGACATCCCCAGCTAAGGACCTCCTCCAAAGGCAGCCAGAACTCCCTTCTACCAAGCTCTGGCAACAGCATCCTTGAGCCATCGACAGCTAAGCATGTGTGGGGTGCTGGCATCAGTGGCTTAGGGTCATTGCTGCTGCCTGCCAAGCTTGGTAAAAGAGAGTTCTGGCCACCTTCAGAGAAAGTCTTCAGCTGACTGAGCTTGAGGATCCTCATTAGCTACAGTATTTATATTTTGAGGTGGAGGTAGGGCGGAGCAGAGAAAATTTTGTGCCCACCCACTTTGGGCTCAGGCCCACCCAAAACTGGCTGTCTGGCTACGCCACTGTTGTGAAATATGTGCAAACACATGTATTCTCCGAAAACAAGTGGGCTGTCATATACTCACAGCAGGGTGACGTCATCTGACAGAGCCCGGTGCGGGCGCTAACGGTATTAACAGAGAGGTTTCTAGCAGTGGCCCACCGCTCATAAATGCTGGTCTCTCAGTCTTCTTTTTTCCATGGAGCAGGGAGAATGCGTCTTTGCGTTCTCCTCAAGTGCATATATTTTTCTCTTGTTCCTTCCTTGCAGGTTTTTGGTCCCCTTGGATCATATTTTCCTTTAATTTACTCTTTTAATTTCTTTTAGCTTTCAGCCCTTAAAGTTTCTTTTATTTTCCGTGTTGCTAGGCCCCAACCTCAATCTGAACGCTGTCCCTTTTTTACGGTTCAAAATTGAGGTGTTTAATTTGGCTGTGATCCTTTTCTTGAACGCCAAGAAGACCCCCAGTGGCTTCAAATGGTGTACCAGTGTATTCAGGCGATTTTGATGCTAGACCCACACAACTGGTGCATTGGGTGCCTTGGACCTGACCATAAGCCTCTCTGTACCTGAATGCCCTTATTTTCCCCTATATCCCCTCTTGTCCCCATCGTCTCCTGACTGTTCCCTCAGTCCACCTTTATCATCTCGAATCTACCCTCCCTCTGGAATGCTCTTTCCTTGACCCTATGCTCTGGATAGTCCCTATGTCATTTTAAGGCCTTACTGAACACCCACTTATTTTTGGCAGTTCTCCGTTCTGTAATATCTAGGGATCTCAGTCCTTGAGTTGCAGTCTATGATTAAATTTAAATTTTTTTGACTTTTTGTCTATCCTTTTTCTGTATATTTTGTAATTCCTTTCCTACTTCCTGATTTTTAAAATTGTTAACCGCTCAGATGTATTTTTAAGGGTGGCACATCAAGTTTCATTAAACTAAACTGTTTGCAAATGCTGCTGAGGACACAGAGGGCATGGCAGTTTCAGTATCCAATGGGAGTTCACCAGCACTGAGGTGGTCTCCACCACTCTCAACTTCGGGTGATGACAGTAGGCCCTGGGACCAGTCAGCATTGGACCTGACACTGAGGGCATGTACGGGTTCAGTGTCATCCTCATTGGCACCAAAGGATCATGATGCTATGCATTGGGGGAAGCCCAAGAAGCATAAGCATCAGTTCTCCTCAACACATGGTGCCAGGAGTGCTGGAGCATTGGCATCGCCGATATTTGAGGAATGTTGGCACCAGGGGGAGTGCTTCCCTTCCTTGGCAGAGGTACTGGTGAGCAAGTTTTCCAGCAACCAGGTCCCCACTACTGGTTCAACACTGACTCCTTATCAGACTACCTCTCTTCTGGGTCTACCACTTTTGCCGATGCCTTCCTTCAATGAGTGGTTCCAAGGCATGCTCAGGGAGCAGCTAGCACAGATGCTGCAGTTGTAAACTGCACAGTTTTCGAGGGCGCTTGCACCAACTGTGGATCCTGCCCAGATTCTTCCTGAGGCTCCTTCCTCGCCAGTGCAGAGATCCTTGATGCTGGCACCTTGCAGGGTGTCGATGTCGACCTTAACACATACAGTACTGCTCGTGACGTCGGAGGAGGAAGCTTCCCTGGAGTCAGAGAGTGGGGATTACCTCAATGATCTTTGGGGCATGGACATAGATCAATTGAGTCAAGGCAGGCACAGACTCATTCAGTACAATCTGAGTATGGTGAAGACTTCTCATGGGATTCAGAAAAGGTCTCACATTACTTCTTGGAGGAAGGGTCTTATGGGATACCATTTGTTTCCTCAAAACCTCAAGAGAGATGAAAATCTCCACCTGAGGATCTCTCTTTCACCAGTTTTATCAGGAAGATGGCTTCTGCCATCCCATTTAAGTTGGAAACGGAAGAAGAGCTCAAGGCAGAGATGTTGACTCCTAAGGAAGGGGTCACTGTACCAATGCACTCTATCCTTGAGGGTGCACTGATGAAGAACTAGGAATCGCCCCTCTCAGTACAGGTTGCACCTAAGAAGGTGGATAAGCAGTACTGTATTCAAAAGGCTCCCAGATTTGAGAGAGCTCAAATGCCATACCATTCTCTGGTGGTCGAATCTGCTCTCAAATGATGTAGGAGTTCCAGGACTCATTCCAGGGAGCCCCCAGGTAGAGAGGCCAGGACACTAGACTCATTTGGAAGGAAGACATTTCAGGCCTTGATGCTCATTGCCTGCATCCAGTCTATGTGCCTCTACTTGCAGTCTTTAGTCCGCAGGACACTGAGTCTTGCGTGTACTCTTCCACAGGAGCAGGTCACAGAGCTTTGCCAGTTAGATAGTAAGCAGCTAGAGTGCAGAAATTATCTGGCCAGGGTGTCTATGATTCTTTTGACTGTGAGGGGCATAATCAAATGGGGTGCCCAAGTTTTCCTGAGGGTGTCCTTGCAAGACATCCCCGCGAAGGGGCGGGGAAGACCATATTATTGAAACAAGATGGGCGTCCATCTTTCATTTCGATAATACGGTCGGGGATACCCAAATCTCAACATTTAGGTCGACCTTAGAGATGGTCGTCCTTAGAGATGGTCGTCGATAATGGAAACCGAGGACACCCATCTCAGAAACGACCAAATCCAAGCCATTTGGTCTTGGGAAAAGCCAGCATTCGTAGTGCACTGGTCCCCCTGACATGCCAGGACACCAACTGGGCACTCTAGGGGGCACTGCAGTGAACTTTAGAAAAAGTTCCCAGGTGCATAGCTCCTTTACCTTGTGTGCTGAGCCCCCCAACCCCCCCCCCCAAAAAAAACCCACTCCCCACAACTATACACCACTACCATAGCCTTTAGAGATGAAGGGGGGCACCTAGATGTGGGTACAGTGGGTTTGTGGTGGGTTTTGGAGGGCTCACATTTACCACCACAAGTGTAACAGTTAGGGGGCATGGGCCTGGGTCCGCCTGCCTGAAGTGCACTGCACCCACTAAAACTGCTCCAGGGACCTGCATACTGCTATCATGGAGCTGGGTATGACATTTGAGGCTAGCATAGAGGCTGTTAAAAAATATTTTTAAAGTTTTTTTTAGGGTGGGAGGGGGTTAGTGACCACTGGGAGAATAAGGGGAGGTCATCCTCGATTCCTTCCGGTGGTCATCTGGTCAGTTTGGGCATCTTTTTGAGGCTTGGTCGTAAACAAAAAAAGGACCAAGTAAATTCGGCCAAGTATTAGTCAGGGACGCCCTTCTTGTTTCCATTATCGGCCGAGGACGCCCATGTGTTAAGCACGCCCCAGAACCTACCTTCGTTATGCTTCCAACACGCCCACATGAACTTTGGTTGTCCCCGCGACGGAAAGCAGTTGAGGACGCCCAAAATCGGCTTTTGATTATGTGACGCCCATCTCTCGATTTGTGTTGATAGATGGGTGCCCTTCTCTTTCGAAAATAAGCCTGATAGTGTCCAGACTGTCTGCCATGGGTCTAGGGATGCACAGCTCCTCATGGCTGTGTGTCTCTAACCTGGAACCAGTGGTGCAGGAGAGATCGGCAAATATTCCTTGCTGAAGTGACAATTTGTTTGGAGAGATTGCTGACCTCATGAAAAGCATATGAACACTATCCAAACTCTGTCACAGCAACCTTCAGCTGCATCCTCTTCCTCACGGAGGTTTTCAAGTGGGCCTAGATTATTATTATTATTTATTGCATTTGAACCCCACATTATCCCACCTTTTTGCAGGCTCAATGTGAGTCTTCTACTTTCAAAGGCATAGGTTCCTTTTGCCTTCCCACTCTGCCCAGAAGCACCAGGCCCAGTGATCTCAGGCTCACCAAACTCGCCCTCACAAGCCCCAGCCGACACCCCAGTCAAAGCAAAGAATGAGCTTTTGATTGGCTCTAAGACAGCGTAGCTGCCCTCAAAAGTAACCATCCTGGACAGACTTCTGGTGTGTGTGTGTGTGGGGGGGGGGGGGGGGGGGGGAACGACTGAATTTTTACCATCACAGTTAGCTTCTTGTAACATTCGACTGATGGGTTTTTCAAATGATCTGTCTCAGTTACGCCCTGCATTGGCATCAAAGATCAACAAATTGCCCACTGAGAGCATCATCACTCAACTCTCACCACAAGAGGGTACTTGTAAAGGAAATCTCTGCCATTCTCTAGGCTGAGGCAGTCAAACCTATGTCCCCAGGGGAAGAAGTGAAGGGATTCTATTCCATGTACTTCGTTGTGCCCAAGAAGCAGGAGGATTTCATCCCATTCTAGACCTAAGGGCCCTAAACAAATTCCTGAACAACAAAAAGTTCAGGCTGACTTCTCTGGGCACCCGTCTCCCCATGATTCAGGGAAATGATTGCTATGCTATCTGAACTTACAGGATGCCTATACCCACATTTCAATACTTCCCACTCACAGGAGGTACCTCAGATTTCAAATAGGGAAACATTGTTACCAGTATCATGTGCTGCAATTTGGCCTCTCATCAGCTCCCAAGGTATTCACCAAATATCTAGTGGCAGTAGCAGCATAACTACGGAAACTGGGATTGTATGTGTTTATGTGTTTCCATTTTCCTATCTGGACAATTGGCTGGTCAAGAGCACATCACAGGATGAGCTTGAGCAGATTAATATGGGGATCTGTTTGCTGAGCTAACCAATCCTCCTGGGTGTGGAGCCCACCTACGTGAACTCCACGTCCCAAACTGAATACATCTATTGTCAGAACCTTCTAAGGTGGAATTTGGAATGATAATCCCATAGTCAAATTCGTCTGAATGGTCCAGAGAAGGGCAAGAGTCAACTCTGGAGGAAATTGGATGACATCCGTTAGGTTTCCAGCTGCCTGAGGCCACTGGGACGTTAGGGTCCACTGGGCTTCTCTCAAGTGAAGATGTGCCATTGGAGTGAGGCAATGTGGCCCATAAATTTCAACATTTGCCGAGCTATGACCTGCCTGCTGTTTCGGACTTGTGAGGTGAATGTCGATAAGGTATGTGCTCTCACTTGTGGAAGAAAAGCCCAAGTCTGCACTATATCTAGCAGAGCTCTTATGTATTCCAATTGTTGGACTGGGAGAAGGATGGTCTTGGGGTACTTTATGGTGAACCCTAGAAAATCTAACACCTGAATAGCTAGGTCTACAGAATTTGTTCAGTGTCTAGAATCCAACTCCATCCCCACCCCCTAGGCCCAGTTGTGTTTTGTTCCAGGCTGCACCTCCACAACTAGTATATACATATTTTCAGTTTGATTGAATTGCAGGCCTTGATGTTTTGAGTCCCTATTGTCCTAACATTGTAGTTTTGGTGAGCTTGGTAGCTAGGGATTCCCAACTGTGAGAATACGAAGGCCTGCTTGTCTTCAGAGAAAGCGAAGTTACTCTTCTATAGCAGGTGCTTTCCGAGGACAGCAGGATAAGTATACTTACATACCCTTCCATCTGCCTTTGGAGTTGTATTCTTTAACTTTTTGAAATGACTGAAAGACCTGCATTAGCGCATATGAGATGGGATGCTGCTACAAACTTCTCTGTTAATACCACTAGTCAGCATCTGCACCAGACTCCTTTGGATGACATCACCCAGCCGTGAGAATAGTTGGTCTGCTATCTTCGGAACTTTGCTATTTATGAACTATGTGTGTAAATCGTGACTTTGCCCAGGCTTCATCCAGACATCACCCCAGAACATGCCTACCCTAAAAGTGTCTTGATAAAATTACCCTACACATGCTTAGTTTGACATAAGGGCTACATTCTAAATGTACTTTTAAATTACAAGATTTTTTTTCTTACCAACATAATCAAAAGGCAACTGTGGAAAATTCTGTCTGCTCAGTATCAAATTAAACAGAAATTCAAAGGAAACTGATTCACATCCACTGCTGAAATGGTAATGAAAGACATAAAAGTAATGTTAATGCTAAACTGTAAAATGTATTATCAAGACTGGGCATCGCATATTGCAAATTTCTAATAAAGGTTTGTTTAGGATCTGTGAATTTAATGATAAATGTGTATTGGTTTTCTTGTTACTTTTGAAATATTTCATAGTGCACAGAAAGGCCAGCTCTTTTTCAAAGTGAAGTGTTCTTTCTTGTGCCACAGATGCCTGGCATCAATTCAGACAATAAATATCCCCTGTAGGTGCCTGTTGCTTGATAGAAGAGATGGCACCTGTTTTGTCCAAGTATCTTCACATCTTTAATTTGTAATTATTAGTCTCAAGTTGAACATCTTGACTGAGAATGCATTTGTTCAGCTTGTCTTGCTATCTGGCACAATTCTTTACAGGCATTTTTTCCAGTGTTGTGGTTTGCTTCATAGAGCAAAGCTTTGTCCTGTAATCTCTTAGACAGGTATTATTCAAGGTCATTTAATTTACTTTATCAAGATTAGTTATTTTTAATAGAATTTCTCCATTGAGAAACTAACCTGAACTTTCTTTAAGCTCAAGGAAATTAAAAGCCAGGCTGATTTGTAAGACTGGTGTTAAAGCTTATTGTCCTTCCCTATTGTGTGTAAAAGTGGACTGTTCACTTATTGCTGTCTGGATTTCTTCTATTGAGTCTGTCTCCTAGTGACTGAGTTATCAGATCTTCATACCCATCAGCTTTAGATTCCATGTTATGTCCTTAACGGTGACTGCACATCACATCCATATGCTTCTTCTTGCCCAAAACATGTGGAAAGTTACTTCTAAAAATATATTACAGAGTTGCCCACACACAGCTATCCCGCTAATAAAACAAAAAAATGAGGCCTTAAGTACTTGGTCTTCACTCCCAGTCCTTAAGGGTTGTCACCTGTTCAGAATCTCAGGATACCCCTAATGCAGTGGCTTTCAACCCTGTCCTCAGGGTATATTTAGCTACTCAGGTATTCAGGATATCCACAATGAATATTCATGTGATAGATTTGCATTCAAAGGAGGCAGTGCATGCAAATGTATCTCATACGTATTCAGTGTGGATAGCCTGAAAACTCAGCTGGTTGGGTGTGTCCCAAGGAATGGGTTCAGAACCACTGCCTTAATGAATATGCATGACATACATTTTCCATTGAATGAAGATAGGTAAAAAAAACTGGTGCACATCTACGGCTGCTTAGGAGAGTGTGTTGTTTCTTTGTCTGGTTTGGTTGGACTGGTCCCTGTTCGTTTCAATATCTTCCCCTATTTTACTTGGTAATATTATTCCAGTTGTGTAAGGAAGATGATTGCTACAACTAAGTCATACTGGTAGAACGGGGTTTAGTAGATGCTTGTTTTGATTGTGACATAATTTGTGGCTGTGTATAGTATAGTCCCACTCCCATTGACAGTTTATTGACCTGGATTAGTGTTTTGAATTTCAGCCAGGTGTGTGCCCTGGGAATCCTTTGATTTCAGTATGGCCCAGTTCTTTGAATATAGGGGTGCTTAATGTTCATGCATAGAAAAAGAAGTCTACCTTGTTTTATGACTTGTTGACTGATAATCATTTGCCCCTGCTCTGTTTGACTGAAACTTGACTGACAGAGGGAGATAACGCTTATTTAGCACAGTGTTGCCCTTCAGATTTTTCCTTTCATGCATGTTATTACAGTATTAGAGGAGGGTGTGGAGTTGCTTTCCTGTTCCAATGAAAGTAGTTAGGGGTCTGTTTACCAAGCTTGGTAAGCACTAAACGCGTGCTTCCTGCAGCTTAAAAGGGTTTACCGTGGGTGCACTCAGGCGTCCTGTGGAAAATTTTGGATTAGCGCAAACCTCGCAGTAAAAAAATGATTTTATTTTTAATGTGGAGGGGGAATGTGTGGGGCAGAGAATGGGCATTTCTTCGGTAATCAGTTAGCCTAGGTACATTGCCATGCACTAACTAATTAGTGTGTGATTAACACTTGACCCTTACCATCTACAAAATAGGTGGCAGTAAGGGTTCATGCTCTACTTTTTTTTTGTGGCCACACACTAATGGTAACATTAGTTCATGAAAAAGCATGAAACATGCAGTTTGCTAACAAAATGTCTAACACAGACTATTGGGGGGGGGGGGGGGGTTACAAACATCTCAAAATTTAAATAAATAAGACCTCAAAGCATCATAGCACTGGAAGAGAGCTCTCTTATTCACTGGAGCAGTAGTGATTTTAAGGATCTGACATGGGGACAGGAGGCCTCTTCTGTCATGCTAAGTATCTGTGCAACTGCATTTTGATATAATTCGTGAATTACCAGTGATATTTATTGGTATTAATGGGGATTTGATTTGGAAATTTTTGTTTTTTGATGGCTAAAAAACAGACTGTGTGGGTTTTGGCTATTTTTTTCCATTTTGTTTTGGTGAGCAACATTTTCCCCATTTTGGGGAGTTCTTTTGGTTGCTCTCTTTTTTCCTGGAGTTTGATGATTTATTAAGGCCAATGATAATATCTGGGAATTACTTTGGGTAAATCAACACATTTGGTCAGACCGATGCTTTCTGAGCTTTGAGGCCTTGTTTATTTAAATTTTGAGATGTTTGTAGCCCCCCTCCCAATAATCTGTGTTAGCCATTTTGTTATCAAACTGCATGTCTCATGCTTTTTGAGGATATTTTGAAAGCTTGTTAGCCCTTGTGTATTTTTTCTAACATTAGTTTGTGGCTATTAATAAAAATTTTGAATATCAGCCATTTTACTGCTGCACTAAATATGGCTTTAGTACATGGGAAAGACCTGTGTAAGGGCGCTAAGGCCAGTTTTTAGCCCTGCTTTGTAAAAGGGCTCCTTAATCTGAATTCAGTCAATGAGGAAGCTCTCTTGTGTCAGATGTCTGTCAATGCCCTTTTTCCTGCCACTTCTTTATTGACCACCAATGCTATCGCTCAGTCAGTGGAAGTTTATCTTTCAGTTAATTATTGATGTGTATTCTCAGTATTCCAATGTCTGTATACTGGGAGATCCAAATTTTCATTTTGATTTCCCCTCTTCAGTTAAGGATAGGTACTGGTGTTTTTTAATGGAGACTTTAGAATATTCTCTATTTGTGAGTGGGCCTAAATAGATCTTCAACAATCGAAATCCTGGCATGCAAAATCACTGACAAAACACTAACTGACCAACTATGCATCACATTATTCTACCACCCTCCAGGAAGATGGACAAATGCCCAAGATGATTTCATGGACTTTGAATCAAACTTCTGCACCAGTCACCCAAATGTCCTACTAATAGGTGACGTAAACCTGCACCTAGAAAAACAAAATGACACAAACACCAGAATACTAATGAACTTCATAAACCAATGGAGCTTCACAACAGCACAATAAGTCTCCTCGCACATGAAAGGACACCAGTTAGACATACTAGCCCACAGATTCTCAAAGAGTAACAACCACATACTCACAAACCATACATAGGATGAGGTACCATGGTCAGACCACAGCAAGCTCACTTTCACAGTAAAATGGAAAGAAAATGACAAGAAAAGAGAGCCAAGAACCCAACACACTTTCACAACCAAAGGAAAAGTAGACAACCACACATTCTGGACAACAAGAATAAATGAACTCAACGACATACCACCTGAGGATAAACACTTTATGAGAAACTGGGACAAAAGAAGGGAAAATACACTAAACAAAATAGCATCACTCAAAACAAAAATCACAAAACAACCACTTCCCTGGTTTAATGACAAACTACTACACATGAAGAAACTCTGTAGGAAACTCGAAAGAACATGGGCCAAAAACAAAACAGACACAATCAAACCATATGGAGAAAAGCAATAACATACACAAACAACATAAAGAAAGCATAAGCAGAACACTACAGAACATATACGAACGTCGACCAGACCAGTATGAAAAAAATATTTGAACTCGTGAACAAACTATTGAAAACCCAGAACATATTGGTGACAACTGATACACCACCACAGATGAACTTGCACAATACTTTAAAAATCAAAATAACAAGCACAAGATCAAACCTTGCAAAAGCACAAATAAACATCACAGACTAACTACAAGACTGTGAAACACACAACCACACTGCAGCAGACAGAATATGGACCATGTTCAAACCACCCCAACTAGACATAGTAAAGACACTATTGACAAAATACGCGCATGCATACTGCCTACTCAAAAAATGCCCCAACTACATGATGAAAAACCCACTAGACCGGTTCATCGAGTACCTCATCAAACATATCAATTTCCAACAGACAAAAGCGACATAGTACTCACACCTATCCCCAAAAACACTACCAGCAAGATCAATGATATCACAAATTACAGACCAGTAGCCTCAATACCACTACTGACCAAAATGATGGAAGGTCTAGTAACACAGCAACTAATGGAATAGCTGACAAAATTCTCAATTCTTCATAAATCTCAATCAGGTTTCAGACCACAAACAGCACTGAAATGGTCATAACCACCTTGATAACGAAATTCAGAAGCATAATATGCCAAGGACAAAACGTATTACTACTACAATTCAATATATCAAGTGCGTTCGACTTAACAGACCATACCACACTACTGACATTGCTTGACAACATAGGAATCAGCGGTGCAGTGGCAAAATGGTTCAATGGCTTCTGAAAAACCATATCCTACATTGTAAAGATGTCCAACCAAACATGAACCTCATGGATATCTGAGTGCGGGGTACCACAAGGATCACTAATATCACCAATACTGTTCAATGTAATGATGGCGCCACTCAGAAAAAATTAATGGGTTTCAACCCATTCATATATGCAGACGATGTCACCATCTTCATACCTTTCCAAAACAATATCACAAACATACAGGACAAAATAAAAACAAAGATTGGACTTCATGAAAGAATGGGCAATAGCTTTCAAACAGAACAGAGATAAAACCAAATTCCTATTACCTATCCAGCCCACACAACCTCACATCCTACCAAAAATTCACACAATCAACCAACAAACATACCACATCGAAACACAACTTAAAATACTAGGAATCATTCTTGACAGACATCTAACACTGGACAATCAAATATCAGCAGTAACATCAAAATGCTTCAGAACACTATGGAAACTGAGAAGAATTAGAGACAATTTCCCTAGACAACCTTTCCGGATACCGGTCCAATCAACGATACTATCGCAACTAAACTACTGCAATGCAGCATACATAGGGTGCAAGAGAAACACACTAAAATTGCTGCAAAGTCCAAAACACGGCAGCAAGACTGACTTCAAGAAATCAAAATATGAAAGAGCAACCCCACTGCTTGAAACATTACATTGGCTACCAGTCAAGGCAAGAATATTTTTCAAAGTGAGCACCCTAATCCTCAAGATACTGTTTGGAATGGCACCCGAATATATGCTTAACATGATCAAACTATCCTTAAGAAATGCCACCCAGAAACCAGAAACAATCTACTCCTACATCTACCCAACTGCGAAAACACCATCTACAAAACTTTCTACACAGCAGGATTTAGCTACCTGGGTTCCAAATGGTGGAACTTGATACCAAAAACCATAAGAAGCATCACAAATCTCCTCCAATTCAGAAAAAAAATGAAAACCTACCTCTTCAAGAAATTCTACAGCTAATCACAAAGATACTATCGCCTTCCTTTCAAATCTATCTCTTCAAAAACTATATGAATAAAAATCACCAGAACTGTACAATTGAACACAAAGCTATCACTACCTTTTCTTCCTCAAATCTATCTCTTCAAAAACTCTATGAGTAACCACACGAACTATAGATGCCATCTCCACATTGCACAACACTATTGTAAGTCCACCAAAATGTAAATTGTAAACCATTTTGAACTGAAACTTATTCTTGGATAATAGTGGGATATAAGAATCTACTATAATAAAACTCACCCTCAACGTTCTGAAGACAACGTTCTGAAGTCACTCAGTCAGTCACTGAAGGGTTCATGGATTCATGGTGGTGAAGCCTCAACACTGAGCATGTCTCTCTGCCCCGCCCTCGCATGACGGACCAATCAGAAAAAACACCCTCAACATTCTGAAACACAAAGGACCATCACAACACCGTTCCCAGGCAACACTAGGCAACGTAAGACGGACCAATCAGAGGAAACTACGTGACAATAAGGGAGGAGCATTCCCCAGCAGAATGGCTCATTATCTGTGCAGCACGGAGAGCACAGAACCACCGCTGGAACGAGAGAAGAATATTCCTGCTGTGGGTATGTGCAAAAATTTACATTTACATTTCACATTTACATTTCACCAACAGAAAGACCCCCCTCCACAAACCTCCTTGACAGACAAAACCACACACACACACAATACAACAGAAACACACCCTCAAAGCCACACACCAATCCAACCCACATCCCCCAACCCCCAAGCAAAAAACAAAACAAAAAAAGACACACATCAACAACCTGCACACACACCGCACACTCACACACACACACACACACACACACACAGAATAACTCTGTGACACATACACACACACAAAAAAAAAACCACATACTAGCGCCCGTTTCATTGGTTTCGGAAACGGGCCTTTTTTACTAGTGCATAAATAAATGAATAAATATTTGGCTCAGTGCATGCATTGCACAGCACCAAAAATGCCATAAGATTGTTAACTCCAATCATGCTTTTGGAAATCTTCAAGTAAAAATGAATTTGTCAGCTAAGATGAATAAAAATAATTATATCCTAGGGTTCAGTTTGCTAGGCTTTATTCTTAGACATAGATGGCAGCAATCTTAGAAAATTGTCATACAGATCTTTGCAGAACAGAGGAGTAGCCTAGGTGTTACTGCAGTGTACTGTAAGCCAAGGGACCCAAGTTCAAATCCCACTGTAGCACTTTTTTTGTGTAACTGTGATCCCTCCAGGAACAGAGAAATACCTACTGTATCTGAAAGTACACCGCTTCAAAAGCCTTCAGGCTTGCAGGTGTCTTATATCTTTAGGTACTGTAGGTATTTTCCTGTTCCTGGAGGGAACCCCAGAAAAAAATTAATTGAGTTACAGTAAGATTTAAACTTATGTCCCTTGGCCTACAATTCACTGCACTAATCACTAGGCTATTCCTCTGATCTGCTTGCTGCTTTGTTCAGAATAGCCATAATATCTGCAGCTGACACAGAGCCTGGTTTTCCTTTTCAGTTTTACTTTCAGGGGAGAGGAAGGAGATAGCAACCACAGGGGGATGGATTAAGGAGGTGTCATGCTTCAATCCTTCCAGTGGACAGCTGCCCAATCAGATCATCTTTCTGTAACCTGGATGTTCCTGAAACAGGTCTAAATAAGGACATCCTTCTTTTTAAACATGGATGTTGCCTCAATTTCACAGTTCCAAAAAGTATTGCCTTGATAATTAGATGACGCCTTCTACATAGACTATGGGGTCATTTTACTAAAAAGTGTTAAGCAGTTAATATGTGAATTAGTACATGGCACACTGTTACTGTGATGGTCTAGCAGTTAGTGCATGCTAGTTCACTCATTAGGTGCATTTGTGTTAGGCAGGGCATGGGCAGAGAAAGGAAGCTGACCTAGAGGGGCATTTTCAATATGACGTCTAAATCTGAATTTAGATGTTTTACACAAAATGTCCAAATTCTGAACAGGAAAGAAGGTCATTTTCGAAAAAGAAAAATGTATTTTTTTCTGAAAATACTATGGACGGTTTGTTTTTTGGATGTTTTATGATTTGGACGGTTTTTTTGGGGGGGGTTCATTTTCGGAAAAAATGTCCAAGTGCAAAACACACAAAATCAAGCTATTGGATGTAGGAGGAGCCAGCATTTTTAGTAGACTGGTCCCCCTGACATCCCAGGACAGCAATAGGGCACCCTAGGGGGCACTGCAGTAGATTTCATAAACTACTCCAAGGTACACATCTGATTATTGCTCCCTCACCTTGTGTGCTGAGCCCCCCAAAACCCACCCAAAACCTACTACCCCCAACTGTACACCACTACCATAGCCCTTTTGAGTGAAGGGGGCACCTATATGTGGGTACAGTGGTTTTCTGGTGAGTTTTGGAGGGCTTACAGTTTCGTCCACAAGTGTAACGGGTATGGGGAAGGTAGGAGCCTGGGTCCACCTGTCTGCAGTGCACTGCACCCACCACTAGACTACTCCAGGGACCTGCATGCTGTTCTAATGGACCCGAGAATAACATCTGAGGCTAGCATAGAGGTTCGTAAGTAATGTTTTTCATCACATTTTGGGGGTGGGGTGGGAGGAGGTTAGTAACCACTGGGGGAATAAGGGAAGGTCATTCCTGATTCCCTCCAGTGGTCATCTGGTTATTTAGGGCACCTTTTTGTGCCTTATTCATAATTAAAATAGGTCTATTTGAAAACATCGAAGTTTTAGTCCTGAACGGTTTTGTTTTGTTTCATTATGGCTGAGAAAAGTCGAAGTCTTAGGCACACCCAAGTCCCGCCTTGAACACGCCCCTGGTATGCCCCCCTTGAGATTTAAACGCACTGCTGATGGACTTCAGAGAAAAATGTCTAAAAAGAGGTTTTGAAAATACTGATTTCGTCATTTTTGTGAGAAAAAAGTCTAAATGCAGACCTGTGTCACTTTTTGAACGTTTTTCTTTTTGGAAAATGAGCCTACTAAACACATAAGCAGGTCAGATGCACAAATAGGTGCTGGCCTGGCATGGCTAGAAAATGGGGTCCAGGAAGGGGGGGGGGGAGACTGTGGGATTGATTAGGAAGGGATTGCAGGTAGGTGTAGGCAGGTTAGATCAGGTATAAGAAAGGGGAAGTAGAAAAGGGGAGGGGGGAGGGATTGATGCAGGGAATAAGAGAGGAGGCTCTAGAGGCAGGAAAAGGGGTGGCTACTGGAGGCAGTAAGAGGGGCGTTTGCAAGGGTGCAATCACCATTTTTGCCTGCTGCTACCTTCCTGGTCCTGCTCTCCTTCAGGATGAGAACAAGGAGATTTTCAGGCTTGCCACATTTTCATTTTTCTTCTCCATCCTTGTTGGGTGCATGCTGCAGGCGTGGTTGACTGAAAACGATGCCGACATGATTACATTGCATGGACCGGGTGAGTACTGCCCATCTGGAGCCAGGGACCAGCAATTTTTCCAGTCCTTTTGTAGGGGGGTGGCAGGCTTCTTGCCCTCAGGTGTCGCAGTGCAGCACATGGATTTTTGGCCAGGTAGGCCCCAACCAAGAAGCAGTGGCATTTTGTTACCATGCCATCACGAGCTGGGGGGGGAGATCATCACTGTGTTCTTACTCTGAGTTGGCCCAATTGTAGTGCGGCGGTGTTATGTTGTCAGCATATTCCTCCCTGGGACTGGACTTGGGGCTTTGGCAGTCCACTCACGATGCATGACCATGTACCTTGGCATCGCTTCCACTGTTGCTGTGTAGTGGGCTGCTGATCCGAATTATGTTGCTGGTGGTGGTTCACCGATGTGGCTATTGGGGTCTTGTAAGAACATCTGTAGAGGCTCTGGGTGCTCCCCAAGTGGGGATTTGGGAGGGGCGCCATGAAACAATGTCCAGCTACCTTGTGCGGCTTGCAGCCATGTGCTTCCTCCAGCGTTGTTGCCGCAGTTCAATCCAGGGGACTTGCCTTTTTCCTGGAGTGCGTGAGTCGCCTGTTCCAGACTTGTGCTGGGAATTGCTTTGTGCCTGCCCTTTCTTTCTCACCCCGCCAAGATAATTTTGGTAGATTCTTGGGCATTGTGGGCAGTTCTTACATTTCTCATGCTTGTGCATTGCCTATCTGTGGTGAGGTTAGAAACCTGTGCTGAGGCTGGCCCTGCTATACTTTTTCTGTAGTAGGGCACTTGTAGTAGGGCACTGCCTGGAGCTTGTATGGCTGCATCCCACTGGATTATGAGAGAATCCATTCGTTGATATTTCACAGCTTGTACTCTCTTTGCAATAACTTGTAACCTCATTACTATGTAAGCTGCACAGAGCCTGCCTCGAGTGGGAAAACGCGGGGTACAAATGTAACAAATAAATAAATTCACATAAACTGTTTGCATAACCTAAAATGGAAACTTTCACATATCAATTAGTGGAGAAAAATGTATATACAAAAAAAAAATTACAGTGCATTAATATAAAGATTCCAGGCTTTATGGCATATTCTTGAGTCATTCATAGTTGCATCTTGTAATGGGAAATGAATTCACTCAGGTGTAAACCAATTCACATCAATTTTAAATCCATACAGTAATAAAATCAGTGATGCCTGCTAATATTCTTATCATCCTCATGGGGCCCAATATGGGAACCAAAGGCATTCTTTCACTTTCCATCTGCCTCCGCATGAAGCATTCAGCAGTTTGTTGCCTTTATTTGTGGGCCCACATTGCTGTGACCTTGAAGTACCATTCAACAGGAAATTTTCTTGATTGGTATAGTCATCAACAACATTCAGCAATACCAAATTAGCACAAGAAACGTTATAGAAAACATATCATTTGTCTAAGACATTGCGTGCAGTTGTGGTATATGCTTCAAACATGCTTTCTTTAGTGTTATTTGCATACATGCTTCCGGCTATCAAAGCAACTCCAGTACTGCTCCCCGACAGCATGACGAGCACAACAACCAATGGCCGGGCACCAGAACGGTGCCCAGGTCTTTGCAAGCCAAATACCTTCCTAGAATTTGGGCTAGGTTGTGATACAGGCCAATTTGTTTTCTCATGGATGCTGAGGGTGTTGCTGGTTTTGCTTAGAGACCTATAATATGATTCGCAGCAGATATATCAGTTCTCTTCAGACTATACTTATAATTTTAACACAACAGCGATGGAAATTTGAATTTGATCAAGAATGGATCTGGATACATAATTCCGCGTTATGTTACAGCTCTAGATAATCCAATTATGCTAATCCACCAGGAGAAAAAAGATAGAATTTTATTCCAAGTATTTCTTGGTTACAAAGAAAATAGAGGGTCTCCATGCTATCCTAGAACTAAGTGCCTTGAACCAATTTCTAGCTTGAGAAAAGATCAAGATTATTTTCTTATGAATCTTAGCCTCCTTTCTTCAAAAAGGTGAATCATTATAGTTTGGGCTTATAAGAGATGCATCCAAGTCACAGTATGTATCTCAGGTTTGTAATAGTAATACACCATTACTAGTATTATGTACTACCCTTTGGCCTAGCATCAGCTCCACATGTGGTTACAAAATGCCTAGATGTGGTGGTGGTGGCACATCTTCACAAGCTGGGGGTACGCATGCTTCCGTGTTTGATCAGTGTGTTAAACTATCCAGGTGCTGGAGTTGTTACAGTTTGTCATAAATTTCCCAAAGTTCCACTTGAGCCCTTAAATTCAATTGGAATTTGTTGGAGCTCTGTTAGATCTGATTGGCAAAGACCTTTCTTCTACCAGACAGGATCACCACGTTTGTCTTCAGATTCTATATAGGTCACCCAAAGTTGGGTTCACAAATTTGGGCATGGATCCCAGATGCATGTGCAAACTAATTAGTTAGGTTATAACATCTGTACAAGTTGTTGATGCCCCTGTACTATTCATTGGTGAGGCCCCAACTGGAGTATTGTGTTCAATTTTGGAGGCCGTATCTTGCTAAGGTTATAAATAAAATTGAAACGGTGCAAAGAAAAGCTACAAAAATGGTATGGGATTTGCATTACAAAACGTATGAGGAGAGACTTGCTGACCTGAGCATGTATACCCTGGAGGAAAGGAGAAACAGGGGTGATATGATACAGACGTTCAAATATTTGAAAGGTATTAATCTGCAAATGAACCTGTTCTGGAGATGGGAAGGCGGTAGAATTAGAGGACATGAAATGAGGTTGAAGGGGGGCAGACTCAAGAAAAATGTCAGGAACTATTTTTTCACGGAGAGAGTGGTGGAGATGAAAACGATAACAGAATTTAAAAATGCGTGGGATAAACATAAAGGAATCCTGTTCAGAAGGAATGGATCCTCAGAAGCTTAGCGGAGATTGGGTGGCAGCACCGGTGGTTGGGAGGCAGGGCTAGTGCTGGGCAGACTTCTACGGTCTGTGCCCTGAAAATGGTAGATACAAATCAAGGTCAGGTATACATATAAAGTAGCGCATATGAGTTTATCTTGTTGGGCAGACTGAATGGGCCGTACAGGGCTTTTTCTGCCATCACCTACTATGTTACCACGTAACAATCAATTATTGGCATTAATTGGAATTAATTGGCACCAATTTGGATTTGTACATGCATCTGCCTTAGTTGTTATTTTATTACAGGATGATGTTGGTCCAGAGGCAGCTACAAAATTGGTCAATGTTCTCTGTCAGAAAGCATATAGGGACCTCAACATGTATACTTTGGAAGTAATGCAGGAGAGTGGGGATATGATAGTGACGCTTAAATACCTCGCTGGCATTAATGTACAGAAGGTGAGCCTTTTTTAAGTGAAGGAAAACTCTGGAATGAGAGGGCATAGGATGATGTTAGGAGGAAACAGGCTCAGGAATAACCTAAGAAAATACTCTTTCATGGAAAGGGTGGTGGTCGCCTGGAATTGCCAGTGGAGGTCATGGAGAAAGACTGTGTCTAAATTTAAGAAATTGTGGGACAGGCACATGGGATCTCATAGGAAAATGAGGAGGTAGTGGTTACTGAGGATGGACAGACTGGATGGGCCATTTGGCCCTTATCTGCCATCATGTTTCTATTACATCCATGCTTAAATTTCTTAGTAATCAACTCAAAAAGGGGCATAAGTGGCTTAGGGGCATTCCCAGAAATTTGGCAGGATGTTATAGAATACTTGGAGTTGCGCAAACTACCATCAGTTGAGCGTGAGGATTTACAGCATGTTTCAACAGGCTTAAGTCCTCATGCCCAAAGTTAGGCATGGGAATCCACTCTATTCTATAAAGGTCACTTAGTACTAAGTGATGTTTATGGAATTGACGCTTAACACAGATCTTAATGGCACCATTTACTGATTTCTGCCCTTGGTGTTCATAATGCTAGAGATAGTAGTGAGTCAGCAGACATCAGCATAAAACATGATAAGATTATTGGGGCATTTAGCTTCGGCTTTATATATAACTCTCTTGGCATGTCTCAAAATGAGACACTCCCCATGGATCCTATGCTCCCAGTGGATTGAAACCACTCAGAGCTTAAGAGCTGTTGTCCAAGGCAGTGAACAATTCAGGGGCTCCCTGCTCTGTTGGTTAATTAAATAAAATCTGGCATAAGGAATTCCCTTTTTGATACCTCTGGCTCAAATTGCCTTAACCATGGATTCATCCAAACTGAGCAGGGAGCAGCTTATGCAAGTGGAATTCACATTCAGGACCTTTGGTCTATTTAATTAAAAAAACATCTTTTTTTTCTGTCAGGCTTTCTTACTTGGGTAAATGACTGAAAAACTGCCATCCTCAGGAGCATGTCCTTTAACATTGTTATACTGGCTTAGAAGTGAGTCAGCATTACATTAATTTCTATTATTAGAAAAGGTAGAAACAAGTGTCCAAAAAGATAAAAGTGATGGAACAACTCCCCTGTGAGGAAGGCTACAAAGGTTAAGGCTCTTCAGCTTAGAGAAGAGACAATTATAGAATAATGAGTGGAATGGGTAAACATAAATCATTTGTTTACTCTTTCCAAAAGTACAAATGCAAGTTATTCATGTACTTCATTTAAAATAAATTGGAGAAAATATTTACTTATTGTCACGCTCTAGAATTCATTATCAGAGAATACGAAAACCATTAACATAGTAGAGTTTTAAATAAGGTTTGGACAAGTTCCTGGAAGAAAAGTTCATAAACCATTATTAAGATGAATCGTGGGAAAATCCACTGCTTATTCCTGGGATAAGCAGCATGAAATCTATTTTACTCTTTTGGGATCCTGCCAGGTACTTGTGTCCTGGATTGGTCACTGTTGGAAACAGGATACTGGACTTGATGGACCTTTGGTCTGTCCCAGTTTGGCAATGCTTATGTATTTCCTATATATTAATTCTCACCTCCAACGTTCTGACTTGCTGCCTGGGACCATGGCTCATTCCGAGTTGGTCAGGACGGCTCTGTAGATCAAGATGACATCACCATAGCCATTATGATGCCAACTTCAAAACCCAGGGGGAAAAAACATGCCTCACAGCTGATCCATGTCCAGAGGAGGGTCGCTGGATATGGGTGGCTGGAGGGGGGCAGGGGAGAGAGGAGGGTCGCTGGACATGGGTGGCTGCAGGGGGGCAGGGGGAGTGGAGGGTCACTGGACACGGGCAGCTGCAGGGGAGCCAAGGAAAATCTTGCTAGCGCCCATTTCATTTGTGTCAGAAACGGGCCTTTTTTACTAGTATAAAAATAATAATCATAATAATAATAAATTGGTCTTTTATTCCACTAATGCCTCACAGTTCTAAGTGGGATACACAGTCAAAGAGACCCTTCTGGGAATAGAAAAAAGATAAAATGTTAGTCATATTCAGATAATTTGGTTTAAAACAAATTTATGGAACAACCATGTTTTAACCTTTATCCTAAAAATAGAATATGATTGGGAAGCATAAAAAATATCAGCAAAATCTTTCCAATGTCTGGCTGCCTGAAAGGCCAATGTTAATTTGAATAGACATAGTTTCCTCTTCCCCTTAACAAGAAGACCACATCACTCTTTTGACTTACCCTCTGAGCAGTCATTCTGACGTCATTTCCTTTTCCCGCGGCGGGACTAAGGGCGCGAAGAACCGAACTCCTGAGAAGTAATCAGGAAAGGCAGCTGGAGACGGGCAGCAGGGCTTTAAATAAGGTGGCGCTTCGAGGCAGGTATTTGAAACTAACGGATTGGAGCGGCAGGGGAGGATGGGGGGGTGAAGGACATCACTAGACCTGGATGGGAGCGGGAGGGCAGGGGAGGGAGGAGAATTGCTGGGCATGGATGGGCAGAGGGAGGCAGGGGAGAGAATTTCTGGGCATGGATGGGCAGAGGGGGCCAGGGAAGAGAATTGCTGGGCATGGATGGGCAGAGGGAAGCAGGGGAGAGAATTTCTGGGCATGGATGGGCAGAGGGGGCCAGGGGAGAGAATTGCTGGTCATGGATGGGCAGAGGGAAGCAGGGGAGAGAATTTCTGGGCATGGATGGGCAGAGGGGGGCAGGGGAGATAATTGCTGGGCATGGACGGGCAGAGGGGGGCAGGGGAGAGAACTGCTGGGCATGGATGGGCAGAGGGGGGCAGAGGAGAGAATTGCTGGGCATGGATGGGCAGAAGGAGGCAGGGGAGAGAACTGGGCATAGATGGGCAGGGGAGAGAATTGCTGGGCATGGACGGGCAGAGGGGGGCAGGGGAGAGAATTACTGGGCATGGATGGGCAGAGGGGGGCAGGGGAGAGAATTGCTGGGCATGGATGGGCAGAGGAGAGAATTGCTGGGCATGGATGGGCAGAGGGAAGCAGGGGAGAGAATTGCTGGGCATGGATGGGCAGAGGAGAGAATTGCTGGGCATGGATGGATAGAGAGGGGCAGAGGAGAGAGGAGAGTTTCAGGACATGGATGGCAGGGAGAGCAAGAGAAATTCTGGACATGGATGGAGGGGAGAGAAGGGAGAAAGAAGAAATGCTGGACATGGAGGGGGAGATAGAGGAAGGAGATTAGATGAGGGAAAAGGAAGTGAGGAGAGAAACTGCACATGAATGGAGAAAATAGTCAGAAGCTGGATCCACTGTACAGTCAAGTATGCGGAGGACCAGAAATGAAGAAGAAAGGAGGAAAGAAAAGAAATAAATGGAAAGGAAGCCCTGGGTCAAGGGAACAGATAGAGAGCAGCAGAATCAGATACTGGACCAGCATGATCAGAGAAACAAAGTCACCAGACAATAAAGGTAGAAAAAAAATAATTTTATTTTCATTATAGTGTTTGGAATATGTCCACTTTGAGAATCAGGTGCTGAACGTTAAAAGTTTATGTTTATTTACTTATTTATGGCATTTTATCCCATATTAAACATGAATTATATTGGAACCTGGGATCATTTAATTTTTTTTTGCTGGAGAGAGTAATGTGTTGGCCGCTGCCCCCCCCCCCTGGGTATAGCCAGCTGTGCAATTTTTTTGGGGGGGGCGCAGAGGTGGGTGGGGGGCGCAGAGGTGGATGGGGGGGCGCCGAGGTGGATGGGGGAGGGCGCCGAGGTGGACCGGGGAGAGAGCCTGTTGTTAAAAATTTACCAGCACACCACTGCCTCTGAGCCACAGGACAATGGAAATGATCATAAAAATAATTAGACGCCAAAACATGTATGATTTTGAAGAGGAAACAAGCTAATTTAAAAAGAACCCTAGCCTCGACTGGCAACCAATACAATTTTACAAAACTGGGGGAGATATTATCAAATTTAGTTAAACCAAAAACGAAATGAACCACAGTGTTCTGTATGGTCTGTATTCTTCTAAGTAAATTCTTATTGCATCCCAGATAAACAAAATTACAATAGTCTGGTTGAGAGACTAAAAGCGCCTGGACCAACAGTTTAAATGAGTCCGTTTCAAAATAGTGTTGAACAGATTGTAGATTTCTCATTAAAAGAAAGCATTTCTTAACCAATAAACATGGTTTTCTAAAGTAATAGCACTATCAATTAAGGTACCTAAAACCTAAATAAATGGGGAAAACTCAAACGTTACTTGTTTAATACTGATATTCTTAGGACTATTTTCCAGTTTGGTATCAAAACAGAAAAATTTAGTTTTATCTGTATTTAACTTTAATTTATGACACAGCATCCAATTATTATGTTATACAATGTTGAATCTTAGAAGAATCAATGTGAGACACAGAATTAAATAGAATTAAAACAGAAATATCATCTGCATAAATATAATGTAGAAGATTATTATTATGCAGTAAAAAAAGACCTAATGATCGTAAAAGGACAATTAACAGCAATGGTGAGAGAGGAGATCCTTATGGAACTCTATATGTACTCTGCCAAGGTGAAGAGACGGTATCCTTCATCTTGACCCTATATGAACAAGTCAAAAAATTGCTAAACTAATTCAGCACATTCCCTGTAATACCAATTTCCTCAAGTAACTGTAAAAGAATATTGTGATCCATCAGGTCATCCCGGTGAAGGGGCGGGAAACACGTATTATCGAAACAAGATGGGCGTCCATCTTTTATTTCGATAATATGGTCGGGGATGCCCAAATCTTAACATTTAGGTCGTCCCTAGAGATGGTCGTTCTTAGACTTGGTCGTTTCTGATTTTCGGCGATAATGGAAACTAAGGACGCCCATCTCAAAAATGACCAAATGCAAGCCCTTTGGTCATGGGAGGAGCTAGCATTCATAGTGCACTGGTCCCCCTGACATGCCAGGATACCAACCGAGCACCCTAGGAGGCACTGCAGTGGACTTCATAAATTTGCTCCCATTTACATAGCTCCCTTACCTTGTGTGCTGAGCCCTCCAAAACCACTCCCCACAACTGAACGCCACTACCATAGTCCTTAGGGTTGAAGGGGGCACCTAGATGTGGGTACAGTGGGTTTCTGGTGGGTTTTGAAGGGCTCACATTTACCACCACAAGTGTAACAGGTAGGGGGGATGGGCCTGGGTCCGCCTGCCTGAATTGCACTGCTCCAAGGACCTGCATACTGCCTTCATGGAGCTGGGTATGATATTTGAGGCTGGCAAAAAATATTTAAAAAATGTTTTTTGAGGGTGGGGGAGGGGGTTAGTGACCACTGGGAGAGTAACGGGAGGTGATCCCCAATTCCCTCCGGTGGTCATCTGGTCAGTTTGGGCACCTTTTTATGGCTTGGTCGTAAGAAAAAAAGGACCAGGTAAAGTCATCCAAGTGTTCGTCAGGGACGCCGTTTTTTTCCATTATGGGTTGAGGACGCTCATGTGTAGGCACGCCCAAGTCCTGCTTTGGCTATGCCTCCGACATGCCCCTGGGAACTTTGGTCATCCCCGCAACGGAAAGCAGTTGAGGACACCCAAAATCAGCTTTCGATTATGCCAATTTGGGCAACCCTGTGAGAAGGACGCCCGTCTTCCGATTTGTGTCAAAAGATGGGCGTCCTTCTCTTTTGAAAATAAGCCTGTTAGTGAACTTTCCCTGAAAGAAATCTGCTAATTGAATAGCTGATGGAATTTGATCTGTGGCTTTAGATTGTGAAGGTGTCTTAAGAAGAGTGTTAACTATCTGAAGGAACTGCTTAGTATTGACATTATTTTTACCTAGCAAGCTAATATTGCCATTTTTCCTTGTAAATTTTAGAATCAGGAGACAGATCATATAAAAAGGTAGTCTTGAATGAAGTGAAAATGCTCCCAGGTTAATAAACATCTGTGCCCGGCATGGCCATGTTTTGCCAACAAATACTGGCTGCGTCAGGGGTAGATTAAACCAGCTGGTGTGAACTGCACACTTCACCTAGGGGCCATTTTACTAAGTCGTGGTACACTCTACGCACATGTAGCATGCGCCCAAATGAAACTACACTCCTGGTGGTAATTTCAGATTTGGCGCACCCATAACGCGTGGATGATTATTTATTTCCTCCTATATGCGTTGGTAATCGGCACTTGGTGCGCACCGACCGGTCACCATGTGTGTAGTGTGTGAGCGTTTACTGCTAGGTTAATGGGTGGTGTTAAGGGCTCAGGTCAGTTTTGAACACGCGCTGGTTTCATTTTTACCACAGGCACCGTCACATTAAAAAAAAGCTATTTTTTGTAAATGCGGTAAAACTGGCCTGGTGCACCCAATACAAGTGCCTATGCTATCACAAGCCACTTTTTGCCACAGCATAGTAAAAGGACCCCCTAGTCTGGTGCAGCACAAAGTTAAAATAATCAGGTTTCTTGAACCTGGAGGCTTGTAGTTCAATGTAAAACAACTGCTTAGTATTAAAATGATCTTCACCTATCAAGCTAGTATAGAAATTTTTCCTTATAGATTTTAGTGCAAATTTTTGATCATGTATTGCTTGTCTCCATAACAGTTTAGATTGATTTGATTTATCTTTCTGCCATTTACATTCTAATTTTCTACAAAGACATTTAAATTTCAATAAATCAGAAGTATACCACTTGCCACTTTGTTTTATTTGCTTCACTTTAGAGGGAAATGGGGCAATTGTGTCCAGAATATTGATGTTGAATTGCAACCAAACTCTAACACGATTTAAAATGTTATTTTGTGATCATTATATTGATATCTTATCCCAAAACCTATGTACCTTCTTTTAAAACATATGGCATAAAATAAGTAAACTAAATATTGGTGTGCATAATCATGATCAAATGACTAAAGAGTAATATGATTCCTACTAATGCGGTGCTTCTTCACTGTTATTCTACTATATAAATATTCACAGTATTGCACATTGTTAACTTTGCATGAAAACTCTTGCAATGAAAATCACAGCTATCCTTTACTGGTAGAGCATTAAGCTTCAGAACATCACAGCTTGGTTAAAAATAAATCTGTTATATGAGGACGCTTTACAGGTTGTGTGATTTTCATTTTGTGATTTGTCACATTGCCCTGTCTAGGGTATTAGTCGTGAACATGGGTTCTGAGTATTCGATGGCCTGTGGTCGAACAGATGGTATAGTTGACCAGTGTGAGGAGTCCTTCACTGGAGAAGACTGACCAGATCTTTCTGTAAATGCTACAGCTCTATTTTGGCACAGACGTAAGATTTACTTTAACGTCACCCTCCAGTGAACAGAAGATATATAGAGAGTGACCTTAAAGGAAACCTTAAGTCTGTGTCAAAATATGGACCTTCTGTTTGCTGATGGATTAACTCCCAGGGTGCAGTTAATGGTGGTGGTTCCAACAGGGTGTATTTTATTTACAGAGATACTTACAAAGTCCATTTACATGGATACATCATCAAGAAGCTAGTTCGTCCAATTATACTAGAAAATGGCAGTGGCAAAAAACACTTCTTTGAAGAACTCAGTCTCTAGAAGAGATCAGCAAAATTGTAAGAACAGACTCATAGCAAAATTAGGTGACATCATGGCGGGTTGGACTGATTCTTATGAAAATACCCAGGACTGTTTGAGCTGTGGTCATCTTGAGATTCAGTGTGGATTAACATGGGGTGCATATCAACTTTCTTCCTCTCCCTTTCACATGATTTTTTCACATACATTAATATAGTATTTTCCAGGGATGACCGTAACATTTACCTGTTAGACTTGGATACACAGGGCTCCTGCAAGGAATATCATGCAGTAGAGAACAACCTTCTGTTTCCTGCTCCAGCCCTTCCTTTAATTCCCAGGGGGCATTACAAGAGGAGAGGGGTGAAGTTGAAGCTCCAAAAGACAGAATGGAGTAGAGAACAGCAATTCTGCTCCGTAATCCAGCCTCTCTCCTCTAGCTGTTCCGTCCTCCTTTCCTGTCTTTCAAGGAATGGGATGGAAGGAAAGAGTGAGGATGGAATGAATAAAGAAAGAAAGAAGAGAAGAGCTACTTTGCTTCCTAATCTGGCCCCTACCCTTCTGTTTTTGATCATCTCACCAGGAAACTGGCAAGGAACAGGAGAGGAAGTGCTGGCATACAGAAATTTCATTGAAATAACTAGGTTAAACCCAGATAATTCAATGGTAGGCATATAAGCTGATGAACATTCTCCCACTTTTTTTCCTATGAGCCTTCTAGTCAAATCATCTTAGTTAATCTAAAAGCTGAGAACTTATTTGGTCTTTCACATATAGTATCTATATAAGTACATAAGTATTGCCACACTGGGACAGACCAAAGGTCCATCAAGCCCAGCATCCTGTTTCCAACAGTGGCCAATCCAGGTCACAAATGCTTGGCAAGATCCCAAACAAAGCTCAATACATTTTATGCTGCTTATCCCAGAAATAAGCAGTGGATTTTCCCCAAGTCAATTTAATAATGGTCTATGGACTTTTCCTTTAGGAAGTCATCCAGACCCTTTTTAAACCCCACTAAGCTAACCACCGTTACCACATTCTCTGGCAATGAATTCCACAGTTTAATTACACGTTGAGTGGCGAAACATTTTTTCTGATTTTTATTAAATTTACTATTTTGTAGCTTCATCGTATGCCCCCTAGTCCTAATATTTTTGGAAAGAGTAAACAAATGATTCACATCTACCCATTCCACGCCACTCATTATTTTATAGACCTCTATCATATCTCCCCTCAGCCATCTCTTCTCCAAGCTGAAGAGCCCTAGATGCTTCAGACTTTCCTCAAAGGGAAGTCATCCCATTCCTTTTATCATTTTTGTCGCCCTTCTCTATACCTTTTTTTAATTCCACTATATCTTTTTTGAGATATGGTGATCAGAATTGAACACAATATTTGAGGTGCAGTTGCACCATGGACCAATACAAAGGCATTATAACATCCTCACTTTTGTTTTCCATTCCTTTCCTAATAATACCTAACATTCTAGTTGCTTTCTTAGCCGCCACAGCACACTGAGCAGAGGATTTCAACGTATCATCAACAATGCCACTGAGATCCCTTTCTTGGTCGGTGACTCCTAACATGGAAGCTTGCATTACATAGCTATAGTTCGGGTTCTTCTTTCCCGCATGCATCACTTTGCATTTGCACACATTAAACGTCATCTGCCATTTAGATGCCCAGTTTCCCAGTCTCGTAAGGTCCTCTTGTAATTTTTCACAATCCTCTTGCGATTTAACAACTTTGAATAACTTTGTGTCGTCAGCAAATTTAATTACCTCACTAGTTACTCCCATCTCTTGATCATTTGTAAATATGTTAAAAATCAGCGGTCCCAGCACAGACCCCTGAGGAACCCTACTATCTACCCTTCTCCATTGAGAATACTGACCATGTAACCCTACTCTCTGTTTTCTATCTTTTAACCAGTTTTTAATCCACAATAGGACACTACCTCCTATCCCATGACTCTCCAATTTTCTCTGGAGTCTTTTATGAGGTACTTTGTCAAATACCTTTTGAAAATCCAGATACACAATATCAGCTGGCTCATCTTTAGCAACATGTTTGTTCACCCCTTCAAAGAAAGGACAAAGAGCAACTTTACTCAGGGCAATGTCTCCAAATGGGTTTATATTTTGCACAAATTATGACAGTAATGAACTCTGCACTTAACCACACAAGTGTTAGCTGGTTGTGTATTCAATATGTGAACATTTATGGCTTGAGCACCCTGATGGAAGACCATTACAAGGAATCCATTTAGAAGGGTACCCATGGTGGAAATAAATGTGTTTCTAAGGTCCAGGCTTCCCACCAGAGCTGTTGCAGCACTTGTTATTGGCAGGAACGTTCTGGAGTACACAGGCATATTTTCTAAGTGTGGTCCTCATGTGTGTCCTCTTTCTGTTCCTCAGATCCTACCAACAGCGAAAGCAGCAGAAGATTCATTGAAAAACAGCTCATTGCAGTACCTGACTTTTGCCCTCAGCACTATGCTTTAAGGGGGGCAGTCTATAGGGGGTGTATTCATAATTGTGCATAGCTTACTCTGGTGGTGGTGAGGGCTGTCTATAGGGGGTTAATTCACAATTGTAAATAGTTTAATCCACTGGTGCTGGTTGGAGGGGGGAGTTGAAACTAATTCATGTGGGATTATGCAAATAGGTGTGAGGAAGGGTCACCTACTGAATGTGTGAGGCTGTCATTTGGATTGGCTGCTCATGTTAATAATATTATTATTATTATTTTCTGCATTTATATCCCACATTTCCCCACCTCTTTGCAGGCTCAATGTGGCTTACAAATACCGTAGTGGCGATCGCCATTTTCGGAATAAGAAATACACAGTAATATTCCAGTTAAAATAGAGAATACGCAATATAAATTGGTAGAAAAATATATAAACAGTACAATTCAGGTATTTAAGAGCAAGGGTAATGAAAAGCATTCAATAATAACAATGTGATAAAGTAACCAAATAGGAATGATTCAATCTTAGCTAATTGTAGTCCAGATCAATGTCATGTTTTAAGAAGGATCACTATGATAAGTCTCTTTGAACAGTTTAGTCTTTAATAATTTCTGGAAGGCTGCCAAATCATGTGTTGTTTTTAAGGCATTCGGCAGTCCAAAGTTGCGTGCAGATGAAAGAGAAGCTGGATGCATAAATTGATTTAAACTTAAGTCCTCTACAATTGGGATAATGGAGGTATTAGGCACCCAGCTGTGTCTAACAAGGATTCAGTTATAGAAATGAAGAGACTTCTTCACTGTATTACCAAAAGCAATGTAACTTGTATGTTGCTTATTTCACACACCAATTGAAAACATAGGTCTTGCTCCTCTGACCGTAGCTATGTGTTTCCTACGGATGGAGAATGTGCCCCACTTATGCCCTATATATGGCACTGGTCACCTCTTCATCTCCTGCCGTAATACTTGCCTTAGTATATGTGGGCCCTGTGTGCCCTTACTTTCAAAGGGTTTTCCGAATACCTTCCTAAATCCTTCCTGTGATTTGTTGTGGTACCCTCCAGCTGCCTTCCTGGAACAGCCAGTGCTCATTGTAGATGACTAGGAGCACTGGGGTAACACTGTTTTTCTCTGAAAAGTTGTGCTTCTACAAGGCCTCCATCTTGTCCATGCATGTAAAAGGTTGCTAGTAGATGCTGTATATGTTGTAGGAGGTGGGCCACAGGCACATGGCTGCCCTGCTCGATGCCGGGAGGGTCTTTCTATATGTTATATGGACTTAGACATTTACCACTGCAACTGGAGGCAGTACGCATAGCACTAAATATATAGGACCGAATTCTATAAATAGTACCAAAAACTGATATAAAAATATAATGCGCTAATTCTATAAATGGCACTAAAAATTAGGCACCGTTTATAGAATACACTTAGCACCGAACTTTAGACATGAGGATTTACACCAAGGAAACCCTGGTGTAAATCTTCATGTTTAAATTAAGCGTAGATCCCCCTTATTCTATAATAGCACACACAAATTCTAGGAACATCCCTGAACTGCCCATGGCCCTCCCATGGCTGCTGTCTCTTTTTGGAGTCACGTGACTAAACCTGTGCATGTAAATTTCAATTGAGGTCAATTAGTGCCAATAATTGATTATTAGCACCCAATTATTGGTGCTAATTGGCTCGTTAATTAAATTGCACACACAAATTGGGCATGTGCCCAATTTTGCACATGCAGTTTTAAGAATTTCGGGGATAACACTGCACGTTTAATGCTGGTACACATTTTATAACACTACATGTATAGCGTTACACACTTACTGCCACTGTTGGACTCCGCTAGATGCTTTCCCGTGCAGGCACTAAACAGTCAGATTTCCACAGTGAAGGGATACTCTCTAATTACAACAGATGTAGAAGCAGAGCATTCACATGTGTTTCTGTGCCATGGGCACTTTTTGTGAACGTTCTGGAATTCTGCATTCTCCATGGCATCATTTTGTCTGATCAACATTTATCTTCCACATTTTTTTTCATAGTTTTTTGATGTCTTGATGGGAGAGCAGAGATATGCCAATCTTATAATATGTTTACAAGTACTCCCCTGGTAATTGAAAATATGTCACAGCCTCTGCACGTACTTGCAAAAATAGCTGTATTCTCATTTCCATGACATATCTAAAATGGTGCAGATAATGCGTTAATGAAAGGGGATGTATACTTGGAAGGAGCATGGGCAGGCCATGTGCATTTCTTCCAGTTATGCATGTAACTTATAGAATGCTAAAGTTATGTGAGCCCTTGTTGAATTTTGGCAAAACACATAGACAACGTTACATTTCCCTTCCTTACTTGCTATCTCTGTGTGATTGAGTTCTATCCTATCAATATTTTGTAGTTTCTTTCTTTTCTCCATATTAGTCTGTACACTACCTAGTCCTGCATTGTCAGTTTTGAGTGGTATATTAAGTTTTCAATTAATTATATAACTTAGTAAGTCTATGTGCTTTGAAAATGAGCACCCTAGTACGCCAACTCTAAGGCTGGTGTAACTTTTGGGTCTAAATGTAAGGTGCATAAATTCTGGGTTATGCTAGTATTCTATAAGTGAATATGGGTGCTCCAATTTCATTACAGAATAGGCACTCCCCATGAAGGCACCTACAAGGAGATGCCCATTTATAGAATTGCCACCCAATTTTGTAAGGAATTTTCATTTACAAATAAAGTAGAAGTAGAGGACACTGTCTTATAAGTTTGACCTTGCAAACTCTATTTTCAGTAGTGCGCTCTGATTTTGTGTCCTGGAGGAAAAGCAACAAGAAATAGGACTCAGACTTAATATGCATTAATTCCAAGCAGCAGGTGATCTGCATTGCAAATCCCACCATTAAGCTTAATTGATACTCTGTCCTGCTTGTGTCCCAGTTCTCACAACTTCACTGTGGTATTCTGTATTTTTTCTCCCAGAAAAAAATACCAAATCTTATTACTATTTTCCTTCACAAATTTAAACATTCATGGATAGATATTCAAAAGAATTTGACCGGGTAGGAAGGCTCCTACCCATTTAAATCCCATTAGTCAGCTACAGAGCAAATGTTCAACGATGCATAAATGGCTAGTGTCACTGAATAGGTGCTCTGATTGCCACGGCACTAAATCCAGTTGGTACTAGGTAGGTGGTCCAGGATGGAGTCAGGACAAAACTGGGACTTACCTGGTTAGCAGCCATTTTAAGTCCATTAACCGGACAAGTGACTGGATAAAGGAAGGACAGCAAAATGGCTGTCTTACTTTCTCTAGCCAGTTATCTGGGCCCTGGTGTGGATATTGCTGGGAATCCAGATGACCTTCAGTGGCCGTCTATGAACCGATTATTCAGTGCTGATGCCTGGATTAGTCCCGGGTGATATTAAGCCTTTAAATTTGCTAACTGCTACCGGCACAGTGTCGGGGGACAATTCTTTCTAAAGGTGCAGGAGTTTCTTAGTAGTTAGAGCAGCGAAGCCCAGTTCAAATCCTGCTGCTCCTTGTGATTTGTTTTTGGACTTTAATTTGTATTAACACATTAACAAAGTTAAAGGTCAACAAAGGGAAGAGTTACAATTCACATTCGTATTAAGAATACAGTTAAAAGACAATAATCATACAAACCACCTTTGATGTGAGATTTTACATTCATATCATAAACCAAAAATAAAGAAAGAAAAAATACTCCTCTAACCCCCTCAACCCACTTCTTCCCCAGCCCTACCAACCCCAGCTTACAGAAGTCAATAACAATATCAAAATCAAACTGAGTAAATGTTTCAAAAGACCAACCTCCAGTAAAGGCCATAGGCCCAAAGTAAAACACTGTCAAAAGCTGCCACCCTGGACAGGCACTCATTTAACTTGAATCCTGTCCTTTTGACCCATAAGTGCAAATGTAATTTTTTCAGACATGCACAGTTCCATACAGATGGTGAACTAGTCTGTCTTTGTAGGACCTCTAGTGTGGTTCCAAGAATAGACTATAGCTATATTTGCTGCTAAAATCAAAGTAGCAGCTAAAGACTGATTTGTCTATCTTGGCGGGGAGAATACCTAGCAGACTCTCCCAGTTCTTTCCCAAGCCCCTTAATGAGAGGAGAGATCTGTGTGTCTGCCTGCTTCTAATGTTCTATAGAGTCTGGATAAGATCCCTTTTCTGGGGCAACTTTTAAATATGGCTACTTCAAAGTCCATTGGGGATCTGTGTAAATTGTTTTTAGCATTGGGACTTAGCAATAAATCTCAAACTTGAAAGACCTGGTAAAAAGGAGTTCTGGCATGTAGCCACTCCTGTAGTTGAGCATGGGCCAGGAAGGAGCCCTGATGAACAAGGTCTATACCATGCATCCATCCAAGGTCCTCCAATTTTACTCTACAAGTCTGAAAATATGATATGGAACTCGAGTGAAAGTGCCTCAGTTTTCTGAAAGGGGATAAGAATCCATCATCCTCTAGTACTTTCTTTGCTGAGAACCAAAATCTCCTCAGTGAGCCCATGAAGAGGTGGCTAAGCATTGTAGGGGGGGACTTCAGTTTCTATACCTGGTAGAGCCTCAAAAATGGAGAATGGCATTAGCACTCAAACCCTGTGTATCAGCGGGACCTCAAATTTGAATTTCCTGAGAGCCTTCAAACCTGCAGCCCTGTAATATTGTTGCAAGTTGGAAAAGCCAATACCCCCAACCTTTTAGGAGAACAGAACCTCTGAAATCTAATTCTTGGCCACGAACCATATAAAGGTTTGAGTAAAGTGATGTAATAGCCGTGTTAGTCCACTTTTAAAGGCAATAAATAAAAATAAAACAAAAATATAGAAAAGAAAATAACATAAAACCTTTTTTATTGGACTAATACATTTTTTGATTAGCTTTCAAAGATAACCCTTCTTTTTCAGATCAGAAATCAGATTTCTCCTGGTACTTTAGTATTACCATCAGATGATGGCTACAGGTCATGGTGGCCACTCTTATAGCCAGCCACTCCTTCACCTACCCATGTCACACCCATATTCCACCCACTCTCGCACTAGGAGACTAACATAACTTAGTAAAAGGCTACCAGAGATTTCATTTAGAAATCACCAGGCATTTTTACATTTGTACAAGATGAATAATCCCTACAGAAATGGCTGTTGGAGGACTTTTCAAATGAGCATGATGGCAACTGAAAAATTAAAAATAAAAAAAATATTAAAGAGCAAAAACAATATGAAACCAATACCACTCAGTTTGCCTTAAAGCATAACAGTAACCCTAGAGATTATCTATAAAGAATATATTTTTAAAAAGGGAAACCTCAATAGCCAAGGGTGCCTACAGAAATGGTCTTCCCTCTTAAGTGGCTCTTATCACAGGTTTCAATTAACCTCTGAAACAAACTGCAGTGGAAAGCAACTCCAACTCGAAGAAAAACCACTGCAGCCAAAAAACAGAGGAGAATATACAAACAACAATAATCTACAGGGTTAATGTCATAAATATCACACTGTAAAATAATTCCACTTAGCTTACACCACCCGGGTGACTGCCGTGACCCACAAACGTCTGCAGAAATATCCAGCCGGGCAAAACTCCAAAAGTAATTCCACTGTAGCACAATGTAACTCCCCTCCCCGACAACGAGGAATTGAACAGGAAAAGTTTTTTCAGTCTCATAGGGCTCTGCTTACTAAGGTGCATTAGTGTTTTTAGCGCGCCTACATTTAGCACGTGCGCTAACCATGTAGGCACCTATCAGGATATTGTAGGCACGAACATGGTTAACGCTCATACATGGTTAACATGCGTTAAAAATGTTAACGCGCCTATAATGCTGCTTAGTAAACAGGGCCCTTAATTCTTAATGCAGACATTTATGGGTTGCAGCAGCCACCCGGGTAGTATAAGCTAAGTAGAAATTATCCTGTGCACGTTAACCCTGTAGATAATTGAAACCTGTGATAAGTGCCAATAAAAATATTTAAAAAAAAGACATTTTAAAGACCAGCACAAACACAGTAAGCATGTGACGTTTAAAGAAATTCAAAAGCTTTTGTGAAGCTCCTATAATGCAATGTATTGTTGGTCACATGACCCATTCATATATGTGAAGACTAAGATTTTGTGTGTAGTTTTTGTATACAAAATTAACAATATTTTGCATAGTTGTCTTGAAAATAGTTAATGTTGCTCCAATGTAAAATGACGTAAAGCAACTCATTAAACTATTTTAGTTAAAAAAATCCCTGTAGATAAATTTGTTTGCTTTTTTTCACTTGCATGTATAGAAAACATGACCCTCCTAATTTTGCCTGAACTTTATCTTTCTCTTTGTCTACTTCAGGGACATTTTGGGAAATCCAGCCTGAGCAGCAGCTCTGGAGCGGCCAGTTTCCAAAGTGGATTTTCAGAAAGCACTAATCTTCCAATAGGAGAGTATCAACCAGACTCTGGAGAAAGTGCATGTGATGAAAGTCTTTATGACATTACTTTTCCAAAAGGTAATCATTTATTCAAAATAAACATTTGAAAGTTGAAGTACATCTTTTTTTAGATAAATATTTCTGTTTATTTCCCCTATTTCGTTCCAGTTACAGGAATTGTAATATATGCTAATGCATAAATAACCTGTTCTGCCTCCTTAGGCTATGGTTTACCCACAGAAGCAATGGTAATTGAAAGAAAACTCACTCTAACATAGATTAAAAGCTTTATTTAGCACAAATTTAAAAGAATCACAATTAAAGAATTAATGGTAGAGTAATTAAGTGATAAAAGAAAGAAGAAGCAAAACTTTCATGCAATGCAAATACATTCCCAAATCACAGCATTCATGGTCTAAGCTTAGTTTTCATTCCATATCACTAAAAAGTGTATTGAGAGAGACAAAAGGTTCCCTAGACATGTTTTCTCTAATGTCTAAAAATCAACAGTGTATATTTACCTACAGCTTCTCTTTCTGATAACACTTCAGTGTAGGCTTGGATCTATGACCTAGAAGGGCTGAACTTTCTCTCTCTCTCTCTGGTATTCAGCAGAGGCAGAAAATGCTAATCAGCTTCCCCTAGTCACCTCCCATTTTGCCTCAGGTTCACGTCAATTTATAATGGATATGCATAATGGCTGGAAATGTGAAATGCTCAGTCACGTTCCATGTGTAACCCCGGGCACACCTCCGGCTCAGCTCCACCCTGGAGTTTCGTTCTACACCACCCGGGACCGGGTTCACACAAACAGAATATGTCTGACACACAAAGCATCCACTAGCTGAATCACTCGAGCTGGGTGCAGACCAGGACCGGAATAAATCTAGTAGGCCAAGGATACTCTCTCTGGGCACTGTCAAAGATTAGTCAGCAGTCTCAGTGTTAAACTTTAACTTGCTTTACTAACAGTAACTTGAAAACAGTTCATAAAATTGTCAACTTGGTCTGAATAATTCAGGGTGTTTATCGTCAGATAGTCAGCGCAATGCAAAACATAGACTCCACATGATATCAGGGCTTTTGAAACTCACAGTTCAGTTCGATCTTAAATCTCCTCTGTTTCCAAACCAGAACAAGTACTTGGTAATCTTGATTAAACTCTCAGTCTACAATTATCTCCACATAATCTCTTCAGTTGCTCTCCGTCTGATCCTGGAGCAGGGGCCATTTACATGTGCAATGAAAGTCCTGCTGGACGTGAGACACTTCCGCTCCGACCACGCCTCCTACCTAGGGTATCTTTTCCCCCAAGCTCTCCTTGTCGTTCCCACGTTGGGAGCAGTGGCGTAGGAAGGGGGAGCGGTGGGGCGGTCCTCCCTGGGTGCACACCACTGGGGGGGTGTCGGCTCCACTGGTTCGCTGCTCTCTCTGCCCCGGAACAGGTTACTTCCTGTTCCGGGGCAGAGAGAGCAGGGAACCAGCGGAGCCGACGCAGCTCCCAGTGACACATAGGCGGTCGGTGGCCCAACTGTTTTGGGAGGCTACAGGGGGCGGGGTTAGGGGTGGGGCTTACATCCATAATTGTCTGACAACGCACAGAAAAAAAAATAAGTACAACATCCCAAATGTGAAAAGTTACAAGCACCACCCTAATTAGTGAGATTGAAGGTTAGCAAGTGAAAGTTTTCTTGCAGTGTATTCGGTATATAATTTTGTCATGGTGGAGAAGAAACTGAGTTCCAAGGAAGGGCTGCTGGTTATTGACAAGTAATGCTTGTGCATGTAAAAATGGATTTATATATCATAAATTACAGATTTTAAAAGTAAAAGCTTGGCCCAAATCAGCTTTTTCACTGTAACAAATTGTATTTGCAAAAAAAGATCACTGGTTAGCATGGTGTTTGGGGAGAAATTATGACTGGTTTATTGCTGTGAGAAGAATTCAGAAGAAAGCAAGGAGAAAGTAATCCACCTAGGTGGATGAACACTAACTCCCACGCAAATATAACAGTGTAAAGAGAGTGGGAAGTAGACCAATGACTCCAGGGAAACAGGATATAGGACTTAGAAGTACCACTTTATTCAATGACTCATTGAATAAAGTGGTACTTCTAAATCCTATATCCCGTTTCCCTGGAGTCATTGGTCCACTTCCCACTCTCTTTACACATAGGAATTCAGAAGCCATGAACATAATAATAAATTGATTTTATCATTGGTTTGCTCACAGAATTTAAAAAATAATTCATCTTCCTTTTTAAATCCTGATTTATTTCATGATTCACCAGAGAGGAATGAAGGCTCCTTATTTTATATAAATGTTTTTTTTTTTTTTTTTTTTGGGGGGGGGGGGATTCTAAGGACCCAATTCATCATGGTCTTTTCCCACAGACACAAAATGAGTGAAGAACCTTGGTGAATCCTAAGAGATCAGAGGAGTGTTTTGACAGGCTTTTAACATTTATCAAGGTTAACTGGAATATTGCAAGCTAGAAAAAAGTGCATCTGTCTTCATTAGAACCTGAGAGGGGGGTGGTGGTGGTGGCAGGAGACGGAGATACATACAGCACTGAAAACGAGAACAGCACAGTGGGGAGTAGCTAAGTTTAGGGCGAGATCAAGTCTCTTTGGTGTGAACTGCTCATGCAGGAAGTCATCCTCGTTAAATATTTCCCTGGCAACCCAGGACACCTCCAGCCAACCTCCCTGCTCTCCCAGCAGTAAGGTAAACAAATTAAACCATAAACCAATTTCTACAACTGGTTACACAAACAGCTGATCCATCCTGCTGCAGCAGGGGAGGCTTAGCCTCCCCAAGCCTCTTATACCGGGCGCCTATGCAGCGACGTGCACTTGGGGCGGAGCGGCCCTCCTACCCGTCCCCTTTCCTACTTTAGTGGTAAGAATGCGCTCCGGGGGGGTGGGGTGCGCATGCCGAGGGGGGGGGGGGGCGCCGTGCTGCACCCAGTGGGGTACGCAGCGGCGACCCGCCCCGGGTGTCAGCCGCTCTCACTACGGCACTGGTTGGGAGCACTCCGCAGGTACCCGCTGCTCTGTAGCAGGGGCTACAATGACCACACACTGCAAACTCCTCCTGCCATGGTTCCCAGGACTTTCTTCTCGGTGCTCAGGGTCTCGGCAGGGGTGGGTTACCAAAGACCAGAATTTTCTCCATGTAGTGCTATTTATTACTTCTTGGTCCTGTCTCCTTAGGCTGTCCCTTCATAAAACCTCCCATTAGGCTGGCAGTCCCAGCCTCTGTTGTCTTAGTGGCCTTCCTGAAAATCCTCCCACCTTCTGCCTGCAGCAGAGGCATTTTTCAGGGGGCATCACACACATGTCCTAGGGTAAACAATGATCCACTTAGGGATCCTTTTACAAAGGTACGCTAGCGTTTTTAGCACATGCTAAAAATAAGCATGCTCTACACATTAGAGACACCCATATATTTCTATTTGAAAATTGTTGCAGCTATAACTGTCATTGTGTTTACCTTTGTCTGTGAGCCATATTTGTGCTGTAAAAATACACAGGAAAATTTGAAAATGCCATCTACATGTGTATTTATGTCCTTCAACCCCCAACAGCTGCTGAAAGGTTGTAGCTGATCCAAAATGTGGCAGCTAGGATTGTAGGAACCCTGAAAGATAAAGATTTCTGTATCAGCTTCCTTAGAAAACAAAAAAACTCAATTAGTTCCCTGTTGCTTTAAGTTTGCTTTAACTTTATGATTGCAATCTCATATTCAAAAAAATGTATAGCCAGGGATAAGATTATATAATGCTTAGACTGGTGTGGTATGTACCATCGTGTACTTTCCCCATTTCTCTCTCTTCTTTTTCCCTTCTGCTAATGTCTGAGTACGTGGCTATGGACTGATTAGTCTACTGCTGTTGCTTCCCTTTTCCTCTGAGCAACTCCCATGGGTGCTTCCCTCTTTTTTCAACTCTATGTGGCAGATGACTTCGACTGACTCCTAGCTCATATGAGTGAGTCAGCTAAAGGTGCCTTCCTCTGATTTTCAATAAGCTTTTACAAAAGCCTCCTGGGTATGCATAGGTTTTATATAGTGTTTGTTTTGGACAACACTGTACAGGAGTGAAAATTGCTATGAAAATTGCACTTCCCATGTAATCCCCTTAATCCCCCATTGTTTCCCCTCCCTCGCCCAAAACAAAACAATTGATAGTGTCTAATGATTGTGGCCTGTGTACTTAACTGGGAGCATTTAGGGCTCCTTTAACAAAGCCGCGCTAGTGACTCTGGCACGGCAAATGCGACAAAACCCATTGAATTCCTATGGACTTCGTCGCATTTGCCGCATTGGAATCGGTAGTACGGCTTTGTAAAAGGAGCCCTTAGACATGTAGGTTTCCAAAATGACATACTTAGGGGCAAAGTTATCAACATGGGCTACCATTAAGATGTATTCTTTTACCATTAGCTTGTGTTATTTAAACATAGGTCCCAGTTTATACAATTAGGCCTAGTTACTAATAACTGGGGTTAACAGTGAAATAACACATCTTAATGGTAGCCCACATCGATAACTTCCCCTCAACTGTGTCAGCAGTTACACATCTAGGTTCTGAAATACTAATGTACACATATAAGTACCAATATTTAGACTTTTATGTTGCCTAGCTGCCTCTGTTGATGTTCCAGATGTTGACAGTTTTAAAATGGTTGACCCTTGCACACATAGCTTGGGCATACATGTACATTCCTGTATGTAGTTTAGAAAGGCTTTACAGGCCTGGCTTAACCATTGAACTAGATGAGGCTCTGGCCCAGGATACTGGCAATTGAGGGTGCCAACATACCCAGCCTCTGACCTCATCTGGTCTACAGGTTAAGACTTTTCCTTCCCCCCCCCCCCCCCCCCCCCCCCCACCCAGTCTAGTCTCTCCTCTTCCTCTTTCCCCTCCCAGCAGGTCCAGCACTGCTCCCTCACCTATCTCACTCCCCCGCAGTCCTGTAAATTTTATATTGGGCAGCAGCAGAGGCAGGACATTGCAGAGGGAAGACCCAGGGGCAGGTTGAAAGCAGCCTGTCATGTGCTGCTGCTACCGCTGGTGACTGGTGTAAACTTTACAGGATCACAGTGAGAGTGGTCACTAGCCCCCCAGTGGTCACTAACCCCCTCCCACCCCCCAAAAACGTGATTTAAAACATTGCTGGCGCTTTTTTCTCATGTGTTTGACTGTTTCCGCAGGTATGTACCAGTTCCGTATTGCACTGTCTTTCTTCTGTCATATTAGCCCCTCCCTCCTTTTTTTTGCCTTTTTACACACACTTATCTATAGCACTTGTTTGTTTATCATTTACCTCCCATTTCCTTTACTCTTTCACTTCGCATTCATTCCCTGGGTCTCCCTTTATTCATATGGCACTTCTCACTCTCATTTGCGACGGCAAACCCTTGAGATAAGAGGTTTTCTCCTTCACAGCTTGTTCTGGTATGCTTGCTACATATGTTCAGAAGATCCTGATACCACTCCAGATACCATTCAAACAACCACAGACAGGGACTCCTGAGTAGTTGAAACACGACTCGTGTTGAGTCCAGATTTTATTAATAAAACGTTTGCTGTGAACTTTCTTCGAGTCCAGTAGAAGTTATTCGACATCATCTGTCTCATCCCCTTCGCTGTGACTTTTTTCCTTGACTTCTCACTCTCAGTCACAATCTTCTCCCCCCCTTCTTATTAGCAGCCCTGCTATATCGCTCCGTTGTTAGAGCCAGATGCACAATGGTCTCGTTAAGGATCTGTCTGCGTTTCCAAATCGGTAAAAATTTACCGATTTAGAAACACAGAGGAATTCACAAAGAAAATCGCATGCAAATGAGCTGCTTGTTGCTTTTGTGACCCAGCTCATTTGCATGCTGCATGTATGAAAGCAGTAGATTTAACCTTTTGGGGGGTTTTTTTGCAAGCACAAAAGCGCTTTTTTTTTGGATGGACATATCTGTATTGCAGCTTTCTGCCTCCTGATGCTGGGAAAAAATGGGAAAAACCTCTCTGTTGCTCTCCGCTCTTCTGTGAAGAATCAGCAGCATCAGGTCTTGGTTCCACCCCCAGCTGTTCCTGCTGCTTCCTTCTATTGGCTGGCTGACATCCTAGAACGCCCATCTCCCTGAAGATGGATTCTCATTGGCTGGCTGCTGTCCCAACTCCTCCTCCCTGCAGGACTTCCCTGATGACATCACTTTAGAGCTGTGAACTGATTGGATCTGAACTTCCTAGTGTCCCCCTCCAGTAGTGAGTGGGCGGGACATCCCAGGCTGATGCTGTCCAATTGGTTTTGCCCCTTTCTGTGGAGGGGGACACCAGGAAGTTCGAATCCAATCAGTTCACAGCTCTAAAGTGATGTCATTAGGGAAGCCCTGCGGGGAGGAGGAGTTGGGACAGCAGCCAGTCAAGGAGAGCCCATCTTCAGGGAGATGGGCATTCTAGGATGTCAGCTGGCCAATAGAAGGAAGCAGCAGGAACAGCTGGGGGTGGAACCAAGCCCGTCTCCCACAGATGCTGTTTCTTTGAGGGACCCTTGTCTTCCTTGCATTTTTGGTAAGTCACCATTACTTTTATGCTTTACATTTCGGTACTACCCCCCCCCCCCCCCCCGCCCCCAATTTCTTGCCAGTAAAATGTAATTTGAAAAAGAAACATGGCACAGCTTTCATACTTGCAAAGGAGCTGCGTGTAAGCTGGTATAATTTTTTATGCTTTACATTTCGGTACTGCCCCCCCCCCCCCCAATTTCTTGCCAGTAAAATGTAATTTGAAAAAGAAACATGGCACGGCTTTCATACTCGCAAAGGATCTGCGTGTAAACTGGTATATTTTTTTTGTGTGCTCCATCTTCCCTGCCTTGTTTCTTCCCTTCTCCGACTTGCGATAATGAAGACCCGGCAGGTCCACACCTCCCGTTAAAATTTCCATGGTAAAGGTAGGGACTGCTTTTGTGCATGGGGTTGGAAATGGTAGTGCATCGCTTCGCCTTTACATTATAATAGTAATTAGTTCATTATAATAGCTTTGCATTCCGTTTTTGTTTGCTGCTACTGTGACAGGAACATGGCTCGGAGAACCCTTTTGTGCATGTCCCAGTTTACTACTTGCGCACTAAACTGGCTAGAACCAGTTTAAAACCCACGTTGCTGGCTCGTTAAGTTTAGTTCATCTAGCCCTTAGTTTCTTTTACTTTTCATCACACTGCTTCCCAGCACCAGTTCGTCAGCTTAATACCGCCTTTCAGTATCAGTTTCTCTATACGTCTTCCAGCTTTTTTGGCAGCCTGCCATATTATTCAGTTCCTCTATCCTCATCATCTCTCACAGAATATTGCTTCTCAGCACCTACTTCTCTGCACTTGTGTTATTGTCACCTCAGTACCGTTCTTTGGCACTAGTTTCTTCATGCCTATGTCATTGTCTTCTTATCACTATTCCTTACCCCCAGTTTCATTTCCATTTTTGTATTATTTTTTAAACTTTTTATCAGTACCATACCTTTTCCCATACAACTCATAGCACTGTTGCTACATCCATTTATGTATCCTCTTATTGGCTTTTGCATTAAATGTTTATTCACCCTCTAGAATACATTCCATATAATATATGTTCTTTTTGGATGATTATATTATATTTTATCCCTTTTTTAATGTTTCATATGTATGTAATCTTAACAATGAGCAGATGTCTGCGGGACTAGTTTACTAAAAATACTGGCTCCTCCTGCATGTTAATGGCTTGCTTTTGTGCGTTTAACACCTGGACGTTTTTTTTTTTTCAAAAATGGACCAAAAAATAAAATGTCCAAATCACAAAACGTCCAAAAAGCAAAACGTCCATAGTATTTTCGAAACAAAAAAAATAGACATTTTTCTTTTCGAAAATGACAGTTTTTCCTATTTGGATTTTGGACATTTTTGTTAAAACGTCCAAAGCCTGACTTAGACGTCATATTGAAAATGCCTCTCCATGTGTTCTTTTACACCAAATATATCATGGGGTAATTTTATAAAAGCCCCTCTTTATGCTTAAAACCAAGTTTACTCACAGAAAAGACAACAACATTACCCCATAATGCAGTATAATATAGATTGAAAATGATTTTAAATAGGCATGAAACAAAAATATATATAAGTATTTCATACATAAAATAAACACTTCTCTAGAAACTTCTCATCTCAGGTGTCTGCATTGTGGAAAATATGCAACCTTTTAATTATTATGATGAAGGAAGGCAATATTCAGGCATTTTTTTTAACACAAGTAAAATATTTTTTACTCACTGGAACTGCTATGAAAACTGTACTCCCTGTGTCAATAAGCCTTTTCTTTTTCTTTTTGTCCAGAAGTCTGCTCTGAACTAGATGATGAACTGGATATATCAGAGAGCTCTAATAATGTATTTGGTAAGTTTGTTTCATATATTCTCCACAGCAATTTTATTTTTCATTTTTTTCTATTTTTATAAGGCTTTATTTCAGTCTTGGCAGATATATATAATAAAGAAATATTATAACAGAAGTATATAGTAACATATGAAAATCTTTTCACTCCAACACACAGAGTAGGTTTATTGGATATGTAACTTCTCTTTGCTACTGCTTCTTTTAACAAAGTAAGGGGCCCTTTTACTAAAGGATTGCTGGGTGGCAACCCTGAACTACTGGTGGTAGTTCCACCTTGAGCATGCGCCATTTCTGGCACTACAGAAAATAATTCTGTAATTTCTAGCATGGTGCTAACCCGGTGGTAATTGGGCAGCGCCATGTGCTGCTCAGTTACTGCTGGGTTACCGCAGAAGCCCTCACTGCCACCTCAATGGGTGGCTTTAAGTGTCCTCCTCCTCTGCATGGCCATGTAGTAAGGTTTTGCTCCCTTTAACTGACACCTATGTCACAAATGTTGATTTTTTTTTTTTGTAGATTCACATACTCACCTTTTCCAAATCTGAGCTCAAGGCAAGTTACAATTCAAGTAATTGGGTAGGGCAGGCAACTCACCTAACCCTCTACTGCTAAGGCATAAAGTTAGATTGTAAGCCCTACAAGGATAGAGAGATACCTACTGTACTTGATAGTACTGTATGAGTATTCATTAGCTCATCTCAAAGAATGTGGTGCACACAAAATCAATTTAACATGATTAACCTATGAATTAAAGCTCATAAAGGGCCTCTTTTACTAAACTGCGCTAGTAATTGCCACGTGGCAAATGTGACACAGCCCAGAATAGGCTGCGGTGCATTTGCTGCACCTGGAATTGCTAATGCAGTTTAATAAAAGAGGCCCAAAGTCAATTAATGTTCACTAAAAGCTTTTAAATCAAATAAATGTGCACAACCACTTCAAAAAATTTGAAAATTGAGGGAAAGCACCCAAATAAACTGACAGCAAAAATATTTGCTTTGCAAACCATGGGCCTCTTTTACCAACCTGTGGCAAAAGGGGGCTGGCTCTGCTGTCGGCGCATGTTTTACAAGTGTCCCGAGGCCCCCTTTTGCTGCAGCTGGTAAAAGGGAAGTCTTGCTTTCCTATAGGAAATGGCTGCGTGGCAAGTAAAGCACTTGCCGCACAGCCATTTCAAGGGGGAGCCCTTACCACCACCCATTGAGGTGGCGGTAAGGGCTACTGCGTTAACCTGGCAGTAATTGGGCAGTGCGAATACCGCCGGTTACACTCTGTGGTAGCCTGGCAGTACTTCCTGTAAAGCAAGCAGTAAGCCCGTATTGGGCTTACTGCCGCCTAGTAAAAGGAGCCCCTTGTTACCTAAGGAGTCATTTTACTAAAGCTTAGTGTGTGCTTAAGGGATTAGAGCATTATAAATGCTGCACATCCTATTTTATATGCATGGACCATATGACACTTAGCACACGGTAATGTCTTTTAGCACACGCTAAACTTTAGTAAAAGAACCTCTAAATGTCTTGAACTATTACTGAAGAGACTTAGGTAAATCAAAAAATAAAAATAAAAATAGAGACTAATATGACCTAATGATATTTAAAGATTTTTTATATATAGAACTATAGTTTCTTCTATAAAACAGTTTGATATAAGGTGAAAGCGAAATAATTTGTACCTCTTGTGAGCCATTTCATGCCTCAATAAATCTCTAATGTGAACCAAGATACACTTCAGAGAGTTTTATTATCTGAAGAATTGAATTCACAACTCGGAGATATTTCAGAAGTTGTTGGCAATTTGCCCTTAAGCCCACAGGGGCTTGCAATCTAAAATTTGCCTGAAGTAATGGGGGATAAAGTGGCTTGTCCAAGGTCACAAGGAGCATTAGTGAAAGGGTGGGATTTGAATCCTAGCTTTTGTGGCTCTTTTATGAATAAGCTACTTCTTCATATATAGTTGAAGGGCAATGCTAAATCAGGGAGCATACAGTTACGCACCATGTACACATGTTAATGTACAGAAATTCCTAATTTGTGCTCATAAATGGCAATAAAGTGTTTGCGTGCTATTCTGTAAGGACACATGTAAGTAGCATAGGACTATATCTATATATGATGCCTAAAAAATCTGCACCAAAATGAAATACTCCTAGGCATATTCTATAAAGTACACCTAAATGTATGCCTAAATTTCCTACTCAGTTTATAGAATACACCAAGCACCTATCTGCACAACTAAATTTAGTTGCAGGCAGTTACACTAGGTAAAAGTTGGTGTAAATGCCGATGCCTAAATTAGGCACGGACCAGGTGTACTCTATAACCATGCACATAGATTATAGAAACACCCATGACCCGTGCATGCCACACCCATTGCCACGCCCCCTTTTCAACTATGAGATTTAGAATTTATGCACATCATGTTATAGAATATGCTTAGAAGTCTGCATGTAAATTCTAATTAATGCAAATTAGTGTCAATAATTGCTTAAGTGGAAATTATCAGCGCTGATTGGCTTGTTAACTAAATTAGGTGTGCAAATCCAGAATATGGATTTGCATATGCAACTTAAATCGCACTATATAGACACATGGTGATAGCGCGTAAATAAGCAGTCATTCACATGAGTCGAACATGGGATGGCCATAGGCACAGCTGCCATTTACACACACAGCTTATAGAATAGTGTAAGTTACGCATGCTCTTGCCACATTTAGGGCTTCTTTTACTAAGTGGTGGTAAGCCAAATTTGGGCTTACTGCTCACTATACAGGAAGTATCACCGGGCTACCACGGTAGCCTGGTGATACTTTCCACCCCTAGTGTGCTGTCATTTCCAGCACTACAAAAATGTATTTATTTTTGTAGCACCGGAGTATACCCAGCGGTAGTTGGGCAGTGCAATGCGCTGCCCAGTTACTGCCATGTTAACATGGGAGCCCTTACATCCACCTCAGTGGGTGGTGGTAAGGGCTCCCCCCGCATTGACCACGTGGCAAGTGCTTTACTTGCCGCATGGACATTTCCTGCAGGAAGGCGAGACTTCCCTTTTACCAGCTGAGGGAAAAAGGGGGCCTCGGCACACATGTAAAACACACACTGATGCCAGCTCTGGTCCTCTTTTTCTGCAGCTTGATAAAAGGGACCCTTAGGCATCTACAGTTATATCAGCTCTCTAGCAGTTGTAGTTACTGGTGCTAAATGTAAAGTGCACCAATACTGGTAATGCAAGTATTCTTCTTTTTAAAAAAAATATCTTTATTGTCAAGCAGGTAGGACATACAGCAAGTACTAATAAATTGTGCTCATGGATTCTATTAGCAAACATGCAGATTTACTTCTAACCCTTCAGACAAGTATGGATTGTCCCCCTGGTTGAAGGTTTTTTGGTATGTTTGTAGAGGAGTAGCTTAATGGTTAGCACAGTGGGCTAGAACTAGGAGAACTGGGTTCTATTTCCACTATCCAGCTTATAATTGAAAGTGATCGCCGGCCATCTTCCGACACAAATCAGGAAATAAAAGCGGCGAAATCGGTATAATCGAAAGCGGCATTTTTGACAGCATCGCCGCTTTCCCATTGCTTCGCCGGCGAAAGTTCAAGGGTGTGTGTCGGTAGATTAGCGAAGGCGGGACATGGGCGGGCATGGGCGTGGCTACCAGATGGCCGGCTTTTGCCGATAATGGAAAAAAAAAGCAACGTTAAGCAGTATTTCGCCGGGTTTACTTGGTCCTTATATTTTCACGACCAAGCCTCAAAAAGGTGCCCCAACTGACCAGATGACCACTGGAGGGAATGGGGGATGACCTCCCCATACTCCCCCAGTGGTCACTAACCCCCTTCCATACTAAAAAAATAAAACTAAAAACCTTTTTTGCCAGCCTGTATGCCAGCCTCAAATGCCGTACCCACCTCCATGACAGCAGAATGTCTCCTCCGACAGCCTTTCCCTGGTTGCGATGTGGCTCTCGGGTGAGTGTGACACCTTTTCTGTTAGGTGCCCTGCAGAGTCACATTAGCAATGCATTGTGGTGGGTGTAGGGTACTGGGCTGTACTCCCATGGTGCTTTTCCCCCCTGCTAACTGGGTCAGAGTGTGCCCTGTTTTGTTTCCTGTTGTAGTCCATGCGGTAGTGGCCATTTTTGTAAGCCAGTTTTAGTTCCCTTTCCTGTGTTACCCACGTTAGAGAACGTAGTTCTTACCTTGAATGGTGCTGAAAGAGGGCATTGTACATCATTGTGCCAGCTCTGACCTATTGCTAATCTAAGTACTAGGGGACTCTTTGCCAGTGGGGCACAACCTCTGATCTGCAGTTAACTGTGAGTAAACGTGGTTATTTCAAGAAAGGACTTTTTCAGAGAGATTAGTCTTCAGGTGTGAACTGGTGTGCCAAAGTTATACAGCAGCAATAAGTCTTAGAGGCTGTATGCAGGTCCCTGGAGCAATTTTAGTGGGTACCGCAGTACATTTGTGGGTAGTGGGTTTGGGGGGCTGAGCTCCCAAAGTAAGGGAGCTATGCACGTGGGAGCTTTTCTGAAGTCCACCGCAGTGACTTCTAGGGTGGCTGGTTGGTGTCCTGGCACGTCAGGTGGGCCAGTGCACTAAAAATGCTGACTCCTCCCACGGCCAAATGCCTTGAATTTGGCCAGGGTTTGAGATGGCCGACATAACTTTCCATTATCACTAAAAAACAAAGCCGCCCATCTCAAACCTGGCGAACTCCACGGCATTTGGCCGGGCTAAACCATATTATCGACAAAAAAAGATGGCCGGCCATCTTTTTCGATAATACGGTTCTGGCCAGCTGTAGCGCCGTCGCCAACATAGATCGCCGGCGATCTATTTGGCCGGCGACATTCGATTATGCCCTCCACGACTCCTTGGGACCCTGGGCAAGTCACTTAACCCTCCATTGCCCCAGGTACAAAAAAAAAACCTCACCCAGCTATCAAGGGACTTGCAAGCCATACCTAAATATTCTGGAACACCCAGGGCACCAGACATACCGATCCTTTTTGCCCACTTCCCCACCTCTCTATTGGGGGCTTTCTTTTTTTAACCCAAAAGAGGACTGCTGAGGAAACATGGGTTGTCAGACAAAACTCTACCTTAGTTGTCTGCTTTTTTCTTTCCTCCCCCTTTCTCTATAGAGACATTCCTGACTCAGAGTAACATTTGCTCCCTGTCAGTTAAGGAAGTGTCCAGTGCTGCCTATTGGTTTACTTCCCCCTTCTGATATACTGACCAGTGTGAAAGAGTTTTCAGCCACACCCCTGGATCTGCAGATTAAATTAAATTGGAAAACTCAAATTCAACATTCATTCATATACCACTTAGACCTAAGCAGTTTACAGTTTCATTTTACAGATACTGGGCCTGTCCCTAGTGGGCTCACAGTTTAAGTAGTACATTGTACTACAGCTGTACCTGGGGCAACGGAGGGTTAAGTGACTTTCCAGGGTCACATGGAGCTGCACAGGGAATTGATTTAATTGAAACTCCAAACTCTGATTTGAAAAAAAACTTTTCAGATTATTTTGGGGTCTTGTTTGCATTTCAATGGTCACTTTCCCCTCAGTTGCTGTAAATGCATCAGCAAATGAATTAGTACAATTTTTATGAACATGGCCAACTAGGCTAGGAAACCACTTCTAGGTAAAGATTTTGAACTGAGTAATAAGGAATATTCTATTGAGAAGTTTGATGAAGTAATACCAGGATATAGAATTTGGAATTAGTTTGCTTAAGTTCCAATGACTGTGGTCTTCTTGATTTTAAGTAAACTAGTGCAGTCTTCTTGTTCTTTGGATGTGTGTCCTTCTTTCTTCTTGAAGGACCACCTCCACATATTCTGCTATGGTTAACGTTTTTTTTTGCTAATGCGGCCCTAGAAATGAGCATTTACCCCAGATTTATTGGAGGATAAAATGTAGACTCGTATACCCAAATTGGAGGGCTTAGACTTGACCTGCCTGAGTAATTACAGACCTATATCAAGCATCCCTTGCCTACCTAAGCTTCTGGAGATTACAATGATATATGAGCTCTCCAGGATTTTTGGATGCTTTTGACTTGCACCAGTCCCATTTTGGGTCTTTAAGCCTCACAGAATCACTGCTTCTAATTTTGGTTTCTGAAGTTAAAAACCAGTTACACAAAGGCCACCAAATTGTTCTATTACAATCTGAGTTTGGTAGCATTCAACACTGTTGACCATCACCTGTTATTATACAGACTGAATGAACTAGGCATTTTGGGAAAGATTTTAAATTGGTTTAGCAGTTTCTTATGTAAGAAGAAGTATTGTGTGCAAAACTCTGGCACTAAATCATTTACTTGGCATTCTATTTGTGGAGTTTCACAAGGGTCTCTTCTTTCTCCTTTGTTATTGTTTTTAAATATCTTGATCGTGGAACCACACAAGATAAACAGCAGAGGAAATATTTTACAATAACCAACCTCCATCCCCTTCCCTCCTCCCCCACCCCCGTCTCAGTACCAACACCAGCAAATACCAGACCTGGTGTACTCTTATCCAGGCCTGGTAGACAAAAAAAAAGTGAGATAAGTGAAATAAAAGTCAACAATTCAATACCAAACTACGCATTGTATGCCACATAACAGACCAAAATGGTTCCCATATGGATTGAAATTGCCTCCAGTGATGAGGATGGCCCTAACCCACTTTATGGCATTCCAGAATCATAAAAACATATACTAAATTTAACCATTGAGTCACAACGGGTGGCATAGGAGTCAATCATTGCAGGAGAATGACACGACGAGCCAGTAGAAACAAATAATTTAGCAACATTCACTTCTTCTTGTTAGTTTTAATAGCAATGCCAGCATATTGATCAAATAAATAGACTTGAGGGCGCAAAGGCAGTCAAAACTGAAAAAATACGCTGCACCTCTAACTGGACTTGGATCCAAAATTGTTCAACATGTTGACAGAACCAGAACATATAGCCAAGTGTAATGTCTGCCTCAGAGCATTTAGGGTAAGAACTGTGGAAAGCAATACCCATTTTACAAGCTCATTTAGGTGAAATATATTCCCAAAATAAAAATGTATATTGCTGTTCCCGATGCACCACAGTGGTAAGCTTAATTAAAAGTTCACAAATCAGTTTTCAAAACATCATCCTCAATTTGGTAGCCAGATCCGTAGTCCAGGCCACTGCCCCTTTCTGAAAGTTCAGCAGACGCAAGTCAGCCCTCAATACTTTATAATAAAAAGAAACACAATGAGTAGTATCACTAGTCAACAGAAAGATCTCCTCCATTTTTTCAATTGCATCCTCTGTTAAGGATACAGGTAACAGTGACTGAAGATAATGCCGCAGTTGCACACAGAAGAAGCCATCAGTGGGGGAGACCTGGTACCATTGTTGTAGTCGCTGGAAAGTAGCACTTTCCCATCATCATCAACACAATGCTTAAGCATGGATACATGCAACTGGACATCCCCACAAAAAAATCCAAATTGTCTCGCAAGAGTAACCAAGCAAAAACTGAGAGTCTTCAACTTGCAAAGCCAAGACCAAACTTTGCTCTTGGGACAACCAAACAGCTGCAGTTGACATACTTAGGTAATATCTTAGGTACTGCAGGCAACACATAGCTAAGTGTCAGAGGAGCAAACTGCTCTGCTCAAACTGCAAAGGTGTATAGCAATCTGTTTGCTTAAGCCATAAGTACATAAGTATTGCCACAGTGGGACAGACCAAAGGTCCATCAAGCCAGCATCCTGTTTCCAACAGTGGCCAATCCAGGTCACAAATACCTGGCAAGATCCCGATATAGTTCAATACATTTTAAGCTGCTTATCCTAGAAATAAGCAGTGGATTTTCCCAAGTCAATTTAATAGTAGTCTATGGACTTTTCCTTTAGGAAATAGTCCAGACCTTTTTTAAACCATGCTAAGCTAACTGCCTTTACCATATTCTCTGGCAATGAATTCCAGAGTTTATTTACACATTGGGTGTAGAAACATTTTCTCCAATTCGTTTTACATTTACTACTTTGTAGCTTCATCGCATGCCCCCTAGTCCTAGTATTTTTGGGAAGAATAAACAAATGATTCACGTCTACCCATTTCACTCCACTCATTATTTTATAGACCTCTTTCATATCTCCCTTCAACTGTCTTTTCTCCAAGCTGAAGAGCCCTAGCCACTTCAGCCTTCCCTCGTAGGAAAGTCGTCCCATTCCCTTTATCATTTTTGTCACCCTTCTCTGTACCTTTTCTAATTCCATTATACCTTTTTTGAGATATGGTGACCAGAATTGAACACAATATTTGAGGTGCGGTCATACCATGGACCGATACAAAGGCATTATAATATCCTCATTTTTGTTTTCCATTCCTTTCCTAATAATACCTAATATTCTATTTGCTTTCTTAGCCGCATCAGCACACTGAGAGAGGGTTTCAATGTATCCTCAGCGACAACGCCGAGATCCCTTTCTTGGTCGGTGACTCCTAACGTGGAACCTTGCATGATGTAGCTATAGTTCGGGTTCCTCTTTCCCACTTGCCTCACTTTGCACTTGCTCACATTAAACGTCATCTGCCAGTCGGCAATGTGACAAAGGTGACATGCTTTACAGTAAAGGGCCAAATCTGGAAGTCTCAAATCACCTTGCTTGGACATTTGGGTCAGACAATGATAGGCAAAATGCACCTGATGTCATCGCCACAAGAAGGCATGGACATAGCACTGCTATTGTAATTTGTCTCTCTGATGCGTAGATAAAGGAAATGTTTGAAAGACATACATCCTTCTGCTGACATGCAAGTTATGCAATTACTCCAATGTTAAATCACTAATAGGAGGAAAAAAGCCTTCAGATGCTCAGCCTACTGTCCATATTATAGACTTATTGTTTGCCAGGTAAACTTCCTCGGTATGAAACAACACAAAATCTCCCCAAAAATGCTCTTTGGTAAAAACAACCAAATGAACTACAAAACCAAAGATCTGAACTAAATGCCTGCAAATAGCAGTACCTTTTACTTTCTCTCTTTAAGCATTGTTTATATATATACAAATTCTTGTTGATATTTTTTCTTTATTTATATAAGAGAACCCTCAGGAGACACCACTTATAAAGGCAATATCATTAGTTATTTTGCCTAGTGGCATAGCATCTCTTCATCGGGCTATCCCTTAATTATGAATTTTTTGGAAGTGCTATTGCAAACACACAAAAGTGCTCCAACTGAATGTGCTCAATAAATAATAAACTTATCTTTAAATCGTGTCCATGTCTCTGAAATCTGTAATCCACATAGGCTTCCCTTGGTTACGCCCGACACCGCGGGTTTCAATACTTTCCTCAGGGACTCGGGTTAATTGCCCACGCCAGGTCCACAACGACCTGTAAGCTGAGACACCGACGCTGAAAGCTTTTACTGCACTCGCGAGTTCTTTGATGGCTCTATTTAAAGGCTGCCAACAGCTGTCGCTTTGTCATGACGTCACTGTGAAAACAAAAAATCTTAAGCCAGTAAAACAGTCCAACCGGAACAATGATTAAAATCCTTACAACCGTATGAGAATAATGACCCCACTGGAGAAATAGCAACATCCCGATATTTGAAAGTGGAATGATTTTACTCCTTTTACATAAATATTCATTGAAAAAGGATTAGATCAAATCATAGAATTCCATTCCACAGTTTCATTCAATCCCTGGGGGCTGCTGGTTTGTAACTTGTGTATCCACCACTGCTCTCTCCTAATTAAACTTGAAGTCCGGTCCCGACTCCCATATGACTCTGATACCTGCTCTATAATAAACCATCGAAGATCTGTAAAAGCATGATGGTATTGTAAACAATGGGAGACTAATGGAGCAGTCAAAGTCTTTGTTGTGAGACGACTTTTATGTTCCACCAGACGTATTCTCATGGTTCTGATTGTACGTCCCACATAGTATAGAGAACATGGACAAATAATAATATACACAACATACGATGAAAGACATATGGTACGATATTCCATCTTGTATGTACATCGAGTGGCTGCATAAGTCCATTGGAACAATGTCATGGTTTGTGTACAAAACTGACATTTACCATATGGTTGATGGCAACCTTGATCTCTCAACCTAGATATCAGGGGAAAATTTGTATGAACCAATTGATCCTTGAGGTTCCTACCCCGAGTATAAGCAATACAGGGGTGTTGGCGAAAAACTGGATGAAATGTAAGCACCTGCCAGTGCTTGTGTATTAAATGTGCCACCTCAGGAGCCAACGTGGAAAAGCCCAATACACAAACCATTTGTTCCATTTGTTCTTTTTGCTTATCTAATAATAATAACGAGCACTGGGCATACCAGGCTCTTTTGTATGCTTGTTGTATACATTTTTGAGAATAACCTCTCACTTGCAATTTCGACGTAAGTATCGCAGCTTGAACTTTAAATGCTTCATTGGTGGAACAAATCCTACGAAGACTTAAGAACTGTCCCACCGGAAGAGACCATTTTAATTTATATGGATGATGACTATTCCATAAAAGTAGCATGTTACGATCAGTGGGTTTATGATACACTGTTACCTGCAGTTGACCGTGTGCCTTGTGTATCCAAAAATCTCTAAAACTGAGATATTGGTGCTGCTGCTAGTCATTGTAAATTTTAAATTACTGTCGATGTTGTTCAACCATTGCAAAAATGATTTTAATTTTAATTGGTCCTCCGCCGCATGCCATAAGAAAAATACGTCATCAATAAAACAATGCCAATTCGTAATGTTTTCAATGTACCAACGCGACTGGTACAAATTGTTTTCCTCAAATTGGCTGACGTATAAATTGGCCACACTGGGAGCAGCTGCAGTACCCATCGCAACACCCTTCTTTTGCAAATAAAATGTATGATCAAACATAAAATAATTGTTCTTCAATACCAAAGTTGCAAAAGCCATCAATAAATCAGTAGAAATTCTTTCCTCTACTGGTCGATTTTTTAAGGTGTTCTCCACTATCTCCAAGGCAGCCTCTTAAGGGATATTAGAATATAAAGCCTCAATATCCATCGTAACGAGAATCACCGTGGGAGAGACATTACCAATCTCCTCCACGCACCTCAAAAAGTGGCAGTGTCTTGTATATAAGATTTGGCTTGCTTGACATACGGTTGAAGGAAGAAGTCCAACATCTTCGACAAAGGTTCTAATATAGTTCCTGTGAGGGACACTATAGGGCAACCAGGGGGTTGTTTTTGGTCTTTATGTACTTTAGGGACCGTATAAAACACAGGGGTCCGCGGATAAGACGGTTGTAAAAATCTGGATTCGGCCTTCGTTAACCTAGCCTGTTGAACCGCAGTGTCCACCAACTGGGAGATGGTCAATTCAAGGTCCCCTTTAGGATCCCCCGGCAACACTTGATAATACTCCGGATCCAAAATTTGACGTAAGACTTCTTGAACGTAAGCTTGTTTATTCTGGATGACTATCGAACCACCTTTGTCTGCGGGACGTATAACAATATCCGTATCTGTGGACAATTCTTCTAAAGCCAATCGTTCCTCACGTGATACATTAACATACCGCTTATCCGCTGTACATTTTTTCGCCTCCAACGTTTCTAATAAATCCAGATCACAGAGAACCAGAGCTTTGAAAATTGCTATATGAGAATCCATCGGTCCCGGGGGGACCCATTGAGACTTCGGTCGAAAAATTGAAGAGTCCCACGTGGTACCACTGCCTTGTGAAAACAATAATTTAACTTGTAAATTCCGAAAAATCCGAGCTAGATCAATCCGAGTATTAAATGAATTATACTGCACTGTAGGTATAAATGACAACCCTCGTTCTAATACCCGAGACTGAACCACTGTCAATTGCTTATCTGAGATATTAATTACATTTGATTGTGCAACTGGCTGGATCGTGTCACCGGGCCTGTACCCCCTAAAAAAGGTTGAGTAGATGGTATTGAAAAACTACCTGTAGACCCAGAAGGTGCATTTGGCATAGAAGATTGAAAAGACACTTGTGGCACAGTATTCACCGAAATTGTCGGAGGGGGAGGGGGGGAACAATCGCTGATCCCTGGGAACGCATATTGGTGGAACCCATGTAAGAAGGCACCTGTTGTACATAGCCCGTGCCCATCGATGGCGCCAGCATGTGTGCTTGATATGTGCTTGATTGCTGATAATAACGCTGTTGCTGTCCGTCCCAATTACCCCTTCTGCGGCTACCTCGTCTTCGTGACCGTCCCCCTCTACCCCTCTGTCGACTTTGAACACTGTAGCCGCCATCGGAATTCTCATCAGAACTGCTCAAACCTTCCGGTATAGTATTAAATGAACCCTTCTGTTGAGACTGACCTTCTCGGTCAAGCCACTCGTAAATCAGTCCCAAAGCATAATCGTGTTGATCTTGTTGAAATTTCTTTAATTTATTTTGTCTTAACGTATAATGGTATTGATCCAAAGATGCTAATTCGGCACTCAAATATTCCTCTGGATGAGACATCGCATCAGGTGTACTTGATGCGGTCGTTTGTAACTGGGTAAGGACTCCATCCACTTCTAGTTGCAACATTTTTATATCTTCTTGAGCTGTCTCTACCACTAACACCATCAAATCTCTAGAGCAACGATTTAGGATGGCCGCCCAACGATCCAAAAATTCTGTCTTCTCCAGAAAAATCTTAGGTGCTTTATTTAGACGTAAACCCCTTGGGATCATCTGATGTTTGATGTATTCAATCAATTGTTGTTCATGAAGTTCTAAACGGATAATATTCCGTCTAAGTTGGACATAATGATTCTTTAAGGTATAATAATTTAAATCACCCCCCTGGTGGCCCCCTTGTCCAAGGAGGGAAGATTTTTGTAACACTGACATCACATGTTCGTCTGAATACCCGAACATTGATTGCCATTTAGCTGCCATGGAGATAGATTATCCCAGGTATGAAACAACACAAAATCTCCCCAAAAATGCTCTTTGGTAAAAACAACCAAATGAACTACAAAACCAAAGATCTGAACTCAATGCTTGCAAATAGCAGTACCTTTTACTTTCTCTCTTTAAGCATTGTTTATATATATACAAATTCTTGTTGATAATTTTTCTTTATTTATATAAGAGAACCCTCAGGAGACACAACTTATAAAGGCAATATCATTAGTTATTTTGCCTAGTGGCATAGCATCTCTTCATCGGGCTATCCCTTAATTATGAATTTTTGGAAGTGCTATTGCAAACACACAAAAGTGCTCCAACTGAATGTGCTCAATAAATAATAAACATATCTTTAAATCGTGTCCATGTCTCTGAAATCTGTAATCCACATAGGCTTCCCCTGGTTACGCCCGACACCGCGGGTTTCAATACTTTCCTCTGGGACGCGGGTTAATTGCCCACGCCAGGTCCACAACGACCTGTAAGCTGAGACACCGATGCTGAATGCTTTTACTGCACTCGCGAGTTCTTTGATGGCGCTATTTAAAGGCTGCCAACAGCTGTTGCTTTGTCATGACAGTCCAACCGGAACAATGATTAAAATCCTTACAACTGTATGAGAATAATGACCCCACTGGAGAAATAGCAACGTCCCGATATTTGAAAGTGGAATGATTTTACTCCTTTTAAATAAATATTCATTGAAAAAGGATTAGATCAAATCATAGAATTCCATTCCACAGTTTCATTCAATCCCTGGGGGCTGATGGTAAACTTCCTCAGCAGGCTTTAAAAAAAAACTCAGATTTTCTTACTTGTGCTTAGATTATTTATATTTTATAAATTTTATATTTTTTTCATACAACCTGCAATATGAATTTTCTTCCTTTATCAATATAAATAATTCATATTAAGAATGTTGCTAGTACGACAGCAGCAATGACTCATTTCACACTAGGATGTCACCTAGTGATTCACTTTGATCATCATCAGTCTTACCCAAACTTTTAATTCTTATGAAAACTAATTTAATCAAGATTTGTTTCCTGTTTTTTTTTTACTGCATATAATATAAAGCATTACTTAGCTTTCTCAAGCAGTTCTGGTGAATAATAATAATGGACCCACACCGACATGGTCCATGTTTCGAGACTTGCTTCAGGGTCTGGTCCAGTGCTGGCTCAGCGCTTAGTTCTAAAGACAGTTCTACCCGCTACATTTAAAGATTTTTGGTGCTGGGCTGTCATTTGAGGATCCTACTGCCCGCACCTTTTATATACACAGACTAAAACGTAGTATAAAGGTAGCATTAAGAAGTTGGCTGGACACGGAAAAGAGATAATCACAGGTTGCTTGCTCCTGACGAAGCGTTATGTGAAACAGGCGCACTGTTGAGAAAATCTGCGAACCTGAGAAACATTTACAGATTCAGATAAGTGCCCCAATTAGATTGAATGGCATATTAGAATACTAGCAACATTCCTAATATGAATTGTTTATATTGAAAAAGGAAGCAAATGCACATTGCAGGTTGTATAAAAATATAAAAATATAAAATTTATAAAATATAAATAATCTAAGCACAAGTAAGAAAATCAGGGTGTTTTTTTTTAAAGCCTGATGAGGAAGTCCACCCGGCAAACAGTAAGTCTATAATATGGACAGTAGACTGAGCATCTGAAGGCTTTTTTTTCCCCTCCTGTTAGTGAATTAACATTGGAGTAATTGCATAACTTGCATTTCAGCAGAAGGATTGGTCCCAAAAGCAAGTTAACTGTCAGTTATAGGAGTAATTAGACATTGACATACAGCCATTTTGGCAGAATTACCATACAAAAGAGAGCCTTCTCCTTCGTTGTTTAGTATTTATCTAAATTCACTGGATTCTTTTATATCTACTCTGGAGGTATATACGTAGATATTTTTGTATTGGTACTGATATTAGATTATCCTTTATTTTCATATTAAATTGGCTGAATCTATTGATTTAGCTGACAATTGGACCCAGAAACATTTTTTGAAATTTAATAAGCTGAAAACAAAAACATGTATGGTTTAGTAAACTGTTGACAAACATTCCTAGAAATGTTATTTTACATTGTGCAGAATTCTTAATGGTTGAAACCAAATCAAAGGTACTAGGTGTAATAATTATTGATGATAAATTAACACTATAATTACAAGTGAATTCTCTTGTTAAAAGAGTGTTCTTTAGATTGACGCAGCTTCATTTCATCAGATCAGTTTCTGGTTCACAACATTTTAGGGTCTGGTTCAAGCAATCATACTCCCCAATTCAATTATTGCAATTCCTTATGCTCAAGAATCACTGCTAAATTACAAAAAAAGCAGCAGTTGTTACAAAATGTTGCAGCAAATTTAATATCTGGCTCTTGAAAAATTGAAAGAGTTGCCCCTCTGTTGTAGATTTACATTTGATTGCATGCTAAATAAGGTTCATGTTGATTTTAAAATAGCATGTCAGGCTTATAGCATAATGAATTGAACTAGTTCAGTTTACCTCGTGTGAATTATTGTTATCTGGGAACAAGATGTTTGAGGGGTGATACTTGATTCTTCACTCAGCTATGAGTCTCAGGTTAATAATCTATGGAGATAAACATTCTATTATATAAAACAATTGCATTTACTCAGGTCTCATTTTTTTTTAGTCACATTTTGCAGTATTAATCCAGATGTTGGTGATATTGCATTTGGATTATTGTAATTCGCTTTACATTGGGTTGAATGCTAAACTTTTTTATAAATTACAATTAATTCAGAATAAAGCGGTACTTTTGAGTTTTCATTAAAAAAATATGATAGAGTGTCCCAATATGTTAAGAGACTTCATTGGCTTCCACTTAGAGCACGCATTGCCTTCAAATCCGTATGTATGATTTTTCAGGTTTTGTATGGTAATACTTCTGAATTGCTTATTCAAATGTTTTCTGACCTCTTTTTTTTCTTCTTCAAGACTATGTGATTGAAACTTCCTGCGTTTAATGGCATTTGATTAAAACACCAATTTGAGTCCTTGTTTTCTTTTTGGGCACTTACTATCTGGAATGCTGTTCCTATATATATCTGATCTGAGGTGAATTACATGCAGTTGCGTAAAAAATTGAAAACATTTTTGTTTAATAGATTTTAGGCTGTTCATCATTATTGTTATACATGTTTGTGTAATTCCTCACATTGTCTGAGGGGCCCTTTTACTAAGCCGCGGTAGGCTCTACACACGTGCAGTGCATGCCAAAATGAGACTACCACCAGGTTTGTGTGCCCTGCTGGCGGTAATTTCAGATTTGTTGCCCACCCATAATGCCTGGATGAATTATTTATTTCCTCCTACACACGGTAATCAGCACTGGGCGCACGTCAACCAATCACACCGCACATGTAGCATGTGAGCCTTTACTGCTAGATCAATGGGTGGCATTAAGGGCTCAGGCCGGTTTTGGGCACGCGCTGGTTTCATTTTTACTGCAGGCCCTTTTCCCGTCCCATTTTTTAAAAAAAACATTTTTTGTAGATGCAATAAAAACTGACCCGGCGTGCCCAATACATGCGCCTACACTACCGTAGGTCACTTTTTACCGCGGCTTTGTAAAATGAATCCTGAGTTATCTTATTTTGTGAACCTCATGCTGGGACTAGTGCAGTCTATAAATCTCAGATTACATAGATTAGACATGTCCTTCTATTCTTTTAACCTTGAACCATCTGACTATTAAAGATGCCCATTTTAAGAGTATCTTGGATAGTTCTGTGGAGTGGTATTTTTGAAACGTTGTCCACCTTAGAACATGGATATCCAAGTCAGAACATAAGAACAGCCATACTGAGTCAGACCAATGGGCCATTTAGCCCAATATCCTGCTTCCAGCAGTGGCCAATCCAAGTCACAAGTACCTGACAGAAACCCAATTAGTAGCACCATTCCATGCTACTAATCCCGGGGGAAGCAGTGGTTTCCTCCATGTCCATCTCAATAACAGACTATGGACTTTTTCTCCAGGAACTTGTCCAAACATTTTTTAAACCCAGATACACTCACATCCATTTTACAAACTGAAATGTCCAAATCATGGATGGGGAAAACAAGGAACATGGACATCTGTATGGCAGCATAGGAATGTCCATCATATAAAATAGTCGTCCACATAAAACAGAGGATTAGCTTAATGTTTAGAGCAATGTGCTGAGAATCAGGGAACCCATGTTAAAATTCCACTTGAGCTGTCTGTGACATTATTATTATTATTATTATTGTTAGCTCTCCAGAAACAGAAAAAATATCTGCTCTACCCGAATGTACACCACTTCAATAGCTTTCAGGCTTGCAGGTATCTTATATATTCAGGAACACTTCTTCACAGTTAAAAAAACGCACCTAAACTGAAGTGGGATTTGAACCTAGGTCCGTTGGTAACATAATATAGTAACATAATAGATAACGGCAGATGAAGACCTGTACAGTCCATCCAGTCTGCCCAACAAGATAAACTCAAACTCATAGTATAAGGTATGATTTGATACTACATAAGATCGTAAGATACTTAGGGGTATGTTTACTAAAGTGTGTTTGCATTTCTAACACACCTTTAAATTTAAGGCGCATTAAACGCTAATGTTCCTGTACATTTCTGTGGGCGCACTAGCGTTTAACCTACATAAACCATTTACATGCGTTAAAAATACTAACGCACCCATAGCGTACCTTAGTAAACATAGGCGTTGATCTTGATTTGTCCTTGCCATTTTCAGGGCACAAACTGTAGAAGTCTGCCCAGAACTTGCTTTGCTTTCCAATTATGGGTATAGCTCTCTAATTACCGCCTTCTATACAGGATTCCTTTGTATTTATCTCACACATTTTTGAATTCCATTACCGTTTTCATCTCCACCACCTCCCGTGGGAGGACATTCTAGGTATCTACCACCCTCTCCATGAAAATGTACTCCCTAATATTGTTCCAGAGTTGGCCCCCCTGCAACTTCAATTCATGTCTTCTAGTTCTACTCTTCAGATCTTGCATGTTGCTCTGTGAAGAATGTCTATAGTTCCTGAAGCTGTCATAGAGCCTGGTATCCGTTGCCAGTTTCACATCCAGGAGAGATGCCTGAACAGGTTGGAGGGAGAACTTCTCTATACCCAATGCAAAGCATCCTCATCAGCCACCTCTGAGTGTTCTCCTATCCTCTTCAATTTACCTCATCCTACTCAACCTGGTCCTAGTTTTATGATGAAACAATGCTTGGTCTTCCCAGAATCCTATGAGGAGACCAGGCAGTTATCTGGGTTCAGGCAAGGTAGACAAGCCTTTCCAGAGAAGCCCTTGGTTTCACAGCAGGCTCTGTGCTGCAGCACATACTTGCAGTCACCCCAATGCATGGCCCTAGCAGGGGGGGGAGAGATAGGGAATGGGAGGGGTTATATACTCACATAGAGGGTACAGGCAGGATTGAAATCATGGAGGCACATTAAAAACCTTGGCAAACTGACACACATGGAAGAGGAATGATTGTTACTGGGACACAAAGAGCGTATTGGCACACTTGGACACATGGGTTGGGGGTTTTTATGATGTACTTTGGAACACTTGTAATAAGGTATTTTCTTTTTATGCACAAGAAAAGTCTGTGGATGAGTTCATTCCTTGCATCCAGGGCATGCTGATGAGCAAGTGTGGGTATCCTTTTTCATCACTATCTGTTCTTGGCAGCATTGGTTGTGTTGGATCATGCAGTTGAGGGCTAGGTCATAGAGAATGCAGTAAACTATTAATATGTCACATGCTTTGCATGGGGTATAGAGAAGTTCTCCCTCCAACCTTGAGGGAGCATTTGAAGCTTTCAACATGCCAAATGTTCTCTCTATGACTGCACTGGTCTTCATATATGCCTCATTATAGTTCTTTTGTAACTGCCCCCTCAGGGTTGGCTATGGGAGTAGAGAGCTGCATCGAAACAGGGATAATGGGGATCCCATGAGGATAGACCCAGGTCATTTTTTATTTATTTAGATTTTGCTCACACCTTTTTCAGTAGTAGCTCAAGGTGAGTTACATTCAGGTACACTGGATATTTCTCTGTCCCCAGAGGGCTCACAATCTAAGTTTGTTCCTGAGGCAATGGAGGGTTAAGTGACTTGCCCAAGATCACAAGGAGCAGCAGTGGGATTTGAATCGGCCACCTCTGGATTGCAAGACCGGTGCTCTAACCACTAGGCCACTCCTGGGGTTCACACGAAAGTGTAGGCAAGCTGAGCTTTGCCTTCTTTCTCCTGAGGGGAGGTCACTATTTGAAGTTGCAGCAGCCATTTTAAAGAAACAGCGGCAGCGAGAAGGAAAGTGGGAGCATCCACACCAAAGAAGCCACTAATCCATCAGGGTGCATTGGCATGCATTCAAGGAGGGCACATGACACCTTGAAGAATGTTTTAGTGCTGCTTGGATGCTTATTTTTAGTAATAATTACCTTTCTGCATATTTGTATTGCAAAATATCTTCATGCACCTAAAAAATAATCAGTTCAAAGGACATGACCGACTGAAAAACCAAATGGGAATTTTTATTCCTTCTGTTTATCCACTTTTTCTGACATTAATTAACAAGAATATCACTCTTGCTGCTGCAATCAATTCTTCATAGCTCCCAAATTATCCCTTAATCCACCTCATGATGATAGCACATTTGTATTTCCTTGTAGATCAGTTGTAGAGAGAGGAATACATATGAAAAACTACTAATTTCTCTCATGATATTAAGAACTTGAAAGATATGGCATGTACATAGAGGTACCTTCGGAGAGGGCATCAGGAAACGTGGATGGATGGAGTCATACTTGGGTGGGTGGATAAGAGGGAGGGGACTGTAAAATGGGTGGAGGGAGTGTAGTTGCAGGGAGGAGGGAAATAAAATTGGTAAGATGAATGTACATGAGGGGGGGCAGGGAAAAGGGGAAATTGGAGCACATGGGATGGGAGGATAGGAGAGGGGGACATGTTGCTCATGGATGGATGGGAGGGGAAGGAAAGGGAGACATGTTGCTCATGGATGTTTGCCTTTTTGGAATTATGTGTCTTTTAAAATTCTGTGTTTAGCAGAGTACAGAAGAAAATGATTTATGTTTCTTTTACCAGTATTTTTACTGCTTATAGAATCTGGCTTTCTGGGGGGGGGGAGGGGGGGATCAGGATGACTGCAGTGCGGTACGGCAGGGGAGGGGGGTGGACTGGGGGCCAGGATGGAGGAGATTACTTGAGGCGGGAACGGGTTAGATTCCCACAGGTATGGGCGGGGACAGGTTAGAGATCTGTCCCCATGCAACTCTCTATACTTGAGTCATCAGCCAATTCTTGAGAGGATAACCTCTGTCACCTGCAAAAGAATGAGCACAGAAGGTATGATTGTGTACTTGATGTTGTGGGGGTTGGCACATCATTGGATTGATGGTCCCAGGCTGGTTGCAAGAGCAGTTTAGTGATTGATAAGGGTGTGTTGTATCCTCACCTATTAGCCATCTCCTGACAAAAGCATTGATGTAGGCCTGATTATGACAGAATATAGGCAATGCAACAGGAGCCTGGATAGCAAGCACACACATCTGTAATATTGGAGGCATTGCAGTCCACCACCATGTTAAGAGAATGGAAGGACTTTCTGTGGGATAGATGGACTCTTTGCTTTTGGCTTTGTATGTGCAGTCAATGAGCTCACACATTGCCAGAGAAGAAGTGTGCTAGTTCATAGAATTCTGTTATAGTTTGGTGTTATTGCTACTGTTTTTCAAGGAAGAGAATATATTGGGTGTTTCTCCTGAGAAAGGCCTTTAGACAGTGTCCCGTGAAACATGAAGAGGCTGGCTGACCCTGAGGGGTCTGAAAGGATTCATATATGAAAAAATGCTAGGGCTGTGGTGATCTTCAGGTGCATCAGCACAGTGGGCTCTAGGTCTGCCTCCAGTTGGTTGCACAAGTGTATGATTGTCTCCTTATCAAATCTGAATCTGGGCAGACATAACTTCTTTGTCATGTTCATGCACTGTGTTCTAGGCCTGTATATCCTCTGCTTAGAGGTCCTTCTCCTTCTCTATTGCCTCTCTCTCCTGTGGGTCAGTGCACACAGGAACAACACATCGCGTCCACTCATGCTTGTCACTGCCACCACTAGTAATACCCAGTACCCACCACCAACACCAGCAACACCAAGTAAGCCCTACCACCACCACCCAGTACCAAGTCTGGTCCTGCCCCTAAGTGGACTAGGCACCTAGCTAGGGTAGCAGCATTTGAGGGAGGGCAGCATGGCAGTAGAGCAACATTTTCTTTCCCCTCTATTCCCTCTTCCCCTAGGAGTTCTGGTTGGAGGGAGGGTAGGATGCGACAGCACTTAATTGCAGGCCTGTGCTTAAAAGCCTTGCATCAGTGTTGAGTCTGCTTGCAACTTTGACCTGGGGTGGAGATGTTGGTCATAGGATGGGGGTAGGGAATGAGAGAGGAGATGCTGAATGGGAGGAGGGTATCAAAAAGGTGATATTGGCTACCTGGGAAAGGAAGGGGATACTAGCCATATGGGGGGGATAGTGTAGGGAGAGGAAAGTGGTATGCTGGCCACCTTGGGGGGATTAGGGAGAAGATGGGGAGATGATTGACTATGAAGAGGTGGTCAGTAAGAGAAATGGAGATGTTGGACTACAAGACAGTCAAGTCTTGATTTGCCACAGTGGAGGTGACACTTGGATGAAGGTCCACCTAGGGCATTAGATACCTTTGGACCATCCCTACCTAGCACCCATCATGCATCACCCATCACCAGCAACACCCAACACCAACTATGGCATAGGGACACACAAACAAACACACACAGTGAGGCAAACAGAGGGACACATACACTGCAAGATACAGTTGCATACAGATAAGCAGTGGCACAGGTAAACACCCAAATGTACACATACATACAAAAGAGTGGCAAGGGGATATACGCAGGAAGACACACAGATAAACTGGCACTAGTACAGAGGGAGTGAGAGGGGGAGCATTGGATGGAGAGTGTAGAGGGGTAGAGAGGGAGCTTGAAGGGCAGATGGCTTTAGTGGTGGAAAAGATTTTAGGGAGAGAAAGCAAAAAGTTAGCAAAGCGAGTGGAACAGGGGCAGTAAGGGTTTAGTGAGGGCAATGGTTGATTGAGGATGAGTGAAGACCGAACATGTACTCTTTGACTGAGGAGGATGTTCAGAAGTTGGATGAAATGGGCTTGGACTTGCCTGACATGGAGAATTAAATATGGAATGTCTTCACTGTAGTATAGACAACAGAGGTAGTAGTTTAGGAGGACACAGTGGTACAGGTGTGAATGATTAATATATAACCACTTGGTGGACCTTCTTTCAGGAATGAAAATCTCCCTGAGAAGTTGAGTGGATAATTTTACTTGATGGACAGGGCCACCTGCAATTGAACCCACCCCTCCCCTGCAAGTCCAGCATCCCTCCCTTCCTCTGCTCCCCCTATGGATCCAGCATTTTTCCATCCCCCTGCCAGTTCTCCAAATGCATGGTGAGACACTGGCAGAGGCAGATGAAAACAAGCTGCCTTCAACTGGGCCCATCAGAGCCTTTCATCTGCTCTGTCTCTCCCACAAACAATTGCATCAGAGAGGCACAATGCAGCAGAAGAAAGACCCTTGGGCTGGCTGGAGGCAGCCTGTTTTCACCGCTGCTTCTGCTAGTGACCTACTATGCATTTGGAAGACCTTTGGGAATGGGGACTGGAGAGATGCTGGAAACAATGCAGAGAGCACGATGATGGAGAGGTGCTGGACCTGCAGGGGAGGGGATGCTGGATTTGGGGGGGGGGGGGGAGCAGAGGGAAGAGAGAGAGAGACCTGGAGCAAAGGGGAGGGGGGATGAGAAGATGCTAGATGCTGGATTTGGTGGGGGGTGAGAGGGAAGAAAGACCTGGAGCAAAGGGAAGGGGGAAGAGAAGGGGAGCGATACTGGATATGAAGGGGGGAAACAAAGTGAGTGAGAGAGATAGAGTGACCCGGAGCAAAGGGGGAGGGGAGATGCTTTCCCTGGGGGAGAAGCAAAGGGAAGAGAGAGAGAGGGAGGGTGGGGGGAATAAAGGGAAGAGAGGGAGAGAAATGCTAGATTGTGAGGTAGCAGAGGGGAGAGAGAGGGAGGAGATGTTGGCCCAATGGAGGAAGGGAGGGAGGGAGGAAGGGAGAAAGAGAGAGATACCTGATGATGTGAGTGCAGTAGGAAGAGAAGAGAGAGGGGAGAAGCTGGACATGAGGAGAGACAGGGACATAGAGAAGAGATTCTGGGCATGGAGGGAGCATAGGAACAGGGACACGGGGGGCAATGTTGGACATAAGGGGAGTAATAAGGACATTGAGAAGACAGATGCTGAACATGATGGGAGGATAGGGACAGGGACACAGAAGAGATATGCTGGATGATGGAAAGGTGGATGGTAAACAGAGAGAGAGAGGGAGGAAACGTCAAAAGGACAGGAGACCCTGGGAAGAGTTAATGAAAAACAAAAAAACAAAGAAAAGCAGGTAAGAGACACTTGGACCAAAGCAATGCTCAGACAACAAAGGTAGAAGCAAGTATTTTTTTTTCTGAATTTATTAATTGTAATACGTCAGATTTGAGAAAAGTGTATCTCTGATATCTTACATGTCAATTTCTTTGACAGGTTGTCTGCGTAACCCTAGTAGCACTCTAGAAATGTTAAGTAGTAGTAGTAGTTTGCTTTTTGCAGGGTTTGTTTACTGAAGCTCTGAAGGGATTCTTCCCCCACCTCCCAGGTCATCCTATTCCCTTTATCATTTTCATCACCCTTCTCTGTACCTTTTCTAATTCTGCTATATCTTTTTTTGCACACAGTATTTGAGGTGCACCATAGAACAATACAAAGGCATTATAACAGTCTCATTTTTGTTTTCCATTCCTTTCCTAATAATTCCTAAAATTTTATTTGCTTTCTTAGCTGCGGCTGCACACTGAGCATGGGGCTTCAACGTATCATCAACAATGACACCTAGATCCTTTTCCTGGGCTATGACTCCTAATGTGGAACCTTGCACCACGTAGCTATGGTTTGTGTTCCTCTTTCCCACACACATCACTTTGCATTTGCTCATATTAAACATCATCTGCCATTTGTATGCCCATTCTCCCAGTCTCGTAAGGTCCTCTTGCAATTTTCACAATCCTCTTGCGATTTAACAACTTTGAATAGCTTTGTGCCATCAGAAAATTAAATTATCTCATCAGTTATTCCCTTCTGTAGATCATTTATAAATATGTTAAAAAGCAACGGTCCCAACACAGATCCCTGGGGAACCCCACTATCTACCCTTCTCCATTGAGAATACTGACCATTTAACCTTATTCTCTGTTTTCTGTCTTTTAAACAGTTCTTAATTCACAATAGGACAGTACTCCTATCCCATGCCTTTCTAATTTCCTCAGGAATCATTCATGAGATACTTTGTCAAATGCCTTTTGAAAATCCAAATACACACCGTCTCACTTTATCCACATGTTTATTCGCCCCTTTCAAAGAAATGTAGTAGATTGGTGAGGCAAGATTCCCTTGAATAAATCCATGTTGGCTTTATCTCACCAATCCATGCTTAGATATGTGCTCTGTAAGTTTATTCTTTATAATAGTCTCTACCATTTTCCCTACACCAACATCAGGCTCACCGGTCTATAATTTCCCAGATCACCTCTGGAACCCTTTTTAAAAACTGTCATTACATTGTCCACCCTCCAGTCTTGAGGAATTTCAGTAGGATTTGAGTTCATTTCCTGGAAAAATAGCCTGAAGGGAGTTTGTATGTGTAACAGTTACAAACAGTTACAAACCAAAACAGCAAACAGGGTGAGTGTTGCTGACAGAGTCTGTGTTATTGTTTCAGTAGACTGAATATGCATGATAAAGGATGGAAAGAGTTGTATAAACTAGATTCTTAGAGAAAGGATGTCAATCCTAGCCTTAGGGCTTATAGGAAATCTTGTCATTCTGTGTCAGTGGTAAAGCCCATCATGCCTTACATCCTGTCTGCAATGATGGTCACTCCTGGTTACAAGGTGACCCCAAAAGGTGGTCAGATTCCATGTTGTTTAACCAACTGGTGGTTTTCTCCCGTTTATCTTATCAATGCTTTATGGATGTTATTCTCCAGAAAGGGGAGTCATACACAACTTATAAGGTCTACATGAATGCGGGATAGTGCTGCTGTTCTTAGAGCAAGGGTAAACAATGAAAGCACCAAATAGGTAAGGTCTGGGTTAAAAGGAGAAGTCTACCCCCATATCAGTTTATATATGCTAATCTACAGAAAGCAGTGTCATATGCACGTTAAAAGGCATGCATGAATAGGGAACAGTGTTGCCATCCCTGGAACATGAGAACAAAAGGAGTATATATATTTTTGAACAGTGAGTGACATCTCCCCGGTCACCAGATGATGAAATCCAGCAATTAAGGGCCACTGTCCCTACCAGCACAGAGGACTTTGTAATACACCACCAAAAGAAGAAAACACAGATCTGCAGGGAGCACATACCTTATGTTTTGGCACACTACAAATTGAAGTATACTACAGGTAGCAGTGGTGCAGTGAGTCAGTGCTATTGAACTCCATTGTGCATGTAGAAATAGGACTAATAGAGCAGTGTCTGTCTGTAGAGATAAAAACCTATCGAATAGTTTTCAACAAAGGCAGTGACCATTTTCCCACAAGAAAGCACAGACCTGGAGGGTGAGTTGTTGTCTGATGTTGGTGCCGGTAGATGGGTATTACAGAGGCTAGCTAACCTCAATGAAGAATCTGATCAGAGCAGAATCAGTTTAACTGCAAGGGGCAAAGCCGCAGCTTTCACTCTACTGATATTGCAAAAGCCCCAAATATCCAGCAGCAGTGCAGCTAAATGTAGGGAAAGTGTTTGTATGAGGAACCAGTGCAGAGGGTATAACCCAAGCTAGCCTTCTGCCCATAGGCAGTTCTGTTCATCAGCTCTTGGTGCTATCGTTCTCACCATCACATAGCACGTGCAGCTGCAATGTGCTGTTGAGAATCAGTGCCAGGAGAAATGTACTTAGCAGCAGCCACAAAGCTGATGGGTATGTCAGCTGCCTGAAGATGCAAAACTACACCCCAGTGTTCCACGTGTGCGGTTCTCACTGCAGGAGGCAGGCCTGAATCTCTTAAAGTGTGCAAATGATAATTATTAGTATTTACTGGTGGGGAGGGATATGCAATGGAGCAGAACCTTAGCACAGGCAGAGTCACTGTGCCTGAGCCAGTGCCCACATACTGTTATCCACCAACTGTAGAGATAATTATCCTTAAAGTGTGCAAATGATTATTAGTGTTCATAGATGTGAAGGGAGGTGTCAGAGCTGGAGTAGAACTTTGGCACATGTAGAGTCACCTGAGCCAGGTCTCACAGTCACTGATGCTGGCACCGTGCCATAGGAGCACCTGTAATACATGGCATGGGCAGAGGTGTGAGCCGCAGGCTACAGAGTGGGGTCATACATGGGGTGGGTGTGCAAAGACTGCATGTGAAGTGGGGCATGCCCTCAGCAGCCAGTGTCAGGAGAGGGACATTGCACTGGCAAGATAGCACAAGAAGTCTGTCTGCGCTGTGCTATTAGGATAGGTTCATGGTACAGAGGCAGTGATGTTGCCTAGGACTATGAGAAGCCAAGGACAGTATTGACTGGATCCATAGCAGCCACCTTTTATGTTGCTGAGTGGCAGAGAACATGCAGTCTATCTGAGCAGAGAGCAGACCCATGTCATGTCACGGAAATGTTCTGTGTCACTTTAAAAAGCACAGTCATTGAGATGGTGCAAAGGGGGCTATTGGAGCCCCACAGTGGGCTAAGTCTGCAGTTTGGCAGGAAACTCTGAGTTGTTCATCCCCAGGCTCAGAGAGCAGGTGAGAATGACCATTCAAGGAATTAAAATGGGGGATGGTGGTGCTCAGTGCAGGTGAATGTGTAGGGACACCTCATTGAGGGTGGTCAGTGAGGCTCAGAAGAGTAGAGATCTGGAGATGGAGTCCATCAAGTCCTAAGCCATGCAGAAGATCAACATATTAGCTATCTTGTCACAGGAGCAAGATCGTTAGTGTGGGTCATGTCTCCAAGTCTCCTGACTCCACATGGCATCCGAGGGGTCCCTGTAGACTGCCCAGGGTATGAATACAATTCCCAGGAGTGGATCTCATTTGGAGCAAAAAGAAAGGAAAAGTGTTGTAAAGAACATACTTGATAGGAAAAATATAAAATAAAAATAAAGTTAAAACAGGAGGGTAGAAAGATCTATCCGCCTGGCAGGGTATGTAGAATAGACTGAGAGAGGAAGTGGACTGGCTCTTGGATGGGGATGGCTTGGATGGGGATGGCTTGCAATGTTCAAAGGGATCTTTTCAGAAGGTCTTTCTGAGCTACATGTAGCTGACTCATATATTTAAGTATAATTAACATTTTCTTTTTATCATCCCAGTACTGTAACACTATTAAATTCATGCCACAAAAAGCAAGTCTTAATATAATTCTATACTACTTTGTAGTATTTATGCAAATTGAATTACTATATTTAGTTAGTAAATTACTTTAGTGTAATAAAATGAATCCTTTTGGTCATACTAGAAAGAGGATTTTGATCAGTAAAAGATAAAGCCCACATAAAGCGAAATTGCTAAATCAGAATGTTGTTGTTTGCTAATTGGCATGTATCTCTTTGACAGGTTATAGCTGTCCGTCCAGTTTGCCGAATGGAGTTAGATCTCAGCAGTTCCCTGTATCAAGTGACATTAGTAGCCAGAGGAGACGCTACCATTCGCATAGCTCCATATCAAGCAATCATGTAACAGGTGAAAGCTCCTGCTGGCTTATTTTTAGGGGGATATATAAAAAATATATTTCAATTTTTAAGATAGCTCTGAGTTTCAAAATAACAGTGATGTGCTTATTGTTCTATATGAAATACTTATCTTTATCTACTTAATAAAAATTAAGGAATTGTTATTCAGTGTGGTTGTGCGCAGGAGAGTGTCCTGCTCACATTAACCACACAGAGTGGGCCGGCCACTGATATTCAGCGGCACTTAACCAGTCACAGCCAATGACTGCTGTGGAACTGCCCGATTAGTAGAGCTGTTGCAAGCTATGTGTGGGCAGTGCGGCCACACAGGGTGCGAGAGAGGCCTGTGCTTGGCTGTGATGCAGTGGGTAGGTTGGGACTGCTAGGGGATGTGTCGTGTGTCGTACAGGGAACATTTCCACCTAGGGATAGTCCTGCTAAGTAATCCCAGGATAGGCTGGGGGTGGAGCTGGGAGGAGCCAGTAGTAAGGTTGTGGCAGTACCCATATAGCTAAGCAGGCAGATAGGTCTACACAGAAGGCAGCCTGAGCTTTGCCCACATAGCTATGCAGGTGCGGGCCATGAATATCGACCAGCACTCACATAACTTCCAGGTTGGTATTTGATCTTCTTCCCTGAATATAGGCTAGCATTAAATATCTGGGCTTAAATCTGCCTATGGCTATAGTGGCGTAAAAACAGCTGACCACCTGGGCTGAATATTGGCTCATAAATTTCTTTGGGGTTTGCATTATTATAGTGAATCTTATCTACTGCAAATTAATAGCTTGTATGTTTGAAAGGGACATAGTCTGACATTGACGCAGTTTGAAAATATCTTACTACCAATGCTTTTTTTCTTTTACATTTTAAATAGAATGATTGCTTACTAACTTAGAAAAGCATAAATTACAGCAGATTGCTAATCATGGCTTACTTAAAAGACAGAAATATATAAAAACATAGAATTGCATTACATTACATTGTTTACTTATATTCCACGTATACCTGCTAAGTTCAATTTGGATAACATAATAAACAGAACTGGGAATAGTCCAGAGAATTATAGTATAATATAAACTTCCAACGGATAATGATGAAACTCAAATTTCTTGACCAAGATGTTGTTTAAATAATCATCGTTTCAATTTTTTCCTAAAGTTTAGATTTGAATTCAAGTATCTGAGATCCCTGGGTATACTGTTCCAGTGGTAACATACCAAGGATGGGGCAGTGGGGTCAGTCTGCCTCGGGTGTAGACAGCAAAGGGGTGCATGGAGCACATGTGCGGCTGTTGGCTCTGCCGGTCCTCTGCCTCCTCTGCCATTACTTCCTGTTTCGGGGCAGAGGGGGACCAGCAGAGCTAACAGCCATGTGTCTGCTCCGCTCAGCCCCTTGCTAGGAGGAAAGGTGATAGGGTGATGTGCTTTCAGAGGGGATGTGGCGCACCTTGGGAATGTGACACATCAGCGACCCGCCCTGGGTGGCAAACAAGCTATGAACGCCACTGCATGTCAGACACTTACTATTAAATATGTAAAGGAATATTTGACACATGTGGATGACAGAAAGTGCAGTATCATAGGATCTCTCAACTTAGTCAGCATGTCAACAGTAGGATGAGATACCAGTGAAAAAATATACTGTGGAGCAAAGCTGTATAAAAGTTTAAATGCCACTGTACAGATCTTAAACATTATTCTGGCTTTTATAGGCAACCAATGAGCTCTGATCAACAAAGGAGTCACTCTATTATATTTTCCTGCTGAGTAGGCCAGCCTAACTGCCGTATTTTGAACCATTTGCAATTTCCTCAAAAGTGATTTATTACATCCTACATAAAATAAATTACAAGCTGACTTAAAACTAAAGATTGGATTGATAGTTTAAATTGAGAACATTCAAAACAATTTCAAATTCATTTCAAACATCTTAAGCATGAAAAGGTTTTCTTTGAAAGTTGAGCAATATGTCTAACAAATGATAAAATACTATTCAAAATTATACCTAAGACATTCATCTGAGAAACCAATGGGAAGTTAGTTGTATTTATATTAAGCTTTGGTAAAGAGCAATCTGACATGATGGATGAGAAATAAAAAATTTAGTTTTCTCAATATTCAACTTTAACTGATGTGTAATTATCCATTTTCAACCATATTAACACAATATTCTGCTTTAGCCCTTGGATCAGGAATATGAAGTAATAAAGTAACATCATCAGCATAGATAATCTTTATTGTATAGAATCTAGAAGCAAGAATAACAATCAACTCAATCAAATATAATAAAACCTGATGATCCACAACATCAAATGCAGCGTCCAAGTCAAATTGAATTAAAAGAACTTGGCAACCTATACTCAACCAGGCTCTAACCTCTGCTACCAATGTACCCAGGACTGTTTCTGTACTATAATCCCTCCTAAAGCCAGATTCAGAAGAGTGTAAAATATAACGTGCATCTAAATATTTAATAAATTGTGAAGTGACTGTTGCTTCCATAATTTTGGCAAATAGGGGAACTGAAGCAACTGAACAATAGTTGGACACTATTGATGATTTCTCCAACAACCTTTTTGGAATTGGGTTAAGAATGATATGACCCAAGTAGTCAGAGAAGATACCTTGCTTGAAACCCGAGTTTAACTAATTTGTTAAATGTTCCACAAAAACAGATGAAGATGATTTAAAAGATGTACAAGACACTTGTCTAAATAGCACTGTGATGATGAATACGATTGCAGAAGGTTTTTAGTAACATCAGGTTCGACTAGTATAAAGGAGTTCCAAACTCTGTCTACAGGAATATCATTTTCATGAGAATTAGTAATATTCAAATAATCATTTAAGGCAGTTAAACTTAGTGGAGGTAATGTGACTCTTATCAATCTTTTCTTTTAAAAAATTGGCCAGATCTTGTGCTGATGGAGCACAACCATCTTCCGATTGAATCAAATTGGAAGGATTAGTTAATCCATTATTAACTCTGAAAAGAGCTCTTGTATTGAGGGCCACAGTTCCAATTAAACTATTATTATTATTATTAGCATTTGTATAGCACTACCAGATGCACACAGCGCTGAACACCTGATACAAAGAGACATTCCCTGCTCAAAAGAGCTTACAATCCAAATAATACAGACAGACAAGACAATCTAAATAATACAGACAGACACGGGTGAGGGAATGTGAATAATATTGTGAATAGTATTATTTCTTGACAGTTTGTAAAGATTTCTTATACATATATAGTAAAAAAAGAAGAAAGGCAGAAAAGTGGTGTGCATATTCAAATTAATAAAACATTACAAATTAATATAGCTATTGACTATTTGCAAGGTAGAAGGATTTTTTGAAAACTGCCCATCCTGTACATAGATAAAAGTAAGCATGTTGTTCCACCACACATGTTCTTTTACCTGCATTTTTTGCACAGGAATTCCCAGGACAAGCTGTATAAATTAGACCGTACCTTACATCAATCATTCATTATTTAGGAATGATTAAAAATAGGCTTGCATAGTCAGTTATAGATAATATAGGCCAACAGAATTTTACAGTATCAGAGCTATTGATTGGATCATGTCCAGAAATATTGACACTGTGGCTGCAGATGGGTTTCTTAGATTGGTATAAAAAGATACAATCCAAGGGAAAGAGAAATGAAGTTGAAATCAATTCTGAGTGTAACACCTCTTGTGAGTGTCCTTGGATTCGGTCTCAACCTGGTAGGAGTCTCCCTCAGACAGGCTCTGTCGGTCTGTTATATCCTTGGAACCTAGTGTTTCCACCTGTAGAAGAAAGGTGTTAGCAGGTAGGTTGGTAGGATATCCCTCCCTTATCCCCCAGAAAAATCCCCAAACACCACTGTGAACAAGGCTGGTTGAGATACTAAATAATTTGTTCAAATAGTGTAGTTATTTATTAGAGTAATAAAAAAAAAGAAAACTTTAACTTCATGAAGCCTGTTTGGTAAGCTTAATAACAACAACATATCTTAACCAGTACAATGTATACATCTCTGATTTAACCAGGTACTTGCATATTCTTTCCTATCTTGTTCCTATAGCTGATTTGGGCAGGCTAGAGTATATCTTTCTATCCCTTTGCTGAGGCTCCTCCCCTTAAATCTCACTCATAGCAGAAGGATGGCTAGACTGGTGGCTGCTAGAGATCCTGGAAGAATCTCATGGTCCTTAGCCAGACCATCCTTTGTAACTCTGCTGTCTGGTGGGTTGGGGGTGGCGGTAGACCCTATTGCTTCTCATTGTAGCTTTTCTGAGGCCACACACCTTCCTTCCATCCGGAGGGGCTACATCTCTGTCAATGGAACCCAAGGGTAGACTGTTCTTCCAGGGGCCCTCCAACTACTATGCCCCAAGCATCTCACCTGTGCTGCCTGGATCCATCAGCCTCTCTTGTGTTAGGGCCAGCAGCATCAGCAACAACAGCAGTTTATGCAGGTACATTTTGATCCATATGTATTCCATGCTGCTGTCTGTTTCATGCAGAATTTTTATTTTGTTTGACTCAATTGCCTCTTTATCATACTACGCACCCCCCTCCAATTTGATCCATCCTTTCATTGCAGTATAATTTATACCCTGATAACACAGAGGGGCATTTCGAATGGGGAAGCCCATCTCTAAGGATGTCCCTGTGAAAGGGCGGGGAAACCCGTATTATTGAAACAAGATGGGTGTCCATCTTTTGTTTCGATAATACGGTTGGGGATGCCCAAATCTCAACATTTAGGTCGACTTTAGAGATGGTCGACCTAAATGTTGAGATGGTCCACCTTAGAGATGGGCGACCTCGGTTTTCGCTGATAATGGAAACTGAGGACGCCCATCTCAAAAATGACCAAATCCAAGCCATTTGGTCATGGGAGGAGCCAGCATTCATAGTGCACTGGTCCCCCCTCACATGCCAGGACACCAACCGGCAGGGCTTTTTTTGAGGGGGTACTTGGGGGTACTGAGTACCGGCACCTTTTCCATTGACTGCTAAAATTGACCCATGGTCCCCAAGTTTTAATGAAAGAGCTCAGGCCCTACACACCAATTCTGCCTTGTCATAGATTCTGTGACTGGTTGCAGGGGGCCAGGCTATTGTGGGGTGGGGGTCCCTCAATGATCACCCCACCCCTGAAGAGTTGCCTGGCATTTGAGTACCGGTACTTTTTTCACTAGAAAAAACACACTGCCAACCGGGCACCCTAGGGGGCACTGCAGTGGACTTCACAAATTGCTCCCAGGTACATAGCTCCCTTACCTTGGATGCTGAGCCCCCCAACCCCCCCCCCCCAAACCCGCTACCCACAACTGTACAACACTACCATAGCCCTTAAAGGGTAAAGAGGGGCACCTAGATGTGGGTTTCGGGTGGGTTTTGGAGGGCTCCCATTTACCACCACAAGTGTAACAGGTAGTGGGGGATGGGCTTGGGTCCGTCTGCCTGAAGTGCACTGCAGTACCCACTAAAAACTGCTCCAGGGACCTGCATACTGCTGTGATGGAGCTGGGCATGACATTTGAGGTTGGGTGGGAGGGGGTTGGTGACCACTGGGGGAGTAAGGGGAGGTGATCCCTGATTCCCTCTGGTGGTCATCTGGTCAGTTCGGGCACCTTTTCTAGGCTTGGTCGTGAAAAAAATTGGACCAAGTAAAGTTGGCCAAGTGCTCGTCAGGGATGCCCTTCTTTTTTCCATTATTGGCCGAGGACGCCCATCTGTTAACCACGCTCCCGTCCCGCCTTCGGTACACTGCCGACATGCCCCCAATTAACTTTGGTCGTCCTCACGATGGAAAGCAGTTGAGGATGCCCAAATTCAGCTTTTGATTATGCCGATTTGGGCGACCCTGAGAGAAGGACGCCCATCTCCCGATTTGTGTCGGAAGATGGGCGTCCTTCTCTTTCGATTATGCCGCTGATAGTGTCCCATTATTTGTCCTCCTTCCACCAGGTTTTTGAGATACCTATTATATCTACCTTTTCATTTAGTACTATATACTCTAACTTTCTCATCTTTTTTTAGGCTTCTGGCATTTGCATATTGGCATTTGAAAATGTGTTTTTTCCTTGCATCTACAAGCTACTTAGAAGTTGTCAGAGATAGTTTGCAACCTTTGCTCTGTTCTACCCTTAAACACTCCTGGTTTCTTTCACCTTTGTTGAAACCTCTCGATTGGGATTCCCTAAATTGACCTGTTATAATAGTACCCTTCAAGGATACCTCACTCTGAACCATGCACTCCTGAGCCGACTGTTGTCTTCCTTCCTCCAGATCTAATTTAAAAGTTGCTCTATCTCCTTTTTAAATGCTTGTGCCAGCAGCCTAGTTCCATTCTGGTTAAGGTGGAGTCCATCATTTCTGAATAGGCTCCCCCTTCCCAGTTCCTAAAAATCTAAATCTCTCCTCCTTGTACCATCATCTCATCCATGCATTGAGACTTCACAGCTCACACCTTCCTCTTGGATCCTGTGTGTTGAACAGGGAACACTTCTGAACGTGCTACTCTGGAGGTTCTGGATTTTAGCTTTCTTACTAGGAACCTAAATCTGGTTTCCAGAATCTCCCTCTCTCATTTTCCTATGTCATTGATACCCACATGTACCAAGACAGCCAGATCCTCCCCAGCACTTTCTAAAATCTTATCTGTGTGATGCATAAGATCTGCCACCTTTGCACCAGGCAGGCAAGTAACCAAATGATTTTCATGTCCACCAGCCACCCATCTATCTACATGCCTAATGAGTGAATCTACAACTAATACAGCCATCCTAACCCTTCCCTTCTGGGAAGAAACCCTTGGAGATACATCCTCAGTGTAAGAGGATATTGCATCCCTGGGGGACAGGTCCTGTCTATAGGACCACTTCCTGCCTCTCCAAGTTGATGCTCTCTCTTCAGGTGACCTCTCTCTTCCATGGCAGTACAGAGGTTGCCAGATTGTAGGTGGGACTTCTCTACTTTGTCCATGTAGGCCTCCTCTATATACCTCTGACTGCCTTAGCTCCTCTAAGTCTGCTACTTTAACCTCCAAGGATCGGACCCATTGTTTGAGTCCTAGGCATTCTTTGCACAGAGTAAACACATATGACCTCTTACCAACTGAGAGAGAATCAAAAATGTGACACTCAGTGTGAAATATTGGATAGCCCCCATCTCACTCCTGGACTGCTGTCTGCACCTTGTTATTGATAATTTCTGACTGTATCAACTAGGGCTGGTGCTGGGCTGGCCTGTGCAGTCTGAGTCCTGCATATAGCAATCCCGTCTAGGATGGGATGTAGAAAGCTTCAACAGAAACAGTACAGCACCGGGAAGACTTTTACAGTCTGTGTCCCACAAATGACACGATTGATTCGGAGTGACTGGAGTGGACTTTGATGGCAACTCCAGTAGTTGGGGTCAAGAAAACAGCAAGGCAAACAATCTGCAAACTCCAAGATGGAAAACAACGAAGCAGATCAGAAGGAAATGAAAATAAAGTTTGTTAATAAAATGGCATCTAGAGTATATTGCCCGACACAGGCTGCTACTGAGACGCGAGGGTGTGTGCCGGCTCCTGCATGTCATCAGCTGTTTTTTTGAACTTTAAGCCTGTGAGGAAAAACGTTTTTGTTTCTTGAGGATTTATGATTACTAGTACACATTTATTAGAAAACATTTATAGTAAGGATAATTGAGTAGCCCCTGAGACAGCCCTGCTGGGCGAAACACGACCTGTGTCGGGCAGTATACTCTAGATGCCATATTATTAATAAAGTTTATTTTCATTTCCTACTGATCTGCTTCGTTATTTTCCAACTCCAGTAGATGGAACATAAGGACAAAGCCGGGCAGACTTCTATGATCTATGTCTCAGAAACAACAAAGAAAGACCACGTTCAAGTATATAATATCACGTTCATTGTTGATTTAATCTTGAATTGAGAATGAATATGACTGTTGAGCAGACTGGATGGACCATTCAGGTCTTTATCTGCTGTCACTTACTATGTTAATATGTAACTTGCTAATGGAGTAGGAATTTGTAGACTGAAGTTGCCTATAATTGTTAGTTATATTCTAGGCTATGCTAATATTTATTGGGGGGGGTTATTATTTATATTATTTATATTATAATTTATAGGTTCCCCTCTATAGGTTTAAGTAGACTATTTCTAAGATCTAATTACTGGTTGATAGAAATGTCCTAATTATTTTTCTAGCCTTCTAATTGGTTTAAGAGCCTGTAAAGCAAAGATCAGGGCAGGGATGGGTGGGAGCTGGTGTGGATGGAAGGGAATTAAACTTTAAACTGAGATTTCCTGTTACTATCAGCTCTGCTCTGTAGTGATGCTATGGTAAACTCTAGAATAGTCCCTTAACTGCTAGCTTGTGGAACCATAATAGAAATTTTAAATGCTAAACAAATAAACAAACAAACAAATACCTTATTTCTTAAACTGCCTTTGCTAAATAAGCAAAGTAACTTGAAATAGAGACACTGAGATTATCTATTTAAGTCTAAGTCTACCTTTCCTCAAGTTTAAAAGCATTTTCCCAACAAATAACTTGCCAGTGAAGTTCTGTCCTGTTTTGGAATTCCTCTCACTGCTCCTCTTCCGGACAGAGAACTGAAGATCTGGCTTACTTATGTGCCTGTGATGCTTTGATGACTTACACTGCAACAGGGCCCTTTTCAACTTTCCTCTCTTATCAGCCACTGTGGCTTCATTGATAGATAACTGAACACTATCACAGTGTTTCTTACTTCCTGATAGGAAGACCTTTTGTAAAATATTCTCTGTAAAGGTAGCTTTTTCTAGCAAATAATTTAAAATAGAAATTCACAAGTATGACCCTACCTTGCTTTCTGATAGGTATTCCTTTTATTTTTAAATGCCTAAGCTATGCTGCAAACTACAGTTAAAACTCTACACTGAGGTTTCCTAAGACTATTAGCTCTGCTCTACATTGATGCTAGTCCCTTGTCTGTCCACTCTTCCCAAAGGAGTACCTCACCAGCTCCCACCTTTGGCTCTGAACAGGCTCTTTCTTGTTCCTATTCCCAAGCTGGGATCTCCTGCTTCCCACCTAGAGCACTCTTCCACTTCACGGTTACTGCTTGGACTAGCAGAAACATTTCCTTGGTTGAGCCTTAGTTTCTTGAACCCATCCAGGACACACTCCTCTCCACAAGAGTCCTGGTGGGGGTATAGGCGACCAAAGATCATGTGATCTCCCCAACATTTATTAACTCCACTCCTTACCTATTATCATCCAACAACGAGGAACATTTCCCTTAGCACTGTTCCCTCAAACACTCTCCTTGGGACTGGGCTTCTCGTTCTCCCATTACAACCAGTTTTTCTCCCCCCAGTGACTCTAGGGAGTCTGGTTCAGAAAGAAGATCACTTGCTGAATCAGTGCTGCAGGAACAGCTTTAGTTGTTTCACCCAGAAAGGATGGGTTATGGACAGGAGAAACTGTAAATATGTACATACTGTGGGATTTACAAAATTGAACTAGAGGATTTATACCATATCCCTGAGTTTGGCACTGGCATACTTGTATAGACTATCTTGATGGATTAAATTGATTTAATTCTACTTTCAAAGGATTGATGCTTCCAGAATACTGGAAATCTGGATGACCTAACTGTTGCAGAAGTTTCAGTAAAGTTTGAGTTTGGATTATAACGAAACACTGGATTGGAGTTTTCTTTGTTGCAATGTAGTGAAAGTGTTGCATTTTTGGACTACTAAAGTGAAGGAAAAGAAACCTGGCTAACACCCTATGGAGCTATCGGATTTTATCCGACCCCAACCTGCGCCCAGCTCAGAGGGTTGAGAGAGTGAAAGAAAACTGTTTGTCGCTTAGGTCAAGTGTACCCAACCCTGAGAGCTAGTAGTTGCCCGAGGATGCTGGTGTGAGAGTGAGACCCAGGTTACACTACAGTGATATCTAGAATAGTCCCTTAACTGCTAGCATATGGAACTACAATAGAGACTTTAAATGCTAAACAAACAAATAAAAAACTATTCCTTAAACTGCCTTTGCTAAATAAGCAGAATAACTTACAAATAATGACACTGTGATTACCTATTTAATTCTAAGTCTACCATTCCCCAATTTTAAAAGCAATTTCCCAGCAAACAAACTTACCAGTGAAAGTCTGTCCTGCTCTGGAAGTTCTCTCACAGCACCTCTTCTGGATGCACAGGGATGATAAAACCCTAGAATTAAACAAAAAAGAGCAGCACTAGGTGTCTGCAGCAACAAAACAGTACAATGCTCAAGCAGACACTGTAAAGTCCAAAACAAGTCTTTATTCAAGCAAATCCCAACATGGCCATGTTTCGCCAATAAGGCTGCATCAGGGGTAAACATAAAGAACTAACCAGGGTTTCATAGCCTTTGCCCTGGTAATGACACTTAACATCCAAGATGACTTGAATACAGCTTCTTACCAACGGAGGGCAGAGCAACCGCTTCACAATTCTGTATAGAAAGAATGGTGAAGTGTTTGCTCTGCCCTGGTTAGTTGTTTATGTTTACCCCTGATGAAGCCTTGTTGGCGAAACGTGGCCATGTTGGGATTTGCTTGAATAAAGACTTATTTTGGACTTTACAAAACCCTATAATTTACATGCATTCTTTTGAAATCTAGGTGCAGGTATTTATACCATCTCTAGGACTGTTGTAAAATAATGTCAGCACCAGCAATGTAGGCAAATGTTTTGCTACATATGATAGTATTTTAAAAAGAAAAGTAGGCACCTCCTTATAAATGATATTTGTGGAGAGTAATTCTATAACAGGGTGCTTAAAATAAGAGGGTAAGTAAGGCCTATTTAAAGCCTATTCTACAAAGAAATCTAGGCACCTGCTTAGGAGATGATTCCATAAGTGGGTGCCTCTGTTTATGTGAGAGCTTATTCTTTAATGGTATCTAAATAGTCACATAAATGCAGTAGGGATACACGTAACTTACATATTCTCTGTAAGTTATTTGTGTAAGTGGCAACCACACCCATTGTCTGCCCATTTACCCACTATACCACTTATTTGCACCCTTTCAGAATAGTGCTTAGGTGCCCTGCTGACACATTTGCATGTTATTGTCTATATTATAAAACATGACAACATCTCAATAGGAAGGTTAAGGATTTAGAAAATGTTGTTTATCAGAAATTGACTTTAAAAGAAATTGCCCCACTATAATGTATTCCTGTTTCACACTTCATTTCACTTGGTAACTCAAGTGCATCCAATTAGTTTTCTAGTAGGATGTAGAAAATAGGTTTCTCATTAGCTTTCTGAAGGTTGTTAAAAGAAAACCAACAAAGTGTTGAGACAAAAATGGTACATTTACTAGGCTAATGAATTTGTAAGATGATTTGTAAGCTGGCATGGCAGAGTGGCCTAGTGGTTAGCGTGGTGGACTTTGGTCCTGGGGAACAGGGTTCAATTCCCACTACAGGCACAGGCAGCTCCTTGTGACTCTGGGCAAGTCACTTAACCCTCCATTGCCCCAGGTACAAATAAGTACCTGTGTACAATATGTAAGCTGCACTGAACCTGCTATGAGTGGGATAGCACAGGTTACAAATGTAATAAAATAAATTAAAGGGTCTTAGCAGTCCTCAGATCTCACATCTTAAGCCATTCATTAGCTTCATAAATGTATGACCACTACCAACATTGATGCCTTTCTTTAATCTAGTTCCTGGGCATTATAAAACAGATGATGAGATACTCTGTGAAGTAATTCTGTAACAATGTGCCTTTATTTAGACCCCCAGAAGGTGCTTAATAGATGCATATTCTAGAAAAGAAAGTAGGTGCCTATTTTCCTTTATAGAATACTAACATAACCGGACTACTGCAGATATATATGTATTTACAGAATAATCTCAAACATCAATAGCAACAATCTTTCATGAGGTTCTTGCTAATCCCATATACAAACTACCTCCCATACATATGAAATTTACCATAGACCTCAGCGGTGTCACTTACTGAACTTAGACTTTTCAATCAGTAAGATTTATACACTCACCTCCTCATCGGTCTACCAGTAGAAACATTTTCATCTTTCATATTCAATTTTTCAAAAATTTTCAACTTCTTTTATATATATGTAAATAAATGTATTTTTCTCTTTAATACTTCAGTAAAGTTAGTTTTAGCAAAAATACTCATCTCCAGATGAAGACCATAATGATCAGTCAGGGGATTACTGAGAAATGTCAGCGCCATTTGAAGCAGGGGTTGTTCCTTGAAACAGCTCCAGGGCGAAACATAGTCTATGTTGGATTAAGTAATCCCCTGACTGATCATTATGGTCTTCATCTGGAGATGAGTATTTTTGCTAAAACTAACTTTACTGAAGTGTTAAAGAGAAAAATACATTTATTTACATATATATAAAAGGAGTTGAAAACGTTTTGAAAAATTTAATATGAATTGCACATATTTATGTATCTGACATGTACACACATGTGCATATATGGGTACTACTGCAGATATGTGTGCATTTACAGAATAGTGCATAGGTGGGAATCAGGTATATGCATGCATACGTGCATATATGCTAGAATTCAAAACATTTCACGTATAACTGCCATGTGAAAGTTAGCCAGGGCTTTTTTTGAGGGGGTACTGAATACCAGCACCTTTTTCATTGTCTGCTAAAATTGACCCACGGACCCCAAGTTTTAACGATAGAGCTCAGGCTCTACACACCAATTCTGTCTTGTCATAGATTCTGTGACTGGTTGCAGGGGGCCTGGCTATTATGGGGTGGGTCCCTCAGTGATTACCCCACTTCTGAAGGGTGGCCTAGCATTTGAGTACCGGCACCTTTATTGCTAGAAAAAACACACTGAGGTTAGCACCTACTTGATAGAATTATCTCCTACTGTACATATCTGTTTTTATTAGAGAAAGACATACATTGTATTTTCTAAACATTATATAATTGGTTTTCTGTATTCATATTTTATAGGCACATTGAAAAGAAGTGTCAGTGCCTCTGGAGGTGAAAGACAAAATCAAACAAAGTATGTATGATGTGAAGACTTAAAGTGCTTGGCTCAGCAGTACTTTCGGTTTCAACGGATAGTAGCATAGTACCTTCCAAGATCAAATATGATTGGGTTATTTAGTACTGTATGTTACATTTAAAAAAATATGTCAGTTGCTGGGGATGTGTTTGGCCCAAAAAATGTATCTCATTTTCTTATTTCTTAAAATGTTCCTGATTTTCATACATTTTCAAGCTTCAAATCTGCAAATTATACGAAAGGCACCAACAAAGTAATTTTATAAGGCATCATCTTAAGTTAAGGTGGCAAGAACATACATTAACGGTGGTATTCTATGAACACATACACTTGTAAATAACAATAATATGATTACACACTCCTCTGTAAGAACAGAAATATCTTTGAGAGTATATACTTTACAGGTAGACATTCCCATGGATGGAGTGTGGTTGGGGTGCAACCTTACATGTTTAACTTTATATTATGCTTATATCTGTCAAATCTAGGTGGCAGTATTTATACCAGCTCTATAGCTGATGTGCACACTCTCAACTAATAACATATGTGAATATATACTTCGTTACACTACTATTCTAGTGTGTCACATAAATACATAGGTCCCCATTTTCAGACATAAGTCTGGAAGATAGCTTATCCCCTCCTATTTGTATCTTCCCTTGCTATCATATAAGTACATAAGTAATGCCACACTGGGAAAAGACCAAGGGTCCATCGAGCCCAGCATCCTGTCCACGACAGCAACCAATCCAGGCCAAGGGCACCTGGCAAGCTTCCCAAACGTACAAACATTCTATACATGTTATTCCTGGAATTGTGGATTTTTCCCAAGTCCATTTAGTAGTAGTTTATGGACTTGTTCTTTAGGAAACCGTCTAACCCCTTTTAAAACTCTGCTAAGCTAACCGCCTTCACCACGTTCTCCAGCAACGAATTCCAGAGTTTAATTATGCGTTGGGTGTCAGGTCTCAGTTTTTCCTCTCTTTGCTTTACTACTTTTTTTAGTGTGTAAGCCGCTCAGATGTAACTGGCAATGGGCGGGGTAGTAAACCGTCAATAAACTTGAAACTAGAAATTAAAATAAGCACCTACATTCCTTCATAGAGAAGGATCCAAATTGGCACCTGTTTCTAAAATTACCCTGCAAATGTGTGCCAAAATTGAACAGATAGGTGCCCAAATAACAGGGATTGTGCTACATTTGTGTCTGGCTAACACATAACTCGTTAAGTCAATATTCAGAACTTAACCAGCCATGGGTTGCCGCATAAAGATAGGACGGTGTTTTCTGCGGTCCCATTTATGTGGTTATCCTGGCTGGTTAAATGCTGACTCTGCCCCTGGAACACCCCCCAAAGTAGCTGGTTTTCACTTAGGCACCAACTGCTAATTGAAAAGCACTTTTCCAAAACTCACTCAGTCCATTTATTGTCAGTTTTGAGCTATGCGATTAATTTTGTTCATCAAGACGAGATTCATTTACTGTAGCTTTTCCTGTGCCAAAACTCACAAAGTCCATGGTATTTTAATGACTTTGGGCCCTGTTTATTAAGCCGTGCTACAGGCACGTTAGCATTTTTAGCACACTCTAACCATTAGTGTGCACTAACTATGTAGGCACCCACAATATTCCTATGGGCACTTTCACCCAAATACGCAATGTAACCAGTCAACGGCCATTTCTAGCCAGTTAAATCATTTTGAATATCAACCAGCTGATGTACAATTGTTAGAATTTTTTTTTTTGGTTCAGTGTAGTTTATATTCATTAGGAATTTTGAACATAATAAATAAGCACAACCATTCTTGTTCCAAAAGAAAAATGAGCAATTATAAAAAGAGCAAAAAAATGAAAAAAAAGTAAATTTTCTTTATAATATAATTCAAGAAAACACACCATTAATTCCCCAAAATTAAAGAGGGCAAAGTCTTAGATATCAAGGGAGTTAATAAGGGAAGTAATAAAAGAAAAGAAATTAATTTAACACTCAATCAGCATATGGAAATTCTAAAATTAGTCATAACTATCCCCATTTAGAATTAAAGTGGAGTAACTAGAATAAAAGACTTTTTATCATCAAGAAAGCTCCCCAGTTGATCAGGGAAATGCAAGACATAATTATTCCCCAGGTATTTAATAAGACATTTAGGGCCCTGTTTACTAAGGTGCACTAGAATTTTTAGCGCACGCTAATACTAGAAATACCCATAGGAATATATGGGTGTCTCTAGCATTAGCGCATGCTAATTGGTAGCACATGCTAAAAACGCTAGCTTATCTATAGCATGCACTAGTAAACAGGGGCCTTACACAGATATCTGAGGAAAAAGAAGGCATCTAAACTATGCATTTCAATGCGTAGAGCAAGGAAAGTTTCCATCTTTCCTGGGGTATTCTTGCCAAATCTGGAAATATACAAATCACGTGTCTCAGAAATAGAATTTGAATATTGCGAAAATAACAAGTTCAGATCATATTTGAATACTAGTGTCACAAGTAAATTAGCTTTTCCCATAATAGCAGGATCAGCGGGTTCTAAAGGATTTGTTGAATCCAGTTCCAAAGATGTTAATAATTCCATTCCTTAATTCTGACAACCACATCAAAGTCCAGATGGAAGATAAAACGCCTTTGCAATTGGGGGCAACATTTCAGATGACAACTTAAGAATTTGTCAGATATCATTTATTTAGGGCCCCTTTTACCAAGCTGTGACAAAAGGGGGCCTGCTCTGGTGTCGGCGCGTGAACTTTAAATCAAGTACCATCTTGGAAGCCCAGACCAGATGTATTCCATATATTAGCAAAGTTGGAAAGAAGAGCAAATAATAGCTAGCATGGTTAAAAAGTGAAGTGAAAGAGGCTATTACAGCCAAAAAAGCTTCCTTCAAAGAATGGAAAAAAGGATCTGAATGAAGACAACAAGAAGCAACATAAGCACTGTCAAGCTAGATGCAAAGCATTGATAAAGAAAGCCAAAAGAGAATATGAAGAAAAACTTGCCACGGAGATGAAAACTCATAATAACACCTTTTTCAGGTACATCAGAAGCAGAAAGCCTATGAGGGAATCCGTGGGACCCCTGGATCACTATTCCGGACCACTGACCCACTCCCAAGCTTGACTGCATGTGTGCTGAAACTGATGAGTGAGGGGAGATTGGCTCTGAATGTGGAACTGAACTGAAGATCTGTTTTGTGGCCTGGGGACGGAGCTAGTGCATGGGTGAGATCTGGGTTACAGTAGCATGGAATGCTGCTACTAATTGGGTTTCTGCTAGGTACTTCTGGCCTGGATTGGCCTCTGTTGGAAGCAGGATACTGGGCTAGCCTGGACCATTGGTCTGACACAGTATGGCTATTCTTATGTTCTTATGTTTTAAAATGGCCATTGCTCTTCATCATAAAGCTTGTGAGAACAGACAGATCTCAATATATTTACTTTGGAAAAAGGTGGGAGAAGTGAAATATTTATTTATTTATTTATTTAATACATTTATATCCCACATTTTCCCACTAATTGCAGGCTCAATGTGGCTTACACTAATCTGTAGGCAGGCTACAGTGCATGAAGTACAATTATACAGTTGATAGATAGTAAATATCATTTAAAACAACAATATGAAAAAGATAAAAAAGATAATTAATATCCTTGAACCTTGTTAAGACTTAAAGTATATGATAGAGATAAATACTTCTGTGGTATAAAAACACAAAAGGCAAGTCTATTTCAATTGAAAGGAAGCTCTGGAATGAGGAGGTATAGGATGAAGGCAAAAGGGTACAGTCTCAGGAGTAACCTGAGGAAATATTTCTTCATGGAAAGGGTGGTAGATGTGTGGAATGGCCTCCCAGTGGAAGTGGCAGAGATGATGACTGTATCTGAATCCAAGAAAGCATGAGATAAGCATATAGGATCTCTAAGTGAGAGGAAAGGATAGTAGGTGGTATATATGGGCAGACTGGATAGATCATATGGTCTTTATCTGTCATCAATTTTTATGTTTCTATGTAAAATATGCTGAATGATGCAATGAGTGTTCCTTTATTTGATGGTCCATAAAATCATAAAATGAGGATTTAAGGGAGAAGTGCATTGTTATTTGATATTGGATATATGTTTTCACCTTTTCTTGTTGGCTTTCAGGATATGCCGTGATAAAATAGAATTCTAGAACCATAACAGATCATTTAAAAAAATTAACACACATTTACCTAGCTCCAAAATAGTTGTAAATGTGTGTGTGTGTGTGTGTGTGTGTGTGTGTGTGTGTGTGTACTCCACACATATTCCCACATATTTTATAAATACAGTTTACATTGCAAATCACCTTCACCCAGACTATACTCCTGGGAGTGCCTGTTTGCAGTATATGTGTAAATACGTGTATAAATAACCATGACATTTTATAAAAGGCCTTTTCTATGTAGAAAAATGGCATTATGTAGTTGAAAAAACATAAAAGATATGGACTAAATATGCATGAAAAGGGGTATATATACATGTGTGTATATAGAGGAGTCCACATTCCATGCTATTTAATAAAGGAAATTAATAAGTATTAATAAGTGCATACATTGGTAATGGCATGGGGAAGTATGTGTCCCTTAAGAGGCAAGTTTGGACAGAGAATGAATGTGTAATTGCCAAAATATCAAACTATACAATGTTTTAACACACCTACATCATCTAAAGTGGTTGCCCACTGCTGTAAGAAAATCACAGATAGGAAGTTCTCTTTTGGAACCTTGAATGTTGATGAATTCTTGATGCTTCAGTTCAACATTTGAGTTTGTGGTCAACCAGTCATCTTCCACGTATCTTCCTCTCTTTTATTCTTGCTTACACTCTTTTATACTGCCATACTACTATTTCAGACTCTGTTTTCTCCTCTCTCTCCCTTGGCATCTCCCTCCTGCTTTCTAAAGGTCAGCCTTCTTACCTTCTGTTTGGACCCTCTATCTTTATCTGTGTATGGCATGGTATCTCAATGTGTGGGCTAGTCTGTCTCTCGTGCAGGGTCTGATAGTGGTTCTAGTGGTAGGTGTGGTACTGTGTGGGATTCATACTAGGCTAGCTAAAATGATTGATGCACACCTGTGGCTCATGTGCACTTTGGCTCAGAGGAAGGAGAGGCAGGTTTCAGAGGTTTAGGTTTGGCAGAAAGACCATACTCCATTGGTGCAATCAACTGGCAGATCAACTACAGCCCCTTGCTTGGAGGAGACAAATCCTGCCATTATATCTGAAGATCACAACAGCCTTTGCCTTCCTTGCCACTGAAACTTTCCAGAGAGTTCTTAAGACCACAGCCAGAATCAACCAGCCACCTCATCCTTTCAGTATCTCAGTCTGTGCTCTTATGTATTCTTGCTGAATTCCCAAGTCTCTGCTCTTGCCTTATCTCCATATTCCCAACATCTACTCACCTGCCTTTCTCTCCCTTCTCCAACATCCACTTCCATCCTTCCCGAGCAAGCATTATCCCTTTCTCTCCCTTTCTCTCCCTTTCCTTTTTCAGCATTTTCTTTTGCCTCTTTTTCTCTGTCCACAGCATCTGGCCTTGTCTGTCCCTTCCTCCTCATTATCTGCCCTCTGCTTGTCTCTTTCTCTCCCTCCCATAACATTTGCCACTTTTCTGCCTCATCATTGTCCCTCTGATTAAATGAAGAGAGCCTGTGCCTCTACCCTGCACTGTTCAGTATTCTCTGTTACTGTTCCATCATTGTGAATGCATTCAGTACTGATGATCTAATACTACCTAATGTTGATCTCTTGAGATCAACATCAGTAAATACAGCCTGTGAATATTGAACAAGCTCTTGATGCCAACACTGTGACAGTGAAGACTGAGTGGCGGGGGAGCAGAAAGACAGACCCCTGCTGCCCCTCCTAATAGCTGTGGTAGTAGTTCTAGCTCTAGATTGTAATTTATTCAGCTGGTGGGGCCTGGGATGGCATGGGGGGAGGGAGGAGGGTGCAAATAGAAGTGATTGGGGTTGAGAGTATTATGTTTGACCAAATGTATTCAGTAGAAATATGAATGGAAAAATGTAAGGAGGATTGTTATATTTAAAAAAAGCAATACTACACCATGAAGATAATTAGAAATTTCAATTACCATCTAATCTCTTTTAATTAAAAATATACAAGATTGAGAGCTGAGTTAGGAACTTGGCTGCCCTCAGCAGTACACATAATTAAAAGCTATTGAAGCATTTCATAAATAATTGTAGTTATTCAGATGCCCAAGTGTATTCTTATTTTGGATACAGAGTTTTCTGGCATCAGAATGAGGTCGGAGCACTAATGCTTTCATGCATTTGGAGCCAATTAGAAGTGCATTAACTTGTTGAATACAAAGGGAGATAGTTTTCATCGAGATTAACTAGGCGACTAAATGATTTCCCAGCTAGACTGGCCCGGATGAAAACTGTTCCCCTGAGAATGGCTAAAAGTACACGCAAGCTGCCACAATACAATACTTTTAGCCATATTTATAAAAATAAGTGTTCCTGGGAAGGTGAATAGGTTAGAAAAATAATCAAGATTTTGCCTGAAACACCTTAATGGTAGCCCATGTTGATAACAACACCTCTAAATGATAATGTAAATGCCAATATTTCCCATGTAATTTCAAACAAATGCACATCCCTAGAAGTCAAGTTGTCCTTTATTATTGGCCAGGCTGTATCTGTTCTTTGTGGTCCAGAGGGCAGTTTTGACCCCATGGAAACTCAGTAGTGCTAGTATCGCAGAGTTCAATCAAGGTGCCAACATCTATGGGTAGTTTTCTAGAGCAATTTTCAAAGGAAAAGCATATGCATGCATACCCTTTGAGAATCAATGCAAGTTCCATGGATGAAGTTAATTGTGGACTTTACACCTACCTGCCCACTTTGCATAATTATCCTCATAATGCAGAAAGGGCAAAGTTCAGTAAACCTCTCTTTGGGAGTTGGATTGTTTGTTTTGTTTTCTTTCTTTCTTTCTTTTTTCATATAGGTCTTTGCTTAGTTCATAAAACTGTGGTGTATAGTAGAAACTTTTTCTTCCTAGAATGTTTCTCTGACTTCAAATAGTGAATAATAATAAAAAAATAATGCAATCAAAACTTTCTGTTTCATAGGGATATTTCTGGAGGTTCTGGTTGCAAGTCAAGACCAGGTATTTTTTATATATATTTTTTTTTTAAGTAGTTAATTTATGATCTCTTTTTACGTTAGCTTCTGGTGTTAAAGATGGATGTTTTCCTTCTTTTATTTCTTCAGCTCTGCTGCCTCTTGACCTTCTTCTGAAAATGCCTACGTTCATATTCAGGGCTCAAGCTAAAGAAATAGAGACTTCATTAGTGGCAGGGTGGCGGTTCGAGAGCCTTCCAGCTGTGGCTCTTTGCAGTCTAAAAACTCATGGTAGTACTTACAATTCTCTAGTATAGCAAAAATAAATAAATATATATAGTATATATAGTATTTATATAGCAATAATATAGAAACTGAAATTAGGGATGAGTAGTAATTTTTGTTGATTCAATTCATGTCCAGATTTGAATCTTCAAAAACTTAACTCATTTACTTACACTCATTTACTTACACAATTAAATTAAGTTGAAATCTGGTTTAGATTTGATTATTTGCCACCAAATATAGATTAAAGGACTTTTATGAAAGCTGCTAAGTTCACACCCATTACAGTCTTATTTCATCATAGGAAGAATGCATAATGATTGTGATATTTTATGTTAATCCTTTATCTCGCTAAACTAATCCAAAATTCATGATCATAAATCCTCGTGAAGTGGAATTCATCTTACTTTTTCATGTGACCTAACTATAATTTTGTTACTGAGGGGCAAGGCCATAATATTTTTGCTTATATGCAAGAGTTAAGTCCCTTTAAGAGGCGATGAGGCATATTTTCAATTACTTTGACTTACAAAGTTCCATAGGTTACTTTGTAACTTTGTAAGTCTATGGCCCCCTTTTGCAAAGCTGTGGCAAAATGGGGCATGTGTTGGCGTCAGCATGTGTTTTACACACGCGCCGAGGCCCCCTTCTACTGCAGCTGGTAAAAGGGTGGTCTTGCTTTCTTTTAGGAAACGGCCGGGCGGCAAGTAAAGCACTTATCGCATGGTCATTTTTTTGGTGGGGGGAGCCTTTACCACCACCCATTGAGGTGGCAGTAAGGGCTCCCGCGCTAACCTTGTGGTAACTGGGCAGCGTCAGGCACTGCCTGATTACTGCTGGGTAGTATCCTGCACTACAAATTTGCGTAGTGCCGGAAATGATGGCATGGTAGGGGTGTGAAGTACCACTGGGCTGCTGTGGTAGCCCAGCGGTACTTCCTAAACAGCAAACAGTAAGCCTGCATTGGGCTTACCACAGCTTAGCAAAAGGAGTCTCAAGTACTTTGAAAATGAGCCACAAAGAGGGGCATAATCGAACAGAAACGCCTATCTCCATGGGCGTTTATCTCTGAGAACGGGTCCGTGAAGGGGCGGACCGAATCGTATTTTTGAAAAAACATGGACGTTTATCTTTTTTTGAGCTGGGCGTTTTTGTTTTTCAGCGATAATGGAAACCGAAAACGCCCAGCTCAAAAACGAATAACTCCAAGACATTTATTCGTGGGAGGGGCCAGGATTTGTACTGCACCGGTCCACCTCACATGCCAGGACACCAACCGGGCACCCTAGGGGGCACTTTTACAAAAAAAAAAAAAAAAAGGTAAAACAGCTCCCAGGTGCATAGCACCCTTCCCTTGGGTGTTGAGCCCCCAAAATCCCCCTCAAAACCCACTGCCCACAAGTCTACACCATTACTATAGCCCTAAGGGGTGAAGGGGGCACCTACACGTGGGTACAGTGGGTTTGGGGGGCGGTTTGGAGGGCTTCCATTTACCAGCACAAGTGTAACAGGTGGGGGGGGGGGGGGATGAGCCTGGGTCCACCTGCCTGAAGTCCACTGCTCCAGTGACCTGCATACTGCTGCCAGGGAGGTGGGTATGACATTTGAGGGTGAAAATAAAAAGTTGTGAAACGGCATATTTTGTGGTGGGAGGGGGTTCGTGACCACTGGGGGAGTCAGGGGAGGTCATCCCCGATTCCCTCCAGTGGTCATCTGGTCATTTAGGGCACTTTTTGGGGCCTTATTCGTGGAGAAACAGGGTCCAGGAAAAGTGCCCTAAATTCTCGCTAAAAACGCATATTTTTTTTCCATTATCGGCGAAAGGCGCCCATCTCTGATCGGCAGATAACCACGCCCCAGTTCCGCCTTCACCACGCCTTCGACACGCCCCCATCAACGTTGTCCACATCCGCGACGGAGTGCAGTTGAAAACGTCCAAATTCGGCTTTTGATTATACCGCTTTATTCGTTTTTGGGAGATAAACGTCTATCTCCCGATTTGGGTCACAATATAGGCGTTTTTCTCTTTCGATTATAAGCAGGAAAGTCAACTTATTTAAACCTGTTGATCTAGAAAGAATATATCACAGCACAGAGAATCTCTGAAGGAATGGAAGGGATTGTAGAATTGAGCCACTGGAATAAGTAGAAAAAATAGAAGGTTATATGTTATTTTCTGTTGTCATATGTCTTTGTAAATCTATAGGAAACAAAAACAAATATTACCGCTCTCAAGTTGATTGAAAGCAGTCAAAAACTGATAAAAATCACGACTTGCTTGAAGAAACTGGCATTGGTGTTCCTCCTGCATATATATGTCCCCATCAACTTATATTCTTCTCAGAACTGGCTTGATTTATTGAGAGTTTTTCCTCTGCTCTATGCCTAGGGTGATCATTGATAAGTCAGACATCCCAAAAAGTTTCAGACATCCCAAAAAGTTTCAAACAAAGAAGAAAAAATGGTGTTTGAAGATCTGATGTTAAACAGAATCAGGATGGCAAGTGAGGCAGATTATACTAGAATAGGAAATATATTTTAAGACTCAGAAGGATAATTTTTCATCAACATAAGTATGGCCACTACTACTACTTATCATTTCTATAGCACTAATGGACATACATTGTAGGTAGCACTGTGTAAATGAAAATCCCTGCTCAACAGAGCTTACAGTCTATTCCACCACATCTGTATTATCTCATTTTCATTTTCTTTGTAAGGATCATGATAAAATTCATTTCTATTGCTGTTCCCGTTTTCATTGGTAAGAAGAAGGTCATCACAACTTTAATTCAAGTAGTATATATAGAGGGGCATAATCGAACGAAAACGTCTATCTCCATGGGCGTTTATCTCCGAGAACGGGTCCGTGAAGGGGCGGACCGAACCGTATTTTGGGAAAAAATAGACGTCCATGTTTTATTCGACAATTTGTGAGCTGGGCGTTTTTGTTTTTCAGCAATAATGGAAAATGAAAGCGCCCAGCTCAAAAACGAATAAATCCAAGGCATTTGTTCGTGGGAGGGGCCAGGAGTCGTAGTGTACTGGTCCCCCTCACATGCCAGGACACCAACCGGGCACCCTAGGGGGCACTTTAAAAAAAAAAAAAAAAAGGTAAAAGAGCTCCCAGGTGCATAGCACCCTTCCCTTGGGTGTTGAGCCCCCAAATCCCCCTCAAAACCCACCACCCACAAGTCTACACCATTACTATAGCCCTAAGGGGTGAAGGGGGGCACCTACATGTGGGTACAGTGGGTTTGGGGGGGGGGCGGTGTGGAGGGCTCCCATTTACCAGTACAAGTGTAACAGGTGGGGGGGGGATGGGCCTGGGTCTACCTGCCTGACGTCCACTGCACCCCCTAATAACTGCTCTAGTGACCTGCATACTGCTGCCAGGGAGGTGGGTATGACATTTGAGGGTGAACATAAAAAGTTGTGAAACGGCATATTTTTGTGGTGGGAGGGGGTTTGTGACCACTGGGGGAGTCAGGGGAGGTCATCCACGACTCCCTCCAGTGATCATCTGGTCATTTAGGGCACTTTTTGGGGCCCTATTCGTGGAAAAACAGGGTCCAGGAAAAGTGCCCTAAATTCTCGCTAAAAACGCATATTTTTTTTCCATTATCGGCGAAAGGCGCCTATCTCTGATCGGCCGATAACCACGCCCCAGTTCCGCCTTCACCACGCCTTTGACACGCCCCCTTCAACTTTGTCCGCATCCGCGACGGAGTGCAGTTGAAAACGTCCAAATTCGGCTTTCGATTATACCGCTTTATTCGTTTTTGTGAGATAAACGTCTATCTCCCGATTTGGGTCGCAATATAGGCGTTTTTCTATTTTCAATTATAAGCTGGATGCTGTCAAAGCATTTTCAACGAAGATGGTATTGGTAACTTTAAATAAGACTTTTATGAAAAAAATATTTTGGAATAAGCAGGTGCCATTGTGGTCACTGCAAATACAGCCAACATTTCAAAAATTTCTCTTTGAATTGATACTGATAAAATCATATTTACTATTTTCAAACAGCCACTGTGCGAATATGATAACTAGTGAATTTTCAGATGAACTTACGTGTCTAGATTTTCAGTTGAAAATTTGCCCAAATCTAACAGGTTAAAACTTAGCTAGCAAGATTTGCAGTGCTCAGTTAGGACAGCCTGAACTTATCCTACTAATAGTGAAAATCAGACTAATCCCTGGATTCTATATAGCACGACCAAAATTGTGCATCAAATCCAGTCGTATTCTGGATTTGCACATGCAGTTTAATTACTTAACAAGCCAATCAGTGCCGATAATTGCCACTTAAGCAATTATTGATACTAATTGTCATTAATTAGAATTTACATGCACAACTTGATAGGCATATTCTGTAAAGAGGTGTGCATAAATTATGTCCATGGGTGTGAAATGGGCGGACCATGTGTGTTCTAAAAGTCCATGAGCACAGTTATATAATACACATGCCCCACCCCTAACTTAGGTGCCCTTTTACTAAGCCGCGTAGGCACTTACGCGCATCCAACACGGATCAGTTTTGAGTTACCACACTGCTACCACGTGGCCCTTGTGGTAATTTCATTTTTGACGCGCATCCGCTACGTGCCCCGGAAAATATTTTTATTTTCTGGCATGCGGGCTGTAATTGAGCGGTAATCAGCATTGTACATGCACTGACAACTACTGCCCGGTTAACGCGTGAGACTTTACCGCTAGGTCAATGGGTGGCGGTAAGGTCTCAGGCTCAAAATGATTGCGCGTTAATTTTTATTTTGCCACGTGTCCATTTTTGGCAAAAAGGCCTTTTTTGCAGGTGCGCTGAAAAATGGATCTGTGCACGCTCAATACATGCGTCTAGACCAGTGCAGGCCATTTTTCAGTGCACCTTAGTAAAAGCACCCCTAAGGCACCAGTTTTTACATCAAATTTTACTTGGTGTAAATGGATACACCTAAAGTTAGGCGCATGCATGGCCGCCAGTCGTAATCTATAAACCGTGCCTAAATCTAAGTGTTTACAGATTACGCTTAGGCAGAAATAATTTTGGTGCCGATTTTTCAGACACCATATATAGACTCTAATCCTAACTGGTTAAGTAAAAATATTTTTATAAATCAAATAAAGCTTAAAATGTCCTTTCCTGCATTTAAAAAGTGCCCTGTGTCTCACACACCCTCCTTTCTACTTGCCTTTGTTATTTAAAAAAACTCAAGTGCCAAGGTCCTGAAATCTTTCAAACCCTATGGGGCCCTTTTACCAAAAATGCAGTAAAAAGTGGCCTAAGTACAGTCTTATATGAGTTATTCCTGTGCACTAAGGGGCCCTTTTACTAAGCTGTGGTAAAAAGTGGCCTGCACTAGTTTGGACACATGAAATTGGCATGCGCTGGGCCATTTTTTACAGCGGCAGGTAAAAACACCTTTTTAAATGGGGCAATAAATGTATGCTAATATTACAAGTAGCACATGGCTATTTACTAGCTGAGCTCTTACGGCCACTTATTTAGTTGGTGGTAAGGGATCACATGCTACTCATGCGGTAATAGTTAGCACATGGCAATGTGGCCGTGCTGCCAATCACCCCTGGAAATGTCCACTGCAGTAGAAAATAGAAAATTATTTTCTACCACGGGAAACAGCATGCGCCAACTTTGGAACTACCACTTGGTGCCCATGTTACCCTGGCGGTAGTGTCGATTTGGTGTGTGCTACCCACGTATTATCCCTACTGCAGCTTTTTAAAGGCAGTAAAATAATCAATTTTCCCATTTTCAGTATTAATGGCCACATGCTAATTTTCCTATTACCGTGTGACCATTAGCACGTGAGCCCCTCCCTCCACCTATTTTGTAATCGGTTAGCACAGAACACACCCAGTGCTAAAAATTTTTATTTTTTAGCATGTGGGTAAGCACATGCTGATCCCAAAATTACCATGAGACACTGGAGCACACCCCGCACTCTGGTATTTTTTTTGCTGTAATAAACATGTATTAGTGCTTACCATAGCTTAGTAAATGACCTCCTATATCTCCAACCTACTATTAAAAATGTAGTGCCTCATTTTTATCTTTTGTTTCTATGCACTTCAACCCCTAAAATCCAGCAGAGCCCCTGAATACTTGATGTGGCTCAGAGCCTACCTGAATTTAGTATTCCCCCTTTCACAAAATGTTGTTAGTTCTCAGGTTTGCCCAGAATTTGACTATGAAATCCCTTAAAGAAATTCCTGAACCTAAATCAAGCTGGTTTCATGCTTGGCCAGGTTTGAACCAGTGCCCAGAGGGTTCTGAATCATTTTTCTCCAGGAAGGAGCTACTTGGCCTACTTGGGATTGAACTCCAGTGAATTCAGTATAGGCTGTGTCATGTGCAACCTGTATGTATTGTGTTCCTATTTCTTGATGGTACTGTATATTTATTTAATTTGTAAACCAACCAGCACGTGTTTTCTAGCAAAAAAGGTGCCGGTACTCAAATGCCAGGCTACCCTTCAGGGGTGGGGTGATCACTGAGGGACCCACCCCACAATAGCCAGGCCCCCTACAACCAGTCACAGAATCTATGACAAGGCAGAATTGGTGTGTAGAGCCTGAGCTCTTTCATTAAAACTTGGGGTCCATGGGTCAATTTTTGCAGACAATGGAAAAGGTGCCGGTACTCAGTACCCCCAAGAACCCCCTCAAAAAAGCCCTAAAACTAACATACACAATAAGAACACAAACTGATACAACAAAAGATCACAAACAAACCCAGTTATTGTCATTTGCACAGTTCTGCCTAAATTGTATTTGAATCATTGTCTAATTAAGGAAAACATGCCAGAAACATTTGAAGCTGCCTTTAACTGCATCATCCCAGCAGAACCATATATAAATTGGGTCTTTGTAAGACATGTTTAAACAGAAAAGTTTTTTCGGTGTTTTCTGAAGGCTCAAGCTTCAGCTCGTATTTCTAATGTAAGCGCATTCCACAAGGAAGGAACTGTAACAGCAAAGGATATTGCATGTGTCTCAGATGCAATTGTCAGAATAAAGAAATGTCCAGTAGATTCTGTGCTACACAATACATTTTTAAAACAGTACAAATAGCCATTGAGCTAAACCATTCAGGACTTTGGGCTCCTTTTACCAAGCTGCAGCAAAAGGGGGCCGGCACTGGCATCGGCACGTGTTTTACATGAATGCCAAGTCCTCTTTATACCACGGCTGGTAAAAGAGAAGTCTCTCCTTCCTGCAGGAAATGGCCATGAAGCAAGTAAAGCACTTGCCGCACGGCCATTTCGGGGGGAGCCATTACCGTAATCCATTGAGGCACGTGGCACTGACTGATTACTGCCGGGTACATGCCGGTGCTATAAAAATAAATAAAATTTTGTAGCACCAGAAATGACACCGCACTAGGGGTGGGAAGTACCACTGGACTTATGGTAGCCTGGCAGTACTTCCCCTTTAGTGAGCTGTAAGCCTGTGTTGGGCTTATTGCCCCTTAGTAAAAGGAGCCCTTTGTGTATTAAGATCCATATCTTAAACTGGACCCTCCAAAAAAATAGAGAACCAATGTAGTGATCATATCACGAGTGATACATGGTTGAATTGTCAAACTCCCGTCAAATCAGTCTGGCTGTGTTTTGCAGGTCCTAAGTAAATAGCAGAAAGGTCTAGATAAATGGCATTACAATAGTCTAAACATGATAATACGAGTGTTTGAAGCCCAGTACAAAAATCAACTGGACTGAGGAATGGCTTACGTTGCTGCAACATGTGCAACTTTAAAAAAAAGCATTTTTAATAACCTGTAGCACTTGAAAGTGGAAAGACAGGGCATAGTGTTGGGGCAGATGCGATCTTCCTTTGTTTTTTGCCACATGTAAGCTGCATTGAGCCTGCCATGAGTGGGAAAAGCGCGGGGTAAAAATGTAACAAATTTTTTAAAAAAATTGCACTGAAGCAAACATTGATGTTGCTCCTGCATCAGAATATCAGGAAACACTGTAAGAAAAGGTAGGTGTAGCCTGGAGTGGAATACCAGGAGTTAGAGTTTTGGAAGCAGGATGCTTTGAAACATAGCTTAAAGCTACAGATTTAGGAATCTCTGGAAGAGGTGAGGGTACCCCAGTCTTGAAGATGAGGACAGTTACAAAGTCTTTCGGAGTACACAGAAGTGGGCTGTTCTAATTCAACAAGGAATTACTTAGCATAAGGTATTTGCTTTGAGAAGGAGACAAATACAGCCCACCTGGACCTCTTCTGTAAGAAACTCCTGGGGGTGTCCCAGGAAGCACTGGAAATACTTCATAAGGAACTTCTCTAATACAGAGCTACCTTGTTACCCAGTTCCCGGATGGAGACCTTTTGGGCAATCCTGGTTTTGAACTCATACACCAAAGCAGAGTGGGATTTATAGTCTAGGATTCTACCTATTGAAATCCTTGCTGCAGGTCCCAGAATGCATCAGAGTTGTTAGAAAACCAGGACTGGTCTAAAATCTCATTCTTGGAAAGGGCTAACTTGGAACCCCTGCTAATGCTTCAAAGGTGCAATCAAACTTTTCAGAGAGATGCTCAGAAGGTTGCAGAAAGGTTACCAGAAGTTGCCAGGTATAGCCTGAAAAACAGTACGAAAGACATTAGATTCTATATATGGTGCCTGAAAATTCCATGTAGAAAATAAACATGCTTAGGCATATTCTGTAAAGTATGCCTAAACTTTATAGAAAAGGCTTAAATTTCTGTGTGGTATATTAAATAATGCCAAATGCCTCTCCATGCAACCAAATGTAGTCGCGACCATTTACACCATGTTTTACGTGGCATAAATCCCAACACCTAAGGTTAGGCGCAGAATGGGTATGTTCTGTAACAACATACATATATTTTAGAAACGCCCACGCCCCGTGATGTCCATGTCTCCTTTAAAGAATACGCTTAGCAAGTTGTTTGGGTAAATCTTAATTAGTGCCAATTAGTGCTGATAATTGCTAGCTAGTTAACCAATTAAGTTACACGCATTGTTATAGAATACACTTCAATTTCCATGCGGAAACTAAGGCGTCATATATAGAATCCCGGGGTTGGTGACAAAACTGGCTGCAGCCTACACAGAATTTGCATTGTATAAAACGCAGTTTGGACAATCTTACTGGCTTAATTTGTCAATGAGGGACTCTGGAATTCATTGCCGGAGAACGTGGTGAAGGTGGTTAGCTTAGCAGCATTTAAAAAGGGGTTAGACGGTTTCCTAAAGGACAAGTCCATAAACCGCTACTAAATGGACTTAGGAAAAATCCACAATTCCAGGAATAACATGTATAGAATGTTTGTACGTTTGGGAAGCTTGCCAGGTGCTCTTGGCCTGGATTGGCCGCTGTCGTGGACAGGATGCTGGGCTCGATGGACCTTTGGTCTTTTCCCAGTGTGCCATTACTTATGTACTTAAGGCATCAAGAATGATCCCAAGTAGAGTTTCCAACTAGATCCAGATTCTCCTGACAAGGTTGATCTAGTCTTGGGCTTACCCCATTGCATGCAGGAACTTGTGGTTCTGATTTTCCACATTGGATCCCCTAAGAAAAGCAAGGCTACAAGTCCCTGCATGCATTGGGGTAAGCCCAGGACTGGATCAACCCTATCAAGTGAATCTGAATCCAGTTGGCAACCCTAATCCCAAGATATTTAACAGCTACTTTAATAGGAATAGGCATGTCTTTCAAATGTAACAACTGATGGCATAATCTATAACTTTCTGTGATAAATCCAAAGCAGTGTACATACTCCATACATGTACAGTAGGTATTTTCCTTGTCCCAAGTAGGTTCACAAGTGCAGAGATGTTAAGTTACCCAGTTCCAGGCTGGAGATTATGGAACAGTCTTGGTGTTGAGCTCATATCCCAAAACAGTATGGAATTTGTAGTGCCTGATGCTGACCTTTGAAATCAGTGCTGCAATCCCATAATGCACCAGGATGGGGTGGTGAAAAACTCAGGTCTGTCCAAAATTCTCCAGCCTGAAATTGGGTAACTTGGCATCTCTGCAAGTGGCATGTAAATGCAGGCACCCTGTTTAGATTTGCTGTTTTAATGCATGGCCTGAATAATGAGTGGATTCTTGAATAATATGTCCAACTGGCTGGAAAATATAATTAAGGGGATCTTTTACTAAAGACAAAAATTAACATTAAAAAAAATAAACCTTTTTGCACTAAATGTACTAGAGTACATGCCTAGTATCTGCTCTGCATTTACTGCACAGGGCAGAGCCATACTGCACAGCACTGCATTACATCCATACATTACATTATGCTGCCTAAGTGCTATTCTGAAGATTCCCACCTAACTCATGTAGAGTGTATTTGTGAGTAGGATGTACACAGGTGGGGGCATAGACAGAGCTTCCACTTACATGTGAAACTTAAGGAATACTGGGTCCCTTTTACTAAGGCATGCCTAAAAGTGGCCTGCACTGGTGTAGGTTTGTGTTTTGGACGCACACAGGTCAATTTTTCAGCGCGCCTGGAAAAAAGGCATTTTTTTGTGGCTGAAAATGAATGTGTGGCAAAACCAGCGCATGCCCATTTTCAGCTTAAGACCTTATCACCACACACTGACTTAGTGGTAAGGTCTCACGTGCTAACCGGGCGGTAAGTGGCCAGCGCACGTAAACTGCTGATTACTGCTAGGTTTTGGGCACACGTAAAAAATGGAATTATCACCCAGGGCACGCAGTAACCGGGCAGTAGTTCCAATTTGGCACACTTTGAATGCACGTAGGTGCCTACACGCCTTAGTAAAAGGGCTCCACTGTAAGTTAGATGCATCTCTGTCACATTTAGGCACCTGCACATATGACTTGTGTAAGTACAGGCGCCTACACGTTAGGTACACTGATACTTGGCTACCCTAGTATTGTATAACAGAACCTAGTTGCTTTGTTGCCATTACAGAATAGGTTCCTACCACATGACCTCATTGAGCCTAAATGGAGATACCCAGCTATAGAATTACAACCATAATGAGCAGTGTTAATTAGGTAGCACTTATATGGTACACACATTCCAGATACTATCTCTACCTGTTGGCTTATCCTCAACCTTCCCACCAGGTCACTAAGCTGTCTTTTGTCTCCTTCCTCTCAACCAGTTTCTAACCCAGGCAGTCACTTTCCCATGGATTCTGTATAGCGTGATTGAAATTGCGTGTGCAAATCCGGTCGCATGCAATTTAATGAATTAACAAGTCAATCAGCACGCACACTCCTGATTCTTCACTTCCCCAGCTGTAAAGGACTAAAATACAGATTAACACATGCGACTAGCTTTTCCTACTTAAGCACGCAGATGTGGAATGCATTGCCAGTTGATCTGAAAACAATTTGCAACATTATTAACTTTCGTAAATCATTGAAGACTTTTCTCTTCAATAAAGCATACCACAACGATCCTTAATAGGAACTGCAATGCATCTCCACTTACCTAATTATTCTGAATGTTTTTCCCTCTATACCAGTTACTTAATTCTATTGTATCATCCATGTTCTTATGTAATACCAATTGTGTCTCTTACTCTGGAATGGTGACTGCCATGACAGAACATTGTAAGCCACATTGAGCCTGCAAATAGGTGGGAAAATGTGGGATACAAATGCAGCAAATAAATCAGCGCCAATAATTGCCCTGAACAAGCAATTATTGACACTAATTGGCATTAATTAGAATTTATGTGCACAACTTGATAGGCATATTCTGTAAAGTGGTGCATGTAAATTCTAATGTGCACTGCCAAAAAGGAGGTGTGGGCATGGACATGGCATGGGCGGACCGTGGGCATTCTGAAAATCTATGCACTATAGAATACGCCTGCTCCACGTCTAACTTAGGTGTCGGTATTTATGCTAAGTTTTATTTGGCGTAAATTGATGCGCCTAGAGTTAGGTGCAGGCATGGTCGGTAGGCATATTCTATAAACCGCACCTAAATCTAAGCATGTTTTACAGAATACGCCTAGGTGAAAATATTTTCAGTGCTGATTTGTCAGGTACCATGTAGCGAATTCAATCCGTTAGGGCCTATACAAAAGCCACTCAGTTTATTTATAAGTTGTTTATGTGGAACTGTGCCAAAGGCTTTGCTAAATTCTAAGTACACCACATTTAACGCTCCCCTCCATCCAACTGTTTAATCAGCTAGTCAGTTTTACTTTCCACTATTGTATTTTTGCATAGTTTTGTTCTGTAATTTGTATTGTTTGTTTTTTAGTTCCATTACTGTGTACCCGCTACCTCATTGTCATTGGCTCTGCCCCTTGATGTATGAAAGCTGAAGTTATCTTACTGTATTCAAATGTCCACATCATTATAGGTTCTGCTCCTTGATCTACTAATACCGAGTGCCCTTACTGTGTTCCCACTCCCAAATTATCATTAGTTCTACCCTTTGATGACACTGAAGGTGTTGTCCCTGGGGCTTCATTTAAGCCCTATGCCTGCAGCACACAGCATTATATCAATTTGTATTACTGTACTTTTGTGTAGTTTTGTTCTGTAATTTGCATTGTTTGTTTTTCAGTTCCCTTTCTGTGTTTCTGCTCCCATGTTGTCACTGACTCTGCCACTTGATCTAACAACACTGTAGGTGACGTCCTTGGGACTTCATTTAAGTCTTCTGCCTGTGGCATGTACCTCTGAGCATGCCTTCTATATGGTTCAATTTTGCTCTCTTCCTTTTTAAGGGGCCATTTTACAAAGCGGTGGTAAGCCTAACACGGTCTTACCATTCGCTAAAAGGGAAGTATTGCCGGGTTACCGCAGCAGCTCAGCGGTAGTTCCCACCCCCAGCAACCGCCATTTCCGGCGCTACAAAAATATATATATTTTTATTATATATAATTTTTATTAAGTTTTTAATACTTATACAGATATTATCAATACTGCAAAGTATAATACAGCCATTAAACAATAAGCTTTTAAGTCAGGAAATCAAGAAAATATTTTCTTTATATAACATGACTTCCTTAGACCTCAATATGGAAGATAAGGGGGGGTAGGAATATAGTGAAGTTTAAACATAATATATACATAAATCATTATAATTTTAATTATGGTTCCGTTTTCCTTTCTTCTTTATTACTCTACAGATTTCTTGCTGTCTAGGAAGGTCTGAAGTTGGTTAGGCAAATAATAGACATATTTTATCTGATTTAGTCTAATAATACATTTACAAGGGTAAGCCAGGAGAAATGAAGCCCCCAATTCCAAAACTTTTGGTCTCATAGAAAGGAATATTTTTCGTCTTTCTTGAGTAGACTTAGTCACGTCCGGGTAAAGCCAAATTTTTTGACCAGCAAACAAACAGTCAGTAGATTTAAAATATAAACGCATTATTGCATTTAAATCCTGCTGAAATACAAATGAAACAATTAATGTCCCTCTTTCTGTTACATCTTCAATTGATTGTTCCAAAATATCTGTGACGTTTTGCAGGTCTATTGACTTCTCTGAATCTATTTTTTTCATTGTAGATGGTATATAATAAATTTTATTTAACGGTGGAAACACTTCTTGGGGAAATTTCAAATTTTCTTTTAAAAATCTGCAAAACATATCATTCGGGGACACTCCCATCAATCTAGGAAAATTCAGTATTCGAAGATTTAATCTCCTATTATAGTTCTCCACTTGCTCTATCTTCCTTCTTAAATCCATATTATCCTTTATCACTGCAATTTTAAATTCTTCAGTTTGTTTTGATTCTCCCTGCAAGGCCTCAATTTTCAAAGACAAATCTTGTTTCACCAACTCAAATATATATATATATTTTGTAGCACCAGTGTGTATCTGGTGGTAATTGGACAGTGCTGCGTGCTGCCCAGTTACCTCTGGGGTAGCATGGGAGCCCTTAATCCCACCTCAATTTGGTGGCAATAAGTGCTCCCACCCAAAATGGATGCACAGCAAGTGCTTCACTGTCTACATGCTCATTTTAAAAATACCCTGCCTTTTACCCACTGCGTAAAATGGGGCCTCGGCGCATGTCAAAAACATACACTGATGCCAGCGCAGGCCCCCTTTTGCTGCAGCTTCATAAAAGGACCCCACAGTCTCTTGGAGGCCCTTTTACTAAAGTGCGGTAGGACTAACATGGGACTACCGCATGCTAAAACAGCACTACTGTGGGATGCGCTGAGGCATCCTGCAGTAGTGTTACACTTACTGCATGCTAATCCCTCGCTGAAAAACAATATATTTTAATTGAGAATTTTCCAAACTAATACAATGTAAGCATTTAGAAAAACAAAAATGCACATAGAAACTTTTACAGAAATAAAGATAGAAATTCAAGCCCACATCAAAGGGGAGAGCGATGAAGTAAGACTGGATAGAAAAATCAAAGGAAAAATCCAATGCATCTCCAGATTGAGAATTTAGAGAATGCACAGAGGGCTACTAATTTATGTTTGCTTAATTTTCCTGTTAATCATTATTTATCCCCTCTTGAGCTGTTTAAAATGTACGTGAAAGATGTTTTGCAGATTGCCTTTGATTCTATTGATGTTAGTACTGTCTATTACTTACCTAAGGGGATTAAACAGATTAATCAGGAAGGGGAGTTTGATAATTTAAACACCCCTGATAGTTTAGATCTAACAAAATGTTTGGAATCTTCGCAGGAAAATATATTAAAAAGAACTACCTTATTGGTAACATTGTCTTCTTTTTAAAAGAAACTGATAGTTCTAAGGTCCTACTTTAAGAAAAAAGAGGTTCCTTTCTATGGGCAGGTGGTATTGATGTTCCCTGATGTAGCCAGAGCTATAAAACTTCATTGTAAGGCCTTTTTACAGCTTAAAGTTTGAGTCATGGCTGTGGGAGGACAATTCTTTTTAAAGTTTCCTTGTAAATGTCTGGTTACATATGAGAAGCTATCCAAAGAAGTTTGAAAAAAATATATTTTGTATCTCATCCACCTGTATCCCCAGTTTCATCCAGGGAACATTTCATACAAATTTAAACAAAGACCTCAAAACTCCTGATAAGGATGAATACCCAAAGTATTAATACAATCCACTATCATTCATGGAAGTAAGGTAATATCACCAGTCCCAAAAATAAGAAAAAAGGAAATGAGAATGAACTGCAAACACTCCTTAAAAAGGAGAAAATCAGATGATTTAAAAACCCGTTTTTGAAACACTAAATGAGGAACAAGTGAACGATTATACAAAAATAATAATAGCAAAACTAAGGGCCCCTTTTACTAAGCTGAGTAGGCACCTACTCGCGCCCAATGCATGCCAAATTTGAGTTCTCGCCTGACTACCACGTGGCTCTTGTGGTAATTTCATTTTTGCTGTGCGTCTGAAAAATATTTTTTTCTGGCGTGTGTAGCAGACGCGCACCAAGTGGCATCTGATGCACGCAGGTCATTACCGCCCAAATTCTTTACCACTAGGTCTATGGCTGGTGGTAAGATCTCAGACCCAAATGGACGTGCGGCAATTTTGATTTTCCCTTACGTCCATTTTTGGCAAAAAAGGCATTTTTTGTAGGTGCGCTGAAAAATAATTCTGCACACACCGAAAACACATGTCTACACTACTGCAGGCCATTTTTCAGCGCACCTTAGTAAAAGGACCCCTTAATACATTGAGTAAAGCAAGAACCCCCCAAAACAGCCGCTCATTAATAAGAGCCAAAATCAAAAACAGACAACTCGAATGAGCATGGCCAACCCTTCAAAAAAGGGAAGATAACTTAGCTTTAACTGTAACTGTCCTCAGAGCTGAAATTAAACTGCTGCTTCCAAATATCAAGCATTAAAGCTGTCAGGCAATCGTTCTGGCTATCAAGTGGCACACTGAAGGAAGGAGGGAGATGTGAAGATTTTGTCTGAGAGATTTTGATTGAGAGGTTCCTTTTCAGCAGCATGCATTAGAATTTACGCGCACCACTTTGCAGAATACGCTTAGTCAGTAGTATGTGTAAATTCTAATTAATGCCAATTAGTGTTGATAATTGCTTGTTAACATCCAATTATCAACACTGATTAGCTTGTTAACTAAGTTATGCACATTGATATGGAATACGCTTCTATTTCCGCGTGGAAACCTCAACGCGATATATATAGAATCTGAGGGGAAAATTCCTGTTAAGCTAGTATTCTATAAAGGAAACTCCACACGAAAGGGGATGTAAATGTAGGTAGAGCCTGGATGTCTTCAACTAATGCACAGAACTTATAGAGTACTGTAATTTGTAACGCTGCTTGCCGTACTTAGACATACCCATTTATGCTTGCCAAAGATCTAGAGTAAATTGACATGCCTACATTTAGGCATGCCTATGTGGTTTTGCTCTAATATTCTACAATGTCCCAATGCCATTATAGAAGAGGCACTCCCTATCCTGCATGAAGGTGCCTACGTACTACTACTACTACTTTAAAAAAGGAGACTATGATAAAATGAGAAGAACGGTAAAAAAAACTTAGGGGGGCAACTGAGAGAGTAAAAACTGTACAACAGGCGTGGACGCTGTTCAAAAATACCATCCTGGAGGCCCAGGCCATACATATTCCGTGAATTAGAAAAGAAAGACGGAATTCCAAAAGACAGCCGGCCTGGTTGAAAAGTGAGGTGAAGGAAGCTATTAGGGCTAAAAGAAACGCCTTCAGAATATGGAAGAAGGAACCGTCTGAAAATAACAAGAAGCAGCATAAGGAGTGTCAAAGCAAATGCAAGGCGCAGATAAAGAAGGCCAAGAGGGATTACGAAAAAAAGATAGCATTAGAGGCAAAAAAAACATAGTAAAATTTTTTTTCGGTATATTAAAAGCAGGAAGCCGGCAAAAGAATCGGTTGGGCCACTGGATGACCGAGGGGTAAAAGGGGCGATCAAGGAAGACAAAAACGTAGCGGAGAGACTGAATGAATTCTTTGCTTCGGTCTTCACCGAGGAAGATTTGGGTGGGATACTGGTGTCGGAAATGGTATTTCAAGCGGACGAGTCGGAGAAACTTACCGACTTCACGGTAAACCTGGAGGACATAATGGGGCAGTTCGGCAAACTGAAGAGTAGCAAATCTCCTGGACCGGATGGTATTCACCCTAGAGTACTGATAGAACTGAAAAATGAGCTTGTGGAGCTACTGCTAGTGATATGCAACTTATCCTTAAAATCGAGCGTGGTACCGGAAGATTGGAGGGTGGCCAATGTAACGCCCATTTTTAAAAAAGGCTCCAGGGGAGATCCGGGAAATTATAGACCGGTTGAGTCTGACGTCGGTGCCGGGGAAAATGGTAGAGGCTATTATTAAAAACAAAATTACAGAGCACATCCGAGGACATGGATTACTGAGACCGAGTCAGCACGGCTTTTGTGTGGGAAAATCTTGCCTGACCAATTTACTTCAATTCTTTGAAGGAGTAAACAAACATGTGGACAAAGGGGAGCCGGTTGATATTGTGTATCTGAATTTTCAAAAGGCGTTTGACAAGGTACCTCATGAAAGGCTACAGAGGAAATTGGAGGGACATGGGATAGTAGGAAATGTCCTATTGTGGATTAAAAACTGGTTGAAGGATAGGAAACAGAGAGTGGGGTTAAATGGGCAGTATTCACAATGGAGAAGGGTAGTTAGTGGGGTTCCTCAGGGGTCTGTGCTAAGACCGCTGCTTTTTAATATATTTATAAATGATTTAGAGATGGGAGTAACTAGCGAGGTAATTAAATTTGCTGATGACACAAAGTTATTCAAAGTCGTTAACTCGCGACAGGATTGTGAAAAATTACAAGAGAACCTTACGAGACTGGGAGACTGGGCAGCTAAATGGCAGATGACGTTTAATGTGAGCAAGTGCAAGGTGATGCATGTGGGAAAAAAGAACCCGAATTATAGCTACGTCATGCAAGGTTCCACGTTAGGAGTTACGGAACAAGAAAGGGATCTGGGTGTCGTCGTTGATAACACACTGAAATCTGCTCAGTGTGCTGCTGCGGCTAGGAAAGCGAATAGAATGTTGGGTATTATTAGGAAAGGTATGGAAAACAGGTGTGAGGATGTTATAATGCCGTTGTATCGCTCCATGGTGCGACCGCACCTTGAGTATTGTGTTCAATTCAGGTCGTCGCATCTCAAGAAAGATATAGTAGAATTGGAAAAGGTGCAGCGAAGGGCGACTAAAATGATAGCGGGGATGGGACGACTTCCCTATGAAGAAAGATTAAGGAGGCTAGGGCTATTCAGCTTGGAGAAGAGACGGCTGAGGGGAGACATGATAGAGGTATATAAAATAATGAGTGGAGTGGAACAGGTGGATGTGAAGCGTCTGTTCACGCTTTCCAAAAATACTAGGACTAGGGGGCATGCGATTAAACTACAGTGTAGTAAATTTAAAACAAATCGGAGAAACTTTTTCTTCACCCAACGTGTAATTAAACTCTGGAATTCATTGCCGGAAAATGTGGTGAAAGTGGTTAGCTTAGCAGAGTTTAAAAAGGGATTGGATGGTTTCCTAAAGGACAAGTCCATAAACCGCTACTAAACAAACTTGGAAAAATCCCAAATTCCAGGAATAACATGTATAGAAAGTTTGTACGTTTGGGAAGCTTGCAGGTGCCCTTGGCCTGGATTGGCCGCTGTCGTGGACAAGATGCTGGGCTCGATGGACCCTTGGTCTTTTCCCAGTATGGCATTACTTATGTACTTATAATTTCTGTAGCACTACTAGACGTACACAGTGCTGTACACTTGAACATGAACAGACAGTCCCTGCTCGACAGAGCTTACAATCTAATTAGGACAGACAAACAGGACAAACAAGAGATAAGGGAATATTAAAGTGAGGATGATAAAATAAGGGTTCTGAACAAGTGAATAAGGGTTAGGAGTTAAAAGCAGCATCAAAAAGGTGGGCTTTTAGCTTAGATTTGAAGACAGCCAGAGATGGAGCTTGATGTACCGGCTCAGGAAGTCTATTCCAGGCATATGGTGCAGCAAGATAAAAGGAACGGAGTCTGGAGTTAGCAGTGGAGGAGAAGGGTGCAGATAAGAGAGATTTACCCAGTGAATGGACTTGAGGAGAGGGCTAATATGAGCCTAACGACACTGGTGGAATATTGGTCATGCAGCAGAATTTTGAACAGATTGAAGAGGAGAGAGATGGCTAAGTGGGAGACCTGTGAGAAGCAAGTTGCAATAGTCTAAGCGAGAGGTGACAAGAGTGTGGATGAGGTTTCTGGTAGTGTGCTCAGAAAGGAAAGGGCGAATTTTGGTGATATTATAGAAAAAGAAATGACAAGTTTTAGCAGTCTGCTGAATATGTGCAGAGAAGGAGAGGTAGGAGTCGAAGATGACCCCAAAGTTACGAGCTGATGAGACAGGAAGGATGAGAGTGTTATCCAGTGAAATAGAGAATGGGGGAGGAGGAGAGGTTGGTTTAGGGGGAAAGATAAGAAGCTCAGTCTTGGCTATGTTTAGTTTCAGGTGGCGTTGAGACATCCAGGCAGTAATGTCAGACAGGCAAGCTGATACTTTGGCCTGGATTTCGGCTGAGATTTCTGGTGTGGAGAGGTAGATCTGGGAGTTATCAGCATAAATATGATACTGAAAACAATGGAATGCGATCAGAGTACCAAGGAAAGAAGTATAGATGGAGAAAAGAAGAGGTCGCAGGACAGATCCCTGAGGTACACCAACTGACAGTGGGATAGAAGTAGAGGAGGATCCACTAGTGTATATGCTAAAGCTATGCTGAGAGAGATAAGAAGAAAACCAGGAAAGAGCAGAGCCCTTAAATGCAAGTGATTTCATCTAAGTGTCCTTTATAGAATTGTCCCCATAGTGCCACTCCTCCTCTATTCCTTCATACCCTGTTTTCCTGAGTAGATTATAGCCTGGTATAACTATATCCCAGTCACAGTTTTTATTGTTACATTTGTACCCCGCACTTTCCCACTCATGGCAGGCTCAATGCAGCTTACATGGGGCAATGGAGGGTTAAGTGACTTGCCCAGAGTCACAAGGAGCTGCCTGTGCCTGAAGTGGGAATCAAACTCAGTTCCTCAGGACCAAAGTCCACCACCCTAACCACTAGGCCACTCCTCCACTGTTGCTAAATCCACGTCAGCCTCTTCCATCACGGCCTCTAGATCCAGAACCTTATTTTCCATACTACGGGCATTAGTATACACAGTTTTCCAGATGTTGCCCTTTTTCCCATTTTTATAGAGGTATTTAAGGGGAAATTATCAAAGTGGGCTACTGTTAAGATGGGTTATTTTACAATAAGATACTACTTTAGTACAGAGTCTTATTGTATAAAATAAGACCCTGTGCTAAACTAGGATGACTTGTTTATTTATTTGCTACATTTGTACCCCACATTTCCCACCTATTTGCAGGTTCAATGTGGCTTACATTAGATTGCAAAAGATGTGGCAAAATAACTCAATTTAGCATAGGTTGCCATTTTATATGATGAAACAACTTATGGTAAAATAGCGTATTTTAACAGTAGCCCATGTTGGTAACTTCCCACCATAATGTGTTACTAACCTGAGGTCTTTTACTTACTTGTGGGCTTTGTTCACCTATCCCCAGTGATTCTAATTTAAAGCCCTCTTCAGTAGATTAGCCAGTCTGTTGCAGAAGACAATATGATCCCTTCTTTGATAGATGGACACCATTTATCCTCAGTAGTCCTTGAAAAATGATCCTAGGGATATCTCAATGTGCCCAGCTCATCCACATGGAAATTGCAACTGTTCTAAATTTGCGATTTACACATGGATGCAGTTTCCACATGTAAGTGCCGATATTGCTAAGTAGAAAATGCACATAGAGCTTCTAAAATAAAGACTATTACCTTAATATAATTAAAACTTGAGACTTTAGAAAACTTCTGGAGATTTAAGAATTTGTGATTCACAAGGTTTCCAAAAAACAAAGTTGAACTCTGTTGATCATATAGTTTAAAAATATGTCATGGAAATTCAAAAATTTCCCTGAATCATTTCTACCTTTGTGTAAAGTTTTCTATATTCTGCCAGGATACTGTCTTCATGCCTGCAAGAAGGTAATGTGGAACCACTTTCTTCAGTTTATGGTTACGCTTTAGCCAGGGCTTTTTTTCAGGGGGTACTTGGGGGTACTGAGTACCAGCACCTTTTCCATTGTCTGCTAAAATTGACCCATGGACCCCAAGTTTTAATGAAAGAGCTCTGGCTCTATACACCAATTCTGCCTTGTTATAGGTTCTGTGGCTGGTTGCAGGGGGCCTGGCTTTTGTGGAATGGGTCCCTTAGTGATTACTCCACTAATGAAGGGTGCCCTAGCATTTGAGTACCGGCACCTTTTTTGCTAGAAAAAAATGCACTGGTTTTAGCATTGCTGGAGGAAATTCATGATGAAGCTTTGTTCAGAATCACTTCATCCCCATTTTTGCAATGGAGATAAATACTTTATTGTATTTTGGATAAGTTATTAATGTGAATATCTATTGCAATTTAAGTGCTTTAATTTGTGCTCTTGTTTTTTATTTTGTAAGTTACCAAGTTTCATATTATATATTTGGCATACATATTTTGGACGTTTCATTTTGGAAAATGGCTGTTCATATTTGTCTTTTTCAGGGCAAGAATGTCCTCCTCACATATTTTCAAATAGGAAACCCTTACATTTTTCCTATTCAAAAATGTCTGTGAGATGGACGTCCAATTCTGACTTGAATGTTCTTTTGAAAATGCCCTGCTATGTGACTTACATGTGCTGTTACAGAATAGTGCTTAAACAACCTGCTTTTTTGCAGGTCAGTACTAATATTCTGTACACTTAAGTGTGTAAGGGGTGTGCAAATATGGACACCCAGTTATAAAATTGCCCTTTATGAAGTCAATTCTGTAACAGGGCACCACCATTTAATTGCTCTATTATTACAGGTAGTGAGCATATTCTATAATGACACCTATGTCAGTGTTCTTACAGAATGCTAATCAAACCCAGATCAACTAGGGCTGGGCTGTCATTAGAAATGACATGGGCATTGTCAAAGATACAGCCCAAGTCGTTAGAAAAACAAAGGCAGCTGAGAGAAATCCAAAATTTCATCCCATGTATCTTACTATATGAGTGCAAACTATTTGATATGAGTGTGCATTACTAGAACTGTGGAGTCATGGCCCTTTGCTTTTTTCCCATCCTCACTCCCTCTCTATGCCTAATAGACAATTTAATATCTGCAAGGTCATTCTTCATGCAGCTTGTTCTCTCTAAATGTTGATTGGTTCTTTGCAGCTTTATGATTGCTCATATTAATTATGGTTCATATTTAACACTGGGGGTGAGGAAGAACATAGGCTGAATCCTGTGCTGTGTGGGGGTTTCTTTTTCTTTATGTAACCCTGGGCACAACGCCTCACTCACCACGCCAAGGGTCCATCGAGCCCAGCATCCTGTCCACGACAGCGGCCAATCCAGGCCAAGGGCACCTGGCAAGATTCCCAAACGTACAAACATTCTATACATGTTATTCCCGGAATTGTGGATTTTTCCCAAGTCCATTTAGTGTCGGTTTATGGACTTGTCCTTTAGGAAACCGTCTAACTCCCTTTTAAACTCCGCTAAGCTAACCGCCTTTACCACATTCTCTGGCAACAAATTCCAGAGTTTAATTACACGCTGAGTGAAGAAAATGTTTCTCTGATTCGTTTTAAATTTACTACATTGTAGCTTCATCGCATGCCCCCTAGTCCTAGTATTTTTGGAAACTGTAAACAGACGCTTCACATCTACCCGTTCAACTCCATTCATTATTTTATAGACCTCTATCATATCTCCCCTCAGCTGCCTTTTCTCCAAGCTGAAAAGCCCTAGCCTCCTTAGTCTTTCTTCATAGGGAAGTTGTCCCATCCCCGCTATCATTGTAATCGCCCTTCACTGCACCTTTTCCAATTTCACTATATCTTTCTTGAGATGCGGTGACCAGAATTGAACGCATATAACGGCATTATAACATCCTCACACCTGTTTTCCATACCTTTCCTAATAATACCCAACATTCTATTTGCTTTCCGAGCTGCAGCAGCACACTGAGCAGAAGGTTTCAGTGTATTATCGACGACGACACCCTGATCCCTTTCTTGGTCCGTAACTCCTAACGTGGAACCTTGCATGACGTAGCTATAATTCAGGTTCTTTTTTTTCCCACATGCATCACCTTGCACTTGTTACATGCACAAAAAGAACAATGGCAGTCATGCATTGTAAATGCTGCAAAGTAACCGATTAAAAAAAGGTTAACATTATGCCCTTATTAACATTAACATGGGCTAATCACTAACAAGAATTAAATAAAGCAGTGTTCATGTTAAAGCATGTTTACGGAGAACTTTAGAATTGTAGAATGCAGAGGTATGAGGGATTTTTGTTTTTTGGTTTGTGAAAGAAAAGGTCAATTTCATTCTGCAGTGCTACTGATAAGGGAGTTAGTATAAGGGGAGAGTGCAGTAAGGATAAAGAATTCTCAGTGTTTTATTTTGGCTTCTTCATATTGTAAATGTCAGTATTTCCAAACTTGTTTACCTCCTTCTCTGTGATTAGGTACCCAACCAAACACACATGCAAATAATTCATGTATAATTTTATTTTCAGAAGTACCACAGGGAATTTAATGCTTACATTTACATCTGCTCTTGCACAAATTCTTGTATTAATTTACAGACAAATGTGTATATTTTCAAAAGTAAGCACAATCCACTATTTCTATATATAGCACTCAAAATTTTGCAAACAAGTTTGGATGTGTGCCCAATTTGTACACACAATTTTAATTACTTAACAAGGCGATTAGCACCAATAATTGAGTGCTATCAAATATTGGTGCTAATTGGCAATAACTGGAATTTAGATGTGCATCTTTATAGTTGCTATTCTATAAAGATGTATGTAAAAATGTTTATGCACGGCTCTGAAAAGGGGGATATCCATGGGAGGGGGATGGGTGGATCATGGGCGTTTCTAGTATTTGCGTGCAGTATTATAGAATTTGGGACATCCTTGCTTTATTTAGACGCAGGGATTCACACCAGGGTTCAGTTAGTGTAAATCCTTGTACCCAAATTTGGGCGTGGATCCCGGGATTAAGTGCTATTCTGTAAACAGTGCCCAACTTTGAGTGCATTTATAGAATAGTACTTAGTGTGCATTTTTTTTTTTGGCACCCAAATTTGGGCAACATTAAGGACTAAGCAACCTCAAAAAAGGAGACCAAAAGCTAGGAGGCATCAGATAAACATGCAGTGGGCTATTGGATCTCTTATAGCCCCAGCTATTTCAGATTCAAGCTCCTTTAGTTTTTATCAATCACTTGCCTCCAAAACTTAGGGGACCTGTTTCAATTTTTTTTATTTTATTCAAAACATCTTCAAAAATAGTCATAAGTGATCTGATAATGACTATTTATCTCACACCACACCAAGTGGTTACAGCACTGTGAAATTCTTGAAGAGCTCCCGATGCCCTCCCTTGTCACAAAAGTGGTGATAGGGAAGAAGCTGGAAACTACAGGCCGGTAAGCCTCACTTCGATTATTGGAAAAGTAATGAAAGTGATGCTGAAGGAAAGGATAGTAAATTTCCTGGAAGCCAATAAGTTGCAAGATCCGAGACAACATGGTTTTACCAAGGGTAAATCGTGCCAAACGAATCTCATTGAATTCTTAGACTGGGTGACCGGAGAATTGAATCAGGGACGTGCTATAGATGTAATCTACTTAGATTTCAGGAAAGCTTTTGACATGGTTCCCCACAGGAGGCTCTTGAATAAACTAGACAGGCTGAAGATAGGACCAGACGTGGTAAACTTGATTAGGAACTGGTTGACGGCCAGAGGGTAGTGGTAAATGGAATTTGATTGGGTGAGGGAAAGGTGAGCAGTGGAGTGCCTCAGGGATCGGTGCTGGGGCTGATTCTGTTCAATATATTTGTGAGTGACATTGCCGAAGGGTTAGAAGGTAAAGTTTGCCTTTTGCGGACGATACTAAGATTTGTAACAGAGTGGACACCCGGGAGGGAGTGGAAAACATGAAAAAGGATCTGTGGAAGCTACAAAAATGGTCTAAGATTTGGCAATTAAAATTCAATGCAAAGAAATGCAAAGTGATGCACTTAGGGAATAGAAATCCATGGGAGACATATGTGTTAGGCGGTGAGAGTCTGATATGTACAGACGGGGAGAGGGATCTTGGGGTGATAGTATCTGAGGATTTGAAGGCGATGAATCAGTGCGACAAGGCAGTGGCTGTAGCTAGAAGGTTGCTAGGCTGTATAGAGAGAGGTATGACCAGCAGAAGAAAGGAGGTGTTGATGCCCTTGTACAAGTTGTTGGTGAGGCCCCACCTGGAGTATTGTGTTCAGTTTTGGAGGCCGTATCTTGCTAAGGATGTAAAAAGAATTGAAGCGGTGCAATGAAAAGCTACAAGAATGGTTTGGGATTTGCGTTACAAGACGTATGAGGAGAGACTTGCTGACCTGAACATGTATACACTGGAGGAAAGGAGAAACAGGGGTGATATGATACAGACGTTCAAATATTTGAAAGGTAGTAATCCGCAAACGAATCTTCTCTGTAGATGGGAATGCGGTAGAACTAGAGGACATGAAATGAGATTGAAGGGGGCAGACTCAAGAAAAATGTCAGGAAGCATTTTTTCACGGAGAGAGTGGTGGACACTTGGAATGCCCTCCCAAGGGAGGTGGTGGAGATGAAAACTGTAACGAAATTCAAAAATGTGTGGGATAAACATAAAGGAATCCTGTTCAGAAGGAATGGATCCTCAGAAGCTTAGTGGAGATTGGGTGGCAGAGCCGGTGGGGGGAGGCGGGGCTGGTGGTTAGGAGGCGGGGCTAGTGCTGGGCAGACTTCTACAGTCTGTGCCCTGAAAATGGCAGATACAAATCAAGGTCAGGTAACACAAAAAAGTAACACATATGAGTTTATCTTGTTGGGCATACTGGATAGACCGTGCAGGTCTTTCTCTGCTGTCATCTACTATGTTATTAGAAAAAGGACTTTTGGTCAACCCAGACCTGCATCGGGGGATCAGAAAGCAGCTGCTGCCAGAAAGAGCAAACAATAATAAAAATTGATAAAGTCCCACCACATGAAATCCAAGATATTTAAAGAGTTAATATCACTTACATAGAGTAAAATCTTCACATGTATACGCTGGCATCCAGTGTTTTGGTGGTTAACTGAAGTTAAATGCCACCACTATCCTGGGGAACTCCATGTGGTTGCAATGATGTAACTTGCTTGGAACAACAGAATACATCAGTAAATTAATTAGCCATGCGATATACTCAAAGATATAAAAACAAATTTCATGTACATATAAAACAACTTCTATAAATACAAAAAAAGCTTTTTAAAAAACAAAACAATGAAAAAAGATGAAAAAACCCCAGAGGGTTTAAACTAATTAGCCGTCAGAGACTCTTTTCAAACCTTGGAAAGAAAGTGTCACCAAGAAGTAAATCCAGCGACATTCCTTGTAATGCAAAAATGTATTCAGATTGCCCCCACATGGTGACTGAAAACATTGCTCCAGCATCACAACACCTTTTTCTAATGCAGAGGGCATCGAGTGCTTTTCAAGAATTTATTTATTTATTTGTTACATTTGTACCCCACATTTTCCCACTTATTTGCAGGCTCAATGTGGCTTACATAGTACCGTAAAGGCGTTCGCCAAGTCCGGTTGAGAAACAAATACAAGGTTATGTTGTGGTCGAATGAGGAAGATGTGCATCAGATATCATGAGGGTCGAGGGGAGTGGAGATCATATATTGTCCAGTACGATCATTGGTATTGCTATGTTGCCTGGTGTAGGGGTTTACGTTGGATCGGTGGGGTAAACCTTTTTGAAGAGGTTGGTTTTTAGTGATTTCCTGAAGTTTAGGTAGTCATGGATTGTTATCACACTTTTTGGAAGTGCATTCCATAGTTTATTTATTTATTTATTTATTGCATTTGTATCCCACATTTTCCCACCTTTTTGCGGGCTCAGTGTAGCTTGTAATAAGTTGTGAGTAATAGAAATACAATTTGTTACAACTCGGTTATAGATTACATTGTGAGGAGTTATGTGAGACAAAGTCAAAGTAACATTAAGGAATATAACAATGGAAAGAGCAGTGAAACATTGGAAGGAAACAACGGGAACTAAAAGGGGCAATATATAATAGCAGGAAGGCATTTGGTATACATTTTCTGTGAGTAAAGGTATGAGTGTGGTGAGATTACGGGGGATGAGAATTCAGAGTGGCTGTGTTGATGCATTACTGAACAGTGAGTGTGGGCTTTATGTGTTTTGGTTCTTTCCGTAAATTTTCTAAAAAAAAGATGGGTCTTCAATAGTTTGCAGAAGGTGGCTTGTTCGTAGATCGTTTTCAGGTTGCGCGGCAGTGAATTCCAGAACTGTGTGCTCATGTAAGAAAAGGTTGACGTGTGCAGCGCCTTGTATTTCAAGCCCTTGCAATTAGGGAAGTGGAGGTTGAGGAAAGTTCGGGATGATCTTTTAGCATTTCTGGGTGGTAAGTCTATTAAGCCAGACATGTAGGCTGGGGCTTCACCGTGGATGATTTTGTGGACTAATGTGCATGCTTTAAATGTAATGCGTTCCTTGAGTGGGAGCCAGTGTAGCTTCTCTCGTAAGGGTTTTGCACTTTCATATTTTGGTTTTCCGAAGATGAGTCTGGCTGCTGTATTCTGGGCTGTTTGGAGTTTCCTCAGTATTTGCTCTTTGCAACCAGCGTATAGTGAGTTGCAGTAATCCAGATGGCTGAGTACGAGGGATTGCACTAGGCTGCGAAAGACAGATCTTGGGAAGAATGGTCTTATTCTTTTCAGTTTCCACATGTGTTGTTTGCGTGAGTTTCGAGTGTTAGGTGGCGGTCGATAGTGACTCCAAGGATTTTTAACGTTTCTGAGATTGGAAGGTTTAGTTTCGGTGTGTTTATAGTGGTGAATTCATTCGTGTTGTACTGGGAAGTGAGTATCAGGCATTGAGTTTTTTCTGCATTTAGTTTCAAGCGAAATGCATCTGCCCAGGTGTTCATGATGTGTAGACTTTGGTTGATTTCATTGGAGATTTCTTTGATGTCTTGTTTGAAAGGGATGTATATTGTTACATCATCGGCGTATATATATGGGTTGAGGTTATAATTTGATAGGAGTTTTGCCAAGGGGATCATCATAAGGTTGAAAATGGTTGGTGAGAGGGGTGATCCTTGTGGTACTCCACATTCAGGTGTCCATGCAGCAGATGTGGTTGAATTTGTTGTGACTTGATGTGCTTATGTAGGAGAAGTTAGATGCGTAAGTTGTTTTGTATTTGAGTCCTTTGCAATTTGGGTAATGTAGATTTAAGTATGTTCTTGATGATCCGGTTTTGTTTCTGGTTGGTAGGTCTATGAGGTATATCATGTATCCTGGGACTACGCCGTAGATAATTTTGTAGATCAGGGTGCAGATTTTGAAGATGATCCATTCTTTGATTGGGAGCCAATGCAGCTTTTCTTGGAGTGGTTTTGCACTTTCGAATCATGTTTTGCCGAATATCAGCCTTGCTGCTGTGTTTTGTGCGTTTTGGAGTTGGACATCCAGGCAGCCGCCACTTGAAACTGAACATGGCCAAGACCGAGCTTATTGTCTTCCCTCCCAAACCCACTTCTCCTCTCCCTCCACTCTCTATCTCAGTTGACAACACCCTCATCATTCCCGTCTCATCTGCCTGCAACCTCGGAGTCATTTTCGACTCCTTCCTCTCCTTCTCTGCGCATATCCAGCAGATTGCCAAGACCTGTCGCTTCTATATAGCTTCTATATAGCTACTATATAGCTGTGGATATGTGCATAAGTGGAAATCTTTTGGTCCTTTTCAGTTCATTTGGGGTTTTCTTCTGATTTTTTGACTTTATAAAGCTCATTTTATGCATTTATTTAGTACAAATTGTTTTAATGCTCATTAGAAATTTTTATCACTTAATTGACTTAACATGACCATGTCGGGTCAACAATAAAATTAATAACCTGAGTGTGACTCCATTGACATCATTAACCCCCTGGCTGTCTCTGCTTTATGCTTGATCATGGATAGCACATATTCTTCAAGGGCAGGCAAACTTCACTCTCCATGGACATCAATTCACTTGGGTGTTCAGGACATCCAAAATTAATATACATGGGCATGTATTCTGCTTCAATTTAATGCAAATCTAGCTCATGAAAACTAGAATGGATTGGCATCCTCAAGGACTGGAGGGTACCTTTCCATGACTGTGTGTATTCTATTCTAGATGATATAAATGAATTCAAATTTCACATAAGAGATCATGAGGACAATAAATACAAAAAGTTGTGCAAAAGGAGTCACGTGACTTTTCCAGATTATTGGGGGTTTTTTTTAGTAGCATAATATAGAATGTAACTATTTTACTTACTGGAGTTGCCAAGTGTTTTTTTTTTCTGTTGGAAATTTTTGTGGGTCCTGAATTTAGGTGGATATATCTGTATGATGTTAATACCTTTTTTTGACTGTTATCAGTCTATTTCTCATTCTGTCCTTTCAATACTTACTCTCCTATCAAAGCAGAAATTGTCTCAAGAGAAGAACAAATGTTATGGCCCTTGTTTAGAAGGCTTATTTACAATATACATATGAATGTACTAGCATTTGTATGTTTATATTGCATATATATATAAAACCCAATTTTAGAAAGCTGGTATTTACACATGTGTATCTGCAACTCATTTAAACTGCAAGAGGGCATGGTTTGGCATGATGTGGGCGATGAATAAGCATGAACAAAATTTACATGTGTTTTCCCTATTTCACAAAGTGAACACACATGTATTCTGACCAATCCACATCTCTGGACTTACATCTGCACTCTCTCATATACATGTAATGCGAAAGTGCACATATTGAGGGTCCTTTACAGGAAATATTAAGAGAGGTCGTCTCCATAATCCTCCATTGTTTATTGGCCCCTCCAAATGGGAAGTAAACAATTATTGCTGCCTCTTTGTCATATGAACAGCATTGGCACATATATTTTGGCAAAATAGCTAACATACTTGTGTAGGTGCCGACAGACATGTAAGTTATATTTGTGCCAACAGTTTGGTAATTTACAAACTTACACATGTAAGCACCTCTTTATCCTTCATTGATATTTTCCACATTTAGCACTGTAAATCGGATGCTATTACCACACAGACAGTCATATTCATGTACATTTCTACTTGAATGACCAATGTAGTGACCCAGAATGGGAAAAACAAGTTCATATACACAGGTTCTATGTGAAGCACACACAGTAACACTTGCTTGTATATATAAGGCATTTTGACACTTGTGCTTTTACATGTCTGTTGAGAAATGGACCCCTGATGAAGGTGTTTTCACCGATACACGTACTGTGTTGAGTCCATCTTCAAGCAAGTGTCTTCATAATGTTTTGCCTTATATCTACAAGCAATCATGACTGTGTGCTTCACATAGAACTGGTCTACATTGTGTTTAATAAAGGGCTTGTTTTTCTCATCCTGGGTCACTGCATTGGCCATTCCCATCTTCTTTGTGTGCTGCCCCTGACTGAATGGGTTTGCTTTGTTTTCCTTTTTTTTTTGTTTGCATTTCTGCTTGTATTTCAGAACAGGCTCAAGGTTGGCAGATCTTGTTCTGAAATACTACCAAAATTGTAAATGTCCTGACCCGGATGTTTCAATTCAATTGCAACATGCTATCTAGGTTATCAATAGAAATCAAACAAAATAAAACATGGAAAAGAAAATAAGATGATACCTTTTTTATTGGACATAACTTAATACATTTCTTGATTAGCTTTCGAAGGTTGCCCTTCTTCGTCAGATTGGAAATAAGCAAATGATCTGACGAAGAAGGGCAACCTTCGAAAGCTAATCAAGAAATGTATTAAGTTATGCCCAATAAAAAAGGTATCATCTTATTTTCTTTTCCATATTTTATTTTGTTTGATTTCTATTGATAACCTTAAGAGTGGACTAACACGGCTACCACACTCCTCTACTTAACATGCTATCTAGAATGGGGATCCACATAATGTGCTTTGAGAAGAGTCAAATTATAGGTTTAACTCTCCTACTTAGATCAAACTTAGCTCTCACAATTTAAAACTAATTTTTTGAAAATAAAATCTAATTTTGTTTTACCTTTTCATAATGGTATATTCTTAATTTAGTTTTATATTACATGTATAACATGCTAGTGATGTGTGTTTACATCCATTAAAATGGATGCTCCTTCTGATTATAGCATTATCATCTGTAGCATCTGCAGGAATTGCTGTATCACCAAAGAAGGTGCGTCAGATCAGCGATCCTATTCAGCAAATTCTAATTCAGCTGTACAAAATTATCTACATCACCCAGGTAAGTGCCCAATAAATCTGCTCTTTGCGGGTCACAAATTGTGTGCTTTCATTGTATTAGCCATGATCATTATTAATATCATTTAGAGATTTTGATATTCTCCAAGGACAAGCAGGACTATGGAGCTTGACTCCAACAACTCTCTAGAAGCCTTTGAGTAGGCCCATTGCATATGTGGGCCTGTTCCTACCTGCTGCTGCTGTCACAGTGTAAACATTTCTGTGGATCCTTCAGTCCCATTTTTTCCCCCAGATGGACCTGTTTTTGTTTTTCTCCTTAGCACTTAAAACTTATTGTAAAGTACTATTGTTCAGTCTATAAGTCCTGACACTACTACGTGTGATCTTTCTGGAAGTACTCAGTAGTTCTTTAGTCACTTTGTTTTCATTTTCAGGATTTTTCTTTTCACGTTAAGTTGGTCTGGACTGGTCATAGTCTCGAGCTCCTGGCTGGGATATTTTTATCAGAGTCATTTGATTTTGCTGCTGCTAATTCTCCAGATTATATGTCCCAAAAAAAGACCCTCCATGGCTTCAAATGTTGCACCTTCTACAACAGGACCACATCTATAATGAACACTTATTCATGGTACCTGTAATGTGGGACCCAACCATATCCTTCTCGTTGTATTCTATGTTCACAGATTTCAAAGTGAGGGATTTGGAGAAAGTACATGATGTAAGTTATGATATGGCTCTCAGTCACACCGGTGAGAGAATATCTTTGGAGAAAAGGTACAAGAAGGTGCTACTATGATCAAGCAACATAGCAATGCTTTAAGAAACTCTCTGGGCCCACTTCCAATCTGGTCTCCTCTTTTATGAGGCATCAGAACACAGGGCAATGGAAGTCCTATTAACCTATTACTCTCATAGGTATAAGTATCCTTTGCTGTCCAACTTCTCCCTGTCTATTCAGAGTTCTTCTTGCTTTCATCCTAGACAACAGAAGGCCGAAAAGTTCCTGCATCACAACCAAAACCAGGGACAGGGTTTTGATTGCCTCCATGGGAACAGAACTTCAGATTATGTGTCTAGATGGCCTACCTGTAGGAGGGTGGATAAATCTTTTGCAAGCAAATGTCCCCTTATAATGTCAGACAAGTGAATTCTCAAAAGAGTTCAAATAGGATACCATCTTCAATTAGTGGACCATTCTTCACATTACCCACCAAGAACTTCAAGTTTAACTTCCCAGTATCAGAAAATACTTATTTACAAAGGAGCTGTTTTTCTTCTTGAAGGCCAATGTGGTCAAACCCATTTATTTCAAGTATTTTCTGATCACAAAAAGGCCTGGAAGATTCTGCCCAATCCTAGACTTGAGGGCCCTGAATAAATGTCTAATCAAACAGATGGTTTCCATAGGCTTTCTCATATCACTTCTTTAAAGAGAGGATTGACTGTGCTTTCAGGATCTAAAAGATGCTTACACTCATATTCAGATACATCGAAGTCACTGGAAGTATCTGCAATTCATCATAGGGAAAAACACTACCAATACTGTGTTCTGCCATGTGGTCTTGCATCAGCACCTTGGGTGCTCACTAAATGTTTGGCAGTCATTGTAGTGTATCTAGACAGAGTGGGAGTGAACGTATTTCACACTTTGGATGATTGGCAAAGTGCACAACTTAGCAAGGAGTAAAAAGATCTGTCCATTCAACCATTCAGGTGCTGGAGTTGTTAGGGTTCATCATAAATTATTCCAAATCACATTGAAGCCCAACTCAGCAATTGAAATTGATAGGAGCATTGCTAGAAACAACTCAAGCAAACCTCCATTTGAGGCAAACTCAGCCTTCATAGAAGAGATTTGCAGGGCTGTGACATGGACATTTACATCCTGCTACGTTTACATCACACTGTTCTCTGGAGGAGACTCCCAATGTGATAGTAGATTTGGCTAGACAGTCCTAAAGAATCTATTTGGGGTTTAGAATCTGGCTCCATCCCCTTAAGCCTATTACTTTCAACTGAAGAAAACAAGAGAGACTTGGCAATACAAAACAAATATAACCATAACTTTCAGTTCCAGGCTGCCTTCTACATATGCAACATCACCTGTTATTGGCTTTTCTTCCCTGTATTTTATGTTTTGAAGAAAGCCTTTAACTAGGAGTTCCATACATGAGGATTTAGCAGTTCTGCTTGTCCTCAGAAGAAAACAAAACTACTTCCCCATAGCACATGTTCTTTGAGGAAAGAGGGACTTTAATCCTCATAACCCTCCCATCTCCCCAAGGATTGAATTCCTCTAGTATTCCATGCAACAGCAGCTAATGGGAGCAGGCACGGGGTACACAGTGAGTCTACTCAAAGGCTTCGAGAAAGTTGCCGAAATAGTGCTTCCTGTGTTTCAGGGTCCGTCAATGACAATGCCCATATGTGAGGATTTAAGTCCCATTGTCCTTGGATAACACCTGCTAAGTTGTTTTCTATTTAAAAATTATTTTGTACTTATTCATAGAAATATAGGAACTGATGTTCAAAGCCAGTTATACATTCACCAGCTGTCAGTGAATGTATAATCTGTTTATCTATGGATTTTTTAATTAACATTTTCATAATTATGTAATGAAATAACAAGCAGTCAAAAATATTAAGATTTTTTCAGAAATATGGACAATTTGAATTGCTAAATGGCCAGATTTCTTCTGTTTAATTGTGGTCTAAGTTTGGGGTATGGTGAGCATGGGCTTTGTTTGGAGGCCCTTTTACAAAGTAGTGGTAAAACTTGGCCTGTGGTAATGTGGGTGTGTCTTTTGGGTGTGTGCTGGGCCACTTTTTACTCTGGCTGGGAAAAGGACATTTTTTAATGGGCCAGGAAATGGGCGTGCTCAAAAATTAAAACTAGCATGTGCCTATTTACAGCCTGAGCCCTTACCGCCAGCCATTGACTTAGCGGTAAGGGCTCACGTGCTACCCGTGTGGTAAACATGCAGCACATGACAATGTGGCCGTGCTGCTGATTACCACTGGGAATGCCCCCCATGATAAAAAATAGAAAAATATTTTCTACCACAGGATTCAGCACGTGCCAGACTTGGAATTGCTACTGGGTACACGCACTACCCCGATGGTAGTGCTGATTTGGCACGCGCTACATGCACGTTAGTCCTCGTGTGCCTTTCTAAAAGGGGCCCCTTAGTGATGATAGTCAGCTGCTAAACTGATCATTTATACATTTAGTTTAGATGGGATAATGCTGGCACAATTACCATATTTGGTATTGCCATTTAAATGGGTAGAGCCATTGAATATTTATATTAATTTAAATTCTATTACTTAGATTAATGTGATTACTGCACAGGCTGAGAATCCAGACAGTAGAAGATATTTGCAGATAAGGACCATTGGGCCCCACAGTGTTGAACTTAAATATTGCAATACTTTGTTAGTGTAAATATAAGCGGAGGAATCCATTCTACTGAATTTACTCAGCAACCATCATATCATTTAAGGTTTAGTTAATTTGCACAGCTCACTAAAGATACCTTAAAAGGTGACCTAAATGATCTACAAAGCATGTTGGGTAAAACAAGATGTCAGTTATAATTTCTTAGCTAGAAAGTTCAAAATTATTTTATTCTCTGAATCATATATTTCTTCCAATAGGAAGCAATTCTCACAAACTGCAGTAGAAAAGGGTAGGGAATATGGGAAAACATCTATAAAATTGTATGGAGCATTTTTAAAGTCTTTTTAATCTATAGGCAAACATTTGGAATAAGCTCTGAATGTGGAGTAAAGAGCTGTCACTAGGGCAGGCCTGAAAAGCAACCAGGGGATTTCAAAATAAATTCCCTGTTCCTGCTTTTCACTGTTTTAACCTACATACTTTGCACTGGCAACATATTTAGGTTAAAGACTCCTCCTGCTATGAGTCCACTGGTGGATATTCTGAATCACTTGCACATAAGTCAATGATGGATTTTCAAGGGAAGTTCCCAAGGGGGTTTCCCTTTGAAAATCACTGTACAGGCCCTCTGGTATAAAGAACCCATGCCCCTGCCATCTTCTGCTAGCCACTGAAAATTGCACTCTACATGAAAGTTTCACATTGAATTATTAATACCAATTTTAGAAACATAGACATAGAAATATGATGGTAGAAAAGGGCCCAAATGGCCCATACAGTCTGTCCATCTTCAGCATCCACTATCTCCTCCTCTCCAAAAGAGATCTCACACTTTCTTAAATTCAGACATAGTCCTTGTCTCCACCACCTCCAGCGGGAGGCTATTCCACGCATCCATCACCCTTTCTATTAAAAAGTATTTACTTAGATTACTTCTGAGCCTATAACCTCTTAACTTCATCCTATGCATTCTCATTCCAGAATTTTCCTTCATTTGAAAAAAGCTTACCTCCTGTACTATATTGCCACAGAGATATTTAAAATGTCTCTATTATATCCTCTCTCTCTTCCAGATTATACATATTGAGGTCTATAAGTTTGTCCTCATATGCTCTATAACAGAGATCACTGACCAATTCTGTAGCTGCCTGCTGGACAAACTCCATCCTATTTATATCTTTTTGAAGGTGTGGCCTCCAGAATTGCACACAGTATTCTAAATGGGGCCTCACCGGAGACTTATACTAGGGCACTTATCGTCTTTTCCTCCAGTTCGGCCATCTTAAGATCATCTGACATGATCAACCCCAAGTCCCACACTTCTTTCTTACACAGACTATATGGTTCCCATGGATTTTTGCAACGTAAGTCCATCACCTTGCATTTTTTAGCATTAAATCTTAGTTTCCAATTTCTGGACCATATTCAAGCTTTGTTAGATCCCTCCTCATTCTATCCACACCCTCTGGGGTTTCTGCTCTATTACAGAGTTTGGTATCATCCACAAAGAGACAAACCTTACTAGACAGTCCTTCACCAATATCACTCACAAAGATATTTAAAAGAGTCAGCCCAAGGACCAATCCCTGCTGTATACCACTGATAACTTCCTTTTCCTCAGAGCAAACTCCATTTACTATTATCCTCTCTCTCCTTCCACTTAATCTGTTTTTATCACAGTCAGTCACTTTAGGGCCTATACCGAGGACACTCAGTTTACTTATCAGTTGCCTATGCAGAACCATGTCAAAGGATTTGCTAAAATCTAGGTACACCACATCTAGTGCCCCTCCCATATCCAACTGTTTGGTCATTCAGTCAAAGAAATCAATCTGCCTTTTCTGACAAGACCTGCCTCGGGTCCTGCAGTCCATTTGATTCTAGAAACCTCACAATCCTCTGCTTTATAAGTGTTTCCATTAGTTTACTCATCACTGAGTTCAGACTGACAGGCCTGTAACTCCCAATCTCCTCCTTACTTCTGCTCTTGTGCAGAGGGACCACATCTGCCCTTCTTTAGTCCTCTGGGACCACTCCAGGCTCTAAGGAAGCATTGAAAAGGTCAGAAAATGGAGACATCGGAACTTCTCTGAGTTCCTTGAGTACCCTTAGGCCCCATCGCTTTGTCTATTTTTAGTTTAGCTAGCTCCTCACAAACACAGTCTTCTGAGAATTGGTCCCAGACTACCACATATCCATTCCCATAAGCATTTGTTTTCTGCCGTCCTATCTCTGGCCTTTCATCCATGAACACAGAACAGAAATAATTGTTAAGCAGTTCAGCTCTACCCTTATCAGCTTCTATATATTCCTCCCCTTTACCCTGGAGCCTCACAATGCCATTTTGGTACTTCCTCCTATCACTTGCATAACTAAAAAAATGTCCTATCCACCAGTTTTACCATATTGGCTATCTTTTCTTCCATTTGTATCTTTCTTTTCTGACGGCTTGTCCAGCTTCTCTTAGCTTTTCCATGTATTTTAGCCTGTCTTCCTTTTTCTGTGATGTAATTTATGAAGGCTAACCTTTTTTTCTTGCCTTTTTAGCTGCTACATTTGAGAACCAAAGCGGCCTTCTTTTCCTCTTACATTTATGTACTTTTCTAACATAAAGGTTTGTTGCCTTTAAAATAGCTTATTTCAGTTTTGCCCACTACTGTTCTACTTCCTTCAGCTGTTCCCATCCAACTAGCTCTTCCTTCAGATATTCCTCAATCTTGACAAAGTTAGTTCTTTTGAAGTCTAAACCCTTTAATCTTGAATAAACTCTCTCCTCCTGTGTCTTAAAATTGAACTTGCTATCATGAGAAATTTTAGAAAGTCAGCAAAATCTTAATACAGCGACACATCTCTAAGTTTCAAAATCAACACTGTGCTCAGCTAATAATAACCATATTTACAGAAACATGAAGGATTATGAAGGATTATGTAAACTGCATTATAACTGAATTACAAAACCTTGGAAATAAAGTTCATTTTAAATAAGATTATATTTCTAAACTAACGGCTAGATTTCCCAGGGACTGAGAATAGGAAAAAACTTTAATGGCACTAAAGGGGTTACTTTTGGACTATCTCCATGTGTAAATAATACATTTAAATGGTGCATACATGTGTAAATAATTTCAGCAAGCTGCTATCTTAAAGGTGGAAGTCCTACAGCATGCAAAGATTTTAAGGAGACATGACAGGGATGTGCTTTGTGTATTTATTTATTTTGGTGCATTCTTACCCCACATTTTCCCACAAGAGCAGGCACAATGTGGCTTACATTAATTCATGAGGATACAATACAATACAGAGATGGCACAGTTATGGATTGTGACAGGAGGGGATGGAACATGGGATAACACGGGGTGAATGTTAGGGGCAAAGCAACCAGCGAATAACCATCATTGCTGAAATCATTATTTACACATGTATGCACCATTTAAATGTATTATTTACACATGGAGATAGTCCAAAAGTAACCCCTTTAGTGCCATTAAAGTTTTTTCCTATTCTCAGTCCCTGGGAAAATCTAGCCATTAGTTTAGAAATATTTAAAATGAACTTTATTGCCTGGATGGGTCAAAAATCTACACGTGTAGTGGTTAGGGTGGTGGACTTTGGTCCTGGGGAACTGAGGAACTGAGTTTGATTCCCACTTCAGGCACAGGCAGCTCCTTGTGACTCTGGGCAAGTCACTTAACCCTCCATTGCCCCATGTAAGCCGCATTGAGCCTGCCATGACTGGGAAAGCGCGGGGTACAAATGTAACAAAAACAATATATATTAGAAAGGGAATACTCATAGATGGGAATAAAATTTCACCATCAGGTTTTGCATCAGTTCAGAGGCATATACATATTTTTGAATAGTGCTTATTTCAGCCACAGCTATACACAAGAGATTAATTGTGGTTTTCCTACTGAATTGGTGGAACTTAGGTGTCTGTAAACTAGAAGCAGAGTCAATTCCATGTGGAAATTGTGAAATCTCTGCTACCGCGTGGAAGTGCTGGATTTGTGCCATGTTGCTAGTGCTGTGTGTGCTGGAAAATAACACATGCTCTCCTGCATATCCTTACAGGTATTTTACAAAAGGCTTCATGTTTGGCAGAGCCTTTTGTAAAATATCTCCAGAATTGAGCACATCCTGACCTGAATTCTGATCCCAACATTCCATGTAAAATGGGCCTTTACAACTGTTAGGGTAATGTTGTTGTATGGTCTAATCACTCTATGAAGTTGTGCTCTGTCTCCAAATAATTGTTTATTGGACCATAAATGAGTGTCTCAAACAAGATTTATTGTTAAAATACAGCAGGTTAAAACACAGTAAATGAGGCATTTTCAATTGCCATACTTCTAAACAAACCAGATATGCATGGCTCCCAATTCAACTGAAAATCCATTTGGATTGGCACCATTATGAAGCCTGATTTTGCATTTTGAGGGGAAAGGGGTAAGTCTATGTTCCCTCATTCCAGACCTTTCTTTCAATTGAAAGAGAATTGCTTTCTGTGCATTTTTGCCATGCAGGTATTTAGGAGAAAATTCTATATATGGCACCTAAAAAAACTGGTGCTGAAATCAGTGCCTTTTAAGCATATAGTTGATATCTCAGTGTCTAAATCTGCGTGCATCCATTTACAGCATCAAAAATATGGCGTAAATCCCAGCGTGTAGATTTACGTGCACTGGGCTATATTCTATAGCTACACATGTAAATTTTGGCACACCCTTGAAATGCCCATTTTCCCACCTAAAACTACACCCCTTTTTGCCTGTGCACATTAGACATTTTTGTGCACTTCATTACAGAATACACTTAGCGAGTATCAGCGCTTATAAGCTTGCTAAGCCAATTATGTTGCACATGTTTTTATAGAATCCACGTCGATTTCAGCACGGATCTCTGGTCATACTATATAGAATCCAGGAGTTAATGTCCATCCTATTTTCGCTCTCCAACCTTTCTTTTAAATTATACATATTGAAAATTTTTTAAGCCTATCCCAGTCTCACTTCTTTCAAATCCCATGGCTGATGATGTCATCCTGAATCTGATACCAGGACTTTTTTCTCATTGTTTCTTGGATTTGAACAGGAGAGGAGTTCTTGTTAGGAAAGTATAGGCTTCAGAGGGAGAAAAGATGAAAATTGTCAGCTACAGAGACAGAGAAAAAGGATAGAACACACACAGGGACCAAGTACAAAGGGAATAGGTATTGACTGAGTTTGCATGTCCGAGAAAAGTAAGGCTCTGTATATAGAGCAGAAATACTCTATAGTGGGAAATCCGATAGAAAAACAATTGAAAAGATCACAGCAGAGACCATGCTGAGACATAGAGCTAGGCAGGGTGCACGACAAATGAGTTGATGTATGTGAAAATCAATTCAATTGTAAAACTCTGGCAGAGTCTGTTTGTCCATACTGACAGCAAAGGGGCTAACTCTGCTGTAGTATCCATTATATTTTCACTCTAATAACAGCTATAATATGTACAATTTCTACAAATGACAGAATTACAGAATGCATAGAAACTTTCTTTTTCATTGAATCATGTCAAGGTTTGTAAGACACTGAGCAGAAGAATGTAAGAATAGCCATACTGAGTCAGAGCAGTGATCCATCTACCCCAGTATCCTGCTTCCAACAGAATCCCAAATAGTAGCATGTATCATGCTACTGATGAAGGCTGCTCCCCCTGAATTCAAATTGTTACTGCTTGACTGGGTAAACCATCTTCTTTCTGAAGCTAATTTTCCATCTACAATGAGTGAGATTGTGTTAACTCCTATTGTTAAAAACCTATGGAATCTCTTTCATAACTTGCAAATTATAGACCTGTTGCATCCATTCCTTGTTTTGTTAAGATTATAGAAGGTGTAGTAGCTGCCCAACTGTCAACAGTTTTGGACGAGTTTAATATTTTGCATAGCTCTCGGTCCACATTTAGTTCCAGCCATAGCAGAGAGACCATGGTTAGCTCAATTCTGGATAATGCAAAATCTATTTAGAAAGACGGAAAGGAATGGTGGGAGATACAGAAGAAGGTCAGCAGCAGCACAGTAGTGAGGATCAGAGACCTGGATCTCAGAACCTCTTGAATGAGGGAGACAGTTGCTGTGTTTCTATCTACCCTGCAAGCTGCAAGGCTAACTGTTGCTGCTTTCATTGGATTTTAGCACTATTGCATGTTTGTACCTTTTGGGACTGCAATATCTGTTTTAGCCCCTGACACACCCTCTCATGAGGCAAAACGTGTCCATGTCGGGACTTTTTTACAGAGTGGCACAAATAAAGCCTATTTATCATACTAACACATATGTTCTGCTCTTCTTCGGAATATTAGCTGCTGCAAATGCAGGTTCCAGTGAAAATTCGAATACAGTTTGTCTACTTCCATCTCCACACAGGAACAAAAGGCAGAGACAGTGCAGGGTGGGGGCAGGGGACAGGAATGAACTAATGACAAAAAATGTTAGTAGTAAATAGGCTGTCACCTTGTCTGCGGCTTGGCAGTGCTCCACCTTATCCACTCCCGGAGCAAAACTCCACACCAGGTTTTCTAGGGAACTTCCAATTACTCCGTAACTCAAACAATAGCAAAACGTAAATGCAAAGCTTCTCCTTGTTTTATTGGGAACAATCTCCTTCAAGGCTATAGGCTTCCAATAGCTCAGTTCATAGCCTCAGCCCACTTACAGGCTTATCAATGGGAATTTAAACATAGAGTAGGAATCTTCCTGTACTGGTGGCAGCAAAGTCCTCAGCTTCCCTACTCCTCCTCCCAAATTCAAGGCAATTCAGCAGTTCATTCTGTAAAATCAAATCCCCAAAGTTCATGCGACAAAGTGCCCCCAATGCCTTCCCCAATCTCAAGGCAATCCCAAAAGGTTCAGTTATCAGAGTCAAATTCAAAACAGTCCCCAAAAGTTCATTCAGTGCAGTCAAACTAACCCCCCCCCCCCCCCCCCCGTATCATTCCCTCAGAAAATGTCCTGAGGAAAAGTGACCCCAACCCTTTCACACCAGCAATTCACTCCTGGTATCCTCCCCATGGGTCAAACTGGAGCTCAGTGACAGGTTTCTGTTACACTTCCAGGTCACCTGCTCAGATGCCTCCTATTAAACTTTCTGTCCACGTATTGCATCAAACTAATCACCAAAGTTGCTAACAAGCCCTTAGATTTCCCCCTTTTAACCTGGGCTAGGGCATAAGTATGCATGAGCTCTATTTCTGCCCCCACATCTACCTCTTGAGCCTCTGAAATCCCCTCTGCAGGCATCCACTCCATGGGCTCTATTTGTCCTCCCTTCCCCTGCAGCTGTTCGTAATCCTTAGCATTAGCTTGCTCAAAAAGGTCACGGGACACTTTCCAGGGAACCTGGGATTTATAGTCCGGTTCACCCTCTCCGAGTCTTGTGCCCCCTCCTCCAGGAATCCTGGATATTGTAGTGTGGGTTATCCTTTCTAGAGAAGTCAGGTGATCCTCCCCAGTGAAGCTGGGACTTGTAGTCCCTCAATAGTTCCCTCAAATGTCTGCCTTTCCAACGTCTCATTCCAGAGTGTTGGTTTCTAGACCTGCCTGGCCTCTCATATTTGTCACAAGGCCCACCCTATTCCTTTTTGAGAAGTGTATAGAGCATGTTTGAGAAGATACTGTATTGGATGAACCATCATCTTCAGATCTGGACTTTCTGTTTATCTCAGAAACATGGCTCACAGAAGCTGATTGTCCAATGTTGCCTCACATTTATCCACCTGGTTGTGAAAATCTTCACTCTCCCAGACAGGGTTAAAAAAGAAGTGGACTTCCTCTTCTATTGAAGTTTTTTTTCCACGTCACTTTAGTTAGTTCTGGGGGTTTCCATGAACTAGAATTTATGCTGTCCAAATTCTGCGATGATTCAAAAAGACAGATCAAATCACCCTACTCCTCATTTACCATCCTCCGGGAGCTTGGTCCAAGGCAGAACCTCTACTTGTAGAGATTACTTCCTCTGCCATATCCCAATTGTTTAGGATTATCTTCCTAGGAGACTTAAACTTACATTTGGAAAATGATGCAGACACCAATATCCACAACTTCAAATCATTCCTGAAGTACTTCAAACTAACTACATTCTCTAAGAGTGCAACTCATGAAAAAGGCCATACGTTAGTCTTCATGACCTATCCTAATAGCTTGATTATTTTATTCAAATGGAAGCCAGTACCATGTTCTAACCACTTCCAACTGGATTTCACCATTGATGTCTGTATGTCAAGCTTAACTAGGTACAAGTCCTCCAAGCTCATCTCCACCAGAGGTAAAATCAACTAGATCATTTTCTAGTCTGAGCTAATAGATTTCCTCACTACATCAGATACTACACATGGTTCAATCAAATCCCACTGGGATACCAAAGTGAAAGTCATACTTGACAAAATTGCTCCATTTACCACTAAAAAGGTCAAGACATCCAGAAATTCCCTGTGGTTTACAGAGGAACTATCCATCCTAAAAAGGGAATGTTGATGCCTTGAAAAGCAATGAAGAAAGAACAAAGATACTACTAATAAATCCAAATGGAAGTTAGCCTTCCAATGCTACAAAAAAAAGGTAGTTGATTCAAAACATCAGAACTATAGCAGCCTAATAGGTGAAGATGATCTTGACAACAAAAAACCTTTCTCTTTAGTTAAATAACTATCTTCCACTAATGATGATGAATATTCACAGAAAACATGTCCCAGTGCCCAACACGTAGCTGATCATTTTGCCAATAAAATCCTCCAAATTAGGTCTGAACTATCTAAATCTACTCCAACAGAGGAAAATAGTCCAACCCATAGTTCAGCCTCAATTGCTGGAGATCCTACAATCCACGGACTCAAAATAGATCAAAACTGTGAATCCTTTCAACCACTAACAGTTGAGGATGTAAGATCACTGCTACCGAACCAACTGGTCCCTGGATGAATGCTCAAAATACCTACTCAAATCCATCCCTATGGAAGCAGTAAACTGTAGCTCAGCTGTGAGCTGTCTCTCTGTGTATTCTGCCTTTAACACTTTTCCTTCTGTGTTTGCTGTTTGAGTCTGTGGGAGTTTGCTCCTCCATCTACTTGTGTTGTAACTCAGCTCTGTGCGGTTTCCCTTTAACCCTTTACTTGCTGAATCTGTTGTTTTATTCCTGATTGGACTGCTCTTCATTTAGGCTGTGTGGCACAGCCCTCAGCTATCTCTAGGTGTGGTTTACCTTTTACCCTTTACTTGCTGTATCTGTTGTTTGTATCTTGTTTGGGTTGCTCATCCGTTTAGGCTGTGTGGCACAGCCCTGAGCTGCCTCTCTTTGTGGTTTACCTTTTTCCTTCTATTTACTCTTGTTGGTACTGTTAGTACCTCTGTGTTTGGTCTTGGGACCTTTTGTTGGTGACTGTGTTTTACACAGCCTAGTTAGTATTCCCTTCTGAGATTTTGTTCTGTTACATTTCCCCTTCCTTCTTGTTTGTTTAGGTTCCTGTTCGGCCTTGCGGCCCGTACACTTGGACTCTGTTACGTGTGGGTTCCAGTTCAGCCTTGTGGCCCATATGAGTGTTCTGTCTTTCCTTTCTGGTGGTGTTCTCTGGTCTCCCTGAGGGTGCTGGGCTTTGTAGCCTTTTGTCTTTGTACTCGCGTGGGCTCAGTCTGCCTTAGGCCTTGGCCTAGGTCTGCCGTAGTCCTCAGCCTAGATCCAAGGGCTCACGAGCAAACACAACACTGCTCTTATCAGTGTGTCCCTCCCTCTTAATATTGCCTTGATAACCTGCTGACTTTACCTCCATCTATCCCATAAAGAAAAACAACTCCATTTCGCTTTCAGAGGTTATGGCCTCTAACAGTTGTTATAACTGTCTTCCTCCTGAATTTATAGTCCCTCCCTACCCACCCCTCTCCCACCCACCCCTAAACTAACTCTATATATAGGAAAATCGAAAGACAGTTATCTTCAATAAACCCTACATTGGTCAATCCTGCTCATTGATATTCCTTAACATAGTGTACCTTTTCACACTTGTTAATCCCATCAACAGGACTTTCATTCAGTGCAATACATGTTGTGCCTTAGTCCTAAGGCAAACCATCTGGATCCTTAGAGCTTGTCCTATCTGTCTCCAAATATCAGCTATGAAAGATGAAATAGACAACCTCAAGAAGGAATTGGCTACAATTAAGGAAGTATCAAGGATTCCCAAATTCCCAGCCAATTTACCACCAGCACTGCTGCAGAAAATAAAGCAACAAATAGATGGGTCACAGTAGGCTCAGGTAGATTTCACCTGTGTTATAGAGGCATTCACCCTCCCAACCTTTGCTCTTATATAATTCCTTTTGCTGCATTGGTGCATCATGATGCTCAGAAAAGAAGTACTGAGGTGGAGCAAGAGGCAAGGAATGTAACAGAATCCAAAATCATCCCCCAAACAATGACAGATCAGTGCAAAGCAGAAAATTCTTACTGCTAGGAGACTCCACTATCAGAGGCATTAACTTAGGAACATAGTTCAAGGGACCCAACATAGTGAAATGCCTTACAGGATTCTCTGTTTCCAGAAGTACTAACCAAATACCGAATGTCATCCGAGAAGAGAGCAAGGATTCTAATACTTATATTGTAATCCACCTGGGACAAACGACCTGGCCAACAACAGCAAGTTTAGAGCACAGAGAGTGTTCCAGAAGCTTGGAGAGGGACTAAAATCTTTGGTTTGGACTGCAGCTTTTTCTGAAGCTATACTTACATGTGGGAAGGTAGAGGAAAGATGATGTAATACAGAGAAATTCAATAAGTAACATGAAGTTTGGTGTAAAGAAGAAGGTTTTAGATACATAGGAGGATGGGGCTGTAAGTGGAAAAAAAAATAAAAGGTTGTACTGTAATGATGGGCTACAGCTTTCTGTGACAGGAAAAAGGATCCTTGGAGAGAAATTCAGACAGTATGTTTCTAGACATTTAAACTAGACAAAAGGAAATAAGAGAATTTAAAAAGTCACACAGAAAAAAACATGATTGAAGAGGGGAAGGTAATGTTAATACATAAACCCATCTGAACTCACAGTGGGTAAAATGCCCCCCCCCCCCCTAGTGGTTAGGGTGGTGGACTTTGGTCCTGGGGAACTGAGGAACTGAGTTTGATTCCCACTTCAGGCACAGGCAGCTCCTTGTGACTCTGGGCAAGTCATTTAACCCTCCATTGCCCCATATAAGCCGCATTGAGCCTGCCATGAGTAGGAAAGCGCGGGGTACAAATGAAACAAACAAACAAACAAAAATCACCAAATCACTGGTTATTATTGAAATAATGCTCTCAGAAAAATCCAGGATAAATGCTACAAATTAATGTAATTTAAATGTGAAGTAGAGTGCCCTCAGATATATCCACTTTCTTTTAGTGGTTAATGATAACCTTTGTCAGCTGGTATAGCACTTCATTCATCGGGCTGCTCTTCATTTAAAACTATGCTATGTGCTATTTGTGTCACTTGTGTAGTCAAACATAATAAACTTAATAAACTTTTGCCAATGATGGCCAGCTGCCACTTCACTAAAGTTACAATATCAAATATAGAAATAAACTTATCATTGGAGCCCCGCGTCCTCACTGTCTGGATGCCCAGGGCTCCTAAAGTGCAATAGCAAAGGACTGCTCTCCCCTGGAATCGCCCGACACTGCGGGTTTCAAACTGCTTTCCTCGGGGACTCGGGTTAAAACTGCCCCCATTGGGCTTACTACCACTTTGTAAAAGACCCCCTAAATACATTACTATTTGTTTTTGTTTTGCAATCTGAAAAAAACACATAAAATATTTTAGAGGGGTATTCTGTACCAATGATTCATACTGTAACCGGGGTCATAAACAAGTTTATCGGAATTGAACATTTGCTATGTGTGTATCTGAGGTTATTTCCCCAAACTTAGACTCAGTATTCATATTGAATGAATTAAACGAAACAAGTTGAGTTATTGTGGGATTTTACTACTAATTAGGCCAGTCTGTACTACTTTTGAGTGTTTCACTGCATGGTCTGGGCTTCTTCTACACTGTGCTTGCTTAATTGAAAATACTCTTTATTATACTGTTGCTCTATCTGCCAGCTTTTTAATTTCTGTAAACATTTCTTCATCTGTCCATTTGTTCTGTCCTGTAGGATGGTAGTATAGCCCTACCATTATAATTATTCTCTCAGGGAATTAAAAAGATCTTGTAGGCAATTAGAAAGGGCTTGGAAAAAAATCACAAGATTTACAAGATAAAGTTACTTGGCATTCTAAAATTAAAGTCTATAAACAGCAGTCTCTGAGGCAAAAATGTTAAAAAAGTACTTTGGTGAGCCTATTTGTGTAGATAACCAGACTTGAAAATGCGTTTTAGAATATGTAGTAATCTTACAAACTCATCAGTTGTTACTATTATACTAGAAATGCAGCAACCTACAGCTGAAACTTTAGCAGATTATTTTGTAGATAAGGTAAAACAGATTAGATTGTCACTTATTCATTCTGGGGGTCTTTTACAAAGTGGCGGTAAGCTCAACGCGGGTTTACCACTTGCTAAAACATAAGTGCCGCCAGGCTACCGCAGCAGCCCGGTGGTAGTTCCCACCCCAGCATGCTACACTGTTACCGTTGGGTTAGTGCGGGAGCCCTTATTGCCACCTCAGTGAGTGGTAGTAAGTGCTCCCCCCTGAAATGGGCGCACAGCAAGTGCTTCACTTCCTCACAGCCATTTCTTTAAAAAAATGAAAGATCTGCCTTTTACCCACTGTGGTAAAAAGGGGCCTCGGCGTGCATCAGAAACATGTGCCAACACTAGTGCAGGCCCCCTTTTGTCGCAGCTTCGTAAAAGGACCCCTCTGTGCTTGATTTTGTAGAGGCTATTCCTAATATGATGTAGTCTCATTTCAATGATATTTTTGTTTATTGACTATATAGTTCAAGAAAAGATGTTAGAATGAAATTCAAAATTTTAACAGGCAAATCCAGTTTATTGGATCAATGTCCTTCTTTTTGCTAAATCACGTTCCTTCAGAACTGGTTGACTGATTGACTACCAGTGGCGTAGCCAAGGGTGGGCCTGGGTGGCCCCAGGCCCACCTACCTTGGGCTCAGGCCCATCTAGTAGCAGCACACCTATGAAGTGTCTGGCAGGGATTCCCAAGCCCCACCAGCCGAAAATTCCTGTCCTTCCTGCATACCAGCCTTCCCTCTGATGTATTCCCTCCTATGCGGAAACAGGAAGCATCAGAGGGAAGGCTTTGGAGCCAACATGAGCAGTGTGTATTAGTTGCTGCTTGCTGCCAGTGAAAATCTGCTATTTAAAAGGTATGGGGGGAGGGGGATGTTTGAGAGACCATATGGCATGCAGGCGAGAGAGGGAGAGACCAAATCACTTGTGTGACAGGGCGGAGTTCTTCTGCCCACCCATCTTGGGCCCAGGCCCACCCTAAATTGGGTGTCTGGCTACGCCCCTGTTGACTACCATAGTAAATAGTTTTTTGGCTGAAGGACATTTTCCTTTAGCCTTAGGAAATATTATATTAACTCCAATTCCTAAGTTTGAAGCAGCAGACTTATCTGTTGTAACCAACTTTCGAACCGGTTGCAAGTATACCTTAGATTGTCAAGCTTTTAGAATCATTTGTAGCTTCACAGTTTATGACTTTTCTTGATTCATCTCAATCTGTGCATAGTTCACAGGACAGTTATCGACCAATGCATAATACTGAGGCATTACTTTTAACATTAGTATTACAGGTTAAATCTTTATTAAGTCAAAAGATTCTATCAGGTTTTTTGCAGTTCAATGTATCAGGAGCATTTGAGACAGTAGACTACGGTCTGTTGTTGAATAGATAATTGAATTTGGGATTTCAGGAGATGTTTTAAACTAGTTTAAGGGCTTTCTTAACAATAGAAATTTCCGAGTTAGAAAGAATGATTACTTTTCATAATATTGGAGTCCAGATTATGGAGTGCCTCAAGGTTCACCGTTGTCTCCAGTATTATTTAATATTTTAATGAGTTCCTTAGGCTTTTTGTATGGAATCTTCTTAGTTCCATGTATCTTCCTATGCTGATGATATTTTTTTATTTTAGTTCCATTTCAGTCGGTCGAAGTTGAGACACAAAATTTAATTCTGAATTGCACTGATAAGGAACATTTTTCAGCGTTTTAGTAATTTAGGACCTTTTATATTAAACTGCGTAGGCGCCTATGTGCACTGAATGCACGCCAAATTGGAGTTACCGCCTGGCTACCGCATGGCCCTTGCAGTAATTTCAATTTTGGCATGTGTCTGCTACATGTGTCTGAAAAATAATTTTTATTTTCTGGTGTGCGTAATGGGTGAGCACCACGTGGCATTTAACGCACGTAGGTCATTACCACCCAGATTCTTTACCGCTAGGTCTATGGCTGGCGGTAAGGTCTCAGACTCAAAATGGACATGCGGCAATTTTGATTTTGCCACACGTCCATTTTCGGTAAAAAAAAGAGGACTTTTTACAGGCATGCTAAAAAGTGGAGCGGCGTGCGGCCAAAACCTACACTACGGCAAGCCATTTTTCAGCGCCTTTGTAAAAGGACCCCTTACTGAAGCTTAATAGTACTAAAACTAAGATGTTTTATTTTAATACTAATTTGTCTGGTAAACAAATTATTTATAAAACTTCATCTAGTGTATTAGGATTTATTTTAGGCTCTTAATTGACATTTTAATGTCATTTAAACAATTCAAGGGGGTCTTTTACTAAGGTGTGCTAGCGTTTTTAACTCATGCTAAAAATCAGCTGGTACTAAATGCTGATACGCCCATATGAATATAATGGATATGTCAGTGTTTAGCACCAGCTAAAAACGCTAATGTACCTTAGTTAAAGATCCCCTCTGCAGGGAGGTCTTCTTTAAATTATGCCAGTTGAGGTCACTCAGGTCTCTATTGTTTCCTACTCATTTTCGTTTGCTTGTTCAAGACATAATTTTGTCTCGGATTATTACACTTCATTGTATGCAAGTGCGCAGAGAAAATTGTTCAACAAGTTACAATTTTACAAAATGCAGTGGCAAAACTGATATTTAGGAGTAAGAAGTATGATCATGCGGCTCCTTTGTTGAATGACTTGAATTGGATGCCTGCTAGTGCACAAGTTGAGTTTATGGTGACATGTTTGGTATTTTAAATAGTTAATGGTTACTGTCCACTTTCTCATGCTCAGCTGCTGTCCATTCCTGATTTTAGATCTGCTTCTCGTTTTGCATCTTATTTACAATCAGATTTTCCTTCTATTTATGATGTTTGTTTTAAACATTATCATGAATCTTCCTTTATTTACCAATCAAGCTCCGAAAACGTATCTTTGTAGTAAATATTATGTAATTGATTAGTTGATGGTTCTATATTAAACATTGTAACCCACTTTGATTCCATGTAGATACAAGAAGGCTATAAAAGATGGGATTAGATTAGATTATACTCTACCAGGCACTGCAGGATCTAGTTTAGTATTAAGGGGGAATAAAAAGATAGAGAGAGCGGGAAAAGCAAGCATCATTAACTAGTTGCCGTGTGTACAAACCCTTTTCCCATAGTTTTAAACTGAAATTTTCTCTAGAAATAGGCATTTTTCCCATAGTTTTAAACTGAAACCTTTTCTAGAGGTAGAAACTAAACAGCCAAAAACTCTTGTTCTAAAAAGCAGTTAGTTTCTGGTCCTTGGCTGCTGAAGAGGTAGCTCATCCAGCGACCTCAATTAAGTGTTAATTAAGGTGTGGGGAAGTAGAATACTTGCATAGGTTGCTGAGTCAGCTTCAAAGAGCCTGTTTAAAAAAGGCCTCTTAGATTCAAAACTATATAACGAGGAAAGGTCCCACTGAACTTTTTTTCTGAGAAGTTCTGAGAGAAGAGGACATTTCTCTGGTAAGTGAACGCTATTTTGCTTTGTGCTTTGGGAACTTAGATTGGGTTTAAAGGAGGAATTGTAGGTTAGTGTTAGGCAAAATAAAAATATAAAAAGCAATTTTATCAACTAAACTCCATAGTCTTTTCCACTTAGGTTTAAAAACTTTGTACCACATCATTAACAGATAGAATCTAGCAGGCACTGCAGGATCTAGTTTAGTCTTCCCACCCACCCCTAGGACAACTCTTCATTTATAGTCAGTTATTGTAATTAGGATAACAGGCAAGGAGTGCTCTTACAGAGTTTTAAATACATTTCATATTACCATCTAAGAAGGAAACACTAAATAAATCATACAATATACTATCCTGCTTATAATTGAAAGAGAAAAACGCCTATATTGCGACCCAAATCGGGAGATGGGCGTCTTTCTCCCGTGGACGCCCAAATCGGTATAATTGAAAGCCGATTTTGGGCGTTTCCAACTGCAATCCGTCGCAGAAACGGGTAAAGTTGATGGGGGCGTGTCGGAGGCGTGGTGAAGGCGGAACTGGGGCGTGGTTATCGGCCGAGAAGAGATGGGTGTCTTTAGCTGATAATAGAAAAAAAGGTGTTTTTACCAAGATTTTGGGCCACTTTTTGTGGACGCTTTTTTTTCACAAACAAGTCCCAAAAATGTGCCCCAACTGACCAGATGACCACCAGAGGGAATCGGGGATGACCTCCCCGGACTCCCCCAGTGGTCACTAACCCCCTCCCACCAAAAAACACCCACTTTAAAAACTTTTTTTCCAGCCTCTATGCCAGCCTCAAATGCCGTACCCACCTCCATGACAGCAGAATGTGTTCTATCCTCTGACAGCCTTTCCCTGGTTGTGATGTAGCTCTTAGGTGAGTGTAACACCTTTTCTGTTATGCGCACTGCAGAGTCACATCAGCAATGCATTGTGGTGGGTGTAGGGTATTGGGCTCCGTGATTCCACTAGGTTGTGGCAAATGCTCATGATGTTGGTAGTTGGTAGGCTCTACTCCCATGGTGCTTTTCCCCCTGCTGACTGGGTCAGAGTGTGCCCCGTTTTGTTTCCGGTAGTCCATGAGGTAGTGGCCATTTTTGTAAGCCAGTTTTAGATCCCTTTCACGTGTTAGCCACGTTACAGAACTTAGTTCTTACCTTGAATGTGGCTGAAAGAAGGCATTGTACAGCATTCTGCCAGCTCTGACCTACTGCTCATCTCAGTACCAGGGAGACTCGTTGCCAGTGGGGCACAACCTCTGATCTGCAGTTAACTGTGAGTAAGCGTGCTTATTCTAATAAAGGACGTTTTTGGAGAGATTAATCTTCAGGTGTCAACTGGTGTGCCAATGTTATATAGCAGCAACAAGTCCTAGAGGTCTGCGTGTATGCAGGTCCCTGGAGCACTTTTAGTGGGTACCGCAGTGCACTTCAGCCAGGTGGACCCAGGCCCATCCCCCCTACCTGTAACACTTGTGCTGGTAAATGGGAGGTCTCCAAAACCCACTGTACCCACATGTAAGTGCCCCCTTCACCCCTAAGAGCTATGGTAGTGTTGTACATTTGTGGGTAGTGGGTTTTGGGGGCTCAGCACCCGTGGTAAGGGAGCTATGCATGTGGGAGCGTTGTCTGAAGTCCACCGCACTGACCTCTAGGGTGCCCAGTTGGTGTCCTGGCATGTCAGGGGGGCGAGTGTACTACGAATCGTGGCCCCTCCCACGACCAAATGGCTCAGATTAGGACGTTTTTGAGCTAGGCGTTTTTAGTTTCCATCGCTAAAAAAAACAAATGCCCAGCTGAAAAACGTCCATTTTTTCAAAAATACGGTCTGTCCCGCCTCTTCACGTACCCGTTTTCAGACATAGACGCCCATGGAGATAGGCGTTCGCGTTCGATTATGCCCCTCCACATAAACTAAAAGACACTTTTATATTAGGCTAATATCCTTAATACTGCAGCAAGTTTTAAATTATTAAAAAACTCAAAAACACTAAGATGGAGTCAGCAGTCCAGCAGCGAGAGGGGTGCTATCCAGTCTTTTGCATTGAGTGTCACATGTATGGTTAACTCCCAGTTGGTGAGATATCATATGTGTGTGCGCAATGCAAAGAGCTCCTAGCTCTCAGGGAATGTGTCCGTTCTCTTGAGGCTAGAGTAGCAGACTTTGTGGAGCTGAGGGAGACAGAGAGGTATACAGAGGAGACCTACAGGGATGTTGTAGAGAAGTCCCACCTCCAGTCTAGTAGCCTCTGTGCTACCTTGGAGGAGGGAGGTCTCCTAGAAGGAGAGCATCATCCTGGTGAAGTAGGAAGTACTCCTGTAGCCAGGACCTGCCCACCAGGGGATGTACTATCCTCTTGCACAGAGGATATGTCTCCAAGTGCTGCCCAGAAGGGAAAGGTTAGGACAGCTGTTCTAGTTGGTGATTCAATCATTAGGCATATAGATAGCTGGGTGGCTGGTGGATGTGAGGATCGCCTGGTGACTTGCCTGCCTGGTGCGAAGGTGGTGGACCTCACGCGTCACCTAGATAGGATTTCAGATAGTGCTGGGGAGGAGCCAGCTGTCTTGGTACATGTGGGTACCAATTACATAGGAAAATGTGGGATTCTGGGAGCCAAATTTAGACTCTTAGGTAGAAAGCTCAAATCCAGAACCTCTAGGGTAGCATTTTCTGAAATGCTACCCGTTCCACGCGCAGGGCCCAAGATACAGGCAGAGCTCCGGAGTCTCAATGTGTGGTTGAGATGATGGTGCAGGGAGGAAGGTTTTAGATTTGTTAGGAACTGGGCAACATTCTGGGGAAGGGGGAGCCTATTCCGAAAGGATGGGCTCCACCTTAACCAGGGTGGGACCAGGCTGCTGGCATCGGCAATTAAAAAGGAGATAGAGCAGCTTTTAAACTAGAAACAGGAGGGAAGGCAAACAGTCACTCAAAAGCGCATGGTTCGGGATAAGGTATCTTCCAAAGATATCACCAAAACAGGGAAGATAGGGTATCCTGATAGTGAGGTTGCAAAAGAGACCGTAGTAAATCAGGTGTCCTTAAATAAAAATAAAAATCAAACAAAAGATTGCAAATTAATACTGTTAAGTACTAAGCATGATGTAAATAGGAACAACAAACATAATTTGAAATGTCTATATGCGAATGCCAGGAGCCTAAGAAATAAGATGGGAGAGTTAGAATATATTGCACTAAATGAAAAATTAGATGTAATAGGCATCTCTGAGACCTGGTGGAAGGAGGATAACCAGTGGGACACTGTCATACCAGGGTACAAATTATATCATAGTGATAGGGTGGATCGAATTGGTGGAGGGGTAGCATTGCATATTAAAGAAAGCCTTGAATCAAATAGATTGAAAATTCTGCAGGAAACAAAACACTTCTTGGAATCACTGTGGATTGAAATTCCATGTGTAAAGGGGAAAAGGATAGTGTTAGGAGTGTACTACCGTCCACCTGGCCAGGATGAACAGACGGATGTAGAAATGTTAAAGGAAATTAGGGATGCAAACAAACTGGGCAACACAATAATAATAGGTGATTTCAACTACCCCAATATTGACTGGATAAATGTAACATCGGGGCATGCTAGGGAGGTAAAATTCCTTGATGAAATCAAGGACAGCTTTTTGGAGCAGCTGGTACAGGAGCCGATGAGAGAAGGAAAAATTCTAGACCTAGTCCTTAGTGGAGCGCATGATCTGGTGCGGGAGGTATTGGTGCTTGGGCCGCTTGATAACAGTGATCATAATGTGATCAGACTTGATATTAGCTTTGAAGTAAGTATACATGGAGGGGCAAAATGGAAAGATCGTCCAAGTACGAATTAGGGCGTTCTTACGATAACGTCCAAAAATAGACCTGTATAATGGAAAAATAGTGTGGGCGTTTTTCGACAATCGATTATCCCTGTAAGAAAACAATCAAATGACGAGCGCATAAGCGTGACTAAATTGGGCGCCCTAACACGGTCGACTATTGCAGGTGCAAACGACCAAATCACGTGGTGTGAAAAATAATGTACATAGGTGTATCGTAAGTACAATACATGTTGTTCATGCCATCTGGGTACGGAAATATATGAGGAACGCATATATGTGTCAACTACAGACATATCATGCTGCTCCACCCATACTTCCATCATATGTGCCCATCTGAATATCCGGATCTGCATGCACTGTACACCTACTGCTCCACCAAATCTTCCATCATATGTGCCCATCTGAATGTCCGGATCTGCATGCACTGTACACCTACTAAACATGCAGTAAATGCATATTGTGTATATGTGAAAAGGGTCGGGTGGGGTGCATCATCTATATAAGGCACGTTTCACACTCCTGCAGGCATGTGCACGTCAAAGACGTCTATGCTTACGAGGGCGTCCACGTGCTGATAGCGGCCATATATGGAATGGTCATCCATATATGGAGCTGTGCATGAAACGACGTCCCTCACGCAAGGTCGTCTATATAAGGCACCTCTTTTCCAACACGTGGAAAAATGGCACAACGCAGGGAGCCAAATTTTGGAGAAGAGGAGAGCCTGCTGCTTGTCCGGCTCTGCCTAAGGCACCGCCATCGCCTTTTCATCCAGCACCACCACCTGCCCCCCAGGCTGCAGGCCATGCGAGCCTGGTCCCGCATCCGGGAACGATTGGAAAGGTAAGGTTATGGCCCAACCCCCCTCCCCTCCTGTACCTACACATATAACAGCTCTGTCATCAATGTTACCAGCAGTAACTGGAGTGTCCATGCAAGGATCATGAGTAATATAGGAACATGCACAATCACTAATAATTTGTATGTTATTTAAACGACCACCATGATAACACATATAAAGTAGTTTAACAAGCATACATTAGAATGTATACAAACGGTACTGTCTGGCCTCATGCCCACCTCTCTGCCATCATCTGCATAGGAACCAACTCGGTGGCTGCTGTGGGTGCTTCACCACCCCACCCCCAATATCAAATATGTATGGAGGGAGGGGTCATCTCCACTGGGGGTTCCACCCCCCAAAATGTTAAAAAGGTGGCTCCTATGATTCACTACCAATGGAGGTGCCCCCCCCCCCCCAACACTGTAGACCCTCTCTCTCTGGTATGTGAATAGCAAATGAATGTGTGCAGAGGACAAAAAGGACCAACACCCCTGACCCCTGCTCTACAAACTTATATCTTACAGACGCTTTGGAGTCCACCGGGACCTCGAGTCCTTAAGGAGGCGGTTCCGGCGGGTGAGGCGGGAGAGGCCTGAGCTCATCCGGGCGGTGCGAAGGCACCTCAGGGCTCGCCGTAAGTATTCAAAAACAGGACACCTGTACACATTACTACATACATTTCATGAATAAAGCAAATGTGTTGTACAATATCACTTCCCATGTGCCTAATAGCCACCTAGTAAGTAATACCATATCTGTCCCAGATCAAGGATGCAGGTTGCAGGGGTTCTCCCATGAGCATGCTTGCAACGTCCGACCATCCTCCCGAGATGAATGAGATGATATGCCACACTTTACTATTCCCCTTATTGTGGTGGCTGATTACTGTGTCCTGGTACAGCTGCCTGAGGCCCTACTTTTACTGCATGTTATGGCCTAAATCACATAAAAGAATTGTGCTCAACACCCTTCCCACTGCCCCCCCCCCCCCCCCAATAACTCCTACAACAACTGCCCATCAACCCCTCGTTGCATTTCACAATGCAAACATGCTGGTCAGCAATGAATTTGGTATGGCCACATGTCCTGCGTGGTGTGTGTCAGAGGAGGGTCCAGGGTTCTGTTTCATGTCATCTGATGCAGCTCATTCCCCATGGGCATAGGCTACGCCTTACCACACCCTGCCCCATGCCACCCAGCTACTGCACTATGCAAGCCATGGTGTATGCACTGATCTCAATCACACTCCTTTTACATACACAGGGCTCCACCAGCAGGAAAGTGAGTGCCAGGATGAGGAGGGCCACCACCCCCAGGAGGAGGAGGAGGAGGAGGAGGAGGAAGAGCAGGAGGAGGGGCACATGGAGGAAGAGGAGGAGCAGGAGCCAGGCCAGGAGGCGGGCCACCAGCAAGAAGAGGAGGAGGAGGACTCGGAGGAGGGAGTCCTCATTATAGACCTGCATGAGGACCCCTCCCCACCTGCAGCACCATCGCCTGGCCCACCTCCATCCCCTGGGCCAGCTTCTGTGTCCCCTGGCCCACCTCCATCCCCTGGGCCAGCTTCTGTGTCCCCTGGCCCACCTCCATCCCCTGGGCCAGCTTCTGTGTCCCCTGGCCCACCTCCATCCCCTGGGCCATCTTCTTCCGTGTCCCCTGGCCCACCTCCAGCCTTTGGGCCTGCCACTGTGGTGCGCCTCCTGCAGCAGCTGGTAGATGGCCAGCAGCAAATTATAGTTGGCCAGCAGCAACTTCTAGTTGGCCAGCACCAGCTGCTGCAGGAGGTGACAGCCCTGCGGCAGGGCAATGAGCAGCTCCAGGGCCCACTAAGGGTACTGCTGGGGCTGCTCATTGCCCTGCTACAGAGGGCCTTACTAAGAGGGCGTGGCCGCCCTTAATTTAAATAGGGGGGCCTGTTGGTGTTGTGTGTGTGGGGGGGGAGGGAGGGAGGGAATTGTTGGGGTTGTGTGTGTGGGGGGAGGGAAATGTTGGGGGTTCTGTGGGGGGTGGGGGAGGGAATTGTTGGGGTGTGTGGGGAGGTGTGGGGGGGAGGATGGCATTGTTGGGGTTATTTTGTAGGGGTGGGGGTGGGGATGGGGCCAAATAAATTTTTGTTATAATATAACTATCAGGGTGTGTGTGTGTGTTTGTCTCCCTTGTGCATTACATATCACCAAATGGTGCTGTTGAGTTGAGAGGAAGGAGGCAGCAATATGCACAGCATTAAATGTGCTGTGTGAATGAGAAGGTGATGTATGTCTGAGAATGTTGGCCAGACAGAACGCCACCTGTTCATTCCAACCTGCATGGCCCATATGTGCAGGGGGGTTGGGCCAGGGAGGCTGGATGGATATTTGTGTTCATTAATAAAAATGGCCAGCTAGCATCTCTCTCTCCCTTCCTCCCTCCCTCCCCTCCACCATACTGACCCACAATACAGAGTGCCATCAATAAGAGATTAATAGTGTACCACGTGTGATCTGCCAGGTACACACTTCCACATAACTCCAGGTACCACATACAAAGTGTTTGCTGTCTGATGGACACATATCCTTACCCACAAGCCACATTGGTGGGGTGGGGGGGGGGGGGCAAGAAGGACCTACAATACAAACAGCTGGCTCATATTTTCACATTGAATACATCAGCTATGGTATATAATGCTGAGGAGCAAAAGGGAAACAATGGGAAACCCAATAGATGGATGGTTACTTCATCACAGTTGCAATGTAATACTTGTGTTAGGGAAGGCCACAAATAAAAATGGTGCTCATTATTTGCAGGTGTGATCACACTTTCTCCAGTAGTCGATCAAGGTGTGTTACATTCAAGTATTCTGGGTTTGTGTCAAACTTTGTCGCTGAACTGACTTGCCTTAGGTGGGATTTGAACCAGCAACCTTATGATTATAAGGCTGGTGCTCTAACCACTAGGCCACAGCAGCCATCAGGCTTTAGCCACCACCAGTTACTTTGGGTTGGTACCTGTACACACACCCCTTTCCCTCACCACCACGTCATAGGCCTCAGTGGCACTACCTGTAGCCACCTCTATCATTTTGTCCAGGCTACCGATTAAAAACAATGTAATGTGCATGTTCCCTACCCTACTACTACCTATGGAGCAATTTAGGAAGGTGGTCCATAATGTGCTATACACATCGATTGCATTAATCATTCTCCCCTCCCCCGCCTATGGACCTTGAGAATGGGTGGCCACTTCATAAATGGGGACTGGGGTACACCACATAAACAAGGAAGATGGAAGCTACCGGGAACCAATACAGCACCTCCAACAGCTGGCCCACACCACTGAGGACCTGCCAACCCCACAGTACAGTGCACAGGAACCTGGTGAAAACAGAGCTACCTAACATCTGACTCCAGACTACATACATACAGTGAATGCACACTCCTTGACTATGAGCACAAAGAGAAGAGGTGGCAGACAAATGAGAGCTTACCATGAACGTCTGTTTCAAGACTGTGTAGTGCGCCTTTTATCTTCTGGAACATTAGCTGCACATCTCCCTGATTGAAATGACCCTTACCGAGGGGTGCTTGATTTGGGGTGAGTGTAGCAAATTCGTGGCCCCCACACACTGCCTGCTACAACCAGGCAGAGAGAATGGGAGAAAGGAAGGGAGCATCAGGCGATGTGGAAGACAGGAAACGGAAGGCGTGGTGGCTGAGGGCCAACAATAATTCCCCCCCCCCCCTAAATACACAGGTGTACCCAAGCATGCTAAGTGAGGGTAAAACCCTGTAACTGATTATTACGAACATCGGGCAAGGTCTCAGTGCAGGAAATGGCAGGTAAAATGGCAATGAAGAAAGGGAAGGCAGGTGGAGACGCCCATACTTATCTACTCATAATCGAAACCATGTGTTCCTAATCGCTATCTGAGCTGGGCACGCTTAGGAATTATGTGTATAATTGAAAAAGTAGCGCCCAAATCAGAAACGCCTATTCCCCCGTCTCAATGGGCGTTCTTGGCGCCTATATAAACGCCCACTCCGTATTTTCGAAAACACCATTGGTACAATGCCACCACGCATGCCGCCGACCCGGAAGGGTAATTTTCTCGAGGCAGAGGTGGAGCTCCTGGTACAAGAAATTGTACAGCGGCACCGGAGTCTGTTTGCTCCCACAGGGCAGAGGCTGGCAGCAACAGTAAAGCAGCGGGAATGGGAGGCAGTACGGGACAGCCTGAATGCTGTCTTCCATGCTGGGAGAGACGTGGAGGACTGCAAGAGGAAGTGGCGGAAGCTGAGGAGGGATGTTCGCAGGAAGGCAGGGGCCAATCCCCCAGGCAATGACACTGCCAACCTTACACCAATGGAGCTGATGGTGTACTCCCTCCTACCCCAGGAGGGCATCCACGGGATTGGCTCCATGGACACCTCGGGCCAGGCTGAGGACTCGGGTAGGTGTTTCATTATGCAGTTGGGGTATCTGTTGTGCTGCAGTACACTTGTGTTATAGAAGTTGGGGTCAGGGGGAGGGAGGTGAGGAGTGGGGGGCAGGAGGAGGGAGGTAGGTGGAGGTGGGGGTGGGGGGGGAGTATCTCTGGCTGTCTTTCTGTATATTAACAGGCCACCTTTATGATGCTGTTGTGACCTGGTAACCCCTACTCACTAGCTCTCTACCCTTACTCCCTATCCCTACCATTGTGATTGGGTTTCCTCTTACTTGTCCTGTGTGCCCATATTTATAGAATTAATTGTAAGCTCTATTTGAGTAGTGGTAGTGGTCATGTGTGTTATAGGAGCAAGCAGACAGGGTGGGTGCTGTGTGTGTGTGTGAGCACCCCCAATATTGAGGAAAGATCATGTAGCTGTGCAGGGAGGAGTGTTGGTCACTGGGCTTAGCACCCCCAATACTACTTTCCAGTTGGCTCCTATGGGTGTGTGTAGGTTACTACTGTGGCAGAACTCTGGGGGCCGTCCTTCCCTACTACTCCCTCCTATTTTCCCATTTTACCAAACTGTGCCTAGTTCCTCCTGTGACCTCTGTGCTCTACTGAGTGAGGGACACATGCATTCAACTGAAGGAGCCTGTAATGGGGGTCATAAAGCAGTTCTATGCAGTTTAGCAAGTCAGTAGTAACACAACACATGCTGCAATGTTGTTCAATTTAACAATTATACAACTAACAGCTTGTGCACAACGTTGTGAGTGGTGTCCTTCTCGTGGCTGCTCATCCACCACCTCTACCCAGCTGCCTGCGGGCCTCTCTCTTTTGTACCCGTGTCAATTCCATTTCTCCTCACCATCTCTTTGCTGGGTCATCAGGTTGGGGGACATACCAATGTATATGAATGCTGAAAGACAAAAGTGGGTTATTTGCACCAACACTATTCCTCTCTTGTGCTATACAGGTGAAGACTCAGAGGAGGCTGGCCCTAGTGGCCTGCAAGGCCAACGCCCTACACCATCCGTCCAGCCTCAACCTCCACAGCCTGCAGTCCAGCCTCCACCACCTGCACCAGCTGTGCATCCTCCGCGTCCACCACCACCTGCACCAGCTGTCCAGCCTCTACCACCACCAGCTGTCCAGCCTCTGCCAGCACCACCACCACCACCTGCACCCCAGCCTCTGCCAGCACCACCACCACCACCTGCACCGGCTGTCCAGCCTCTGCCAGCACCACCACCACCACCTGCACCGGCTGTCCAGCCTCTGCCAGCACCACCACCACCACCTGCACCGGCTGTCCAGCCTCTGCCACCACCACCACCACCACCTGCACCGGCTGTCCAGGCTCTGCCACCACCACCACCACCTGCACCAGCAGAGGCCGCACCTCCAGCACCGGAGGACTTTGGTGAGGAGGAGGAGGGCCCAGCTCCCCGCCAGAGGCCATCCGCCCAAAGGAGGCAACTCCTGCGGCTGGCCACGGAACTACTCCGCCACAACGTGCGCTTGGAGGAGTACCGCCAGCAGAAACTGGAGCTGCAGCGCCAAGCACTGGAGGCACAGCAGCGAGCACACCAAGAACTCCTCCAGGCGCAACGTGAAGGCCACCAGGAGGTGCTCCAGCAACTGAGACGGCTGGAGCAGAGCATCCAACACCTGCACCCTCAGGGCACCGCGCCTACTCCAGCCCCCGTGCTGCTGGAGCAGCCCCTGCCATCAACCTCCTCCTCCACTGACCACCAGCAACCACCAGCTAAGAGGTGGGCATTGCGCTCCTCAGCCTCCGCACCCACTCCTGCTGCTCCCATTCTGGGTCCTGTGGCCAGACCACTACAACCAAGAAGGTGGCCCGATTTCCACGGTGCAGCCGAAGCCGCAGGCTGCCGTGGGGATAGGGAGGAGGACACTGGGAGCAGCAGCTCCGAAGAGGGGGAAGAGACTTCCCGTGCAGCACCAGCTGCAAAGGAAGGGCGTGGGAGGGGTAGGAGGGGACGGGGGAAGGGAAGGGGAAAATGATGGGACATGCTGTAGGGTGAGGGTTGGTAGGAGGGGGGTGGGTGTGGGAGGGGGGGTGGTGGTGGTGGTGGTGGGGTTCACCAAACACATATGCACTGTATGTAAAAAATAAATGCTCACTTACATTCACCTAAAACTTGTTTCAATGAGTCTTTGTCTTGCTCTTACGCCAAGCTGGTAGGCATTGAGCTCTGCTCTGTGGGCTGGGGGTGGAGGGGGCTCCTCTTCCAGCTCATCTGGGGCCTCTTCTGGTGGTGGCTGTGGCTCCTCTGGGAGAGGCTGTCCTCTGCGCTGGGCCAAATTGTGTAACATACAGCACGCCACAAAGATCTTGGCCACCTTTTCTGGACTGTAGAGCAGCTCTCCTCCAGACCGGTCCAGACAGCGGAAGCGGTTTTTCAATAAACCAAAGGTGCGCTCAATGATCCCCCGGGTGCTGCGATGTTTCCTGTTGTAGGTTTCTTCTGGCCCTGGTTGTGGGTGGATCAGGGGGGTCATGAGCCATGTCCTCTGCGGGTAGCCTCGGTCACCTTTGCAGAAAAGCAGAATGAGATAGATGAGTGTGTATCGCTTGGAGCAGGTACAGGGGGGGCGGGGGGATTTGGATAGTGGGTTGTGGTGGAGGAAGCCAGGGCGGAGGGTTGCCCAGTGGAGGAGGTCTAGTATGGGTGGTACATGCATGTTGCACTTACCTAGTAGCCATCCACCAATGAACTCCCCTCGCTCGAACCTGCGGAAGATGCCCGAGTGCTGTAGGATGTAGGCATCGTGGCTGGAGCCGGGGTACCTGGCACACACGTCTAATATCTCCCCCTGGGCATCACATACAACTTGCATGTTCATAGAATGAAATGCCTTCCTATTTCTGTAGGTGGCTTCGTGTGCCCGGGGGGGTCTGAGGGCTACGTGTGTGCAGTCTATCACACCGATGACCGAGGGGAATCTAGCAACAGCATAGAAGGTGGCCATGTTGTTGTGCAGAGCCTGGGGGGTGGTGGGGAAAGTGATGTAGTGTGAGGTGTGAGTTATGAAGGCATCCAGGAACTGGGTGAGACAGTGTGAAATAGAAGCCTGGGTGAGGCCTGTGTTAGCAGCTAATACGGATTGAAAACTGCCAGTGGCCAGGACAGAGAGAGCGGAAGTGATTTTGAGGTGGGCAGGGATGGGGTTATTCCTACGTGTCTGGGGCTGAAGGAGGGGTTTCAGCTGCTCACACAGCTGACGAATGGTGGCCCTATCAAACCTGAACCTTGTTAGACACTGCTGGTCAGTGAGTTGTAGGAAGGTGGTGCGGGGCCTAAACACTCGGGGCCGTGAATACCTCCTGCGGTGGGTGGCCTCTTCGTGTAGCATGAATGCCACAAGTGCATTAAGTGCATCCATATCCCCACCACCAGTGCAAGTATTAGGACTAGTAGTCAAACAGCAACACACACAGATCTGTCACTTCCAGGCACTACGCCCCTCTGGCCACTCACTCGCCAAACAGTACAGGCACACAGAGACAAACGGAGGTCAGGGAATACAGTATACACGTGGGAAGAGTGAATGGGGAGGGATAGGGGGAGAGGGAGGGGAAGGGGCGATAGAGCAAAGGAGTAGGAGTAAGGAACGGTGAAAGGGTAAGACACAAAAAGAGGCAGGGCACACAGACGACCGTCACAGGTACTGAACACGCTCGGCTTTCTCTCTGCAACCACCACTTCAGCTCTTCCACCAACAATATCGCCACTCTCCAACTACACACAATCGCTAATGGGTCTAAAGACGATTTCCTCCTTGCTCTGGTCGCTTTTATTTCGGGTCCATCATATTACGCCCATCTTCCCGCCCAACCAGAGCCCTTTCGCTATTCGTTATACGTTGTACCCGTCCACGTCGTATCACCGCCCCTAACACGCCCCCGACACGCCTCTTATTTGGGCGTTTTTACGTCCACGTACGAGCGACACGGACGCACTGAAACATTGCTTTCGATTATATGGATTTACTCGTTTTTGTGAGATTAACGTCCATCTCCCGATTTAGGTCGGCTCTTGGGCGTTTTTCTCGTTCGATTATAAGCAGGATAGGAAATCAAATACGTTAGCAGCGTTTAACTTTAAAAAAGGAGACTATGATAAAATGAGCAGAACAGCGAAAAAAAGAGGAGCGACTGCGAGGGTCAAAAATTTACATCAGGCGTGGATGCTGTTTACAAACACCATCCTGGAAGCCCAGGCCAAATATATTCCACATATTAAAAAAGGAGGATGGAAGACCAAACGAGAGCCGGCGTGGTTAAAAAGTGAGGTGAAGGAAGCTGTTAGAGCTAAATGAAAATCCTTCAGAAAATGGAAGAAGGAACCGACTGAAAATAATAAGAAACAGCATAAGGAATGTCAAGTCAAATGCAAAGCGCTGATAAGGAAGGCTAAGAGGGACTTCGAAAAAAAGATTGCGTTGGAGGCAAAAACATATAGTAAAACTTTTTTTTTAATTAAAAGCAGGAAGACGCTAGATGATCGAGGAGTAAAAGAGGCGATCAAGGAAGACAAAGCCGTAGCGGAGAGATGAAATGAATTCTTTGCTTCTGTCTTCACCGAGGAAGATTTGGGTAGGATACCGGTGCCGGAAATGGTATTCGAAGATGATGAGTCAGAGAAACTTAATGAATTCTCTGTAAATCTATGGCTGTAATGGGGCAGTTCTACAAACTGAAGAGTAGCAAATCTCCTGGACCAGATGGTATTCATCCCAGAGTACTGATAGAACTGAAAAATGAGCTTGCAGAGCTATTGTTAGAAATATGTAATTTATCTTTAAAATTGAGCGTGGTACTGGAAGATTGGAGGGTGGCCAATGTAACACCAATTTTTAAAAAAGGTTCCAGAGGAGATCCGTGAAATTATAGATCAATGAGTCTGATGTCGGTGCTGGGCAACATGGTAGAGACTATTATTAAGAACAAAATTACAGAGCATATTCAAAAGCATGGATTAATGAGAGAAAGTCAACATGGATTTAGTGAAGGGAAATTTTGCCTCACCGATCTATTACATTTCTTTGAAGGGGTGAACAAACATGTGGATAAAGGTGAGCCGGTGGATCTTGTGTATCAGGATTTTCAGAAGGTGTTTGACAAAGTATCTCATGAAAGACTCCAAAGGAAATTGGAGAGTCATGAGATAGGAGGTAGTGTTCTATTGTGGATTAAAAACTGGTTAAAAGATAGAAAACAGAGGGTAGGGTTAAATGGTCAGTATTCTCAATGGAGAAGGGTAGTTAGTGGGGTTCCTCAGGGCTCTGTGCTGGGACCTCTGCTTTTTAACATATTTATAAATGACCTAGAGATGGGAGTAACTAGTGAGGTAATTAAATTTGCTGATGACACAAAGTTATTCAAAGTTGTTAAATCATGAGAGGATTGTGAAAATTACAAGAGGACCTTACGTGACTGGGAAACTGGGCATCTAAATGGCAGATGACGTTTTTTTTTTTTTTTATATAGTTATTCTTTATTAATTTTTAAATTTACAAGACATACTCATAAATGGAAATACAGCAGGAATTACAGAGGTTAGAATGAAACATTTCAAATTATTGGTATTTAATCTCTTTTAAACAAACAAGAACTTTTGTAATAAGAAGGTAAATACAAATATTGCTTTCTTAGACCACCAATTAACTAAGATAGGGGGTGGAGAAAATAGATGAGAAGATCAAATTAAGCATTTAAAAAAAGGGTATATGGCCTGGTCCAAAAACCAGCATAATCTTCTATTTCCTTAATTCCTTTACACATACTATCTAGACAGTTTTTTACTTTCTATAAACGCTTTAAGCTGATCTGGTTCATAAAACATATATTTATTTCCCAAGTATTTTATGCTGCATTTACAGGGGTATGCCAACAGAAAATTTGCTCCCATAGATTTAACCTCTTCTCTATATGCAAGAAAAATTTTTCTACGATCTTGTGTAGTTCTTGTCACGTCAGGGAAAATCCATATCTTTTGTCCACAAAATAGCTTTTGAGAATTTTTAAAATAAAGTTTCATCAGTGCGTTTAAATCTTGCTCAAAAACAAAAGATATCAAAAGTGTCCTTCGAGTAGAAACTTCTGATAAGGAGTCCTCCAATAATGCCGAAATATCCTGAAGATTCAGCTCTGAAATTTGGTTATTTTCTATTTGGTTCACCTTGGATTGCTTGGTTTCAGGGAGGTAATAAATTTTATTAATCGGTGGTATTACCGATTGAGGATAAGCCAATACTTCATTCAAGTATTTTTTAAAGAAATCCAATGGTGAGATCCCAATAGCTATTGGAAAATTTAGTACCCTCAAATTTAAACGTCTGTTATAATTCTCTATCTGTTCCAATTTTGATGCCATTTTAATTTTATCTACTATCAGTGTTTCTGTAACCTTTTTAAGAGATTTAATTTCCGTTTGCGTCTGTGAATTTTGAACCAAAGATTCTTGTTTGACATTCTCGAGCGCTTGAGTTAAAGAGTCTATTTTATTCACCATTGTAGCAGTATCTTGGGATGTTTTGTTAACTGCTTTAGTTAGATTTTGAATGGCTGCCCAGATAGTGTGTAAAGTTACCGCTTGGGGAGCAGCGAGCTCCAAGTTCGTCTCCACTGATTCCTGGGGCTTGGTGCCGCCGTCTGAGGCCCTCCGGTCACCGCCTTCCGATTCCGTTGAGTCCTCATCGCCAACCCGGAGGAGTGCAGGGCAAAGCGGCGGATTAAGTTCCGGTGGAGATAAAGATGTTTCAGTCCCTCGTGGAAACGCCGCTCCTCCGGTCGCTCCAATCATAGGATCCCTTTCACCGGTTTCAGCTGGGGTGCTTGAGAGATATCGCAGGAGGGTTTGCTGAGTGGGGGTAGGAACAAGGGCTGGCTGCGGTAAGCCCTTAACCACCCCCTTTCTCTTTGTATGCGGCATTAGGCGAAATTTCTCTCCAGGAAAACGAAAGAGAGCAGCAAACGATCCGCAATGCCTCAAGCACGGGCCGCCATCGGCAGATGACGTTTAATGTGAGCAAATGCAAAGTGATGCATGCGGGAAAGAAGAACCCGAACTATAGCTATGTAATGCAAGGTTCCATGTTAGGAGTCACCGACCAAGAAAGGGATCTCAGTGGCATTGTTGATGATATGTTGAAATCCTCTGCTCAGTGTGCTGTGGCAGCTAAGAAAGCAACTAGAATGTTAGGTATTATTAGAAAAGGAATGGAAAATAAAAGTGAGGATGTTATAATGCCTTTGTATCGGTCCATGGTGCAACCGCACTTCGAATATTGTGTTCAATTCTGATCACTGTATCTTAAAAAAAGATATAGTGGAATTAAAAAAAGGTATAGAGAAGGGCGACGAAAATGATAAAGGGGATGGGTTGACTTCCCTTTGAGGAAAGTCTGAAGTGTCTAGGGCTCTTCAGCTTGGAGAAAAGGCAGCTGAGGGGAGATATGATAGAGGTCTATAAAATAATGAGTGGAGTTGAACGGGTAGATGTGAAGCGTCTGTTTACAGTTTCCGAAAATACTAGGACTAGGGGGCATGCGATGAAGCTACAATGTAGTAAATTTAAAACGAATCGGAGAAACATTTTCTTCACTCAGCGTGTAATTAAACTCTGGAATTTGTTGCCAGAGAATGTGGTAAAGGCGGTTAGCTTAGCGGAGTTTAAAAAAGGTTTGGCCAGCTTCCTAAAGGAAAAGTCCATATATCATTATTAAATGGACTTGGGGAAAATCCACCGTTTCTGGGATAAACAGTATAAAATGTTTTTTACTTTTTTGAGATCTTGCCAGGTATTTGTGACCTGGATTGGCCACTGTCGGAAACAGGATGCTGGGCTTGATGGACCTTTGGTCTTTCCCAGTATGACAATACTTATGTACTTATGGCCCCTTAGTGTACCTCTGTATAGCACTGACAAGAATATATTGAAAAACAGTGTTTTCTGATTAGGTTAAAATGTTATTTTTTAAATTTGATATAATGCTCTTAAATCTTTCAGTCTGTAACATTCTCTCTATGATTGGTTTATTTAGAAACAGTAGGACTGTTTTGTAATTAAGAAAATCAAAGGTCTCAAGACCTTTGGCAAAAGGCAACTATCCACCTCCCCATCCAGAGAAGGAGCTCTTGTACTTTTTTTGTATTTTATTTTATTTTTTGTTTTTTACATTGATTATATTCATTTTTTGTTTTGCCATTTTTTAGTTTTCCAGTGAGGTCTGGAGTTTCCAAATTCCTTTTTCTGTTTGAAAGGTAAAAGGAAAGAAGATGGGATTTGACATACCACCTTTCTGTGGTTACAATCAAGGTGATTTACATATTATATACAGGTACTTATTTTGTACCTGGAGCAATGGAGGGTTAAGTGACTTGCCCAGAGTCACAGGCAGCTGCAGTGGGAACTGAGCCTAGTTCCTCTGGTTCTTAGGCCACTGCGCTAACCATTAGGCTACTGCCTCTGCAGAGCCCCTGGATCTTTCAACAATTTTTTTTTGCAATTTAGTTCATAAGAACTTATTTATTTATTTATTTGTATTTATTTACTGCCTTTTTGAAGGAATTCACTCAAGGCAGTATACAGTAAGAATAGATTCAACATGAGCAATAGGCAATTACAGCAGTAAAAATATTCAACTAACAATACAAAGCATGGCATGGTATACTACTTGCAATGTCATGGTATATTACTTGTGCGGCAAGTGCTTCACTTGCTGCACAGCCATTTCTTGAAATAAAACAGAGATCTGCCTTTTACCTGCTGTAGTAAAAGGGGGCCTTGGTGCACATCAAAAACACAATCTGATGCCAGCGCAGGCCCCCTTTTGTCGCAGCTTCCTAAAAGGACCCCTGAGTGATTTGCTTGAACATTGATATAGTTTACCATGACAATAGCATCCTTCAGGTATGCATTTCTTGAAGACTGGAAATTTTACATCCATCTATCCATAAATATACAGGGATCTTGAATAAACATGCATTAATACACGGAATGTATGACAGCAGAAGGGAAAAGAGAAATATACTTTTTGTGCTGGTAGGATAACAATTATTTTCCTCTACACAGCTCCCTCCTGCTTTGCATGACAATTTAAAAAGAAGAGTTATTGAAAGATACAAGAAGTCGCTGTTCAGTATACAGAGTAATCCTTGCAACCTGAAATCAGAAATGAAAAAGGTACATTTTTATACTGCAAATAAAGAAAATACGTTAAGGTTTTAAAGCAACTAATTCCATGTAGTGTTTGTGTCTTTGTGAAAAATTAAAATGCATAAGTCATTAAGGGGTCCGTGTGCTAAACAGTGGTAGGTGCTAACCTGTGCCTAACAGCTTAAAATAATGTACCATGAGACGTGTTCAGGCATCCTGCAGTAACTCCACTGTCAAGTGTGGGCGCCAAAAAACATTTATAATTTTTTGGGATGGCAGAGAATAGGCGTTCCTGTTCTAACTTGTTAGTGCATCCACATTAGCGCTCTTGAACTGGTTAACAAAGAATTCATTTATTTATTTAGATTTTGGTCACACCTTTTTCAGTAGTAGCTCAAGGTGAGTTACATTCAGGTACATTGGGTATTTCCCTGTCCCTGGAGGGCTCACAGTCTGAGGGCCCTGTTTAATAAGCTGCACTGTAGGAATGCTAACGATTTTAGCGCAAGCTAAAAATTAGTGTGGGCTGATACTAGAGACACCTATATATTCCTATGGATGTATCTAGCATGGCCCTAAATTTGAACCTGAGGCAATGGAGGGTTAAGTTTGCCGAAGATCACAAGGAGCAGCAGTGGGATTTGAACTGGCCACCGCTGGATGTTATAACCAGTGCTTTAACCACTAGGCCACTCCTGTCTGTGAGCCCTTACTGCCTACAAAATGAGTGGTTATTGTCTGTAATTTAGCCATTATGGAGCTAATTCCATATAATGGCCTCTAACATTTACACATTGATTAAATGTATAAATGATTAGAATAATGGCATATAAGCGCATATGAGCTTATGTCTGCACATAAGTGTGTGTGTGGGGGGGGGGGGGGGGGGGGGGGATTCTGTAAATGCACCTAAAATATTAACACCAAAAAAAAAGCACGGCACAACAATATTCTATAAACTGCACCTAAAGTTAAGCACAGTTTAGAGAATAGCTCTTAAGCCCAGGGATCGTGCCTAGATTTAAGGGCTGCCATTTGCAAATGCCCGCTCCTATATTTAGGTGTAGAGCCCCCTTATTCTATAATTACACACATAACTAAAAGTCATACCCCTGATCCTCCCATGACCCTCCCATTTCTGCTCCCCCTTTTCTAATTCATGTGTAAAATTTAGGTGCAGATCCCGTGCCTAAATTTACGCATGTACATGTTAAAGCTAATTAGTACCAAAAATTGCTTGTGAAAAAGCCAATTATTGGTGTTAATTAGCTCATTATTCAATTAGAATGCACACACAAATTGATATTTTATGTATGTTTTACATTTTGAACTGCCTAGTGGTAGGCAGGGTATAAACTTTTAAAATAAATAAATAAACTTATTCTATAAGTTACATGTGTAAGTAGGAGTCCTGGCCATGACTCCCCCTGAATCAGTGACATACCAAGGGTGGGTCATTGGGGGCAGTCTGCCCTGGGTGCATGCTAAAACAGGGGGTGCAGGGAGCAGTCACATGGCTATCGACTCCGCCAGTTCCCTGCTTCCTCTGATGTTACTTTCTGTCCTGGGGCAGGGAACTGGCAGAGCCGACAGCCACGTGACTGCTCCCTGCACCCTCAGGAGGTGATGTGTCAGGAAGGGTAGAGGTAGTGTACCGGGAGGAGGGTGCACATCAGCAATCTGCCCCGGGTGACAGCTGACATAGGAACGCCACTGCCCTGTACATGCTCCCTTGCAAATTCTTGCTATCCAAGATATGTGCATATTTACAAAATAGCACGGAGGTGAAGTATTGGAATGCACATGCATAAATGTTAGCACCTATGCTATGAATGTTATGGAACTGCCCCCTTAATGACTACTATTTGCATACATGCTTTACCCATAAATTTTCAGAAGCAATGTGGGGGTAAGTTTATAAAATTACTTCAAGCTTAAAAGTATATGTATTACAATTAGGCTAAGTGACTTTACAGTCAGGGGAAGTGTTTGTGCGGAGTGTGGGCAGAATCATGATTTATGTGCATAATTCATAAAATACATGTGCTTAAGTACACGTGTGTGCTAACAGGGAAGCAATAGAACTAGAAGACATGAGTTGAGATTGCAGGGTGGTAGACTTAGGAGTAACATCAGGAAATACGTTTTCACAGAGAGGGTGGTGAGTGCCTGGAATACCCTCCTGTTGGAGCTGGTAGGGGCAAAAAACAGTGAAGGATTTCAAAGACATATGGGATAAACAAAGGGGATCCCTACATAGAAAGATGGAATCAAAGCTAAACGTAATGACCTTCACAGTTAAACAGGGCATAGAGAATGTAACCCCGCATGGAGTGGTGGGTACAACTCTGACTGCCTTGTTGAGCAGATTGGATGGATTATACAGGTCTTTTATCTGCTGTCATTTATTATGTTATTATGTTAATATTGGTCCTTTTGAATATTTGTATCCAGGTTTATACCATTAGATGTATGGGAAAATTTAAAAGAAATTCAAAGTAGAATCAGAAAAATTTCAGGTCAATCTTTAGCAGGATTTAGCCAGGTGGGAAGGCTCTGACCCAGTTAAATTCCACTGAATGGCTCTGCCTCTGATATTGTGTGGCACTTAACTGGATAGTGCATCTAAGTATCAGCACACACCACCATGACACTATCTGGTTAGTGCTAGAGCAATATGAGGATGGGGTTGGGGCAGTTCCCCATGATATCTGACAGTAACAGTATTCAGTGCCAGTGCCCAGATAACTGTCCAAGCAAGAAAGACTGCATAAAGAGCAATCCTGAGCAGGCCAGATAGCTATCTGGATACCATTTATTTATTTATTTATTTAGATTTTGCTCACACCTTTTTTCAATAGTAGCTCAAGGTGAGTTACATTCAGGTACTCTGGATATTTCTCTGTCCCAGGAGGGCTCACAATCTAAGTTTATACCTGAGGCAATAGAGGGTTAAGTGACTTGTCCAAGATCACAAGGAAATATGGGATTTCCTTACAGGATCCTGTCTCTCATTATTCTTCCAACAGCTACCAGATCATATCCTGGAAATTAAAACTCACGAGCTCCTCGCTCCTAAACAACTTCTCACTGCAGCATTATCCCCTACTGAGGTAGGTACTTCCCTGCCTTCCAATCTGGCCATCTCCTCCTCTTGCCCAACTAATTCCCTATACTGGCTCAGTCAGTGGAGTGCTCTAGTACCCCAATCATTACCACGGCCAACCTGGGGTTTCTTCAATGTTGGAATAAAATAGAACAGGGAAGGGTTTGAGGGGTTTGAGGAGAAACCCCAAAGTGCTACCCATGCATAACCATCCTGTTTTTTTGTTTAATTTATTCTCAGGCTGCAGTAAAATTCATGTCTCACAAATCTAAAATGGCCTTCAAAAGCATTCTAGGAAGCTTATAAAGAGGAGAGGAGAAACAGTTCTGAAGGCTGTTCACACCATTGCTTTGCTAGCTAGGAAAGCAGAGAAAAAAGAGCTAACATGTCTTTGGGGTTGCTTGCTAAAATAAGTTAGTAGAGAATTGAGTCTGGACAGGTTATATCATCTATCTACAACGTCCATGGTACTTCCCCACTTGTTTACCTGAGGAAAAACAGGAGGTCAAGGACCTGACATACTTGATTTACTTATTTCTGACATGAAGTAGCAGTAAAATATCTGTAGAACCCACAAAGACAGGAGTGCTAAATATTACCAATATGTGGGACTTCTGGGAGCCATAGTGCCCGAATATTCAGTGCCTATTCCTGGATGGGGACCAAGCCTGAATATCCAGGCAGAAATCTGCCCATGACTTCTGGAAGCTGCGGTTTGCTGACTATCATGCTATTTTCCGCTGCAAAACATTATTGCTTGCTGTTTGGTTAACCGTGCAATTGTTAGAACAATATACACTTATTTCTTGAAATAACAAAAGACCCCCGACGCAGGCACCATTGCCGAAACAAAGCCGTGTTGGGTCAGTTCTTATTAATAAAGACCCTTGTTGGCACCTGTGGCTCTGGTTCCCTATAAAAACACTGGCCACCAAAGGCTGAATATCACCTGGTTTGGTTTCAATTGTTTTGAAGAATGAAAAAAAAGGGTCTTCAAACATATTCTGTTTTCTAAAATGATTTTGAATTCTTTTAGAGAGGTTTGACAAGTCAATTCAATGGACCTTCAGGATGTTCCAGGTTCCTTCCAATTCTTTGATGAAACTAAATTGACCAATATGAATCTGAATAAATGAGGATGTTACTGCTAAGATATTTCTCAGAAACTCCTCTAGGTATCTGTTGTTGTGACATATGTGACATGTGAATGTAGCAGTAGATGGCAAAACATTGATTCTTGGCAGCATATTTTCAGGACATAGATCTAATAAAGGGTGCACATCTTTCATTTCTAAAATGTGTGAATCTGTAAAAACAAAAATATGAATAAAAACCATCTGGGGAAACAGTAAAGCTAAGTAATAAGTTGAAGAATCTGACACTGATTCCATGTTCAGTCTTCAGTTAGGTAGTGTTTATTTACTGTCTTAATTAAGTTGCATTCTCAGATATTGAAGCTGTGCCATCTTTGAAACTGTTTTCAATTTTTTCAATGTCATATTTTGTGTTTTTATGCAGCTCTTACAGGGATCCCCTGAACTTATAGAGTCCAAGTTTTTTACAGCAGACTTTAATTTCTTGCTTCATTCCTTGGGAGGAAGCACACTAGTCCCAGATGATAGAACAGGTAGGATCAACAAAAAAAAAAAGCCCAACCACTGACTTACAGTTTTCCAATGGAGAATGTTAAGAAAGGAAGTAAATTTGAATAGTATGTATGGGATGTATTCATTGGATTTTCTTGTATGTTATTTGTCTATTTTATTATGAATAATTTTATTCTTTGTAATCTGCCTTGGATAAAGGCGAAATAGAAATGTATGAAAGAATCAATAAATAAATAAACATTTTCTTTATGAACAATGATACAGGTTTAATTAATTTTATTAAAATGTCCAAGAAAATCACATAAATCTTTTTAAACTGAAGGCACTGAAACTAAAAATATCAATTTGGGGTGTACTTATCAATGTGGACTACTGTTAAGATGTGTTATTTTACCACTAACTCATGCCACCTGATATTTAACGGCTCCTGGCCAGTTAAACGGCACTTAACGAGCTATCCAGCAATATTCATTGGGAGATGACCGCCTTTTTAGCAATATGTAAACCACATTGAACCTGCCATAAGGTAGGAAAATGCAGGATACAAATGCAATAAATAAATATTGCCAGTTAGTGCTTAACGAATCACTAGTTATATCACACAATATAACTGGCTATCCACTAATATTCAGCGCATCGCTGCTAAGTTTGATGGCCAAATTAGGCAACTGAAATAGCAGGTATATCTTTGGCCGGTTTAAATTGAACTGGCCAGTGCTGAATATTGGCTTGGCTGGTTATATTTAAACTGGCCAAAAATAAACCAGATAGTGAATGCCGGTCACCAGAAACAGCCTGGCACTGACTATCCAGGCTCAGCGCTGACCGTGAGAGGCAGCCCGGCTAACTCCGAGCCTAAACTATTGTAGCACAGATCCCATTTTATGTATTAAGACCTAGTTACTAATAACTGGGATTAATAGTAAAATAATATGTCTTAATGGTAGCCCATGTTGAAAACTTCCACCCTTAAACATTTCCAAAATTCCATGAACTTCACATCAGCCCATCAACCCCTTCTACATGTTGTAATCCTTGGGTAACAAAACAGCCTTCAACTTTTTCCTAAACACTAGGGGTATATAATATTCAGCTGGTGGCAGTCAGAGATTTTTTTTTAAATGCTGACCGTGGCTGGCTAATATAGCCCTGGATATTCCACTCCAGGCCATGAGCGAGTACTGGCACTGGATGTCCAGGGCTAAATGTTCCAGCATTGGCTGCCGGAGCTTATGCGGGTTCTGGCTGATATTCAACTAGGACCCACATAAAAACTTCCAGAGGCCCTCTAATTCCTCCCTTCCTCTGGACCTGATCCCCTCTTAACATGGAGTCCCCCTAACCCCCTCCCCTCTCCTCCTTGCTTTATCTGTTTAGGGTGTTTACAGTGTTCATTTGAAGGCTGCTGTGCAGTTAATGCATTGGGGCATAATAGGATGGATTCTGGAATTTGGAGAGAGCAGTTCTGTAATCCTATGTGTTAAGCGGATTATGTGATTATGCAGATTAGAACTGGATGAATATGTTTATACTCCTGCTATGCTTATGCCCTTTGAATAACGTTGCAGAAAAAAAGTTAATACATGGTAAATGACTTCCATAGTAACTGCTGGGTGCCATTTTATACCCAAAATGACCTTTTCTGTGCTATTTGTTTAACACAGGAATACATGTGCAAATTCCCATATTAAACAGCTAACATGTCTTAGTAAACAGGCATTTTAATGTACTGATCTTGATTTTGAAGTTGTTTCTTTGCATGGAAAAAGAGTTCACTGCCCAGTCCTTTAGATAGGTGAAAGGCTATTGATCACGAGGCAGTCATTATGTATCTTGACAATAAAAGGGTGTGGATGGCAAGTAATCCACTTTCTCCCCTTTTGCAATGCTTAGTATGAGTGTGTATCTGTCCTGTCAGATTCTGGCAATCTTTTCTTTATGTTTTTATGATTGTAGTTATATAAACTGCTCTGTTCTGCCCTGGAACCTAGTGTGTTCAAGAAACTATAAATTATAAACTAATCTATATGTACTTCTGCCTACATTGCCTTCATAAAATTGTCTTACAAATGTATGCATATATTTATTTATTTATACATTCTTATATCCCACTATCCCACTACAAGTTTTGGTTCAAAGTGGCTTACAATTTACATTTTGTTGGAGTTACAATAGTGTTGTGCAATGTAGAAAGAGCATCTGTAGTTTGTGGAGTTATTCATAGAGGTTTTGAAGAGATAGGTTTGAAGAGGAAAAGGTAGTGACAACTTTTGTGTTCAATTGTAGAGTTTTGGTGGTATTTATTCCAGGGGCGTAGCCAGACAGCACATTTTGGGTGGGCCTAGGCAAGAAGTGGGTAGGCACCAAGTGTGCACCTCCCCTCCAAAAAAAGATCTCAGCTGGTGGGAAAATGCTTCTCTCCACCTTTGCAGTCTGCAGCAGGCATGTGCTGAAAATTGAGCATGCGCGGTTGTCAGTATCATGGAGTAGCATTTTCGTTACCATCAAGGGGAAACTTCAGCTGGTGAAGCTTGGGATCCCCACCAGCTACCACTAAACATGTGCTACTGTTGGGTGGGCCTGAGCCCTAAGTGTGTGGGCCCTAGCCCACCCAGGCCCACCTGTGGCTACGCCACTGATTTATTCATATAGGGGGTCTTTTACTAAAGCTGAGCTCCAGTTATCTGCAGCAGGGCCCATAGGAATAAAATGGGCCCTGTTGCAGATAACTCAACCTAAACTTTAGTAAAAGACCTCTACAGTTTTTGAAGAGGTAGATTTGAAAGGAAGGCGACAATATATCTTTGTGATTAGATGTAGAATTTTTTTTCATTTCTTTTCTGAATTGGAGGAGATTTGTGATGCTTCTTATGGTTTTTGGTATCGAGTTCCACCATTTGGAACCCAGGTAGCTAAATCCTGCTAAGTAGATAGTTTTGTAGATAATGTTTTTGCAGTTGGGTAGATGTAGGAGGAGGTAGTTTCTGTTTCTGGACTGGTATTTCTTGAGGATAGTTTAATCATGTTAAGCATGTTTCACTGGTCACCAATGTAGTGTTTCAAGCAGAGGAGTTGCTCTTTCATGTTTTGATTTATTGAAAATCAGTCTTGCTGCCATGTTTTGGACTGTATGCAATGCTTTTATTGTGTCTTCCTTGCATCCTACGAATGCTGCATTGCAGTAGTCTAGTTGCGATAGTATCGTTGATTGGACCAATATCCAGAAAGATTGTCTAGGGAAATAGTCTCTTATTCTCCTCAGTTTCCTTAGTGTTCTGAAGCATTTTGATGTTACTGCTGATATTTGATTATCCAGTGTTAGATGTTTGTCAAGAATGATTCCTAGTATTTTAAGTTATGTTTAGACCCTAAATGATGTCCCTAATAAAGCAAATTGAAATATGGAAATTACATAATTTAAACAGTTGATTTGGCACAATATTTATGATAAAAACTGATAAAGCTCATATTTACATTCTATGGGCAAACTATTATATATAATTTTTACATTCACAGGCATCCCTAGCAATTTTGAGTTTGAAGAAGGATTGACATATGAACAGATGCAGGTGAGTTTTGCATTTTCTATGAAAAGAATTCAGTCAAAATTCAACCCACAATGGTCAGTGTTTGTTTGAACACCAACCATCATGGTTTTTTTTATACCCAGTTCAACACCAGTACCTGGATACCGGGCCAGTGTTGAAGATCTGGGTATAACTTGGGAGGCATGATCTATCTGGGTACCAATGACATCCGGATAGGGAACCCGATAAAGTTAGGACATCCTTTACACCATTGTAACTATCTGGGCAGTTACCCAGTTAGTGGTCTGAATATTACCACTAACCAGATATCTCCTGGCTCTACCTAGCGCCTGACCCTGGAACTGCCCAGAGGGTTCTGAGGTGGTCTGCCTGGATTTTCAGTGGTGCTATCCTGGTAAGTACTGCTGAAAATCTGAGTATGACCCGGTCAGTGGAACTGAGCAAGGTAGGAATCTCTCCTACATGAATAAGTCCCGCTGAATATTGGCTTGAAAATTTGTAAATTACTATCTTTAAAAAAAGATACCACTTAATATACTTTTCATTTATTGTAGACCATGATTGAAGAGGTTCTAGAAGAAAGTGGTTATTACAATTCGACTTCTAAGAGGTAAACCAGAATTTTAAAAAATCTCTGTAAACAGACATATTGTTAACATGATCCTCTTCTGTACAATCTCTTTTTTTCTCTAATCTTTATGAAGCATATACTTTTTATAGTACACAGGTGTAGCCTGAAAGAAATGTGAGTTTGATGATTATACTTTGCGGAGTCATAGTTGTAGAGCTCCTCTTTTAGTGGGGGAGAGATTATGCATGCAATGGGCCAGATGTAGTAATCTGTGAAAGTCATGAAAAATCATGCAAAAATGCTCTGAAATGCACAAAACCGCTGACATTTGAAGCTTTCATGTGTTTTTCTTCACAAAGTTCCATTTTTAAGTTTGACACATCCCAAGTAGTTAAAATTCCACCAAGTTCAATTTTTCCCTTCTGGGTTTATTTGTTTTGTTAACACATTTCTTTAATTGGCTCTTTATCTTAATTCAAAATTCTTTTGATGTATTTTTGAAAAGGAATAAAACAAAATATTCACCAGGTCAATATTCAAGAAGAAGCTTTTGGCAGAGGATTTGTTTGAATTATCCCAAGCATGGCACACAAAACCTTTGGGACCCTTTTACTAAGGTGCAGCAAAAAGTGGTTTTAGTGCACCCATGTGCACTAAGACCATTTTTGCTGCAGCCATCAAATGGCCAATATTCAATTTTTTGTATTAATGGCCATGTGATAATGTCAAATATCAAAACAAAATAGGGAGATTCTTAAATCTGGCATCAAAGGATAATACTATACATAGATATTTCCTTTTAAAAAATGTCACCATTAGTATGTGGCCATTAAAAAAATTTAGCACTTGAGCATTTACCGCCATCCATTTTGTAAGCAGTAAGAGCTCATTTGGCAATTTTGTGCTAATCAGTTAGTGTGCCGTAATGTAGATGTGATAACTGATTAGCACAGGAATATCCCCTGATATGTCCCCTCCCCCCAAAAATAAAACTTTTTTTAGTCCGTGCTAAATTGGCACTTACCACAGGATGTCTCAGCACATCCTGTGGTACCCCATTTTAAGCTGAGTTAGGCATGCATTAGCACTTAATGCAGCTTAGTAAAAAAAGTCCCTAAGCTTGTCATTTCCTAACAGTTACCATGTGTTAATTACATCAAAGCAAAGATAGAGGGGTATTTTATAACACAGTGTCTAGGTTTCGCCAGAAATAAGGCACCTATTTTGGCCCTATTTTATAAAGCCACATAGGTACCATGGGACCAATATTCAGACTGTGAGAATTAGCCGGGCTGACTCCTGCGGTCGGTGCTGAGCTTGTATATTCAATGCTGGGCCAGGGGTCCTTCTACTAAGGTCCGCTGAAAAATGGACTGCGCTAGTGTAGGTGCGTGGTTTGGGCACGCGCAGATCAGTAACTGGCAGTGAATATCCAGGTGTTTTTTGGCTGGTTCCAGTTCCAACTTAACCAGCCAAGCCGATATTCAGCGCTAGCTGGTTAAGTTGAAACTGGCCATAGATAGGCCTACTATTTTGGTGGCCCGATTTGGCCGCCATTCTTAGCTGGTGTTGCACTGAATATTAGTGGATAGCTGGTTATATCATGCAACATAACCGGTTATCCGCTAAGCACTAACCGGCAATATTCAGCAGGAGATAACCAGCTATCTCCCACTGAATACTGCCAGATAGCCAGTTAAGTGCCATTTAATCAGGCAGAAGCTGTTCCTGGCTGGTTAAATGGGTTTAAATATCAAGCGGCATATCTGTTACATGCTAGCACAAATCCATCAGCCCACAGTAAAGACACAGATATGATGCATCCTCAAGAGCAAGTGTAAATGTTAGCACACAGAGTACGTAACTAGATTAGCATACAGTATTGTATATTCAAATCTTGTACTTTATGCCTGCAGTACAAGTATGTGCACTCCTGTCAACAGGTACACTTTTACGCCTGACCTAATTGTGTCAAAGCTATTTTACACACAGATATTGCCACATATGTACTAAAATAACTTTATAAAATGACCCCCTATGTATCCAAACTTACATGTTTTGGGAGCGGAGGGGCTGGGACATATCAGGGGAGCATTTAGTGTTATACAATGAAATTCAGTTACTTTCTATGTAATTTATGCATTTATATTTGACTGGCCAAAAAGCAGGTCTAACTGAATTTAAAAGTTTAAGATAGCCTAGTGGTTAGAGCACTAGTCTTGACTTCCAGAGGTGCCTGGTTAACATCCTACTGCTGCTCATTGTAATCTTGGGCAAGTCACTTAATCCTCATTGTCTCAGGTACAAAATTAGGTTTTGAGCCCAACAGGGAAATACCCAGTGTACCTGAATGTAACTCACCGCTTCCAGTCTTTTTACATCTTTAGCAAGATACGGCCTCCAGTATCCTGGGATGTATCCCATCCGGCCCCATAGCTTTGTTCACCTTCAGATTCTCCAGCTGTTTATAAGCTCTTTCTTCTGTAAACAGCGCAGCATCCACTCCATTCCTAGATGTTCCCTCGGCAGCCAACCGCGCGTCCTTCTCCAGGATTTTCCTCCATGACCACCGAAGAGAAATAATTGTTTAGCACGTTTGCTTTATCTTCATCACTCTCTACATAGCCATTCTCATTATCTTTCAGTCTCGCAATTCCATTCTTATCTCTTCTCCTTTCTCCAATATATCTGAAAAAAGTCTTGTCATCTCTCTTTACATCTTTAGCCATTTTTTTCTTCCGCTCACGCTTTCGCTAGCCGTATTTCCCTCTTCGCTTCTTTCAGTTTAAACCGATAATCTGGATGGAGAGAAATGAGGTGTACTGCAAAGAAGAAGGACAGTGTCAGACTCCTATTTGGCTATGGAAACCCAGGAGAGGCAAGTGCAGGAAATCCTTGCTAAGGAGTTCTTGAGGGGTGTGAGCCAGCTGGACACATCTCACCATATTGAGAGCAATAGTAAGTATTTCTTAGACACCTCTCCTCTGCTGTGGTCTTACAGCTTTCTCTTTGACCCCTTTCATTAGGCCATCCTCAACACCTGGCTCATATGCATAATATAGATCACAGATATCAGTCACTGGGGCTTGGCTTTGTGATGCAGCAGCTGATGACATCCCTCTCCTCATATGTGTGCTGCCCTTGAGATTTATCCAGAGCTCTCTCCAGCCTTCTTTCCCACTGCCATGGTGCTATTACCCCCCCCCCCCCCCCCCCCCCCCCACACACACACACAGCATATGCAATATTTTGATGGTTTATTAGTCCAAGTGCTAGAGGTGTTATATTAAAGAAAAAATTTACATCCTTATTTTCTTACCAAGCAGCTAATCTGTTGTCCGCTCTGCCAATTAATCTAAAATTAGAGTCTGGTATTAATAACTTTAAAAAAAGATCTGAAAACAATTTTGTTTTGTACATACATCTTGGATAAATGAATTCTTCAGTGTTGGTTAGCATATGATTTTTCTGTTACATCCTAAACACCTACATCGTTCTCCTGTTTTCCTTGGAAGTGTTGTGTTGGCTACTCTATTTCTCTCGCTGCCAGGTTCAAAATAGCACTGGTGACCCTAGCAGCAGTCTTGTGGTACTAGAGCTAGAGGTCAAGCTGCCATATAAGGGTCTTGTTTTGCCCTTATACAGCACCTTGACCCCTAAAGGTAGCACCATGATACTGCTAGGGGTCACCAATGCTAATTTGAACATGGCACCAGCAGGGGCAGGAGCAAATGGGGATTGCTCGTGCTCTATACCTACTAGACCTCAGGATTTGAAAGGGTTGGCCCAAGAGGCTTTGGTGAAGTGGAGGCCTTTCAAAAGAAAGATATCAGGGAGGCAATGGGGGATATGTCATGTATGGGCTTTTAGGGGTATTATGTGCCTGCTTGGGTGAGGGAGGGCTTCAGGTAGGGGGATATGTCTGCTGTGTGGTATCAAGGGTAGGAGGGGGAAACTAATCTTAAGAAAAGGCCTGATGCTCCCAATAATGATAAATAATGGCAGCTTTTAGCTTGCGGTGTTCACTGCAAACTGTTTTATTTCATTCACCTAGTAATGAGGTATTATGCATGCATTTACATGCTTTGCATCTTTTCATCATGTATACCACAGTGACAAATTGGCATGCATTATGATAATACTAGTAGAACCAAGCCTGTTTCATCAAAAATGAAATGGGCCCTAGGAAGGCTCTCATCTAAGCAATTTTTCTTCTCTCCCCTGCCCTCCCCTCCATGTCCAGCAATTCTTCCCTCCCAACCCCTCCATGTCCTGCGATTCTGACCTCCCCTCCATGTGCAGTGATTCTCCTCTGCCCTGCTGTCCCCTCCGTGTCCCATGATTCTGGCCTCCCCTCCATGTCCAGCGATTGTCCTCTACCCTGTCCTCTCCTCCATGTCCCATGATTCTCTCCTCTCCTCCCATCCCCTCCATGTCCAGCGATTCTCCTCTACTCTGCCCTCCCATCCGTGTCCCGCGATTCTCTCCTCTCCTCTCATCCATGTCGATTCTCCTCTGCCCTGCCCTCTCCTCCCCTCCCCTCCATGTCCATCCAGTGATTCTCCTCTACCCTGCCCTCCCATCCATGTCCCGCGATTCTCTCCTCTCCTCCCATCCATGTCGATTCTCCTCTGCCCTGCCCTCTCCTCCCCTCAATGTCCATCAATTCTGTCCTCTGCTCGATGTCCGTCCAGCAATTCTCCTCTGCCCTGCCCTCCCATGTCCCGCTATTCTCTCCTCTCCTCCCATCCCATCCATGTCGATTCTCCTCTGCCCTGCCCTCTCCTCCCCTCGATTCTGTCCTCCCCTCCATGTCCAGCGTTCCATTGTTGCCTTCAGTTGGGTTCATCAAATCCAGCATTCCCTTCCCTGTCATTGTCCCACCCTCTGATGTCATTTCATCTTTACGTGAGGGTGGGACAGTGAGAGGGAAGGGAACGCTGGAGGCTTGCTGATGTCAGGATGTTATGAACCCAGCCAACCAGCCAGAGAATGTTGGAGGTACAAATTATTATATTAGATAACACACATTATTGCCATTTTACATGCATTAAGAGGCAAATAAAACACATTGGGAGACATTCTATATATAGCATCTAAAAAATCAGCACTGAAATCAGTGCCGACTAAGCATATTCTATAATCATCGCCTAAATATATGCGCATCCATTTACACCAACAAAAATGTGGTATAAATCCTGGCACGTAGATTTAGGCACACTGGGCCATATTCTATAAGTAGGTGCATACATTTTGGAATGTCCACAAAATGCCAATAAGCACATCCCTTTTTGCCTGTGCACATTAGAAGTTTGGCACACATCGTTACAGAATACGCTTAGCATGTTGTGCGGCTAAATTCTAATCAGTGCCAATTAGTGCTCATTATTGCTTGTTAAGTGTGTTGTCAGCGCTCATTTGCTTATTAAGGCAATTGAGTTGCACATGTTATAAAATCCATGCCGATTTTGGTGCAGATCTCTAGGTGCGCTACATAGAATCCAGGGGATTATGGCTGTAATACACCTTAATAGCCAACCACCTAAGACTACCAAGGATCCCACTAAGATTGGGGAATGGGATTGGGGGGTGTCGGAGTGGCCGATGGATGATAGGGAGGGGGTAATTAGTATGGGAGATAGATATTGGGGGAGAGGAATCTGAGTGGCTTAGGGAGAATGCAGATGAATGTCAGGAAAAGAGTTGGGGAGTGAGTCTTCATGCTCAGGGTTGTCAAGGAGCGAAGGGGATTGATGATGTCAGGAGCAGCAAATTTATAAAGATTCTTCCATATACATGTGTATCAGTGCTGCACATTTTCCCCTATGTGCATTTTATTTTTAAATTGCTGTTCCTGCAAGACGTGGAGAGACATGGACACACATTCCTGTGTGTCCTTGCACATATTTTACAAAGGAATTCTGCATGTCCTGACCTGGATGCCTCCATGTCCGTCTCTACGGCCTTTCTAAAATTGGGTTCATTGCATCCTGCTGATGGTGTTTGAAAGTAGGTGTACTAGACAATGAGAAATAATTTTTCATCAAGAAATATTCCAAAGGCTTCTATATGTTCATTTTATCTATTAACTTTAAAGTTCTAGTTTCTGTAATTCTATTAATCAGAAGTCCAGGGCCAGATTGATATGTATAAAATTAGATGAGGCATCTAAAATTTTGATGAGATAATGACTTGATTTAAAATGTTAAGTGGGCAGAACTAGAAATTCAGAGTATATCGTTATCATCCCTGAATATTTGGTTGCACTACTTAAGTTTATAATATATAAAGAAGATTAAGATATGATTTGGACTTTCAATTTTTGGTTAAAGCTGGAAAACTCTGATAAATTCCCTCAGTGGAGAAATTGGGGGAGTTCTGATTATAACTAAACCCCCTGAAAATCCCCCTCCCTTTTAGATGATGTCATCTAGGAGCTGCTATTGCAGCTGGATGATGTCATGAAAGTGGGCCGGTTGTCTCTTGCAGAGGTGGGAGCTTGTATTTTTGCTCCTGATACTTAATACTGCTTCCTCTGGCCCTCATGGAAGTGTTTAATATGAGAGAACATTCTTGTGCACTCACAAGAATCAGGAAGTACCAGTTCTTCCATTTTAAAGCTGCCAAGAATGCTGGAGTAGTAGCAGAGAGCCATGGGAGCAAAGGCACAAGCTCCCACAGTTGTGAGCAAATTAGGAGGAAGGAGTAGGATCTGGGACAAGGAAAGGCGCATTCTGAGGCTAGGGTTTGGGGAGGGGGAGGGTGATGTTTGGAGAATGCTAATGATTTTGCTTGCAGAAGAGCGTGGGCTTATGCTGTTGCTGGGGCTTGAAGAAATGGGGCTGATGCTGGAAAATTGGGGCTGGAGAAAGTGGAGTCTGATTATGCTGCTGAGACTTGAAAAATGGAGAGGGATGCTGGGGTTGGGAGAAGCGGCTGGGGCTTGAAAATTCTGTTTTGAATCATTGGATGGAATCCACCTGGAATCTACCTAAAAGGCTACAAAATGTTTTTCAGCCCAAATACACAACTACTATTTTTCTGACCCTAGAAAAAACACCTAATTGCCTCAAAAATGAGCCCCTAAAATTCCAAATGATAAACATCTGGGATCAGAAGCTCTAAATATGATAGAGATATAGAAAGCCATTTTAGGCTTGCCAGTTTTGCAAAGTTACTATATACATAGGTAGAAACCACAGGATGCATCATTGTGAAGTTGGTAAATTTTGTGCGCAATTTGGCCAGTCCAAAATATATGTATGTATTGTCATTTTGCAATGGGAAATATACATTTTTTTTTTTTGTTTCCCGTTAGCATTTACACCTGCAGTGACGCATCAATTGGACCTAGGGTTTCAAAGTGACTGAAGGGGCAATTGTGGCTTCCTCAGTGGTGTCTAACACCAATTCAAAACCCCAAAACAATTAGTTATATCATAGGACTACGTAATTGGCTCCTCTTGTATGTGAAGTTAGACACCTGTAAGTGCCAGCAAATCACATATATATTACAAGATGGGCACTTATTTACTGGCATATACATGGGTAAAACCCTGCAGGATGCTGCTCTTTTTTTCAACACATCTCTTGCTTAATATGGCTGTTGCCGCTGGATGTTCCTGCAAATAAACATGTATTTCAGGTGTCCTTATACTTGTTTTACATAGGGCTTCACATTCATCAGAGCCTTAGGTAAAATACCTGGGAAACTGTGAACTTTCTGACTTGTATGCAAAATCAGGCTTCATCTCTGCTTACTTAACCACACAAAGGCGCGGGAGGGCTAACGTACAGGTAGCATGCGCACAATAGGCACTACCGATGGGGTAGCGTGTGTGCTCAGTAGTAATTCTGATTTTGGCATGCGCTGAATCCCACGGTAGAAAATAAATTTCTATTTCTACCATGGGGTGTTCCCGGCGGGCAGCTCACCCATGATGGTGTGTGCTACATGGTTACCATGTGGTTAGCACATGAGTCCTTACCATTAGGTCAATGGGTGATGATAGGGTCTCAGGACGTAAATAGGCGTGCGCTAGTTTTAATATTAGCGCAGGTCCATTTCCTGGTCCACTACGAAATAGCCTTTTTCCCAGCTATGGTAAAAATAAAAGGCTCAGTGCATGCCTAAAAGACATGCCCACAGTACCACAGGCCACTTTTTACTGCAGCGTTGTAAAAGAACCCCGATGTGCATTATTATACCCAGGGAATGAAGTAGTCACCATTTTTTTTTTAAAAAGCTTGTGGAAAAGACGAATTTCACCATACTATAGCATGTTAATGAATATTTGAAACTGGTAACAATCTTTCCATCTGTGAAATATAATAAAATCATTGGTGTGGATGACAGACAACCTGTACGTTCTACCTGATCAACTGATGCAAACTTGGTCACAGCTCATTAATTCTTGTTAGTACTTTATGAAACCTTGCATTGTTGTCTGATTATTTCTCAGTGTATCTCCTTCCAAGCTGAGATAGTGTTTGACTTTTATGTATTTGATGTGTCACTTTGTGAATTCATTTTTAAGTAGTATTACCTCATGTGCAACTTTTTTGAAATCAGTCACCTTACTTTCTAACTCTTCGTACTCTCTTACCTATCTATATGTTACATCTTTGCTTTACCCTTCACTATCAATTAAAATGTTCTATTATGTATTGTGTTGACATTGTAAGTAGTATACTATCCAGCTCATTTTCGAAAGAGATCCCTGGCCATCTTCCGACACAAATCAGGAGATGGCTGGCGATCTCCTGAACCCGGCCAAATCGGTATAATCGAAAGCTGATTTTGGCCGGCGCCAACTGCTTTCCGTCACGGAGCTGGCAAAACTTCAAGGGGGCGTGTCGGTAGGGTAGTGAAGGCAGGATGAGGGCAGGACGGGGGCGGGACAGGGGTGTGCTCACGAGATGGCCGGCTTCACCCGATAATGGAAAAAAAAATAGGCTTGATGAGCATTTTGCTGGCTTTACTTGGTCCCTTTTTTTTCATGACCAAGCTTCACAAAGGAGCCCCAACTGACCAAATGACCACTGGAGGGAATCAGGGATCACCTCTCCTTACTCCCCCAGTGGTCACCAACCCCCTCCCGCCCAAAAAAAAAAAAAAAAAACTTTTTTGCCAGCCTCAAATGTCATACCCAGCTCCCTGACAGCAGTATGCAAGTCCCTGGAGCAGTTTTTAGTAGGTGCTGTGCACTTCAGGCAGGTGGATCCAGGCCCATCCCCCTACCTGTTACACTTGTGGTGGTAAATGGGAGCCCTCCAACCCCCCCCAAACCCACTGTACCCACATGTAGGTGCCCCCTTCACCCCTTAGGGCTATGGTAGTGTTGTAAAGTTGTGGGTAGTGGGTTTTGGGGGGGATTTGGGGGCTCAGCACACAAGGTAAGGGAGCTATGTACCTGGGAGCTATTTTTATTTTTAATTTTTAGAAGTGCCCCCTAGAGTGCCTGGTTGGTGTCCTGGCATGTCAGGGGGGCCGGTGCACTACAAATGCTGGCTCCTCCCACGACCAAATGCCTTGCATTTTGCCAGGTTTGAGATGGCCGGGCCCGGTTTCCATTATGGCTGAAAAATGAAGTCGGGTATCTCCTCTACACCCGGCAATTGATTTAGCTGGCCCCAACCGTATTTCGAAAATATGGTTGGCTCCGCCCCCTTGCGGCGCCGGCCCTGAAGATGGCCAGCCAGCTATTTGGCCGGCGCCGTTCGATTATGCCCCTCTATGCCATACTTTGTATTGTTTTGAATATTTTTACTGCTGTAATTGCCTATTGCACATGTTTGATCTATTCATACTGTATACCGCCTTGAGTAAATTCCTTCAAAAAGGCAGTAAATAAATCCTAATAAATAAATAAATAAATAAATAAATAAAATATTAACTATATTATCTTATTCTTCTAGGTACCATTCCTATCCCTGGGGAATTAAGAACTATCCAACCAAATGATAATAGCCTCTGTTTCAAAGAGAAGAATGCTTGCTTTCAAAGATCTCATGATCAGACTGCCTATGCTTCAACCAATGTTTATGGGATAATCAAAGGGAACAGTGTTTAAAATCCAAAAAGGAATAGTAGTTTCCAGAATGTTATGATACAATAAGGATTCTATAAGCTCTCAGCACAGATACATATAATTCAAGTAGACGGGAGCAGAGAGTGGAGGCCTACAAGGACATTTTCAAAAGTGTATATATCTCTGCACTGAATTTATATTTTATAATTGTACATTTTTGACCCGAAGTTGAGCTGTTGGGGGTAGCGCTCCTATACAGAACAAAAAGAAAGAGATTAGAAAATAGACAAAGAATATGGTATTGCTTTGTTTACTATGATGATTTCAAAGTGAAGGGGCAGGTCCCAAGGCGGACATGTTCTGAATATCACAATGTAGAAATCAGTCCAAGAAAAAAAAATATTTAGGACCATGTTACAAGGGCTTTTTTTTTTTAAGCTTGGTTGATTTTTACATTGTAATATCCAGATTTCAAAATTGTGATCCAGAACAGGAGTGTATCAAGAAATTGCGATTTAGACATTAACCCATCTCTGATGTAACTACATAGCCCTACAGAAAACATTAAGGGCCTGTTAACTAAATTGCACTAACTGTTTAATGTGGGAATTAATAAGCACTCTCAGCATGGAACCGAGTTAGCAGTTAATGCAGTGCATTAACTATTAGCATACATCAATAGCTGTATTAAATTGCTGAAGCAGGAATCACCATTGTGTGGCATGAAATGGGCAGGGAATGCGCCTTGCAATTAATACACAGGTCATTACTGTGCATTAACTGCAATTGGTATACCTAATTGTGTTCTGCATTATCTGCTATGATGTTAATGTGCAGTAGTGAACTTTGCCTCAATGGTTATCATAGAGATTTTGCTCCTAATGTACCTTAACTTTACAGTTAACACATTAGATGCAAAACCTTAGCGTACCATAGTAAATAGGCCACTTAATATTTATAATATCTTCTAGTGTAAATACAATATACATTTCAAGCCTGTACAGATCTAGAATCAAAAATATGGTTTTTAATTGCTGATTTGAATGGAAAATAGTTAAATATGTGTTACCTTTATTTACCTTGAAGTAAATAAATGAAGATAATGGATTGCTGCTACCCCACTGTGTAGAATTTCCTTCTTAGAAGATGCACCTCTGTGTTAGCAAAGACACTCCATCTCAGAATGCTAATGTGTCATGAGCAGGTCATATCCATTTGTTGTATGTGTGTATTCAAAAGTGTTAAAACTTGGTGGTGACCTTGGGAAAATGTTGTAATGGATGATATTCTCAAGTTTGTTGGCAATTCTGATTACAACTTCCCTTGCGTCTTTTCTAATGTTCCTAATGAAGTACAAGGCCGCAGCTCAAAGTGACTAGCTTGATGTAATGTGGCTTAACCTGACACACGAGAGCAAGCTCCCTTCCTGATGCTGGCCTCCTTTTTAATTATAGAAATCTGCTGAGAGGCAGTGGACTTGATTTAAAAAGAAATGTAATGAAGTCTGATGCCTTTTTCTGTCAAAACAATGTGTGTTATAACCATTTAATATAAACAGACTCATTATGAAAATCTCAGGTCACTATACGCAAAGGAACTAGACAGAGAAAATTAATACGAAATAGATTTATTTACAGCAGGGCCACCAGGCCAGGTTTTCAGGATATCCCTAACATTATGCATAAAAACCTTTACTGAGTTCCCAAATTCCAATCTGATTACAAATTATTAACTACTTACTTAAGTAATCACTTTTGTCAATATATATTGTATCAAACTGCTTTATTAGACATATACATCAAAATACATATAATTTATACCATATAGATATTCTTTAAAATTCTAATATCCTAACCTCATCTCATTCATCCAATACATGCACTCTTTCCTACCAACTACGTTGTACTCGGTTGTCTCACTTAATGCTCTGTATTATCTGCCTCAAGGACCCTATTGGCACCAATTACACCATCATCAACAGTGTCAAGTAATAGTATAACATATCAACTCATGACAAAATCATTGCAGTTTTATACTTCCTTATAAGTATAATGGTCCTTAAATTCCATCAATGACAAAGGTATTGCAGTTCCATTTATCTTTTGTTATTACAATTGCAATTGGCTATTGACGATCGCCATATTTCCTCAGTTCTCGTGTGTTGAAATGAGCATTCAATTCGAGTCTCAACTTTTCCAACTTATTTTAATTTCCACTTCCTTCAAAAATCACTTGTATATGTGTCTTATCTGTTATTCCATTTATCTTCCAGTTACACTCCTCAAGACACCTCTCCTTCACTTTATTTATTTTTTGTTACATTTGTACCCCACGCTTTCCCACTCATGGCAGGCTCAATGCGGCTTACATGGGGCAATGGAGGGTTAAGTGACTTGCCCAGAGTCACAAGGAGCTGCCTGTGCCTGAAGTGGGAATTGAACTCAGTTCCCCAGGACCAGAGTCCACCACCCTAACCACTAGGCCACTCCTCCACACTTTGACTTCTCTCTTCCCACTTGAGGTATAAATCCAGACTTGGGTGTCTGGTAAGTAACAGATATGCATAAGATAGATTTGCATACAGTGGAGATAATATGCATGCAGATCTATCTCATTCATATTGATTAAGGATATACTGAAACCTGGCCTGTTTGCAGCCCTCAAGGACTGATTTATAGTAAGGAATGATTTATTGTATTTTTGTTTCTGATTTTCTCCTGCTGTACTTCAGTCTGATGAAATCCAGTCATATGCATAGCAGTAAACACATGTGGCGGGTAATCTTATAATAGATCACCCAGCTGAGGAGGCCAAGCAGATGCCTAATTCATGGCTATTTGATAAAGAAACATAGGAACCTAGATGTCTTTGTAAACTGGCCCCAGAAAAGTGCAGAAATCACAGCTAAAATAAAGCTATGGGCATTTACTCCTGTTCAGAGGTTAATGCAAATGTTTGCACATAGGACTACATTCAATAAATGACACCCAAATTTGGGCACAAAAAAAAAAAAACTGTGTCGAGTGCTATTCTCTAAACAGTGCTCCAAGTTACATGCCATTTATAGAATAGCATCTAGTGTCAGGATAGGCGCCCAACTGTGGGCACAAGAATTTATTCCAAGATAGGTGCGGATCCCCCAAATTCTATAATGCTGTGTGCATCTTTATTTATTTATTTATGGCATTTATTTCCCGCATTAGCCCAAATGGAACTTAGGTCCAATGTGGCTTACATAACAATTAGAAAAGCATGAGCATGTTCAAATATATTAACAGAAAGTAAAATACATAGTATGATGTTAGGCCAGTAAAACCAGAGTTAGGAACAGATGTCATTTAAATACTTAGGGGTCCTTTCACAAAGCTGCAGGAGGGCTAATACGCAGGTAGTGTGTGCCAAATTGGCACTACCGCTAGTCATGCTTCCAGCGGTAATTACAAATTTGGCGTGTGCTGAATCCTGCGATAGAAAATATTTTTCTAGTTTCTACTGAGGGGGCATTCCCGGCTGTAATCGGCAGTGCGGCCATGTTTGCGCTGCATGGTTACTGCACGGGTAGCACGTGAGCCCTTACTGCTAGGTCAGTGGCTGGCAGTAAGTTCTCAGGCCATAAATAGGTGTGCGCTAGTTGTAATTTTTGCACACACCCATTAAAAATAGCCTTTTTCCCAGCTGCGGTAAAAAGTGGACCAGCATACACCAAAAAGATGTGCCCACACTACCACAGGCCACGTTTTCCCACGGCTTTGTAAAAGGACCTCTTAGTGATTTAAGATAGATATTTGAAATATGGAAGAAAGAAGGTAAAGGGCTAAGATTAACTAAGATAGATAGAAATAGTGGGAGATGGGATTGGGTAAAAATTAATGCCATGAGTTTATTTGAGAAGAGTACTTATGTCCTTAAAGGCTAGACTGAAGAAGTATGGGGGTCTCTTACTAAAGCTTAGCTTGAGTTATCTGCAGCAGGGCCCTTAGGAATAAAATGGGCCCTGCTGCAGATAACTCAAGCTAAACTTGAGTGAAAAAAAACCCTAAGTTTTCAATAGACTTCGGAATGACAAATAATCATCAGTGCATTTGATGGTTTTAGATAAGGAGTTTCATGTTTTAGGGGGTCTTTTACTAAAGCTTAGCTCGAGTTATCTGCAGCAGGGCCCATTTTATTCCTGTGGGCCCTGCTGCAGATAACTTGAGCTAAGCTTTAGTAAAAGACCCCCTTAGTGCCTTGATAAGCTGTATGGATTGTTTTGTAGGTTACTTATTTATTTGTAGGTTATTTATTTACCTGCACATGACCACACCACCTTTTCAGTTGCACGCTAAAAGATTAGTATATGGATTTTTAAAGAATAGCTCTTGGGGCCTTATTCTATAAAGGTTATGTTCCTAAATTTATGCTCCTAAATTACGAGCAAAATCTATGCTCCTAATTTAGGGCCTATTACATTCATAGATTTAGCATACATTTAGGAGCATAAATTACGTTTCTAAATTTGAGTGTAAATTTAGGAGCATAATCTATATAGAATAAGGCCCTTAGCGCCTAATTATTGCCATATCAAGCTCTTTACTCAGTTAAAATGCATACGCATCTTCGATGTGCATCTAAATTTAGGCACACAGTTTTGGACACCATATATAGAACTGGGGGATAATGTATATGTGAACATATATTTTATATGATATACATTGAAATCACCCACAGTCCACCCAAAATCAGCCTGCATTCTTTCTGCGTTGTACAGATATATACACGCATATACGAATGAAAAAGCCTTTAGAAAATTACCCTCTATTGTACTAATCAAAAATCTATTGCTTAACCACCTCATTCTTCTTCCTTTCTTTCAAACATTAAAGTTTATAAGCTATATTTGTTCAGACTGAAGAGGCATGATATACTGTAAGAGAAAAATAGAGGCACTAAAACTGTGAATCTTTTAAATAAAGCTATATGTGTTTGCTACAGAAATGAATTACCAAAGAAGATTTTCATGCGCATATATGTTTACATGATCTACAGGCATATAACTGTAGATTGCTGTGTTCACTCAGTCAGGGGATCTTTTACTAAAACATAGCTCGAGTTTTCTGCAGCAGGGCCCTTAGAAATAAAATGGGCCCTGCTGCAGATAGCTTGAGCTAAGCTTTAGTGAAAACCCCCCTCAAACTATTAAAACAATGGCATTACAACCTACAAAATATTCTCATCTGAGGTACTGGGGTCTTTGGGCTTGACACAATGTTAATTACTGGCCACATCAGGACTTCAATGGTATGAAAGATCATTTTGACCAGCAGTGGGTGTTAACAATTTGGATTTTTCTAGTAAATAAAGGCCTGAGCCATGGTCAATATGCTTTCACTGAGATGTTTGAATTGGAATCAGTTCAGTTTCCTTGTAATCTAAATTAATTATCTGTTATAGTTTGAAAGCAAATACGTTCTGTTGTTGTAGGCTGCTTATTATTTTGATAACCATGGCCCTCTATGGCAGTCTCTTATGTAAACTTGGGTCCTTATGGCTCTGATACTCAGCCAGCACAATGACTGTAATAATTTATATGCCAGCTGTGGCATTTACCTATTCCATACATTCAGTGCCATAATAGATATGAACAGAAAGCACTGAGACTCGCACAGAGGTGGTTGTGACCCAGCTGGGTGGGATGATGGTGCTAGTGTAGAGAACAAGCAGCAGGTGCAGGCCAGACCTGAGCTGTGCTGGGGAAAGACTCTCTAAGTGGCTGCGGGGTAATCCCAGATGGGTGGCTAGGCGTTTTGAGACAGGCACACTGGCCCATATTCTAGAACTAGGTATGTAAATATCAGAATGACCACGAAATGCCCATTTGCCCACCCAACCACACCCCTTTTTGCTTGCATGCATTAGACGTTTGGTGCAGAATATGCTTAGCGACTTGTGTGCCTAAATTCTGATCAGTGTCAATTTGTGCTCATTATTACTTGTCAAGTACTGTTATCAGTGCACATTAGTACTACTACTAATCATTTTCTATAAGACTACTAGTCATATGCAGAGCTGTACACATTGTATGCAGGTACTTTCTCTGTCCCTAGAGTGCTCACAACCTAAGTTTTTGTACCTGGGGCAAGGGAGGGTTAAGTGACTTGCCCAAGGTCACAAGGAGCTGCAGTGGGAATCATATCTAGGTTGCCAGGATCAAAGCCCACTGCACTAAACATTGTTATAGAATCCATGCTGATTTTGGCGTGGATCTCTAGGCATGCTGTAAAGAATCTGGAGGTTTCTTTATATGGTGCCAAAAAAAAACAGGGCTGAAAAAGCACTATTCTATAAGGTGCACTTAAAGTTAGATGTGGTTTATAGAATAGCGCTTATGTCCAGGAATTGCATCTAACTTGAGGCACAGCCATTTGCACCAACTGAAATGTGGTACAAATGTATGTGCCTATATTAGGAGGTCCTTTTACTAAGGTGTGCTGAAAAATGGCCTGCGCTGGTGTGGACATGTGTATCAGACGTGCAGGTCCATTTTTCAGCGCACCTGCAAAAAAGGCTTTTTTTTTGGCTGAAAATGGATGTGCGTCAAAATAAAAATTGGTGTGCATCTATTTTGGGCCTGAGACCTTACCACCATCCATTGACTTAGTGGTGAGGTCTTACGCATTAACTGAGTGGTAATCGTCCGCACACGTACAATGCCGATTACCGCCCGGCATGTGTAGTGGACGTATGTAAAAAATGAAATTATCACCCGGGTCACGCGGTAGCTGGCAGTAGTTCTAAACTGGCGCACATTGGGCCTGCATAGGCGTCTACGCGGCTTAGTAAAAGGTCCCTTAGGTGCATACCTCCGTTACTCTAAAGCAACACGTACTAATTTTAGTAACGCCCCCGTTCAGCCCAAGAAACCTCCCATTTCCATGCCCCATTTTTCAGATCACATGTACATTTTAGGCGTGGATCCTGCACTAAATGTGTGCATGTGAATGCCAATTAAATCTAATTAGTGATAATTGCTTTTTTTAAAATGGGGTTAATTAGCTCATTATTCAATTAAATTGCCCAAATTTGTGTGCACAATTTTTCTCAACTTTTATAGAATTAGGGGGATATTGCTGTTCTAAAATTCAGAATGCATGTATACCTGAAAAGCCATGCCTCCTTCAAATTTGTGCAAGCCACCAGCATATAGATATAAATAGTGACTTCTAAAATCACTTTTCAAATGGCTATGCTGATTCACGCATGGAAATCAGCTTTTCATATGTGCAAATGGCACCTAACCTTTGACCTAGTAGAAATTATTTGTGGCTCCCATGCATGCTGCTTTTTTCTGAAGCCAGCTAACTGCTTGGTTGTATCAGCTTCTTTTTAGAAGGAAGTGTTCTAGCATCCGTTTCCGTATAAAGTCTTATATACCATGACCCAAAGAGCACTTTTGTACTGCTACATTTTATTTAGCACCTAGAAGTGTAATTCATTTTTGGGGAATTGTTAAGCAAAAGAAAAAATACGTTGTCTGATTAGGCTAGTCTTTCTTAGAGGCATTGAAACATGATTGCTGTAACTACCTTTTGTTTATTTCCGAGTTGGTGTTTGATTATTGTAAAAGAAGGAGATTGATGCCAGCATTCATATGTATAAAAATGAAGATTGTGTTATGTACAGTATATGATATACAGTGTTTGGATTTTGCTTTATTTTTTTGAAAATAAATAACTGTAAAATAGCATGCATAAATGAATGCGTTGAAGCCGGCATGTAGTCTATCAGCCTGATTTCACATGCATGGACATGAAGCCTGTTCTATTTTGCCCAGCTGAGTTTATGTTTAATTGCTTGGGATATCTATAGAAAAAAAAAGTCAGACAACAGTGTCCCAAATTTATTAAGGGTGTGCATGTGTTTGAAACAACATGAGAAATGTCAATGAGCAATAGGGCACACTGATGACATTGCTCCCCCCAAAATAATAATAATAATAATAAAAGGCTGAACAAAAGGAAAAATCTTGTAAATGACTAAAGAGTCCTTTTACTAAGCTGTGGTAAAAAGTGGCCTGAGGTAGTGCAAGCATTTTTTACCGTGTCTAGGAAAAAGGGCCTTTTTTTAAGGGGCTAGAAAATGGACGTGTGCTAAAATTGAAAACAGCACACGTCCAGTTTCAGCCTGAGATCTTACCACCACCCACTGACCTCGTGGTAAGGGCTCACACGCTACATGCACGGTGACCGGTCGGCACGCGCCAATTGCCGATTAATGCCAGAAACACCGTGAGTGGTAGGAAATAAGAAAATAAGTTGTCCTGGAATTATGGGTGTGCACCAAATCTGAAATTACCACCATGGGGGAATGCTAGCCTGGTGGTAGTCTCATTTTGGCGCATGCTACAGATGCATAGAGCCTACCGCGCCTTTGTAAAAGGACCCCTAAGGAACTAAGGGAGTCTTTTACTAAGGCACGTTCACGTTTTTAGTGCACGCTAAACATTAGAGAAGCCCATAGGAATGCATTGGCATCTCTAACATTTAGCACGGGCCCAATTTTAGATCACACTAAAAACGTGAGCGAGCCTTAGTAAAAGGGGGTCTTAAACAGCACGAGAACATTTTAGCCTGAACATCCTAACATTTATCTACCGTACCATCTCTGACAACTGCTGTTACTGAATTTACAAGCCTTCATGCATCTGCCTGTCTATAGCAAAGATATTCATTGTTCTTTAGGATATATATTTCTGCTGAAATGCCATGAGCCATCATTATTGTAGCTCTGTTATCATGACAAACTGTTGTGAAAAGGATCACCACAATGCATTATGATAATCACCATGGGATCCCAGAATAGGTAGCAGCATATGGAAAGTCATTGTCATTACATTCTCTCACATTAATACTGTTATCTTGTCAGAAGTAGATTTTTTTAAAAGAATAGATTAGAATTAACAGCTAATATTAGGACAACTTTTCTAATCAAATGAGAAACCTTGTTATATCAGCAGAACTATACAGTGTATGGATTCTTTATTTGAATTGAAGGTATTGAAACTCAGAAGTCAGTTTGTAAATGAATGTAGGAATATAGTACAGGGTTATACTTGCTTTGCGATGGATGTAGAATTCTTAGTGCAAGTAGGCATATAGGAATAGCCTGAAGGAAGCTTCCAGATGCTTTTTGTAGTAGTGGACAGGCAGGCAGATGGATGGATTTTCCAGAAAGAATAATTAGCTGAAATCTTTTACTTCTCTCAACTAGATTCTCGCCTCTCTATCTTGCCTAAAGCATTTCACTGCTCAAAAGGTTTTGTTTACCTATAAAAGAATGGACAAAGTTCATTTAACACTTTAAAATGGCACTTAAAACCCCCACACTTTTGTTTGTATTGCCTATTTGTTTACAACCCACCAGATGGTACCTGCCAGGGCATTTCTGCAGAAATGCTGCAGAGTTGCCTCTGGTTAATGTGTCATTCGCTCTCCAGTGGATTGGTTGGAAGCCTGTGCTAGCCAGAAGTAGGGTAGCCATGGAGGGGTGTAAAACATGCATAGTTTAAAAGTAAAATATTTAATCTACTCTTTCTGCTTATATCACTTTTTCCTTCAAATGTATAAAACAGTAGAGGGACCCCCTAAAAACTGTCATACTGATATTATTTTGATTATCTTTGTATGTGGGGAAGTTGTGCAATATATCTGGTAAGGGAACATAAGAAAGACCAGAAGTTATCTCTGCTACTAGACAGGTTTTATTGACAATGCTGATGTGCTTCATCCTAGGTTATGGATATCTGTGGTGTGTGTGTGGTTTAGGTATTTAATATAAGCTGTTGTGAATGTATGATTATTCTATTTTATCATAGTATTCTTCATGTTTTTATATGTGGCTTTGTCAATTGCTACATGGACATATTTGCAATATATAAGATTTATAAATATACACATTTAACCCTCCTGTTTACTAAGATGCGCTAATGCCGAACACAGCCCATTCACTTTGATTGGGCTGTGTCAGCATTAGCGCACGGCAGCCATTATCACGGCTTAGAAATGAGTAAGCGAATATAGCTTACACTGGTATCTAGATTTTATTTCTAACCAAGGATGATCACTCTTGCATTGTCAGAGCAAAGGTTAAAAAAAATGGAAAATATTGTAAAATTTTGCGTTTGTTTTATCTTGAAAAAAATTGATACTATTTACAAATACATTGTATAATGGTAATAAATAAACCTCAGAGTAATTTGCTAGCAAGGAACTAATGAACTACTGTTGGAAACCAGAGTGAAATGCTTGAAAGTATAGTTGCTCATCCAAATATGGAGAATGTGTCCTTCAGTTTTGGTAAAAATGAATGGATTGTTACACTATACTCTGTTCATGAAAATAAATTACATTTGAAGTCCTTCTGAAGGATTTCTTTTTAAAAATGTATTTCTTGTGTTTACTTTCTGGTTTATTCTGAAAAAAACATCAATAAGAGATCATTTTAGGCTGTTTTCTCAGTATATATTGAAGAAGGAGAACGCAGTGGATCTAAAATGTGAAAAGCATTATTTTGGTTTTGTTTTTGATTTGATAATCTGATTATAAAATTATCTTAAAACAGAGAGGAAGGTGTTTATGTTGGGGGGGGGGGTGCTTTGGTGCCTGGTTTGTGTGAGAGTACATATGCAGAACAGAATGCTATTGCATGCAGCAGTGGCATTCCTAGGGTGGCTGACACCCATGGCGGATCGCCGATGTGCCCTCTCCCCTGGGTGCAGCATGACCCCTCCCCCCCGGTGAAAGGACACACCCCTGGGTGCATTTTTACCTGCTGGGGGGGGGGGGGGTGCCGCGTGCCTGTCGGCTTCGCTCGTTCCAGGAAGTAACCTGTTCCGGGGCAGAGGGAGCAAGGAACGAGCAGAGCCGACAGGCGCACGGCACCCTCCCCAGCGGCATGCACCCAGGGCGGACTGCACCCACCGCCCCTCCCCTTGGTACGCCACTGGCATGCAGGATCCCTGTGAATGTCTCTGTGATAGAGGCCTGCACTGCACACTTTCACCTTTCCACTCTGTCCTTAATGTTGTATTCCTCTCCTCCCTTTTAATTCCTCACCTCCCCGTAGTCCTTTCTTCATTCCTTCTAGTCCCTCCTTTCCTCCATGTCCATCTCATAGTCCTGTCCCTTTCTCCTCTCCTCATAGTCTTCTTCCTCTTTCATTTCCTCCTCCCCTCCTCCTATATTCTTTCCTTTTCCTGTTCTCTCTCCTGCCCCCTCCCCCATATTCACAGCTTCCTTTTTCCTCTCCTTACATTTTTCCTCCCAAACTCCTTCCCTTTCCTCTCACTCCCTCTCTTCTCTCCTTATTGATCCATCCCTGCCTCATAACCTTCTCCATCCCTCTCCTTACAGCCCTCCCCCAGGATAACATCACCTTGAGTAACCATCACCCTTTCACCAGCTTTGTATTCATAAGAACATAAGCACTGCCATACTGGGACAGACCGAAGGTCCATCAAGCCCAGTATCCTGTTTCCAATAGTGGCCAATCCAAGTACCTGACAAGATCCCAGAACAGTAGAACAGATTTTATGCTGCTTATTCTAGAAATAAGCAGTGGATTTTCCCCGACTCCACCTTAATAATGGCTTATAGACTTTTCTTTTAGGAAATTATGCAAACCATTTTTAAACCCTGCTAAGCTAACTGCTTTTACCACATTCTCTGGCAACAAATTCCAGAGTTTAATTACACATTGAGGAGCCCTTTTATTAAAGGGTTGCCGCATGCCAATCCGGAACTACCACCAGGCTACAGCTGGAGTCCAGCGGTAGTTCCCACCCCAGTGTGAGCCATTTCCATCGCTATAAAATATTTTCAATTTTGTAGTGCTGGTTCTTGCTGCCAGGTTAGCATGGGAGCCTTTACCGCCACCTCAATGGATGGCAGTAAGTGATCCTCCCCAAAATAGCTGCTCGGCAAGTGGTTCACTTACCACAAGGCCATTTCTTCTCCCGAAAAGACAGACTTTTACCCGATTTGGCAAAAGGAGGCCTCAGCACACATCAAAAACATGTGCTGATGCTAGCACAGGCCTTCTCTTTTCACAGCTTAGTAAAAGGACCCCTGAGTGAAGATATATTTTCTTTAGTTTGTTTTACATTTACTACTTTGTAGCTTGATTGTATGCCCCCTAGACCTAGTATTTTTGGAATGAATAAACAAGCAATTCACGTCTATCCATTCCACTTCACTAAGGGACCCTTTTACAAAGGCATGTAAGTGCCTACGTGCATCCAACATACATCAAATTGGCACTACTGCCCAACTACTGCGTGCCTCGGGCAGTAATTCCATTTTTGGCATGTGCCCAAAACACACGGTGGAAAATATTTTCTATTTTCTACCACATGGTGCTTATCCGGCGGTAATTGGTAGTTTATGCATGTTGAATGCTTACCACTCGGTTAGCGTGTGAGACCTTACTGCTAAGTCAATGGGTGGCGGTAAGGTCTCAGGCCAAAAATGGACACGCGCTGGTTTTAATTTTGCCGCACGTCCATTTTCTGGCACAAAAAAAATGAACCAGTGTGCGTTCAAAACACGAGCCTACACCAGTACAGGCCACTTTTAGGTATGCCTTAGTAAAAGGGCCCTTCAATATTTTATAGACCTCTAATTGGGTATCTGCCAGGTACTTATATAACCTGGATTGGCCACTATTGGAAACAGAATACTGGGCTAGATGGACCATTGGTCTGATACAGTATGGCTATTCTTATGTTCTCCTCTCAGCCATCTCTTCTCCAAGCTGAAGAGCCCTAGTCACTTTAGCCTTTCCTGTTAGGCAAGTCGTCCCATCCCCTTTATTATTTTTGTTGCCCTTCTCTAAACCTTTTCTAATTCTGCTACATCTTTTTTGAGATGCAATGACCAGGATTGCACAAAGTATTTGAGGTGTGGTTGCACCTTGGAGCAATACAAAGACGTTGCAACATTATCATTTATGTTTTACATTCCTTTCCTCATAACTCACAACACTCCTTTTGCTTACTTAGCTGTTGTTGCAGAAAGAGCAGAGGGTTTCAATGTATCATCAACGATGAAATCTAGATCCTTTTCCTGGTCAGTGACTCCTAATGTGGAACCTTTCATCACATACCGTGTTCCCCCGAATATAAGACACTGCCTTATATTAATTTTTGCGCCCAAAAAGGCGCTAGGTCTTATTTTCAGGGGATGTCTTAATATTTCGGGGAAACACGGTTGGCCCGCTCACCTTCCCTCCGTCGCTCCTGCAACTACCGGTAACCCCCCACCCGAGGTCGCCCCCCCCCACCCGAGATGGCGCTCCCACCCGAAGTCGCCGGACCCCACCCCCCTCCGTCGCTCAGAAACTAACCTGAACTTAAGCCTCCTTTCACTTTCCTTCCAGTTCGCAGGAGCAGCAGGGCAGGGCAGGCCTCTCCTTCCTTCCGAGCCCCACCCTCGCCTGACGTTACGTTACGTCAGGCGAGGGCGGGACACGGAAGGAAGGAGTGGCCTGCCCTCCTACTGCTGCTGCTTGCTGCGAACTGGAAGGAAAGTGAAAGGAGGCTTAAGTGCAGGTTAGTTTCGGAGCGACAGAGGGGGTTGGGGTCCGGCGACTTCGGGTGGGGGCGCCATCTCGGGTGGGGGGGGATGACCTCAGGTGGGGGGTTAGTTTCAGAACGACGGAGGGGGGCCCGGCGATCTCAGGGGGGGGGGACCCTACTTACCGGGAAAAACAAAACTTTGCTAGGCCTTACTTTCGGGGGAGGCCTTATATTTTCTAAGGGCACCAAAAACCTCGGTAGGTCTTATTTTATGGGGATGCCCTATTTTCGGGGAAACACGGTAGCTATAGTTTGGGTTTTTGTTTTCCACATGCATAACTTTGTACTTGGCTCACATTAAACATCATCTGCCATTTGGATGCCTAGTCTCTCAGTCTCATAAGGACCTCTTGCAATTTAACGACTTTGAATAACTTTGTGTCATCATCAAATTTAATTACCTCACTAGTTAGTCCCATCTCTAGATCATTTATAAATATGTTAAAAAGCAGTGGTCTCAGCACAGACCCTTGAGGAACCCAGCGGTAGTTCCCACCCCCAGTGTGCACCATTTCTGGTGCAAAAAAAAAAATTTAATTCTGATACTGCCGGTTACTGATGGATGCCAATCCCTGTGATTCACATAGGGCCATTTTTTTTTTGGCCAAAAACAACCTTTTACCTGCTGCAGTAAAAGGGGGTCTTGGTGCATGGCAAATCTATATGCTAACACCACCACAGGCCCCCCCTTTACCACAGCTTGGTAATAGGGGCCCTTAATCTCCCTGCTATGGCCTTGTCTTCCCTGAGTGTGCCTTTTACCCTTCAGTCATCTAGCAGTCCAACTGATTCTTTTACCGGAAAGTAAGGTTAAATGGTCAGTATTCTCAGTGGAGAAGGGTAGTTAGTGGGGTTTCCCAGGGGTCTGTGCTGGGACCACTGCTTTTTAACATATTTATAAATGACCAAGAGGTGGGAGTAACTAGTGAGGTAATTAAATTTGCTCATGAAACAAACTTATTCAAAGTCATTAAATCGTGGGAGGATTGTGAAAAATTACAAGAGGACCTTATGAGAATGGGAGACTGGGCATCTAAATTGCAGATGACGTTTAATGTGAGCAAGTGCAAAGTGATGTATGTGGGAAAGAGGAACCCGAATAATAGCTACATTATGCAAGGTTCAATGTTAGGAGTCACCGACCAAGAAAGGGATCTAGGTGTAGTCGTTGATGATACGTTGAAAGCTTCTGCTCAGTGTGCTGCTGTGGCTAAAGATAGCAAATAGAATGTTAGGTATTATTAGGAAAGGAATGGAAAACAAAAATGAGGTTGTTATAATGCCTTTGTATCGCTCCATGGTGCGACCGCACCTCGAATATATTGTGTTCAATTCTGGTCGCCGCATCTCAAAAAAGATATAGTGGAATTAGAAAAGGTGCAGAGAAGGGCGATGAAAATGATAAAGGGGATGGGATATCATCCCTATGAGGAAAGGCTAAAGTGGCTAGGGCTCTTCAGCTTAGAAAAAAGATGGCTGAGGGGAGATATGATAGAGGTTTATAAAATAATGAGTGGACTGGAACGGGTAGACGTGAAGCGTCTGTTTACGCTTTCCAAAAATACTAGGACTTAGGGGCATGCGACGAAGCTACAAAGTAGTAAATTTAAAACGAATCGGAGAAAAAGTTTCTTCACTCAACGTGTAATTAAACTCTGGAATTTGTTGCCAGAGAATGTGGTAAAGGCGGATAGCTTAGCAGAGTTTAAAAAAGGTTTGGACAGCTTCCTAAACGAAAAGTCCATAGACCATTATTAAATTGACTTGGGGAAAATCCACTATTTTTTGGATAAGCAGCATAAAATGTTTTGTACTTTTTTTGGATTTTACCAAGTATTTGTGACTTGGATTGGCCACTGTTGGAAACAGGATGCTGGGCTTGATGGACCTTTGGTCTGTCCCAGTATGGCAATATTTTTGCTTCTAATATACTTAAAAAATTTTACTATGTGTTTTTGCCTCTAACACAATCTGCTTTTCAAAGTCTCTTTGCCTTCCTTATCAGTGCTTTGCATTTGCCTTTCATTCCTTATGCTGATTTCTATTATTTCCAGTTGGATCCCTCTTCCATTTTCTGAAGGATTTTCTTTTAGCTCTAATAGCTTCTTTCACTTCCGTTTTTAACCAGCTGCCATTTGGCCTTCCTTCCTCCTTTTTAATACATAGAATACATCTGGTCTGGGCTTCCAGTATAGTATTTTTGAACAGCATCTACACCTGTTGTAAATTTTTGTCCTTTGCAGCTGCTCCTTTAAGTTTATTTTTGACCATTCTTTTCATTGTATCATAGTCTCCTTTTTGAAATTTAAATGCTATTGAATTTCCTGTGTGTACTTACTCCAGAGATTATATCAAATCTAGTCATGTTATGATTACTGTTATCAAGTGGTCCCAGCACCATTACCTCCTATACCAGACCATGCGCTCCACTAAGGACTAGATCTAGAATTCTCCCCCTCGTCTTGGTTCCTGAACCAGTTGCTCCATAAAACAGTCGTTGATTTCATCAAGGAATTTTACTTCCCTATCATGCTCTGATGTTACATTTACCCAGTGACTATAGGGGTAATTGAAATCACCCATTATTATCGTGTTGCCCAGTTAACCTCTTTAATTTCTGATTACATTTCTACTTCCGTCTGTTCATCCTGGCCAGGTGGACGATAGTACACTCCTAAAACTATGCTTTCCCTCTTTATACATGGAATTTCTATACATAGGGATTCCATGTTGTGTTTTGTGTCCTGCAGAATTTTTAGTCTATTTGATTCAAGGCCCTCCTTAACATATAATGCTACCTCTCCACCAATTCTATCCACCCTATCACTGTGATATAATTTGTACCCTGGTATGACTCTATGCCACCGGTTATCCTCCTTCCACCAGGTCTCAGAGCTGCCTATTATATCTATCTTTTCATTTAATGCAATATACTATAACTCTCAAGAGAAAATCCACCAGGTGGAAGAATGCTGGATTCCCATGAACGTTACACAGAGAGAAGAAAGAACAGTAGGAAGTTGGCCAAGGGCTCAAGAGTCAAGGACAACAGTTTGAAATTTCTTGAAAAAAGGCTTTATTGTTGGAGAATCAACATAGTACTGTGTTCCAGCCACAGGTGTTCTTCATGAGCCTAAAATAAATATATTATAAAACATCCATAAAAGAATGATAATGACAAAAGTAATAATAACAATTAAAATGTTAATGGCTAATTGTACATAACACAATGAATATACAATATAAACAAATATGTACTGAAACGTAAATATTTAGAATGTCTAATATAAAAAATGTATACAGAAACGTGTGTAGAAACATATATTTTTAAAATTTCTAATAGAACAATCAATAATAAATAAATAATATATAATGTTTGCAGTTGTATAAAAGATGTCAGTAAAGGAAAAAAATATATATAGTCATTGGTGGGTAACTATTCTTAGAAAAGTTAATGGTGCAGTGTGAAATATAAAGAAATATATGTAAACCATACTTGACACTAAATGTAAATATGATATAGAAAATTACATAAAGTAAAAGTAAAACAGAAGGATAAAGGAACCAAATAAACCTTCTAAACCTTGTTTAATATTCAAAATCCAATTTACACTGTGCTGCTGTAATGGTTTGAAAGCCTGGTCTATAAAGAATAATTATAATATTATGACTATATAGCTTGTATGGTATTGTTGTACTGTCAGAATGTAGCAAACCACCAAGAAAGAGCAGAAGGTGCATAACTACATTTCATCTCAGTGGAAAGGGCACCAAAATACAAAAGTGCTGACATGGTGACGACGAGATCCCATGAGTGACATAATGCTTTTGTTTTTTTTAATTTATAAATTTATATTCTTTACAAGCCTTTACATCTTGAAAAGGAAAAAACCAACAGGTATAATCTAGAAAGCATCAAAATCAAAAATAATAAATTTACATCTTGTATTAGACCACAAAATGGAGGGGGAGGAATCCATTATAAACTCAGGAGATGAGATTTAAAGAAGAAACATTACAATAAAGGCTTAACACTTCATCCACCTTAATCTTTTTATCACTCTTCCCTTATCTCAGAACATAACCGTGTAAATCCTGCAAATCTCATATTCTTTTTTGCTCTATGAAATATTTTAACTGCTCTGGAAGAAAAAACACATGTTTTGTTCCCAAATATTTAACGTTACATTGACAGGGGTAATTTAAATGAAATGATGCCCCTAAAGCTATAGTGTCAGTTCTTAACGCTAGGAAAGCTTTTCTTCTCTCCTGGGTTTGCTTAGTCACATCAGGGAAAACCCATATTTCCCCCCCATAGAATAATGTTTGTAAGTTCTTTAAAGCTAATCTTCTCACAGCTTCTTGATCTTGCTGAAATATAAATGAAACAAGCAAGGTTTGTCTTTCAGTTACTGAAGTTAAAGATGTTTCCAAGATTTCCGAAATGTTCAATTCTCCTTGAGCTTGTGGTAATTTCTGTTGATCCTCCTCGTTTTTCTTATTAGGCAAATAATATATTTTGTTTAAAGGGGGAATAGATGAGTGACGTAATGTTGGTGTCAAGAAAAAAAAATAGGTGTATGAGGGTCGTTATGTTTGAATGGCTGTGATGTGTGTATTCTAACTCTCCCATCTTATTTCATAGGCTTATGGCCTGTGCTCGTGTAGACACATTTAGTGGATGTGCACAGGTCCATTTTTCAGTGCACCTACAAAAAAAGCCTTTTTTGGAGGGGCTAAAAATGGACATGCGGCAAAATAAAAATTGGTGCATGTCCATTTTGGGCCTGAGACCTTACTGCTACCCATTGACCTAGCGGTAATGTCTCACGCATTAACTGGGCGGTAATGGTTTATGCACAATGCTGATTACCGCCCGGTTAGCAGCGTATGCCGGAGAAGTTCCGGCGTGCTTAGTGGATGTGTGTAAAAAATGAAATTACTGCCTGGGCCACGTGGTAGCCAGGTGGTAGTTCAAAACTGACGCATGTAGGACGCGAGTAGGTGCCTACACGGCTTAGTAAAAGTGCCCCAATGTTTGTTGTTCCGATTTACAACTTGCTCGGCAGTTGACAGTGATAATTTGCAATTTTCAAAATCTGTCTGATCTTTATTTAATGATGCCTGATCTACTATGCTTTCCATTGCAACCTTGCTATAGGGATGCCCTATCTTACTTGTTTTGGTGATATCTTTTATAGATACCTCGTTTGAAGGATTGTACCCCGGAATGACAGTGTTCCACTTGTTATCCTCCTTCCACCAGGTCTCAGCGATGCCTATTATATCTAATTTTTCATTTAGTGCAATATATTCTCTCTCATCTTATTTCTTAGGCTCCTGGCATTTGCATATAGACATTTCAAACTATGTTTGTTGTTCCTATTTACATCATGCTTAGTACTTGACAGTATTAATTTGCAATCTTTTGTCTGATTTTTATTTTTATTTAAGGACATCTGATCTACTACGGTCTCTTTTGCAACCTCACTATCAGGATACCCTATCTTCCCTGTTTTGGTGATATCTTTGGAAGATACCTTATCCTGAACCATGCGCTTTTGAGCGACTGTTGGCCTTCCCTCCCGTTTCTAGTTTAAAAGTTGCTCTATCTCCTTTTTAATTGCCGATGCCAGCAGCCCGGTCCCACCCTGGTTAAGGTGGAGCCCATCCTTTTGGAATAGGCTCCACCTTCCTCAGAATGTTGCCCAGTTCCTAACAAATCTAAAACCCTCCTCCCTGCACCATCGCCTCATCCACGCATTGAGACTCTAGAACTCTGACTGTCTCTTGGGTCCTGCATGTGGAATGGGGAGCACTTATTAACTCTTTAGCAGATCTCATGCAGTACAAATAATGTGTTAATTCAGTTTAGCATGTAGAGTAACTTAGCAATCTTTAGTGAATCAGTTCAGTGGCGTACCGAGGGGGGAGGACGGTGGGGGCGGTCCGCCCCAGATGCACACTGCTCGGGGGGTGCCACGTGCGCCTGTCCTTCGTTCGTTCTATGCTCCCTCTGCCCCGGAACAGGTTACTTCCTGTTCCGGGGCAGAGGGAGTATGGAACGAACGAAGGACAGGTGCGCGGCACCCCCCCCAGTGGTGTGCACCCGGGGGGGTGTTCTTTCATGGGGGGGGTCCTTTTGCCGGGGGGGGGGGGGGTCGTGCTGCATCTTGGGGGGGGGCGCTGCACCCGGGGGGTGGGGCGCATCGGCGATCCGCCCCGGGTGTCAGCCCCCCCTAGGAATGCCACTGAATCAGTTCTTTTGTATCTATTACTGTAATGCTTTGCTCATTCTTTGTCTAGGTGAACTTCTTTCTGGGAATATTTTTCTATCTGCTTTTTGTTTGCAACAACATAATTGGGTACACTGTACATTTATCTAGGGAGAAGGTGCACATCTCTGATTATTCTACAATATTTGGTTCATTTTAAGTAGTACAAACTACTGAGCCCAACTGTGTTTCTTGTTTTAGTTCCATTCCTCACTCTGATTAAAAACAGGAGTGGGAACTTGTAGCACCACTCAGCAAACCTTTGCTTATGGAAACAAAATTACCTTAATATTTGTTTCAGATGATCTTGTTTGCACATTAATTTTATTGTGGTCCTCAAATGTTAAGTATATTTTGAATCAGGGGCGTATCTGCGTGGGGCCACAGGGGCCTGGGCCCCCGCAGATTTCGCCCTGGCCCCCTCCCGCCGCCAGCCCTCCCCCGCTGCCATTTCTTACTTTTACGTCCGCTTCCTCCTGCTCCTTTAAAAATATTTCTTCAGCTGGCGGGGGACCCCAACCCCCGCCAGCCAACCCGAGGTGACAACTTGCAAGTTCTTCCTCCGCCGTGGCCAACATGCCCCTGTTTTGAATACTCTACAATACTGGTGTTCACGCTTTTCCATATAAAGGTCTGCAAAGTGGGCATGGAAGAGCTCTGGGGCCACCAAAAGATTTTAGGCTTACAAATGTGATTTTAAATGCTAGTTTGATTCTATAAAGATATATTTTTAAAAAAATGAGACACTTTCTGTGTTACTACTAATTCTCCCCATCCTACATCAGCCCAAAAGAAAGAAATTATTTTTTTTATCAATAGTCCTCTGGAAATAAAAGGGGGAGGGGGATGTCTTACAAATGTAAAATCTGTTTTCAAAGTGAATTATGTGAGTAAAACCTTGTCTGAAAATTGGCCACTGTCACGTATACACAGCAGTAACTAGGTTTGTGAGCCCTTGGGCCACTGCCGAGAAACGGCAGCGGCAGGAGAATCATCCAAACACCAGACAAGGCAGCCCGGAACTGGAACACAGTGGATCGGGGCAAGGCTTCACCTACACTTAGCCACCCTTCACCCGAAGTTAAGCTCCGGGCTGCAGGTGGCCGGCAGGACTTACCGGACAAGACCGGAAGGCCGGACTGCAGGACACCGCAGCAGGCAGATAGACAGCAGGAAACACAAGAAACATGCTGGGTTCCAGGGAAACAGCAGGCAAACGAATAATCCAGAAACAAGCCGGGTCAGGCAGGTGGCAACAGAAGAATAGTCCAGTAACAATCCGGGTCTAGGCAGGCGGCAAGCAGAAGAATAATCCAGTAACACTCCGGGTCAAGGCAGGCGGCAGGCGGAAGAAAAGTCCAGTAGGCAAGCAGAGTCAAAGTCACAAAAGAGTAAAAGCACAAAGGCACTGCAACAACTCACACCAAAGGAACACCTCTGAAGAACCCTGTTGCAAGGCAAACTAGAACCCCTCCCAGGTGATTAATAAAGGCAGCCTACCAGGGAGTTCACCAGGTATGGATACTTCTTACTTCCAAAAAACTCCCACAAAAATCTGGAAAGCTGGAAGATCCGGACCGGACCAGACCAGCATATCTTTTGGAACATGGGATACTCCAAGTCATCGGTTCACAGCAGCCACCAGGTCTAACCACCAGGAGGCAAGGGGACTGAGAGCATGGAACCTGGGCACCACTGTGACAGCCACCACTTCAGGAAAACTTGTAGTCAACTTGATAGGAGGTGCTTCCAGGAGCACATTTACTTCATACACCAAAACCAAAAGCAATGTTTGCTCACCTGATGGATGCAGCTGTTCAGGGCTGTGCTGGAGCAGAGGCGCACTGTCAGAAAGTTTGGCCACTACTGGTAGAGAAGAGGCCCTGCAAAGCTTCGCTGGGTCGCATGTGACTACGTGGTCACAGTGGTGTGCATGTAGGCAAGGGGAGAGGCAAGTCGACTGGCATGTGTGTATGTATGCACACGTGTATCAATGTGACCATGCAGACAAATGTGACCCAGCACAGCTTCACGGGACCTTCTCCAAAATAGCCAGTTTTCACTTAGGAGCTCAGCTAATTTGAAGTTGCAATAACCGGTTAAGTGCCACTGAAAATTAGTGAATAGCCCTTAACAAGTGATTTACCCAATCAGCGGCCATTTCTGGCCAGTTAAATCACTTTGAATATTGAGGCCTGCATATATTTTGCTCTGTGCTGACTGTTTCCCGTAAATTATGGATTCTCAATGCAGGATATCCACAATGAACATGAATGAGATACATTTACATGCACTACCTCCATTATGTGCAAATCTAATTTATGTATATATGTTGTGGATGTCCTGAAAACCTGACTGACTAGCAGCCTTATTTTCAAAAGTGATGGGTGCCCAGATTTCGACCCAAATCGGGAGATAGGCACCCATCTCGCAAAGGCGCCCAAATCGGTATAATCGAAAGCCGATTTTGGGCGTCTTCAACTGCACTCTGTCGCGGGAACGAACAAAGTTGATGGGGGCATATCAGGGGTGTGGTGAAGGCGGGACTGGGGTGTGTTTATCGGCCGAGGAGAGATGGGCGCCTTCGGCCAATAATCGAAAAAACAAAGGCGTTTTTAGCACAAATTTAGGTCACTTTTTTGGACCCTTTTTTTATGAACAAGTCCCAAAAAAGTGCCCTAAATGACCAGATGACCACCGGAAGGAATCGGGGATGACCACCCCTGACTCCCCCAGTGGTCACTAACCCCCTCCCACCAAAAAAAAGCAACTTTAACAACTTTTTTTCCAGCCTGTATGCCAGCCTCAAATGCCATATCCAGCTCCATCAAAGCAGTATGCAGGACCCTGGAGCAGTTTATAGTGGATGCAGTGGACTTCAGGCAGTTGGACCCAGGCCCATCCCCCCCTACCTATTACACTTGTGGTGGTAAATGGGAGCCCTCCATACCGCCCCCAAAACCCACTGTACCCACATGTAGGTGCCCCCCTTCAGCCATAAGGGCTATGGTAATGGCGTAGAGTTGTGGGCAGTGGGTTTTGGGGGGGGGTTTGAGCGGCTCAGCACCCAAAGGAACGGAGCTATGGACTTGGGAGGTATTTGACTGGGTTTTTTTAATTGTTACAAGTGCCCCCTAGGGTGCCAGGTTGGTGTCCTGGCATGTGAGGGGGACCAGTGCACTATGAATCCTGGCCCCTCCCACAACCAAATGCCTTGGATTTGTTCGTTGTTGAGCTGGGCGCCTTCGGTTTCCATTATCGCTGAAAAATGAAACCGCCCAGCTCAAGTCCGCACAACTCCGATGCATTTGCCAGGCACAAATCGTATTATCGACAAAAAAGATGGACGCCCATTTTTTTCGAAAATAAGGTCTGTCCCGCCCCTTCACGTACCCGTTCTCGGACACGTGTGTCAAGAGGACTGGGTTGAGAACCACTGCTCTATCTTTCAAACTAATATTCAATAGGATGCACATTTTATTTTGTGAAACATTTGATTATTGACATTTAAAACACTTATATTGCTTTCCTCAATGGGTGCAGGCAGTTAGATAACAGACATCAAAAGAAGAAAAAAGACATCAAGAAGAAAAATAGCCCCCTCCATAATTCACACCAAATTCCTCATTATTTATATTTGGGGAGAAGAACAATATAATAAGTAGCTGCAATAAAGGAAAGAAATTATGTGAAAATAAGCAACAGCAGAGTGTTTAGATAAATATTCATGACCAATCTAGTCTAGACTCCGCAGAGAAGAAAAAAATCAAAGAAGAGTTGGTCACTTATAGCAAGAAAAAAAGTTAACAAAGAGGGTCCAAGAAACACAAATTTTCCATCTTTATATTTTACTACATATTTACATGGGAACACCAAAAAAATAAGTTACACCTATCTGACCTCAGTAACAGAAATTGCCTCTTCTTCTGTGTGGCTTGAGTTATGTCAGGAAAAATACAAATTTTTAACCCACACAAAACAGAATCTTTATGGAGAAAGAATTCTCAAAAGTTTATCATTGTCCAGTTCTGAATTTAAATTAGCAGTCAGTGTAGACAGAGTAGCTTACTGCTCAACTAAAATTTCCAGGAATGTAGTAAACCACATTTCTCCCAATTGTATGGCTAGTTCTGTAACTTCTACCAAATTACCTGGGGTGCAAGGTTTAGGTCTTACAACTATGTAATACATCTTAAGTACTTCTGGCAAAGAAGTGTTTGGAACTTTCAATGTTTCCAGCAAATACTTTCTAAACATTTCTCTAGGGGATAGATTAGGAACTTTAGGAACATTTATCAAAGATTTCTATTTTGCAAAGTATTCTCCATAACCTATCATTTATTATGAATCAAAGTACTGTCTTTCATTATTGTAGCATTTTGTTTGAAAGCTGAATCAATCTTAGTCTCAGAAACCTGAAGACATTTAGAAATCTTTTAACTCCTGATCTTGAACTGTCAGTCTCATCTGATTTTGTTTATTCATTGTAAAAAATTGTAAAGGACAACAGCCTTACCAAGCTTCTTGATTATATTCCACATTGAGTCGAGGGAATCACAGCAGGACATTCAGGAACAAATTCAAACACTGGTACAGTCTCCTTCATAGTTTCTCCTTTATCCTCTAATCCAGGCTTTCAGTCAATATGACTGGGAAGGATAGAAACACCATTACTCATAGATACCTAGAATTTAAAAAGGCGTGGGATAGGCATGTGGGATTTCTTAGGAAAAAGAGGAGTTAGTGGTTACTGGGGATGGACAAACTGGATGGGCCATTCATCTCTTATCTGCCATCATGTTTCTATATTTTTACCTGGTCATGGAGGTCAGCGTTGGAGATGCCAACAATCACTGAGGTGTTACTTCTAATGGCCTCTTCTGATTTTCCCAATGCAAGGTTCAGGGAAGGTAGTCTGACAAATAGACTTAGAGATATTTCCAAGACCAGAGGAGCTGCTCCTAATGGCTTCTTGGGTTCTCTCAGCGGTCAACTTCTGTGTTCTGCTACCAAACCTGAGCATAACACATGACAATCTATAGGGCCCAAGGAAGGCATCACTGTGGGTTCTTTCTTGCCTCTATGGTTGGAAACTTTCCTTTTCTTCCCCATTACAGGAATTGGATTTCAAATGAGGTAAGCAGGTGATGCTCAAACTATGCTGCTGACCATCTTGTTCTGCCCCTGTGGCTTACATAATTCCACTGTACAGTAATCATAATTAACAATAAAAACATTCAGTATTCAAATACAGTAAGATTATTATTGGAACTTCCGGTTGGAGAGCATGGCGGTCAGACATGTATGAAAGTGCTTTTGGCCCTCCCTATCTAGAGGCAATTTTTCCCATTGTGAAGAGTCCATTTGCTTGAGAACTGACCAAGTGGTTGATTGCTTGTACTTCTGCCCCACACACAGGCCCCTCCATTAAGGAGATTTATGCTGCCAAGCCAACTTCACAATCTAAAGATGGTGCAAAGGGTGGGAGTGTTAGCCCAATGGGCCCTAGTTCCATGCCATGAATGCAAGTCTCTAACAGTCCCTTGTAGCCAGAACCAGACACAGGGTACTAGCAGATTTTGAAAGAGTTTCAGGAAGCTAAAACTGAGACTGTGTAGCTTGTGGTCTCTAAACTGGAGGCCTTTTCCGTCTCGTTGGAGGCAGTCGAACTGACAATGCTGGAGTTGGAGGAGGATCATGAGGGAGACCAGCAAGACATACTCCATATATCAATGCATGGAAGAGTTGTAAGATAAATTGAAGGACCAGTAAAATCAACAACAGAGGTCCAATCTCCACATACTTGGATTACTGGAAGGTGCAGAAGGACCAAACATGGTGGCCTATATCCAAAAACTGCTACATACCTGTTTTTTCTGAGACACTAACCTACCACATCGGGAACTGTGGCCCAGCCCGACATTAACATGCTGCCGAGAGCTCTGATCGTTAAGCTGCTTTGACTTCAGGAGACCGAGCTTCTTCTCAAGCAAGCCTGGCACGACAATGTATGTAAATACAGCACTGCTGAACTCTGTGTTTTTCCTGACATGAGTCTCACCACTGTGCAGAAGAGAAAAGAGCTGTGGCATTTTAAAAAACAGCTTCAAGATAAGGGGCTGCAAGTGGGGATATGGTTCCCTGCTCACTTGATAGTGACTCATGGTGGAAAAAAGGACCTTTTTTTTAACAACGTCAAGGAAGCCAAAGCATGTCTGAAATCCCACTTCTATGAAGTAGTCTGCTCCACAGTAGGGGCCACGCAAAGCAGGTGGACAGGGGAGCTGGGAAGAAGCCTGAGGCACAGTCCATGCTACTGCACTTGACCCCGGACAGCTTGTCTAATGTGCAGTGGGATCAGCGGGAGCCTGGTTCGGAGTCTTCAGTGAGTACAAAATGCTCAGATAATGAGCGTGATGCCCTGGCTCTGGGTTGGGTAAATGAGACAAGGGCCACTGCTGCAGAGATTTAGCCCAGTCTGTTCCTGAGACTTTGGTGCTCTAAGTTGGGGCTGAAGATGGAGAGACTTTGACAGGGTTTGCTTTTTCAGGGACTGGGGGATATAAGAGTCTGCTTGGATGTGTGTTTCTCAGGCTATGAGTTCTGTGTTGCTTGTTGTGTGAATGGATGGATGAGGGCTGTTATGTGGATTATGGTGGGCTAGTGAATACTACTTCTTGGAAGAGATTGGTGGTTTGACCTGCTTAGGTGGGGAGGTGGAGCGTTGCTGACCATTATGACCTTGTGGGGGGGAGGATGGGGGCAGAGAGGGCTGCAAATGGATTAGGGAAGAGGGGGTAGGAAGAGTAGAAGTCTTGAGGTACTGGGTGGGGGTTGTATGGGTGCTGTGTATAGCAGCAGGGACCTGGGTGTTTGTTATATCTCACTGTGCTAGATCTGCTGAAGGCACCTTTGGGGGGTGGTGGGAGGGAGGAGGTTTGAGTTAGGGGGTGGTAGAGTGGTGGAATGTGTGATTGAGTGGGGGTGGTATTATATCAGACTTTTCATATTTAATGCAGATGAGAAGTAAGGGTTTCTGAGTTGCTACCTGGAATATGGGGGTATTAATAGTTCCATCAAGTGCACATTGGTATAGTCCTGTTGCAAGAAATGAAGCTGATAGTGGCTGAAATGGACACATTATCCCAGGGTGGCTGGAGGTTCCTCTACTTTTCCTCTGGGGGGATCTAAAAAGACAGGTGTGGTCATTTTAATTCAAAAAGCACTTCCATTTGTTTTAAATGATATGAGTAAGGATGACGAGGGGCGATGGGTCTGGGTGATGGGAAGAATCGAAGAGCAGGAACTGACTTTGGGATCTTGCCAGGTATTTGTGACCTGGATTGGTCACTGTTGGAAACAGGATGCTGGGCTTGATGGACCTTTGGTCTATTCAGTATGGTAATACTTATGTACTTATGACTATTTTAAATATCTATGCTGAGTCCCACTCAATGCAAAGTATAGTTTTTTTGATCCTGTGTTTACCTCAGTCTTGCTCAAGATGGTGGGAACTTTGATTTTTGGGGTTGGGGGCCTAAGCTGTAGCTTGGGTCCTCTAGATCGGTCTAAGTTTGAGGGGGACGAGGTATTTTTGGAGGGTAAAGATCTGGAAGAGTGCATGACTAAATGGAGTCTAGTTAACCTATAGAGGACATTTAACCCAAGCTCCAGGGGCTGTACTTGCTATTCTTCTAGATTTCATTCCTTTCCCAGAATAGACTATTTATTGGGCCTTGATACTCAACTAGCAGGATGGATGGATCTTCGGTTATATCCCCTTGTCATTTATGATCACACAATGGTATCCGGGAATTGTCCAGCTTCAGTGGAAATAGGTGGCAAGAAAACCTGGAGGGCTAACATTGCTATGCTACTGTGACCTGACATTAAAAAATGGCACTCAGATCTCTGGTCAGAGTTTCTTAGTTTCAATGATACTGGAACACCCCATCGGGTTTGGTCTGGGACACTGGGAAGGCCTACTTGTACGGCCTGCTTATACAGAGGGGGGTCCAGGAGAACAGACAGTGGGCAATTCATAGAGAACAAATGTTGATGGAAATTGAGCATCTGTAGCCTTCTCTGGTGCAAGGCCATGATGTTTCTTTCCAAAGACAACTCTTAGCCAAAAAGAGAGAACTCGATTTATTAGATACACAAAAGATAGAATATCAGCTCCAGTGCACTAAGACAACGTATATGGAGCATGGTAATAGGGCAGGCAAACAACTGGCTTGGTAACTCCAGAAAAAATGATGTAATAGGTGGGTAAAAAACTGAAAGGGTCTTAAAGGGGAAGATTTGGTTACTAGTTTGATTATTGCTGCTGAATTTAGGCAGTTTTATTAAGCCGTATATACATCTGAGGGAGAGATTTTGGGGGCTGACATGGACAAATATCTTTCAACCCCACTCACAGAGGCTGAGCAGGTCTGGATCAACAGGGATATTTCAGAGGCTGAGGTGCTTAAGGCTATTCACTGTATGGCACCTGGTAAGGCCCCAGAGAAGAACAGGTTTCCTATGGAATTTTCTAAGGCCCTGCCAATTCACCTTGCTTCTGTTTTTCAGAGAGCCTTTAATGAGGTGCTGTGGGGCAGGCTGCTTCTTGACTCTATGTCCCCGATATTCAAAAACATTTTACTAGCCAGGATCAGCACTTGGCTGGTTAAATGCCTCATAACTGGTTATCTGGCAATATTCAGCGGGGGATAGCCGGCTATGTCCTGCTGAATATCACCAGTTAGTGACTAGTAGATAGCCGGTTATATCACTTTAGCAGATATATTTAGCCTTATGAATATGTAGGATATCTTTGGCTGTGTAGAAGATAACAGGCTAAAGTCTGAATACAAATATAGTCAGTTGTCTTCTAACCGGCCAAAAGTATGCCAGATATTCAATGCCAAAACCGGCCTGGCATTGAATGTCCAGGTTTAGTGGTGACCGCTGGTGTTAGCCGGGCTAACTCTCATGGTCTGAGTATCAGTCCCTATGTTCAGAGTCCAAGTGGTGGTCTTGCTTAAACCTACCTTAAGTTCGAGCTACCTCCCAGTTTCTTTATTAAATATAGATATTGGTTTCTAGGTTGGAAACTGTTCTGCCTAAACTGATCAACATCAACCAGATCAACTTTGTTAAGGGTCGACTCCTGGCTGACAATGTGTGAAGGGCTATAGACATAGCAGCAAACATCTATGGTAGCTCTGGGAGTTGCTTTGGGACCGCTTCCGGATGTGGCCCCATTTGTATGTACATAAATGTTCCTTTGTTACTGCCTAAAGGCAGACGCAATACCAACTGCCCAGTCATCAATATTAGACCTTGAACACATAGCGCCACCTTTGGTTAGATGCAGGGGGATGAGCTTCCTGTTGGCGAGCTTGTGGAGGGGTGGGAGACTATGAACATAAATGGTGGACCTTCAGTAAAATGTGGATGTTCTGGGAGGGAATTTGAGATTGGATTTGTGCATGGAGGGGAATGGATTGGCGAGTGTCCCCTGAAGTATGCTTTTTGGGGGTGCTGGGTGTGGATGTTCGTCCCACTGAATTGGAAACCTTAATACTTATTCTGTTACTTGCCACTAAAATGACTTTAGCTTTCCACTGGCAGTCTGCTCAGGCCCCTTCAGTAGTGCTTTGGCTCTAGATATGTGCTGAGTTGTGTCAATATGAAAAAATCTCTTGCAGTCTCAAGGGGCGGGGTCTCAATTTGAGAAAGTGTGGAAATTAGTCCCTATTACTGACTAATGACTGTTTTTTGCATACCCTTGCTACTCCTTCTGAAGTATTTGTGGTACTTGTGGTAACTTGAGCAGATTTGGCTGTACACTGGGTGAGAGTGGGCGAGGGTTGGGGGGAATGGCGGGAGGGGTTGGGGTGTGGGGAGGACTTAGATGGGGCTCTATGGTTCGCTTGTTCAACCTAGCCTAGTTCTTGTTCTGTCCCCAATGAAGGGCTTGTTTTAGGGTTGTTGCTAGTGCAATGCACCTATTTGTTTATTATGTTTGCCTTGTATGAGGCACCTGTCATTGAACGATAGATAGCTGTTTTGTTTGACCTGTTGGGCTTTGTTATCTTGTAAAATCTTAATAAAATATAAAGTAAAAAAAGATTATTCTTGCAAGGCATTAACTCTTAACCAAATGAGTAATCTTCACAGCTATTTCCACCTAAAAATTAAGATTCAAACATTTAAAAATCTGGCACTTTGCATAATCTGAACTAGCAAGGTCTTCAAACTTTGCCTAAAACTCATTACAGAATTGGATCTCTTCATTATTCCAATAACACGTAATCACATAATTAAGGACTCTATTAATGTAATATACCATGCACCTATTTTTTAAAGAAGCAGAATAAATGTAAGAAAAAAAACATTATTGCATGATGCTGCTCAAAAAGAAAACCAAAACAAAGAGAAGGAGGTATATAAATCAGTCAACGAAGGAGGTAAAAAAAATACTGTGCAAAATTTGAATAAGCTACTATAGGGTGGTCTTGACAATATTGGTGCACTGAAAGAACTCTGTCACTGATGTACTGCCAATATTTAATCTTCAGAACTCTACCTACCTCTAAGCCTTTTTATCTCCCGATATATCTCACCCTTTACACACCAACTCAAGCATTAAGGTCATCCCAGCTTAGCCTTCTGTCTATTCTATCACATAGAGAACTATTTCTGTTCTATAATCAGCACCTAAATGTAGGTGCCGATTATAGAATACGCTTAGTTGGCACTGATTTCGGGGCCAATTTTTTAGGCTCCATATATAGAATCTCCTCCATGTCTGCTAATGGTCCTGGAACAGAAACATTCTAAGCTAAGTGCTTTATATTCTAAAATAACTGAAAATATGAAAAACGTGGATATATGAAGTAAATATGAAATAGAAAATGTTTGTTGATTAAAGATTAGTAAGGACTGATGAAGAGGCAGGCGAATCAAGAGCATGTTAGCTCTTGTGAAATGAATGTGTTGATATGATCAAGCCTGCTTATCAATAAGGACGTATTTGTAAAAGGTTTTGGCACTGGGTATGACAGTATTATATTGGCTAATCAACAGGCACTTATTAAAACAGTATATCATATGAGTTTATGCATATAAATATCATTACTTGGCCTATTACTCCAAATCTTGTTGTATTGATATTTGAGTTGGTATAATTGATTTAGGAGATTGGGATCTAAACTTGACGAGTATTGATTTTCCAACTGTTTAATGTCCTGTTCTAGATTATTAAGAAGTTTATTTCTTTCTTTATTGGCATGAGCTGAAATAGAGATAAATTCCCCACGTAAAGCTGCTTTAAAGGTATTCCATACAGTAACTGTTTGGACCTCATTGTTTATTTCAAAAAACATTTTGATGAAATCGCAAATACAAGCCAAAGTGGATTCCTCAGAAATAAGCTGTGTATTGAACCTCCACATAGGGTTGCACAGAGGAGCTGAAACTTGACAGCCTAACATGATAGAAATGGATGCATGATCTGAAATGGTAATGGGGCCTATACTAGTTTTGGTAATATTATACATGAGGTGATTGTAAATCAAAAAATAATCTATTCTTGAGAAATTCTTATGAAGAGCAGAAAAAAAAGTGTATTCTTGACCGTCTAGATTATCTTGGCGCCATGGGTCTAATAAAGAAAACTGGGAAATGTAGGAAGATAGTAGTATATATGATCTGGATGATGTGTAAGAAGCTTCGGACTGTCTATCAAACCACTTATCAAGAGGAAGATTGAAGTCTCCAGTAATAATAAGTGTAAAAGGATCAAATTCTAGTATTTTATCAAAATGTTGGGTAAAAAATTCTGGTTTATCGAGTGGGAGCATATACGTTCACGAATAGAAAGTCACAATTATGTATACTTACCTTTAAGATTAACCAGTGGAGGAGTGGCCTAGTGGTTAGGGTGGTGGACTTTGGTCCTGAGGAACTGAGTTCAATTCCCACTTCAGGCACAGGCAGCTCCTTATGACTCTGGGCAAGTCACTTAACCCTCCACTGCCCCATGTAAGCTGCATTGAGCCTGCCATGAGTGAGAAAGCACGGGGTGCAAATATAACAAAAACAAACCACCTTCCCTCTGAATCTTTAGATTCTTCCAAAGTTTTAATGTTTAAGGATTTATGAAAGAGTGTTGCCACTCCATGTTTTTTTGCCAGGGGCAGGTGAATGATAAATGCTTCCAATCCAATTAGTGCTTTTAAGCAATTGGGATTTGTCTGATAAATGTGTTTCCTATAATAGAGCAATTTGAGTGTTCCATTTTCTTAAGTGAAAGCAAAACTTTTTTTCCGCTTAATGGGATGATGCATGCCTTGTACATTCCAGGATGCCATTTAAGTTAACATTGGAAAGCGCAGCCAAGTTTAAAAACAAAAATAAAAGGAGAACATGGTCTCTCTATAATTATAAGAAACCTAGTTCTAATATTGCAATAGAACCTAGAGATACTGAGAATCATCATATATATAAACCTGTGCCTTGTATAGAACAATCAACTACTATTCTAAAGGCAAAAACAGAACCAAAAGGTTCAGCCAGAATAAGTAGAAAAATAATTGGGTGTAGAAGTATATTCTGGAAGTCCCAAAGAGAATACCTTTCCCAGACTGTAAAGTAACAAGCATTAAATTGCAGCATAAAATATGAGCATCAATAGGTCTTATGTTATAGATTTCTATCCATGAAAGAACCCCATTTCTTTTTTTTAGTTTTTATTTTGCAAATTTATTATCTTTAGTATAAAAGAATTGATACTTAAGGAAAAGCAGACAAATATCTTTTACACAAAAAGGTAAAATACTTAAACAGAGAACAATATAATAACAAAAGTCTTCTTTAGACCACAACATGTGAGAAAGGGGAGTAGAGAATTGTTCAGGAGAAAACATTGAAGATTAATTAAAGTTAGATATATAGCTTAACACGAAAAATCCAGAACATTTTTTAAACTATACTCAATCTTATTGTCCAGTGGTCACCAACTTCTTGGAGTCTACAAATGTTTTTAAGTGGTCAGGATTAAAGAAGACATATTTTAAGAAGAACCCCATTTCTTGATGGAGGTATAAACAGAATACCAAAAGGAGATGAATGGTACCATAAGAAGTCAAGAATGTAAATATGTTATAATACTGAAGAAATACTCATTCAGCCATCCCATTTGTAGCTTATTGATCTAGAAAGCTTTCCAAGGCCTCTGGAGATGTGAAGGACCTTGTGATGTTATTGATAGTTATGGTCATCCTGGCAGGATATTCAAGACCAAATCATGTGTTTAGGTCTGGGCCTTATTTGCAGGAGCTGTTTTTTCTTTAATGCCGTTGTTTTGGGCAAATCTGGCGCTATTAAGATTTTACAACCTTTGTGTAATAGCGAAGGGAATGTGTGCGCTGCTGTTAAAAGTTGCAGGACATTTTGGATGCGGAGGAGTTTGGCAACCACACCGGCCAGGGGTGTATCATATCAGACTTAAGTTTAGATTGGGTCAGATGAGCATGCTCAAACTTAAAAAGAGTGTCTGGAGTAATTTGAGAATCAGAGGGATCCAGTTCTCAAGGAAACATATGATGTTTGTACCTTCTGTTCCCTCTGTCAGTCCTAGGATCCAAATATTGTTCCTTCGTTCCGATTAGATAAAGCCTCAATTTGGACTTCAAGCTGTTGAAGGCATGCATCAGTACACTGATGATATTGGACCTGTACTTGCATGGAAGTTTCCACTTTATTTCCTTCCCAGTTTTTTTAGCTTCTATTGAAAGTCCGCTACAGAGCCATTTATGAGTGCAAGCCCAGTTTTCAGTTCGCACATCATTTCAAGATGTTTCATTTGCAACTCTCTCATAGCTCTAATTTCCTTCATGAGAGAGTCAGATGCAGTGGTGGATGTTTTTTGACTGGCATCATTTTCTATGGCGTCAGAGGGCCATAAGTAAGTCATTTAGATCCTGCTGGGAGTATTGGATTTGTATCCTGTTTGTTGGATTTTGAAAGCGACACAATCTTGCAGGTCAGGTATATAATGTTAGTGTGAAAATTCAGTGAAAAAACTGCAATAATCCGATGTTTTCAGTAGAAAGAAGAGAGAGCCAATTCGCTATATGACCTTATAGTACAAAGCTCACTACTGCTCTGACATCCGTGTTGTTTTAATTGTTACAATCTCTTAAGTGTATGCCTACAGCACTGCATGGGGTAGATTCAAGAGAGTGTGCAAAAAATATGGGCATTAAACATCAACTCTATAATGGCAACTGCCTGTAAATTTGCTATTATAGAATATAGCATGTCGGCATGCGTGTACCCAATTTTAGGGAAGAACACTTACGCCGTGTCAAAGACTGGTGTAAATGGTCATACCTTAATTAAGCAGTTGCATACGTAAATCATAGTATTCTATGACTTACGCACATAACTGCAAGACACACTCCTGACCAGTGGCATAACTATGTGGGGCCACGGGGCCTGGGTCCCCGTAGATTTGGCCCTGGACCCCCCTGCCGACAATCCTCTCGACCTCCCCCTCTTGCCGCCAACACGCTGTCACCTACCTTCGCTGGTGGGGGACCCCAAACCCCGCCAGCCGAGGTCCTCTTTTTCCGGCACAAGGCTTCATTCTGTTTCTGAGTCTGACATCCTGCACGTTGTACGTGCAGGACGTCAGACTCACAGAAACAGTCAGAAGCCTTGCAGATCAGCAACATGGCTGCGCCGGAGAAGAGGACTTTGGCTGGAGAGGGTTGGGGACCCCCACCAGCAAAGGTACCTGACAGCAGTGGGGAAGAGTTGGCGGTGGGAAGGGGGGGTCAAAAGGGTTGGCGCCGGGGGGGGTCAAAGGTGGTGGTGGTGGCGGTCAAAAATGGCGGGGGGGGGGGGCTAAAATGTGCCCCCTCACCTCAGGCTCTGGACCCCCCTCCCACCAAAGTCTGGCTATGCCCCTGCTTACCACCACCTACTTACTTGTCGGTAAGGGCTTATGCGCTACTCATGCGGTAATCAGTCATTGCGCGGCAATGTGGCCATGCTGTCGATTACCGCTGGGAATGTCCCCATGGTAAAAAAATAGAAAATTATTTTCTACCATGGGAAACAGCATGTGCCAACTTCAGAACTACTGCCAGGCACCCACACTACCCCCGTGGTAGGGTCGATTTGGCACGCACTGCCCGCAGGTTAACCCTACCGCAGCTTAGTAAAAGGGCCCCCAAATGAATGATTTTTAGAGAATGCAGCCATTCAGCGTGTAATTCTTCATCAGAAACCTATGATACTAATTAATCCAATAATTTTACTCAAAATAGAACTGGAAGCAGGCCAGGAAAGAAAAATTCTGCCAGAGGCTACAGCATAGTGATAGACAGGCAGACAATGCACACAGCACCAAGCACATCTGGAGAGAAAGCTGTGCTGTGTTTTCAAGCTTGCTTGCTGGCTGCCAGTGCCTGTTCTTGGAGGGAAAGAGTGCAGGAGGAGGACAAGAAAGTGTCAGGCAAAGGCTAGAGATAGCTGCTGCATGCTTCCTTTTCTGGCATTGGTGGAAATGGCATATTTCTAGTTGTTAATTCAGAATAACAGCTTAATTAAAAACTGACTAGTACATCTTGCTTATGTTTGCTGCTAGTGGACTGTTTAGTTTTCCAAGGGGCCAAAATTCTAATCAGTGACAATTAGTGCTCTTTATTGCTTGTTAAGTGATGTTATCAGTTCTCATTAGCTTGTTAAGCCAATTAAGTTACATGCAGTGTTATAGAAACCGTTCCGATTTTGGTGTCTAAATTGAGCACACTATACAGAATCTGAGGGCAAGTGCTGACCAGGAATATTCAGCAGGAGATAACTGGCTAACTCCACTGAATACTGGCGGATATCTGGTTAAGTGCTGCAGTGCAACCCCAATATAACATGCTCCGCAATAACACAAATCCGCATATATTGCGATCAAGTCTTAATGCCCTTTCTTTTATACAGCTCCTTTTGCAATTGTGTTCATGTTCTATTGACCCTGCTATATATAACGCAACCCCACATTTAAGGCGATGATATTTTGTGGATCCCAATCATAGCATTATATCAAGGTTCCACTATAGCTAATAATTTCTCATTAATATCAATTAACACCTCATTATTGAATTAACTTGTGTGCAATGTTGCACATTATTATTTGTTATTATTATTATTTTTTACATTTGTATCCCACATTTTCCCACCTATTTGCAGGCTCAATGTGGCTTACATAGTACTGGAAATGCGCTTGCAGACTCCGGTGTAAAAAATACAAAGTGATGTTGAGAGAAGATGAGGTTCATGTGGTACAGCCTTATAGGGCTTATAAAGGGCAGACTTATACGGTCTGTGCCAGAGCCGGTGGTTGGGAGGTGGGGCTGGTGGTTGGGAGGCGGGGATAGTGCTGGGCAGACTTATACGATCTGTGCTAGAGCCGGTGGTTGGGAGGTGGGGCTGGTGGTTGGGAGGCGGGGATAGTGCTGGGCAGACTTATATGGTCTGTGCCCTGAAGAACACAAGTACAAATCAAAGTAGGGTATACAAAAAATTAGCACATATGAGTTATCTTGTTGGGCAGACTGGATGGACTGTGCAGGTCTTTTTCTGCCGTCATCTACTATGTTACTATGTTACTATCCACCTTATAATTGAAAGAGAAAAACGCCTAGATTTCGACCCAAATCGGGAGATAGACGTTTATCTCACAAAAACGAATAAATCGGTATAATGGAAAGCCGATTTTGGACGTTTTCAACTGCACTCCATCGCAGAAGCGTACAAAGTTGACGGGGGCGTGTCGGAGGCGTGGCGAAGGTGGAACTGGGGCGTGGTTATTGGCCAAGGAGAGATGGGCGCCTTTCGCCGATAATGGAAAAAAAGTATGCGTTTGTAGCTAGAATTTAGGGCACTTTTCCTGGACCCTGTTTTTTCACAAATAAGGCCCCAAAAAGTGCCCTAAATGACCAGATTACCACCAGACGGAATCGGGGATGACCTCCCCTGACTCCCCCAGTGATCACTAACCCCCTCCCACCACAAAACATGATGTTTCACAACTTTTTATTTTCACCCTCAAATGTCATACCCACCTCCCTGGCAGCAGTATGCAGGTCCCTGGAGCAGTTGTTAGGGGGTGCAGTGGACTTCAGGCAGGTGGACCCAGGCTCATTCCCCCCTACCTGTTACAATTGTGCTGCTTAATGCTTAGTCGTCCAACCCCCCTAACCCACTGTACCCACATGTAGGTGCCCCCCTTCACCCTTTAGGGCTATAGTAATGGTGTAGACTTGTGGGCAGTGGGTTTTGAGGGGGATTTGGGGGGCTCAACACACAAGGGAAGGGTGCTATGCACCTGGGAGCTCTTTTACCTTTTTGTTTGTTTTTGTAAAAGTGCCCCCTAGGGTGCCCGGTTGGTGTCCTGGCATGTGAGGGGGACCAGTGCACTACGAATCCTGGCCCCTCCCACGAACAAATGCCTTGGATTTATTCGTTTTTGAGCTGGGCGCTTTCATTTTCCATTATCACTGAAAAACAAAAACGCCCAGCTCACAAATTGTCGAATAAAACATGGACGTCTATTTTTTTCGAAAATACGGTTCGGTCCGCCCCTTCACGGACCCGTTCTCGGAGATAAACGCCCATGGAGATAGACGTTTTCGTTCAATTATGCCCCTCTATGTGGTACAGCCACATAAGGGAATCGTACAACGGAAGAGTTGTGTTATGTTCATTACGTTTTTTGGTTTTGTTGTGTTGCAGAGATCATGCATATATGGTGGATTGTTAGGGTATGCCTTTTTGAACAGATAGGTTTTTAGTGTTCTCCGGAAGTGTAGGTGGTCGTACATAGTTTTCAAGGCTTTTGGTAATGCGTTCCACAATTGTGTGCTTATGCACATGCAACTTTATAGAATCACTGGGTACAGCACTTATTCATGCCCACATAGAATAGCACTTAAGGTTCTTACAAGCATTAAGTGCTAAATTTCTCTGAATTTGTGTGCAAGATACTCAACTGTACATGTTTAGTTATACAGTAGAATTGACCTTCACATGTCTAGTATATATGTTTGGGCTGGAGTGGCCCTAATATAAATATGCCTCCTGAAAGCAAGTAGGTCTAACTATGGAAGGCACGACTGCACTCAACATCAGTAGTAGATACATTGAGACTATATACAGCAGAAGCTCTTTCACCAGGGTCAGAAGAACCACTGGGATTTTCTGATTCACAAACCAGCTCCATAAATTTGTCTCTTTCTGCAGAGTTACATCCAGAACATGGGCACTTTTGTTGCAAAGAGTAAATGATGTTTCAAGATTATCTGTTAAAGAGGCTTGCACAGTTCATGACTGAAGTATCATTGGTGACCATGTGAGAGATCTTGTGTCCACAAAGGGCCATCACAAACCAAGATGAAATGATGATGTGAAATAATGATGATCTTGTGCATGTTGAAGTTTACTTTTGTCATTAATTTCTGATCTTTTGCATAAAATGTTCCATATTTCTGGATAATGTGTACTACATTTTCCACCTTTGATTTCACATACTTTACATAATGGTTTTTATTTCTCCCTCTCTCTGCTCTTCAGTTAATTGCTCCTTCTAATGGTCACTTTCTCTGCTCCCTCTTACAAGTCTATTCTAGTATATTCCTATCTACTCAGGATAAAATATTTGCTCATCTTAATCATTTCATTTTTCAATATTGAAGGTTTTGAATTTCTGTTCAGTCCTAGTGCAGGTTATAAAAAGTCATAAGACTTCTGAACCACAGGCTGACAGAATTAGTCAGTTTTCTACTGTCAAGTGGCTAATAACCTAAATCTTTCCCCTTACGATTCCCTAATGTGTCTGTAACACATGAACCGTCTTCTACTACAACATCACTCTGTATTTGTTCATACTGATATTGGCGATCGCATCTCCAGTACTATGTAAGCCACATTGAGCCTGCAAATAGGTGGGAAAATGTGGGATACAAATGTAACAAATAAATAAATAAAATTAATATCTGTGAGGATACTCAGTTTCAGAGAAAAAAACATAACTGAAACGTTAGCAAATAAAGGGACCCTTTTACTAAACCACGCTAGTGATTCCTGGCGCGGCAAAGTTAGCATTGCCACATGGGAATCGCTAGTGCGGTTTGGTAGGAGGCCCAAAATAAAATAACAGCGTACTTGGGGGTCCTTATACAAAGGTGTGGTAGCATTTTTAGCAGTTGCTAAATGATAGAGATGCCCATAGGAATATATGGGCATCTAGTGTTTAGCGCACTCTTATTTCTATCATGTGCTAAAAACGCTACTGTGCCTTTATATAAGTACCTCTTGGTTTCTAAAAATGTTCATAATCCACGTGCATTTTCCCAAGGAATTTAATAAGATGTATGGTTCAGGTTTGCAATTCTTGTAGCCCATTAAACACCATATGGATTAGACTGATAACTTATTAGTTCCATGACAAGTTTAATTTTCTCTTGGAAACGTTCCATTTGCACTGAAGGTTTCCTTTAAGAACTTTGACGGCTTTCCTTCCTCATCCCTTAAGTTTCAGGGGGTTCAAAATGCTTACTGTATGTGAACCAAGACTTATGGGCTCATTTTCGAAAGAGAAGGGAACACCCATCTTTCAACATAAATTGGAAGATGGACGTCCTTCTCCCAGGGACGTCCAAATCGATATAATCGAAACCTGATTTAGGACGTCTCCAACTGCACTCCATTGCAAGGACGGCCAAAGTTCAAGGGGGCGTGTTGGAGGCGTAGCGTAGTGAAGGCAGGACTTGGGCGTGGCTAACACTTGGACGTCCTTGACCCATAATAAAAAAAAATCAAGGACGTCCCTGACGAACATTTGGACGCTTTCACCCAGACCTGTTTTTATTACGACTAAGGCACAACAAGGTGCCCGAAATGACCAGATGACCACCGGAGAGAATCCTGGATGACCTCCCGTTACTCCGCTAGTGGTCACTAACCCCTCCCTCCCTCAAAAACCATCTCTAAAAATAAATTGTGCCAGCCTGTATTCTAGCCTCAGATGTCATACTCAGGTCCATGACAGCACATGCAGGTCCCAGGAGCAGTTTTAGTGGGTACTGCAGTGCACTCCAGACAGGCGGACCCAGGTCCATACCCCCCGTACCAGTTACATTTGTGGAGGAAACAGCGAGCCCTCCAAAACCCACCACAAGCACACTGTACCCACATTTAGGTGCTCCCTTCACCCGTAAGGGCTATGGTAGTGGTGTACAGTTGGGGGTACTGAGTTTTGGGGGATTTTGGGAGGCTCAGCACACAAGGTAAGGGAGCTATGTACCTGGGAACAATTTATGAAGTCTACTGCAGTGCCCCCTAGGGTGCCTGGTTGGTGTACTGGTATGTCAGGGGGACATCTTTCATTTTACATCCCCCCCCCACCCCACACACTTTTCTCTCACTCTTTAATCCTTAGTATCTATCTACCTACTAGCTTTGACCATCTCCCTCTCATTCCCTCTCCTGCACTCCCATTCCCCCCTCTGTCTCTCCCTTACCCAGTCTCCTAAATTCCTCCCCCATCTTTCACCCACTTCATTAGTCCCCTATTCTCATACTCTGTACTCACCCCCTTTGCCCTCATCTACCCAGGGCCGTGCTGATGCGGTAAGCTAGGTAAGCGCCGCAGGGGGGGCGCTTGCCTTCGAAGGGCACCACTGCCCTGCCGTCCGTCCATCTGCTCACTTGCAAAATCTTTCACCTGAACTTGTGATTCTCCTATCTCCGCTGCCCTCCCCTTTTCATGCACAGGAGCAGTATTAATTGAGGCAGGCACGCTCTTCAAGTTACGTGAGAATGCAACCAGATTGCTATTTATGCTTCGGTTTGGGGCTAGCTCCTCAGTCAGGGTGAGTTTCAGAGCTTGACACAACATTCAAATTAAAGAGAACCTGAAATGTTAAAAGTGCTAAAAATAAGTTTTAAAAGTATTTGCCTTAAATCTAATTGCAGAATTCAGGTGCTGGGAGTCTGTACTTGGTTGTCATATGCTCAGATTTGTTTAAATCATATGCAAATTAGTCCGGTGTTTTTCACTAAACATTCCCATGAGTGTCTGTATGTTAATCTGCATTCAAATAGCGCTCTCTGATTGGATGATCAGCTTCTGTTAAGAAATCTGCCCGGGAAGTGAACAGAGTGAGAGTTGTCCTTTGCCAAGAGAGACATCCAGCTGTGACTTCCTGTGTTTGTTGACTGAAGTTATAAAAAAGTGCCTGATTGTGGTAAATGAGAAAATATAAGTGAAAAGAGATTGGTGGCGATTGAAGTTTCTCTAGTGAGAAAAGGATCTGAATATTTCAGGATTACTTGAAGTTTATGAAGAATAGAAAAGGGTGAATTTCAGTTTAAGAGTGTTTAAATGCTGTAAGCTATATAAAGGCTAGGTAGATTTAAGTGACTGTAAGCAAGGAAACCTTAATATTTGATCTGAAATAAATATTTGATCTGAGATAGTTGATCAGAGATAAATGTTTGATCTGAATTATATCCTTTGGTGCAAAGGAGATTAGAATGCAATAGAGTATTTCTTTCTGTTTACCAGTACAGTCAAATAATTCCATTCCACTTAAATAATTTTTTGTTATATATATGAGGGAGTAGTATCTGGATTTATTGTAAATCAAATTGATTCCATTCACAGGAATTCATATTCACCTTCACCTTCATGCATTCATCCGATATTATCTTTTAAGGATGAAGTTTTATTTTATGTTCACTCTGTCTCTTGTGAGCTGAGCACAGTTAGTTTCCTCGGCTGGCACGACTACATATTAGAGGTATTTTGATACTGTGTGAAGTTTTACCACAGACGGGTGACATATATAAAACATTCTCCTTGGATAGGATGTGATATGTGAAAATACATTTTGCTTTAATGAAATTGCTAAACTTTAGAGTCAGAGACTTATCAATGAGGGATACATACAGTGCTATTTTTTCCTGAGATCCGGCTTACTTGCCTGCTCCCTTCTGTTCCTGCTCTGCTGGATGGGGGGGGGGGGGGGGGGGGGGGCAACCGATAGTCTGCAGGGGGGCACCAGAGACCCTAGGCACGGCCCTGCATCTACCCTCCACTGCATCTCATCACCCTATCAGTCCCAGCTCCATCCATGTCTCTCCTTCCTTCCCTTGATTCCAAGGCCACTCTTCTGTCTGTTACCATATACCCCATGCCCAATAACTTATCTTTCACCATCTTTTTAACCCCTTTCTACCCTAATTCAACCCCCTTCAGAGACTTATCCCCTTCTCCTATACCCATCACCAGTACCGCAATCCCTTTTCAATGTCTTGCATCCTCTCTCCAGTCTTCCAGGTCATTCACATTATGTCTCAACCTTTTCCCACATCATTCCTTTTTCTTGAGCTTTTTCTCATATCCCTCATTTCACATCCTGCTTCTTCCCTTCTCCCACCCCACAGTCCCATCCATCTCCTGCTCCTTCCCTCTGCTGTGCCCCACCTCTCCCAGTCCCATCCAACTCTTGCTCCTTTCCTCTGCTCACCACCCCTCCCAGTCCCATCCATCTTCTGCTCCTTCCCTCTGCTCACCACCCCTCTGAGTCCCATCTATCTCCTGCTCCTTCCCTCTTCTGTGCCCCACCTCACCCAGTCCCATCCATCGTTTGCTCCTTCCCTCTGCTCAGCAGCCCTCCCAGTCTCACCCATCTTCTGCTCCTTACCTCTGCTCACATGACACCACCCCTTCCAGTCCCATCCATCTCCTGCTCCTTCCCTCTGCTCACCACCCCTCCCAGTCCCATCCATCTCCTGCTCCTTCCCTCTGCTCACCACTCTTCCCAGCCAGTCCCATCTATCTTCTGCTCCTTCCCTCTGCTCATCACCCCTCCGTCCCATCCATCTCCTGCTCCTTTCCTCTTCTGTGCCCCACCTCTCCCAGTCCCATCCATCTTCTGCTCCTTCCCTCTGCTCACCACCCCTCCCAGTCCTGTCCATTTCCTGCTCCTTCCCTCTGCTATGCCCCACCTATCCCAGTCCCATCCATCTTCTGCTCCTTCCCTCTGCTCACACGGCACCACCCCTCCCAGTCCCATCCATCTCCTGCTCCTTCCCTCTGCTCACCACCCCTCCCTGTCCCATCCATCTCCTGCTCCTTCCTTCTGCTCACCACTCTTCCCAGCCAGTCCCATCTATCTTCTGCTCCTTCCCTCTGCTCACCATCCCTCCCAGTCCCATTCATTTTCTGCTCCTTCCCTCTGCTCATCACCGCTCCCAGTCCCATCCTTCCCTTTGCTATGCCCCACCCTGTCCCATCCATCTTCTGATCCTTCTCTCTCTGCTCATCACCCATCCCAGTCCCATTCATCTTCTGCTCCTTCCCTCTGCTATGCCCCACCTCTCCCCATCCCATCCATCTTTTGCTCCTTCCCTCTGCTCAGCAACCCTCCCAGTCCCACCCATCTTCTGCTCCTTACCTCTGCTCACATGACACCACCCCTTCCAGTCCCATCCATCTCCTGCTCCTTCCCTCTGCTCACCACTCTTCCCAGCCAGTCCCATCTATCTTCTATTCCTTCCCTTTGCTCACCCTCCCTCCCGGTCCCATCCATTTTCTGCTCCTTCCCTCTGCTCATCACCCCTCCAAGTCCCATCCATCTCCTGCTCCTTCCCTCTTCTGTGCCCCACCTCTCCCAGTCCCATCCATCTTCTGCTCCTTCCCTCTGCTCACCACTCTTCCCAGCCAGTCCCATCCATCTTCTGCTCCTTCCCTCTGCTCACCACCCCTCCCAGTCCCGTCCATTTCCTGCTCCTTCCCTCTGCTATGCCCCACCTATCCCAGTCCCATCCATCTTCTGCTCCTTCCCTCTGCTCACCACCCCTCCCAGTCCCATCCATTTCCTGCTCCTTCCCTCTTCTGTGCCCCACCTCTCCCAGTCCCATCCATCTTCTGCTCCTTCCCTCTGCTCACCACTCTTCCCAGCCAGTCCCATCCATCTTCTGCTCCTTCCCTCTGCTCACCACCCCTCTCAGTCCCATCCATTTCCTGCTCCTTCCCTCTGCTATGCCCCACCTATCCCAGTCCTATCCATCTTCAGCTCCTTCCCTCTGCTCACACGACACCACCCCTCCCAGTCCCATCCATCTCCTGCTCCTTCCCTCTGCTCACCACCCCTCCCTGTCCCATCCTTCCCTCTGCTGTGCCCCACCTCTCTCAGTCCGGGTTTCACCCCCCCCCCCCCACAAGGTCCAGGATCGCACAAGCACACTTCAAGAACTGGGATCGTTATCCCCACCCCCTCCTCTGGTGCAGCAGTCTTCAATCTTTCTGTGCTCCTGGCAGCATTAGCGATGTATACAAGCTTCCTTCGGTCTGCCTCGGAAGCCTTCTCTTCAACTTCTTGTTCCCACATAGGTGGGACCAAGGGGCGCTGCAGAGAAAAGGCTTCTGGGGCAGTGCGAAGGCAGCGTGCATACATTGTTAACGCTGCCGTGAGCCTAGATAGATTGAAGACTGCAGCGCCGGAGGGAGGAAGAGAGGGGGTAGACGGAATCGCGATCGGCAATGTAGGCAGTGGCAAGCCGTTTGGGGGGCACTGCCCCCCCTCGCCGCCCCAAACTATGCCCATGCCTTTGCACTAACATTTGGTGCATGCTAAATGCTAAGAAGCCCATAGGTATAAAATAGGTGTCTTAGCAGTTTGCACGCACTAATTGCTTTAACACAAGCTAAGCTATAGCAAAAGGGCCCCAGAATATTTCTTTATACATTTACATGGATATTTTAGAAAGAAAGCAGCACCCAGTTGAAGTACCTTAGGCCTCAAAAGCAAGAATTGTTTCCTTCTCTTCTGTGTCTCTTATTACATCAGGAACAGATAATAAAACACTTAAAATAATTGAAAAGCTGCTTTTTCTGTAATGAATGTTCATCAAGAGGTTCTTTTTGATATAGCCCCTGTGTTCAATGACTCTTGTTTTGAATTTCCTCTTTGATTTTCCATCATAAAGAAAATGAAAAGGACAGATCACTTCATGAATGACATTTTCAATATTACAATTGGAGAAGTGCTTTAAAATCATTTTTTTGCCCAGTGAAGGGATGTATAAAGGTCAGCATTATATAGGGAACAAGCTCCATAGTTAAAATGCACCATAGGTTTTTTAAATATCCTATTATCTAAATTGGCAAAGCAGAGGATACCAAAATCTCTCTTATTTTTCTACCTCGTTCAAATGCTATCATTATCTTGATGAGCAAGAAGCAAATTCACCCATGGGTATTTCCAGTGATCCAGTGAACGTTTATTAACAGTGAGTTTAATCATAATTAAAATTTTTCCCCTTCTATAATAACATCTCTTTCCCTTCCCCATCCCCGCCTCTCATATTTCCCTGCTTCCTCTCGGCAATCTGGCTGCTACAACATACAGGTGTGTGGGATGAATTGTCAGTGGTCTCAGAAAGGCTACACGAATCCTCATGCAACACCTGTGCATTTCATGCAGCCCCATAAAAATCAGGAAATATTGTGGGAATCTCTTCCCTCACAGTGCAAGTGGGCACTTGTGTTGTTGGAGATGTCAGAGATGATGTGATCATAGGCATGGGGTGCAGTGTGGCTGAGGACCTGTGTGGTGTTGACAGGGAGGGTGGAGACCTGACATGATGTCATGGTAGAAAGGCTACAGATAACAGTGGCCTGAGAACAACCAGGGAAAAGCAGTATATCTAATTTCATCCCCTTTCCCTTTCCTCTAGTGGTATTAGTGTTGGTGCTTGCAGAGGTGCCATGGTGATGGGATTGCTGTTATGCTGTTGTGCAAGGTCACTCCATAGCTCCTTCACCTCCTGCAACAGGAACTCCAATGTGGTCAACACCCTTTGTATCAGCTTCATTTGCTGTTCCAGCAGAGCTACTTTTCTATCCCTCTGAGTGAAGAATCTTTCTTATCGTGTCAGAAAGTGAAACTGAGCATGTGCACGGGGGCAGGGGGGACACAGTGCAACAGCAGCCATATCGTTTATTCATTTACTAGACCATCACTTATTGACTCCCAGGTGGCTAGAGGAGGACTTTTTGGCTGTTGGTGGGTTTGGATCCTCCCCAGCAGCTTTAGGTATTTGGGGTTTGGGAGGGTGGAGGCAAGGAGGACAGGGTAAAATTTTGTTCTCCTTCACTTTGGGCTCAGGCTCTTCAAATTGATGGTTTAGTTATGCTGTCATTGAGGAGTGAGAGTTACAGGGTATTAGAGCTGATGTGTGTAGTTCTTACTTACTGGTTGCCTCTGTATGGTATGATGTGTCCAACTGGCTGACTGGCAGCAAGGTGTCCTCATCCACTGTTTTAAGAACCGTCTACTCTCCCTCTGTCACTGACTCCACCTGGCCACGTTGGCCACTGATCTTGACCATCATGTTTCACCTCATTCCCCACTATCTTTTCTTGAAGCCTTCTGCATTTTGATTCACAGTGGAGAAGAGTAGTTAGTGGGGTTCCTCAGGGGCAGTGCTAGGACCGCTGCTCTTTAATATATTTATAAATGATTTAGAGATGGGAGTAACTAGCGAGGTAATTAACTTTGCTGATGACACAAATTTATTCAAAGTCATTAATTCGCGACAGGATTGTGAAAAATTACAGAAGGACCTTATGAGACTGGGAGATTGGGCGGCTAAATGGCAGATGACGTTTAATGTGAGCAAGTGCAAGGTGATGCATGTGGGAAAAAAGAACCCGAATTATAGCTACATCATGCAAGGTTCCATGTTAGGAGTTACGGACCAAGAAAGGAATCTGGTTGTCATCGTTGATAATACACTGAAACCTTCTGCTCAGTGTGCTGCTGTGGCTAGGAAAGCGAATAGAATGTTGGGTATTATTAGGAAGGGTATAGAAAACAGGTGTGAGGATGTTATAATGCCGTTGTATCATTCCATGGTGCGACTTCATCTTGAGTATTATGTCCATTTCTGGTCGCCGCATCTCAAGAAAGATATAGTGGAATTGGAAAAGGTGCAGCGAAGGGCAACGAAAATGATAGTGGGGATGGGATGACTTCCCTATAAAGAAAGACTAAGGAGGCTAGGGCTTTTCAGCTTGGAGAAGAGATGACTGAGTGGAGACATGATAGAGGTACAGTATATAAAATAATGAACAGGTGGATGTGAAGTGTCTGTTCACGCTTTCCAAAAATACTAGGACTAGGGGGCATGCGTAATTAAACTGTGGAATTCATTGCCAGAGAATGTGGTGAAGGCGGTTGGCTTGGCAGAGTTTAAAAAGGGTTTGGACGGTTTCCTAAAGGACAAGTCCATAGACCGCTACTAAATGGACTTGGAAAAATCCACAATTTCGGGACTAACATGTATAGAATGTTTGTACGTTGGGAAGCTGCCAGGTGCCCTTGACCTGGATTGGCCGCTGTCGGGGACAGGATGCTGGGCTTGATGGGCCTTTGGTCTTTTCCCAGTATGGCATTACTTATGTACTTATGTTGTGAAAGATGCCATTCACTTTGCGGCAGATCTCCACCCAGATTTTCTGCTTAGTACATGCACTGACGCTGCAGGGTCAAACAGGGTTATCTCATATTTGAGGATCTCTCTCACCATTACATCTATCTTAGCAGATGAGGAGTTGGTCTTTCTCAGCAAGCTGTTCTTTTGGGAAGCCGTAGTAGTATGGGTAGTACTGCCTAGAACTGTGGGCTTCTAAAATAAAGTGCGATATATGGAAATGGGGCTTTCGTACATGTGGAAAAGTCAGCTCATTGGATGTCATCTGTTTACAGACATTTTCTTCTGAGACTGATAGTGGCAGTGCACGTGTAGCTCATTTACACTTGGGTGGGTCTTATTTTGTAGCATACATACATGGTGACAGCCATCTGAGGCTGGCATAGGGACTGGCACAAAATATTTTAATGATGTTTTTTGAGGGTGGGAAGGGGTTAGTGACCTCTGGGGGAGTAACGGGAGGTCATCCCCGATTCTCTCTGGTGGTAATCTGGTCATTTCAGGCACCTTTTTATGCCTTAGTCGTAAGAAAAACAGGTCCGGGTGAAAACATCCAAGTGCTCATCAGGGACGTCCTTTTTTTCCATTATGGGTCAAGGACATTCAAGTGTTAGGCACGCTCAAGTCCCGCCTTTGCTATGCCTTCAACACGCCCCCTTGAACTTTGGCCATCCCTGCGATGGAGTGCAGTTGGGGATGTCCAAATACACGTCCCCCTCCCTTCCCTTCATGCACATTTCTCCCACTCCCTACTCTTTCATCCAAGTGCATTACCACCTCTCCTTTCCCTTCCATCCAAATGCAGCTTTCCCACCCCTTCCATTCAAGTGCAGCATCCCCACCCCCATTTTAACTTGTTCCATTCAAGTGCATCTTCTCTTCCCTATACCTGCCTCCTCCCAAGCCCTACAAACATGAAGGTTTGCCAGCTCTGCTTATGTCAAGTTCTCTCTGGCTGCTCTGAGGTTTTCCCCTCTGCTGCATCCTGCCTAAACAACAACAGTAAATTATGACAGAAAAAAAGGACATTGGGGCTGGCCAGAGAGGGCCTGACGTAAGATTGCCAGCAAACAGGCAAGTTTGTAGGGCCTGCATAGCAGGGGGGGGGGGGGCAATGGGAAGAGAAGGGGAGATGCTGTACCTGCAGGAGAGAATGGGGGGGGAGGTGAGGCAATGCCAGACTTGCATGGGAGACTGCCGGCGAGTAGGGAGGAAGCCAATGAGTGAGATCTGGCTCCTTAAGTGTGTGAGCTGGAGAAGGGGTCCGTTGCATGTGTCACACACCAAATGCATGTGACTTGGCATGTCTGGACATTATGTCATGATGGTGTGGCTTGCCTGCCCCCTGGAACCCATGGCATAGGCCCTGAGCAAGTAGTGGTCAGAGGCCTCTTGGATGCAGTTCTTGTCAACTGCTGCTTCCCTGTATCCATGCATATGGCTGGCAATGGGGGCTCACTGGTGGTCTCAGTGGAATGGCTTACATACATGCATGCATACATGCACTTCATGCTTATATACCGCATCAACTTCAAAAGTTCTGAGTGGTTAACAGAGAAGAAGCCAAGTCAAACACTTAGGAATTATTACTGTATACATTTTCTAAAGAGCTCAGTTTTCAAATTTCTTTTGAATTGATAAAACTCTAATTGGAAATTGACATAAGAAAACAAATATTTCCAAAGTTTTGGAGCTTGAACAGCTAAATGTCTATTATATAGAGTGAATCTCTTAACTTCCTTAATGGAAGTTGAAGCAGAAGGTGAGTTATAGCTAGATCTTCTATTCCTATTTTTGGACTAAAATTCCAAATGGGTAAGCAAATAAGGGCAATCCCCATTAAGAGTCTTATATTGTATACAATAGAATTTAATCAAGACCCTCACCTCAGGCAGCCAGTGAAGTTCGATACAATATGGGAAAATCCTATCTCTTATCTGTAGAAAGAAAATCAATCTGACCGCAGTATTTTGGATAGTTTGCAGTCTTTGGATTGTATTTCTTGGGGCTGCTAGAAAAACAAGATTATAATTGATTTTGGACAACAAAAGTGACTGGACCAACAATCTGAATTGTACAGATTCAAAATATTTGTATATACATCTTAGGTTACGAAGAAGGAAAAAAAGCATGCTTTGTCAAAGCATTAAGCTACATTTCAAATGATAGAGTTTGGTCAATATATACCCCGAAGATCTTTACAACCGGGGAAAGTGTAAATTTAGTTTGATCGACCAATATATAGTCCACAGTTGGATCAGGGTTGTTATCAAACAATAAAAACTTAGTCTTGTTGGTGTTTAGTTTTAAGCGATGTAGGGTCATTCAGAAACTAATCAAAGCAAGACATCTAAGAACAGTAGAGAATACTTAAGCCAGAGGGGAAAGAACTGGAATTATTACAGTAATATCATCAGCATAACTGTGTGTTGTAAAACCCTCTCATATCAATTCCAAACCAAAGAGTGTAAAAATATATTAAACAAGGTGGGTGACAAGGGAGAGCCCTGTGGTACACTACATGGATTACTCCAGCTATCTGACGGTGTTCCATAGTTCTTTACCCTGTAAGATTTTGAAACTAAAAATCCTCTAAACCAGTTGAGCACTTTACCATCTATTCAATCTGATTAAGTACTGAAATCATTATATCATGTCCAACAGGTCAATGGCGGAAGAAAGACCAAACTGAAGCAACAGAGCTCTACCATTTGTATACCGAGCAGTATCACAAATAGAAGTTACTACTGTTTCAGTACTGTGACAGGGATGAAAACCCGATTGGGTAAAGTGCAGAACATTATGCTTTAGCAAAAAGGAGTACAATTGGGAATAGACTAGACCTTCCATAAGTTTGACAAAGAAAAGTATCAATGCTATTGGTCTGTAGCTGGACACTAATCCCCTAGACTCTTTTAAATCCTTCATAATAGGTGTAATTATAATTTCTGCCATTCTACAAGGAAATGAAACTAATGTTAGTAAGTACTGAATCCACTCAAATAAAATAAGTAAAAACTCATATTGTCGCAGCCATCAATGATGCAGGAAAAGGGTCTAATACACAACAAGATTTAGAATATTTGCAAAAGAGTGATTTAAACAAAACCTAATCAATAGGAGAGAAATTGAACCAAATTCTGTCCCCAATAATTTCAGAAAGATAATTTACAATATTGTTAGTTTCATATTAAAAATTACCTGAGAATGAAGCCCTAAACTTCGAAATTTATTTTGAAAATAAAGTAGCCTCAGCTGCTGTAGGAATTGCAGCTATATCCAGACAAGTCAAGTGAGAAGTGCTAGTCAGACTTGTGACCATCTGGAAAAGTGCCTTTGTACGATGCAGAAATAAATATCACTAGATACCACCTGTCTGTGTAGTAGTTTTAACTATACTGGTAGCTGTGGATAAACTAACATTTTTTGTACAATAAAAAAGATGGAGGGACATATATGCAGATGATATATTTGAGTTGATCCCTCTGAACTCAGATGATCAGATCTTACAGATTGCAATTTCTGATTGTATTTTTCCAATCCATTCGAGGGGAAAATCAGCATTTGTTGAAGCTCAATGCATTGAAGACAAAGCTTCTTTATTTTTAGTAATTATTTGAGTACTGTTCCAACTAGCATTACAATATATTCTGGTGAACAACTACAATTTGAAACATCTTCTAATGCATTGGGTATAATCTTGATACTCAGTTAACAATGAAACATCAGGTAAATCAGTTGTGTAAGAGGCTATTTTAGAACAATTAGATCTCTACTTAAACCTGATCATTTTAAAATATACAGGCTATCATTTTGCCTCAGTTAGAGTATTGCAGTGGGCTGTAAGTTAGCCTACATTCCAGTTTACTTAGGAGACTTCAGCATATTCAGAATGTTGCAGCAAAGTTGATAGTTGCTCATGCAACTCCTCTTTTGAGAAGTTTCCACTGGCTGCCTTTTCATGCACGAGTTGAATTTAAGATTGCCTGCATGGTATTTAATATTTTGTGCGGTCATTGTTCTGTTTTTCATACTCAATTAATAACATATCCAACTTTTCAAGAGAATTCATGTTTCTGTTCTGCTCTGCTCTATCATTTGGTTTTCCAACATCTAAGAAAGTTTGTTTTAAAAGAGTTCTAGATGGTTCATTTGGGTACTAATCTAGCAAGATTTGTAATTCAATTCCAGAGCAAATGTTCTTTCTGCATATTGTTTGTTCCACAAAGCAATGAAAACTTATCTGTTTGACAAATATTTGAATATGAAATCTTGTTGTTGTATAACTACCACCTGTTTACAGTCTCCCAGTGAACAAAGTCAACTAATAAGGTACAGTAAGTAGCCATTTTATCAGTGTTAACACACAAACAAATGGCCCTGGCCAGAAATTGTCTTTCATATGTGTGCACTTTTATTATTCCTTTGTAGTAGATGGAATGCTCATATGTTTTTATTTTATTATGACGAGACTGCCAAAACCTCTATAGTAGTCTCTTGCAGAGAGCTGCATGGGAATGGGGATCAGGGAATCCCATGAGTCTGACTTCTGGGTTTGCAGGCTTACTGTGGGGCTGAAAGAGGTTCTGTGGGTTTCCCGCAGAAGTGTAGTCAACATCTCTGCTGACTCCAGAATGAGAGTTGGAATGCACTGAGAGAGGCTATTGGAATGCCCCAAAAGGTAGCAAGAACACCAGATTGAAACTTGGTAAACTCATTGGTTCCCCCCCAAAATGTGGAAGTCATTTCCAGGAAGGGGGCAGGAGGCTTCTAGGTTTGGGAGGAAATGGGGTCAAGGAAAGTTTAGATGGGGTATTGAATGACATACCTGCAGGCATAGGTGGGGATAGAGGAGATTAATTGTGGGGATGGGTTGGAATGGAATGATCAGATCTTGGTGGGTATGGGTTAGATTCCAATGGGGATGAGCAGGGATGGTGAAATTTCTGTCCCCATGCAACTCTCTAGTCTCTTGATCATTGCCTTCTTGAATTCCTTCTACTTACAGTAACTAATATATGACTATCTAAGCTTGTGGATATATCTTTTGTTTGGATCAGTCAGAATGTTTCTGATTCTCTGGATACCTAATATGAAGTATGGAAATACCTACGGTATTATTTTAAAAAATGTAAACAAAGTGCTTTTCTGCCTAAAGAAAACCCTTCCAGTTATAATCCTTGAAATTCCCAACTTGTGTGTGTGTGTGCAGTTGTTCTGTTTTATTACATAGATAAAAAGGTTACCTCTCACAACATAAATTCACAGCCGCCTTTGACAGCAGAAATAATGTTGTTAAATTTTCTTATAACAATACAATTAAATTTTCACAGTCACTCTGACTGAATTCCCTGTCATGGGCTCAAATTAGCTTGAGTTTCCCAGTCCTTCACTGTCTTTCTCTTTTACGATAGTGCAAAGAGAACATAGTATTAAGAGGAATAAAAATGTACTGTCAGGAGTTTTTTCTTTGAATGTTACCATTCTTCAATTTATTATGGTAAATGCTGGTGACAGACCCCAGCCCAGGACTGGGAAAAATATTTTCTTCTGTCATTTTTTAAACACACTGACAGCCCTATCTAAGTTTCATAGGTTTCTCACTTACTGCAATAACCTTTACTTTCTGAGAGACTTTACCCTCTGGCAGTCCCAGGAGGTTTGTTTAAATAATTTCCAAGTGGGCACAAATGCTCTGTTTAAAACTAATTATTCAGAACACTCTATGCAAGCTTTCCTGCCCTAGGAAACAGTTAAAAGGTCCTTTTAAAAGGATTAGGTGCTTAATCGCTTTTTTAACAGCATAAGTCAAAGTGATGTACATAAAATAATATTAAAAAAAACAAACACTTAAAATAAGAACACCATTTGTATATATAAGAAAGTCAATGATCATACTAAGAAACAATCACCCTTTTAATTAAAAACAGAGCATGTCATCACACTCGCTTCCCACCAGGAAGTCAGAGCCAAACTAGACAAAAGCTAAAGTTAAAAAAAGGGGTTTTAAGAAGTGCTTTATGGGGTCCTTTTACTAAAAGTTTGGCACGCAGCAATAGGCTTGCCATACACTAATCCAGAGCTACTGCCAGGCTACTTTGGCATGGAGGCCACTTGGCAAAAGTGATCATAACATGATTGTGCTTGATTTAATAACTGGAGGGAGAAAACTAAGGAAATCTACTGTCTTAACCTTTAACTTTCGAAGTAGATATCATGGCCATCCATGGTGTAGGGCTACATCTACTCCTAAACATCTTGCCTGTTTTGGGTTTTTTTTTTTTTGGGGGGGGGGGGTTGAATATTGCAGGTGTGTCTTCATAATTGCTGATGAGGCAGAAACATACAGGCAAGCTTGTGCGGATGACAACTTGTCAGGATCCAGCGGTAACATGATTTATGGCCTCACTTCTTTCACGGCCCTCTACAATGGTGATTCCTCTGGTGAGTAACCCACTGGGGAGGATAAGGGGTGGAAGGAGAATCACCTTGAGCCCAGAGGTACAAACACCGCTGCTGTGACCAGTGGTTTCTGCTGATGCTAGTAGTTATGGATCAACTTCAGAGATGCAGCAGTTGGTACCAACGGTGTCAACTCCCACCAAGAAGAAGATGAGGCAGGAGAAAAACAGAAAAGAATGCTGTGAACAGCTCAGAGCAAGTCAAGGCTAGAAGAACATGAAATTGAGCAACACATTACTTTGGTGGGATAAAAGTCTAGAGGGAAGGGACTGATTCAGATGAAATTGCTTCATCTATTTTACAGATAATTTCTGCCTTGGATACGAAAATGTTTTTAGAGTTAAAGATGTTCAATTTATAGGTTATTGGGGGCAGATGCAGTTTTTAATGTTGAAACCTAGAGTACCACAGAATGGAAGGTTTTTAAAAAAATGTTTCCAAATGTTTGATTAACTATCAGATGGCAAGGGGTGTAGCCCTCGTGGGTCCAGGCCCCCTATTGTTGGCTCAAGCGCCCCTCCCATTATCTCTCTGGCATCTTCCCACCCCAGAACCTGCAAGGTCCGGTATTTCTCTCATTTCCCTATTCCCCATGGTCTGGCATTTCTTTCAGTACCCCCTCCCCTACCTGCTGCACTGCTGCTGCACTTCTCTGACTTTCCAGCAGTGTCAGCTCTCAAGGCATCTTCCCTCTTGCTGGTCCAGGAAGCCTTCTCTCTGCATAACTTCCTGTTCACGCATAGGTGGGATGTTTGCAGAGAGAAAGTTTCTGGGGTTGGCGAGGTGGGCTGCTTTGAGAGCTGACACGCTGCCTGAAAGTCAGAGAAGTGAAGCAGCAGTGCAGCAGGTAGGGGAGGGGGTACTGAAAGAAATGCCAGACCATGGGGAATAGGGAAATGAGAGAAATACCGGACTTGCAGGTTCTGGGGTGGGAAGATGCCAGAGAGACAATGGGAGGGGCGCTTGAGCCAAGAATGGGGGGCCTGGACCCCTGAGGGCTACACCCCTTGCCATCTGATAGTTATTCAAACATTTGGCAATATTGTTTTTTAAAACCCTATCAGCTCCCAAAAGGGCTACTATTTAGTGGTTCAGGGGGCTCTTCAGGCAGAAGCAATGGCCAGTCACCCTTGCCTAATCCAGCAGCCATCATCAAAATGGTGCCCCTAGTGGTAACTATTCCCTCTTCCCATCATTCATTTACTCACCATAATCTTTTCATCTGTAAAAACAAGTATTTCAGAACCTAGGACAGCTCCTTGTTATACCCACAAATCCCTCCCACAGCCCAGACAAATGAGACAGAAGTAAATTTGAGATATTCAATTATACTCATCATAGCCTGATTTAGGAATGAAGTTCATTAATGTCATGATTTAGTACTTGCAACACTAGCCCATTTGGAGACACTGACTGTGCAGACGTAGAAATTTACTAATGTGTGTGTATTTTTTTTTTCATAGTAACATAGTAGATGATGGCAGATAAAGACCTGCATCCTTGAGCTGCCTCTATCTTCTTCTGTTCCCCAATTGTTTCTGCCCATCTGACCATAGTTTTTTTTTCCTTTTTTAAGTCTTAAGTGCTTTCCATACTTTCAACATAATATTTCATATCTGGATCATGCTGAGTCATTATGAAAAAAAAAATCTTTCTTCTATGTTTGTGCAGCGCTGCATACGCCTTGTAGCGCTATAGAAATGCTAAATAGTAGTAGTAGTAGAAGCAATGTTCCCTGGGTCTTTATTTTATTCAGCACTGCCACTCAGTGTCTCTGGGTCTACCACTGCCCTCACCCTCCCTTTGCCTATTTATTAATTTTTTTGTCCTGAATCTTTGGCTACAGTTGGAGCTTCTCCTGTACTCCTCACTGTTGATAGTACTCTGTCCTAGGTTGCCTGCCTTCCTACCCAGTCATGACTGAGAGTAGCTCTGACACCCAAATCATGGTTGATATGTCATGCCTCGGCTGCCTTGCCTGATCCTTAAATTCATTATCTGATCTATAAAAAATACAGAAAAGTAATATTGAAAAAGTAAGGCGCTTTGAAATAATTAAGCTTCCCATGTATAAATGCTCTAGAATTGTTAATGGCTATTTTAGAAAGCTTCTGTATATTTGCATAAATCTGCAACATGCACAGTTTCCAGAGAGGCATGGTGTGGGCATAGGAGCCAAGTCTGAGGGTGCTAGTAGGTGCTGAGCGCTCCCAATAGTGAGCAAGCTCTTTCTTTGTATCTAAAGAGGGGTGAGTTTTGTTTCACTTGGCAGCTCCTATCATTTTTGAAAAGTTGACGCTTGTAGTTGTGAACATGTCTGGAAAAATATGCATCACTCACAAATGGCAAATAGTACTAAATTTAATAATGTGGGAGACTCTGAACCAAAATGAATCTCTTAATTCCCACTATATCAACTATATCCACAATCTTATATGAGTGGAAATATGCAAACTGTATTCAACAAAGGATAAAATTCAAAATGTTGACAGAATGATTTTCAAATTCTTGGTGATCTCAGTGGTACCTCTTGCCTGTACTATCACACTAGCAAGATAATCACCACACACCTCCTCATCGGTGCACCTGATTAAATAAGCTTATATACAATCCAAATTCAATTTTGAAATAATATGACTATTTGATACTCTTAAATATTGTCAGACGGGGGGTACTGTGTCCGACATACATGTTTTGCTTTCACGGGCTGTCTCAAGGATTTTCCCCTGGAAAAAAATGCATCACTGTATGAGAATAATCCCTCACTATTCCCAAACAGAGAAAATATACAATTTTATAATTTTGGAAAAATATGCATGTATTTCCAATTTTGTCATAACACTAGATGTCATCATTTAAACTTGTTTTGAGGCAGGTAAGAGTGAGCTAACTGCTCATTTGGACCTGAGGCTTACATAAGTGATTGAGGGGGTGATTGTGCAAGTTCCAGAGAGAACAATCTCAAAAATCTAAAAATGAGAGGGTTTTTTTTCTTCCCAAATTGACTCCTCAACTGGCTCTTCCAGTTTTGTAAAATCCAGCACCTGTACACTTAAGCGCTTGCACCCACAAATGTAGGTTGTACATTTTATTACATTAGTGATTGTCCTGTTTTTAATGTGAGTTCTTTGTGGATCTTTATAAATGGGTTATTTTTAATGCAAATAGATTTTAATTGTTATGTGGTTACTGCCCTAGTTCAGTGCTTCTCAACCCTCTGCTAGAGAAACAATTACCTATAATATACAAATCTATCTCATGCATATTCATTGTGATGATCCTCAAAACCTGACTGGCAAGGAGAGGGCTCAGAAGTTCTGTCCTAGTTAGTAGGGGAAGGCAATGGAATATTTTGAAGTTCATTTTTTGCTGATTTTTCATGCAGAACTAGTGTGAGTAAAATTGGTTTACTGCAGTAGTCCAGAAATTATACTTGCATAACGTTGATTTATTGTGTGCTCTTTACACACATAAACATTTCCAAAGCAAACCTGGAAGACAAATATACATCCCTATTGATTGACACCTTTGAATAGTCTTTTTCTGTTGGAAGCGGTACGCAAGAACATGGAAATAAGTTATGGATCCTTTTAGTAAGCTGCATTAGACACTGACATGCACCTAATGCATTCAAAATGGTGTCTCATGGGATATCCGCAGGTGTCTTGAGATAAGTGCCAAATGTGTACATGCTAACCATGTGCTAAAAAGTGTTTAATTTTTTTTGAGGGGGCATATCTGGAGGAGGGGTGGACAGGTGCATTCCTGTCCTAATCAGAGTGCAGCTACATTACTGTGCACTAAGGGGCCTTTTTACAAAGGCACGCCAAAAAGTGGCCTGTGGTAGTGTGATCCAACTTCTTTCAAACAGCTCCAAATCCCACACTTACATTAAACCACCAAACTTTTTTTTAACTTTTTCACTTAGTCCTTTTGTTCATTTAGTGGGAACCTCAGCGGTGCTCACTGCTAATGCCTACGAGAAGCAATATATCTAGCACCCACCACTTCATTGGCTCACCCAATTACCCTTTCTTGATATATATATTAGTATAAACAGACATCATTTTCCTTTAAACTTAAGTCTGAGACTAAATACTCATCTTTTTTTGTCTGGCTTAGGGGGTTACAAGTGTCCGACACGCATGTTTCGCCCACCTTCGGTCCCCGGCAGCAGCTCAAGGGCTCACTACTCCGGATCATTCCTCACAGTTGTGACATTTAATAGCGCGCAACTCAAAAGAGGATGTGGCCAAGAGAATGTCAGGGGCATTCCAAAAAGTTACACGCAATGTCAAGGAATACTTTCTCAGTGCGCCTAGGTTGGGTGACAGCATTGACACCAGGTTTCAGTAGGCGCAAGTGTGGCATCAAAAGTTAGTTGCAGGAATCAGCACACAGCGTAATCCGATAAAGAGCACAGACCCTTTATAGAATCACACATAGCACCAATTTTTTCCTGTGCTGAATTCTGAACACCATTTATAGAATTCACTCTAAGCGTAAATCCTGTAATAACAATGAACTGTATAGCTGCCATTATAGAATACTAGAGGCCCCAGCACTAACATGTGTTTACTACATGCTAAATGGCACTACCATGGGATGCACTCAGGTGTCCTGCAGTAGTTTTGGAATTTTGTGCACGCTACCCATGCACTAAATAGGTTTTATTTTTTAGTGCTCGGGTGTGTTTGGAGGCAGAGAGTAGGCGTGTACCCTGTACTAATCAGGTAGCACGGGTAAACCGCTGCATGCTGTCTGATCAGCACATGGTTAGCGTGAAAGCCCTTACCATCTAGCAAATAGGTGATGGTAAGGGCTCACACACTAATGGCCATGCGCTAATTGAGAAATTAACACATGGCCATTAATGGAAAAAAGGAAATTGTGCCATTTTACAGCCATGCTAGAAGTGGCCTCAGCACCCAGGGAAACCCACACGCTAAAAATAACGCAGGCCACTTTTTAGCACAGCTTTGTAAAATGACTGGGATCTTGGGATCTTGCCAGGTATTTGTGACCTGGATTGGCCACTGTTGGAAACAGGATGCTGGGCTTGATGGACTTCTGGTCTTTCCCAGTATGACAATACTTATGTACTTATGACCCTACTAGTGTCAATTTGCATTTATCTGCCAACATTTAGGCATGACCACTTATGCCATGTCTACGGCAGGTGTAAATGTGCATGCCTACCTTGCACGTGACCGATAGTATTCTATAAACTATGAGTCAGAATTCCCGCTGTGCAGTTTATGCATTAGACAACTTTACGTGGCCACTTTATAGAACAGGATCATAACTCACACGTGTAACTGCAAATTAGCGCCTGTTATTGCTAGATAAGGCCAATCATTGAAAGGTATAGTACTATTCTATAGCTATGTGCACAATTGTACAAGCCATTAGAATTAAAGGGTTATTGCGAATTACCACATTATTGTGCCTTACTAAATATGCTCACATTTGCAGACCTAAAAGAAACACATAGTTCAGAAAATGAAAGGCATTATGTGAGATCTTGAATGAGCTCAGAATGAAAGTGTAGATTAAGGAGAGAGAATAATATATTTACAGCATTGGCAATAGATGCTTGCAACAGCATAGCAACAGTCTGTGTGTTTGACAGAGATAAACAAATATCAGCTTCGTACTGTCAGTATAAATGAGAGTTTGATAGAGAAAAAGCAACACCATCTAAAAATGTCTGTAGTTAGGCATACCAGGGACAGCTGATGCTCAGATGAGGGACAGCTTCTGTGGGTTTCTCAGATGTACAGTAGCTCAGGAAACTTTTCTAATGGTCTTCTGGGTCCTGGGAATAAGCTACCTCTTTGTTGTAATTGGTCAAGAGGGAGTGCCAGGAGGAGGACTGCTCTCTGATAGAAACGTGGAGGGGCATTTTTGATATGACGTCTAAATTCGACTTTAGACATTTTGCAAAAAATGTCCAAAATCTGACTAAGAAAGAAGTTCATTTTCAAAAAAGAAAAGTGTCTATCTTTTGTTTTTGAAAATATAGTTTCTAACAAGGTTTTATGCTTTGGACATTTTGTTTTTGGTCTATTTAAAAAAAAAAAAAAATCCAAGTGAAAAATGTAGAAAACCAAGCCATTGGGAGATAAATGGGGCACCCTAGGGGGCACTGCAGTGGACTTCAAAACATGCTCCCAGGTATACATCTCACCATTGCTCCCTTATCTTGTCTGCTGAGCCCCTCCCCCAAAAAACCCACTGCCCACAAATGTATAACACTACAATAGCCTTTATAGGTGAAGGAGGCACCTATATGTGGGTACAGTGGGTTTCTGGTGAGTTTTGGGGGGCCTCTCAGTTCCCCACGCCATGATGCACTGCACTGACCACTCCAGGGACCTGCCTGCTGCTCTAATAGACCTGGCTCTAACAACTGAGGCTGTCATAGAGGCTGCTAAATCATATTTTTGTTCACATTTTTGGGGGGTGTGAGGGGGTCAGTGACCACTAGAGGGGTATTGGGGGGGTCACCCTTGATGCCCTCCAGTGGTCATCTGGTCATTTAGGGTACCCTTTTGTGCCTTATTCGTTGTTCCTTCTTGTGCAGGACATGCTGCACCATATTCCTGGAATAGACTTCCTGAGCCAGTACGTCAAGCTCCATCTCTGACCGTCTTCAAATCTAAGCTAAAAGCCCACCTTTTTTATGCTGCTTTTAACTCCTAACCCTTATTCACTTGTTCAGAACCCTTATTTTATCATCCTCACTTTAATATTCCCTTATCTCTTGTTTGTCCTGTTTGTCTATCCTAATTAGATTGTAAGCTCTGTCGAGCAGGAACTGTCTCTTCATGTTCAAGTGTACAGCGCTGCGTACGTCTAGTAGTGCTATAGAAATGATAAGTAGTAGTAGTAATAGTAGAAAATCCCTGTTAAAATTCAGCTTTCTCTTATGGTCAACCATGTTAGCAAGCTATTCTCTGTGTACTGGCCCAGATACTAGATGACACTCTAACACACATGCAACCAATACACACCAAAAAAAAAATATGTAGCAAAGATGCCAAGTTACCCAGTTCCAAGCTGGAGACTTTTTAGCCAGTCCTGATTTTGAACTTGCATCCCACAGCAGTGCGAGATTTGTAGTGCCTGATCCTCCATTGAAATCGGTGCGGCAAGTCTCATAATGCACCAGAATGGAATGGTCAGAAATCCAGGACTGTCCCAAAATCTCCATCTTGGAAGTGGGTAATGTGGCATTTCTGATGCAGATATTTTCTATGGAGATAGGCAGATTTTAGGAGTGCTTTCCAAATATATTACATGGTTTACCTTTGTCAAGAAAAGCACAAATCTGGTGTCAAATGTTTGACACACCTCCCAGCTCTTGGTGGCCCACCAATGTGTCCCAACACACTGGTTGAGAACCACTGGTTTGAAGCAATGATTCTCAATCCAGTTATCAGGGCACGCTTAGCCAGTCAGGTTTTCAGGATACCCATAATGAATATGCATGAGATAGCTTTGCACATAGTGGAGGTAGTGTATGCAAAAATCAAATCATGCATATTCATTGTAGGATTTCCTGAAACCCTGGCTGGGTATGTCCCCAGTTTAAAGTGATTAGGAAAATAAGCGGGTCTTTTACTAAAATGTAGCTCAAATTATCTGCAGCAGGGTCCATTTTATTTCTATGGGTCCTGCTGTAGATAACTCGAGTTAAGCTTTAGTAAAAGACACCCTAAAACAATATAGCATACTGAGATATCTTTCCTGCCATTTGAAAATAAAAACACAGTTTAAAATAATTCAGATAAATTAGATATTGTAACATCTGAGCCAGTTAAACAAAAAAACAACAACAATGTGTTGCTGAAAATGGTTTCCAGACTTTGACTATTACAGCTTGCAGCTGAAGAGAGACAATTCAGATAGAAATGAGCTAAAGGGCATCAAAGGATGCCATTTTTTTTTTAAATCATCTGCTTCGGGGATGAGAAACTATGTCTTTGTGAGACTCTAAATTAAAATGACTACTACTAAGATATATGAACTAGAGTCTTTTCTTGGGAAGTAGGAAGATGGGCTCTGTAAATGTTAGTATGCAGTGTTTATAGCACTGTGACATTACTTTTGTTACTCCGCATATTTTTATGCCATTTCAGTTGCAATTGTTACAGTATTTTTCCAATGCATTTGTCTCTGACTCAAAACATCATTAAAATTGCCATGGTAAATTAACTTCTAATTACATGGAGTCTGTCTAGTATTAAAGATCAGTCATCTGGCTTGGAATAAAAGACCATGGCTTGCTGGCACTTGGGATACAAGACAACTCAGAGATTTTTCATTCATTGCAAGATAGGATGTTAGTTTTTATTGTTGTTTTACAGAATAGGTTGGAGAAATAAGTAATTTCAGAACAGTTTCAGTGGAAACTAAACTCTTATAAATGGAAATTGTAGGAAAATTAACAGCATTCAAAGGTTTTTAACGCCTTCCTTTGTACTGCAGAGCTCCTCGGATCAGATGCCACCCAGCTCCAGGAGAAGAAAGGCTTCATTAAAACCATAAAGTACAGGACTCTCATGCTGGTCTTTATTAATTACTTTTCACACAGTATTTGATTTCCAACAGAACTAAAATGTACCAAAATAGTTTCTTCAATAGTTATAATGTGGCATGGGCTATACTCTCGGTGATGAATCTTTAAAGGGTTCCTTTTACTAAAGTGTGCTAAGCAGTTAGCGAGTAATTAGCATGTGGTTACTGTTAGCATAGGGTCACAGTAACTGTCACCACGCTGACATGACAGCAGTCACTAATTCAGTGTTATTGGTAGGGAATAAGTGTGGACTGTGCATTGCAGTTATTACATGGTCTCTTACCACATTGGGGAGGGGGGGGGGGTGGAATTCTATAAATGGTGCCCAAGTTTAGGTGCCAGGAAGAATTTTGGCTTTGTATGGATCTCGTGCCTAACTTTGGGTGTGGCACTTATGCCTGCTAAAATGTAGTGTAAATGCTGGCGGGCAACTAAGGCCAATTAAGTGGAGTGGAGTGGAATGGGTAGACCTGAATCACTCATTTACTCTTTCCAAAAATACTAGGACTAGGGGGCACGCAGTGAAGCTACAAAGTAGTAAATTTAAAATGAATTGGAGAAAATGTTTCTTCACTCAATGTGTAATTAAACTCTGGAATTTGTTGCCAGAGAATGTAATAAAAGCAGTTAGCTTAGCAGGGTTTAAAAATGGTTTAGATAGCTTCCTAAAGGAAAAGTCCATAGACCATTATTAAAATGGACTTGGGGAAAATCTACTACTTATTTAAGCATCACTGTAAAATGTATGTGATTCTAATCTACTTATCACTATACATTTCAACAACTCTATATTCAAGTAGCTCTCTCTCTCCTCTCTTGTGGGCTCAAAACTCTGGTGCATACACGTATAAGTACTAATTTTCTAAGTATTTATGCATTCAAGGGACATATAATTGCAGACACTTAATTATGGATTTGCCCTTCAGGTGTCCAGGAATACTCTGATGGTGTTTTCAAGCAGCTTGAAAAAAATAAAAAATATATAGGAAAAATGCAAGATTCAAACTCACAGTACTGAGGGAAGTCCAGGGATAATCCAGACACCATCTCCAACACAAATCATAGGTCTGTCTAAAACAAAATGGAGATTTAATCAATATTTAAGCTTGGATAGGGAGGATGTATTCCTGGAAATAAGCAGAATCACATTCCATAGTGCAGGAAATAACTAAGGGCTTCTTTTACAAAGTCACACTAGTGATTCCCATGCGGCAAATGAGAGGAAGCCCATAGGAATTGAATGGGCTTCCTCTCATTCACTGCACAGGAATCGCTAGCATGGCTTTGTAAAAGATGCCTTAAATAAAAGCAAATTGGTGAGAGATACCAGGCTGAAGTTGTGAAGAGGAAAGAATAGTCAATAAAGTCTTATTCAGATTATAATCCTGACACAGCTGGGTTATTTTAAGTCAGTTTGCACTGGGATCACATTGAAGCTGCAGCAAAAAATTAAATTGCTCCAGAATATAGTGATTAGATTAATTTTTAAATTAAAAAAGTGTGGTTGAGGGAAGAGCAAGATGGTGGCTTGAAAGGAGAGCTGTGAAGTTGCTCCGGTCCTATCTTCATTTTCTTCGAATTTGGAAGTATTGGGGTTTTTTTTCCTTATGCCTAAAAAGAGAGGCAGACAATGCGTTGGAGCAATATTGGGACCTGTATCTTTGCTGCTAGAGGGAGCGGGGAGAGGTGAGCTGCTCCCCCAGCTTGAAGCAGAAACAACTCTAAATCCCGAATTACAGACACCGCCACCCATGCCGACGGATGAGCAGAGACGGGAGCAGGGAACTCTGCGTTCCCAAGAGGTGGTAGAGCTTCCTGGAGCGGGGTCAGTCTCTAGCGATGCACCACAGAGCACCTCCGCCCAGATGGGTGCGGAACAGCATGGAACAATTATCTTTGGTGAAGTCAACATGACGAAGGAGATACAACTCTCTGATGTATCTGTGACTGACTTTGCCTCACTGAGTAAGTGATTTTTGCCTAAAAAGCCAGCAATTATAACTCTAGAAACTATTTGGGATGCCCTTTTGAGTTTAGAAACTCTCAAAAACGTTTAGCAATAATCCAGCAAACTCAAATTTCATCAGAGAAAATTCCTATATTGGAAAAAAAATATTAACAATGGATTGAGACTATTGTTAAGGATGTCAAATCTCTTCAACAAATACAAGTAAATATGATTATAGAGAATTTGTTGCTTCAGAATATGATTGAGAATTTAGAAAATCAACAGAGGTCTAATACATTGCGCTTAATAAATTTTCCCAGACAGTCTTCAATTGCCCCTCTTATAATTAAAAAAAAATATCTGTCTGAAATATTGAAGATTCCGGAACAAGCTTATCCTCCGGTTTCAAAAATCTATTACTTATTACCTTATATTAAGAAGACTACTGAACAACCTGTTGCTGAAGGGACTGAAGTATTCTTCGAGAGTTTAAATCTTATACAGACACTTGAAGATGAAAACTTGGATTTAAAACCTGCAACATTAATAATGACGTTTCTACTACAACCTGATAGAGACTGGATATTGAAACAATTCTTCCGTCATACAGAAGAGCTTTTTCTGAATTGTAAGATTAGAATGTTTCCGGATGTAGTTAAAGTAACCCAAAAGAGGTGCCAATCTTTCCTTAAACTTCACCCATGAGTTATACAATTGGGCGGTCATTTCTGGTTCAATTTCCCCTGTAAATGTGTGTTGAAACGTAATTCAGTGAAATATGTTTTTTATGATCCTATACATTTAAGTTCTTTCTTAGTAACTCCATCCGCACAGCCAAGAGCTGTCGTTACATCTACTCCATAATTTAAATCGGTAATATTCCTGAAACTCTCCTTTCTAGCCTCTAATCTTCGAATTGTAAGGTTTTTCTTTATTTTTTGCAGGTATTGTGCCTTGCTTCTCCCCATAATTGTGGACTAAGGATGAGAAATATAATATGTTGATGATGTTTTTTTGTGACTTGGAAATCTGAATTTGAAATATTCATCTTTTCTGTATCAAGATTTATTCTTGGAATTTAAATTTGTAAATTGCTAAAAATTAAAAAAAAAGTGTGGTCAGTTTTCCACTGTGCTTATAAACTGGTTGACAGTGAGTGCACAGATAGAGGAGCATTTTTGAAAGGACGTCCAAGTCAGAATAGAGATGTTCAGCTCCTAACATCCAAAATGGATGTCCATCTCACATGTATTTTCCAACAGGAAATACGTCAGCATTTCCTGTTCAAAAATACATGAGATGAATGTCCGTGTTCTGAGAAAATCCAGCATGAACAGCTATTTTACAAACTGGTACGTCCAACATATGAACGGCAAAAAGGCAGCAACAAGGACATCTGTTAGACACCATTCTTAGAAGAATGGCAACACAGACATCCTTGCACTACTACTACTACTACTACTACTATTTAGCATTTCTATAGCGCTACAAGGCATACGCAGCGCTGCACAAACATAGAAGAAAGACAGTCCCTGCTCAAAGAGCTTACAATCTAATAGACAAAAAATAAAAAAATAAGCAAATTAAATCAATTAATGTGAACGGGAAGGAAGAGAGGAGGGTAGGTGGAGGCGAGTGGTTACAAGTGGTTACGAGTCAAAAGCAATGTTAAAGAGGTGGGCTTTCAGTCTAGATTTAAAGGTGGCCAAGGATGGGGCAAGACGTAGGGGCTCAGGAAGTTTATTCCAGGCGTAGGGTGCAGCGAGACAGAAGGCGCAAAGTCTGGAGTTGGCAGTAGTGGAGAAGGGAACAGATAAGAAGGATTTATCCATGGAGCGGAGTGCACGGGAAGGGGTGTAGGGGAGGACGAGTGTGGAGAGATACTGGGGAGCAGCAGAGTGAATACATTTATAGGTTAGTAGAAGAAGTTTGAACAGGATGCGAAAACGGATAGGGAGCCAGTGAAGGGTCTTGAGGAGAGGGGTAGTATGAGTAAAGCGACCCTGGCGGAAGATGAGACGGGCAGCAGAGTTTTGAACCGACTGGAGAGGGGAGAGGTGACTAAGTGGGAGGCCAGCAAGAAGCAGATTGCAGTAGTCTAAACGAGAGGTGACAAGGGTGTGGATGAGGGTTTTGGTAGAGTGCTCGGAAAGAAAGGGGCAGATTTTACGGATGTTGTAAAGAAAGAAACGACAGGTCTTGGCGGTCTGCTGGATATGAACAGAGAAGGAGAGAGAAGAGTCAAAGATGACCCCAAGGTTTCGAGCTGAGGAGACAGGGAGAATGAGAGAACCATCAACAGAAATAGAAAACGGGGGGAGTGGGGAGGTGGGTTTGCAGAGCAGAGGAACAGCTTAATGGTTAGTGCAGTGGACCCAAGAGACCCAGGTTCAGATCCAACTTTAACTCTTTTATTTTGTAATTGTTAGCCTTCCAGGAACAGAAAAATATATACTGTACCTGAATATACACCACTTTAATAGACTCAGTAGGCATTTTTCTGTTTCTGGATGACTCAAAATTTTAAAAAAAAGAGCTAACGTGGAACTTGAACTGGGTCCCTTGGTTTACAGTCCACTGCACTGACAGCTAGGCTACTCCTCAGATCTGCTTCCTGTTGTGCTATGAAATTCTATAACACCAGAAGCTGTTATAGAGTCTGGTATTCCCTTTCAGTTTCACTTTCAGGTGAGGGGAAGGGGGGGCAGCAACCACTGGGGATTAAGAAAATGTCGTGCCTTATTGGATTTGACTGGAACAGGTTTAATTTAGGATGTGCATCTTTTTAAACTTGGATGTTTCTTCTCATTCGTTACTTACTGTTGGATGTCCTGATTTTGGGCCCACCCTAGTCCTGCCCAAAACACACCCACAACATGCCCTTTGCCATTTGGACGTTCTGTAGTGTTGGACATCCATTTTCTGCCTTTGCAAAATTTTGAGATGTCCATATGTTTCAAAAATAAGCTCCATAGTGTTTAAAATATCTTGTTTTGTTTTTAAAATTATCAATGAAATAGCTCTATTTCAATTAGTGAATTTAATTTACATTTTATCTAGTAGAAAGAGTTTATGCTCAAAGGACCATCTTTTTTGGGATGCAAGAACCTAAAATAGAGATAGCAGATAGGCTCAACTCACGAGAGGGACCTTGGGGTGAAGGTGTCTGAGGATCTGAAGGTGATGAAACAATGTGACAAGGCAGTGGCTGTGGCCCGAAGGATGCTAGGCTGCACAGAGAGGGGTATAACCAGCAGAAGAAAGGAGGTGTTGATGCCCTCCAACAAATCGTTGGTGAGGTTCCACTTGGAGTATTGTATTTAGTTTTGGAGGCCGCATCTTGCTAAGGATGTTAAAAAGACTTGAAGCTGAGCAAAGAAAAGCTACAAAGTAGGTCCAGGATTTGCATTAAAAGATGTACAAGGAAAGACTTGCTGACCTGAACATGTATACCCTGGAGGAAAGGAGAAACAGGGGTGATATGAAACAGTCATTCAAATATTTGAAAGGTATTAATCCGCAAACCTTTTCCAGAGATGAGAAGGTGGTAGAACTAGAGAGCATAAATTGAGGTTGAAGGGAGGAAGACTCAGGAAAAATGTCAGGAAGTATTTTTTCATGGAGAGAGTGGTGGATACTTGGAATGCCCTCCCACGGGAGATAGTAGAGATGAAAACAGTAATGGAATTCAAAAATTTGTGAGATAAACACAAAGGAATCCTGTTTCGAAGGAATGGATCCACAGAAGCTTAGCAACACCGGTAATTGGGAAGCAAACTCACTGCTGGGCAGATGTCTATGCTCTATGCCCTGAAAAAAGCAAGGACACATCAAGGTCAGGTATGCAAATGAAGTATCACATACTATGTAATGAGTTTATCTTGTTGGGCAGACTGGATGGACCATACAGATCTTTATCTGCTGTTATCTACTATGTTATGTTGCCAGGTTACTGAGCTTTCCCTACTGTAGAGGAATTTGTTTTAGGAGAATGTTAAATGTTCCTTTCCTTATTTAGCAGCTCAGTATTGGAATACGATTTTACTATCTGTCAGACAATTACCAACTTATATTTTATTCCACTCACACATTTGAAAGCTTTTTTTGTTTCAGAAATACTTCAAAGTAGTTTAGGTGGTTATTTAACAATGCTTTAAAAAAATTATACTGTATGTGTATATGTCCTCTCTTAATTGCATTGAATCAGTAATGGGATTAAGCAGTTTATAAGCTCTGTGGTTGTGATTGTAAATTGTCATTCCCAGAGTGAAGATGATGTTGTGGTCTGCTTGGGCCTAGCAAAGAAGTCAAAATAAGCTGGAGTTCTGACATAGAAGGCTGTATGCATTATCATTAATACCATATATCTGATTAAAAAAAAAAAAGAACTTGTGCTTTAACCAGTCTCAATCTTTCCCCTTTTATTTGCAATGGAAGATGATTAATGCTGTGGAAATGACTCCATGCACTGCAATTATGCTTTATTACAGTCAGTGATAGCAAAACCTTGTAATATCTGTCACACTGGTAGAAGCATTATTGCTTTAATCAATTTCATCTTCATTATTATCAACATCACGGCCTATTATTAGAAGCAAAGGCTTGGAGGGAACAGGTCTGCCTTCTGAAGAATATATGCAAGACCAAAATGGAAGGTGAATTTGATTGCACAGGCAAGTAAATAGCCTTCACATGATACTATTCAAAATGATGACAGTACACCAGCGGAATAGATTTGTTAAAGGACAAGAGAGACCTTCATACACTCCATCAAGTAATTATTATATTGAACCACTTAATATATAGCTGGGGTTATATAACAGGAGCTGAACTAGAAACCCCCCTTCTCTGTTTGCTGTGTTGGCTTGAACCTACAGTTGTGGTTGAACAACGAGGAGACAGTGCTGAAGGGCTGGAAGGCATCAGTTTTCTTTTGCCACTTCAGATGACGGTTTGCTTGCCCTCCCTCCCCTGATTTAGTTTGTTAGGGATTGGTGAATGGTTTGTCACAGCTTGGTGAGTCTCTCTTGCTCCAGCCTAGGGAGGTTTGGTGCAGTAGAATTTTGGTTCTGGAGGCCCTATGATTTCCTAGCAGCACTGCTGGAGAGTTGAATGTGCCTCTGGCCTTGAAACTGGAAGGCTGCGACCTAAACAATCTGGCTTCACTGTAGGATGTTTGGTAGGCCTACCTATATTATTGTACATATTTGGAATGATAACCATCTTACCATGTAGTTGAAGGTGGCAGATAAGAAATTTGGGGCAGCTGACAGTTCTGGTTACTGGCAGAACTGGCGTTTTGTTGATATGCATATATGATATGTATTTTGCTAGGTTGGAAAGGGGCATATCAGTTTGGTTGTAAAGTTTTATTTATTGTTTCTCACGATTACTGGATTTTGTTCGGTTTATAAAGCTGCGGCCCTGTTTTGTCACATGTTAATGTGTCTGCTATTTATTGATTTGGTAACATGTGATTATAAATGCCCACTTTGTAGTTTTTAAAGACAATTTTCAAAATTGTTTTTAATGCACATGATAGAACTTAGCTTTTCCACAAGGAGTATAAGAAGATTTGCAACAGAGTGGACATCCTTGAGGGAGTAGACAAAATAAGAAGTGATCTGGAAAAATTAGAATTATCTAATGTTTGGCAGTTACACTTTAATGTGAACAAGTGCAGAATGCTGAATTTGGGGTGTATCAATCCAAAGGAACTGTATGCAACTGGAGGCAGGAGGCTGATGTGCACAGGCCAGGAGAGAGACATTGGGGTGATAGTGTCTGAGGATCTCAAGTTTGCAAAACAACATGACAAGGTACTGACCAAAGCCAGAAGGATACTAGGTTGCATAGATGATGCAGGGTGAAACTGTCTTGCCTGTTTTAGTGGAAGTTGAGCTCACATGGCTTAGTGGAAGTTACACGTTCACAAAAGCCCATAAGTTTCAAAGGGCTTGCAAGATCCACACTAAGGGGTCCTTTTACTAAGGTGCACTGAAAAAATGTCCTGCGGTAGTGTAGACACATGTTTTGGGTGCACGCAGAATTATTTTTTAGTGCACCTAGAAAAAATGCCTTTTTTTTGCCGAAAACGGACGTGCAGCAAAATGAAAATTGCCGCGTCTTTTTTGGGTCTGACCTAGCAGTAAGGTTTCATGCAGTATCTGGGCGGTAATGGTCTACGTACGTCAAATGCCACTTAATGCATGTAGCTGCCGCGTGCCAGAAAATAAAAATATTTTTCAGACGTGTGTAGCAGATGGACGCCAAAATTGAAATTACCACAAGGGCCACGTGGTAACCGGGCGGTAACTCCAATTTGGCATGCGTTGGGGGTGTGTAGGCACCTACGCGGCTTAGTAAAAGGGCCCCTAACATTTAGTATTACTTCCTATACTAAGAGCGTGACTTTTTTTGTTTTGGATATTTTTTTACTCTCTAGATATATTTTTGTATTAATGATTTTTCTCAGGATGGCATGCAAAAGCATGATATTGCATACCAATTTAATCAGTGGTGCGTATCAAAACATTGTGTAGCCCTTTTACTAAGCTGCAGTAAAAAGGGCCTGCGGTAGAGTGGATGTGTGAAATTGGCGTGCGCTGGGCCATTTTTTTTACTGTGGCTAGGAAAAAAGGGCTTTTTTAATGAGGGCATAAATGGCCATGTGGTAAAATCAAAAGTAGCATATGGCTATTTACTGCCTGAGCCCTTACTGCCACCCATTGATTTAGCGATAAGGGCTCACGCGCTACTTATGCGGTAATCAGGCAGTGCATGCCAATGTGGCTACACTATAAGACAAAAAAGTGAGGAGAACGAATGAGGATACCAAAAAATGTATTTATTCATATAAAAAATGACCCGACACGGCCGTGTTTCAGCCCAAAGGCCTGCCTCAGGGGTCTTTTGCAACCTAAACAAAACAATGAAAAAATAAAACATGACATTAAAAATAATTATATTATATATGATGGAATGACACATAAACATCGAGAGCTTAATAATACATCATGAATGAATATGAAATTGTATAAAAATGGAGATAAAAAAACATGTATGCCAACACCATAATCTGAAGACTTGGCTTAAATATTAAAAATTATTTGAAAATTATTTAAAAAATATTAACAAATATAGAATGTTAAAACGCATGGAGTATACAATGCATGATACATAAATATGTATTGAAGGCAATAAACATTGTCTATGTATTTAAATTAAGACCAAAGAATAAAAATATATATATATATGATATGTATATATAACTAAAAAAATAAACAATGTGAACATATACATTCGTAAAAGATTGCCATATAGCAGAATGTGAACCATGAAAATAAAGTATTAAGTAATAGATGAGTGAAAACAAAAACCATATCATTATGTATACTTATCTCTAAAAAACTTAATTGCTTGTATTGCTGATTAACACATCCATATGGTAATAAAGCCATACACAATAAAAAGTTGTACATGACACATTTTATAAATAAGGGTCTAATTAAATAATTATAGAATACCTCAGGTAGTATGATGTAGAACGTGCACTGTGGGAAATGTGGTATAGCAGAACCCTCTTGGGTCTTTTACGAAACACATTCTGCTATATGGCAATCTTTTACGAATGTATATGTTCACATTGTTTATTTTTTATTTATATATACATATCATATATATATATTTTTATTCTTTGGTCTTAATTTAAATACATAGACAATGTTTATTGCCTTTCAATACATATTTACAGTGGTGGAAATAAGTATTTGATCCCTTGCTGATTTTGTAAGTTTGCCCACTGACAAAGACATGAGCAGCCCATAATTGAAGGGTAGGTTATTGGTAACAGTGAGAGATAGCACATCACAAATTAAATCCGGAAAATCACATTGTGGAAAGTATATGAATTTATTTGCATTCTGCAGAGGGAAATAAGTATTTGATCCCCCACCAACCAGTAAGAGATCTGGCCCCTACAGACCAGGTAGATGCTCCAAATCAACTCGTTACCTGCATGACAGACAGCTGTCGGCAATGGTCACCTGTATGAAAGACACCTGTCCACAGACTCAGTGAATCAGTCAGACTCTAACCTCTACAAAATGGCCAAGAGCAAGGAGCTGTCTAAGGATGTCAGGGACAAGATCATACACCTGCACAAGGCTGGAATGGGCTACAAAACCATCAGTAAGACACTGGGCGAGAAGGAGACAACTGTTGGTGCCATAGTAAGAAAATGGAAGAAGTACAAAATGACTGTCAATCGACAAAGATCTGGGGCTCCACGCAAAATCTCACCTCGTGGGGTATCCTTGATCATGAGGAAGGTTAGAAATCAGCCTACAACTACAAGGGGGGAACTTGTCAATGATCTCAAGGCAGCTGGGACCACTGTCACCACGAAAACCATTGGTAACACATTACGACATAACGGATTGCAATCCTGCAGTGCCCGCAAGGTCCCCCTGCTCCGGAAGGCACATGTGATGGCCCGTCTGAAGTTTGCCAGTGAACACCTGGATGATGCCGAGAGTGATTGGGAGAAGGTGCTGTGGTCAGATGAGACGAAAATTGAGCTCTTTGGCATGAACTCAACTCGCCGTGTTTGGAGGAAGAGAAATGCTGCCTATGACCCAAAGAACACCGTCCCCACTGTCAAGCATGGAGGTGGAAATGTTATGTTTTGGGGGTGTTTCTCTGCTAAGGGCACAGGACTACTTCACCGCATCAATGGGAGAATGGATGGGGCCATGTACCGTACAATTCTGAGTGACAACCTCCTTCCCTCCGCCAGGGCCTTAAAAATGGGTCGTGGCTGGGTCTTCCAGCACGACAATGACCCAAAACATACAGCCAAGGCAACAAAGGAGTGGCTCAGGAAGAAGCACATTAGGGTCATGGAGTGGCCTAGCCAGTCACCAGACCTTAATCCCATTGAAAACTTATGGAGGGAGCTGAAGCTGCGAGTTGCCAAGCGACAGCCCAGAACTCTTAATGATTTAGAGATGATCTGCAAAGAGGAGTGGACCAAAATTCCTCCTGACATGTGTGCAAACCTCATCATCAACTACAGAAGACGTCTGACCGCTGTGCTTGCCAACAAGGGTTTTGCCACCAAGTATTAGGTCTTGTTTGCCAGAGGGATTAAATACTTATTTCCCTCTGCAGAATGCAAATAAATTCATATACTTTCCACAATGTGATTTTCCGGATTTAATTTGTGATGTGCTATCTCTCACTGTTACCAATAACCTACCCTTCAATTATGGGCTGCTCATGTCTTTGTCAGTGGGCAAACTTACAAAATCAGCAAGGGATCAAATACTTACAGTGGTGGAAATAAGTATTTGATCCCTTGCTGATTTTGTAAGTTTGCCCACTGACAAAGACATGAGCAGCCCATAATTGAAGGGTAGGTTATTGGTAACAGTGAGAGATAGCACATCACAAATTAAATCCGGAAAATCACATTGTGGAAAGTATATGAATTTATTTGCATTCTGCAGAGGGAAATAAGTATTTAATCCCTCTGGCAAACAAGACCTAATACTTGGTGGCAAAACCCTTGTTGGCAAGCACAGCGGTCAGACGTCTTCTGTAGTTGATGATGAGGTTTGCACACATGTCAGGAGGAATTTGGTCCACTCCTCTTTGCAGATCATCTCTAAATCATTAAGAGTTCTGGGCTGTCGCTTGGCAACTCGCAGCTTCAGCTCCCTCCATAAGTTTTCAATGGGATTAAGGTCTGGTGACTGGCTAGGCCACTCCATGACCCTAATGTGCTTCTTCCTGAGCCACTCCTTTGTTGCCTTGGCTGTATGTTTTGGGTCATTGTCGTGCTGGAAGACCCAGCCACGACCCATTTTTAAGGCCCTGGCGGAGGGAAGGAGGTTGTCACTCAGAATTGTACGGTACATGGCCCCATCCATTCTCCCATTGATGCGGTGAAGTAGTCCTGTGCCCTTAGCAGAGAAACACCCCCAAAACATAACATTTCCACCTCCATGCTTGACAGTGGGGACGGTGTTCTTTGGGTCATAGGCAGCATTTCTCTTCCTCCAAACACGGCGAGTTGAGTTCATGCCAAAGAGCTCAATTTTTGTCTCATCTGACCACAGCACCTTCTCCCAATCACTCTCGGCATCATCCAGGTGTTCACTGGCAAACTTCAGACGGGCCGTCACATGTGCCTTCCGGAGCAGGGGGACCTTGCGGGCACTGCAGGATTGCAATCCGTTATGTCGTAATGTGTTACCAATGGTTTTCGTGGTGACAGTGGTCCCAGCTGCCTTGAGATCATTGACAAGTTCCCCCCTTGTAGTTGTAGGCTGATTTCTAACCTTCCTCATGATCAAGGATACCCCACGAGGTGAGATTTTGCGTGGAGCCCCAGATCTTTGTCGATTGACAGTCATTTTGTACTTCTTCCATTTTCTTACTATGGCACCAACAGTTGTCTCCTTCTCGCCCAGCGTCTTACTGATGGTTTTGTAGCCCATTCCAGCCTTGTGCAGGTGTATGATCTTGTCCCTGACATCCTTAGACAGCTCCTTGCTCTTGGCCATTTTGTAGAGGTTAGAGTCTGACTGATTCACTGAGTCTGTGGACAGGTGTCTTTCATACAGGTGACCATTGCCGACAGCTGTCTGTCATGCAGGTAACGAGTTGATTTGGAGCATCTACCTGGTCTGTAGGGGCCAGATCTCTTACTGGTTGGTGGGGGATCAAATACTTATTTCCCTCTGCAGAATGCAAATAAATTCATATACTTTCCACAATGTGATTTTCCGGATTTAATTTGTGATGTGCTATCTCTCACTGTTACCAATAACCTACCCTTCAATTATGGGCTGCTCATGTCTTTGTCAGTGGGCAAACTTACAAAATCAGCAAGGGATCAAATACTTATTTCCACCACTGTATTTCCACCACTGTATGTATCATGCATTGTATACTCCATGCGTTTTAACATTCTATATTTGTTAATATTTTTTTAAATAATTTTCAAATAATTTTTAATATTTAAGCCAAGTCTTCAGATTATGGTGTTGGCATACATGTTTTTTTTATCTCCATTTTTATACAATTTCATATTCATTCATGATGTATTATTAAGCTCTCGATGTTTATGTGTCATTCCATCATATATAATATAATTATTTTTAATGTCATGTTTTATTTTTTCATTGTTTTGTTTAGGTTGCAAAAGACCCCTGAGGCAGGCCTTTGGGCCGAAACATGGCTGTGTCGGGTCATTTTTTTATATGAATAAATACATTTTTTGGTATCCTCATTCGTTCTCCTCACTTTTTTGTCTTATATCTCACGGTTTCGTGAGGGATTTTACCTCCTTTTTGTTGCGGCAATGTGGCTGCACTGCCAATTACCGCCGGGAATGCCCCCTGCAGTAGAAAATAGAAAATTATTTTCTACCGCTGGAAACAGCTTGCCAACTTCAGAATTACTGCTGGGCACCTGTGCAACCCTGGTGGTAGTGCCGATTTGGCGCTCGCTACCCATGCATTAGCCCTACCGCTGCTTAGTAAAAAGGCCCCTATGAGAGCAAAAACATATTCATCTTTCTCACCCTCATCTTGCACCTGTAAGAAATAAGGATTTAGCTATCCAGAAATGGGTCCTGGCCAATCAAATTACATGTTCAGGGCTAACTGGTCATATTCTTAAGCATACATAAGCACGCAATTATGGAATGCATTACCAAAAGACTTGAAAACGACATACAACTACCTAAACTTCCGGAAATCACTAAAGACTAACCTGTTCCAAAAGGCATACCCTACCAGCCCAATTAAATGCCTGAACTCTGCTACACAACAAAACTCAAATACGACTCCCTAATGTGACAGTGCTACATGAACTCTATCCTATCACAACATTACCTTGTATTTGTTCACTGAAGACTTCAAAACCTCTCCGGTACTATGTTAGCCACATTGAGCCTGCAAATAGGTGGGAAAATGTGGGATACTGTCTTGTGTTCAACGTCAGTGAGCCCTTAGGTCCCGCAAGGCCCCGAAGGACCTCAGAGGACAGCCGTGCAACCCCAAATCTTCACCTGCGGCGACCGCCGTTCACCAGGGGTTGAGCCCCCAGCTGCAGGCGGTCAGCAGGACTGCTGGTGTAATGGTATCAGTTTATTACTGAAATATGTAGCATATTTGGTGGATTATATATATACACCAATATATTTGTGCAGCTCTTAAAAATACAATGCAGCAGAACTGGCTTTCATTCCAAAAGCCCTCTCCCCTCTCCCTTTGGGGAATATTTACAAGACAAAAGTACTGCTGCAGTGGCAGGGACCTCACCTTGTTTTTTCTCATTCCTCAAACAAAAGACTTAAGACTGCTTTAAAGTTTTAAATTGACTCTATTCCTCTGTCCTCCCACCTAACAAAAGATGGACTAAGGTGGGCACCTGAATAAAACAAAGGAAGCATAAACAGGACATTTGCTTGTCAAAGGTATACCTGCCCCTCCCATCAGCTTCCAGACATGTGCAGAAAGGAATGTGTATCTGCCCCAGAGACTGAACAGGACATCAAAAGACATTTGCCAGCAAAATCCAGACTGTGATGTCATAAGACATGAGACCAACTCAGGGGTCGTGTGCAGACATGAGACTACATTAACCATAATGCCTTGCAAAATATCCAAGACATGCACACACCATGCTTCTCTGCTAACATTATAAAAGGCCTGGAAACAGCCCAGCTCTCTCTCTTGGGACCTGCCGCTCTTGGGACCTGCCGCTCTTGGAACCTGCCTCTCTTGGGACCTGCCGCTCTTGGAACCTGCCTCTCTTGGGACCTGCCTCCTCTGGAAACCTGCCTCTCTTGGAAACTGCTGCTCTCTTTGGGGTCCGCTCCGCTGAAGCCTTGTTCCTAAAACATGTGCTTACCTAATGCTGTTCATACTGTGTAACAAGGACTTGTGAGTAACAACTTTTGATCTACCTGCTACTTTGTTCTATTTTAAGCACAGATTACCTGTAAAAGATCTTGAAACCTACCTCTCGTGTGCAAGTGTATATTAAATCAATCTTTTTGAAGCTAAAAATACGGTCTCTTTGTGTTCTGAATATATATATATTTAATTTATTTAATTTATTGCAATTATCACCTTTGGTGATTGGTGGAGAAATCAATATAAATACAGCACCTGCTCTTAAATTATAAGCAGTGGCGAGTTGCTCTAGAGCTATTTTCCCCAAAATAACTCATTTCATCCAACATATTAATTCGTGGCGAATGTGGGCAGCAAGTCTAACATATTAATTGCTGGAGAAGTGGGTAGAATTTCTTGTAACATATTAATTTGTGGAGAATGTGGGTAGAATTTCTTGTAACATATTAATTGGTGGAGAATGCGGGCAGGAATATTGTGCCAAAATAGCAGTGTTCTTAAATTATATTTTTGTATTTTGCTGCTTTATAGAGAACTGAGTATCAGGTTTCATTAATTAAATTTCCGATTGATAAACTGATAAGGTTTTCAGGTATTCAGAATGCTGTGCTGGATGGATGTTTGGTCTTATTTAGGTACTTATGCACTCATGTACTTTATGTATCTCATAATCAAATCTTTAGGCATGCTCTGGCATAAAATAAAAAACAATTTTGCAGTTTCTTTTGAGAAGGACATAGATAACCCCACTTTGCCTAAGCAATGCGTAGAATCCTCGGGCCCCAATCCATGGACCCCTAGCGTAGTGCAGGACATTAGTAGCATCTCTGATATGGAGAGCAAATTCGAAAAATATTGTAATTTATATTCAATTAAGGAAGGGAGCAAGAGAATTTCTGCATGCACTTGGTTAATGTGGGCCATGTGTGAGAAAGCCCTAAAAGAGCATGCAGAATTGAATGAGAAATTACTAGCCAAAGAGAGAGAATGTATGCAGATAGAGAATGAAAAGGAGTTCTTAATCACAATGACTAGTTGCTTAAGTTATCAAGTAGATTCTCTTAAACAGCAAGTCCAACAGCAGGTAGTCCAAGAAAATCAGATGCAGACCCAAATTTCAGCCTTAGAAATACAAGCCAGCCAGGTTCCTGGTTTGAAGCATTTAGTCAGAGAGTTATCACTGCAGACTCCCACTCTAGGTGAAGAGCATGCACATTGTCACAAGGAGATAGAAACCTTAAGACAAAAATTACAGGATGCTCGTATGCAGGTCTCAACCATTACGGGTCTCCCATGTGCTCCTCCAGACCCAAATACAGCTACAGCCATGCATGTTTCAGCTGTGGTAACAGTTTCACAGTCCACACCTGTAGCAGGAGGTTTAACTAGAACCATTAGTTCTCAGACCCCCTCACAGCATCCAAAACCTCAGCACATATATGCACAACCTGTTCTGCAGTCTAATTTAAATGCTCATGATTCAGCTCCTCAGCACACAGATGCACCACCTGGGCTGCATTCTGATCTAAGCTCCCATAGAAGGGAACCTCTAATAAAGAAATCAGCTCCTCAGTATGTAGCTACTGAAAACCGCCAGCAAGCATGTGACATTTTAAACTCTCATGTAGCCTTGCAGATATTGCAGATAGCTAACAATAAAAAGAGAAATTTGCCACCAGATAAACAGAAACCTATAACTGCAGGTCCTACTGGACCAGAAACTGACATTATTCTGTCAGCCCTTCCTGCAATTTAATTTCAATTAAACATGAGGAGACGCATCCAGCCTGGACTGGACTTCTCCACAGCATGACCCACTCTGCAGATGGCAGGGAAATCCAGGTGCTAATTTTTAAAATATGTTGGACCGGAAAATAGAAAACGTTTTTTGCAATGGCCCTTTGTAACACTGTAAAGAATTTTAAATTTGCTTTTATTGTTCTTTTAATTAAAAATGTAGCTTCTATTATTCTTTTGAATGTATAAGATTTAGTAATGTCTCTTTGCAATAAGTCAAATTTAAAATGTCTCTCTATGATATGTAGCTTCTATTGTGACTATAGTATGTTTGAGAAATAGATGTACCTATATAATATTGACTAAGGATTCAGAAATGTTTTTTTTTTGATGAGTGACTCCCACTGGAGTTGAAACTAAAATACTGGGTAAGAAGTTTTAAAAATGCCTCCTTATAATAGGTAACTCCCGCTGGAGCTGAAACTTAATATTGTGCTTTAATGTGAATTAACAAGATATGCTTATTTTTATAGAAAAGAAACTAAAGCTTAAGAAAGTAAAGCCTGTCTGCACTGCACGCTGCTGCTCGCATAAAATGATATAAGATTATGGGAAGGAACTGTGAACAAGAGAGGGATCCCCCCCCCCCACCAGAACCGGAGAGCCATGTGACCTGCTAAATTAATGTATAATGTGTTTTTCTGTCTTTTTCAGAGTTCGAGTGTAAATCTAAGATTAAATCTAAGATTTAATGGTGCTAGTAACTAATATATATATGGCTATCTCAGATATATTTCTAAATAAATAGATCCGATCCTGTTCTACTTATATTTTAAAAATAAATGGATCTATGCTGTTCTACTTGAGATAAAAACCATATAATATTTTGCTAATTGTTGCTTAGTTCTAAATAAATGAAACTGCGGTGGTAATCCAAATGGATGCCGCAGGTGCTGCTCTTGGTGCTCTTTGTGCTTTATTAATTTTAAATAGATCTGATTCTGTTCTACTTACGAGATTAATATTTTTATGGTGCTAGGATATTTTAAAAATAAACAGATCTATGTTGTTCTACTTATGAGATAGTAAATGAAACTGCTGTGGTAATCCAAGATGGATGCCACAGATGATGCTTTTGTGTTCTAAATGAATGAAAATGCTTTGGCAAATCCAAGATGGATGCCGCGTAAGTTGCTTTCGTGCTCTTATGTTCTATTTGCAGGTTAAGCTCAATCCTGGATCTGGAATGGACGATCGGAGACCTAAAGGCCTAATACAGTTCTTTGTTTGTTTGTCATGTGGTCTCCATGTTACATGTTTGTTTTATGTTATGGGGTACCATGAAAATAGACACAGACATTCATAGACCCTCCCTACTAACAGTCCCTCCATTAGTTCACATTGTCCAAGAAAGAAAGAAAAAAAAAAAAAAAAAAAGAGAGACCATTTTCACTGGCAGGCAAGCTATAGAAAAGAATCATTCAAGCTATGGCTCACGTATATTAAGTTCTACCAATTGCTATCTAAGGTTATATATTCACATGTATATATTTGAAAATATGAACAAAGGTTTCTCTTTACATGATCTATCAGGTACAATCAGTACAGGGAATGTTTCTGACCTTTTTAGTTTATTCTACATTACAGCCAGGACGCACACAATGTCTCTCCCTGGAATGAAATATTGGCTATGTGCAAAGTAAAATTAACATATCTTTTCTAAATTCTTTACAACATTAAACACATGAGTATTGTCTATTAAAGTGCTACATTAAACACTGCTAAAGCAGATAAATATGGTAACCTTTTACCACACTCATTACCCATAAAAGGTTTCTCTCTGAAAAATAAAAAGTTTCTCTCTGAAAGGTAGTTCATGGCACTATACCATGACTCTGTTTTTTTTAATTTGGTCAATGATTAAGTAAATATTATTGCATAGGATTGATAGGAATAATTGTTTTGTGTGTAATAGTAGCCTAGGAAATTATTATAATTGCATACATATGTCTTTCTTGTTTCTAATGAAACAGTAGTATAATAGCTCCACATTTACACTCTTGCTTATCACTGCTGTGAATACCTCAGTTAGCCTCTGAAATAGAGAATATAGGGAAACATTCACAGTGTTAGGAAACATTCATAGAATATTTTTCCTTGGAATGTCAAACGCTGAAAATATGACTGAATAGATTGTTCCACCCCATTGCGGTGGTAAATTGGTCAATTGTGCACTCTCATGCTATTGATCTGGCTAGCATACTGGGTAAGATATCCTGTGGCACAAACTTGGGAGCAGCCTATGCCCCTGAGCAGGTGACACAAAAGGAGATGGTCTCTGGAAATAGAGCAAAATGACGCTTGTGTGGCTGAAGTCATATAAAGTGTACTTGCAATCCTATTTTAAACCAGAGCAAAGCCATACTCTGCCACCTGACTGAATGGAAGCCTAATGAAACTGACCACAGAAAACTTAACCCTAGCTACCTAAATGTAAGTCATGAGCAAACAAAAGTAATAATGATGAGTCTTTTTGCTTATAACAGTCATATTCCAGCTAAGGACATATTCCAAGATTCATAGTGATGTGACATAGTAGATGACGGCAGGAAAATACCTGCACGGCCCAGTCTGTTCAATGTCCATTATTAAAAGATTCACCTCTCCCAATACACATGCCCATGTAAACAGTTCAGTACCTTTGCTATTGTTGTTTTGAAATTATGCTACTGTACGAGGTTGTTAGAGTTGTTTTTTTTTTAATTTTAGCTTTTATAGTTCATTTTATGGCTCCTCATTCCAATATATTAAAAATTTATTTTCACTCGGAGCCAAGAGAGGGAATGTAATGGTATCAGTTTATTACTGAAATATGTAGCATATTTGGTGGATTATATATATACACCAATATATTTGTGCAGCTCTTAAAAATACAATGCAGCAGAACTGGCTTTCATTCCAAAAGCCCTCTCCCCTCTCCCTTTGGGGAATATTTACAAGACAAAAGTACTGCTGCAGTGGCAGGGACCTCACCTTGTTTTTTCTCATTCCTCAAACAAAAGACTTAAGACTGCTTTAAAGTTTTAAATTGACTCTATTCCTCTGTCCTCCCACCTAACAAAAGATGGACTAAGGTGGGCACCTGAATAAAACAAAGGAAGCATAAACAGGACATTTGCTTGTCAAAGGTATACCTGCCCCTCCCATCAGCTTCCAGACATGTGCAGAAAGGAATGTGTATCTGCCCCAGAGACTGAACAGGACATCAAAAGACATTTGCCAGCAAAATCCAGACTGTGATGTCATAAGACATGAGACCAACTCAGGGGTCGTGTGCAGACATGAGACTACATTAACCATAATGCCTTGCAAAATATCCAAGACATGCACACACCATGCTTCTCTGCTAACATTATAAAAGGCCTGGAAACAGCCCAGCTCTCTCTCTTGGGACCTGCCGCTCTTGGGACCTGCCGCTCTTGGAACCTGCCTCTCTTGGGACCTGCCGCTCTTGGAACCTGCCTCTCTTGGGACCTGCCTCCTCTGGAAACCTGCCTCTCTTGGAAACTGCTGCTCTCTTTGGGGTCCGCTCCGCTGAAGCCTTGTTCCTAAAACATGTGCTTACCTAATGCTGTTCATACTGTGTAACAAGGACTTGTGAGTAACAACTTTTGATCTACCTGCTACTTTGTTCTATTTTAAGCACAGATTACCTGTAAAAGATCTTGAAACCTACCTCTCGTGTGCAAGTGTATATTAAATCAATCTTTTTGAAGCTAAAAATACGGTCTCTTTGTGTTCTGAATATATATATATTTAATTTATTTAATTTATTGCAATTATCACCTTTGGTGATTGGTGGAGAAATCAATATAAATACAGCACCTGCTCTTAAATTATAAGCAGTGGCGAGTTGCTCTAGAGCTATTTTCCCCAAAATAACTCATTTCATCCAACATATTAATTCGTGGCGAATGTGGGCAGCAAGTCTAACATATTAATTGCTGGAGAAGTGGGTAGAATTTCTTGTAACATATTAATTTGTGGAGAATGTGGGTAGAATTTCTTGTAACACTGGAACCGCGGGGTTGACGGACTGACCTGGCTAGAGTCGGGAGTAACGGGTAATCAGCAAACAGCAGTCAGGCGCAGGGCAACTCTCTGGGCAGGCGGCTAGCAATCAGTAGTCAAATACAAAGCACAGTCACTGGATAGGCGGCTAGCAATCCGTAGTCAAGTACAGCACAGTCTCTGGATAGGCGGCTAGCAATCAGTAGTCAAATACAAAGCACAGTCTCTGGATAGGCGGCTAGCAATCCGTAGTCAAGCACGGCACAGTCTCTGGATAGGCGGCTAGCAATCCGTAGTAAGTACAGCACAGTCTCTGGATAGGCGGCTCGCAATCAGTAGTCAAATACAGCACAGTCTCTGGATAGGTGGCTAGCAATCCGTAGTAAGTACAAGCACAGTCTCTACACCGTAGACGGGTTCAAGCAGTCTCTGGGCAGATCCAAGAAGACGCAACATGGAACCACTGCACAGGCTTCGGGAACAGAACCTGAAGCAAGGGTGTCAGCTAGATTCCATCTTTAAATATCGTGCCACCCCGCCCTCGTGGGAGAAACCCACCAATCCAGCCCTGGGAGTCGGCAGAGCCCCTCAGATTGGCTCTGCCCGATCTCCCAGGTGGAGTCACAGCCTTGGTCCTCCAATCCGGTGCTAGGTAGGCGGAGCTTAAGAAGACGTTGGCCCCTGCGTACCAGTGCCGCCATCTTGGGCAGCGCGAACCTCGTCCGGACCTCCTGCAACCAAGAGACCGGCGTTCGCCGTCGCCGGCCGCCGGTCCCGGCCTGACCCGCCAGTCCCGCGGCAGCGCCGGCCCCCACGCAGGAACCCCCAGGCCGTCCTCTCGCGCCGTGAAGGCCGCTGGCTCCCGCCCCTCATGGCGGGAGAGTAGGTAGGAGCGCGGGACGTGACAGATACAAATGTAACAAATAAATAAATAAAATAAATAAATATTCACTGGCACTTAACTGGTTAGTGCCACTGAAAATGTCTTGTTAGCACCCAACATGAAACCAACTATTTTGGGAGCATTCTGGGGGTGGAGTCAGTACATCGTCAGTTAAGTGCAGATATTCAGCACTTAACCGGCCAAGGTAATCACAGAATTAAGACCGCATAAAAGTCAGTCCTATCGTTATGCAGTTCACCTTATCTGGTTAAGTGCTGAATATTGCACTTTGGCTTTCTGTTGGCTTCATAAACCTAGAAATTCAATGCCGGAGACCAGATGTGGCCTGACATTGAATTTCTGGGGATAATGCTGGCAGCTGTCAGTAAAACGCTGATTGCTGTTGGCTGAATATAGAGAGCTCATAGATATAAGCATGGGCATATGGGAAGGTAGGAGAGAAATTAATAATAGAAGGAAGAGTTTATTGAAGTTATTTCAAAATTTAAGTAGAAAAAAATTGAAATTTATGTGATGAGAAATTTAAGTTAACTAGTATTTGGATTAAGATTTTAGCGATTTCCTTTAATTATTTAAGTAATTAATGATGGGGTTTCTAGGAGTAAAAAAGAAAGACGGGGAGAATGGGGTTTATTATAGTAAGCATAACAATTGTTGAATGTAGGGATAATTTCAATTAATGATAGTTAAGAATTTTAAAACAAGTTTTACAGTCGAAGCTAAGGGGGGGGGGCTTAATGAGTACGAGGAGTATAATAGTTTTGGTGGGCAGCGGACTGTAGAGATTCAGCAGGCGGGTAGGAGATTGAGATGCTTTGGATATTTGGAGTTTAAGCTAATTCCCACTCTTTCCCTCCCTAATTTTTGGATTGTTGTAGGTACATGAGGGATTTAGTAGTTCATTTTGTGGTTGGGAATTATTCAAGGTGTTAAAAAGGAGATTTTAGTCGCAGCAGTGGGAAATTTTGATGTGGATTTAAGTGACCTTCACTTAAGTACAATGGTTCAACTTGATTGGTGGAATGACATTATAAAATCTGCTTATGTGCAAAAGTGCCATAAACAAAAGTGAGGCCTTGATGTCATCGCAGGTCACACTTTACAAGTGGAGAATTAATTCATTTGACGGAACATGTATGTAAAGCTAGGCCGGCTAGCTTTGGCACTGACTAGCTTTGGAAAGTGAATAAAGTGAAGTGAAGGTCATGTTGATTTTGACAAGTTAATTTTATATGTTATGATTATAATATTGATTTATTAATAAAGCTGCGGCCAAATTAATTTTTCAATAAAACAAGATGTCATTTGATTTATTCATGTATGATGTATTAATGGATGCTTTGCAAGTGCCAATGTTATCAACCCCAAAGGTTTTTTTTTTTCCATCTGTACATGCACAAGTTCTGATTGGGTGCTCCAGCCAGCACTCCCTAAGCAGGGGAAAGTATAATTGCACTAGGTTTTGGCTGTTTAGGTTAGAGACATCTTCATATATATTAGAGACATTCCACAGCTCTCTGACAATGTGACCTTTTATGCCTATTTGCTTTGTGTAGAATCTGCAGCCTTTGGGTGGATTCAGCATGAGATTCTTTTGAGCTGTATCCTGTCCTGTTGCTGAACAAAAATTGCAGAGTGAATGGTTCCTGTGTCTGATTACATTTCCTGCATTACAATAAAAGTATATCATATATGATTCTTATACGTGTGTATGGGTTTCCCTGTCAATAAAAAAGTAGGGTTGAAGGATGAGTCTTCCAATCCATTTCTCTGCAGTTTATTCACACGTGTCATTAGGACAATGCAAAAGAACTGTTAGAGGAGCAAATCCATAGAGAGGGACATAACCAGCTGAATTGGAGGGAGTGATAATGCCCCTATGCAGGTTGTTGGTGAAGCCTCACTTGGAGTACTGTGTTCAGTTTTGGTGGCTTCACATGAGAAGACACAAGAGAAGAGACTTGAAAATATGAATATGTATTCCCTAGATGAGAGGAGGAATAGGGAAGGTATGATACAGATGAAGACAGGGATGTACAGATATTTAAATGTCTCTATCATACCTGCCCTCTCAAGCCTTTCTTCTGAAGTATATATATTGAGATATTTAAGTGTCCCTATATGCTTTATGACTAAGACCACTGACCATTTTAGTAGCTGCCCTCTGGACCAACTCCATCCTGTTTATATATTTTTGAAAGTGCAGTCTCCAGAATTGTACGCAATATTCTAAATGAGGTTTGACCAAAGTCTTATGCAGAGGCATCATCACCTCCTTTTCCTACTGATCATTCCTCTCCCTATGCACCCAAGCATCCTTTTAGCTTTTTCTACCTGTTTGGCCACCTTAAGATCATCATATACGATCACACCCAAGTCTCACTCCTCTTTCATGCATAAAAGTTCTTGCCCCCCCCCCTAAACTATACTATTTCCTTGAGTTTTTCCAGCCCAAATGCATGACCCTGCATTTTTTAGCATTAAATCTAAGCTGCTAAATTCCATACCATTCCTCTAGCTTCGCTAAATCCCTCCTCATGTTGCCCATACCATCAGGATAGTCTATCCTACTGCAGATTTTGGTATCATTTGCAAAGAAGCAAACCTTACCAGATAAGATAGCCCTTCAGCAATATCGCTTACAAAAATGTTAAAAAGAACTGGCCCAAGAACTAAACCTTGCGGCACACGATTGGTAACATCCTTTTCCTCAGAATGAGCTCCATTTACTAGTACTTTCTGTTGCCTTCCACTCAACCAGTTCCTAACCCTGTCAGTCACTTTAGGACCCATACTGAGGGCACTCAGTTTATTTATTAGTCGTGTATGCAGAACTGTGTCAACTTCTAGTGCTCTCTCGCAATCCAACTCTCTGGCCACTCAGTCAAAGAAATTAATCAGGTTTGTCTGACAAGACCTGCCTCTAGTGAAACTAGGTTGCCTCAGGTTCTATAATCAACTGGATTCCAAAAACTATACTATTCTTTGTTTTAAAAGTGTTTCCTTTCATTTTCTTACCACAGAAATCAGACTTACCACCCTGTAGTTCCCAACCTCTTCTTTATTTCCTCTTTTGTGGAGTCAAATCATATAGCATTTCCACTAAATCTTAATAGAGAAGTACAAGCAAAACAATATAATATTTTGTCTAGTTTCCTTTGTCATTTGCAGGTTTTTTTCCATTTTGTTATGTTACATACATTTTTGTTTTAGGGCAATTTTGATATTTTAGACATGGTTGTGGCTGTTACCCAAATAAAAAAGAAAATCCCACTCAGGGCAAACCACAATCTGACCAAAACCTGAATCTCCAATGACAACCTGTACCCCTCTAAGAGTATCACCCAACCCACTCCTGACCCTTTTAAAAACCCCTAGCACCAGTGTCAAAGAGGCAGTTGATCACCGTGGGACTTACTGCGGTTATCATTGGTGGTATAGTGAGCCAGGAGTGACCCTCCTTCATGCTCAGTCTCATTGCTCTAAAGCGCTTTAGCCCCTAGACTGGAATATCAGGATTTAGATTATTGGAAGCAGGAGGCTTAAAGCCATAGACTTAGGCAGTGCCATAGCGAGGGCGGCTGACTCCCGGGGCGGGTCGCCGCTGTGCTCCCCCCCCCCCCCCCCCCCGGAGCGCATTCTTACTTTAATTAGGAAGCGAGGGGCGGGCGAGAGGGCTGATCCGCCCCCGAGTGCACGTCGCTGGGAGCTGCGTCGGCTCCACTGGTTCCTTGCTCTCTCTGCCCCGGAACAGGAAGTAACCTGTTCCAGGGCAGAGGAAGCAGGGAACCAGTGGAGCCGACACCCCCCAGCGGCATGCACCCGGGGCAGACCGCCCCACCGCCCCCCCCCCACACTGGACTTAGGAATATTTGAAGCATGTGAGAGCACCAAATACCTGAGGATTGTGACAGTTACAAAGTTTTTTCAGATTGCATAGAAGTGGGCTATACTCATCTCGCAGAGGAGTAACCCCATATAAGGTTTTTCCTTTTAGGAAGAGGCAATAAAATCCACCTGGGCCTCTTCTGTAAGATATCCCTGCAGGTGTGCCAGGATCCACTAGAAGCAATTTGTTAGTAACCTCTGTAATGCAGAGATGCCACTTATCCAGTTCCAACAGTGAGCAGACGAGAGGCCTAATGGTTAGTGCAGCGAGCTTTGATCCTGGCAACCTTGGGCACATCATTTAACCCTCCATTGCCCAAGGTACAAAAACTTAGATTGTGAGCCCTTTAGGGACAGAAACAGTGCCTGCATACAATGTGTACAGCACTGCATATATCTAGTAGCGCTATAGAAATGATTATTTGTAGTAGTATTTTAAGGGACTACTTCTTGTCCAATCCTAGTTCCAAACTTACACTCCAAATCAGTGTGAGATTTATGGTCCCCGATTCTACCTATTGAAATCCATGTTGCAGGCCCCATAATGTACAATGATAGGGTTGCCAGAAAATTAATACTGTCCTAAAGTCTATCTTTTTGAACTGGATAACTTGGCACCTCTGCTTCTGTGGGCACTCTAATTCAGCTGAGTACTTCTATCAGCATTTTTTATTTAGGTGATTGAGTCAGTTTTTAAGTACCTTTACTTTGGTTAGTTCATTCTGTTTTAGAGTCCCTAGCAGTGATTCCTGAGGCATGAACAAGACAAGAACTAGTATTCCTCAAGGTAAATCTTAATGTCACTGTTCCTCATAGGCCTAGTTTGACTGTTTCATTTGGGGGGGCAAAGGAAGGGGCGGGGCATATTAGCATATTCATTTGCATATATGTATATGCAAATTATGCTAATATGGAGGAAGGAAGGGAGCAAGAGCTGGCTTTTTTGGGAATAACCAGTGTTCGTTTGCCAATGGATAGCCACTGAATCAGAGAGGCAGCGGGTTTGGCGACAGGCAGTGGTGTGCTGGCAAATGTTTAACAACAGGCTCTCCCCCCAGTCCCCCTCTGCGCCCCCCCCCCCCAAATTGCAGAGCTGGCTATAGCCGGGGAGAGAGCCTGGGGGGGGGGGGTATAAATAAGTAAATATAAACTTTTAATGTTGAGCACCTGATTCTCAAAGTGAACATATTGTAAACACTATAATGAAAATAAAATTATTTTTTTCTACCTTTGTTGTCTGGTGACTGTTTTTCTGATCATGCTGGTGCAGTATCTGATTCTGCTGCTATCTGTCCTCTTAACTCCGTTTCCAGGGCTTCCTTTCCATTTATTTCTTTCTTCCTTTCTTCTTCATTTCTGGTCCTCAGCTTCTGCCTATTTTCTTCATCCATGTGCAGTTTTTCTCCTCTCTTCCTTTTCCCTCATCTCATCTCCTTCCTCACTCTTTCCTCCCCTCCATCCATGTCCAGCATTTCTTTTCTCTCCCCTGCCCTCCATCCACCCAGTCCAACAGTGACCCTCCTCTTCCCTGTCCCCATACCCAGTGGCCCTCCTTTCCCCTGCCCTCCATCCACTCAGTCCAGTAGTGACCCTCTTCTCCCCTGCCCCCATGCCCAGTGGCCCTCCTTTCCCCTGCCCTCCATCCACTCAGTCCAGCAGTGACCCTCCTCTCCCCTGCCCCCATACCCAGTGGCCCTCCTTTCCCCTGCCCTCCATCCACTCAGTCCAGTAGTGACCCTCCTCTCCCCTGCCCCCATGCCCAGTGGCCCTCCTTTCCCCTGCCCTCCATCCACCCAGTCCAGCAGTGACCCTCCTCTCCCCTGCCCCCATACCCAGTGGCCCTCTTTTCCCCTGCCCTCCATCCACTCAGTCTAGTAGTGACCCTCCTCTCCCCTGCCCCCATACCCAGTGGCCCTCCTTTCCCCTGCCCTCCATCCACTCAGTCCAGCAATGACCCTCCTCTCCCCTGCCCCCATACCCAGTGGCCCTCCTTTCCCCTGCCCTCCATCCACTTAGTCCAGTAGTGACCCTCCTCTCCCTGCCCCCATGCCCAGTGGCCCTCCTTTCCCCTGCCCTCCATCCACCCAGTCCAGCAGTGACCCTCCTCTCCCCTGCCCCCATACCCAGTAGCCCTCTTTTCCCCTGCCCTCCATCCACTCAGTCCAGCAGTGACCCTCCTCTCCCCTGCCCCATGCCCAGTGGCCCTCCTTTCCCCTGCTCTCCATCCACTCAGTCCAGCAGTGACCCTCCTCTCCCCTGCCCCCATACCCAGTGGCCCTCCTTTCCCCTGCCCTCCATCCACTTAGTCCAGCAGTGACCCTCCTCTCCCCTCCCCTCCCTTCATTCCGCCCTCTCCCCGTTCCTTCCCCCCCCCCACCCCGCGAGCCAGTTCTCCTCCCTCCCTCCGGATCCGTCCCTCACCAACGATCTTCGAATTTTTCACCTGCCCGGCCCGCTAGCGCTGACTCTCCACTGCCGGTTCACGCTTCAAAATGGCCGCCGAGACTTCTCGCGAGGCCGCCTCTGAAAGTCTCGGCGGCCATTTTTAAAGCGCGAACCAGCAGGGGAGAGAGCGCTAGCGCCTAGCGGGCAGGCAAAGGATTCGAAGATCAGGTCGGTGAGGGACGGATACGGAGGGAGGGAGGAGAGCCGGCTCACGGGGGGGCCGGGGGGGGAGGAGAAGGAACGGGGAGAGGGTGGGGTGAAGGGAGAGCTGCCTGTTGCCGGCCCTGCGTTTGGGGGGGCATTGCCCCCCTCGCCCCCCCAGTCTACGCCCATGCTGTTCCTCTAAGAAGTTCAACCAACAGTCCATCACAAAAGTATAAACAAGGATTACTGAAAGGAAAGAGCTTAACAAGATGCTGGAATCCTGAGCCCCCAGGAAGTAGGGCAAGAAACAGAAACCAAAAGGAGGACAATAAAGCAACAGGAAACAAGCCCAGAGGTGGAGCAGAAATGCTCAAGCCTGCTCCAAGCTGAATTCTGCTGGGCCAATCAGGAAACAGGAACTAAGAGTACCAGATTTATGAAACACAACTAGAAATGGACTGGCTAGAACCAGATTCACAAGAAGCAGTTCATAGAATCAGCAGTTGCTCAACCCAAGGGTCAGAGGTTCAAGGTTGGCATGTGCCTGATAGCTGTCAAACTGTTGCTGACACTTCCCATGTTGTTTCAAATGAATGACTCTCCTGAGAACTTAAACCTTTTCAAAAAAATCCGTAGAAGAGGGTACTGTGCAGAGAACAGCAGTTACAGCCCTAAACATAGAGAGGAGTTATAAGCATAGAGCAGAATTACAAATATAACTGTCATGTACTATGAAATGTTCAATATCCATCTATCACTGTCATGTATAACTTGATATTGTGTGTAACAGAAGTCTCTTTAAAGGACAAGATGTTTTCTTCTTCCATCTAGTTACCAGTAGTCAATGGAAACTGTCTCTGGTGATGCCATATGTAATAGAAAAAATGATTTATGAAATTGAACATTTCATGCTCAAGGATCCTTATGGGAAAATATGTATTAAAACATTTTTGTGAAACATTTCTCACACTATTTTAAATATATTTTTAAACTTTATTTTCTTTTTATAAATAACAAAACAAATAAAACAAACAAAAAAACAATGTCTTGAAAAACAAGTATGGCTAAAACCAGTGTAAGAGCATTATTAGAGCAAGAGGTTCATTACACTAATACCATTATTCTTTAAAGGTCTCTTTTACTAAGCCATGCTAGTGAGTGCCCCTTAGTATATGTAGTTTTCTTTTGTCCTTTAACAAATCTATTTAGTTCCTGTAGTAATTCCAGGCTGCTGGTCATGAAAAAAATGGGCATATCATCAATGTCTTATAGAGAGGAGGAATTATGTGCTCTTAATGCTTCTGGATGGTGATGATGAGGCAGCATATAGCAGTTGATGTTCCTGAACTGTGACATGGATGAGCATTTAATTTAAATCAGCATAGGTTAGATACACTAAGAGGGGAAGTTATCAACATGGGCTACTCTCAAGATGGGCTAGTTTACTATAAGTCGTGGTATTTTAGCATAGGGTCTCATTGAATAAAATGGGACCCTGTGCTAAAATAGCATGACTTGTGGTAAAATTACCCATCTTAGCAGTAGCCCACATAGATAACTTCCCCCCTAAAGGGTTTTTCCAGTTCATATGTAGAGGAGTGGCCAAGTGGTTAGAGCCCTAGTCTTGAAATCTAGAGGTGGCCAGTTCAAATCCCACTGTTGCTCCTTGTGATCTTGGGCAAGTCACTTAACTCTTCATTGCCTCAGGTACAAACTTAGATTGTGAGCTCTCCTGGGACAGAGAAATATCCAGAGTACCTGAATGTGACTCACCTTGACCTACTACTGAAAAAGGTGTGAGCAAAATCTAAATAAATAAATATCTAGATGAAAATGCCTAGTACATATTGTCCTATACATGCTTACATTTATTTTCATTATAGAATCTGATTTTACTTCTTTGTGTGTTCTGTCTTTTCAGATTCAGATAACTTTATTGACATGACAATGTTTACATGGGTTGCCAAAATAATGCTTAATATGACAATATACTAATACAAAGTAACACTGTATTTTCTTGGAAAATAGCATTGGTAATGCTGCTAAACTGCTTCAACCTCTTTCCAAAATAAATAAGACCCCAATTTCTTATAATATTTGGGTGTGGAGTAAGTTTCTTTTATTATTTTGGCACAGTGGGTTTGGATCTAAGGAGACAACTGCACACATACCAGCTAAGCTGATAGCACCTTCAAGGAAGGGGTCTTTATACCTTTCTTAGTGCCAGTAGGTAGGGACTTGATGACTGAAAGTTTTTGTAATGACATCCAAGCAGAAAACAATATAACAACAAATATTGTTATTGTCCAAGTTGTTTTGCTTTTCTCATACTGGATGGCTCCTTATGCACCTCAAGGCCTTCATACAAGCCTCTGCATTAAGTCTGAAAATGGTCAGGTCTGAATTTTAGTGCTTTATGCAGGGTTTTAGCCCTACTGCAATGTTGATATCCTATATAATCTGTCCTAATTTCTTCCATGACTTTGTCTTAATGTGCTTCTATGATCCATTTGATTTCTAGTATATATTACTATAATACATGTAAATGCCTAAACAGTACTCATCAATAGCAAATAAATATTTGTGTACTTAAGGAGAAGATAGACTATCAGGCTTATTTTCGAGAGATAAGGATGCCCATCTTTGGACACAAATCGCAAGATGGGCGTCCTTCTCACAGGGTCACCCAAATTGGCATAATTGAAAGCCGATTTTGTACGTCCCCAACTGCTTTCCGTCGCGGGGATGACCAAAGTTCCCGGGGGCGTGTCGGAGGCGTAGCAAAAGTGGGACTTGGGCGTGCCTAACACATAGGCGTCCTCGACCGATAATGGAAAAAAAAGGCCGTCCCCGATGAACACTTGGACGACTTTACCTGGTCCGTTTTTTCTTATGACCAAGCTACAAAAAGGTGCCCAAACTGACCAGATGACCACTGGAGGGAATTGGGGATGAGCTCCCCTTACTCCCCCAGTGGTCACTAACCCCTTCCCACCCTAAAAACATTTTTTAAAAAATATTTCTTGCCAGCCTCTATGCCAACCTCAGATATCATACCCAGCTCCATGACAGTAGTATGCAGGTCCCAGGAGCAGTTTTAGTAGGTGCAATGCACTTCAGGCAGGCGGACTCAAGTCCATTCTCCCCACCTGTTACACTTGTGGTGGTAGATGTGAGCCCTTCAAAACCCACCAGAAACCCACTGTACCCACATGTAGGTGCCCCCCTTCACCAATAAGGGCTATGGTAGTGTTGTACAGTTGTGGGGAGTGGGTTTTGGGGGGCTCAGCACACAAGGTAAGGGAGCTATGTACCTGGGAGCTTTTTCTGAAGTCCACTGCAGTGCCCCCTAGGATGCACGGTTGGTGTCCTGGCATGTCAGGGGGACCAATGCACTATGAATGCTGGCTCCTCCCATGACCAAAGGGCTTGCATTTGGTCGTTTCTGAGATGGGTGTTCTTACAGTCCATTATCGCCAAAAATCAGAAGCGACCAAGTCTAAGGATGACCATCTCTAGGGATGACCTAAATTTCAAGATTTGGGATTCCTCGACCGTATTATCAAAACGAAAGATGGACGCCCATCTTGTTTTGATAATACGAGCTTCCCCGCCCCTTCGCCGGGACGTCCTGCGAGGACGTCCTCAGGAAAACTTGGGCGCCCCGTTTGATTATGCCCCTTCACGGGTAATAGACAGGCACAGGACAGACTTTGCTGTCAAATGGGAAAAGTATGTGAAAGAGACAGTTCTAGAATCATAGTCACACACATTATTGTACTGCATCTCCTTAACGGAGGAGCAGCAGGCCGACAACCAGGGAAGTCAGGTTCAAATCCCACTGCCAGTCCTTGTGATCTTGGGCAACTTCTTAATCCTCCATTGCCACAGGTACATAAGAATATAAGCATTGACAAACTGGGACAGATCGAGGTCCATCAAGCCTAGTATCCTGTTTTAACAGTGGCCAATCCAGGTCACAAGTACCTGGCAAGATCCCAGAACAGTAAAACAGATTTTATGCTGCTTATCCTAGAAATAAGCAGTGGATTTTCCTAAGTTCATCTTAATAATGCCTTATGGACTTTTCTTTGAGGGGTCCTTTTACTAAGCTGTGGCAAAAAGTGCACACATGCATAGGTTTTTCTCGTGCGCTAAGGCCATTTTTGCTGCAGCTGTAAAATGGCCAATTTTCCATTTTTTGTTTCAAATGCCATGTGCTAATGTTGCCATTAGTGTGTGACCATTTTAAAAAAATTATCACATGAGCACTTACCACCACCCTTTTTGTAGGTGGTAAGGGCTCACCCAGTATCCTGTGCTAGCCAGTTAGCGCTTGGTAATGTAGCTGTGCTGATTAGCACAGGAACATCCCCTGACATGCCCCCTCCCCCCGAAAATAGAAAATATTTGTAGTGCGTGGTAGCATGTGTTAAATTGGCACTTAAGACAGGATGCCTAAGAGGGCCCATAATACGCTATTTAAGCTGCTTTAGGCATGTGCTAGCACCCAATGCAGCTTAGTAATAGGGCTCCTTAGATTGTAAGGCCTCTGGGAACAGGAAAAAAAACATTGAATCTGATTGTAACTTGTTTTGAGCTACTTCTGAAAAAGCTGTGATTAAATCCAAAATACCCCCCATTTTCTCTAAAACGTTATTCTTATTCAAAAGTTATTTCCCCTCATAAATTCATTCAGCATGGGTGTGTAATACATGTTGCAAGAATACAGTTTTTGTGATTCTTTGAGTAGACAACTAACCAGTAACTGACTATGCTGCTATTATTCAGAGATTGTACATCAACAAATCACCAGAGAAAGGTTAGTTTTCCTAAAAGGTCACTGAGCGTGTGTGTGTCTTACACATCTATGTAATTGAATTGTGTAAGCAATGAGCAACAGGTGAAGATATATGCTGGGTTGGCTCAATACAGACAGCAGCTACTAAAATGCTCAGTGAGCATCATAAAGCACACAGGGACAGGCATAAAGACAAATACATACAAGTGCACTTTGGAAGAAAAGCAGGATAGGGGAGATATGAAATGGACGCTTGGGGGGGGGGGGATTCATTAAGGTGTGGTAAAAGATCACCTTTTACCACACCTTGATTCTCTGCTGGATACAGTAACCTGTGGGTTCCCTGTACCACAGGTTGCTGAATCCCAGGGCTAGAGAATAACGCTGCTTATCAGTTACCTCGCAAGCAGCATTATTACTGTGACCTGGGATCATCAGGCCGCAAAGCTGTGCCCCCCCCCCCCCGCCCAGCTCAAGTCACCTGGCACCAGACCCCCCTGAGCCTCAAGACCTGTCAAATCTCTTTCAGCATCAAGACCTCCCAACACCCATCGGGGCTACCTATAAAACCAGTGGTGGTCTGGGGAGGGTGTCTTCAGGCAGGAGCAAGGCTCACTCGCTCCTGCCCAGTCCGGTGTTCTTAGCGGTAGTCTTGTGTGACAAATGCTAGGGGTAACATTTTCCTGAAGGTGCCAGACTGGGTAAGAGTGAGTGTTCCTGCCTGAAGACCCACCCAGACCACCATCGATTTTAAAGGTAGCCCTTATGGAAGGTGGGGATGGGGGAGGGGGCTTGAGCCTGGGTGTGAACCATGCTCTTCAGACCAGGGAGCATCGAGCTATAGCTTTGCGTCCTGATACTCTTGGGCAGTGAAATAACCCCAGCAAAAATCTGGGGTTATTTTACCTTTCCTTTTGAGCCCTTACATGACTTGTGGTGTATCACCACAAGTTGAGGTAGGGTATTTGCATAGTAATGAGATGTAAAACATGCTTTTGCATGTTTTGCATTTCATTACTCCCTAACTCATAGTGACTTAAATATTGCCACTGTATTTTAGGTGAAGCGATGTTAGGGCCATTTAAAAGTCACATTAATGGCCAAATAATAAGACATAAGACCCTAACACTGTTTGATGAATTCCCCCCTTAAACACTTCCAAAGTGGAAAGTACTGTAAAGCCAATTCAAGATGGCCACATAACCTAAAAGACTGTGAAGAAACATCACATATAACAACAACTTTCTTACCTCTTTGTGCTGCATCTGCTGTCTGTCTCCAGACACAAATGCAAGCCTAATGTCCAGCCACAAAGGTCTTGAAATGAAGAAAAAAAATCTTAACTATGATAGTGGACAAAATAAAATGAACTCTGTGGGAACAAAATGGGAATGCTCTCTTTTATCTAATACTTGTTGGATCTCTTACTAAGCTTTATCTTTTGGGAATGATAAACAGGGCAATTAAGAATGGGATTAATAAAGAGTAATATGAAATTAAGAAGACAAAAAACTATTTTTTGTTGTTACACTGTGAGCAACGAACCATTAATTTAATTCTTTAAGATATTTTGCCATTGGTAACCAGGCACCAATATCCTGTGGTGGGAATTGAGGACTAGCCCTATGCTATTTGGAACAGAAATGGATTTTCAGTCTTTGCCTTGAGGCTAATGGACTCAACAGAGTTATTGATTGGCACTGTTTTTTATAATTGTATTAACAATGAATAGCTTGGAAAGATGGATGTCTATCCAATTTAGAAGATTTCTTGTTTTGTTTTTTTCAACCTAAAGTTCTTTCGAGCATGAGAAATGTCCATTGAAATTAAGTTGAAGTAGACTGGAGTAAAATCCGGACATAGATTCATATAGGAATTAGAACTAGATGCCTCCTTATAAAAGTTAGCTTTTAGCTCAGAGGTTCTCAACTCAGTCCTCAATTCACACAGTCCTCAGGACACACCTAAGCAGTCAAGTTTTCAGGATATCCACAATGAATATAGTCTTAAGATGCACTACCTCCACTGTATGCAAATATATTCATGCATATTCATTTAGGATATCCTGAAAAACTTGACTGCTTAGGTGCGGAACGGGTAGATGTGAAGCATCTGTTTACGCTTTCCACCTGTGACCTTTTCTTAGCCGGCTGCTCTAACAATTACATAAGTACATAAGTATTGGCATACTGGGAAAGACCAAAGGTCTATCAAGCCCAGCATCCAAGAAATAGTGGATTTTCCCCAAGTCCATTTAATAATGGTCTATAGACTTTCCCTTTAGGAAGCCGTCTAAACCTTTTTAAAACTCCGCTAAGCTAACCACCTTTACCACATTCTCTGGCAACGAATTCCAGAGTTTAATTACACGTTGAGAGAAGAAAGTTTTTCTATGATTTGTTTTAAATTTACTACATTGTAGCTTCATCTCATTCCCCGTAGTCCTAGTATTTTTGGAAAGCGTAAACAGATGCTTCACATCTACCCGTTCCACTCCACTCATTATTTTATATACCTCTATCATATCGCTTCTCAGCTGCCTTTTCTTCAAGCTGAAAAGCTACTATAATTACTACTACTACTACTTATCATTTCTATAGCGCTACTGGACGTACGCAGCGCTGTACACTTGAACATGAAGAGACAGTCCCTGCTCGACAGAGCTTACAATCTAATTAGGACAGACAAACAGGACAAACAAAAGATAAGGGAATATTAAAGTGAGGTTGATAAAATAGGGGTTCTGAACAAGTTAACAAGGGTTAGGAGTTAAAAGCAGCATCAAAAAGGTGGGCTTTTAGCTTAGATTTGAAGATGGTCAGAGATGGAGCTTGACGTACCGGCTCAGGAAGTCTATTCCAGGCATATGGTGCAGCAAGATAAAAGGAACGAAGTCTGGAGTTAGCAGTGGAGGAGAAGGGTGCAGATAAGAGAGATTTACCCAGTGAACGGAGTTCCCGGGGAGGAATGTAGGGAGAGTTGAGAGTGGAGAGGTACTGAGGAGCTGCAGAGTGAATGCACTTATAGGTCAATAAGAGGAGTTTGAACTGTATGCGGACACGGATAGGAAGCCAGTGAAGTGACTTGAGGAGAGGGCTAATATGAGCATAATGACCCTGGCAGAATATTAGTCGTGCAGCAGAATTTTGAACAGATTGAAGAGGAGAGAGATGGCTAAGTGGGAGACCTGTGAGAAGCAAGTTGCAATAGTCTAAGCGAGAGGTGATACGAGCGTGGATGAGGGTTCTGGTAGTGTGCTCAGAAAGGAAAGGGCAAATTTTGCTGATATTATAGAGAAAGAAATGACAGGTTTTAGCAGTCTGTTGAATATGTGCAGAGAAGAAGAGGGAGGGGTCGAAGATGACCCCAAGGTTACGAGCTGATGAGACAGGAAGGATGAGAGTGTTATCCACAGAAATAGAGAATGGGGGAGGAGGAGAGGTTGGTTTAGGGGGAAAGATAAGAAGCTCAGTCTTGGTCATGTTTCGTTTCAGATGGCGCAGAGACATCCAGGCAGCAATGTCAGACAGGCAGGCTGATACTTTGGCCTGGATTTCGGCTGAGATTTCTGGTGTGGAGAGGTAGCTCTGGGAGTCATCAGCGAAAAGATGATACTGAAAACCATGGGATGAGATCAGAGTACCAAGGGAAGAAGTATAGATGGAGAAGAGAAGAGGTCCCAGAACAGATCCCTGAGGTACACCAACTGACAGTAGGATAGAAGTAGAAGAGGATCCACTAGAGTATACACTAAAGTTATGCTGGGAGAGATAAGAAGAAAACCAGGAAAAAACAGAGCCCTGAAATCCAAGTGAGGACAGCATATCAAGGAGTAGGCTGTGATCAACAGTGTCAAAAGCAGCAGATAGATCGAGAAGGATGAGGATAGAATAGAGACCTTTGAATCTGGCTAGGAACAGATCATTGGCCCTAGCCACTTTAGCCTTTCCTCATAGGAAAGTCGTCCCATCCCCTTTATCATTTTCGTCGCCCTTCTCTGCACCTTTTCTAATTCCACTATATCTTTTTTGTGATGCGGCGACCAGAATTGAACACAATATTCGAGGTGCAGTCTCACCATGGAGAGATACAAAGGCATTATAACATCCTCATTTTTGTTTTCCATTCTTTTCCTAATAATACCTAATATTCTATTTGCTTTCTTAGCTGCAGCAGCAACAGAGCAGAAGGTTTCAACGTACCATCAATGACGACACCTAGATCCCTTTCTTGGTCTGTGAATCCTAACATGGAACCTTGCATGATGTAGCTCTAATTCGGGTTCCTCTTTCCCACAAGCATCACTTTGCACTTGCTCACATTTAACGTCATCTGCTATTTAGATGCCCAGTCTCCCAGTCTCATAAGATCCTCTTGTAATTTTTCACAAATCTCCCGCGATTTAACGACTTTGAATAACTTTATGTCATCAGCAAATTTAATTACCTCACTAGTTACTCCCATCTCTAGGTCATTTAGAAATATGTTAAAAAGCAACGGTCCCAGCACAGACCCCTGGAGAACCCACTAACTACCCTTCTCCATTGAGAATACTGACCATTTAACCCTATTCTCTGTTTTCTATCTTTTAACCAGTTTTTAATCCACAAGAGAACACTACCTCCTATCCCATGACTCTCCAATTTCCTTTGGAGTCTTTCATGAGGTACTTTGTCAAGCGGCTTCTGAAAATCCAGATACACAATATCAACTGGCTCTCCTTTATCCACGTTTGTTCACCCTTTCAAAGAACTGTGGTAGATTGGTGAGGCAAGATTTCCCTTCACTAAATCCATGTTGACTTTGTCTCATTAATCCATGCTTTTGAATATGCTCTGTAATTTTGTTCTTTATAATAGTCTCTACCATTTTGCCCGGCACCGACGTCAGACTCATCAGTCTATAATTTCCCGGATCTCCTCTGGAACCTTTTTTAAAAGCCAGCGTTACATTGGTCACCCTCCAATCTTCCAGTATCACGCTCGATTTTAAAGATAAATTACCTATTACTAAGAATAGCTCTGAAAGTTCATTTTTCAGTTCTAGCAGTACTCTGGGATGGATACCATCCAGTCCAGTTGATTTGTTACTCTTCAGTTTGTAGAACTGCCCCATTACATCCTCCAGGTTTACAGAGAATTCATTAAGTTTCTCCGACTTGTCAACTTTGAATACCATTTCTGGCACTGGTTTCCCACCCAAATCTTCCTCGGTGAAGACCGAAGCAAAGAATTAATTTAATCTGTCCACTACGGCTTTGTCTTCCCTGATCGCCCCTTTTGCTCCTCGGTCATCTAGCGGTCCAACCAATTCTTTTGCCGGCTTCCTGCTTTTAATATACCTTTAAAAAAATTGACTATGTGTTTGTGCCTCCGACGCAATCGTTTTTTCGAAGTCCCTCTTAGCCTTCCTTTTCAGCACTTTGCATTTGACTTGACATTCCTTATGCTGTTTCTTATTATTTTCAGTCAGTTCCTTCTTCCATTTTCTAAAGGATTTTCTTTTAGCTCTAATAACTTACTTCACCTCACTTTTTAACCATGCCGGCTGTCATTTGGTCTTCCGTCCTCCTTTTTTAATACGCAGAATATATTTGGCCTGTTTTTGAACAGCATCCATGCCTGATGTAAATTTTTGACCCTCGCAGTCGCTCCTCTAAGGTTTTTTTTCACTGTTCTTTTCATTTTATCATAGTCTCCATTTTAAAGTTAAACGCTAACATATTTGATTTCCTATATATACTTACTTCAAAGGTAATATCAAATCCGATCATATTATGATCACTGTTATCAAGCGGGCCCAGCACCATTTCCTCCCGCACCAGATCATGCACTCCACTAAGGACTAGGTCTAGAATTTTTCCTTCTCTCGTCGGCTCCTGTACCAGCTGCTCCATAAAGCAGTCCTTGATTTCATCAATGAATTTTACCTCCCTAGCATGCCCTGATATTACATTTACCCAGTCAATATCGTGGTAATTGAAATCACCCATTATTATTGTTTTGCCCAGTTTGTTTGTGTCCCTAATTTCCTCTAACATTTCTGCATCCGTCTGTTCATCCTGGCCAGGTGGACGGTAGTACACTCCTATCACTATCCTTTTCCCCATTACACCTGGAATTTCAATCCACAGTGATTCCAAGAAGTGTTTTGTTTCCTGCAGAATTTTCAATCTATTTGATTCAAGGCTCTCGTTAATATATAATGCTACCCCTCCACCAATTCAATCCACCGTATCACTACGATATAATTTGTACCCCAGTATGACAGTGTCCCACTGGTTATCCTCTTTCCACCAGGTCTCAGAGATGCCTGTTATATCTAAATTTTCACTTAGTTCAATATATTCTAACTCTCCCATCTTATTTCTTAGGCTCCTGGCATTTGCATATAGACATTTCAAAGTATGTTTGTTCCTATTTACATGATAGTTAGTACTTGACAGTATTAATTTGCAATCTTTTGTCTGATTTTTATTTTTATTTAAGGACACCTGATCTACTACGGTACCCTGGAGGTTCTGGATTTGAGCTTTCTACCTAAGAGCCTAAATTTGGCTTCCAGAACCTCTCTCCTACATTTTCCTATGCCATTGGTACCCACATGTACCAAGACAGCTGGCTCCTCCCCAGCACTGTTTAAAATCCTATCTAGGGTGATCCTCCACATGCACAACTGTTTAACCATTTTATAATATGGACATTGTTATGCTGCTACAAAGACCTCCATGTCCCTTGTTTTGTCCTGTTCATCGTTTGGACATTTCAGTTTGTAAAGTGGATGTTCTTGCTGGACATAGCCAACACTTGGATGTTTTATTTTAGAACAGGCTGCATGTCAGCAGATTCTGTTCTGAAATACATGAGAAATGGATGCCCATATCTGACGTACAGACTTGGACGTCCATATTCTGAGTTGAACGTTTTCTAAAATTCTACTCTATATGTTCCATAATTACTGGGCCTCAGGTGGTAATTTTGCTGAAGCTCTAGTTGTGCTTATTGAAAAATCCAGAAGAGATCTAAATTAGAGACAGAACTTTTGTTCCATCTCCCTCTTAAACTTTAATGCAATACCCCTCTGTATTTCTCATTCCGATAATGGCAATCACCACTATGGCATAATGTAAGCCACATTGAGCCTGCAAATAGGTGGGAAAATGTGGGATACAAATGCAACAAATAAATAAATAAATATGGACTATAACATTTTTGCCAGTGATAGAGCAGTAAATTTGGCAGGATCATTTGTACGGATTTAATCAGGTGTTATGAGATGAAGGTTTAATTTTGATAATATCAGATAATTTAATAATTTACTGGAACAGATTGGTTGAGCTCCTCGTACATGCTAGGGGCCAGCAGAGGAACTGCAGCAAAACATTAAAGGCTTGTAATTGTTGTGGCAGTGACAGTGTTTGACATCACTGAAAGCTGCAGCTGCTAGAAAATCATACCAGCCCCCCTGCCTATTGCTGAAAGTACCACCTCCTGTTCACTCAGTATACCAGTTCTCAGTCAGTGTGGCCAATTACCTCAGGCAGTGCTTCAGGGGCCCCTTTATGACGCGGTGGTAAGTCCAATGTAGGCTTACCACTCGTTAAAAGGGAAGTATCGCCGGGCTACCGTAGCAGTCCAGCAGTAGTCCCCCCCCCCCCCCACTCCAGCACGCGCCATCTCCGGCGTTGCATAAATATTTCAATTTTTGTAGTGCCGGTGTATACCCAGCGGTAAGTCACTACTGGGTTAGCATGGGAGCCCTTATTGCCACCTCAATGTGTGGTAGTAAGTGGAACTCCCCAAAATGGCCAAGTGACAAGTGCTTCACTTGCCATATAGCCATTTCTTGAAAAAAAGCACAGACCTGCGCAGGCTCCCTTTTGACGCAGCTTTGTAAAAGGACCCCTAAGTAAATAGAGTGAGGTAGGATACAGAAACACAACAGATGTTCCTAGAAATTCTGGGGATTATATTCAATGGTTGTTATGGAGAATCAAAAGATGTTACAAGATTTTCAGTTTGTTTTTGAGCAGTGAATACAAAAGATAGAACACTTTAAATTTGTTCAAAATGTATTTATTGTGCTAGTTTGAAGTATGAAAGTTATTTAAATAAGCACGAGTTTTTGAAACAGTTAAAATTGCTTCTTGTACCTGTTACTAGCTTTAATTGTAAATAAATAAATAAACCAACCATTCTCCTTCAATATGTATAGTTATTCTGGTGTTCCTTCTATTACAATCTTTTGTACTGAAATATATCTAAAAAATATCAAAGGATAATGTAATGTCCCTCATTAAAAAAACCTTTATTTCTATCTTTTAACTTTTCCTCGCTAGTCTAACTAATGGGGAGGTTTGGCAGCAGCTCCAGCTGCCGTATGTAAGCATTCAATCTTTACACAAGCTTCAGCTGTAACAATCACACATTAAATGTTCTCACTTTTTCAAACTGGTTTTATGGAAAAGAAATGTTCTGTCATGTAAGTTCTCAAAGAACAAAGTTTTTTTTCTTTTCTGTCCAAAATTATTCAACAGTTTTTTAATCCCTTCAGAGTACCAGAACCAGAACACTGCACAGAAGTTAACCATGAGAATTTGTTGTGAAACAAATTTTCCCTTCCACTGAATCAATGGATATGTTTTTTTTAACACTGTTTTAAATAGTGCTTAATTTCACTCAGTTATCTCTCATACTTCTAATCCCATTTACAGAAAAATATTATTCCTCACCAAAAATGCTTCAAAATATTTCTATTCACTCCACTTTCTTACATAAACTGTCTATTCAATATATATAGATTCTATCAACTTTTTCACACCATAGAAACACCTTCTCAATAACACCTCCTGCCTCTTCAATCTTCTTCTCCTAACCATTTCCTTATGATGCTGGTACATATAACTGCCATTCTGAGGCACAAGTTTCCTCTGGTAGCAGTCAGTCAGAGAAAGGCTTTCAAAACCTCTTAGAAGTAGCTGTAAATCTTGATTTTAAAACAGCTTTGAATTAGTATTTTGTTGAAATAATCCTTATTAATGAATACAAGAAAACCAGCAGTACAAGAACAAGTAAATCTGTTTTTTGAAGTAACAATACAACCCCCTCCCCTCCCCCTGCAGAATACAACACATCTACAACACATCTTCAGACCTGGTGGTTTCTTATCCAAGTCTAGAAAACACCCGGAGGGTGGGTCCAAGCAATATCAGCAGTTCAGGGTCCAACTCTGTGCTCTCTGTGGCATGACAGTCCAAAAAGCCTCCCAAATCAGTTGAAATTCCTCCCAGTGATTCGGATGGTCCAAGCCCACCTTGTGGCTCTCCAATATCAGCAGGGCATAAACCAAACTGAGCCACTGCATCAAAGTAGTAGTATTCGGGCTCATCCACTGCACCAAGATGGTGCATCTGGTCAGAAGAAACATGTAGAACAATAAAGTTTGTTGAAATTTATTAGGCTTAACAGAGCAATCAGTATAATCATAAAACCAAAAAATCTGAGGATGTAGAGGTAAACAAAACTGAAAAAAATATGATGCACCTTAGAAGTAACTTCCCACCAGAAGTGCTGTATAAAGGGGCAAGACCAGAACATGGCCCAAAGTGATATCTGATTGTGAGCATTACAAACATTGGCTATTCTGCTCAAGCCCCATCGAAAGGCTCGCTTAGGTGGAATGTAAGAAAAACAGAAATTAGTATTGCTGGTCCTGATGGACTGCTTAGCTCAACTTAACAAAAGGCTTGCACACCAATTTCTTAAACATGTCTGCTGAGACCAAGTCTCGATCCCATGCATCCACCTCTTTCTGGAAGTGTAATAGTGGAAGCTCAGCCCTCAAAACCTTGTATTAAAAGGAAACAGGTAGTAGAACCTCCCAATAAGAAAGTCTTTTGCACACAATCAGTTTAATCCTCATTATAAATTAAACTAATCAGGTTCAGGCCTAACCAGGAGGGGTGTATCAACCTAGACCTGCTTTATTCCCATGCATATGAAGCTTGTACTTATAAATTTGAGCCTGCTTTGCACGTTCATGCAGTTTAGCATTTAAAGCAGCTTGAGCCACCCAAAAAAAACTAGCTTTATGGACCAGAGTAGGATTACCTATATATTGTCTACGTTCTCGAGTGAGAGTTATAGTCAGAGTTAAAATTGCCTGGATAAGTTCCCTATGCCTCCATACCACAAAGGAGATGACATCACCCTCTCAGCACTGCCTTAGCAATTTGCCAGATGCACCCTGAAAATAAATGGGGAGGGTCTACCCGGGCTAGGGTATGTCACAAGGGCAACCTCTACAGTCCCAGGGAGGAGGAAGTCCAGCCATTGTCCAAAGTAGAGGAATAGCCTAGTGGTTACAGCAGCAGGCTGAGGACCAGGAAAGTCAAATGTCAAATGCCACAGATGCTCCTCATGATCTTGCAAGTCACTTCACCCTCCATTGCTTCAGAGCTACATAGAGGCACATAGAGACACAAAGTTTCCACGGGAAGTTTGGAGAAACAAAAGAACCACGAGGTTGATTGGGAAACCAGGGCACCACAACAAGGTTCCCTCACCCTAGAATTCTCCACCACTTTGATCAGATGGCCCAATGGAACACCAGTTCTGCACGCTAAGATCACCCAAAGTAGGCATGTCGGCTGAATCCCGGAATGCCTGCTGTTTCAATACCATGCTAACACCAGGAAGGTCCACTAAGAGGACCATCAACCGGAACACCAACTCCGCTCTTATTGGAACCAGCAGCCCAAACATGTTCACGCCCACAGAACGAAGGACCAATAAAGGAAGAAAGGCACCGTGAAGTCAACCGAACATCAGCTTAACACAGGCTCTCCACTGGCTCATCTTTACAACATAGGCACCAGCTTATCTGGACCCTATCAATAACAATTAATATGAGCATTCTTCACTCAGCTCCCCAGCCCAACTGCATGCCACAACTTGGAGTGGATGCTTTTCTGTGACTATGGCAGGCAGGCATCCACGACTTTGCTGACCTCAGTAAGGACCAGGACGGTGCAACAGCACAGCCAGAGAGAGCAGATCTGAAGAACAGAGCTAAGAATTCTGCAGAGGAAACTACACCAAGCTGACTCTCGGCCGCTATAACACTGCCCAACCCCAACATAGTACGGCAAGCAACTCACCTCCCCCTCTGAACTCTGGCGGCATCACCCTACTAGGACAGAACCGCATCCATCACTACTCCCTAACAGTACGAACCCACCGAGAGCAACAAAAGTTATTGAATACTATCCTGCCTGGCCTCTCCAATTGATTTTTGTAAAGTTGTAAACCGCAACCCCCCCCTCCCATGCACTAAACTAGCAAATATGACCTTTGAACACACCTGATACACTTTCCTCAGGGACAAGGGTTAAGGCTGCATAATTCTTTTCTTCCTCATTCTTTTTTCTCTCAAACAATCAACAAGACAAAGCAAGACCTAAAGCCTGCTTATCCCCTGTGGCTTATAAGGCATCCGCATCCATGTAAGGTCGGAAATGATGTCATAATCACAACTAACTTTATACAAACTACTTAAAGACAGTCAGAAGATCGAGCTGCAAACATCTCTGCAGACCACTCCAGGTCAAATTATAGTATTCCATTCCACATTTTCATTGAGCCCCTGAGGGTTCACTGTCTGTAAAGTAAAGATCCACCACTGCTCACGTCTGGCTAATGCAGTAGCCCGATCCATGCTTTTCATCCAAACAGGGACATGATCAATGATGAACCAACGTAAATCTGCAAATTACTACTACTACTACTATTTAACATTTCTAGAGCGCTACAAAGTGTACGCAGCGCTGTACAAACACAGAAGAAAGACAGTCCCTGCTCAAAGAGCTTACAATCTAATAGACAAAAAGTAAAGCATTTAAATTTAAAATATTTAAGCAGTCAAGCACAAGAGAACAGTCACAGAAGGACAGAAGATGTTGAAGGGTGGTCAGTGTGATTAGGTGTAACTCTGGTTGGAGTAGTGGGAGAAGGTGATAGAAGAATAGAAATGGGTGAGGTAAAGTAATGAGTGGGTTGATAGGGATGTGTGTTTAAATTGCTCACAATGGGCAACTATAGGAGCTGTCATAGTTTTTGTAGATAATCTGCTTTTATGTTCTGTTAACCTCACCTTCATGTGCCAGTAGACAGGACATGGACAACTTTCGCCCAACTCACCATCGCAACAGTAACACAAGCGATAAGAACATTTTCCACTGTGTACTGCATGCTGGACATATGCCCCAATTACATTATGAAAACACCCCCTACCCACTTCATTGACAAACTCACCACACACCTAAACGTCATGATCCGAGAAGGCTGATTCACAATAGAAAAGGCAATATATTGTTCACCCTGATCTCAAAGGACATCAAGAAAAACATTAAAGATACAACAAATTACAGACCAATAGCATCCATACCACTAATGACAACAATAATGGAAAGCATTGTAGCCAATCAACTAACAGACTTCATAAACAAATTTTCCGTACTACATAAATTACAATCAGGATTTAGGTCCCATCACAGCATGGAAACGGTACTGACTACACTCTTAGCTAAATTCAAACAACATATCTCTGCAGGCAAAAACATTCTCCTACTACAGTTTGATGCGTCTAGTGCATTCGACATGGTTGATCACACTATCTTACAAAGAATAATGTATAAAGCAGGAATCAGAGGAAAAGTGCTAGAATGGTTCAGGGGATTTCTGATCGCAAGATCTTACCAAGTAAAGATAAATTTAATGATCTCTAACCCAAGGGAAGCGGAATGTGGAGTCCCTATGGCTCCTCACTATCACCAATACTCTTCAATCTTATGATGGCCCCACTAGTACGGTCACTATCCAAAGAGAGTTTCAAGCCTTTCATCTATGCCGATGATGTAACAATCTTTATTCCCTTCAAAAACGATCCACTGAAATCACTACCAAAATCGTGGACATGGAATTATGGGCATCAGTCTTCAAACTGAAACTGAATAGAGAAAAAACATAATGCCTGACACTCTCATCACCACACAATACCAAATGATTCACCACTATAAATGTCAGGGTAACAAACCTCCCTATAGCAGAAGACCTAAAGATCCTCAGAATAACAATAGATCCTTAGCTATCCCTTGACAAACAAGTAGCAACTACCACAAAGAAGATGTTCCACACCATGTGGAAGAATAAAAAGCTACTTCCCACAGAAAATCTTTTTTTAGATCGTCTTATGCCGACAAACTTTCGTAGTTCAAGCAAACAACCTACTAATACCTCATAAACATGAACTCAACCTAATCAGAACCTGTTCCATTAGTATACAAGACCCTACCACAAATCTCATGGCAGCGATTTGCTTTCAACATAATACCTGACTTTACTAAGAAACCTGTGATGCCAACTTGAACCTTACTCTGTAATCTGCTTTCCTATATAACCTGTAAGCCACATTGAATCTACTCCAGGTGGGAACATGTGAGGTATAAATGCAATAAATAAAAAAGAATTGAGTGATATTTTGGAAAGATCTGATGAGGCATGAACTGACATGCCTCAGCCCCTTTTATCTGCATCCAAAACAGAGTGATCTGATATCTCAGGTTCTTCAATCTCAGCATTTAAGACTTGAGTGAACCAAGATGTGCTGACAAAGATATTATCTAATCTGGAGGCCACATTAGGGGCTATAGAAAAGTGTGTAAATCCCTTCTTGAAGGGATGAAATGTACGCCAAACATCCACCACATCCACTGGAAGCAAGATAGGGAAGTCACCTCAGGGGATTGACCTTTTGAGAGGTAGCAGGCAATCTATCCAGACAAGGATCCACAACCATGTTAAAATCCCTAAAGAGGAACATAGGAAAAGTACCCATGGACCAACATTTGCAGATGACATTCAATAAAATAGCATGACCATGAACCAGTGGACAGTAAACAATGGCCACAAGAATAACAGAATTATGCCACTTCAATTTTATAATCACATAATGCCCTTCAGGATCACATACTGTTTGCTCCACCACACAAGGAAAGGACTTATCAATTAAAATAGCCACCCCTGCCTTTCGTTCTCTAGAAGATGCAGCTACCATCTCCCTGATCCAAACATGCCATAATTTGGCATACTCCGAGTAAGAAAGCCAGGTCTCCTGAAGACAGGCCAAGTGGATTTTACACTGCCTTAAGTCTGCCAATATTTATTTACTGCTTTATAGGGGAGTCAATGCCAGACACATTCCAAGAGGCCATAAATATCAGCCATTTGGAAAACAAGAGCAAAAAGATCCTCTGTTTAAATTAAGCAAAGAAAAACACAAGGTAGTCTAATGCCCAACCTTCACCAGACCCTCATCCAGAGCAAATGCAAAGAAAGACAAGCACATAAGACATGGACCCCAACCCTTAGAATCAAACACCAACCAAACAGACACACACACACATCGTGAGGCACTGTGCCTACCACAAGATCCACACTTTCCACACACACCGTCCCCTCCCCATCTCCAATCCCCTCCTACCCCACCTCAACCTCCAAATACACAGCTATCATAGATCATTTGTGCTCTTCTTGTCCCCATTACCCACATGTAGAAGCTATATAACAGAGACAGTAGTACAGCACCTATCATACAAAGGCATAAGGCAAGGATCAACAATAATCTGAAACAGTCAAAAAGTTCAAAAATAATCTTCCACTAGGGATCCCACAGCAGGGGGAGGAAGAATGTGGGCAGTTGCTGATGGACCTCCTCTTGAGTGGCAAAAAAAATGAGCTACTCCATTATGGAGCACCAGCAAATGTGCTGGATATTGAAGAGTGAAACACACATTGCTATCCAACAAAGTTTTACACACAGAGTGAAAAGCAAATAATTTTGCTGCAACACCAGCAGAATAGTCCTGAAAAATCAGAATCCTGGCAACTTGATACCGCAAACAAGCATGTTGATGATAAATCCGAAAGATTAAATCTTTATGGCCTGAGTGAATAAAACAGACAATGACTGCATGTTGTCTGTTATCTCCAACCATGTCGCAGCCCAAATGGTGAGCCGCCTCAATGCAGAGTTCCCCCAGTGAGTTGTCAGGCAAGAGTTCCAATTTAAGCCACATTTCCAAAAAAACTCACAAGTTCCACATCTTTCGCTGATTCTGGAAAACCTAAAAAAATGCAGGCTATTCCTTCATGATCGATTCTCCAGATCCGCAAGCTTAGATTCACACTATTCCAGCACTGTCTTTTAAAGTGGTAAGCTCCTTAAGGACCTTTCCAACTTCATCTTCCATGGCACTGCTCTGTGCTTCGGTCGGTAACATGAGGTCCAAAATCCACCACTGTCTGGGACAGAGCTGTGAATTCCTTGATAAGCCTTGTAAACTGTTCTTTCAAGGCATGCACCACCACCATGGTAATCTGCTGTACTATGTTGGCCGGATCTCCGCACTTTGCTCTTCTAAGTGCTCCGTCATCTTGGTGCCATTGCCAGTGGGCTGCTTCTTGTTCTGGTGGGTGGGTTTGTTGCTTATAGCCCTAGGTGAATGAAGCACAAATCTGTCCATAGTAGTAGTAAACTACATAGATTCAAATTGTGCCAAAAATAGATGCTGAAATTCACAAAAAATAGGGGCAATGGAGGAGATAGCTGAGAGCCCTAGAAAATGCAGCCTCCCTGCTCAGCACACCATGTGATCTCATAGATTTGAATTAATATTAAAAAGCTTTGATTTTGCTTGAAACCTAATACATGTTGGCGGCAACCAGTTTTGCTTTTAACCAGAAATTTTCGTACTTTGAGCTCTTATTGTGGTCCAGAGGAAAGCAGCAAAATTGGTATTGGGCTTGTACCAAAAGACATATGAGAAGAGACTGGAAGACCTGAATATGTATACCCTGGAGGACATAATGGGGCAGTCCAGCAAACTGAAGAGTAGCAAATCTCCTGGACCGGATGGTATTCATCCTAGTGTACCGATAGAACTGAAAAATGAGCTTGCGGAGCTACTGCTAGTGATATGCAACTTATCCTTAAAATCGAGCTTGATACCGGAAGATTGGAGGGTGGCCAATGTAACACCAATTTTTAAAAAAGGCTCCAGGGGAGATCCGGGAAATTATAGACCGGTGAGTCTGACGTCAGTGCCAGGGAAAATGGTACAGGCTATTATTAAAAACAAAATTACAGAGCACATCCGAGGACATGGATTACTGAGACTGAGTCAGCTCGGCTTTTGTGTGGGGAAATCTTGCCTGACCAATTTACTTCAATTCTTTGAAGGAGTAAACAAACATGTGGACAAAGGGGAACCGGTTGATATTGTGTATCTGGATTTCCAAAAGGCATTTGACAAGGTACCTCATGAAAGGCTACAGAGGAAATTGGAGGGATCATAGGGATAGGAGGAAATGTCCTATTGTGGATTAAAAACTGGTTGAAGGATAGGAAACAGAGAGTGGGGTTAAATGGGCAGTATTCACAATGGAGAAGGGTAGTTAGTGGGGTTCCTCAGGGGTCTGTGCTAGGACCGCTACTTTTTAATATATTTATAAATGATTTAGAGATGGGAGTAACTAGCGAGGTAATTAAATTTGCTGATGACACAAAGTTATTCAAAGTTGTTAAATCATGACAGGATTGTGAAAAATTACAAGAGGACCTTACGAGACTGGGAGACTGGGCAGCTAAATGGCAGATGACGTTTAATGTGAGGCAAGTGCAAGGTGATGCATGTGGGAAAAAAGAACCCGAATTATAGCTACGTCATGCAAGGTTCCACGTTAGGAGTTACTGGACCAAGAAAGGGATCTGGGTGTCGTCGTCGATAATACACTGAAACCTTCTGCTCAGTGTGCTGCTGCGGCTAGGAAAGTGAATAGAATGTTGGGTATTATTAGGAAAGGTATGGAAAACAGGTGTGAGGATGTTATAATGCCGTTGTATCGCTCCATGGTGCGACCGCACCTTGAGTATTGTGTTCAATTCTGGTCGCTGCATCTCAAGAAAGATATAGTAGAATTGGAAAAGGAGCAGAGAAGGACGACTAAAATGATAGCGGGGATGGGACGACTTCCCTATGAAGAAAGATTAAGAAGGCTAGGGCTATTCAGCTTGAAGAAGAGACAGCTGAGGGGAGACATGATAGAGGTATATAAAATAATGAGTGGAGTGGAACAGGTGGATGTGAAGCGTCTGTTCACGCTTTCCAAAAATACAAGGACTAGGGGGCATGCGATGAAACTACAGTGTAGTAAATTTAAAACAAATCGGAGAAAATGTTTCTTCACCCAACGTATAATTAAACTCTGGAATTCGTTGCCGGAGAAAGTGGTGAAGGCGGTTAGCTTAGCAGAGTTTAAAAAGGGGTTGGACGGTTTCCTAAAGGACAAGTCCATAAACCGCTACTAAATGGACTTGGGAAAAATCCACAATTCCAGGAATAACAAGTATAGAATGATTGTACATTTGGGAAGCTTGCCAGGTGCTCTTGGCCTGGATTGGCCGCTGTCGTGGACAGGATGCTGGGCTCGATGGACCCTTGGTCTTTCCCCAGTATGGCATTACTTATGTACTTTTGTACTTATATACCCTAGAGGAGAGGAGGGACAGGGGAGATATGATACAGACATTTAAATACTTTAAAGGTATTAATAAACAAACAAATATTTTCAAGAGAAGGGAAACAGCAAAACTAGAGGACATGAATGGAGGTTGTGGGGTTGTAGACTTAGGAGTAATGTCAGGAAAATGTTTTTCACGGAGATGGTAGTCGAATCCTGGAATACCCTCCTGAGGGAGGTGGTGGAGAAAAAAATGATGACGGAATTCAAAAAGGTGTGGGATGAACACAGTGGATCTCTAATTAGAAAATGAATCTATAAAAAACAAATTAAATGGTTCCATATGTGTGTTTACATGTTGTGTGGCACAGTAGATGGTGACACTGGCTGTGATGGGCTAGGCCAGTGCTGGGCAGACTTGTTTGGTCCCGTATATGGAAATCCAGTTTAGGATGAGCTGGAGAGTGATTCAACAAACTCCACTAATTTGGAGCATGAGGACAGTGACAGGCAGACATTTACGGTCTGGGTCCCACAATTGACACGATGGATTTGGATAGGCTGCAGTGGGCTTCGATGACAACTTCAGTACTTGGAAACTAAGGACATGGCCGGGCGAACTTTTTTTTTTTTTTTTTAATTACATTTGTACCCCGCGCTTTCCCACTCATGGCAGGCTCAATGCGGCCGGGCGAACTTCAACAATCTATGTCCCAGAAATGTGAAAAGAGAGACAATGATCAACTACGTAAGTACATAAGTATTGCCATACTGGGACAGACCAAAGGTCCATCAAGCCCAGCATCCTGTTTCCAACAGTGGCCAATCCAGGTCACAAATACCTGGCAAGATCCCCAAAAAGTACAAAACATTTTATACTGCTTATCCCAGAAATAGTGGATTTTCCCCAAGTCCTTTTAATAATGGTCTATGGACTTTTCCTTTAGGAAGCCGTCCAAACCTTTCTTAAACTCCACTAAGCTAACTGCCTTTACTACATTCTCTGGCAATGAATTCCAGAGTTTAATTACACATTGAGTGAAGAAAACTTTTCTCCGATTCATTTTGAATTTACTACATTGTAGCTTCATTGCATGCCCCCTAGTCCTAGTATTTTTGAAAAGCGTGAACAGACGCTTCACATCTACCCATTTAACTCCACTCATTATTTTATAGACCTCTATCATATCTCCCCTCAGCCACATTTTCTACAAGCTGAAGAGCCCTAGTTGCTTTAGCCTTTCCTCATGGGGAAGTCGTCCCATCCCCTTTATCATTTTCGTTGCCCTTCTCTGCACCTTTTCTAATTCCACTATATCTTTTTTGAGATGCGGCGACCAGAATTGAACACAATATTTGAGGTGCGGTCGCACCATGGAGCGATACAAAGGCATTATAACATCCTCATTATTGTTTTCCATTCCTTTCCTAATAATACCTAATATTCTATATGCTTTCTTAGCCGCAGCAGCACACTGAGCAGAAAGTTTCAACATATCATCAACGACGACACCTAGATCCCTTTCTTGGTCGGTGACTCCTAACGTGGAACCTTGCATGACATAGCTATAATTCGGGTTCCTCTTTCCCACATGCATCACTTTGCACTTGCTCACATTAAACGTCATCTGCCATTTAGACGCCTAGAGGGGCATAATCGAAAGTGGATGTCCATCTCCATGGGCGCCCATCTCCGTGGGTGGCCATTTTATGCTGCTCATCCCATGGTCCATGGACTTTTCCTTTAGGAAGCCGTCCAAATCTTTTTAAAACTCCACTAAGCAAACCTTGCCTTTACCGCATTCTCTGGCAACAAATTCCAGAGTTTAATTATATGTTGAGTGAAGAAAAAGTTTCTCTGATTCGTTTTAAATTTACTACTTTGTAGCTTCATTGAATGCCCCCTAGTCCTAGTACTTTTGGAAAGAGAGTCTACCCTTTCCACTCCACTCATTATTTTATAGACCTCTATCATATCTCCCCTCAGCCGTCTTTTCTCCAAGCTGAAGAGCCCTAGCCACTTTAGCCTTTCCTCATAGGGAAGTTGTCCCATCTCCTTTATCATTTTTGTTGCCCTTCTGTGCACATTCTCCAGTTCCACTATATCTTTTTTGAGATGCAGTGAACAGAATTGAACACAATATTCGAGGTGCGGTCGCACAATGGAGCGATACAAACGCATTATAACGTCCTCATTTTTGTTCTTCATTCCTTTCCTAATAATACCTAACATTCTATTTGCTTTCTTAGCTGCTGCAGAAGGTTTCAACGTATCATCAACAACGACACCTAGATCCTTTTCTTGGTCGGTGACTCCTAACGTGGAACGATGCATGACGTAGCAATAATTTGGGTTCCTCTTTCCCACATGCATCACTTTGCACTTGCTCACAATAAACGTCATCTGCAATTTAGATGCCCAGTCTCCCAGTCTCATAAGGTCCTCTTGTAATTTTTCACAACCCTCTCGCGATTTAATAACTTTGTGTCATCAGCAAATTGAATTACCTCACTAGTTACTTCCATCTCTAGGTCATTTATAAATATGTTAAAAAGCAGTGGTCCCAGCACAGACCCCTGGGGAATCCCACTAACTACCCTTCTCCATTGATAATACTGACCATTTAACCCTACTTTCTGTTTTCTATCTTTTAACCAGTTTTTAATCCACAATAGGACACTACCTCCTATCCCATGACTCTCCAATTTCCTCTGGACTCTTTCATGAAATACTTTATCAAACACCTTTTGAAAATCCAGATACACAATATCAACTGGCTCACCTTTATCCACATGTTTGTTCACTCCTTCAAAGAAATGTAATAGATTGGTGAGTCAAGATTTCCCTTCACTAAATCCATGTTGGCTATGTCTCATTAATCCATGCTTTTGAAAATTCTCTGTAATTTTGTTCTTTATAATAGTCTCTACCTTTTGCCCGGCACCGACGTCAGCACTCACCGGTCTATAATTTCCCGGATCTCCTCTGGAACCTTTTTTAACAATCGGCTTTACATTGGACATCCTCCAATCTTTCGGTACCATGTTCGATTTTAAAGATAAATTACATATTACTAACAATAGTTCCACAAGTTCATTTTTCAATTCTATCAGTACTCTGGGATGGATACCATCCGGTACAGGAGATTTGCAACTCTTCAATTTGTCAAATTGTCCCATTACATCCTCCAGGTTTATAGAGATTTCATTCAGTTTTTCCAACTCGTCAGCTTTAAATACCATTTCTGGCACTGGTATTTCTCCTAAATCTTCCTCGGTGAAGACTGAAGCAAAGAATTCATTTAATCTCTCCACTACGACTTTGTCTTCCCTGATTGCCCCTTTTACCCCCTCGGACATCTAGCGGTCCAACCAATTCTTTTGCTGGCTTCCTGCTTTTAATATACCTAAAAAAAAATTACTATGCGTTTTTGCCTCCAACACAATCTTTTTTTTCAAAATCCCTCTTTGCCTTCCTATTAGATTGTAAGCTCTTTGAGCAGGGACTGTCTTTCTTCTATGTTTGTGCAGCGCTGCATATGCCTTGTAGCGCTATAGAAATGCTAAATAGTAGTAGTAGTAGTACTTATCAGCGCTTTGCATTTGACTTGACATTCCTTATGATGTTTTTTATTATTTTCAGTTGGTTCCTTCTTCCATTTTCTGAAGGATTTTCTTTTAGCTCTAATAGCTACCTTCACCTCACTTTTTAACCTTGGTCTTCCGTCCTCCTTTTTTAATACGCAGAATATTTGGCCTGGGCTTCCAGGATGGTGTTTTTGAACAGCATCCATGCCTGATGTAAATTTTTGACCCTCGCAGTCGCTCCTCTAAGTTTCTTTTCACCATCTTTGTCATTTTATCATAGTCTCCTTTTTTAAAGTTAAATGCTAACGTATTGGATTTCCTGTGTATACTTACTCCATAGCTAATATCAAATCTGATCATATTATGATCACTGTTATCAAGCGGCCCCAGCACCATTACCTCCCGCACCAGATCATGCACTCCACTAAGGACTAGGTCTAGAATTTTTCCTTCTCTTGTCAGCTCCTGTACCAGCTGCTCCATAAAACAGTCCTTGATTTTGTCAAGGAATTTTACCTCCCTAGCATGCCCTGTTGTTACATTTATCCAGTCAATGTCGGGGTAATTGAAATCAACCATTATTATTGTGTTGCCCCTTTTGTTAGCGTCCCTGATTTCCTTTAACATTTCTACATCCATCTGTTCATCCTGGCCAGGCGAAATGTGGTACACTCCTATCACTATCTTTTTCCCCTTTACACATGGAATTTCAATCCATAGGGATTCCAAGATGAAGACTAAACTAGATCCTGCAGTGCCTGCTAGAGACTATCTGTTAATGCTGTGGTACAAAGTTCAAGTTTTAAAACTAGGGGGAAAAGAGTAGGGAGATTAGTTGATAACGTTTGCTGTTTTATATTTTTATTCTGCTTATCGCTAACCTACATTTCCTCCTTTAAACCCCCCAAAATAGTGTTAACTTACCAGAGAAATGTCCTCTTCTCTCAGAACTTCTCAGAAAATCTCCTCTTTATATTACATTCATTGTTGTTTTAATCATGACTTGATAATGACCGTGACCGTTGGGCAGACTGGATGGACCTTTCAGGTCTTTATCTGCTATCATTTACTATGTTAATATCTCCCCTTTTACAAAGCTGCAATAGCGACTAATGCCGACACAGTCCATTCAAAGGGGGAGGGGGGGTATGTTTTTGTTAATTTTAAATTTAACTTGGTATCATTTCTGCTAATTGTATGCTCTGTCAGCTTTAGAACCCACAACATAAACAGCTCCTTTTCTTAACCTTAGAGCACTTCCACTGGAACCTTAAAATGACTTCAGTCCCGTTTAAATATGTATTTTTATTTTTATTACGGAGCTGGTCTTTTATGTACTGCTGATGTGCAAAACATTTTGCTGTTTTGGGCTCCTTCCACACCCCCACCCCACCTCCCAGCATGCTTACGGTACTTATCTGGACTAAGTTTTGCACTTTCGCACATGGACGATCGCATTCCTGCATGAATCGCAGCCCAACAATAGCTGTCTTCTTTCTAGCTCTGCCAGTCAAACCAGCCAATTAAATATTTAATATGTATTTTTCTGGGCCTCCTTTCCCCTCTTCGGGCCTTCCTGGAGCAGCAGGTCTGTTTCTGTGGTTTCCTTGCGTGCATGGTTAATGATATCATTATGCGCATCATGTAATGATGTCATTGTACCTGTGTGTCATTGTACCTGGACTCAGCAGAGCCTGGGGCCTTTCCTGCCACACAGCTGGGCTCATTTCCCTCACTGCTGGCCCAGAATGGTCACAGATGCACTAGATGCATGACTCCCATGTTCTGTAAAGTCTTGCAGAACCTGCCATCAATCCTGGGAGCTCTCATGTACTTCAGGTTACATTAAAAGACCATGCTACTAAAGTAACTTCTTGGAAAAGAAAGTAGAAAGTTTAAAAATAATGTTTGGCAATCAAGAACAAAAAATCCTATCCATGCAAAGTGTAGAAGCTAGCTTGGTTAAAGATTGTTCTGCAGTGTGTTTAAAAGTAAAAATGCTGAAAAATGAAGAAAGAGCAGCGACTACTCTGAGCTTGATAAATTGTTTACATTTGCCTATGAGATCTACTTCGGAACTTTTTAGGAGATATTTGATGGAAACATTAAATATAGAGGAGAAAATACTGCCTCCTGTCTCTAAGAGATTTTATTTACCACCATGGAGGAGCTCTGCAGATGCTTTAAATTCAGAATCTCCAAGTGAAAAACCAGTGAAACCTTTAAATCTTACAGAGGTATTAGAAACCTTAGATATTCAGTTGGTGTTTACAACAACTTTAGTGGTTATTTTTGTCTTAAACTCTGACAGAGATTGGATATTGAAGATGTTTTTGAAACATTGAGAGAATCTTTATTTGAACTGCAAGCAAGGATGTTTCCAGACATGACTAAAGAGACTCAGAAATGTCGTAAAGAATTTCCCCTTGCAGTTGGGAGCTCTGGTTTTTTTTTTCTAAAATTTCCTTGCAAATAAAGTACAGATTTACTAAATATTTCTTTTTTTTTCTTCCTTTTCAGTTATCTTCATTTTTGGCAGCCAAGCAGGGTGGACTGGCTTTGTAGCTCAACTCCTACTTAGGATAATATCACACTGTATAGAGTAGATACCTGGGGTTGCAAATAATCTATAATGGAAACTCTCTATTAGAGTGAACTATAGTGCATGTGGTTTCGGTTTTATATTCTTTGTACGGTTTCCTTATTTGTTTATGGTACTCATTGTGCACTTTCTGTAGATGGGGTTTTTTGTTTGGATGTAATGTTATAAATTTGAAAAAATTAAATTAAAGAAAAAATAGAGACCATGCTGCTGGTTATTGTCAGATTGGTTGGACTCCTTGTACTTGCCAGGGTCAGTGGAGAAATTGCTGGGAAACTTTGGAAGCTAAAATCATCGAGAGCCATTGCCACTGGAACATCTTAAAAGACTGTTGCTCCTGTGGCACATGGCTGCAGGTATGTGCCTGAAGGGTGTGCCCAAAGGGGCATGACAGGCCTCCTTTGGAGCCTAGAATATAGTTCTTTGATGAGATACTGTTTTCTATATATTTTCAGTATGAACAAATGGAAAATAAAATCAAAACTAACTGGCAGTAATACTCCATGGAGTAGCCCCAATGGAACAGACATTTACTATGATCAACCCTTCTTTGGTTGAAAGAGGTTCTCTGGAATCTGGTGCTTCTCTCAGCTTGGAGAAGGGGGTCATTCTATCCCACCCCACCAATTTCTTCCTGTCTAGTTTTGGTTGGAGGTATCTCCTTACAAGATTTATCCTCCTCTGAAATGGTATTTACTGAAAATGTAGCTATACCACCTTCATCCTCCTTTGGAATAGTACCTATTCCTAAAATTGTTTCTTGCCCTACTTTTTCTGGACTCTTCTAGGTTTCTCTCCTAGATGTCTGCCAAGTAGTGACATGAACTGAAGGGCAGTTGACGTCTACATTTCCGCAGTTAGGCAAATTTTCTAAGCAAACCATAGAGAAGCTTGTGGAGATGGAGAGTGTGATGTCATCTATGGATAATCATTTGAAGCAAACATTTCTGCTATAAAAGATAGTTTGTTGGAATATTTTGAAAGTATGCTGAACGCTAAATCTTTGAAACTTTTGAATTTTCCTATTTTTTCTCGTTATCTGCAGAGATATTATTTCATAGTTGCCTTAAGGAAGTTCTTTTGTTTGTTGATCCTGAACAATTATCTATACTGAATTGCTATCATATATCAAAACCTTGGATTATGGAGGGTGAGAGTGGCCAACAGGTGTCTGAAGATTCTCTAGATTTAACTGCTTTTTTGGAATCCTCTCAGAATAATATTTTCTCAAGGGATACACTGTTGGTTACTTTTTCCATTGAACAGGAGAAGATTAGGATACCTAAGAATTATTTCCGTAAGAAAACTGCCCCTTTTGGTAACCAGGCCATCAAGGTGTTTCCAAATGTGTCTCACCATGCAATTGAGGAGCAAGGATTCCTTGCATTGAAAAGTTGAATTCTTGCTTGGGAGCCTCTTTATTTCTTATGTTCCTGTGCAGGTGCTTCATAAATTATCAGAATGTTAAGTATATATATATATATATATATATATTTTTTTTTTTATCCAGCATAAATTCCATGTTTTTTAATAGATAAAGAAGTTTCTGTTTAGTGGGGAATAAGGACTAAAATAGAGATGTAGACTGGTAGTATGTGGACTATACTTACTACCCAAGAGGAGTGGCCTGGTGGTTAGTGCAGCAGATGATGATCCTGGGGAACTGGGTTTAATTCCCACTGTAGCTCCTTGTGACTCTGGGCAAGTCACTTAATCCTCCATTGCCCCGGTTATGAGTTTCTGTATATACTATATAAACTACTATGAATGTAGTTACAAAAAAAAACACAGAAAGGCAATATATCAAGCCCCATTCCCTTTCCCTTCTTCTTGGATTATAAATTCAAAATCTATTCAATAGGAAAAAAAATAGCAATTTACTGGAAAATGCTCTAGGCATAGCTAGTTCAGTATTGACTCTTTCAATTGATGCAGAAAAAAAGAATTAGATCATATTGAACAATTTGCAGTATTAGAGTAGTATGGATTTGACCTGCAATTGAATAACTTTTTAAAAATAGTATATATAACTCTCCCAAGTCTAGATTACTGATCTATAGCCTGGTATTTTCATGCTTTTAGTTACGGAGGGGTACCAGGCAGGGATGTCCTCTTTTGCCACCATTATTTAATTTAGTAATTGATCCCCTTCTGACTGCGATTAGACAAACAAAATACCTGATATCTCTCTCTTTCTGGTGTTGAATGCAAAGCGGTTGTTTATACCCATAGCATGGTATTCTTCATCACCCAGCAAAGGCAGTCTCTTACTGCTTTCTTACATTGTTCAGGAGTTCTTCATGTTTTCAGGCTTCTTGATAAATTAGAATAAATCTGAATTTATGCTCACGAGTGTGAACTTCTCTAAGCAAGAAGCTGCTAATTTAAATTTTAAATGAGTAAATGATTCTAATCAACATGGACTGCATTACCCTTACTTTACAAGTCTTTTCAGAGATGATCCCCAATGCACTTAACATGTTGGAGGAGGGTGGAAACTGTAAAGATGATAATTACCCTACAAGTTAATTATATTTTAAGCATGCTATCTGGCTTCTATGAAATTTTACCTAAAGATAAATATGCTACTTACTCAATTTCTATGGCACAACAGGACTCCCAGAATCACTCTGAAAAAAACAGAGGGGTCTTTTTACTAAGCTGCATAAGCGTCTACGCGTGCCCAACGTGCTCCAAAATGGAGTTACTGCCAGACTACAGCGTAGCTCTTGTGGTAAATTCATTTTTGGCGTGCGTCTGATACGCGCATCTGAAACGTATTTTTTATTTTCAGGCACGCATAGGTCATTACTGCCCGGTTACTGCACAAGTCTTTACCGCTAGGTCAATGGCTGGTGGTAAGGTCTCATACCCCAAATGGACGTGTGACAATTTTCATTTTGCTGCACGTCCATTTTTGGCAAACATTTTTAAAAAGGCCTTTTTTACAGGCGCGCTTAAAAATGGATCTTGGCGCTCCCAAAACCCACGCCTACATTACCGCAAGCCATTTTTCAGCACGCCTTTGTAAATGGACCCCAGAGTGCTGAAAGGTAGAGAAGGAGAAGGTCTACCTGATTTCCATTTGTACCATCATGGTTTCTTCCTGAAGTCTGAAGCATTATTGCTCATCCCCATGCTTGATGCTTTCCCACATCTAAGGGGTCTTTTACTAAGCCATGGTAGCGTTTTTAGCTCGCCGTAGAAATCAGGGCTTACTCCAAATGTCCTTAGTGCAGCAGGCTGTCTATCTTTTGGGCAGTAGTGATTTGGTTTCCACAGCTTTTACTAACTTTACTACAGGGCTCATTTTAAGAGAAAATGTCCAAAAAAAAGTGTCATAAAGCACCATTTGGATTGATTTCTTCTCAAAACATCCAAATTGGGATTTTTAAGACCTGTATATTTATGCATTTCATCTGCAGTGTGTCCAAATCACAAAACAGCATGTCAGGGGTATTTCAAAGGCAGGATTAGGGCATGACTAACACTTGCCAGCTGATTTTTGAAAGAGATCACCACCCATCTTCCGACACAAATCGGGAGATGGGCGGCGATCTCCTGAATCCGCCCAAATCGGCATAATCGAAAGCCGATTTTGGGCGGCTTCAACTGTGTTCCGTCGCGGGGCCGGCGAAAGTTGAAAGGGGGTATGTCGGCATGGTAGTGAAGGCAGGATGTGGGCATGACAGGGGCGTGCGTTGGGATGGCCAGCTTCGCCCGATAATGGAAAAAAGAAAGCCGACTGTCAGGAGAATTTGGTCTGTTTTATTTGGACCCTTTTTTTATGTCCAAGTCCCAAAAAAGTGCCCCAACTGACCAGATGACCACCGGAGGAAAGCGGGGATCACCTCCCCTTACTCCCCCAGTGGTCACCACCCCCCTCCCACACAGAAAAAACAAAAAATCAGACATTTTTTGCCAGCGTGTATGCCAGCCTCAAATGTCATACCCAGCTCCCTGAGAGCAATATGCAGGACCCTGGAGCAGTTTGTATTGGGTGCAATGCACTTGAAGCAGGTGGACCCAGGCCCATCCCCCCTACCTGTTACACTTGTGGTGGTAAATGGGAGCCCCCCAAAAACCCCCAAAACCCACTGTACCCACATGTAGGTGCCCCCCTTCACCCCTTAGGGCTATGGTAATAGTGTAGAGTTGTGGGCAGTGGGTTTTGGGTTTTGGGTTTTTGGGGGGGGGGGATTTGGGGGGCTCAGCACACAAGGGAAGGGTGCTATGCACCTGGAAGCTAATTTTGTTTTTTTTTTTATTAATTTTTTTAAGTGCCCCCCTAGGGTGCCCGGTTGGTGTCCTGGCATGTCAGGGGGGCCAGTGCACTAGAAATGCTGGCTCCTCCCATGCCCAAATGCCTTACATTTTGTCGGATTTGAGATGGCCAGCTCCGGTTTCCATTATGGCTGAAAATCAGAGTCGGCCATCTCATCTAACCCCAGCGAGCGATTTGGCCAGCACCAAGCGTATTTTGAAAATACGCTTGGCTCCGCCCCTTCATGGAGCCGGTCCCGAAGATGGCCGGCCATTGATTTGGCTGGCGCCGTTCGATTATGCCCCTCTTGGATGTTTTACAGCCATAATGGAACAAAAGCAAAATGTTTAGGGTGAGAACTTCAATGTTTTGGTCTAGCCATGTTTTTCTAATGAATAAGACACAAAAAGGTACCCTACATGACCAGATGACCACTGGAGGGATTCATGGATGACCCCCTCCCTTATTCCCTCAGCAGTCAAAATGTGAATAAAAATAGTACTCACCAGCCTCTATAACAACCTCAGATATCATAGCCAGGTCCATTAGAACAGCATGCAGATCCCTGGAGTAGTGTAGTGGTGGGTGCAGTGCACTGTTGACAGGTGGACCCAGGCCCATACATCCCCCACCTGTTACACTTGTGGTGGAAACTGTGAGCCCTTCAAAACTCACCAGAAACCCACTATACCCACATATAGGTGCCCCCTTTACCCATAAGGGATATTGTAGTACTGTACAGTTGGGGGTAGCGGGATTTGGGTGGGTTTTGGAAAGCTCAGCAGACAAGATAAGGGAGCAATGGTGAGATGTGTACCTGGGAGCATTTATATGAAGTCCACAGGAGTGCCCCTTAGGGTGTCCCATGCCTCTCCTGGGATATCTGGGGGATCAGTCTGCTAAAAATACTGGCTCTTCCTACATCCCAATGGATTGATTTTGTGCATTTTTAACTTGTGCGGGTTTTTTTTCCCGAAATGGCCTAAAAACATAAATGTACAAAGAACAAAACCTTGTTTGAAATGATATTTTCAAAAAACGGGTATGTTTCCTATTCAGATTTGGAATGTTTAGCACAAAACGTCCAAAGTCTGACTTAGATGTACTTTCAAAAATGCCCATCCATGTCATTTCCCTCTTTTTCTTTCTCTTGTTAAGACTTATTTGGTTGTATTTCATTTCCTCTTTTGCTTTATTGTTTTTAGAAATTGTAAACTGCTTTGATTTTGTAAAAAGCAGTACAAGTTTTAATAAACTAAACTTTTATATGTTCAGTTCATTTCAGTTACAAAATAATCTCTTCTTCCACTCTCAACCCTGGGAGCAGGAAAGGGTGGAGGTCATATGCTTTTATATTAATGTATAATAATATAAGCACATAAGATGGGCCATAGTGGCTCACACTGAAGGTCCATCAAGCCCAAAATCCTGTCTCCTACAGTTGCCATTCCAGATCACAAATACCTGGCAGAATCCAAGAAGCGGATCCATTCCTTATTGCTAATTTTCTAAGGTGAATGTTGGAATTCCCACAATCTATATGGCTAGTAATAGTTTATAGACTTTTTTGGAAATACTAATCACTTCTAAAAAAAACTACAATGTTGCCAAATAAGACTGAAGGTTCCAATATGAAGTGCACAAACATCAACTTAATGATTTGCACCAGCCTCTTTTAACTCATCATTCATTGCCTTTATGTTTTGTGTGTTTTTTTGTTAAAAATATAGTGACTTATAAAGCAAACACAGTCCCAAGAGCATACCCTCTTACAGGGCCCTGTTTACTAAGCAGCGTTATAGGTGCGTTAACATTTTTAACGTGCGTTAACCATGCACGTACGTTAACTGTGTACATGCCTACAATATCCCTATAGGCGCCTACATGGTTAGCGCACGCGCTAAAAACACTAATGCACTTTAGTAAACAGGACCCATAATGTTCTATTCATGTCTACATCTGAAATTAAAGTCTCTACTGGGGAAAGACTCACCATAAAATAATTATCCACTCTTGCAACACCTAAGCTTTCCTCATTCAGCTTCATTGATTTCAGACATATGGCTTCATAACGCCTAAACTTTTACACATGGGTCTAACCTGACTGGTGGTTTCACCTGAAAACATCCATCTTCAGGGAGCTCTACAAATTCCCCAAAAAATAAAATTATGAAAAACTCAAATACCCAACACAATATAAAATGTTTATAGAAAGGGGCATTTTTGATATGATGTCTAACTCTGATTTTGAATGTTTTGCCGAAAACGTACAAAAATCCAGTAGTGAGCATAGTCATTTTTGAACCTGAAAAATGTCTATCTTTGGGGTCCTTTTACTAAGCTGCATAAGCGTCAATGTGCGTCCAATATGCACCAAAATGGAGTTACCGCCTGACTACCTTGTGGCTCTTGCGGTAATTCCATTTTTTCTGAAAAATATTTTTTATTTTCGGGTGCGCGTAACGGACACGTGCCAAGTGGCATTTGGTGCACATAGGTCATTACCGCCCGGTTACCATGTGAGTCTTTACTGCTAAGTCAATGGCTGGCGGTAAGGTCTCATACCCAAAATGGATGCATGGCAACTTTCATTTTGCCGCACATCTATTTTAGGCAAAAAAATTTTAAAAGGCCTTTTTTACAGGCTCACTAAAAAAAATGGATCGGCGTGCATCCAAAACCCGCGTCTACTCTACCGTAAGCCATTATTCAGCACGCCTTTGTAAAAGGACCCCTTTGTTTTCAAATGGCTATTTGTTAGATATTATTGTACTCAATGCGTCTACCTTTTTGGACCATTTTTGAAAAAAGAAAAAAAAAAAACATCCAAATGAAAAACGCACAAAATCAAGCCATTGGGATGTAGGAGGAGCCAGCATTCTTAGTAGACTAACCACACAGACACCCCAGCAACATAAAACATAATTGAAGGTAGGCTTGAAGGAAGAAAGCAGAGATGTTGGCCCCATGTGGAGGGGATGGAAGGAGAGATGCTGGGGAATAGGGGAGGCAGTTGAAGCTCCAGAGAGATGGAATCAGAGGAGGGGAACAAAAGCAGGAAAGCAAGGAGGCTGGCCAGCGGCAAGATGCCACTTCGTGAAAAGTGCTGCCTGAGGCTGCCGCCTCAATTTGCCTAATTATAGATATGCCCTTGCCTCGCCCACCGTCTGCCCAGATTCCACCTCTATGCCCACCTGTAAAATACATGCTATGTAAGATATGACTGCATTTACAGACTAGGACATAGGTATGCAATCTGAATATTTATAACTAGTGTGTAAATGTTAATGCCTACATTATAGAATTAACCTTTTAAGTGTCACTGTGTTTATTAGGCAGCTCTTTCTCAGTTGTTAAGACACACATAGCATACATTTTTGCTGCCTTCTTTGAAGCAACTTTCAACAAGTGGGTAAAGCATCAGAGCATGTCTTAAGATATTTTTTGCAACCCGTGTGTGTGTGTGTGTGTGAGGGCGCAAGTGGTGGGACAGATGCTGGTGCATTTTTAAGGTGAGGCAGCTTTTGTACTGCTGGGATAGTGATGGGGTAATTTTTATGGGTGGGAACAGTTTATGAGGTGGTAGGGCAGTTACAGGATGTAATTTCTGGGAATGGGAAAAGTTTGTAAGGGTGGTAGGACATTTATGAAGGGTTATTTTTTGGAAGTGGGGCAATTTGTAAGGAAGTGGTACAGTTGCATGGAGTAGTTTTTGGGGTAAGGCAGTTTTTACAGTTATTTTTTTTTAAGGGTAGGGGTAGGGGCAGTTAGAAAGTAAAGAATACTGCTACGAGTATTAGAAAGGAGGTATTCCCTAACTGCTCTGTTATGCTAAAAAAGCAGAAGATCCTTCTCCTAAAGAAATGCATTAGGTCATTTGTTGGGGGGGGGGGGGGGGGGAGGTTATTTATCTGGAACTCCCAATCTGATTTGGCCCATTTTTGAACTCATCTTTTGACCAGTTTTTCCAACATGTCAAGTTTCATCCCATTCTGTTAAATTTTCTGAGAGTTATTTTGCCATCAAATGGACAGACAGACATTCTCAACCTCTTATGTGCAATTCTTTTCAACTTCTGTTGCTTTTAAAGAATAAAAGCCTTTGGTAAATCAGCCAGCAGACTTCAATTTAAAACATTAAGAGTTGATTTTTTTTTTTAAAGTTTGTTTTACTATTTTCAGAAAAGTAGCATCTGCTTTCATTTGTGGATTGCGGCTTAATCTATATTATCATATACAAAGAAGCATTCCTAGTGTGAAGTGACTTTACATTACTTAAATGGAAAAGATAAATGGGAGTTCACTGGAGAAATCAACGGCTGGCTTTCCATGCAAGGCGGAATATTATTATGATGCATGAAACAATGTGGTGCATCTACAAAGGACAGCTTACAAAAAGGGTAATGACTGTAACACAACTTCAGCAAATGTGTAGTCATTTTGGCTTTCCAAATGATGGGCAATTACTTTTTGCAGGTCTATATCTACATTCAATCTCTGGTCTTTTCATTGCTATAAAGAGAACTCATTTACTGTGTGCAGTGGAGCTCCTAGGGGGATCAGATTTTGTGATAGAATGTGTTGTGGGAGCAAACAAGAGAATCTCTATTAGCTTATTGAAGAAATTGCTCATACCAAAACAACAAAATCCCCCCTCCCCCATGCTGTCAAAATATTCTTCCAAATAACAATGTCACTGCTTTTGGCTTTCCTCTTAGATATCTGTTCTTAATATTTGTAAACACATATGTTTCACCTGAGATTTTGAAATGCATTTGGATTTAATTACCTTTCCATTCTTGTGCTCAAGTCAAGTATTAATGGGTGGGTTTCTGTACTGGAAAGCCTTACAATCCAAGTGGATAGATGGGGTAATAGAGAATGAAATGTCTTGCCCAAAGGCTGGATGTGAACTCTGGCATCTCTGCCTATTAGTTTACTGGTCTAACCATTATACCACCACTCCATTTCAGACAAAACATAAGGGTGCAGCCCAGATGGGATTTTAATAATCAATATCCAGTTTAGACGACTAGTGTATTCTCCATTGGGTCACTAGTTTATTCATTCACAGTTTGTGGGTGCACTCAGTTGACATCTCTCATGGTGCTGTTGCGATCCTTAGGATGACAACAACTGCAGTAGATCTAGGGCTAGATAAATGGGGCGAGGGGAAATTGTCCTGTAGCAGTCCCCCTTAGGGCATAGCACTTTATGAGAACATTAGCTTTGATGGTATAGCCCATAATGAAATCTATCAAGTCTCACAGAAAAAGTTGAATTTCTCTGTCTCTTTCAATTTGTGATTAAAAAACTAGAATAATGTGGAGCAGAATTTTAGATAGGACAAGCAGAGGGGAATTATAGTGTTCAAATCAGGATGTGTGCAATTTTAGATGACATCGCCCCAAAGACTTTGAAACCCAGTTCACAAAAGACTCAATCTCCTTGGTACACAGAAGAACTTCAAGAACTGAAAAGGAAATGCTGACAATTAGAAAGGAAATGGCAGAATGAACTTACTATTGAAGCCAAACAGATATAGAGGACCACATTTAATAATTATAAGCACAAGATATTGATAACAAGAAAAATTATTATTCTGCCATATTAGGAACAGACTTGATGGACTTAAAGAAATTGTTTCATATAGTAGAAATGGTCAAACAAACGAGATTGTCACTAATGATAGTCCTTTGAAATTAGTGGCTACAGGAGACTCACGTACTGAGTATTTCAAAAAGAAAATACTTACAACTTGATCATTAATAGTGTCTATTTAGCCTGTTAATCAGATAGAAAAATAACATCTCTCCCTCTTGTCCTACTCAACACAACCACTCCTTAGATCTACTATCCTAACTATGTTATCTCTGTGATAATTTGTAAGCCATACTTTGTGAGCCGCACTGAACCTGCTATCGAGCGGGAAAGAGCGGGGTATAAATGCTACAAATAAATAAATAAACATTCCAGTAGACAGGCTATGGTCTAACTTTTCAGTAGCCCAGTTAGATGAAGTGCAGTCATTGTTATATAAATAATTCTCACTGTGCTGTAGACCCTCGCCCTATGTATTTATTAAAGTTGGCCTTTTCTTGTTTTATCCTGTGGCTTACCAAATGGACTAGAAATCTATTTCTAGAAAGCCCTTTTCCTGATGGGTTATCTCTGTGCTAAACCTGATTTTGAAGAATCCTTCCCTAGACTGTATGATAACTCAAAGCTACCGTCCTATTGCTAACATTCCTATTTTTGCAAAGATTATTGAAAGTCTTGTGGCCAAACAACTGACAGAATGTTTAGACTTCCATGTTATCCTTCATCCATCTTTGTCAGTATTTAGAAAAAAGTTTTAGCACTTAAAGTCTTTTAGGAACACTAATGGTAGAAATAAGGTCTCAGAGATCCAAAGGTCAAAGAATACTGTTGATGAAATTTGACCTTTAATCTGGTAGACTGTGACATACTACTTCAATTACTGAGTGACAAAGGAATTACAGGGAACTTCTTAAAATAGCTTGCTGGATTCTTAAGACTTTGTTCTTGGGGGAGGGGAGGGAATGGGTTTCATATACTGCCTTTCTGTGGTTACAATCAAAGCAGTTTACATATTATATACAGGTACTTATTTTGTACCCAGGGCAATGGAGGGTTAAGTGACTTGCCCAGAGTCACAAGGAGCTGCAGTGGGAATCATACAGGTTTATCTGGTTCTCAGGCCATTGCACTAACCATTAAGTTACTCCTCCACGCCACTATAGAGTAATCATGAAGGGAAAAGAATCAAAAATCTGGAAGTCACCATGTGGGGTCCCTCAGGGGAAAGAAACAAAAAAGTAAAAAACACATCCAGAAAAGCAGCAGCAAGCGGAAAAACAAAGGTGGAGGTCACCAAAGAAGATATCCAGAAGTATTTACTCTTCAGTTGTAATGATTAGAAACACGGCCATCAATTTTGCATACAGGCAATTACTGGACATGGGCTGTGTTTCAGCACATAGGCCTTCATCAAGGGTCTTCTAACACAGTAGCTTGTTTTTGAGAAATTAGGCTAAAGAAATTTCAATCTGAAAAAAAATAAGCCCACATGGACATGCAATATAAAGTGAAATGGCAGTACAGCATACTTAAATGCACTACTGCATGAATGTATAGCAGTTCGGCTCAGTCACCGTGCCAACAGATAAACAGAAATGAGTGCAACTCTATTGGTTTTTAAACACAGCCCGTGTTGGGTATTTGCCTGTATGCAAAATTGATGGACATGATAAAAACTCTGGCTGACTTCATCTCTCACTGGTAAAGCCTGTTGCTTGTTAGACCCCAGACATGCATGCAGTTTGCAAGGGCATTGCAAAACATTACTAAGGCTGCTGATGGATGAGGAGAGTAACAACTACATTAAATAATAAAATAAGAAAAACCAGGATCCAAGATGGCGACGGTTTGAGTAGCTTCATCAGACGTGCTGCGGAGCTGGAAACTGTAGCCATTGTTGAGAGCGACTTACTTATCCTATGATGGGTAAGAGGAGAGATAAAGTCCGGGACAATGCTGGACCGGTTCGCAGCTTCATCTGGTCCTGAGATGGCATCCACTCCTTCTGCCGGTACCTACGCGTTGACGCAGGACAGCAGTGTAGACGGGGCTTCTCTGAGCTCCGTTGAACGTGCGGTGACCCCACAGCCCGGAAGGGAAACCATTCTAGCAAGCCCTGTCACCTCGACCCAAGGAGGAGTGCAGGCTGAACAGGGAGGGAGTTTGCAAGAGAGGAACGCTGGTGCCGAGAACTTGAGAGGACCAGGACAGATAACAGCTTCCGCTGTTTTGCAGAAAGCAGTGAGTACTCTTGAACAAGTATCTAAGGCCCCTCTACCGGACTTTTCAGTGAGAGTGATAGAGAAACCAGCCATAGTGACCTTAGAGTCACTCTGGGACTTAACTTCCAAGACCCAATCTACTTTGCAAACTTTAATCGTTAAAAATATCGAGACAATTAAAGTTTTGTCTGAAACTGCGCTGAATCAGATACAAAACTACTGAATTCCAAGCCTCCGAAGTTAAGCGACTGACTGGAAAAGTGGAGAGTATTGAACTTACGGAACAAATCTTAATTAAAGACAAGAACTTTACTTCAAGATGCTTGTAATATTTGGAAAATCACTCTAAAAGATTGACTTTAAGATTTATAAATTTTCCTAGGTCTTCTTTAGTTACTCCAATTCAAATGGTAAAAAAATATTTAATTGAGACTGGGAATGCCTGAGAATGCACTGCCCCCTATAACTTGTGTTTTTTTATCTCCAAGTTGATGGTAAAACATCAGATAATTTACAAAAACAGGGGGCAATGAACCTCACCACATTCCCAGAATCTTCTCTTGAGGTTATAACTCAAAGAATTACTCTTTTGGTTACCTTTGCGTTGGAAATAGATAGGGACGCAGTTCTTAAACTTTCCTTAAGACATTTGGATTCTGAGTTTTTGGGTTCAAAAATAATGGTTTTTCCAGATCTGTCAAGGGAAACTCAAAAGAGACGAAAGATGTTTTTAATGTTACGCCCAAGAGTAATTGCAATTGGAGCTGATATGCTCTTGAGATTCCCTTGTATTTGTAAAAATATCAGTCAAAACAATTTCAGTTTTTTGAACCAAAACAGTTGGAAGATTTCTTAATAAGTAGAGAAGAGGTCAAGGTACAAGTTTAGTTACTTATGTAACACTGTATGGCAGGCTTGAGGGAACCACTCAGGAATGAAACCACTTTTGATTTCATTTTTATGTGAAACTACTTGTTAATTCAGTAGGTCTATTTCTTTTCTTGGATCAATTACCTAATATTTTGGACGATAGTAGAATATACTTGTAAAATTGATTTTGTTTTCATATTTTGAATGAATTTCAAATTTGTGTTTCACTCATATGTATATTATGAATGATAAAAAGTAATAAAGATAAATTAAAAAAAAAAAGAAAATAAGAAAAACCATAATGGGTCAGACCAATGGTCCATCTACTCCAGTAACCTGCCTCCAGCAGTGACCAATCCAGGTCACAAGTACCTGGTAGAAACCAATCTCAGGGCAAGCAGTGACTTACCCCATGTCCATCTCAATAACAGACTTTTCCTCTAGAAACTTGTCCAAACCTTTTTTAAATCCAGATATGCTAATCACTATTACCACATCCTCTGGCAACGAGTTCCAGAACTTAACTATTCCTTTAGTGAAAAAATATTTCCTCCTATTTTTTAAAAAGTATTTCTATGCAGTTCCATCCGAGTGTCCCCTGGTCTTTGTACTTTTTGAATGAGTAAAAAATTGATTCACCTCAACCTGCTCCACACCACTCAGGATTTTATAGACCGCAATCATATCCCCCCTCAGTCATCTCTTTTCCAAACCGAAGAGCCCTAACCACTTTAGCTTTTCCTCATATGGGAGCAGTTCCATCCCCTCTATTATTTTGGTTGCTCTCCATTGAACTTTTTCTGATTCCGCTATATCTTTTTTGAGATATGGCAACCAGAATTGAATACAATACTCAAGGTGAGATCACAGCATGGAGCAATACAAAGGCATTAACATATTTTTGGTTTTATTTTGCATCTCTTTCCTAATTATTCCTAGCATCCTTTTGCTTTTTTGGCCACCGTCACACACTGGGCAGAATTCACAAACTGGTGGTTGCATACTTTAAGGCTCATATTCAACCAAGAAAAGCATATTGCTTACTGAGACAATGACCTCATGGTTAAGTTGCCCTCCAGCGTGCCATAAATAACGGAATTTCCCAAGAGGGAGATGATCAAAGGTAAATGTGGGCGCTAGAAGTTACTAGCATAGCACTAACACCCACATTTGCCTGTGCAGAATGATCAGAGGGCTCTAGTGCAGCAAACCGGGTGCACCAGGGAATACCACAGAGCTCATTTAAATGAGCTCATTGGTATTCCCGCCTCATGACCAGAGACTGCGCTCTGATGCTCCCGCATTCCTACTGCCTTAACCCTATGCTAGCTTGGAGCTGGCATTAGGGTTAAGGCTCCCTCTTCCTCCTTCTCCCTGCTCAGGCCAGGCAGCCCAGGCTATTTGTGTCAACCTGGACTGTCACTGCCAGTCCTGGGGTCCACTGGACCCTCGGACCCCCGCACACGAATACAAAAAACACACCTGTGGTCCAGTGGGACACGTGTCCTCCTGCCTCTCCCCTGGGGAGAGTAAGGGGCAGGAGGACATGGATCCCACTGGACCAACACAATGTTTTTTGTATTTGTGTGTGGGGGTCTGGGGTTGTACTGGACCCCCGGGGACTTAACAATTGGGGGGGGGGGAGTCCTGGGGTCTACTGGACTCCCAGGGCTGTCAGTGACAGCCCAGGCTGACACTGACAACCCACCTCATGTGCATACATTCAAAGTTTGTGCTTAACATACAACTTTTGAATGCATGCACCAGGCACCATCTACCCATTTTACTTCCTCATGATGGAAGCTAATAGTGCACATATCATTTGCATACTATTAGCTTCGATCATAAGGGAGTTAGTTTAGAGTGCTGCTGTGATGGAAAATTCCAGTGCTGTTCAATGCAGCACCGTAGTTCTGATCATCGGGCCCAGAGTCCCATGTCTGGGACCTGTGCCTCAACAACAAGACCAAGACTGACATCACTGCACTAGCTGAAGCTTGTGCTTTCTCCATAAAAAGGGCTGAAAACTAAGACAAAGGGCTGTTTGCATTCTATCTCAACTGCAGCCCCTGCTCTGCCATCTGACTGACCTGTATGATGAGCACTCTGCCACCTGCTGGACATCATGTGCCATCACTGTCCATGTTGTATAGCTGCTATATAATTGTTGTATAGTGCTACAAGGTTAGCTAGTTATATTAGAAACCTAGCTAAGGGATTTATGTGCATTTGCTCTGTGTTGTTTCTATGATAAGACCACCTGTGTCATTATTATTGCATCTCTTTCATTGCTTTTACTGCTGTGTAAATAAATAAGCAATTTGTATAATATCCTTGGGTGTGGAGTTAGGGCTGTTATATTTTGGGTGTTATGAATTCGAGTCTACAGATAAAGAGAACACAGCTACTTTCCAGATACTACACTGTCTAATACTAAACCGTGCATGTGTCACGTTTTTCTTTTGTAATTCATACTAAGTGTCATGTTCCCAATTACACCCCAAAAAGAGTTCAATCTGTGCACGCCCCACAGTCTGTCAGTATAATTTCACTCTGGTTACAACTGATATTCAGGCTGCGGGAGTTAGCCGGGCTGCCTCCTGCGGTAGGCGGCAAACTCAAAGTCAATGCCAGGCTGTATCCGGTGGGGGGGGGGGGGGGGGGCTTTTTGGGCAGTTTGAACATAGCTGGTTAAACCGATATTCATTAGCTGACCAGCTAAGTTATAGCAGCCAAAGATAGACCTGCTATACATGTGGCTCGATCTGGCTACTAAACTTAGCCAGTCAGCCAATGAATATTGACGCTAACCACATAGCTGGTGACTGTGATAGCCGCTAAGCAGTAATATTCAGCCAAGATAGCTGGCTATCTTGTGCTGATTATTAGCAATTAGCCAGCTTTAGACTATTTAACCAGCCAGGAGCCATTACTGGCCGGTTAAATAACATTGAGTATGGGATGGTCTATCTCTACATTTCACTTTCTTTCATTTTGTTTTTAAGTACAATTATGGTTAGCCAGTGTAGACGTATATAGAGGTATTCCACATTTTCAAACTTTTAATCTAGTTATCTAGGTGGAAGTTTGGGGTTTTTTTTTTAAACCAAGTGCCTAGTTGAAAAATGTGTGGGTACTCTTTCACTTGTGTAATTTTTGGTGAAATTAAAAATGCAATTATGGATGCAAGCCACATTGAGCCTGCCATGAGTGGGAAAGTGCGCGGTACAAATGTAACAAAAAAAATTGACCTCCTGACTAAAATATGACTTCTAAGAATGCCTCTTTTTAATCTATATAAAAGGAATGTATGCTTTTAGTCGTATACAAATTGCAATTTTTACCCTAGCTAATCTAACTACCTGGATCTTCCTGAAAATTGTCCTCTGAATGGACTCGGACTTAAAGAAAACATCCTTGCTGGGATGTGCATTGAATAAAAATGTCATGAGCTGTGTCTGCAGGAACATATAGAGAGCCTAACAGCCGGCCATAGATTCCTGTGGTGAGGTTGGCTATTGAAACACAGCAGAAAAAATATAACAATGCTATCTTTGTGAAATCAGTATTTGTCATAACAATGTCTCGTATGGAGCAAAATGACATTAAATTCTTGATAAATGATGCAGACAAACCTCCACTATATCTGTTTACAAGCCACCGGGTGTGTGTGCTGGGATACATTTGGGAATTCAGAAAATCTGGAGCACAACAAAACAGTATCTGTGATCACTGGTCATATTGAAGCCCTTTTACTAAAGAGTGGTAAGTTTTTGCATATAGGGGGGTAATTCTGGAAAGGTCACCGAAATTTAACTGGTAGGATGCTAAGTGTAAATTCTCTATTGGCAATTACATGCGTAATTGTCATTATGCTCCAACATTTAGGCACAGCCACTTAAGTCATGTCACTGGCTGGTGCAATGGACTGTTACGGTATAAGCCAATTGTCAGAATTAAATATGTAGCAGAGTTAATGATTTTATCAATATAAAAAATGCAGGTTTTAAAAGATGTATTGAAACTGCATTTCAAGACCTTCTTTCCCCTCCCTTTTTCCTGGGACCCTCTGATAGCAGGGCTAGTCAATTACAAACACTTAACAGAGACAAAAGCTGGCTGGGAGGGTCACCAAGAAATCTCTAGAGAACAAAAAACTGAAGCAGACAGAGAGTCTGGGAAGGTATAACTCCAGCTATTGACTCAGAATGAAAGAATAAACAGGAAGCCATAAACCACTTGCCACAGAAGACTCAGTGCTCCCCCCCTTCAGATAAGACTTCAGCACATGTAAAGACAAAGGGCTGATGGCATGTGACCCCTTGCAAACTACAATACCCAAGATCCTCTGCAAGCTTCAATATCCAGGACTCGGGGAACATTATAAAAGGCCTGGAAACAGCCCAGCTCTCTCTCTCTCTTGGGACCTGCCTCCTCTTGGGACCTGCTGCTCTCTTTGGGATCTGCTGATGCCTTGCTCCTGACCATGTGCTCATCAATCAGCTGGACCACAGCATGCTTGTAACAAGGACTGCAAGTTAACCTATAACCTTAAGATTTGGACCTGTTACTTTGTTCTATTTTATGCACAAATTCTCTGTTCTAAGATCCTTTTAAAAGCTATCTCTCGTTTGCAATATTATTTGTATATTAAATAAACCCTTTTGAAGCTAAAAATATAGTCTCTTTGTGTTCTGAGTATATGGTACCTTTTAAAGTTATACTGATAACACATGGTCACTTTTAAAATTTAGTGCCATACTCTGAGTACATACTTTTAAATCTTGCAGTACCTGCTAGTGAAATTACAAGTATATAGCATTTAATTCCTTGTATTCTTGCAATTGTAAATCGTTCTTACCTTATGGGTAAGTGGTGGAGAAATTTTAGCGAGTGCTCTTAAAATATTCCCCTGCTCTTTGTTCTTAAATATCATATTAGGGCTGTGACAATTTTGTAACATTTTTAATGGATATTAAGAACTTTTAAATTATTTCCGGTAACAGGACAACTGACATTATTCTCTAATCTTATGCCCCGCTGCTCAGAACCAAACACAGGCGCTAGACGCCATTAGCTCTGGACTATCATCCGCATTAGTGAGCACAGAATACTCACTCTGGCATGGGAAACAATAAGCGTACCAGAGATTAGCGCAAATTGCATGCTAATATAATCAAACACATGTTAATGAGGCCATTTCCTATTCTCTCCTAATGCTCAGAAAACAGCGCACAAAACAAAGCCACCCTTACCACCAGGGGCGTAGGCAGACCTCGAGATGAGAGGGGGGCCAATGCCCAAAGTGGGGGGGCACACATTTTGGTCTGCCGCCCCGCCGTACCCCCCCCCCCCATACTGCCGCCCGGCCACTCCCCACCCACTGCCGCTGCTGCACATACCTTGACTGGCGGGGGTCCCCAACCCCCACCTGCTGAAGCCTTTGTCTAGTGCTGGTCTCTGGCACCGCCTCATTGCCTGCCCTGCTCTCTCTTCCCTTCACGTCCGGCATGCTCGTTTTAATGAAATTTAGCATGTGCACATGCTCAGTTTCACTAAAACGAGCGTGCCGGATGTGAGGGGAAGAGAGCGCAGGGCTGGACAAAGGCTTCAGCTAGTGGGGGTTGGGGACCCCTGCCAGCCAAACCAGGGGCCTACAGCCAATGGGGGGGGCAGGCCCCTGTGGCCCCCCGTAGCTATGCCACTGCTTACCACTGACAAAATAACGCCAGCTCGGAGCTGACATTAGGCACAATTTTTCATTAAAATCTGCTGTATTTCCTTTAATTTTGAAGCAGAAGGAAGCCAGTAGTGAGAAACAACTGTGTGTCAGTCTGAGCAAACCCAAAAATGAAAGTACACATCGGCACCTGTTTCCTGAATTTAAATAAAACTTCTAAGTAAAAAACAAAATTGAAAAGCTTATATTTAAAGGTGTAGAAAACAATGTGTGCTTCATGCTGGGGCTTGCCTGGCGCATGTGCACAGGAGCTGAACTTGCAGCGAAACTCTTCTGCACATGTGCCAAGCATGTCCTCCTCCTTGCTTTTACTTTAATAGTACACATGTAATTTGCATGCCATTTTCTTTAAGCATTGGCGAGCTAGTTTTCTGTGCGCTTGGCTTACTGTGAGAGTTCTGGGCATCGTCCTGTGAGAACAGGAGCGCTAGGCACATCCCTGACCCACACATGCCGTTACCATGTGCACACTCCCTTGCAGCTACACATACAGCATTTGTGCACTAACCTATAAATGGTGCCCATAGTTGCATATGCAAAGTTGAGTACTCCCAATTTGTGTGCATAATTTGATTGAGTAATGAACCATAATACAAATGATACAATAAAACATAACAAAGCAGGGTATAAAATTATTTAAAATACAGATAATGTGAAAACTAAACAAAAAAAAAAAAAAAAGAGCTTTCACTCAAGGCCTATGGGGGGGGGGGGGGCAGGTGGTAGTGGTATGGGAAGCAAAGTCTCTCATGGCAGCTGTGCTTTCCTGTACCACCAGGGCCGTGCCAACACGGTAAGCGAGGTAAGCACGGCAGGAGGGCACCATCCTCTGGAGGGTGCTCCGCCGCACCATGCTTACCTCGCCCTCCCGCTCCCATGTCTCAACTGCCCGCCCTCTTCTCCCCCCCCCCCCCCAACAAGATCCCTTTTAAATTTACCTCCATCCGGCAGCAAAGGTGCAGCTTCAGTGAAGGAGGCGGCGCTCCCGACGTCTCTACTAGTCTTCCCTTCGCTCAGTGTTCCGCCTTCTTCTGACGGCAAGGAAATGACGTCAGAAGAAGGCGGGACATTGAGCGAAGGGAAGACTAGTAGTGAAGGAGGCGGCGCTCCCGACGTCTCTACTAGTCTTCCCTTCGCTCAATGTCCCGCCTTCTTCTGACGTCATTTCCTTGATGTCAGAAGAAGGCGGAACACTGAGCGAAGACTAGTAGAGACGTCGGGAGCGCCGCCTCCTTCACTGAAGCTGCGCCTTCGCTGCCGGACGGAGGTAAATTTAAAAGGGATCTTGGCGGGGGAGAAGAGGGCGGGCAGTTGGGACATGGGAGCGGGAGGGCAGGGGAGTGAGAAGCGTGGATGGGAGGGCAGCAATCATTTTCACGGGGGGGAGGGGGCGCGCGCACACCAACTGTTCGTATGCAGGGGGCGCTGGGGGCGCCAACTGATCTTCTGCAGGGGGGCACCACAGACCCTTGGCATGGCCCTGTGTACCACTGCCACAAGCTCCACCCCTACTGTGACCTCATGGCCCATATCTCAGTCAACAGTTCCCCAGCAATTGATAGTGGGCCCTGAGGGCCAACATTGGGAGCTGGGTGTTGTGGCCACTGAACTCCCTTTTCCTCTGTCCCTTCCTTTCCTTTGGCCTCTGAAGTGGAGGAAGATCCAGAGGAAGAGGAACCTTCCTCCTCTCCCTGCTGCCCTGCAGCTGACACTCCTACTTGTTTCCCCATTGTAGCTCCCTCCTCCTGCTATCTCGCTGGCTCAACCTCAGTACACTGCTTCAGAGCTGATACATCTGTGGGCAGGAAAAGGCGACTTAGTGCCATATGTCTGAGTAAAGATGGGGGTTGGAGGGAGGGGAAGCGCACAGACCAACAGCATGCACAGAGACCTATTACTTTATACACTGTAATGATGTCCTCTGTAGCCCCATATAGCCACTATCTTATCAAATCGGAACCACAGTCTTGCATTGACAATATCATAGCTCTGGAATCTTTCTGAGGCATTTTAAATGGCATATGGAAAGAAGCATTATCAGAAGCATATTTCATGCAGACAGATGTATAGCCGGCAGAGTCACAGAGTTATTTTTTCATGGGGCTTCCTTGCACAAATCTGTTGAAAAATTATCCAGTGCACTCCGCACGCATCACAGCATGGCTACATGTTTCCATTAGGCATTTCTGATGTTGAATGACATCACTACACTCAAGATAAGAAATCGATTGCAAGCATCATCCCTGACAACCTGCTCTATAGGCTGCCCACTCCCAACCTGCATCATTCAATTCCCAGGATCAGGATGATTTGGCCCAAATGAAATCATCATCACACATACCGTGTTCCCCATGAAAAGATTAAATAATGCGTTGATGGTACTGTGGTTGTTAGGACCCAGGTTTACCACATAGACAGCTGGTGACAGGTCTCTTGGAAGCTGGGGCCCAAGTTAAATGCAGTGCCTAGTAAAATATAAGGCACTGGACTTCTTTCATTTACCCTGCTCTGCGTGTATACACATTAAGAACATATGAAAAGCCATACCAGGTCAGACCAGTGGTCCATCTAGCCCAATATACTACTTCCAACAAATAGGAGCAACATTCCATGTTTCCAATTTCAGGGACAAGCAGCTTTCTCCATGTCTATCTCAATAGCAAACTATGGACGTTTCCTCCAGGAACTTGTCCAAACCTTTTTTTAAACTCAGATAAATTAACCGCTGTGCCCATATCCTCCAGCAATGAGTTCCAGAGTTTAATTATTCGTTGAGGGGGAAAAATATTTCCTCCTATTTATTTTTAAAGTATTTCCATTTAACTTCACTGAGTGTCCTCTAGTCTCTGTATTTTTTTTGAAAGAGTAAAAAAAACTGATTTACTTCTACTCGTTCTACACTATAGTATGAATGTGGTGTAGATGGATTGGGAGTAGGATGGTAAACTGTGGTGATGAGTTGGGGTTGGGGAGGAAGAGAGACTGGTGGGACTTGCAGTGATGCCCCTATCATTTATTTTATCCACAAGTCCTCCCAGTGTGTGCACCACCTGCTGTGCTCTTCACTTAAAAAACAACCTGGCCAGTTGTGTTCACAACACACCATGCTTTAATTTCCTTTCTATAGACTTGGTAATTTGTGCTGAGTTGAGCACTCCCAATCATTTTGAAAAGTTGACTCCTATGCCTGACCTGGAAATAAAACCACTGCGAATAGCAAGGTAGCACTGAGAAACATCTGTCGTGTACTTGCCACTCAACCTCCCTCTCTCTCTCCCTTCCCATCCATTGTCTCAACACAGACTAAGGATTTGAGACTGAGGGTCCATTATCTGCAGCAGCATAAGGCAGATTATCTGGGGGGGGGGGGGGGGGGATATGACGCCAGTTGTAAACAAGGCAGGTGAGTAACACTGCAGTATCAAATGCCTCTCTCCGCTTCTTGTTCATCTCTATGGCAGCCACATAGATGCAGGTAACTTTCTGTAGTGCCACAAATTGGAGGTGGCAATGTATAACCAATAGGCAATGGTTGCTCCCTAACCCCCATATACCATGGTCAATTCCCAAACTATAATGTCCACCTTAGAATATATAATAATTGAATATGCAGCTGATGGAGAGCACGACTGTAACCAAAGTCTGTTTCCAACTTTTGTAGCTCATTGTCACAGCTCCACCATGCTCTCCCACACCTCAGTGCACTTACCTCCACTGCTGCGCGCCGGGGCCATGTCCCGTGGCGTTCTCCAGGCTTCCTTCTGTGCCACGTTGGCCTGTCATTGCAGGTGTCCCTGGCATTCTGAGGCCTGCCGTGGGCCCCTCAGTCCTCCCTTTCACCAGGTTCTCTGGGTATGCACGCGCACGTTGGGCAGACACATTGTCAGTTGTGGGTGGGTCCATCAGGAGGCTCCTTTGGTGATGTCAGACGCTCAGAGTTGCAACAGAGTTGCTGTTCCAGCTTCTGCTCCCTGTTGCTGTTCTAGTTTCCAGCGCCAGGCTCCAGCTTGCAGCCATCACCTCCAGGTTCCAGCTTGCAGCTCCAGGCTCCAGATTCTAGCTCCAGGCTCCAGGTTCCATCTCCAGGCTCTAGCTTCCAGCCATCACCTTCTGGTTCCAGTTTCCAGCTCTCGGCTCCTATTTCCAGCCATCTGCTCCAGCTTCCAGCTCCAGGTTCCCATTTCCAGCTACTAACTTCAGTTTTCAGCCTCTTGTCCACCTCAGCCAGGGTGATTCGCCTACTGTTGGTTGGGCTGCCTTTCCAACTACAGTTCAAGGGCTCACCTGGAATGTAATAGTTTGCAAGGCTGTGAGCTCAGATGAATCTCCAACTTTATAGCTATTATAACAACTGGCTCTGCAACTTCAGCAGTTATAGGGCTCTATTCAGAGTCTATCTGTCCATATGGATGAGCTACAGGATTCTATAATGCCACAAGGTGCATCTGCATCTATGGCAGAACCCTCTGCATCTGCTCCTGCTTCAGTTTCTTATGGCATCCATGTGGCTCTGCCTCCTAGGTATGATGGCAACCCTACAACTTGCAGGGGGATTATCAATCAATGCTTATCTTTGAGCTGCAAGCCAGAGACTTTCCATCTGACCGGGCCTGTGTAGCATATATCATCTCACTCTTGACTGGCCAAGCCCTTGTGTGGGCTTATCCCTTCTGGGAATGGAGCGACCTGGTGCTTAACAACTTAAATGATTTCAGTACAATTCTGAAGGGTATTTGAGGAGCCAGGAAAGGCCCCCTCTACATCATCGGAACTTCTACAGTTAAGACAAGGAACTCAGGCATTGGGGAGTTACACTATCTAGTTCCTCACCCTAGCCTCTGAACTGGAATAATGAAAGCCTGGTGGCAATCTTTTGGCAAGGACTATCACCACACATCAAGGATGAATTGGCAGGCCAAGATCTCTCTTCATTGGATGAATTTATCAATCTTTGCAGTCAGGTGGACTTTCGCTTTCAGGAGCGAGCTCAGGAAAGACAGTCTTCCCATCTAAGTTTCAGCACCCTGTTCAACCACCCAATAAGGTAAACTCTGTCCATGATTTGGGGGAACCCTATGCAGGTGGACCGTTTTTCCATTTCTGACCTGGAGAAGTGGAGATGCGAGTCTCAAAATTTATGTCTGTACTGTGGGGAGGCTGGACATTATGCCCAGAAATGTCCTAAGAAGTTGGAAAACTCTTTGGCCTAGCTATAGTAAGGAAGCAGCGCTAGGTTTTGAGGACTGAGTTCCATGCACCCAATTTCTGGTTCCAGCATTGATCGATTTGACCAAGAAGCTAAGATGACTGAGGCCTTCATAGACTTAGAGGCTGGTGGTAATTTCATTGATGAGGCACTTGTTTGTCACTTTGATATTCCTACTCCAGAACTCCCCAGGGCCATTCCGGTCTCTTTGGTTTACGGGAATATCCAGTGACACATTAAAGCTAATAATATATACCCGTATGCCTGAGAGTTGGTGTCCTCCATAGGGAGACCATCACATTCCATGTGCTTCAGACATCGGTAAATCCTTCAGAAACATAACCTGAGCCTAGACTGGCAAATGGGAGAGATCCTGTCCTGGGGAGAAACTTTCCAGCAATGTTGTCTGGATACTGTAAAACCTATCTTAACCCTTGCTGCTGCTGACATAAGCATTCTGGAGAGCCTGCCTCAGGCCTGTGTGGCCTATGCTGATGTTTTTTCCAAGAAACAAGCAGAGACTTCTTCCCCATCGAGTTCATGACTGCCCCATCGACCTTCAGCCAGGCAAAATACCCCCATTCATGACTGGCCACTCCCCTAGGAGCGTCGAGGCATCCATCGCTTCTTGGGTTTTGTGAACTACAACCATCAGTTCATACAGGGCTATTCTACACTTGCTGCACCGCTTACTTCCTTTACTCACAGGGAGGCCAACACCTGTGACTGGCCCAAGGAGGTGAAACTTGCCTTTGACCGCCTGAAGCAAGCATTTATCTCGGATCCTGGGCTCCACCACCGGACCCCAAGAATATTTTCATGGTGGAGGTTGATGCATCATCTATTGGTGCTGGGGCCATTTTATCTCAGTCCAACTCTAGTGATAAACTGCTTCCATGTGCATATATCTCCAAGAAATTCTCACCAGCTGAGAGAAACTACGCTATTGGAAACCGTCAGCTGCTAGATATCAAGTTGGCTTTAGAGAAGTGGCATCATCTTTTGGAAGGAGCAACCACTCCTTCACTGTGACCACAGACCACAAAAATCTTTTATATCTTCAGGAGGCCCAAAGACTCAATCCCTGCCAGGCCCGGTGATCCTTCTTCTTTTCTCATTTTGACTTCAAGGTAGTGTTCCACCCGGCTGAGAAGAATATACTAGAAGATGCCCTCTATCGATCTTTTAAGCCCACTGATGGAGCCCTGACTGGCAGCCTGTCCTGGACCCAGCCAAAAGTTTGGCCTATGTTTGTCTACCCATATCCCCAGGCAAGACAATAGTACCTAAATGACTTAGTGAGGGCATGATTCTAAGCTGGCTAGACATCCAGGAGTATGACAGACTCTGAAAGTTATTTCCCTAACTTACTGGTGGCCACAGATAAGAAGAGATATGCATAACTTTGTGATTTCCTATCTGGTGTGTTCCTGCTATAAGCCCTCTCATTCTCATCCTTGGGGTCTACTTCAACCACTTTCCACACCCCAAATACCATGGACCCACATTGCCATGGACTTTGTGATCGACCTCCCCAATTCTGGAAGGCTTACCACCATCTGGTAGTCATAGACTAGTTCTCTAAGATGGCTCATTTCAGTCCACTGCCTGGCCTACCATCTGCAGGTACCTTGCTGCAACACTGCAAGGAAATCTTCTGCTTGCCAGAGTCCATTGTAGCTGATCAAGGATTTCAATTTACCTCAAGATTTTGGCACAATCGTAAGACTCTGCATATTAACTTGAACATTTCACCTAGGTATCATCCCCAAACTAACAGAAAGATAGAGTCAATCAAATTCTAAAGACTTTTCTATGCAGCTATGTGTCTGCCCAACACAATGACTGGCCACAATTGCTTCCCTGGGCTGAGTTTAGTTATAATAACCTTGTGAGTGAATCTTCCAGATCTTCTTTTTAGGTAGTCTTTGGATGGCACCCTCAGGTACCTTTACCAGTACCACCATTGGCTGCCATACCTGCTATAGAGGCACTGCTATCACCTTAGATAAACTTTGGAAGAGAATGCAAAAATTCCTTCGAGCTATGGCCAAGTACAAGGAACAGGATGATAAGAGAAGTCGTCCTGCTCCTCAGCTTCAGCCAGGGGATTTGGTCTGTTTATCCACCCAGAATGCTTTCCTCAAGATTCCCTCTACTAAGTTTGCTCCTCAGTTCACTGGGCTGTGTCCCATGACTCACCAGGTGGGGCCTTGTGGCTTATCAGATGAAATTGCCTCCTACCTTACGGATCCATAATGTATTTCTCATCTCTCTCCTAAAACCAGAAGGTTGCAGGGCCAACTCCAATATTTAATTGCTTGGAAGGAGTATGGTCCTGAGGAAAATTCCTGGGAACCTGTGGTCCTGTCCACACTCCTCTGATTGTCCGGTGATTTCACTGTATGTTTCCCCTGAAGTCCAAGCTGAGGAGGGGTTTTTCAGAGGGGTACTGTCATGGCCCCGCTGTGTGCTTCTGCACCTCAACACACCTACCTTCACTGCTGTGCCCCAGGGCTGTGTCCTGCAGTGTTCTCTGGGACTTATTTCTTTTTTTGCGGTGCGTCGGGCTGCTGGTGTAAGTGTCCCCTGCATTCCGGGTGACAGCCACTGCCACTCCTTGCCTTACAACAGTTCATCATGCTGTTCCAGCTTCTGCTCCCTGTTACTGTTCCAGTTTACAGCTCCAGGCTCCAGCTTCCAGTCATTATCTCCAGGTTCCAGTTTCCAGCTCCATACTCTAGCTTCCAGCCATCACCTTCAGGTTCCAGTTTCCAGCAGTTACCTTCTGGTTCCAGCTTCCAGCTCCAGGTTCAGGTTTCCAGCTTCCAACACCAGTTTCCAGCCTCTTGTCCACCTCATCCAGGGTGATTCACCTACCATTAGTTGGGCTGCCTTTTCAACTACAGTCCAAGGGCTCACTGTGAAGAAACAATGTGTTTTAAGCCTGTAAAATGTATTGGATATTTCCTACCTTGAATACACCTGTAGGGTATTTCTCCTATTCGGCCAGTAGTTGGTGTTTCTTGGCTGTAAAGCTGTTACAGGGAACTGAATGTTCTTTTTCTTTAACACAAGCAGGAAGCAAGTAGCAATATACTTTTAAATCTTATTGACTGGGCTCTGATTGGCCCAGGAGCTCATTTCCTTTAGAGTGCACTGACTTTGCCTTCAGTTTCAGCCCGGGAGAAGAGAGAGAAAGATTTTTGCTGAAACCCTATTTAAAAAACAGTTATATTTGATAACTGGTGAATAGCTATTTTATTTATTATTTAGATTTTGCTCACACCTTTTTCAGTAGTAGTAGTAGCTCTAGGTGAGTTATATTCAGGTACTCTGGATATTTCTCTGTCCCAGGAGGGCTCACAATCTAGGTTTGTACCTGAGGCAATGGAGGGTTAAGTGACTTGCCCAAGATCACACGGAGGGGCAGTGGGATTTGAGCTGGCCACCTCTGGATTTCAAGACTGGTGCTCTAACCACAAGGCCAGTCCTCCACTCCAAAATATTCCCTGATCTCCCCAGGTACTTTCTAGGAAGTAAGCAAATGTTTAGTTAGTGTTATAATTGATCCATATTTCAGTTACCTGTTATTGTTTGCTAATTGCACTATTTTGTTCCAGTGTTCAATTTTTAAAATACAATAAATCATATTTAGTTTATTGCCTCTCTGTCTAGACCGATAAAGAATCATGGTAGTTTGCGTGTTTGGTCTGTGGGTGCTTTCTGGGAACTGTGGGACCACTAGCAGTGTGGCCCCAGTAACCTAGAAATCACTGGGGATAATTTGAGAGTGGGACACTTGCCCAGAGACAGTTGGTGAGAGGAGGGTGCTAGTGTAGAGCACAAGCAGCAGGTGCAGGCAGACCTGAGCTGTGCTGGGGATAGACCCCCTAAGTGGCCATGGGGTAACTTCAGGCGTGGCAAGGCATTTCAAGGGTGTATATTATCTGCCCTTGAGCATGATGGAATCCTAGGACTCGACTCCTCTCAGGCCCCTTAGTCTGTTCTACCTCCTGAGGCAGCTCATGCAGCTCTTGGGGGGCCTCCTTCCCTCCCGTCTCCTTTGCTCACAGTGTACCCCTTCCCTCACCCTTTTTATTAATTGTAAATAGGTTCTCTTTTTTTAGTTTCATTTTTTACCTTCCCCTTCCCTAACCCCTCTGAAAATATATTTTTTAAAGATTATTTAAATGTATGTTCAGAAATATTTATTTTTATATAAAAGTTTGAATTTGACATGGGTGTCCTGTGTTTTCATGTCAATGCCCATGGTTGTCCTATCTGATATCAAAGTTCTGAAACTACTATACTAATTTCCTGCCCACTCTGAAGAGCAAAAGGGAGGGAGGGAGTGATAAGGAGTGCTGTTACATTGCCTTGTCTTAAGTATTTGTCACCTGCAGGGTTTACAAGTATTTCCACATTACCATGATATGCTGGATCCAGGGCTACTGTGAACCCCTATCATGTGTCATCCGCATTTACCTGGAAATAACTACTCGAATGACCATGTCTTGTACATGGACTGGACCCAGAATGTAGGCCAAAGAGCCACAGTATCCACACCCTATTAGTCCCACAGTGCGAATGTCCACCCTATACAAACTACAAGATCAAATGCCTGAACCCACGAACAAAAACCTGAGAATAATCTGCTCAGGACCTCTGTGCCAAACTTTGCTACAAAAGATTGTCACAGTGGCATCTCACAGAACAGCTCCCCACAGATGGGTCTGTGGTACAAAGAAAGATTATTTACTGATAAAAGTTGGTACAGCTGCTGCAGTGGGAGTTGAGCCCAGCTCTGTATCTTCTGCAGCTGCTGTGTTAACCACAAGGCTATAGCAGCAGGCTGGATTCCAAGCTCTTCACTGACAGAACACAAGAGCACATAGTTAAGTAGGACACATTTTTGTGAAGCAGCAAAGAGATGCTGTGTACAGGAGCAGGATCCCACTGTATAACTTGCCAGGACTCGCTCAAAATCCCAAATGACAAATGTAACCAAACTTGAGCGCTGTTAATAGTGGGAGCATGAATCTGCGTCAAAAGCTACTCTACAAATGGCGCTGTTTCTAGAATAATGTATACCACTGAGATCCAGGCCGATCTTTTAGGCATGAGGATTTACACCAACTGATACCTGGTGTAAATTCTCATGTCTACATTAGGCGCGGATATCCCTTATTCTGTAACATTGCCCGTAAATTACAGGAACACTTCTTTTCCACCCATGCCCCTCCCATGGCTGCGCCCCCTTTTCAGATCCACTTGTAAAATTTATGTATGGATCCCGGTGCTTAAAAATGGGCAAGTAAATTTAAATCAATGCCAATTAGACCAATAATTATTAGCGCCAATTATCAGTGCTAATTGATTCATTCTCCAATTAAATCACACACACAAATTTCTACGTGCAATTTTGAGCACCATATATAGAATTGTGCAGGGAGAAAATAGATGATTTGGAACAAATAGTGGTGGTGTTTGTAAGGGGGTGAGGAGGTACTATACTGAGGTTGTTGAGCCTGTATGTTGCTTTTATGGGGGCTGGAATGTTATATTGGGGCTGCTGAGTTTCTTTTGTTACATTTGTAGAGTAAAAGGTGTTATAAGACCACTGAGTCCCTGTTTTTATGGGTGTGATGGGAGGGGGAGATATGATATTGGAACCACTGAACTCCTCTTGTTCTTTTTTTAGGGGCAGGAATTGTTACATTAAGGTCTTCAGACCCCTGTTGAAAGCATTATGTTGGAACTGCCAAGTTTCTTTTGTTATTTTTGTAAGTGCTATGTTGGGGTTACTAAGCCCCTGTTATTTTGGTGGAGTGTAAATGTTTTGTTGGAGCTATTGAGCTCTTTTTGTTGTTTTTGAGTTGGGAGGTGTTATACTGAGGTTACTATTTAGTAAATCATCTACTGTAAATGTCACCATATGCCACTGGACAGATGGCAAGAAGTTTATGGAAATGCACTCTTATTTGACCAAGTATAATGAAGAACAGGGCTGTGCCAATGACATTTCCCTGGTCATTTTATGTCATTTTTAGCCCAAAATGAAAGAAAAAAAACCCTGAAATACCGTATTACGTTTTTCCTGTGCTATGAAAAGTACATATTCTTCAATAACTGCGCACACTGTTTGCAAAGGTTGCATGACTAATAGCATTTAACCCTGAAAAATCTTTCTGCAGCTAATGTCCTTTCTGGATAAATCCTTAACTCCACACCCTCACCAGTCTGGATTTAGAATCAGCCATAGCACAAAAACCTTCTTAATAGCCTTTCATAATGAAATTAAAATGTCTCTTGATCAATGTTCCTCTGTTACAGTTGTTTCTTTAGACCTTTCATCCACCTTTGATTTAGTTAACAATAACCTTCTACTGACTTTTTATGTAGTATTGAAATTGCAGAATCTTGTCCTTTCCATCTTTGAATCCACTCTCTCCTGTCACACATTTCAGATCAGACACTAAAAGCTTCGCTCCTTCTCTACAGTTCTGACCTTGGAATCACTCAAGGTTCCATTCTGTCCCCCATTCTCTTTATTATTTGTATGGCTCCTTTATCATCATCCAGTCGTAAGGCTGCAGTTCCTACTACTATGCAGATGACATTCATATTCTTATTTTTTATCGCAGTGGTTCCCATACCTAGTTCTGGAGGCACCCCAGCCAGTCAGGTTTTCAGGATTACCCACAATGACTATTCATGAGAGAGATTTGCATGCACTGCATCCACTGCATGCAAATCTATCTCCTGAATATTCATTGTGGATATTCTGAAAACCTGACTGGCGAAGGTGCCTCCAGGGCCAGGTTTGGGAACCACTGCTTTATTTAATGATTCCTCCTCTAATCAATGCTCTCAGTGATTGTCTCAAACTTGTTTCAACATGGCTCACTAGCAATCAGTTATTTCTCAATGTTTCAAAGTGCGAATCAATCCATTTCCCAAATCCATATGTACCTATTCTATTATCATTTAACCCTCCATTGCCTCAGGTACAAAATTAGATTGTGAGCCTTCCAGGGACAGTGAAATACCTACAGGCTTATTTTCGAAAGAGAAAAAAGAAGGGAGTCCCTGACAAGCACTTGGCCAACTTTACTTGGTCCATTTTTTCTTGCGACCAAGCCTCAAAAAGGTGCCCAAACTGACCAGATGACCACCAGAGGGAATTGGGGATAACCTCCCCTTACTCTCCCAGTGGTCACTAACCCCTCCCACCCTCAAAAAAAACTTTTAAAATATTTTTTGCCAGCCTCAAATGTCATACCTAGCTCCCTGACAGCAGTATGTAGGTCCCTGGAGCAGTTTTAGTGGCTGCAATGCACTTTGGCAGGCGGAACCAGGCCCATCACCCCCTACCTGTTACGCTTGTGGTGGTAAATGTGAGCCTTTCAAAACCCACCACAAACCCACTGTACCCACATATAGGTGCCCCCCTTCACCCCTTAGGGCTATGGTAGTGTTGTACAGTTGTGGGTAGTGGGTTTGGGGGGAGGTTGGGGAGCTATGCACCTGGGAGCAATTTGTGAAGTCCACTGCAGTGCCCCCTAGAGTGCCCAGTTGGTGTCCTGGCATGTGAGGGGGACCAGTGCACTATGAATGCTGGCTCCTCCCATGACCAAATGGCTTGGATTTGGTCATTTCTGAGATGGGCGACCTCGGTTTCCATTATCGCTGAAAACCGGGGACGACCATCTCTAAGGTCGACCTAAATGTTGAGATTTGGACGTCCCCGACCGTATTATCGAAATGAAAGATGGCTGCCCATCTTGTTTCAATAATACGGGTTTCCCCGCTCCTTCACGAGGACGTCCTGTGAGGACGCCCTCAGGAAAACATGGGCGTCCCATTCAATTATGCCCCTCCTAGTGTACCTGAATGTAACTTACCTTGAGCTACTATTGAAAGATTATGAACAAAATTCAAATAAATAAATAGCTAACTGATTCTAAATTGATTCCTTACAATAATCAGGTTAAAATGTTAGGATTTATATTTGACAAGAAATTGATATTTAGTTCTCAGTTTTATTGCAGTTATTCTTTCAGCCTTTTTTGCTCTCCGTGGGTTTGATCACTTTGCTCTATTCTGCCATTGCATCATGTTTGTTTCTTAATACTCTACCTTGATATCTGTCATGTATCCCCCTTGTTTAAGTGGTATAAAGTGGCTGCCTAGACTATGCCCAGGATAGGTGAACAACAGGGGTACACACTATTATTTATTTGTTGGGACTAGGATACACCTAGGAGGCTGTGCAAGCTCTGCAGCAGACTTCATACATTCACAGAAAGGTGGAGACCACACCAGATCTTTTGCTGAAAACTAGAACTTTCACTGTCCTTCAAACAGATAGCCAACTACATACAGTGGCTTTCTCCTCTACTCCAGTCAAACACAGACATTGCATACAGCTTCTCCTTATTCTCCTTTGGGCTGATGCTCAAAATGTAATGCCGGTGCTAGAGGCAATTTGCACTGGACGAGCACCAGTGTTAGTGAATATAGAATGCTCAGAGGGAAACAATGTGCACGCCAAAGATTAGCACAAATAGGATACCAATGTAGCTGAATGGATTAAGTAATTTCCTATTCCCTCCCAATGCTCAGAGAACAGCACACAAAACAAAGCCGCCCTTACCGTTGAAAACCTAACACCAGCTTGGAGCAGGCATTATGGTGTTTGAAGAGAGGATTTCTCATGTTATGGTCATTGTTGCCCAATGGACCCAACACCGCCACCTCTCGCACTATGCCCTGCACACCACCAAGGACCAGACTCTCATCTCTAGGCTTCTATCCACTCAGCAGATAGACAGCTTGGAGCTAGCTTTAGTTGTGACCTTTCTGTGAACCTGTTTTTCCCTGTTCCAGCGCCTGACAGGAAATCACATATTTACATTAGAAGCTTCCAGATTGGGTAGAAAGTGAAGGAAGGGTAGGAGGGTTTATGATAATTTGGGGAAGTGTTTGGTGGCAGCAGTGACCTCCCTCCTATGTTTTTATTTTATTTGGAAGCAGAAGAAAGCCTGTGGAAGCAATGGCGTTCCTAGGGTGGCTGACACCCGGGGTGGATCGCCAATGCGCCCCCCCCCCCCCACGGAGTGCAGCGCGACCCCCCCTGGCAAAATGACACCCCCCCCCCCCCCCCCCCGGGTGCATTTTTACCTGCTGGGGGGGGGGGGGGTGCCGCGCGCCTGTCGGCTTCGCTCATTCCATGCTCCCTCTGCCCCGGAACAGGAAGTAACCTGTTCCGGGGCAGAGGGAGCACAGAACAAGCGGAGCCAACAGGCACGCGGCACCCCCCCCCCCCCCCAGTGGCGTGCACCCGGGGCGGACCGCCTCCACCGCCCCCCCTTGGTACGCCACTGTGTGGAAGCCCCTAAGCACTGGTAGTGTGCAAGTCAGAGCAAACCCAAAAGTGAAAGCACACATTGGAACCCGTTTCCTGGACTTAAATATAAGCCTTCCAAGTAAAAAAAAAAACATGGAACAACTTATATTTAAAGGCGCACAAATGGACACTAATGTGTGCTTCACATTCAGATCTGACTGGCTCATGTGCACAAGAGCTGAGCTCACCGCAAAACTCTTCTGTGCATGCACCAAGCATGTTCCTCTCTTGCTTTTACAGCATGCATATAATTTGAATACCACTTCCTTTGAGCACTGGTGAGCTAGTTTTCTGCGCTGTTCTGGCAGTATGGGTTTTGCGCTATTGGCTTTACCGTCGGAGTTCTGAGCATCAGCCCCTCTTGTTACACAAACCCACTCACTAGTGTGGTGACAGCTTGGCTTGGCTTGCACAGTGTACTTGCTAGTACACTTAAGCAGATGTCAAAGTTAACTGTGATCAATTAGTTGGTAAACACATGCTACTGGGCAGAGGCGTAGCTAGGTGGGTCACCAGGGGAGCATACATTCCCCCAAATGGACTTCCGACAGCGGCGGTGCCTATTTTTGATGCGAACTGTCGCACTTAAATTAAGCGCCTGCGCTGTTGGCATTCTGTTCTCGCTCCCCTCCCCCACGCCCTCAACCTGGCAATGCTTCTGCTCCTGGGTTCTGGAATAGGAAAAAAACAGGTTCACAGAAAGGCCACAATTGAAGCTGGCACCAAGCTGGCTATCTGCTGAGTGGCTAGAGATCTAGAGATGGGATAAAATGCAGGCAGTCTGGTCCTTGGTAGTGTGCAGGGCACAGAGCGAGAGATGGCGGTTTTGGGTCCTTGGGCAACAGTGATTATAACATGATCAAGTCTGAGCTACTATCTGGGATGAACCCGCAAAGGAAATCTACTGTAGCTGCATTTAATTTTCGAAAGGGCGACTATAATAAAATGAGGAAAATGGTTAAAAAGAACTAAAAGGATTAGCTGCTAAGGTTGGGACACTAACCACCTTATAAAGAGAAAAACGCCTAGATTTCGACCCAAATCGGGAGATAGACGTTTATCTCACAAAAACGAATAAATCGGTATAATGGAAAGCCGATTTTGGACGTTTTCAACTGCACTCCATCGCGGAAGCGTACAAAGTTGACGGGGGCGTGTCGGAGGTGTGGCAAAGGTGTTACTGGGGCGTGGTTATCGGCTGAGGAGAGATGGGCGCCTTTCGCCGATAATGGAAAAAAAGTATGCGTTTGTAGCTAGAATTTAGGGCACTTTTCCTGGACCCTGTTTTTTCACGAATAAGGCCCCAAAAAGTGCCCTAAATGACCAGATTACCACCAGAGGGAATCGGGGATGACCTCCCCTGACTCCCCCAGTGGTCACTAACCCCCTCCCACCACAAAAAATGATGTTTCACAACTTTTTATTTTCACCATCAAATGTCATACCCACCTCCCTGGCAGCAGTATGCAGGTCCCTGGAGCAGTTGTTAGGGGGTGCAGTGGACTTCAGGCAGGTGGACCCAGGCCCATCCCCCCCCCTACCTGTTACAATTGTGCTGCTTAATGCTTAGTCGTCCAACCCCCCCAAACCCACTGTACCCACATGTAGGTGCCCCCCTTCACCCCTTAGGGCTATAGTAATGGTGTAGACTTGTGGGCAGTGGGTTTTGAGGGGGATTTGGGGGGCTCAACACACAAGGGAAGGGTGCTATGCACCTGGGAGCTCTTTTACCTTTTTTTTTGGTTTTGTAAAAGTGCCCCCTAGGGTGCCCGGTTGGTGTCCTGGCATGTGAGGGGGACTCCTGGCCCCTCCCACGAACAAATGCCTTGGATTTATTCATTTTTGAGCTGGGCGCTTTCATTTTCCATTATCACTGAAAAACAAAAATGCCCAGCTCACAAATTGTCAAATAAAACATGGACGTTTATTTTTTTCAAAAATACGGTTCGGTCCGCCCCTTCACGGACCCGTTCTCGGAGATAAACGCCCATGGAGATAGACGTTTTCGTTCAATTATGCCCCTCCATATCAGTCATGGATGTTATTCAAAAATGCCATCTTAGAAGCCCAGTCCAGATGCATTCCACATATTTGCAAAGGTAGAAAGAAGAGAAAACAACAGCTAGTGTGGTTAAAAAGTGACGTAAAAGAGGCTATTGCAGCCAAACGATTGTTCTTCAAAGAATGGAAAAAGGACCCAAATGAAGAAAATAAGAAGCAACATAGACACTGGCAATTCCGATGCAAAGCATTAATAAAGAAGGCTAAAAAAGAATAAGAAGAGAAACTTGCCACAGAGGCTAAAACTCACAGTACCAACTTTTTCAGGTACATCAAAAGCAGAAGGCCTGCAAGGGAATCCATGGGACTGTTAGATCACGAAGGAGCAAAAGGGGCACTCAGGGAGGACAAGGCCATAGCGGAGAAATTGAATTAATTATTTGCTTCTGTCTTTACAAAAGAAGATATAAGAGATCTACCTATACCGGAAATGGTTTTCAAGAGTGATGATGCAGAGGAATCGAAGGAAATCTTGGTGAACCTGAGTCAAATTGACAAATTAAAGAGTAGTAAATCACCTGAACCGGATGGCATATATCCAAGGGTACTCAAAGAACTCAAGCATGAAATTGCTGATCTGCTGTTAGTAATATGTAACCTGTCATAAAGTCATCTGTAGTACCTGAAGATTGCAGGGTGGCCAATGTGATGCCAAATTTTAAAAAGGGTTCTAAGGGTGATCTGGGAAATTACAGATCGGTAAGCCTGACATCGGTGCTGGGCAAAATAATGGAAACTATTATAAAAAATAAAATTACAGAACATGTAGACAAACATGGTTTAATGGGACAGAGTCAGCATGCGTTCAGCCAAGGGAAGTCTTGCCTCACCAATTTGCTTCATTTTTTGAAGGCAAGAATAAACAGGTGGATAAAGGTGAGCTGGTTGATATAGAGGGGCATTTTCGAAAGAAACGTCTAAGTTGGAATTTGGACGTCTTTGTAAAATGTCCAAATTCGGAGGCGGGGAAAAGGTCATTTTCAAAAAAAGATGGACAGCCATCTTTGTGTTTGAAAATACCATGGACGTCCTTAGATTTGGACATCTTTGATTTTCGGCCATTTCAAATGCAAAGACGTCCAAGTCTAAAATGTCCAAAGTCAAGCCATTTGGATGTGGGAGGACCCAGCATTTTTAGCAGACTGGTCCCCATGACATGCCAGGACAGCAATCTGGCACCCTAGGAGGCACTGCAGTGGACTTCATAAAATGCTCCCAGGTACACAGCTTCCTTACCTTGTGTGTCGAGCCTCCCCAAACCCACCCAAACCCACTACCCCCAACTGTACACCACTACCATAGCCCTTACGGGTGAAGGGGACACTTACATGTGTGTACAGAGGGTTTCTGGTGGGTTTTGGAGGGCTCGCTGTTTCCTCCACAAATGTAACAGGTAGGGGGGTATGGGCCTGGGTCCACCTGTCTGAAGTGCACTGCACGTACTACTAAACTACTCCAGGGACCTGCATGAGCTGTCATGGACTGAGTATGACATCTGAGGCTGGCATAGAGGCTGACAAGTAATATTTTTAATCACGTTTTTTGAGGGTTGGAGGAGGTTAGTGACCACTGGGGAAGTAACGGGAGTCATCCCTGATTCCCTTCAGTGGTCATCTGGTCATTTCAGGCAACTTTTTGTGCCTTATTCATAATAAAAACAGGTCTGGGTGAAAACGTCCAAGTTTTAGTCCTGGACGTCTTTGCTTTGTTCCATTATGACTCAAAGATGTCCATGTCTTAGGAACGCCCAAGTCCCGCCTTGAACACGCCTCCAATACGTCCCCTCGAAATTTGGATGTTCTTGCGTCAAACTTCCAAGAAAGACATCCAAAATCAGGTTTCGATTATACTGATTTGGATGTCTCTGTGAGATGGACGTCCAAGAGCCGATTTATGTCGCTTTTTGGATGTCCATCTCTTTTGAAAATGAGCCTGATAGTGTATGTAAATTTCAGAAAGCTTTTGACAAAGTTTCTCATGAAAGACTCCTGAGAAATTTTAAAAGCCATAGCCATTGAATAGGTGGCAATGTCCTTCTGTGGATTAGGAATTGGTTATTGGGCAGAAAACAAAGGGTAGGGTTAAATTACCATTTTTCTCAATGGAGAAGAGTGAATAGTGGAGTGCAGCAGGGATCAGCACTGGGACCGGTGCTATTTAATACAGTATATTTATAAATATGGTGGGGAAATCAGGATGATGAGAGAGGTGATTAAGGAGTCCTTTTACAAAGGCGCACTAGCATTTTTAGCACACACTAAAAATATGCATGCACTAAATGCTAAAGGTGCCCATATATTCTTATGGGTATCTCTAGTGTTCAGCATGTGCTAATCATTAGTGCAAACTAAAAACACTACCACACCTTTGTAAAAGACCCCCTAAATTTGCAGATGACACAAAACTATTCAAAGTTGTCAAAATACATGTGGATTCTGAAAAATTACAAGAAGACCTCAGGAGACTGAAAGACTGGGCATCCAAATGGCAGGAGAAATTTAATGTGGACAAATACAAAGTGATGCACATTGGGAAGAATAATCCAAATCATAGTTATCTGATGCTAGGGTCCTCTTTAGGAGTCAGCACTCAAAAGAAAAATCTAGATCTCATTGTAGACATGGTGCAACTTCACCTTGAGTATTGTGTTCAATTCTGGTCGCTGTATCTCAAAAAAGATATAGCAGAATTAGTAAAGGTTCAAAGAAGAGCGACCAAAGTGATAAAGAGGATGGAACTCCTCCCATTTGAGAAAGGCTAAAGAGGTTAGGGCTCTTTAGCTTAGAAAAGAGATGACTGAGGGAAATATGACTGAGATCTATAGAATCCTAAGTTGTGTAGAATGTGTAAAAGTGAATAGATTTTCTACTCATTCAAAAAGTACAAAGACCAGGGGAAGGAAATACTTTTAAAACAAATAGGAGGAAATATTTTTTCACTCACAGAATAGCTAAGCTCTGGAACTCACTGCTGGAGGATGTAGTAACAGCAGTCAGTGTATCTAGGTTTAAAAAAGGTTTGAACAAGTTCCTGGAGGAAAAGTCCATAGTCTATTATGGAGATGGGGAAGCCACTGCTTGCCCTGGGATTGGTAGCATAAAATGCTACTTCTAATTGGGTTTCTGACAGGTACTTGTGACCTGGATTGACCACTGTTGGAAGCAGGATACTGGGCTAGATGGACCATTGGTCTGACTCAGTATGGATATTTTTGTTTTCTCTAGTTTTCTAAAAGGTAAGCTCTTTTTTGTGCTCATCAAATATATAGCTACCCAAATGTGGCTAGGCAGACTCAATATTGTAGAAGATAGTTCCTGCAACTGAGGCCCAAGGCTTTAGCTATTAGGGTTATATTCTTCCTTAGATTTCCCTGTATATGTTTTTTTTTAATATATAGAAATAATAGATACGGGCCTGTTTTATCAAGCTGCCCCAGCAGTTCCTGCGCAACAAGGCTGACTGTTGGTATTGCCGCATGAGGGACTGCTAGCATGGTTTGATAAAAGAAGTCCTATATGTTTTCAGATCCAATTCATTTGGAAACTTTCCAGCAGGACAAATCTGTTCAACATGAAAATGTGACTTGATTTTTCTCAGAATTTTTCTAGCTGTAAGAGGTTAAAGGGCTTTATTATATATATATATATATATATATTTTTTTTTTTTTTTTTTTTTTGGGGGGGGGGGGGGGGATTCCTCTCATTTCTGTATATTTAGGCCCTTAGTGAAATTGTAATCTCCATATGGCAGACTTGAGATGGGTTATTTGCTTGTTATTTTTTCTGACTTATTCCTTTCTTTACTTATATATTATTATGCATTAATGTTATAATTTCTTAATAAAAATAAAAAATTACCCAGAGAATACATTTGTACCAGTCATAACAATCAGATCCTCTTTGTACTAGGACATTAGTGGCATGCCCTCATCAACTGATCATGTAACTTAAGGAAGGAATGGTAAACAATATATTTCACAGTCTACAAGAATAAGTCCACAAACACAAAAAAGAGCTAATATCTAGAAACTGTAATAGCATGACTGAACGAAAGGATTTCTGTTCAGAGAATAAGTGGGGTCAGGAAAACATATTACTAAGTCCACAGCTACTGAGAGTTTTGCAAACATTGCGGTCAGCGTCCCTTGAAAAATCTGACCTGGTTTGTCCCCTCAAAATTGATGTCTCCAAAACTGATACAAGCTAAAACATTTGAGTCAACAGAAACCAAAAATTGATCCAAGATTGAGCCTACATGGAAAACTTGCAAAAATCAAAAATGAGGGAAGGATTAATCTAAGTTTAAATTTGAACATGATCAAAGCCAGCTTGCCCAGGCTTAATTTAGATACATATTTGTATCAGATTTATTTTTAGGCAAAGTACATTGATCTCTTACTAAGGCATAATTAATCATTGTTTTTCTGGAAATTAAACGGCTGATTGATGTCTCCATCTCCTCAACAAATGTGCAATTTTTAGTATGACTATTTTTATCCTGTCAGAGATAGGTAACACACTCTAAAAGAATGAAAAACAAAAAGATGCAGTTGAAGATAATGTGAGGAGCATTCAAACATTTAAGGGTTCTTTTCTTAAGCTGCGGTAAGTCCTAACACATGCTCACCGCAGCAAAAGAGGTCCGGGGCGTTCAGATATCCCTTGGTAATTTTGTGATCAGCATGTGCTTCCCATGCGCAAAAAAAAAAATAGATTTTACTTTTTAGCACTGAGGATGGGTCAGGGGGCAAAGAGTAGCATTTTCTGTGCTAATCAGTTAGCACAACTATATTGCCACGCACTAACCGATTACTACTACTACTAATCGTTTCTATAGCACTAGTAAATGTATGCAGTGCTGTACACATTATATGCAGGTACTTTCTCTGTCCCTAGAGGCAGTGGTGTAGCTACGTGGGGCCATGGGGGCATGGGCCCCCACAGATTACACCCTGGCCCCCCCCTACATTTTCCCCCCCCCCCCCCCCCCCGCCGCTGCCTGCCCACTGCTGCATCATCAGGTACCTTGTTTGCTGGCGGGGTCCCCAATCCCCGCCAGCCGAAGAGTCTTCTTCAGCGCCGGTCGACTCCGGCGCCGTCGTTGTGTAATCATCTGTTTCTGATGCCTTACGTCCTGCACCATACATGTAGCCCTGTGCAGGACGTAAGGCGTCAGAAACAGATGATCACACAACGAAGGCGCCGGAGTCGACCGGCACTGAAAAAGACTCTTCGGCTGGCAGGGATTGGGGACCCCCACCAGCAAACAAGATACCTGATGCGGCGGCGGAGGGGGGGGGGGTTTGCGGCTAAACAGTGCCCCCCGCCTCGGGCTCTGGCCCCCCCCTCCCACCGAGGTCTGGCTAAGCCCCTGCCTAGAGGGCTCACAATCTAAGAGTTTTTTTGTATCTGGGGCAATGGAGGATTAAATGACTTGCCCAAGGTCACAAGGAGCTGCAGTGGGAATCAAACTCAGGTCGCCTGAATCACATGCTAATGGGAAAATTAACGTGTGGCTATTAGCTCAAAAAAATAGAAAAAGCAGCCATTTTACCCATGCTGGAAAAATGGCCTTAGCGCATGGGAATAACCTGTATAAGGACGCACTAAGGCCACTTTTTACCACAGTTTGGTAAAAGGGCCCATTAGAAAGAGTGGTGTAGTGATTAAAGCAGTGGGCTGGAGATCAGTGTTTTCTCTCTTTGGCATTTCTTGTGATTTTGAGCATGTTACTAACCTTCTGTTACCTTTATGGATTTTCCCCAGACAGGAGTGATTGAAAGAGTTACTATTTCACCGCAGGTTGATAGGTTATTGCTTTTCTCTCATTTTATACTAGGGATGGGCTGTTATTTGTAACACTATGGGAAAAATCAATGACATATTCCATGCCATTGCTTGTTGTTAAACGAAAAAGAGCAGAAAAAATTGGTTTTTAGTTTATCGATAATATTGTGCACTCTTTCAAAAAAGTATGCACTCTTTTCTCAAAAGTGCTCCCATTCAAACCATCGCACATGTGTGAGCGATTCACTATCGGGAAAGAGTGCACCCTTCTTTAAAAACAGTGCACACTCTTTTGAAAGATAAAAGCAGATCACACACAAGGAACAATGCATTTTATGTGAGATCTTTCATTTTTTTGATAAAATACATTTTATTGTACCTTCTGCTCTATGTGTGATCTGCTGTTACAGGATCTGCAAATGGCAGAAGTTGCAAAGATGAGCATTTCTGGTTTCCTTTTTATTTCACTCTTTTGAAAGAGAGCACACTCACCAGCTTTGCTTCCATGATGACAAGATGGCCAAACATGAATAAAATGAACATTCCTGGAGTGAAAACTTTCTTGCTGCCTATCCCTATTATATGTATGTAAATATAGTCCTATTTCCCTGGGAAATCAAAACTATAATTCCATATCTTGCTAAGGACATACAAAGACTTGAAGTGGTTCAGAGAAAAGCAATGAAAATGGTATGGGGTTTGCATTGCAAGATGTACAAAGAGAGCCTTGAGGATCTGAACATGTATACCCTGGAGGAAAGGAAGACAAGGGTGATATGATACAGACATTCAAATATTTGAAAGGTATTAATTTACAAACAAACTTTTTCCAGAGATGGGAAGCTGGTAGACCTAGAGGACATAAAATTATGGGGGGGGTGGGGCATAGCTTGGATTCAAGATGGCCGCATACATCTAGGACACTGAGGACCTCGTTTCCTACGATATCTAAAATGCTGAAAAGAAGAGGTAAGTCAGCAGCCCGGGCTTCCCTGCTGCCTAACACATTACCTGTTGGTCCTATGGACCATTTTGTGAACAGGGCAGTGAGATCGGGAGCGGTCCCTTTGGAAACGCCGGTGAATTGGAGGAAGTATCAGCATCTCCAGGGCATGATGTTACACTGAGCCCAGACCTGAGAACTCCGCCCCCGCAACCACAGCGGACTAGCTCTCCCTCCAAGGGATCCACGAGGTCCTCACCTTTGAGTGGAATAGGCCCTGAATTGAGTGAAGCTCAGGAGAACCATCTTGTGAGGGAAATGGGTGGAGAGTTGGAATCCCCCGAGGAGAGCAGCCCGGTTACAACAGGTGTGGGTCAATGAGGAACTGAACATGGGAAGATCCCAGAACCATTTAAGAATTTGCCTCCTGGGATATTGAAAAACCCGTCAGAGGTAACTTTGGATTCCTTGTGGGACTTAATTTCTCAATTGGCACAAACTTTCTCACAGCAGACTAGTTTAGCATTGCAATATGTTGCTGAGATTGAACAAAGAGTGATAAAAAATGAAATTGATATAAAGTCTTCTTCTGAACGATTTGAGACCGTGGAAAAAAAATATTTCAAATATGGGAAATTTACAAACAGCAATGTTAAAAGATATCTCAATCCTGAGAAGTAAAACAGAAACATATGAGAATCATATACAAAATTGTAATCTCAAATTTAAAAATGGTGAACCCATTGGATATGTTAAAAAGATATCTTCAAGAAATATTACAAATTCCAGAAACAAGTTTACCTTCTTTTCATTCAGGTGTATTATATACCTCAAAGAGAACAGGGACAACAACAGCAACAGAATTCCCTAGATGTTACAGCTTTTCTGGAGACATCTGAAACTGAATTTTGCCACGGCGGCAACTTTGGTAGCCACAGTGGCTTTAGTGCCCGACAAGCAATGGTTTTTTCAAATGATTTTTCAGAACAAAGATAAACTATTCTTGGGCTTTAAAATGCTTTTGTTCCTAGATGTCTCGAGAGATACGCAGAGAAGGCGTAGGCAATTTTTATTATTGAAACCTGCCATTTTGCAACTAGGAGGCACATTCTATCTTAGATTTCCTTGCAAATGTATAGTACGATACAATATGTGTTTATGGAACCTTTCCATTTAACATCTTTTCATGGCCTCTAAGAGAGTTGAAGGAGTTTAATTGTTTAAGTTCTCTGTTCTTTACTATGTGATACTTTAAGTTCCTCCTAATTTAGCGATCTTGGATTCCAATATTACTACTACTACTACTTATTATTTCTATAGCGCTACTGGACGTACGTAGCACTGTACACTTGAACATGAAGAGACAGTCCCTGCTCATCAGAGCTTACAATCTAATTAGGACAGACAAACAGGACAAACAAAATATAAGGGAATATTAAAGTGAGGATGATAAAATAAGGGTTCTGAACAAGTGAAAAAGGGTTAGGAGTTAAAAGCAGCATCAAAAAGGTGGGCTTTTAGCTCAGATTTGAAGACGGTCAGAGATGGAGCTTGACGTACCAGCTCAGGAAGTCTATTCCAGGCATATGGTGCAGCAAGATAAAAGGAATAGAGTCTGGAGTTAGCAGTGGAGGAGAAGGGTGCAGATAAGAGAGATTTACCCAGTGAACGGAGTTCCCGGGGAGGAATGTAGGGAGAGATGAGAGTGGAGAGGTACTGAGGAGCTGCAGAGTGAATGCACTTATAGGTGAATAAGAGGAGTTTGAACTATAGGCGGAAATGGATAGGAAGCCAGTGAAGTGACTTTAGGAGAGGGCTAATATGAGCATAACGACCCTGGTGGAATATTAGTCGTGCAGCAGAATTTTAAACAGATTGAAGAGGAGAGAGATGGCTAAGTGGGAGACCTGTGAGAAGCAAGTTGCAATAGTCTAAGTGAGAGGTGATAAGAGCGTGGATGAGGGTTCTGGTAGTGTGCTCAGAAAGGAAAGGGCGAATTTTGCTGATATTATAGAGAAAGAAACGACATGTTTTAGCAGTCTATTGAATATGTGCAGAGAAGGAGAGGGAGGAGTCAAAGATGACCCCAAGGTTATGAGCTGATGAGACAAGAAGGATGAGACAGAAATAGAGAGTGGGGGATGAAGAGAAGTTGGTTTAGGGGGAAAGATAAGAAGCTCAGTCTTGGTCATGTTTAGTTTCAGATGTCGCTGAGACATCCAGGTAGCAATGTCAGACAGGCAGGCTGATACTTTGGCCTGGATTTCGGCTGAGATTTCTGGTGTGGAGAGGTAGATCTGGGAGTCATCAGCGTAAAGATGATACTGAAAACCATGGGATGAGATCAGAGTACCAAGGGAAGAAGGGGACTTGAGTGTTGTTATATATGCTTTAAAAATATTATTATCTTTTATTAATTTGATTTTTATAACACTTTTCCTGATCAAGTGTGCATACTCTTGAATTATGATTTAAATCTAAAAATAAATAAAAAGAAATTATGGAGGGGGGGGGGGAGAATCAATATCAGGAAGTACTTTTTCACAGAGAGGGTTGTAGATACCTGGAATCAGTGGTTGTAGATACCTGGAATCACAAGAGCCGGTTGTTAAATTTTTAAAGCTCTTGAAAGCCGGTTGTTCTGGCAGGCGAGCCGGCTCCCAGGAGCGGCGCAACCCGGTGGTAAGTGAGGTAAGCATGGCAGGAGGGCGCCATAGGCCATGCTTACCTCACCTCCTACCGCTCTGGGGGGGGGGGGGTTAAAATAATTGATTTACCTCCGTCGCAGCAGCCGCAGTGAAAGCCCGTCTCTTGTTTTCCCTTTGTTCCCGTCAGTGTCCCACCTTCTTCTGATGTCATTTCCTCTTTCCGCGAGGGCGGGACACTGACAGGAAATGAAGGGAAGGCTAGAGACAGGCTTTCACTGTGGCTGCTGCGACGGAGGTATATCAACAATTTAAACCTCCCAGGATGGCAGGAACAAAAAGAGGGATGTTGGGGGGAGAAGAGGGCGGGCAGGTGGACATTGGAGCCGGAGGGCAGGGGAGAGAGGAGCATCGAAGCCATTGATGGATATGGATGGAAAGGCAGGGTCCAGGGAGAGAGGAGAAATTGCTGGACATGGAGGGGAGGGCAGGGGAGAGAGGACAGCTGCTGGATATGGATGGATGGAGGGGGCAGGGGAGAGAGGAGAGTCACTGGGTATGAATGGCTGGAAGGGGGGCAGGGGAGAGAAGAGAATCGCTGGGTATGGATGGCTGGAGGGGGGCAGGAGGGAGAAAAGAATTGCTGGATATGGATGGATAGATGGAGGGCGGGGGAGAGGACAGTTGCTGGACATGGGTGGATGGAGGGGAGGGCAGGGCAGTTGCTGGACATGGGTGGATGGAGGGGAGGGCAGGGGAGAGAGGAGAGTTTCAGGACATGGATGGAGGGGAGGGCTGGAGAAATTCTGGACATGGATGGAGGGGAGGGAATACAGGAAGGAGATGTACATGGATGGAGGGGAAGGGAGAGAGAGAAGAAATGCTGGACATCGATGGAGGGGAGGAAAGAGAGAGGAAGTCAGATGAGCATGAATGGAGGGGAGAAAGGAGAAATGCTGGACATGGATGGAGGAGAGGGAAGGGAGAGAGAAGAAATGCTGGACATGGAGGGAAGAGAGAGGAAGGAGATGAGATGAGGGAAAAGGAAGAGAGGAGAAAAACTGCACATGGATGGAGAAAATAGGAAGAAGCTAGATCCACTGGACAGTCAAGTCTGCGGAGGACCAGAAATGAGGAAGAAAGGAGGAAAGAAAAGAAATAAATGGAAAGGAAGCCCTGGAAACGGAGTCAAGGGAACAGATAGAGAGCAGCAGAATCAGATACTGGGCCAGCATGATGAGAAAAACAAAGTCACTAGACAACAAAGGTAGAAAAAATTATTTTCATTTTAGTGTTTGGAATGTGTCCACTTCGAGAATTTACATCTACTATCATATTTTGCAGTGTATAGCAACGTGTTTCTTTCTGTTTTTCTGGTATTGTGCTTCTTAGGATTTCAGGTTAATTTTTGAAGAATTTGAATAGGGCCTATCTCTGTTCTGCATGTATGACTGCAAGGCCAAGTATCTGAATAGGGATCTGTTTGTTAGGTTCTAAGATTTTGATAACACATTGTTTTTCAGAGTTGGCAAGACTGTCTGTTCTCCTAATTCCTGGTCTGTAAGCTAATTTGGTTTGTGTCATTTTGGGTATACTGCAGAGATTTTTTTTTTCCTGATAAAGGGCTTCTAAAACAGACATCATGTTATGAGAATCAGGTTCTCAATGTTAAAAGTTTATATTTATTTACTTATTTATGGTATTTTATCCCATATTAAACATGAATTAGATTGGAACCTGGGAGCATTTAATTTTTTTTTTCTGGAGAGAGTAATGCATTGCCGCCCCCCCCCCCCCCCCCCAGGCTCTCTCCCCGGCTATAGCCAGCTCTGCAATTTGGGGGGGGGGGGGGTGCAGAGGTGGACGGGTAGGTACAGAGGTGGACCGGGGAGAGAGCCTGTTGTTAAACATTTACCAGCATACCACTGCCTGGAATGCTCTCCCGAGGGAGGTGGTAGAGATAAAAACAGTAACAGAATTAAAAAATGTGTGGGATTAAAGGAATCCTATATAGAAAGCATGGAACCAAACAAGCTTAGATGACAACACCAGTAATTAGGAAGGAAGGCCAGTGCTGGGCAAACTTCTGTGGTCTGTGCCCTGATCGTGGCTGGACAGATTCAGTTTCAGTAACTGGAGAACAAGGTCAGTGCCTGGCACACATATATGGTCTGTGCCCTGAAAATGGCAAGGACAAATCAAGATCAAGTATACATATGTAGTATCTCATCATAATTTATACAATGAGTTTATCTTGTTGGGCAGACTGGATGAACCGTACGGGTCTTTATGTGCAATCATCTACAATATTACTATATAATGTCATACATGCATGGCAGAAAAACATACCTGGATAAAAACTTGATCAAGTTAACACGAGTAAAATGGTGACCGTATCTTTCTCAAAGTGGTCAAAGAGTGTGGCAAGGCAATAGAGTGAAAGAAATGCTATTGTATACATAAGGAGAAGTATAACAAACAGGGATTTGCTTTCATTTGCATGTGTTTGCTTCATTAGAGTAACTTAAGAACATTAAGTACGTGCAAAATTGATTTAACATGCTTTTATGAATTAATGTGAATGCAATTGATTTATGTGTTAAAAGTTCTAATGCACATTATTTTTTTTATTAGAATAAATGCATGAAATAGCAAAAAAAAAAAAAGCATGAAAAATTATGAAAAAAATGTGAAAAATCCAAAAAATGAATTAATGGTTATTTTTGCTTCTATACATCCCTAATAACTAGCTATAGGAAGTCATTTTAAAAACTGCTAGATGAAAAATTTTTGGTCTTTACAGAGTAGATATTGAAAGGAGTTTAAGGGGGCCGGAGAGGCTTCTACCTGCTTAAACCCTGCTCAGCAGGCTATCTCCAGATAGTCAGCAGCATTTAACCACAGTATCACTAAATATCCCCTATGACCACCGTGGCACCATTTGGTTAGTAGGGGTGGGCCAAAGAACCTCCAGGAGTCAGATCTAGAAAACACTCATTTATTGACACAGCACCAACAATTAAAAAGATCTGATACAAGGACCACACATGCTCTAACAGTGGTTCTCTGGTCCTGGAGGCACCCCAGCCAGTCAGGGTTTCAGGATATCCACAATGAATATTCATGAGAAATATCTGCATGCAGTAGAGGCAGTGTATGCAAATCTATCTCATGAATATTCACTGTGGATATCCTGGAAACCTGACTGGCTGGGGTGCCTCCAGGACCAGGTTTGGGAACCACTGTTCTAAAAGACCAGACAAAACAAAAAGACAATAATGAATTCTTAAAATAAAAACAAATGCATTTACAACATTTGATGTGAACATATTTAAGAACATATGCACTAGGTAAGTAAATGCTTTAAAAATGATACACATAACAAAGGTACCAATGAGAGGGCAGACCAAAACTGTATACTGAAGCAGATAGGGAGCCAATGAAGTGACTTGAGGAGAGGGCTACTATGAGCGTAGCGACACTGGTAGAATATAAGTCATGCAGCAGAATTTTGAATGGATTGAAGGGGAAAGAGATGGTTTAGTGGGAGACTGTGAAAAGCAAGTTGCAGTACTTCTAAGGGTGAGGTGACAAGAGTGTGGATAAGGGTTTTGGTAGTGTGCTCAGAAAGTAAGGGACAAATTTTGGTTATATTGTAGAGAAAGAAACAAAAGGTTTCAGCAGTCTGTTGGATATGTACAAAGAAAGAGAGAGAGGAGTCTAAGATGACCCCAGGATTACGAGCTGATGAGACAGGAAGGATGAGAGTAGTAGTAGTAGTATCCACAGAGATAGAGAATGGGGGAAGAGGAGATTGGGTTTAGGGGAAAAGATAAGCTGCTCAGTCTTGGCCATGTTTACTCCTCCACTTCACTCTATTAGCTTAAGGCTGTCCCTGGAGAGCTTACAATCTAACGTTGTCCCTGAGGTAATAGAGGATTAAGGGCCCCTTTTACCAAGATGCGGTGGCATCGATGTGTGGATTTGCCACACTGGGGCACTCTTTTACCATAGCAGGTTAAAATTAATTTTAGGCCTGAAAAAAGAAACAGCACTGTGCTAATCACAGGGATTGGCACACAGCCATTTCTGGGTGGAGCCCTTACCCCAACCTATTTAGGTGGCCATAAAGGCTCCTGCACCAACCTGGTGGTAACCAGGCAGTGCATGGCGCTGCCCGATTACTGCTGGGTAAGCCCCGGCACTACAAAAATAAAAAAATATTTGTGCTGGAAATGGTGCACACTGGGGGTGGGAACTACCACCAGTCTCCTGTGCTAGTCCCGATTTGGCACGTGGCAAAGTGGCGGTAGCTCTACTGCTGCTTTGTAAAAGGGCCCCTAAATGATTTTTCCAAAGATCACAGCAAGTAGCAGTGAGGTCTGAATATGGTTTTGCTGGTTTACAGCCTGATATCCTAACCATTAGGCTTCTCCTCCATCCCCTGACATGTAGAAATTTAAAGGGGAGGTGGTGGGAGAGCGGCAGGGTTGTGCCCCAACATGGATAGGTACTTCCCATTTTACAGTGGGAACACAGGGAAAAGGGATGGGATTTGATATTCTGCCTTTCTGTGGTTATAATCAAAGGCAGTTTACATATTATATATAGGTATTACATCTCCTATGAAGGAGGTGCTAGGAGTTCCTATATTAACTCTGCATTATCCAGGTATTGCCAGATTCAATAAATGGTGCTTAAAATTCAGCACCAAAAAAAAAAAATCAGTGCTGAGCCCTATGCTTGTATTAGTTTGCTTCTTGAAGTTATTGTAATTTGTGTTATTTCTGTACATTATTATGTTTTATTCACTTTATTGTTTGTTTGTAAACCACATTGAACTTGAGTCTGTTTCGGGCTAATGTGGAGTATAAATGTCATGAATAAATAAAATATTCTATCATGGGCACCAGCATTTACACCAACTGAAATTGTGCATGGATCCAGACTATTCTATAACACACATTTTAAGGGAATGCCTCTGACCACCCATGACCCTGCAACCTTTGCAGATCCACACAGAAACACGTGTGCACAATTCTACGAATGGGCGTGTAAGCGTGTTTTCAGGTTGCTCTCCCATTTCTGCCCTGTTTCGGTGCCTTGCATCCATTAGAATGTTTTTTCTGTTCCAAAACTTCAGCACAGAAATAGCACTAGCTGGATAACATGAGAACACTGACTGTTCACCTATGATATGCCCTCTCCTAAATAAGTAACGCACGACTTAGTGCACGCAAACAGGCAAAATAGCACAAACCGCTTTAACACATTCTGAGGCAGCCTGCTAGCATGTGCTAACTATGGGCCCCTTTTACAAAGCAGCGGTAAGCCCAATGTGGGCTTACTGCTCGCTATAAAGGAACTACCACTGGGCTAATGCAGCAGTAGTACCCACCCCCAGCGCACCATCATAGCCGGTGCTACAAAAATATATTTATTTTTGTAGCGCCGGTGTGTAACTTGCAGTAATCGGGCAGTATTGCGCACTGCCTGGTTACTGCCAGGTTAGCACAGGAGCCCTTTCCTGCAGAAAAGAAAGACCTACTTTTTTCCCGGTTGTGGTAAAAGGGGGCCTCGGCAAGCATCAAAAACATGCACTGATGCCAGCTTGGGCCCCCTTTTGCTGCAGCTTGGTAAAAGGGGTCCTATGTGTTAAGAACTTAGGGACATATTTACTAAGCCATGCTGTAGGGGCACAATCCTTTTAGTGCACACTAAAAATTACACGCGCTAATGCTAGAGACACCTGTAGGAATATGATGGGTGTCTCTATCACTAACAAATGCCAATTTTTAGTGCGCACTAAAAGGTTTGCATGCCTACAACGCAGCTTAGTAAACAAGGCCCTTAATGCCTATTAGTAAAAGGGACCAATAGATATTTTTTAAAATTGAGGCAATTTATAATATATGGGCCATGTTAACATGACAAAACTCAAGAGTCAACAAACATTAAAACAAAATAAGGTAGGACTGGAAGTTAGAAATTCTTGGACAGAAGGAAAAAACAACATTGTAAAAAAAAAAAAAAACCAGGAAACAATCTTTCAGCCAAAGAAAAATCAGCCAATACTACTATCCAAATGCTTGAAGAAAAGTGTTTGTTTTTTTTTAATTTTGGAAGGAAACTTCCATTCCTAATCCAATTTGGCAGGCAGTTCCAAGGTAGATGCTGCACAGCCAAAACTGGTCTTCTCATCAATTTCAACTTAATTCTAGCTGGTGTAGGAACGAAAAGCAGTTTATCCTGGGATGACCTAAGAGCTATACAAAATGTATAAGGAATAGTAAGGGCTACAAGACAATGTGGCAATCCAGTATAATATACATGAAATTTAACCCTCAGGGTCTTAAATTTTACAGTTGCTCTGATTTGAAGCTGATACCCTTCTCTTGGGAGTAGTGCCATATGGCTATTCTTTCTTGCACTGTATAAGCTTAACAACAATATTTTGAATCAGCTGATATCAACTCATAGTAGCAACAAAAGGAGGAAGGCTACTGTGGCTCTAACTCAGATAATCAAACAACAACAAGTGAAGAGTCCAATATAAATGCTTAATCAGATAATCAACATGATATTATAAGAAAGTATGACATGAGCCCAGATCACATGATAAAGCTCAGGGCCGTGCCGACACGGTAAGCGAGGTAAGCATGGCAGGAGGGCGCCATCCTCTGGGGGGCACCCCACCGCACCATGCTTACCTCGCCCTCTTCTCCCCAGATCCTTGTCCTTTTTTTTTTGTTTAAATTTACCTCTCCGGCGCATGGCAGCGTAGCGTTAGTGAGGAGGCGGCGCTCCCCCGCCCCGACGTGTCAGTCTCTTCCCTTCGCTCGGTTCCACCTTCTTCTGACATCAGAAATGACGTCAGAAGAAGGTGGGACACTGAGCGAAGGGAAGAAGACACGTCGGGGCGGGGGAGTGCCGCCTCCTTCTCACTAATGCTATGCTGCCGCGCGCCGGAGAGGTAAATTTAAACAAAAAGGAAAAGGATCTGGGGAGAAGAGGGCGGGTAGTGTAGCGATCGTTTTCGGGGGGGGGGGGGCGCCGGCGGGGCCAACTGCAGGGGGGCGCCGGAGACCCTAGGCACGGCCCTGATAAAGCTGATAGATTTACCTACCTTCACAGTACATCTACTAGATCAAGAAACAATCTCATACTATTATTATATTATATTAGTCAAGCAAACCCTCACAAAGAACAACCATATCTCAAACAATTAATTATTACCTGAATTGGTTATTACTCCATTTACCATTAACTTTCTCTTTGCTTCATGTACAATTTCTCATTCATAATAGATTTTCTAAACATCCATAGCTATCCCAGTATGTTTATGATACCGTATTGTAAAATTGGATTCTTATAACAAATTGCTTTCTTATGCATTAATCTTTGTTATGTATCCAATACTGTTTATTGTAAGCCACATTGAACTCAAACTTGTTTGGGATAATGTGGGATATAAATGTCAAAATAAATAAATAAATAAGAAAGTTGATGCACAGCTCCTGATGAAGCATGTAAAGTGAAACAGGTTTGGCCACCGTCGAGCCATAGCTAAGTGCTCAACAATTGATTGTTACATAAAAAGAAGAGCATGTTTGAAAATAAAGGAAGATTGGAATTTTAAATACATCGTGTTAATTATCTGATTAAGCATTTATACTGGACTCTTCACTTGTTGCTGTTTGATCAACTAATCGTAGAAATTCCAAGATATACAGAATTACAATAGTCAAGTTGACCGATAATGAAAGTATGAATCAAAACATGCATAGGTGCAGTAACCAACAGGTAAGGAAAGCAAGCAAAGCATGGCTTATGGAACTCTTTCCAACCCCTTGCATTTGCGTGAATATGTGTGCGTGTATGTATGCATGTTGAGGCAATTACGCTAGGTAGTTTTTGTTGGGTGGGGGCAGTTGCAGGAAGTAGTTTATAGGAATAGGAGAAGTTGTAGGGTGATAGGGCAGTAGAAAGGGGTAGTTTTGAGGAGTAGTGGTAGTTTGCAAGGTGATAGGGCAGTGGAGCTGTTTGCATGGTGATAGGGAATTTGTAGAGTGGTGAAGCAGTTGCAGATGATAGTTTTTGGCAGTATGACAATTTTGCACAGTGGTGGAGCAGTTCTGGGGGTACTGTTTTGGGTTGGTATAGTTTGTAGGGTGGTTGGGCAGCTGTGGGAATATGTTTAGGGGTTGGGGTGTTTTGTGAGGGATGGGGCAGTTGCAGGGTATAGATTTTGAGGATGGGGCAGTTGAGTGGAGTAGTTACAAGGTGGTGGGAAGGTGACAGAAGGGTCAGTTTGATAGTGGGATAGTTGGGGTAGTTTGGAGGGATGAAGGAATGCTGGGGCAGTTGAAGTGGGTAGTTTTTCTGACTGGAGACGTTTGCATAGTAGTGGGGAATTTGTGGGGACGTAGATTTGGAGATTGTGTGGTTGGCAGAATGGTGGGAAATTTGCAGCTGGTAGTTTCTGGAATTGGGGCAATTTATAGGAGTGGTGGATCATTTGTGGGAAGGTAGTTTTTGGGGATGGGGCAGTTTGTGGGGTGATGGAGCAGCCGCAGTAGTAGTTTATGGGGGTGAGGGCAGTTAGTAGTGTAGGCGGGATAGTTTTTTGGGGGTGGGGAAGTTTGTAGGATGGTAGGACAGTTGCAGGCAGTAGTTTTAAGAATTAGAACAATTTGTGGGGTGGTGGAGCAATTGCAGGGGGGGTAGATTTTGTGGCTGGGACAGGTTTTCAGAGTTGTCAGCCAATTGCAGGAGGCTAGTTATGGGGTATAGGATCATTTTTGCAGGGTAGGACAGATGTAGGTAGGAGTAGTTTTAGAGGGAGAGGTTTGGGTGAAGTGGAGGACTGGTTGTGAAAGTAGAGAACAGGAGGAATTCCCTAACTGCTATGTTTCCCTACATGTAAGTTTCTATGTTAAAGAAGCTGGGACTGTTTCTTCTATTGAAATGCATTTGGCCATTTTGGGGGAAACATGTATTTCTTTGGACTATCTAGTCCAATTGAGCTCATTTTCAAATTTGGTGTCTCTTTTTACCAGTTTTCCCCATAAGCAAAGTTTCATCTCATTCCATGAAAGTCAACTGGCTAGCTAGAACAACACTGAGAAATGGTTAGAGCTCTTAAGGAGTAGAGTTACCTCTGAAACAGTGGATGAATATAGGCAGTCTTTTACAAAAGCTTAGCTCGAGTTATCTGCAGCAATGGCCATTTTATTCCTATGGGCCCTGCTGCAGATAACTCAAGCTAGGTTTTAGTAAAAGACCCCTTTGAAATATCATTCTAGAAAATCAATTTCAAGGGAGTAAGCATTAGCTGAAATGGCTTTAAGCATTTTTCAACACATAGGTAAGATCCCAGAGGATGTGGTAAAAACAGTTATCATAGCTGGGTTTTAAAACTCCCTCGGGAAAAAAAATACTGGGCTACAAGGACCTTTGGTCTGACCCATAATGGCAATTCTTATGTTCATTTTTCAATAAGTTCAGTACATAATTAATGATTCTAAAATGAACATGCCCCTGTAGAGTCGGAAGCATAAATACTACTACTATTACTACTACTACTTATCATTTCTACAGCGCTACTAGACGTACGCAGCGCTGTACACTTGAACATGAAGAGACAGTCCCTGCTCGACAGAGCTTACAATCTAATTAGGACAGACAAACAGGACAAACAAGAGATACGGGAATATTAAAGTGAGGATGATAAAATAAGGGTTCTGAACAAGTGAATAAGGGTTAGGAGTTAAAAGCAGCATCAAAAAGGTGTTTTTTTAGCTTAGATTTGAAGATGGCCAGAGATGGCAGTAAATAAATCCTAAATAAATATGTTTCATCCCCACTGACTATTAAGATGTTATAATGTGTATTGTGTTGATGTTCCCCAGATTATCTATAGTGCAACTTGAGTTGTGCCTGCAAATCCAGTTGTATTCTGGATTTGCGCACAACTTAATTAACTTAACAAGCCAATCAGCACCAAATAACCTGTATATTGTCAGCATAAGCACAAACACTAATCCCAAAGGATTGCTCTTATGATGCCAAGGGAGCTATGAAAATGTTAAAATGGGAAGGGGTATATAGGCCGTGTAGTATTATACATATAAATGCTTTTTCATAGAAATATCCTTGTCTACAAAACTCAAAAATGCCAGCCAGATAAATAAGATTGAGGCCAATTAAATCTGGTACCTTTCAGCAGTGTATAACTTTCAAATTCACACACTGCTCTCGTGATATCAACAAGACATGACGATATGCATCTAGATGCTCTCAAATTTCAATCAGCATTTCCAACAGCGCAATTTTTGAATTATGGCCCTTCCTGAAACCCAGTTGGTTTGGTTGTGGAATGTTGGTTTTGTCAAGGAAGTCTACTACCCATGAGTGACAATCTGTCCAGCTATCATAACTACTAAAGGCAAGTTTGATGTGGGCCTGTAATTAACAGAAGAAATTGAATCCAGGCCATTAAAAAAAGTCATATGTGGAGATAAGATCACAAGCATGGAGAAACCTTGACAAGGGAAGTGGGAGTAGAGTCAGCAGGAGAAGTAGAGTTTTCAACAGTAGTAAATGCTTTTTCAACAGACAAAGGTGGTGCATTGTTAAAGCTAAGCCTTTGTTTAGGGTTGTAACTGTTGCTCTATGCAACAGTTAACTTACCTATTGCACCCAAAGTCAGTGTTGTATTGAATCTGCATGTCTTTCAAGGCTAGGGCCTTGAACAGCTGCCTTTAAACAGTGTGGGATTTTGCAGTTTGCAATTTTATTACCTATGTTCAAGTGGTCTTCTTCCCAGTGGTCATTTGTATCCTTGTCAATCTGGAATACTATCTTGCATTTTGGAAGCCTTGTGTTTGAAAGGATAGAGAGAGGTTAGTGGAGGTTTAGAAAAATAGCAACCAGAATAGTGAGGGCTGGGATAAGTCTGAAGAATATAACCGTGTATATTCTATAGGAGAAGACAGTCAAGGAAGATATGATAGAATACAATATGTGCATTACAAATCTGCATTCATTTGAAGCAACATAGAAAGTATCAATGCCATTTCCCATATCATTTCATGCCATTGAAATGACAGGGACCCCCCCCCCCCCCAAAAAAAAAAATATGTTTTATTCCTGGGTCAGAAACAGTGTGCACTCTTCACTCATCACAAAGAGTGCATATACTCTTTCAAAAGGTTACATACTATTTCTGACATTTTCCTCAAAATGAAAACATAAAAAACCAAAATAAAATAAATTGAACAAACTCATAAATAACACAAAAAATAAATAAAATTAAAATTTTGGGGCTGCACACTCCTAATTTGAATGCCTGAAAGGCATTAACGCACAGTGGACGAAAAGCTGAGAAGTTCCAAGAGAAGAGAACATTTCTCTGGTAAGTGAACACTATTTTGCTTTGTGCTTTGGGAACTTAAAGATTGGAGGTTTAAAGGAGGAATTGTAGGTTAGTGTTAGGCAAAATAAAAATATAAAAAGCAAATTTTATCAACTAATCTCCATAGTCTTCTCCACTTAGTTTTAAAAACTTTGTACCACAGCATTAACAGATAGAATCTAACAAGCACTGCAGGATCCAGTTTAGTTTTAAGGGGGAATAAAAAGAGAGAGAGAGACAGAGGGAAAAGCAAGAAGGACCTAGTTTAGTATTAAGGGGGGAATAAAAGATTGAAAGAGAGAAAAGCAAGCATCATTAACTAGTTGCCATGGTGTACAAACCCTTTTCCCATAGTTTTAAACAGAAATTTTCTCTAGAAATAGGCATTTTCCCCATAGTTTTAAACTGAAACCTTTTCTAGAGGTAGAAACTAAGCAGCCAAAAACTCTTGTTCTAAACTTTTTTTAGGTATATTAAAAGCAGGAAGCCGGCAAAAGAATCAGTTGGACCGCTAGATGACCGAGGAGTAAAAGGGGCGATCAGGGAAGACAAAGCCGTAGCGGAGAGATTAAATGAATTCTTTGCTTCGGTCTTCAATGAGGAAGATTTGGGTGGGATACTGGTGCCAGAAATGGTATTCGAAGCTGACGAGTTGGAGAAACGTAATGAATTCTCTGTAAACCTGGAGGATGTAATGGGGCAGTTCTACAAACTGAAGAGTAGGAAATCTCCTGGACCGAATGGTATTCATCCCAGAGTACTGATAGAACTGAAAAATGAGCTTGCGGAGCTATTGTTAGAAATATGTAATTTATCCTTAAAATCGAGCGTGGTACCAGAAGATTGGAGGGTGGCCAATGTAACACCGATTTTTAAAAAACGTTCCAGAGGAGATCCGGGAAATTATAGACCAGTGAGTCTGATGTCGGTGCCGGGCAAAATGGTAGAGACTATTATTAAGAACAAAATTACAGAGCATATTCAAAAGCATGGATTAATGAGACAAAGTCAACATGGATTTAATGAAGGAAAATCTTGCCTCACCAATGTACTACATTTCTTTGAAAGGGTTAAAGGGGAGCCAGTTGATATTGTGTGTCTGGATTTACAGAAGGCATTTGACAAAGTACCTCATGAAAGACTCCAGAGGAAATTGGAGAGTCATGGGATAGGAGGTAGTGTTCTATTGTGGATTAAAAACTGGTTAAATGATAGAAAACAGAGAGTAGGGTTAAATGGTCAGTATTCTCAATGGAGAAGGGTAGTTAGTGGGGTTCCCCAGGGCTCTGTGCTGGGACCGCTGCTTTTTAACATATTTATAAATGACCTAGAGATCGGAGTAACTAGTGAGGCAATTAAATTTGCTGATTACACAAAGTTATTCAAAGTCGTTACATCGCGGGTGGATTGTGAAAAATTACAAGAGGACCATATGAGACTGGGAGGGGCATAATCGAACGTCGCCGCGAAATAGATCGCTGGCAATCTATTTTGGCGGAGGCGTAACAGCTGGCCGGAACCGTATTTTTGAAAAAGATGGCCGGCCATCTTTTTTTTTTCGATAATACGGTTTAGCCTGGCCAAATGCCAGAGTTCGCCGGGTTTGAGATGGCCGGTTTTGTTTTTCAGCGATAATGGAAAAAAATGCCGGCGATCTAAATCCTGGCAAAATCCAAGCCATTTGGTCATGGGAGGAGCCAGCATTTGTAGTGCACTGGACCCCCTGACATGCCAGGACACCAACCGAGCACCCTAGGGGGCACTTCTAAAAATGTTAGAAAAATATACAAATAGCTCCCAGGTGCATAGCTCCCTTACCTTGAGTGCTGAGCCCCCCAAATCCCCCCCAAACCCACTCCCCATAACTCTACCCCACTACCATAGCCCTTATGGGTGAAGGGGGGCACCTACATGTGGGTACAGTGGGTTTTGGGGGGGGTTGGAGGGCTCAGCACTTAGCACCACAAGTATAACAGGTAGTGGGGGGGGGGGGGGGGTGGACCTGGGTCTGCCTGCCTGAAGTGCACTGCACCCATTAAAAACTGCTCCAGGGACTTGCATACTGCTGTCAGGGAGCTGGGTATGACATTTGAGGCTGACATAGAAGCTGGCAAAAAAGTTTTTTATTTTTATTTTTTAGTGTGGGAGGGGGTTGGTGACCACTGGGGGAGTAAGGGGTGGTCACCCCCGATTCCCTCTGGTGGTCATTTGGTCAGTTGGGGCTCCTTTTTGAAGCTTGGTCGTGAAAAAAGAGGGACCAAGTAAAGCTGGCGAAATGCTCGTCATGCCTACCTTTTTTTCCCATTATCGGGCGAAGCTATGCTTGTTATTCGTATTTACATCATGCTCAGTACTTGACAGTATTAATTTGCAATCTTTTGTCTGATTTTTATTTTTATTTATGGACACCTGATCTACTACGGTCTCTTTTGAACCTCACAATCAGGATACCCTATCTTCCCTGTTTTGGTGATATCTATGAAATATACCTTATCCCGAACCATGCGCTTTTGAGCGACTATCGGCCTTCCCCCAGTTTCTAGTTTAAAAGCTGCTCTATCTCCTTTTTAAACACCGATGCCAGCAGCCTGGTCCCACCCTGGTTAAGGTGGAGCATCCTTTCGGATGTCTTTTAATTTCCAGGCATTTTCTAACATTTTTCTGGCTTTTGTAGAGCTATCTACAATCTTCCTTTAAAAACAAGTAAAAACAACAGATTCCAAGCTTTTGTATATCAAGTGTATTTTCTGAATTACTGTTTGTTTTTGCTTGCCATGGACAGATTGCTAATCATTAAAAACAAAATTGATTTCAAGATACTCTATTACATAGACCAGAGTATTTGTTTGTGTAATACATAAATCTTTTTGCCAGCATAAGGATGATGAATACTTATGTCTATTATATAAAAGATAGGAGTTTATTGATCCATTTTATGAGTCATTAGGATGTCTTGCACTGCATTGCTGCCTATGGTCTCCTCCTGCTTTGAAATCATTGCATAATATGCTATTAATTTTGTTTAAGAAGGTCTCTTTTAGCTAATCTATCACATCTATTTTAATACTGCTTTGTATTCTAATCAGTATGAAGCACTACATCAGTGGCGTTCCTAGGGGGGGCGGTGGGTGCGGTCCACCCCGGGTGCACGCTGCTGGGGGGTGCCACGCGCCTGTCGGCGCCGCTCGTTCCGTGCTCCCTCTGCCCCGGAACAGGTTACTTCCTGTTCCGGGGCAGAGGGAGCATGGAACGAGCGAAGCAGACAGGTGCGCGGCACCCCCCCAGCAGGTAAAAATGCACCCGGGGGGGGGGGGGTTGTTTCGCTGGGGGGAGGTGTCATTTCGCCAGGGGGGGAGCGCTGCACCTGGGGGGGGGGGGCGCTGCACCGGGGGGGGGGGGGGCGCATCGGCGATCTGCCCCGGGTGTCAGCCGCCCTAGGAACGCCACTGCACTACATATATGTGTGAAAGTGCTAATACTATTTTCTACATTATATGTATTGACTTACAACATACAAGTACAAGAAGCAACTTCTTGATCAAGAAATTCCAATTAAAAAACACATTGGGGAAAAGAATTAATGAGAAAACAAAAGCAAAAAAGAAAATGTTACAGAATGTGTTCCACATTGCTGAAAAGACACAACATAAAGGGGGGAGGGGAGACAGGGCATAGATGAGCGACTTACAATTTAAGGAAAGGAGTTAACAGAGAAGAAATATTCTGTACCAATGGGCAAGAAGTGAAGTGACTGGTTAGCATTTCTACACAAAGTTCACATGCATGTCAAAGTGAATGGGCTGTGGTAGTGCCGACACAGCCCATTCGCTTTGAATAAGCTATATCAGCATTGTCGTGCAACATAGTAAATGTGGGAGGGGGGAGTAAGGTAATATGGGTTAGAAATGCTACGATCTCTGCCCCTGCTACTATTCTTTTCTCATTTATTTATTTATTTTATTTATTGTATTTGTATCCCACATTTTCCCACCTATTTGCAGGCTCAATGTGGCTTACATAATTTTGTTAACATTGTCATTAAAGGATAACAGATACATTTAGTTTTGTGCAGAGATTAAGTAAGGGAAGAAAGAAGAAGGAAGGAAGTGATTAGGGTAATTATAGAAGGTGAATTTTCTTAACTGATTGGGTTGGTGAGGTGGATTAGTGTGGCTATAGGTTCTCATTATAGGCCTTGTTGAAGAGATATGTCTTCAGACATTTGCATTCTTGTGTCCCACTGTTACCTAAAAACAGGTTTTGGTTCAAAGTGGCTTACAAATTATGTTCTGGTTGGTTGTTACAATTGTGTTCTTACATTTCACATTTTGTATTGATATTGGTGTTGATGATTTACAGTTTCTGCTTGCACTTTGGTTTGGGCTTGTACTGTTTATTTATGATATGTTACTATGGAATGGATATCGATGCCTGTTATTTATAGAAGAATTTATTTTTAAGAGGTATGTTTTCAGTTCTTTCCTAAAGATTAGATAGTTTATGATGCTTCTTGTGATCTTTGATATTGAGCTCCATCATTTGGACCCCAGATAATTGAAACCAGCTGTGTAAATAGATTTATACGTTATATTTTGACAGTTGGGTTGGTGAAGAAGTAGGTAGTTTCTGGCTTCCAGGCTTGTGTTTCTTGGGGATAGTACAGTCATGTCTATCACATATTCTGGTGACTGACCAAATAATATTTTGTGGATGATAGTGCACGCTTTGAAGATCAGTCTTACCTTGATAGGTAGCCAGTGTAGTGTTTCGAGTAAGGAGTGTAGCTGTTTCATATTTAGATTTATTGAAAATTAGTCTTGCTGCCATATTTTGGACTGTTTGCAGCATTTTCAGGGCTCTTTTCTTGCACCTATGCTGCACTGCAGTAATCTAGTTGCGATAGTTTCATTGATTGTACTATAATCTGGAATGATTACATTGGAAAGTAGTTTCTGATCCTTCGCAGTTTCCATAATGTTCTGAAGCACTTGGTTGTTACTGCTGATATTTGACTATCTAGTGTTAGATGTTTGTCAAGAGTAATTCCCAGTAGTTTTAACTGTATTCCAATTTGGTATGTTTGGTGGTTGATTGTGAAATTTTGATAACACCTTCTGAATAGCCCTTTTTTCCTCAACTTTATATTAGATTGTAAGCTCTTTGAGCAGGGACTGTCTTTCTTCTATGTTTGTGCAGCACTGCGTACGCCTTATAGCGCTATAGAAATGCTAAATAGTAGTAGTAGTAGTAACTTCACCCTCTCAAGAACCAAGCTGTAAAACCAAACTGCGACCAACTGCTGCCATTATAAAGCTCTCATAGAACTGCTTCTCATTTATGGCAATGGACCCCTTAAAATGCAGTTTACGAGCGGTGTGTTTTATAGACTCAGCCAGGAGCCATTTTTGACAGACCCTGGTGATTGCAATACCTGTTTCAACAAAAGGGCACGCTTTACAGCTGCTAGCCAGAAGGTAGAATTATTGGGTCACTCACACAGTGATCTGCTTTTCCAAGAAAAATTTCTGATCAACAGGGTAGATGTTAAGATAAAGCTGGCAAGAAGTAGAGATACCTTCTGTTTAATTAGAGAGGATGCTGACAAACACTACAAAGCACAGATTTTGTCTGCCTCATTCATAAAGAGAGTAAAAGTGTCACCAGGGGTAAGGTTGGGTCATGCTGAAGCACTGTTGGCCAACGTCAAGTATGCTATGGATTGCGTGGGACTGAAGGTGTTTAGCATACCCTCCATAGCTCGCATTACCAACCAGGAAAAACTCTTTCTGGGTCAGTTACCCAAACTCATCATCCTGCATGATCACTGCATAAGAGAATGCATGCAGCTGGTACAAGAGACTGGTAAACATATGAAAGCGTGTTGATGATTGACCGTACAGAGTTTTACAGAGGTTACACTTTGCTAGTTTATGATCTGTCACCCAATCATGAATGCACAGATCACTTATTTCTTGATCAAAACTGGTAATCTGCACACAGAAATCAGCTTTGCAAATGCTTTTCCCCATACCATAAACATGATCATCTATGTGGTGTTTGACAATGTAATAGAAATCAACCAGTGAATAAATGTCCTGTATGACTACATGTAAACAGTGAACAAAAATTTTTCAGTTGTTGAATGAGAAGCCACATGCCTCAAAGTAGTTTTTTAGACATGTTACTCAGTGATTGGTTACTCGGTACATGCGTGCCGCAAAGACCGTTGGCTTTAGTGGTAAATACCCACCCACATGATCTACCTGGTAACTACTGGTTAGCCATCTATCTGAGTCAGAACGGCATTGGTGAGTTTTTTTTTATTCATACAGACATCCCCCTGATAGTTTGTTTCCTAGCAGTATTATGAACTTTTTACAGAAGCACTGTGAAACTATTTTGTACCACAATAGATGGTTACAATACCCTCTATTGACTACCTGTGGTTACCACTGCATGTTTTTCTTACACCACCACTGTAAAGACTTGTTTATTGAAAATATTTGACAGTTATATTCCGTGGACCCTCTGAAAAATAATGAAATGATGTTACAGTTTGTGAAAAATAGCAACAAAGAAAGCATTGTATGAGTAGATCTTTTCAAGGTCTGTTTTGTAACTTACTGAGATGTGTTTCCCACAAAGAGTACCATACAGCATCTAAATAAAGCTCTGAACAGGAATCACATGTCTAGTGTCATATGTCTGTATACAAAGTATTTTATTAAAACTGTGCATATTACATATTTAACCAGTGTCTTCTGTTCAACGTAGATTGCTTCTTATAGGGGAGGGTAACATTCTTCACAGGTTTCTGTTTAAGGGGAAGAATTTCTTTGGTTTTCACAGGGGTGGTAAATTCCACAGAGATCTCCGTGGGTTTTTCTTTAAGAAGTTCAAGCAGATTCTTTTTGCTTGCATTGCAGACTACCATGAAGGGTATATTGAGTTTGGCCAAGGTCCACATGAACTCTCCCCAACCTCTGGGTTTCCTTTGTTGGGAAAGAGCTTGCATCTGCATAGCCCCACAAACCAGGTCGAGCAGATTAGACTTGCTGATGAGGTACTTCAAGTATAAAAAAATCCCGTCGGCATCCCAGGTTGTCACATCCTGTGCCTGGATAGCTTATTGCGCAACACTTCTGCAATTGTCCTATAACACATGCCAATTCCTTTTAATACTTCCTGAAGAACAGGGTCTGGTGGCTCATTGTTGTCCAGCAGTGCCTCCATCTGCTTATGACCTTGTTTGGGTAGATACAGGTTTTTATCCCCCCCCCCCCCCTTTCGTGCTGTCTGGGAAACAAAAGGCATGAAAACTGGGGCAAAGATATCCATCCTCAGTCTGTAAACCTTGGGCTTCAATGCATTCAAATCCACAATGAGATAGACATACGGTTCTGGCAGTGTCTTCAAAGTCCTCAAGAAAGAAACATTTTCATGTTGGGCACATTTGTCTGGTGAGAACAGCTATTTGCTGCTTCTCTCTCGTATTCTTTAAACAGCACCAAATATTTTGGTATTTAAGGTGTTAGTGTGGCTTATTCTGCCTTGACAAAAAATGTTCTGGATAACATAGATGATGCTTAAGTTTATGTGGTGCGTATATTTGGTAAAGACTTTTTTGAGTTCATAATTTTTACAAGTGGACTCCATAAAATCATCGGTGATGACCAGGTTTACTTTATAGGTTAGAAACATCATTAAACGCTACTGGCAGTACTGGTATATAAAGCATATGAACATGTACCAGTTTGACAATTCTTCATACATAGTTTGCCAGCAGGTATAACACCATACAATTTGATTGGGTTTCATGATGAACGTAAGATTGATGTGTTCTAACAATTTTTTAGAAAGAAACGTTTACCACTTCTGACTGGCTGAGGCCGTCAGCTTCCCCGGACAGGGAGAAAAAACAAGAGAGAGTGCCAAAAGGTTCATTTTAAACCTGGTGTAAGAAGAGATATTAAGACTAGGAATAAGGGGAAACCTGGAGGCAGGAACCCTACACACTTCCCCACTGAAAAGCAAACTGTTAGGGTTTATACACACTGGGGAAAGGGAGAAAGAAAGGAATCTCCAGTAATTACCTTGTAAGAATGAGGCATGAGAAACCCCGGCACAAGCTGAGCGGGGGGGGGGGGGGGGGGGGGGGATTTCCGATAGCCTGGGTATGTACGCTCCTTGTTTTCCCCAGCAATCAGAGAAAAGAGGGTGTGTGGCTGTAGAGAATACTCTTGTTAAAAGTAACAATCTAGCAGAGAATAGAGCTCCATGGTAGAGAGGGACACGGGGATGGGGACCAAAGCCAGCGGGGACAGAGCCTGAGAAGATGGGGTGGAGACAGGGATAGATCCCAAGGGGATGGGGTGGGGGATGGGAACAAACTGTGATCCCTTGTCTTTCCTTACGTTGAAGCCTGCTAATGAACTGGACCATTATTTATGTGTGAGTGATGCAGACAACAATATTTTGATTTTTTGGAAAAACATGCTGGCCACAACTTGCAAAATTTGCATAGGGGATCCTGTACATGCCTGCTACCAGCACATTTTCTGAGAAGACATGTTCTATGCAGGAAGGACTGCAGAAGACAGGACAGCTACAATGAATTCTGAGACTGTGGATGACTTATTCATCCACAGATTAAAAAATCATAACAGTGCTTTACATGGCATATTTCTCCCCTCTAGGGCATACAGAATGGGTTGTATTTTGTATCCCTGGACATTTTAACAGGGTGGATTAGGATTCCTTGGGGTAGTAGAAGTCAGCTATTGTTGGGGTTGGAAGGATAGGGGGGGGGGAGTTTATAGTTGCTCGTTGTTATTGTTTTCAATATGTGATTTATAAACAACAGTTGCATAGCATATTGTTCCTTTTTATACTTTAATAACAAGATTTAAATATAATATCATAAGTGTTCAAGGCTTCTGCAGATGAAGACAGAGCCTGAGGGGATGGGGCAAGGATGGAGACAGAACCTGTGGGGACAGGGCGGGGATGGAGAAGGCAAGAAGTTAACTCTCTGAGTTGGAGAGACAGGTGGTGCGGGGATGCAGAAGCCTGACTAATCAGGGGAAGGCCACACAGTTCCTAGGCTGTTAAAAGGAACTAGGAAGGAAAGGGCTAGGGACTAGGAATCCAGAAGCCCTGCCTGTTTAATCTAAGTCTGGGTAATGTACTTAGAGTGTGCTGGTTAGAAGCAAACAGACAGAAATGAGCAGGGAAGTTGCCTGTCTAATTAGTCTGTCCACCTTGTGAGGCCCTGAGCAGCACGTTGAATTGGAAAGGGGGAGATTGGACCCTCTGTGTGTAATTGGAATGGGGGAGATGAACCTGTTCCTATGATGCCCTAATTGGTATTGCACCCTTATGTTAAAAGAAGCAAAAGTTGCTCTATTTTAGTTTAGTCCTGTGCTTGGAAATAATAAAGATTTCTATACTACATCGATCATTCCAACTGTACACCATTATTAATTTTTTTCCCCTCAAATTACGTGTCTTATCATTAGAAAAGCAAGCTGAAAGTTGGAACTCTATTCTCTCAGCCTCATTAGATTCTATTGCTTTGCTCCAATCTTTACAATTTCTTCTTCTACTAAGTGGAAAGAACGCTGGTTTCATAACAAACTCCATCTTCTAAAACGCCAAGTAAGGCATGCAGAATGACTTTGATGTAAAAGATCCTCAACTATCACCCTCCAAACATGTAAATCTCTTCAGCGTGGATATAACTTCCAAGTTCAATTAACAAAGAAAACATATTTCTCTAATTTAATCACTTCCTCTGATACCCACCTAAACATATTTTTTCCTTGGTTTTCAGAATCAGTTCTAAACCTTCAAAGTTGGAGCACATGTCCTCTTCCGCCAATTCTTGAGCCTTCTACTTCTATGATAAGGTTCCTACCCTATGTAGCAAGCTTTCCTCTACTTCCTTGATTCCATCTAGTTCCCCTCTTATTCCTCTTCTCCAAGACCAACCCTTTCATCAACATGAGTCACTTTTTCAATTACAACCCTAACAAAGGCTCTTGCTGCAATGCACCTCACTTTTTGTTATCTGGATCCAGTTCCCTCTCCCTGGTTCAAAATATCTTCTTGTGGTCTTCATCCCTTAGCTCTCCCAATGGTCACTGCTAGTCTGTCCACAGGTACTGTCCCCTAACTGTGGAAAAAGGCTATTGTCCATCACATTCTCAAAGCAGTTAACTTAGATCCATCTCTACCGCAAAAATATCATCCAGTTTCAAACCTATATTAACACACTGAGGCTGATATTCAAAGCGATTTAAGCAGGCTTAAATCATCCTACCCAATTGCAAATATTCAGCGGCAGTAAAGCAAGGAGTGTCGCTGAATATCACTTCTGACCAGCCCCCAAAAAGTGGACTGGTCAGGGGCAGGCCAAGAGGCGGCACTGGGGAGGAGTCAGGACTTATGCAGGTGCCGACAATATTCAACCGAGGCCCATAAGGTAAACGGGTGAAGTTAGGACAGCTCAAAAGCTATCCTAAATTCACACGCTTATCTTTATGCAGATCTCGGCTGAATATTGGACTGGGACCCACATTAAAAAAAAAATTATTTTCTCCCTCCCGCAGCAGTGCGGCCCCTGACAATATCATCCCTCCTGGGCAGCTCCGTTCTGTCCAATCCCCCAACAAAAGCTCCATCCCAACCCCACCTCCTGGTCAGGATGGGACCCTCCCCCAGGGCCTACCTGACCTCCCTGATGGCCCAGTGTGATGTCAGGGGAAGGCGTGAATCACTCTTGCTCCTGCCTCTAGCAGCAACTTCCTGAAAATGGCTGCCACGACCTCTCACAGCAGCCTCGCAGTAGTACCATCTCGTGACAGCCATTTTCAAGAAACTGCCACTAGGGGCAGGAGTGAAGGGGATTCGCTCCTGCCCCTTACGACCCGCTGGACCATCAGGGAAGTCAGGTAGGCCCCAAGGGAGGGTCCTATCCTGACCAGGATGTGGGGATGGAATGGGGCTTTTGTTGGGGGGGGTGGACGGAGCAGAGCTGTATGGGGGATGATGTTGTTGGGGGCCGCAGTACCGCGGGATGGAGAAAATAAACTTTTTTTTAATGCAGGTTCCAGCCCAATATTCAGCCGGGACCTGCATAAACTTTCTTATGTGGGCTCAGCTGAATACCGTCCAGTCCCACATAAGCTCCAGCAGTCTGCCCACCCAAAATTATGCCCCGATATTCAGAGCCAGTGCCTGGACATGGCCCAGCACTGAATATGGGGACATCATTTAGCCAGTGACAATCAGCTTTTAAAAAATCGATGGCTGAATATTGGGGGGGGGGGGGGGATTGTGTTTAATCAGTTGTCTGTCTCTGCTGACCATATTCTTGCACAACACCGTAGACGGTCTGACTTCCGGAGAGATCACAGTACTGAGACCATCATTACAGCTCTTCTGAGTGAAGCGTATTCTGCCTTTGAGACAGGTAAAATTATTCTTCTAGTCTCCCTAGACCTTTCTGCTGCTTTTGACCTTATTGATCATTCACTGTTACTCTCTCATCTCTCTCTCATCTTGACATCACTGATACTGTTCTTTTCTTTTGGATTGCTCAATCTCAGTACAAAAGAAAATGATTTTTCTACTTCATCAGTTCACCATCTTTCTTGTGGTGTCCCCAAGGTTCTCTTCTTTTACCTTTTTATTTACTGTTTTTCTCAGTCCTTTACTTATTTTTATTCAGGAACATTCCATTTCTTCTTACACCAATGTTGATGATATTCTTTTGGTTTATCCAGTCTACCACTCGTCCCCTGACTTTTCCACCCTTCAAGCCTGCTTGAAAGCCATGGCTGCTTGGCTTATGTCAGCTTAATCAGAATAAAACTGTAGCATGTTGGTTGACAGGATTGTCCATTCACCCTAGTTTTACCCTCACTTTGTTTGATTCTCCAGTGATGACAGTTGATTAAATACTTAGGTGTTATATTTGATGCCTCTCTTTCATTCCATAAAGAAGTCTCTAAAGTTCTCTAATCAGGTTTCTTGGCCCTCTGTAAAATATGTTCATTGAAGAAGTTCCTAAATCCTCAAGTATTACACACACTAGTCCATACCTTTGAAGTTTCACATATCAACTACTGCAATGTAGTCTATGCGGGCCTCTCTCAGAATTAAAATGCCTCCAAACACTTCATAATACTGCAGCCAGATTTCTTTGCAATGCCTCCCAATTTCACCAGTGTATTCCTCTGCTGAAATCTCTGCACTGGCTTCCTGTTCATTGGCTCATTCACTTCAAGGTTCTTTGTTTAGCTTTTATAGCACTTCACTTGGGTGTCCCATCCTAACACTCTAGCTTGATTTTCTTGCCAGATAGTTTTGCTCCCTGGATGCCCCACCGTTTGATATTTCCCTCACCCAAAACAGCCCATTACAAATCTACTAGGCATTCTGCTGTTCTTTTCCTGGCCTCTTGTCTTTGGAATTCCATCCTCCAAACAGTACATGGGTTTATTTATTTAGATTTTGCTCACACCTTTTTCAGTAGTAGCTCAAGGCGAGGCACACTGGATATTTCTCTGTCCCAGGAGGGCTCACAATCTAAGTTTGCACCTGAGGGAATGGAGGGTTAAGTGACTTGCTCAAGATCACAAGGAGCAGCAGCAGGATTTGAACCGGCCACCTCTGGATTGCAAGACCAGTGCTCTAACCACTAGGCCATTCCTCTTTTTAAGGTTTTTCTTTGAACAGGCTTTTCTACCATCACAGGGCTAATTTTTCCTGGGACAGTGGTCTGTTGTAGGCTGTAGCTAGATAACCAATTTGCCTTTCCTGAGTATGTTTTATGTTTTAAACTAGTGTTTTGAATGTTTTATGTTGAATGTTTCAATGTCCTTGTCTCTTTACTTTCAAATTTGGCATTTCTTTCTTTGTTCACTTTTGTTTTAGTCTGTAAACTGCTTTGACCTATCTAAGAAAGGTGGTATAGAAAGTCTTTTAATAAACTATTGTTAACTGATTTAAAGAAGTGTGGACTCTCAGGTCCATGTTAACAGCAGTGCAGAGTCATAAAAAGAGGGTATTTTATTTTTAAAAAGTCCTTGGTTGGGAGGGAGAGGGATGATGCTTCTGAATAGCTAGGTGCTGCAGCTCTCTATGTACATGAGCTTTGGGATTTTCCAGGTTTTTTCTTTCACATTGTCAGTGTGAAATGAATTTCTAGTCCAGGCATGTCTGGAATGAGGACTCACATAGTTCAAAGCTACCATACATTTCTTTCATGTGACTTCCCTTTAAAATATAGCACATCACTGTGTGAGCAAGATTTGCTTGCTCAGATTGATAGGAAGGGTCAGCATTTGTTTAAGTAAAAGCCTGTTTTTAAGAGTTCTGCTAAGAGAGACTTCTGTAAAACATAAAAGCAGTGTAAAATGTACGGCTCTGGGTTTTCTCTCTATCTTAAAACCTGTAACCACACAACTCTGCTTTTTCTGAATTATCTGCTGAAAGGGGGGATAGGGAGGGGGGAATCTGTGAGAGATTGGTAAAATGAAAAGCTGGCTGGCTATGCACAAACCACTGTGCAAGGCTCTGATCTCTAAAAATAGCTTTTTTTTTTTTGCTTTCACCCTGGCCGCAGAAAGTGGGGTGGTGGTAGATAAGAAGGGGACTGTGTGTCAGCCTGTTTGACCTCACACACACAAGAACAAACTGACATAGTTTAAAAACAGTGTAATTTGAGAGGAGGGAGAATCGAGATAAAATCAGATGATCTGCTGGTCCCTGTGTATGAGAGCTTTTTTGCTGAGGAGCTGCATAGGGAAATGATTTTTAAAGCAATAGGTTTGTTTTAGAGGGTGGAGGGTATGGGCTATGCTTCTGAAGGAGGAGAGGCAATTGCTGAGAAACACTGACAGTTTAGTTAAACAAAAAGCTTTTTAAAGACAAGGCATGCCCATTTGCTCCTGAGATAATGCACCATGAAGTTCTCAAAAAAAGCACAAACGTTTTGCTGGCACAACTACAGCTGTTCTACTTATCTTTCAGGGAAAGAACACTCCTTTTGTTTCTGAGAGAAAAGCAGGCAGTCGATCACACATAGAAAAAATAAATCAACACCATCTGTTTGAAAAATACATTTTGCTTTAAGGGTTGGGAAAAAAACTGTGAACTCTCCTCCCATGCTGCAGGGGGTAGTGTCTGATGAGTGATCTAACAATTGACATCACTTCCCATTATGTGACCTATACAAGATGGCAGCGAGTAGTGTGAAACAGGAAATGCCATGGAGTGACACTGCCATCTTGAAAAAGAGGCATGGCCTGGGTAAAGTTATGACCTAGAGATGGGAATAACTAGTGAGGTAATTAAATTCGCCGATGACACAAAATTATTCAGGGTCGTCAAGTCGCAGGAGGAATGTGAACGATTACAGGAGGACCTTGCGAGACTGGGAGAATGGGCGTGCAAGTGGCAGATGAAGTTCAATGTTGACAAGTGCAAAGTGATGCATGTGGGTAAGAGGAACCCGAATTATAGCTACGTCTTGCAAGGTTCCGCGTTAGGAGTTACGGATCAAGAAAGGGATCTGGGTGTCGTCGTCGATGATACGCTGAAACCTTCTGCTCAGTGTGCTGCTGCGGCTAGGAAAGCGAATAGAATGTTGGGTGTTATTAGGAAGGGTATGGAGTCCAGGTGTGCGGATGTTATAATGCCGTTGTATCGCTCCATGGTGCGACCGCACCTGGAGTATTGTGTTCAGTACTGGTCTCCGTATCTCAAAAAAGATATAGTAGAATTGGAAAAGGTACAGCGAAGGGCGACGAAAATGATAGTGGGGATGGGACGACTTTCCTATGAAGAGAGGCTGAGAAGGCTAGGGCTTTTCAGCTTGGAGAAGAGACGGCTGAGGGGAGATATGATAGAAGTGTATAAAATAATGAGTGGAATGGATCGGGTGGATGTGAAGCGACTGTTCACGCTATCCAAAAATACTAGGACTAGAGGGCATGAGTTGAAGCTACAGTGTGGTAAATTTAAAACGAATCGGAGAAAATTTTTCTTCACCCAACGTGTAATTAGACTCTGGAATTCGTTGCCGGAGAACGTGGTACGGGCGGTTAGCTTGACGGAGTTTAAAAAGGGGTTAGATAAATTCCTAAAGGACAAGTCCATAGACCGCTATTAAATGGACTTGGAAAAATTCCGCATTTTTAGGTATAACTTGTCTGGAATGTTTTTACGTTTGGGGAGCGTGCCAGGTGCCCTTGACCTGGATTGGCCACTGTCGGTGACAGGATGCTGGGCTAGATGGACCTTTGGTCTTTCCCAGTATGGCACTACTTATGTACTTATGTACTTATGATGTCACCAAGAGGGGTGAGGTGTGGGGAGCAGGGCTATGCAAATAAAGCTGGGGTTGGAGTGGGTTATGCAAAATGGATGGTGTATAGATGGGGAGATAGTGTCACATCCAGTGATGTCATCAAGAGGGGTGCGGTGGGGTGGGCAGGGCTTGAGAAGATCTGATTGGCTGATGCAGCTGGAAGTGGGTATGGCTACCTGTGAATATTTCACAATGATATGCAAGTTCTACTTCTCGTGTGTCTTTATAAAGTAGCATCAAAAAAACCTCCTGAAATCATGGCTAAATTTTGTCTGCCTATACTGCTGGGGTAAATATACATGGCTGAAGTATGCATGATGGTGCATATTTTATAGCCTATTGCATATTTCATGTTTCAGCTTGATCTCCACTCAGCCTATGCAACAGAACACCCCTACAACCAGGCCATGCAAAAGTATGTGATGTCATATCACCTTGCATACTTTTACAAAATGTGTAATTTTATAAGAGGTGTTTCATGTGTATTACATGTGAAAAATCCATTATACAAATTACCCCATTTAAGGGCTGGCCCCTGTTTCCATTGTGATTGAAGTCTTCTTGTGTTTTTATCACTGTCCTGTCACTACTAAAATTACTTCTGATTCTTGCTTTTTCCTTTGCTAATACAACTGAATATTAGATTATGGAAGGTGTTTACTATTTGTCACTGCTGGGTTATACATTATTGCTATTTCATTCTGTTTCTTTCTTTGGGTGACAAATTACAGAATGAAATATGCAATTTTCTGAGGCTGTTTAAGTTATGCTCTCCTATCCTTATATATTTGTGTCGCATTTTTGTTCTATATCCTCCAGAAGTTTGATGTTGGTATATTGTGTTTCACTTTGATTTTCTTATGGAATGTGAGTTAGAAAAATCAATAACCTAAACTAAATTCTATAAGGTGCCACAAGCCTCTGTCATTTTTTCTCATCTACAGGAACATGACTTCTCCTCCTGAAGTACAGAAGTGATTCACTGGGAGGCTAAATAGAGAAAAATAAGCTGTCAATAAACCTTTAATAAAAGGTCTTCAGGAAAAACGTTCTTCATTGCACAGAATGAATTACCTATCCCATTACAATATACATAGGGCTCATGATTCTATGGGCATGTGGAATTGTTCTACACAGTCACCTATATTACTGACAATGGTTTAATAGTGATAACACCAGTGCAAAGCAAGTGTATGAACCCACGCACTCAAATCAGGACACTGTCTTGTTTAAATAGCTTCTCAATTACTTTATATTTGAAAAGGACACTTTCAAAGGTTTTTCCGCAGATGAACAGCTTTACTTTGGAAAAAAAAAAAAGACCAACTGAAAATTTCTCCCTTTCCCCAACAGGGGTAAAATTATCTGCATTAGTCACAACCCAGGTTCTTTTACCCACAGTCATAGAGGTGAATGGCTAAGGCAAATGAGATCAAGTGCATGCAGGGTTTGTATGCTCAGAGTTCCACATGTACTTTATGTGGGCTCATTTATTCTGATTTTAAAGCAACCACAAATGTACGTGGCAAAAAGCATCCCCATTTCTGGACCTATTTTCAAAGGGGTTTACCTTTGAAAATGGGCTTGTAAGCCCCTTTCTCCTACTGATTGTATGAAAGTTGCCCAGATAATAAGGAAAAGTTCTTTTAAATTAAACTGCAGCTGTAACAAATTATTAGTTTTATTCATTTTTGCGTTTTGCTTGTGCCTTGTTATTAATAGCTCAGGGTAAGCCACATTCAGGTATAGTGTTTCCCTGTCACCAGGGAACTCACAATTTAAAAGCCTCATTTACTTTAAGCAATTCAGGGCCTCTTTTACAAAGTTGCGCTATTGATTCTCAGTGTGGCAACTGAAAGGAAGCCCATTCAGTTCCTATGGGCTTCCTTTTATTTGTCTCGTAGGAATCGCTAGCGTGGCTTTCTAAAAGAAGCCCTCAAGTGCCATTGTTCTCATGGAGTGAATTTACTAACTAAGCACTGAACATATATTAATGCACAATAATGTGCATCAGTGTGAGTTAACTCCTTAAAGCACATTAATAAACGAGGCCCTAAGTTTGTTCCTGAGGCACACAAGTGACTCACAAGAAACATTAGTGGGATTTGAATCTTGGCTTTCCTAGTTCTTGCTCTGCTGCTTTAACCCCTTTGCTACTCTTCCACAGATATGGATGTTCAACTACATCTAGTCAAACTGCAGACCTGATAGAAAATTACGGAAAGGGAAAATACTAAAGAGAAATGTGTAGAAGTACCAACTTGTATAAATTAACACCCTAGAGTGGGAAATTGATAAACTATCTCTGAAGCGTAAATTTATATAGCCGAGAAGACATGAAATCTAATATGATTCTCGAAAAACAGGTCTTCACCACAGCACTTGGATTTCATGAAATAATTAACACCTTTCATCTTTGAAGAACATGGAGGTTCAATATAAAAGAGGCCACAACATCACTCACTTTAGTTATTAATGCTGAATGGAAGTACAAGGTACATAAGAACCTAAGTGTTGCCATTCTGGGACAGACCAAACAGTATCCTGTTTCAAACAGTGGCCAATTCAGGTCACAAGTACCTGGCAAGATCTCAAAAGAATAAAACAGATTTTATGCTGCTTATCCTAGAAATAAGCAGTGGATTTTCCCAAATCCATCTTAATAGTGGCTTATAGATGTTTTTTTTAGGAAAGTATCTAAACCTTTTTTAAACCCTGCTAAGCTAACTGCTTTTACCACATTGTCTGGCAACAAATTCCAGAGTATCTCTGTTTTTATTTAAATTTACTACTTTGTAGCTTCATTGCATGCCCCCTAGTCCTAGTATTTTTGGAAAGGGTAAACAAGCGATTTGTGTCTACCCATTCTACTCCACTTATTATTTTATAGATCTCTATCTCTATCTTATCTTGGGGAAAATCCACTATTTCTGGGATAAGCAGTATAAAATGTTTTATACATTTTTGGGATCTTGCCGGATATTTGTGACCTGGATTGGCCACTGTTGGAAACAGGATGCTGGGCTCGATGGACCTTTGGTCTTTCCCAGTATGGCAATACTTATGTACTCCCCTGAGCCATCTCTTCTTCAACCAGAAGAGCACTAGCCACTTTTGCCTTTCCTCATAGGGAAATCATCCCATCCCCTTTATCATTTTTGTTGCCCTTTTCTGTACTCCCCCCCTCCCTCCATTATATCTTTTTTTGAGATATGGTGGCCAGAATTGCAAACAGTATTCAATGTGGGGTCACACCATGGAGTAATACAAACGCATAACATTCTCATTTTTGTTTTCTATTCCTTTCCTAATAATTCCTAACATTCTATTTGCTTTCTGAGCTGCTGCTGCACACTGAGCAGTGGGTTTCAACATATCATCAATGATGATACCTAGATCCTTTTCCTGGGTGGTGACTCCTAATGTGGAACCTTGCTTTGTATAGCTAAAATTTGGGTTCCTGTTTCTCACATGCATTGCTTTGCACTTGCTCACATTAAACAACATCTGCCATTTGTATGCCCAGTCTCGTAGGGTCCTCTTGCAATTTTTCATAATCCTCTTGCGATTTAAACAACTTTGAATAACTTTGTATCATAAATACATTTAATTACCTCACTAGTTATTCCCATTTCTAGATAATTTATAAATATGTTAAAAATCAGCGATCTCAGCACAGACCACTGGGGAACACCACTATCTGCTCTTCTCGGATACTAACCGTTTAACCCTACTCTGTTTTCTATCTTTTAACCAGTTCTTAATCCACAGTAGGACGTGGAGGGGCATAATTGAATGAAAACGTCTATCTCCATGGGGGTTTTTCTCCGAGAACGGGTCCGTGAAGGGGCGGACCGAACCGTATTTTCGCAAAAAATAGACGTCCATGTTTTATTCGACAATATGTGAGCTGGGCATGTTTGTTTTTCAGCGATAATGGAAAATGAAAGCGCCCAGCTCAAAAACGAATAAATCCAAGGCATTTGTTCGTGGGAGGGGCCAGGATTCATAGTGCACTGGTCCCCCTCACATGCCAGGACACCAACCGGGCACCCTAGGGGGCACTTTTACAATAACAAAAAAAAGGTAAAAGAGCTCCCAGGTGCACAGCACCCTTCCCTTGTGTGTTGAGCCCCCCAAATCCCCCTCAAAACCCACTGCCCACAAGTCTACACCATTATTATAGCCCTAAGGGGTGAAGGGGGGCACCTACATGTGGGTACAGTCGGTTTGGGGGGGTTGGACGACTAATAAGCATTAAGCAGCACAATTGTAACAGGTAGGGGGGATGGGCCTGGGTCCACCTGTCTGCAGTCCACTGCACCCCCTAACAACTGCTTCAGGGACCTGCATACTTCTGCCAGGGAGGTGGGTATGACATTTGATGGTGAAAATAACAAGTTGTGAAACATCATTTTTTTGTGGTGGGAGGGGGTTAGTGACCACTGGGGGAATCAGGGGAGGTCATCCCCGATTGCCTCCGATGGTCATCTGGTCATTTAGAGCACTTTTTTGGGACCTGTTCGTGTAAAAAGAGGGTCCAACAAAAGTGGCCTTTATTTTTTCGATTATCGCCCTAACGTGTATATCTCTCCTCGGCCGATAACCATGCCCCAGTTCCACCTTCGCCACACCTCTGACACGCCCCCATCAACTTTGTCCGCATCCGCGATGGAGTGCAGTTGACAACGTCCAAGATCGGCTTTCGATTATACCGTTTTATTCGTTTTTGTGAGATAAACGTCTATCTCCCAATTTGGGTCGCAATATAGGCGTTTTTCTTTCTTGATTATAAGCTGGACTATCTCCTATCCTATGACTTTCTAAATTTCCTCAGGAGTCGTTCATGATGTACATTGTCAAATACCTTTTTACAATCCAGATACACAGTATTGACCGGCTCACCTTTGCCCACATGTTTATTCACCCCTTCATAGAAATGTAGTAGATTGGTGAGGCAAGATTTCCCTTGACTAAATCCATATTAGCTTTGTCTCATTAATTCATGCCTTTATATTGTGAGGGGTCCCTGGGAGGGGAACAGGTGAAGAAGAAGAAGCAAACCGGCAGCAGCCTGCGTTCCCCTCGATGCCCCAGACCGACCAGCTAGGATCCAGGGGAGGAGGAGCCACGCCGGGTCTAGGGGAATAAGGGAGGACCATGATTCCCAAGTGCCCCGGCGAAGGGGGGAGGATCCAGAGAGAAGGGAACCAAAAGACTACAAGTCCCAAGGGGCTGAAGGGGAGCAGGAAGATTGCTGCATGGAAACTAATCATGGGAAAGACAAACAGGTGGAAAACACAGGTGGTGAGCAGCTGATGGACTGGGAAGCAGGCAAAAGAGAGGAGGAAGGAATTGAAGATGAAGGAGGGGAAGGAGAGTGGATGAACCTTTCTGCCCTAGCACAAAGGGGAGGTAAACTAAAAGGTTTGTGGGCTGCCTTTCTAGAGCCTTTCAGAGAGCCCTGGAGAAAATTGGTGCATGTGGTTAGCACCAAGGAGGGAAGAAGGGGTGTAAGGGGTCTCTGGGGCACAGCAGAGGGAAAAGATTTTGCTTGAGCCCTAGTGCTTCCTTCCTGTGGACCGGGGGAGGGGAGCATAGGTTCTTTTTTTTTGGGGGGGGGGGACAGGAGGAAAAAGGGCAAGGATTGACTGAACCAGAGCTAAAAAGGGGGGGGGGGAAGGGGCAAGAAAGTATGGTGTGTACTGCCCTTCCCGGAAGAGGCCCGATAGGATGTAAACCGGCCATAGACTGTTGTGTTTTTTGTTTGGTGAGAAATAAATCGTGGACTTTGCCAGAGCTGGGCTGTGACTTTCTTCTGTTTTGGGAAAGGGCACACCAGAAGGGGCTGCAAGAGCCAGCACAAGGAAAGGGGGGGAGGGGCCCAGGGTAGCCTAGTGGAAACCCCCTTTGAGGCGCCTATCCAGCCCCACCACGTGAGTGAGGTGTGGGCTTGTCAGCGAGTCAGAGAAAGCGGAGGCCCGGGTCGGAGGACCCAGAGGAGCACCACAGGAGTCGAGAGAAGGGGGGTGGCCCCTCAAAATGTGACATAATATATATGCTCTGCAATTTTGTTCTTTATAATAGTCTCTACCATTTTGCCTATCACTGATGTCAGGCTCATTGATCTATAATTTCCTGCGTCACCTCTGGAACCCTTTTTAAAAATTGGTGTTACATTGGCCACCCTCCAATCTTCTGGTGCCATGCTTCATTTTAAAGATAAATTACATATTACTAACAATAGCACTGCAAATTCAGTTTTCAGTTCTATCTGTTACTCTTCAGTTTGTTTAATTGTCCCATTACATCCTCCAGGTTTACAGAGATTTGTTTCACTTTCTCTGACTCATCAGCATTGAATACCATTTCTGATACTGGTATATCCCCACGAAGTAGGGAAGGAAAGTAGGTCAACCAAAACAAGTAGGACTCTAGAGGTGGATAAATAAAAGCCTTTATTACCAAAGAGCAGATACAATGGACTTGACACTGTCCCGTGTTTCAGCAACAATATGCATAATTCAGGAGTCTAAATATCTACATACAGTGGGGGAAATAAGTATTTGATCCCTTGCTGATTTTGTAAGTGTGCCCACTGACAAAGACATGAGCAGCCCATAATTGAAGGGTAGGTTATTGGTAACAGTGAGAGATAGCACATCACAAATTAAATCCGGAAAATCACATTGTGGAAAGTATATGAATTTATTTGCATTCTGCAGAGGGAAATAAGTATTTGATCCCTCTGGCAAACAAGACCTAATACTTGGTGGCAAAACCCTTGTTGGCAAGCACAGCGGTCAGACGTCTTCTGTAGTTGATGATGAGGTTTGCACACATGTCAGGAGGAATTTTGGTCCACTCCTCTTTGCAGATCATCTCTAAATCATTAAGAGTTCTGGGCTGTCGCTTGGCAACTCGCAGCTTCAGCTCCCTCCATAAGTTTTCAATGGGATTAAGGTCTGGTGACTGGCTAGGCCACTCCATGACCCTAATGTGCTTCTTCCTGAGCCACTCCTTTGTTGCCTTGGCTGTATGTTTTGGGTCATTGTCATGCTGGAAGACCCAGCCACGACCCATTTTTAAGGCCCTGGCGGAGGGAAGGAGGTTGTCACTCAGAATTGTACGGTACATGGCCCCATCCATTCTCCCATTGATGCGGTGAAGTAGTCCTGTGCCCTTAGCAGAGAAACACCCCCAAAACATAACATTTCCACCTCCATGCTTGACAGTGGGGACGGTGTTCTTTGGGTCATAGGCAGCATTTCTCTTCCTCCAAACACGGCGAGTTGAGTTCATGCCAAAGAGCTCAATTTTTGTCTCATCTGACCACAGCACCTTCTCCCAATCACTCTCGGCATCATCCAGGTGTTCAGTGGCAAACTTCAGACGGGCCGTCACATGTGCCTTCCGGAGCAGGGGGACCTTGCGGGCACTGCAGGATTGCAATCCGTTATGTCGTAATGTGTTACCAATGGTTTTCGTGGTGACAGTGGTCCCAGCTGCCTTGAGATCATTGACAAGTTCCCCCCTTGTAGTTGTAGGCTGATTTCTAACCTTCCTCATGATCAAGGATACCCCACGAGGTGAGATTTTGCGTGGAGCCCCAGATCTTTGTCGATTGACAGTCATTTTGTACTTCTTCCATTTTCTTACTATGGCACCAACAGTTGTCTCCTTCTCGCCCAGCGTCTTACTGATGGTTTTGTAGCCCATTCCAGCCTTGTGCAGGTGTATGATCTTGTCCCTGACATCCTTAGACAGCTCCTTGCTCTTGGCCATTTTGTAGAGGTTAGAGTCTGACTGATTCACTGAGTCTGTGGACAGGTGTCTTTCATACAGGTGACCATTGCCGACAGCTGTCTGTCATGCAGGTAACGAGTTGATTTGGAGCATCTACCTGGTCTGTAGGGGCCAGATCTCTTACTGGTTGGTGGGGGATCAAATACTTATTTCCCTCTGCAGAATGCAAATAAATTCATATACTTTCCACAATGTGATTTTCCGGATTTAATTTGTGATGTGCTATCTCTCACTGTTACCAATAACCTACCCTTCAATTATGGGCTGCTCATGTCTTTGTCAGTGGGCACACTTACAAAATCAGCAAAGGATCAAATACTTATTTCCCCCACTGTACATTATCCATCTATCTATCTATCTATCTATCTATCTATCTATCTATAGAGAGAGAGATACAACAGAAACATAGCAATGAAAGCAAGATATGAAAATACACCTTCATCGAGAAAAAATTAGTCATTGTACCTCAAAGAAATAAAGTATACAGGACAAACCTTCATGAATACAGTCAATATATGAAAAGATATTGTGACCATACTATAGCTGGTATAGGAATTAGTTTTTTTCAAATTTACATCTGCTGTCTTTATATTTTGCACAGTACTAGGGGACATTTTCTGTTTCTGTGGTGTTGCATTGTATGCAGAGTCTGGCATCTTGGGGTTTCATTTTATTTTTTGTCTAAATAGAAAGTTTATGATTACTTATTCTATAGTGGATTAGGGTGTATCTGTGTTTGTAAAAAAGACATGGCTTTCAGTTGGCACTGACTGCAGGATCGACAAGCCCTGGAGCTGGGGGCCTTGGAGCTCGGAGGGAGGGGTGGCGGGCCATGGAGCTAGGGTGGGGGTGGAGTTAGGGTGGGGCGGGGCTAGGGTGGGGCCCCATCAAATTGGTCTGCATAGGGCCCCGCACTTGCTAAGACCGGCCCTGCTCGGGCTTATTACATCAGGAGTGGTGGAGTGGTGGAAGAAAATCCCCCGATAGCAGGGGAAGGAATGGATCTTACTTCTTTCCTTGAAAGTTCATTGGAGATAATTACTCAGAGGTTGATTCTGCTTGTTACTTTTGTGCTGGAGCCTGACAGGAATGCCGTATTAAGGCTTTCCTTGAGACACTTAGAAAATCTGTTTTTGGGCTCAAAAATTCGTATTTTTCCTGATCTCTCAAGGCCTACACAGATGAGACGGAGGGCCTTTTTGGAACTCCGCCCTAGGGTGGTGGCACTGGGAGCAACTTTTATATTACGTTTTCCTTGTTATTGTAATGTAATGCTTGAGGGTAAACAGTTTCAATTTGTAGACCCAAAACAGTTAAAACAATTTCTAGATGCTAGAGTGGAATTGAATGTTGTGTGCCCTCCCTAAAGGCAGGCTGGGGTCTGAACCAGAGGGATTTTTTTTTAATTGGTTCAGTTTGAGCGGTTGGTTCCTTCATTGATACTCTCATCACTTGATTATTGTAATGTGATGATATACATGGGCTGCACTAAGCATACATTCAAAAGACTTCAAACGGTGTAGAACACGGCAGTTAGATTGATATATGGCGTCTCCAGATTTGACAATGTTTCTCCTTTTTACAATAGACTATCCAGCTTATAATCGAAAGTGATCGCCGGCCATTTCCCGACACAAATCGGGAGATGGCCAGCGATCTTGGAAAAGCGGCGAAATCGGTATAATCAAAAGCTGCATTTTTAACAGCATCGCCGCTTTCCCGTCGCCTCGCTGGCGAAAGTTCAAAGGGGTGTGTTGCCGGCTAAGCGAAGGCGGGACATGGGCGGGCGTGGGCGTGGCTACCAGATGGCCGGCTTTCGCCGATAATGGAAAAAAAACCCGGCGATAAGCAGTATTTCAGTGGGTTTACTTGGTCCTTTTATTTTCACGACAAAGCCTCAAAAAGGTGCCCCAACTGAGCAGATGACCACCGGAGGGAATGGGGGATGACCTCCCCATACTCCCCCAGTGGTCACCAACTCCCTCCCACACTAAAAAAATAAAATTAAAAACCTTTTTTGCCAGCCTGTATGCCAGCCTCCAATGCCGTACCCACCTCCATGACGGCAGAATGTGTTCTATCCTCCGACAGCCTTTCCCTGGTTGTGATGTGGCTCTCGGGTGAGTGTGACACCTTTTCTGTTAGGTGCACTGCAGAGTCACATCAGCAATGCATTGTGGTGGGTGTAGGGTACTGGGCTGTACTCCCAAGGTGCTTTTCCCCCTGCTAACTGGGTCAGAGTGTGCCCTGTTTTACTTCCGTTAGTCCATGAGGTAGTGGCCATGTTTGTAAGCCAGTTTTAGATCCCTTTCATGTGTTAGCCACGTTAGAGAACTTAGTTCTTACCTTGAATGTGGCTGAAAGAGGGCATTGTACACCATTCTGACAGCTCTGACCTACTGCTAATCTCAGTACCAGGAAGACTCTTTGCCAGTGGGGCACAACCTCTGATCTGCAGTTCACTGTGAGTAAACGTGCTTATTCAAATAAATGACTTTTTCAAAGAGATTAGTCTTCAGGTGTCAACTGGTGTGGCAAGCTTATACAGCAGCAACACGTCCTGTCCCTGGAGCACTTTTAGTGGGTACCGCAGTGCACTTAAGGCAGGCGGACCCAGACCCATCCCCCCCTACCTGTAACACTTGTGCTGGTAATGGGAGCCCTCCAAAACCCACTGTACCCACATGTCTAGGGTGCCCAGTTGGTGTCCTGGCATGTCAGGGGGACCAGTGCGCTACAAATGCTGGCTCCTCCCATGACCAAATGGCTTGGATTTCGCCGGGTTGGAGATGGCCGACATTTTTTTCCATTATCGCTGAAAAACAAAACCGGCCATCTCAAACCCAGCGACATCCAAGGCATTTGGTCGGTCTAAACCGTATTATCGAAAAAAAAAGATGGCCCTGCCATCTTTTTGATAATACGGTTCCGGCCAGCTGTTGTGCCACCGCCAAAATAGATCGCCGGCAATCTATTTCGCCGGCGCCGTTCAATTATTCCCCTCCATATTGGTTACCCATAGATGCTTGGGTAAATTTTAAATTTGTGTGTTTTCTTTATAGAACGTTGCATGGTCAAATTCCTGGTTATCTACTCACCCATTTCTGTTTTGCCTCATTTCAAAGAGCAAGAAGAGGTGATATTAATAGGTTTTTTTTAAAAACTTTTCTATCAACTAGAGGGATAAAGAGATTTTCAATTTTTGATAGATTGTTGGCTGCTCAAGCAGCACGTCTATGGAAGGATCTTGTAGTACAACTTTCTTTTACTCATTCATATCTCTCCTTTAGGAAAAATATGAAGACTATCTTGTTTAGAAAATTCACCTCTTAATTATGATTTCTTGTTAATTTGATATCCTAGGAGAATGTCCTAGGTCTCTTGTTATATGTAACCCTCTTAGAACTTAGTGGTATTAGCAGGATATAAAACAGAGGGCCCTGTTTACTAAGCCTCACTGTAGGCACGCTAACGTTTTAGTGTGCACTAAAAATGAGTGTGTGCTAATGATAGAGACACCCATTATATTCCTCTGAGTGTCTCTAGCATTAGAGTGTGCTAAAAAGTTTGTGTGCTTACATAACAACTTAGTAAACAGGGCCCAGAGTATAATGTAATGTAATGGGGGAAATTTTTTTGTATTAGCTTTTAACATTGTACCAGAGGAGGAGGGAAAAGTATTCTGATATAGGATGAGAAACACATTATAATATATATATTCTTGTTTTTCTGTTAGAATGGTTGCTTTTAGTTTTGTCTTTTGGAGGTTATGAAGTTTCTTTTTGTTGGAATGGATATGTTTAGGTTGGTCCTATCAAGTCTATGGAGTTCTTTTTTTTTTAATGGTTTGTTTTCTCTTTTACTGTAAACCACCTTGATCTGGTAAAGTATTGGCAATATATCCACTTTGAATAAACTGTAACTAACTATAGAATAGGGTCTCACTGTGTGGCAGCAGGGAACATACAACGAAGCACCCACTTATATAATTGCCACCAAAATATCTCATGGTTTAGTAAATCAGCATTCAAATGATCTTAAGAGAAATCAAAAAGGCATAACTGTCTCTCTTCTTCAAAAAATGAGGATTTGTATTCTAAAAGTTTCCATTCATGGAATAGTTAAAAGCTAGCAGAGTTGTAAGAACCAATGGCAAATTCATTCTCTGTGGTTCACTCATATACACACAAATATCCACTTAAAAATAAGAGTTTTATTAAGAGTCAGAATATCTAACCTTTTATAATACAAAACAAAGAATTGTTCTCAGCAAGAGATTTCCATCAAAGGGAATATTACCATAAAACTATTTACTACGATTTAAGTTTTATAAAAAGAAAGGGTTTTCTATCATTTAATTAAAAAAAAAGATATCCAAATCAGTGAAGCTTTTCTCAGCCTTTCTTGATCTCAACAGCAACTTTATTATGTTTGAAACACAACCTAAATCAGAAGCTGAATATTGAAAACTCAGTGGATTCATATACAAATGTATCCAATCTCTTTCAAAAAAAAGCCCCATTACAGTCAAATAATAGAAAAAATAAACAAGAAAAATTAAAAGCGGCCTTTGATATTGAAGCAATTTCTTTGCTGAAATGTGTATGACTCTTTCTATATGTTAAGGCTCAGTATAATGTGGTGTATGAAGTAAAAGTTAAAAAAAACGTTCTCACTATGATTTAACCCCAAAACTTTAAAATATATATATTTTTGTCTAAAGTCCACCAATAGATAACTCAACTTCTCTTTATTCACAACAGTCATTATATTGTTTGAGATACAAACCAAATCAAAACTTGATTTTTTTAAACTTTGCAGCTTCATTTAAAGGCCACTCTGTTTTCCATCCAGTGTTAAAAACTTATCATAAAATAACAAGCTCTCTCCGGTATCCAATCGATAGCTTTGATAAATTATTTATCAACTTAAAAACAGAAGGGCTAACTGAAATATCTCCTGCAAGCAACATGCCAGAAATTACTTTTACTTTTGAATGAGAGCCATGCATGTCCAATGAGTTTAAATAGTATACAGGCCCATAAAGTGGTAATAAATTTTTAACAACAAAATCATTCAAGGGAATAAGTTTTAATTTAGAAAACTTAATCAAGTCACAAAATTGAAACAATGAAATAAACATCATAGTCATGACCATTCATTTATTATAAATAAAACCCATCTCTCATGTATCTGAAGAGTCAGAAATTTTGTTGTAAAAATAATCTCATAAGCCTACCTGTATAATGCTCGGGGGTCTTTTTACTAAGGTGCAATGAAAAATGGCCTGTGGTAGTGTAGGCGCGGGTTTTGGGTGCACGCAGAATCATTTTTCAGCGCACCTGTAAAAAAGGCCTTTTTTTTTTTTTGCTGAAAATGGACATGTAGCAAAATCAAAATTGCCACACGCTCATTTTGGGTCTGAGACCTTACCACCAGCCATTGACCTAGCAGTAAGATCTCACACGTAACCGGGTGGTAATGACCTATGCGTGACAAATGCCTCTTGGCGTGCGTCCGATACGCGTGGCAGAAAATAAAATTTATCGGATGTGCAGCAATAATGAAATTACCGCAAGAACCATGCGGTAGCCGTGTGGTAACTCTATTTTGGTGCACATTGGGCGTACATAGATGCTTACGCGGCTTAGTAAAAAGGCCTCTCGGTGATATATTTAGCAAATACCTTCATACAGAAATATATCTCATTATCATTATGAGCTTATGGAAAAAGAAAAGTAGCAGAAACCAAAATATCAGGCGGGGTGGGGAGAGGGATAGAAAGGACAATGAGTCAAGGAAAGGATAAAGGTGAACTAAGGGAAAGGGGAGAAGAGGGGAGGGGGAAAAGAAGGAGAGGAAATAGGAAGGGAGTGGAAAAAGGTGGAGGCACCTACGTTCCTTTATAAAATACTCGTTTAACCATGTTAATACATGCAAATATTGTTAGACATGAGCACTTATTCCAGCCTTAGAGTTGGCCAAAGCGCTTGCACAAAAAATGCCAGAGATAAAACACATAAATTACATTATTCTAATCTTAGGGTCCCTTTTACTAAGGGACGCTAACATATTTATCATGTTCTAAAAATTAGCACACGCTAAACACTAAGACATCCATAGGAATATAATGGGAGTCTTAGTGTTTAGCACACGATAATTTTTAGTGTATAATAATATCCTCTAGTGCTCCTTAGTAAAAGGGACCATTAGTGTCTACTTTATAGAATTACCCCATAAGGAGCAGTTCTACTACTTAAGATGTATAACTAGTATAGTGGCCCTTTTACTAAGCCACGTAGGTGCCTCATGTGTGTCCAACATGTGCCAATTTGGAGTTACTGCCCAGCTACCGTGTGACCCGAGTGGTAATTTCATTTTTTTACGCTTGTGCGTTACGTGCGTCTGAAGAATGATTTTTATTTTCTGACACACAGCAAAAAACGGTGGTAATTGGCATTTGGTGCGTGTAGGCCATTACCACCCGGTTACCATGTGAGACTTTACCACTAGGTCAATCGCTGGCGGTAAGGTCTCAGACCCAAAATGGACGCTTGGCAATTTTCATTTTGCTGCACATCCATTTTCAGCAAAAATGTTAAAAAAGCATTTTGTGCAGGTGCGCTGAAAAATGATTCTACGGGAGCCCAAAACACACGCTTGCACTACAGCAGGCCATTTTTCAGTGCACCTTAGTAATGGGACCCCTAAATTTGTAACCCAAAACGAAACTAAAAAGGTCAAGTAGATTAGGTAATTGAGGTAACAAAACTTCAGGGTTAATAATGTACAACAAGACGTCATCTGCATAAGCGGATAGCTTAATAGAAGAATTTCCAAGTGCGATACCTTGAATGCCTTGATGTTCCTTAATAGGAATGAGGAGTGGTTCCAGGGCAAGAAGAAATAATAAAGGAGACAAGGGACAACCTTGCCTGGTGCCCCTAAACAAAAGAAATGAGTCAGTAAGGGAGGAATAAATTAACAGTTTAGCAGTTGGTACAGAGTATAAAACAGAAATATAAAAAAATTATCCCCATATTTGAACTATTTTAAGACACTGAACAAGCTGAAACATTTAATCATTTAGAAATATATTGTACACGACTAATTAGAATAATCCATATCAAGGCGGCCGGCAACAAAACCACTCTGTTCAGGAGGAACAAGTTGACTAATTACAGATGGTAGTTTGTCCACTAAAACTTTAGCAAATATTTTGTAATCAAAATTATGCAGAAAGATGGGTCAATAATTGCCAGCTAGCGGAAGGCCTCTACCCGGGTTTTCCAAGAGAACAATAACTGCTTCAGACATAGATGGAGAACATTTTTTAGCAGTAATGCAAGAATTTTAACATCTAAGGTGTTAAAATTGAGGAACGTTTTTGATAGTATTCTGCTGTGAGACGATCACTACCTGGAGATTTTCTGGGTTTTAATCAACAAATTGCTGTTTGGATTTCAGAAGAAGTCATCTTAGAGTCCAGATAAGAAAGTGTGTGGCAATCCAAAGTAGGACATTTTAAAGAATGAAGAAAAGATGGCATCTGCTCTGTTGTTACAGTATGATGTGAAGAGTAGATACCTTTATAGAAGTCTACGAAATGATCCATAATTTCTTTTTGCTTAGTCGAGACAGTACCATTAATGATTAATAGAATGAACATTAGGGTTTTTTTTCCTGGTATCTTTAAGGTAATTAGCAAGCGCCCTGCCAATCCTATTCATGACTGCATAGTATACAGCAGACTGTGCAGATAATTGAACGCCTGCTTTATAACTCAGGATTTTATTGAAACTAAATTTAAGCTTTTGAAGATAAAAAAGGCCAGAAACATATACCAGAAAGCATATATTTGTGTTCATTAGAAGAGATCCCTTGTTCCAAATGAAGGAGCTCTTGTTTGCGTGTATTGTTAACGTGCAGAGTAAGCAATGATTTTGCCATAAGTGAATGCTTTGTATGCATCCCAAGTAGTAAAAAGAGAAACATCAGATGTAGTATTTCAATCAAAATAGGATTCAGTACATTCAGTAATCTTTTGAAGAAATATATCATCTTGTAGAAGTGCTGAACTGAAATGCCAGATCCTGGCCTCATGTAAATAAGAATTGATGTCCAGAAAACCTGTAAAGCCTGTATGGTCAGATATACTTAACGGTTCAGTCACAGAAGTTAGTAGGTTATCGACCAAAGACTTGGAGATAAACCAACAGTCAAGTCTAGAATATGATCTATGGGGTATAGAATAGAGTGTGTAATCCAACAGGTCAGAATGTAAGAGACACCATGTATCTATTAAGCCGAACTGAAGTAACATATCATTAATAGCTTTATAAGCTTTAGTAACTCTACATTTAACTGTAGGTGTTCTGTCCAAAATAAAATCAATGGAAATATTCATATCCCCTCCCAAGATAATATGGTCCACATCAAGTATAGATAACTGATGAGTCAAATCTCCCAAAAATTGTGGGCAATCCAAATTGAGGTCATCAACATTAATAAATGCATAGGATATATTATGAAATTTCAAAACAACGACGACCCATCTGCCATCAGAGTCTGCATAGTGACTAATAAGGTCATATTGTAAATTTTTCCCTAATAAAATGGCAACACCATTTTTTTCTTTTAAGACAAGGAGAAAATAAGCAGGTAGAAAACCATTTAGATTTTAATCTGACTGACTCTGAGGCAGATAAGATTGTCTCCTGCAAAAAAGCCACAGAGTCTGAAAGACTCTTCAGACAAGACAAAAACTTTTTCCTCTTAATCGGATTTGTGACCTCTCATGTTAAGAGAGACACATTTAAGATTCTTCACAATTGATGCTTTACATTATACTCAGTTATTTATATTGCACAAAAATTATAGAAAGAGATTAGCAATATATAAATAAACAAACAAGAACATATGAATCATGGCCAAAAGTAGCCATAATAACCAAAATCTTCCTTAGGAGCTCTTCGGGAGAGAGAGGGAGAATGGAGATGATAAAGAACCTCCCCATATATGTATATTTGTTAAATGAACAGTCTAATCCAAAAACGTATACAAATATGTTGAACAGCAAGAAATAATGAGAAAGAAAGAATTACATACTGTACATACTAGCAAGCACATCAATACAGCAAGTTTAGTAATAGTATTACATCAGCAAGTAGATAGATATGTATTCCTATGCAGTTTTTTACTCCACAATGTAATGATTCATAAATGCAGATTTATAAAAATCACATAAATATGTTCATAGTAATCTCTTTCTGTTCAACAATATACTTTTGTAGAAGTGCGGGATTGGTGTAGGTTTTTGTGATTTTATTATGAGTAATGTTCATCCAGGCAGGATTAAGCAAACTAAAACAAGCATTTAATGCTCTCAGAAGAGGTCTCAGGCTCAGAAATCTTTTGCCTGAATAGTGCAGTAGACCAGAGTATAAAACTAGTTTAGCCTTTGGCATAAATATGAAAAGCTAGAGGCTAAACTTAATGTCCACAATTGACTAGTTAAGCACTCACCCTTTCTTCTTCCTACCCTCCTCCTTAGAATTATCCCTTTTCCTATCTTTACAATCCTGTTCCTTCATCAACAAGGAAAAAAGTCAATATACTTGCCCTTCAGAATTTTCTGTTGCAACTTATTAGAAAGTTGACAGTTCAGAGGCAAAAACTGACAAAGTCTGCTATCAATTTGCACCAATTCAAGTTTTCATTCTGATGGAGGAAAGACTTCAGCAAAAAAAAAAAAAAAAAAACAGTGCTACAATTGTAACGTAGCTACTGTATAACACATCATGAGTCAAAAACCTTCCCCTTATTTTTTGTTTTTAAATCTTTTTTTGTCCTTTTTATCCATATAATTTTTGTTAAACTCCAACTTAATGTCCACAATTGACTTATCATTAGCCGTGCTGAAAATGATTTAAAATCAAGAAACTAGGAAGGAGTCAGGTTTTTGACTCATGACGTATTATACAGTAGCTACGTTATACATTATTTTTTTTTTTTTTGCTGAAATCTTTACCAGAATGAAAACTTGAATTGGTGCAAATTGATAGCAAACTTTGCCAGTTTTTGATATCATGGATACACATATTGGTCTGTAAACCAGTTAATATTGAGTGTAGTTACAGTCCAGAGGTGCAATCACAAAGAGTATGACCTCTCCTGGACACCTGTGCTACAGAGGTAAACTGTTGGGGTCCTCCAACGGCACAGGCACTCAGCACTACCCCTGCCAGACCACCATCAGAACAGGAGAATGAGGGCATGGCATATGAAGAATCCCAAGAGTCAAAGGACTCCCATACTTGCATAGGATCCTCCTCAGCCCCGTGACATCTATGTTTTTCAGTAATCAACCACTTCACAATATGCTGCAATTGATTAAGGAACATTTTGTCCCTTAACTGCCTCACCAAAGAGAGGTGCTCGTGCCCTGCCCCTAGCAACACATTTGTTCCCCCCCCCCCCCCCCCCACACACACACACACATTGACCCACTATCCTGGACACCGCCAACCCATCCCCATGCAACAAATGATTCAATATCTGCACCAACTCACCAGTGCCTGCAGCTGTGGAAACAGTGGTGGCCCCCTCCTCAGCAACCATCTCCTGATTCTGGACCCCAGACTGCCAAACAGATGGCCCTGGGAGAGATCTAGCTATCTCTGTGAGGTGCCCTCTGTGCACTTCTGCATGCCCCTACTGCCCCTACTCCCATCCCCCCTCCCCCCGACCGGATCCAACACACACTTTACCCACTGCTGCCGAAGAAGCCTGACCCTAACTTGAAACTGATTTCCCCAAAGGTCCTGCGTAGTGGGAGCCGAAGTAGCCCCACCTGCCCACCTGCCAAACACAGCCACAAGGAAAAAAAGTAAGCTACCCAGACCCACTCGGAAAACAAAGCAAAACAAACAAAGCAAAGCCTCCTTTCCCCTGTACTTTTATTTGTTATTATTTTAATAAAGACTGTAGGACAGGAAAATAAATGTAAGGCCCATGAAAGAAAGGAAGAAGAGGAGAAGGCCTGGATATCTAAAAGCCCAGTTACTTATCACCATCATGAAGACACACACATACGGCCCACAATAAAGTAAGCCTGCCACCACGCAAATTGAGTCCATGGAGTCTACAATGTGATAACTTCCCGGCAACACCCGTGGCAGCCGCAGCACAACCTCTGCCACCAGCCACTGTCCCGACGACAAAAGAACCCACCAAAGTCACCATGAAGCTACTGGGATGCCCACATTCATTGAAAATGGGACAGAGACCACTGAAGTGTGCCTGGCCTCTCAACACCACTAAGAACTCCTAACAAAATTCAGAAGCCGAAATTAAAATTGGACACTGCAGTACATTGAGAACACAGGTAAAAGAAACTGTCCAAAGGATTTAAGAAAGAAAGTTACAGCACTTCTACCTGATCCTACCCTACCTCACCATTCTCTTTCAAACAAAAGCCTATCAACGTTATCCCTTCACTCCTTACACTATCCCACCCAATCAAACAATTCCCTGCCACCCAATGCACCAACCTTACTACCCTGCCTCGTTCCCTGCAGCCAACCCTGCTCCCTCGCTCCCATTAGTTTCTGTCCCAACTTCCCAATTTAATCATTCATCGCCCAGATCTGGCTCAGCTGATGTTATGAGCCCCAGCATAGGGCTGGGGACCCTGTCCCCTTTATACTTAAACAAACATTACAACAAAACCAAACCCAATACTCGATAAAGCTGTAAAAAAATAATATCATTAGCTGTAAGAATTAAATTAAAATATTAAAAACTAATCTGCAGAAAAAGCTTGCTGAAAGAGATATGTTTTTGTACAGTAAGTTTATTCACCTGAACTCCATCTTGTTCTACAGACCACCAGGAAATTGGAACGAAGCCCAGACTATCTTCACCGACTTCATTTCAAACACATGTGCGATCAATTCCAACATACTAATACTAGGAGATATTAACCTCCACCTAGAAGACCTAACCTCCACTAATGCACGTGAATGTAAGGAATTCCTCCATTCATGGGACCTCACATGGCCACAAATGCAACCAACCCATGTCAAAAGACATACACTGGACCTAATCTCACACAAATTGTCAATAGACCAGAACCTAATAATAACAGATACTAAATGGACGGAAATACCATGGACTGATAACTATAAACTAAACTTATCACTAAAATGGTGGAAGAAGGGCTCTTACCAAGCAGAAGAACACATAAGTTATAGCACCAGAGGCCAAATAGACCCAGAAACATTCTGGCTACAGATATACAATAACGAATGGTCAGCACAAACGGACTCCATACACTACCTCACAGAATGGAATAAAAGATGCAGAAGCATACTAGACGAAATAGTGCCCTTACAAACAAGAACATCACGCTGGCATAACTCTATACCATGGTTTAATGATGATCTGAAAAAACCTAAAAACTCAATCCAGGAATCTCGAACGAGCATGGAAAAAAATAAAAGATGAACACACACTTAATGCATGGAAACAGATACAAAGAAAATACAAATATGCAATAAGACAAACCAACAGGTCATACTATAAAACTAAAATAGGGCCTGACTACAAAGACACAAAGAAAATATACCAACTTGTGAACAAACTACTAGACACTACAGCGGTCACCGGAACTAATGCAGACACCCCTTCTGCCGACAAACTCGCTAATTACTTCAATGAAAAAATTACAAACTTACGCAAAACGCTACCTCAGAACAACACTGATACCGAAAACTTCATTACTAGTTTGGATCCTAACCCTGGAGTATACCAGCAGACCGAACTTGGTCAAAATTCACGCTCCTCAACATCGTAACAGTCACCCAGGCGATTAAAAGGTTCTCCAGCACCCATTGCAAACTGGATACCTGCCCCAGCTACCTACTAAAATCCGCCCCTGATCGCTTCATAACAGACCTCACATCCCACATAAATTACATGCTCCAACAAGGCCTCTTCCATGAGGAATATGGCAATATCCTGCTCACCCCAATCCCAAAAGATACCAAGAAAAAAACATCCAATCTTGCCAACTACCGCCCAGTTGCGTCTATCCCATTAATAGTTACACTGATGGAGAGCATGGTGACCAAACAGATTACTGACTACATGGACAAGTTCTCAATATTACATGAATCACAATCGGGATTCCGCCCCCTCCACTGTACCGAAACAGTGCTAGTCATGATCCTGGCTAAATTCAAGCATGAAATAGCTATAGATAAAAGCATACTTCTCCTCCAATTTGACATGTTGAGCGCATTCGACATGGTAAATCACAATATACTACTAAGACTTTTAGACTACTTCAGAATTGGTGGGAATATACTTAGCTGGATCAAGGGTTTCCTAACCACTAGAACATACCAAGTGAAATCGAACCTAAACATATCACCACCTTGGAAGGCAGACTGTGGAGTACCTCAAGGATCACCATTATCACCAACACTTTTCAACATAATGATGATTCCACTGGCCAAGTCCTTATCAAAGCAAGGCCTCAACCCGTTCATGTACACAGACGATGTCACAATATACATCCCCTTCAGACATGATTTAACAGAAATCAATAATAAAATCAAACTCGGCCTGAACATCATGGACTCATGGGCAAACTCTTTTCAATTGAAATTGAACTCTGAAAAAACACATTGCCTCATCTTATCTCAAAACAATACGTACAAACCCACAACCTTAATCACCCCAGAACACACCCTGCCTATCTCAGACAGCCTAAAAATACTCAGTATTACAATTGACCGGACCCTCACACTCGAGAGCCAAGTTAATTCTACAACAAAGAAAATGTTCCACTCAATGTGGAAACTCAAACATGTAAAACCTTTCTTTCCGAGGGAAATATTTCGTAACCTAATACAATCAATGGTCCTAAACCATGCAGACTACTGCAATGGAATCTACGCGGGATGCAAAGAACAACTCACTAAGAAACTCCAGACCGCTCAAAATACAGCAGCCAGACTGATATTTGGTAAATCGTGATTCGAAAGCGCCAAACCCCTCTGAGAAAAATTGCACTGGCTTCCAATCAAAGAATGTATTACCTTCAAAATCTGCACCCTGATCCACAAAATCATTTGTGGCCAAGTACCAGGATACATGACAGACCTACCAATCAGAAACCTAACCAGATCATCTCGAACATACTTAAACCTCCACTACCTAAATTGCAAAGGACTTAAATACAAAGCAACCTACGCATCCAGCTTCTCCTATATAAGTACACAACTATGGAACACACTGCCAAAAACTGTGAAAACAATCTACGACCACCTAAACTTCAGGAAATCACTAAAAACCCACCTTTTCAAAAAGGCATACACCACTGACCCAACATAAATACCTACACTCTGCTACACAGCATAACCAAAGCTCGTAATGGACATTATATAACCTTTCCTCTCCTTGTTTCCCATCATCCCTGAAACACATGTACCTTTAATCGACCACAATATCACCTTGTATATGTTTCTCTACCGGACTAGGCGCATGCCTTTACGGTACTATGTAAGCCACATTGAGCCTGCAAATAGATGGGAAAATGTGGGATACAGATGCAACAAATAATAATAATCTAAATGTGAATGCTTAGCCTGCACAATTCTGTCTGAACAGAATGAATCAAGTACTACAAAAATATTCTAAAGACATCTCATTTAATCAACATACCTATCTTCTTAGAGTTAGGCTTTCTAGATCTAAATTTATTCTGATCTATTGCAAATGTTCTGGCAAATACTTGACATTTTTTTCTCTATGTTATCACTGAGCTGTCATTTTCATACCTTCTGAAAATTTGTCTCATTATAGTGTACATATTATCTGAAGGCTATACAAATGTGATTTCTTATTGCCATCGGTTCGAGGATTTGTAAAAACAGGAAGATGAGAGGCTATCTGTCCTTGTACAGCATACCCTTCAAAATGACCTTCATTGGGCATATTAAGACAGCTGTACTTTTCACCAATTACAGCATTAAAAGTTAGCACGAACTAGGAGAGAATCCCTATTACTGTTCAGACCCGATCTAGGAAAGTGCAGAAAGATTTTGTAGTTACCATACAGCAAATGCCAAATTAATGTACAGTAAACTGCAAAACATCAGTGTCAAATATTGGGAGTGTTTCCAGCAGTTTCCAATTCAGTTAATACAAAGGAATGTTATTGTTACATGTAAAATTGCATTGTAGATGATGTGATAGTTAGCTCCAACTACTGAAGTGACATTAACTGGGCAGCAATTAATGGGGTCATTTTTACTAAGGGGTCCCTTTACTAAGGTGTGACGAAAAATGGCCTGTGCTAGTGTAGGCGCATGTTTTGGATGCATGCAGGTCCATTTATCAGCATGCCTGCAAAAAGGCCTTTTTTTTAGCTGAAAATGGACATGCAGCAAAATAAAAATTGGTGCAGGTCCATTTTGGGTCTGAGACCTTACCGCCACCCATTGACTTACCAGTAAAGTCTCACGCATTAACCAGGCGGTAGTCATCAGTGTGCACTGCCGATTACCGTCCAGTAAACACTGCATGCCAGAAAATAAAAATAACTGGCCGGTAGTTCTAATTTGACGCACAATGTATGCGCATAAGCGCCTACACGCCTTTGTAAAAGGGCCCCTAACTGTGGTAGTTCATAGTTACCACTGCTTAATATGGTTTACCATGGGACATGCTCAGATAAAAACATAGAAAATGACGGTAGATAAAGACCTTATGGCCCGTCCAGTTGGCCCATCCATATCATCCACTCTCTTTTCCTCACCTTAAGAGATCCTGCATGCCTGTCCCCATGCTTTCTTGAATTCAGATTTGGTCCTTATCTCCAGTACCTCCACTGGGAGGTCGTTCCAGGCATCTACCACCCTTTCTGTAAGGAAGTATTTTTTTTAGATTACTTTTGAGTCTACCCTCCTTCAACTTCATCTTATGCACTCTCATCCCAGAGCTTCCTTTCAGTTGAAAGAGACCCTCTTCCTGTGCATTTATGTTGTGGAGATATTTAAATGTCTCAATCTTATCTTTCTTCCACGTTATACATATTGAGGTTTACGAGTGACTTTATATGCTTTATAATGAAGACTACTAGCCATTTTAGTAGGTAGCCTCCCTCTGGACAGACTCCATCCTGATTATTTGTTTTTGAAGTTGCAGTCTCCAGATGTTCACATAGTGCTCTAAATGGGGTCTCACCAGAGACTTATACAGAGGCACTATCTCCTCCTTTATCCTGCTGGTTATTCCTCTCCCTATGCACATGAGCATCCTTCTAGCTTTGGCCATCATCCTTCCTACTATTTGGTCACCTTAAAATTGTCAGAGATAATCACCCCTCAAGTCTTGCTCTTCTTGCATTTTTTAGCATTAAATTTTAGTTGCCAGTTTCTGGACCATTCTTATAGCTTAGCTAGATCCCTCCTCATGCTATCCACACCAGCAGGGGTATCTACCCTATTACAGAGTTTTGTATCATCTGCAAAGAGGCAAATTTTAGCCAACAGCCCTTCCACGATATCACTCACAGAGATTTTAAAAAGAACCGGGCCATGGACTGACCTCTGTGGTACACCTCTGGTGACATCATCTTTTTCCTCTGAATGAGCTCCATTTATATATTTATATGTCCTGCAGTCAGCATGTGCAAACCACAAGCTACATTTTAAAAATTTTATCGCAGAGGGTGTAAGCAGGGTTCTGAGAAAAGGCAGGAGGGGGAGGAAAGAGCTGGGAGGAGAGGAGCTAAGGTTCTAAGAATAGGAAACTACAAGGACCAGAATTCCCTGGGGGTGAGAGAACGCCCTCTAGTGGGTAAAGATCAAATGAGGTACTCTAGACAAGGGGAGAACTACAGAAACCAGCACCACTTGCAGGGGAGGAGGGAACACAGGAAATGGGACTACACTACCCAGGAGGCCATATGGCCAAGAGAGGATTGGGAAATGGAGGATAATCAAGAAGAGGAGGAACACCTGGAGGAGAGGGTGAGAAATGATTCTGTGGAGTGGGAGGAGTGGGCACAAAATGGAGAAGGAGAGATGGAGGAGGGAGGTGGAGAGCAGATGGAAGTTTCTGTTCTACACACAGGGGAGGGCTTATGCCTGAAAGACCAAGAGGAGTGAATATAGGTGAAATTGCTGGACTTTGGTATCAGGAAGAGAATGCTAAACCAAGACTGTTATTATTATCAATACCTCTAAGGCAGGTCAGTCTGAACGGCGGGTGGTTGTCAGAGAGTTATTAGCTGACAAAAGGGTGGAGAAGTTCAACCCAGTCTCTTGATTGAACGTGAAAGAAAGAGGGGTAAAAGACTGAACCTGATATATGTAGGACTGAGAATTATACTGGTTTATGGGGTATTGGGGGTTAACCTAGGGTGGGTGAAGAACTGTACGCTAAAGCAAGCACTTTGAACTGAAGCTTTAATCAAGGATCCTGGGGGACAGTGTTTTAAACTGAACTATCCCAGAGGCCCAGGCTTCGGGAACTGTGAGGCTGAAAGGTAGCCCGAGGCCTAGGAGGAAGTAATGGATTTCTTTTGTATTTACCCTTACTGAGGGAGAGAAGTGCAGCCCGAACAGTTTGTTTTGAAGTATCCTGTAAATGCTCCCGGGAGCTTTGGACTAACCATCAGGACAAGGTCGGCTGTTTTCTCAGGAGGCAGATACAGGAGGTGATATCGGTGTGGCAAAGTTGGTGAACAGCACAGACGGGTATGGAATTTGGGACAGACAGCACAGACGGCTGTTCAAACAGCATGGACAGGTGTGGATCCAGTAGCGTACAGCACAGATGGAAGCGACTGGCGGAGGTGTGCTGACAAGTGCTGACAGTGTGGAATTCGTAACGGACGGCATGGACGGATGTTCAAACAGCACGGCCAGGTGCAGATCCAGTAGCGTACAGCACAGACGGGAGCAACTGGCGGAGGCGTGATGACAAGTGCTGACAAGGGGCATGTCTGGAGATGGCAAGTGGGTGTTAGCACAACTAAATTACCACATGCTGATAGTGCAGAATTAGTGCATGAACCCTTACCACCTACAAAATAGGTGTAAGTGCTCATGTGCTAATATATTTTTAGTGGCTGCGTGCTAATGGCAGGTGGTTTTGAAAGACCTAGAAAACATGGAATGAACAGTAGGTTCTCATCATAGTAATCTTTCATTCACTGAGCACGCAGCATTGCATTAGTTGAAGAACATTGTTATCCGCATAGCTGTTAAAGGGGGAGCAGTTGTTGTCCAAGACTGCTCAGCCTATGTGAGGAGATATAATCGACAGTTAGGTAATCCATTAGACTATGTGGAACTGGAAGAGGATCCCACTGGGATATTAAAAGCACGGATCTTTCAGATCACTTGAGAAGCATGTACTAGAAATTTTATTACTCAGAAACAGTTTCAGTTTCTTAATGGTGAATCCCATAAAATATTCTACTTACTACCGAAGGTTCATAAAATTTTGGTGACACCACCAGGATGACCTATTGTTTCAGGCTGAGGGTCACTCCTTGAGCCTCTTTCTCTTTATGTGGACACATTTTTATATCCACTAGTACCTACTGGGAAATCTTTCATTAAAGATTCTACTCATTTCATGAGGTATCTTCAAAACTGGGATAGACCATTACAGGATTGTATACTGGTGACCTTGGACGTTGTTTTGCTGTACATTGTCATCCCTCAAGATGAAGCTCTTGAAGTAATTGAATTGTTCTTGGGACGACAATGGAATGAGAGAAGTCATATCTTTTGTGGTTAGTTTGGCTTCTATTGCTATGAAAAAAAATTTTTTCAATTTGATGGAAAAACTTTCAACACATTTTCGGTGTCGCCATGGGTGCCACAATGGCACCCTCTGTGATGAACCTTTTTATGACATATTTTGAAGATGAATATGTTTATCTATGCGGCTTTGAGAAGCACATTTGGATACATTTTATTGATGATATCTTTTTGGTGTGGCAGGCTGATCAAGAACTGCTTACTCAGTTTGTACAATATTTGAATTTTTGTCATCTAAAGATAAAGTGTACGATGCAATTCAACGAACAAGACAGCATGTATTTGGATGTGAAAGTTATTAAGGGTATTACTTTGCTCACCATGACAGTTTACCACAAACAAACTGATGTAAACACATTTTTAGATTACTCTAGTTGACATCCAAGAGCCCTAAAGGATAGTTTTCCCTTCTCTCAACTTTTGAGATATTGGTGTATTTGCTCTCAAGAAGCTGATTTTCATTTCCAAGCATATGGACTGTTTAAGCAACTCTTGTCTCATGGCTACCCGAGGAAGGTCGTCTCTAGTGCATATCAACCTGCTAAATATAATAATCGAGATCTTTTGTTGCAACCCCGGTCTCGGGCAATACAAGAGGATGATGATGTTATGACGTGCGTGCTCAGATACACCTCCATGACAAACAAGTTATCTGGAATCTTGAGGAGCCACTGGAATATTTTAAGGACACTCCTGTTTTTTTTCTGAATCAAGGATATGCTTTGCTTACAGTTGATGTAAAAACTTGAAGGAACTGTTGAGCCCCTCTATGCTCCCAGAGAGAGGGTGTTCAATGCCTGCGTATAGAGGACATAAGAAATGCAATGATTGTAGCATGTGTCCTCTAATGGTTGAAACTGATATGTTCAAACATCCACTGCACGAGAATACACTCTATGTGTTAATACCACATGTAAGTCGGATCATGTTATATACTGCATTATTTATCCTTGCGAGAAGCTCTATGTTGGATAAACCTCTCAGCAGCTCTGTACATGTCTAGTTGAACATTATGTGCTATTAAAACTTTGAAATCTACATCACCACTAGCAAGTCACTGCAATGCATGGAAACATCCTTTTGTGACATTGAGATGTGTGGTGTTACAACAGTCTACAAGAAGAGGGGAGGATCAAAGACACATTCTATTACAGAAAGAGCAGCAGTGAATCTTTAAATTTGAATTCTTTAACCCCCTCTAGGACTTAATGCCAAAATAGAATGGTGTCATTTTTTCTAAACATTTTTTGTTTGGGCAATGCTCTCTGGGGCGTCTGACATCAACCCCTTTAAAAGGGTCACAATTTTCTTGTGCTGCCGTCGAGTGTAGAACGGAGTTCCTAGTGAGCAGTTTGAGTTTTGTATGAATGTGTAATGGCATATAAGATTGCTGTACTCTGTGTTGATTTTTCCTTTTTTTACAGAATTTTGGCCGTTAGACTCTGATGCAGCTAGACGAAACATTGGCCACTGTTGGTCTCAGTCTGTTTTTTGGGAGAAAGGAATGACCACACAGCTAAGTACAACTTAAAGATTTAAGATTTGTTTAAAGTATCATTGAAGATTATTTTGCAGAGGCCGTTATTTTTTATGTGCTGTCACTCTGTAAGGAGGTTTTGTTACCAATGATGAAGCAGTCCTGCTCCTGTTGCTTTTTTTTAGCCGGGGGCTTCTTGAGGCTTTTTCCTCCTTATTTTCTAACACTGCTCATAATCTAATCTACAAGAGAATCCTTGTTGCTTCTGTGTGAACATTAGCACATAGCCATTAATACAGGAAATGTTAAAAGGCCATATTGGGACATACCAAGGGTCCATCTAGTCCAGTATCCCATTTCCAACAGTGGCCAGTCCAAGTCACAAGTACCTGGCAGAGTCCCAAAAAGTAGGAAAAACATGATGAAAACACTAGAATACTTAAAGGTTAAAATTCTTTTAAAAAAGTTGTTTGTGCCCCTCAGCAGAGTGCAAGAAAAAAAAAAAACCCTGTGAGGATTGAGGACTGCACATGTTCAGAATGTAGTATTAGTTCCAAACTCTGGGAGGGCTGTTCTGTCCTGGTGTCACCTGATGATGTCATATACTTGTATGTCTAATTCTTGCTTGTTGACAGAGAATAAACTATGTATTAGGTTTGTTCTCTTTACTATTTAGCTCTTTTTTTGTTTATAACAAGGGCATCCTACTCATAGAATGATATAGACTCCTTCTAAAGTTGTTAACATTTCAGTATAAACTGCTAACAGTTGCTGGCTTTGTGTAATGAACTTAGAAACATTTTCTCAGTGTTGTTTTATAGTTTTATTTTGAAAACCCATTGGGCTTTAGTTTGGAAAAAGATATATCACATTTTCAATATCTAAGAAGATTTATCATATAAAATAATTATATGGGAATCTAGTGTTTTGTTTTGTTTTTTAAAGATGTTATAACCTGACAGGAGAGCAAGTAAATGGATTTGGTACTATCTTTGGAAGTGAAATTGATTCTTAACTGGAAAAATACTTCTAGTATAGAATTGCATGCCTGATGGAAGATGGCTTGCTTTACTTAAAGCAGCAGCAGTGGGGGGAAATCAATAGAATATGTCAGTATAGGGAATTATGGAAGCCGCTGTCCCCTGAATTCTATTTAGCGCACCTAGCATTCCACACTGAAATCCAAGTGTATTCTGTAACAACATGCGTAACTTAATTGGCTTAACAAGCCAATCAGTGTTGAAAACAGCACTTAAGCAATAATAAGCACTAATTGGCAATGATTAGAATTTACTGGCCTAACCCACTTCTCCTCTTCCTCCACTCTCTATCTCAGTCGATAACACCCTCATCCTCCCCGTCTCATCTGCCCGCAACCTCGGAGTCATCTTCGACTCCTCCCTCTCCTTCTCTGTGCATATCCAGCAGATAACCAAGACCTGTCGCTTCTTTCTCTTTAACATCAGCAAAATTCGCTCTTTCCTCTCTGAGCACACCACCCGAACTCTCGTCCACTCTCTCATTACCTCTCGCCTTGACTACTGCAACCTACTCCTCACTGGCCTCCCACTTAGCCATCTACCCCCCCCCCCCTTCAGTCCGTTCAGAACTCGGCTGCACGTCTTATCTTCCGCCTGGACCGATATACTCATATCACCCCTCTCCTCAAGTCACTTCACTGGCTTCCGATCAGGTACCGCATACAGTTCAAGCTTCTCCTTCTAACCTACAAATGCACTCAGTCCACAGCCCATCATTACCTCTCTACCCTCATCTCCCCTTACGTTCCCACCCGAAACCTCCGCTCACAGGACAAATCCCTCCTCTCAGTACCCTTCTCCACCACTGCCAACTCCAGGCTCCGCCCTTTCTGCCTCGCCTCACCCTATGCTTGAAATAAACTTCCTGAGCCCATTCGCCAAGCCCCCTCCCTGCCCATCTTCAAATCTTTGCTCAAAGCCCACCTCTTCAATGTCACCTTTGGCACCTAACCTTTATGCCTCTATTCAGGAAATCTAGACTGCCCCAATTTGACTGCCCTATTTGACTGACCGTACACTTGTCCTTTAGATTGTAAGCTCCTTGAGCAGGGACTGTCCTCTGTTAAACTGTACAGCGCTGCGTAACCCTAGTAGTGCTTTAGAAATGTTAAGTAATAGTAGTAGTAGTAGTAACTTGCTAAGCATATTCTGTGCCTAAATTCTAATGCACACAGGCAAAAGGGGCATGATTATGGGCAGGGAAATGGGCATTTTTTGGGCATTACAAAATTTACACATGTTGTTATAGAATAGATCTGGTGAGATTAAATGTAAATGGAGGCACGTAGTTTTAGGCGCTTGTAGAAAATCATTAACATCATATCTAAGTTAGTTGAATGTTCTAATGCATGCTTATTAGGTGTATCATTAGGTATTTGAATTCCAGTGCTGTTAAATGTGCATATTTTCAATACTGTTTAACATTAGATCTATTTTTAGGTTTCAATTTACTGTTTTTAAGTTTACCTCATTTTTTGTATTTATGTCTATTCTTATTTTACTATTGTTATGCTGTTAACAAAACTGTAAGTTTTGTGTTAAACTGTACCTGCTGTACACCACCTTGGGTGAATCTCTTCATAAAAGTGGTTAATAAATCCCAATAAATAAATATACCGTGCCTAAATACAGGCGCCTCTTAGGCGGAATTGTTTTCCATGCGGATTTTCTAGGCACCATATAAAGAATTTCCCTCTGCATGTGTTCCTGCATTTATAAGTTCTCTAGCAGGAGTTTATGTATGTTTTTGTATGAATTTTTCTGGCAGTGAATATTCCTTTTCTGATCGTTGTTATTTTATCTTGCAACTGTGGAAACCAATAAAGAGCTGAACACAAATATTGATGTCATAAATGTCAGATATGCAGGCAGAGATTTGAGACTGACTTTTGATGATACCTTTCCTCCTGCATTATCAGTCTTCAAGGATTTCAGTGTGGCTAACCAAAACTCCTTGGTATAGGTTTTACATTCTAAACATTTTTTGTAAGATAATTGAACAATCTATTTTACTGCTTTAGCTTTTCAAAGTGAAGGCACATAACTATATTTCTGTACAAATATAGATTAGCCAATCTTAATAAAACTCAGTGATTTTTCTGGGCTTGGATAATTGCAGCAGTTGATTTTTTTTTTTTTTTTTGCTTAATTGCCACTCATATGTCTAATTCTCCTTATAAACAAAATAGGGAGGTTAAAGCTGAATTCAATATCCCTCTTAGGGGCCCTTTTACCAAGCCACAGTAGGGCTACCATGGGCTTGGTGCAGTGATTCAGCCCTACCACCAGGCTATGGTGGGAGCCTGGTGGTAGTGTTGACTCTCACTGTGTGGCATTTCCAGCGTTAAAAAAAATTATTTTTAATGTTTTAGCGCTGGGGGGTTACCTGGTGGTAATTGGGCAGCACTGTGTGTTGCCCAGTTACTGCTGGGTTAGTGCAAGGGCCCATACTGCCTCCTAAATAAAAGGCAGTAAGGGCTCCTTCCAGAAATGGCTGTGCCGCAAGTGTTACACTTACCACACCGTCATTTCTATTTAAAAAAAAAAATCCTTTTACTAACAGTGGTAAAAGGAGGCCTCGGCATGTGGCAAACCTGTGCGCCAATGTCACCACAGGGGTCCTTTTACCACCATTTGGTAAAAGAACCCCTTAGTGAATTTCATATTGAGTGGGTAAACATGTTTTATTTGGATATCTTTGAATATAGAGACTTACAATTATCTTGATATTTAAAATACAACCAGTTTATCTTTAAAATGTGTGTCATTGGTTCTTTGACTTAGATCCCCCTGTATAGGCAGAGAGAAATTTCTGCAAGATGGCGCCACACAGCAGAGAGGTTGGGGTGCAACTTGTTTGAAAAGGGGATGTTGTTTTAGACCAGCTAGGAAGAAGGAATAGGGGGAGAACAAACACATCAGCTTTTGAAGAGTTTGCCTTAACCGTGACATCTTGAGAAGATCTGAATACAAATGCTTATTTAATTAAATTATAGGAGCCAACTTTGCAAAATTATTAGGGGTGCTCAACCCAATGGAAATTACCTCTCCCTGGACATATTCAAGTTCAGTATAGGGGGTGCTCAAGCATCCACAGAGCTGGCTCCTATGATTCAAATAACAGTTCAGTAAATATATTCCATTATATTGAAATTCAGTTTTTGCATGGATCAATCTTAAATGCATAAATGAACAATGATTAATTGGCCATTTCTGCATTAACATTCGCCTCTCTGTTCATATTTAGAAACCAACCCACCTAAATGTTAGTGTCTTTCCCTGAGTTGTGAAGATGACTGTGTCAAGCCTAACCAGTGGAAGGTAAACATTGCACTACCAAAAACAGAGATGGCCATCATCCAGGTCTTGGCAAAGCAAACTATTTCTATTCAGTACTGCTAATGCCAGTGATAAGCAGTGCGCCTAGTAGATCTTAATCAGGCAGGTAAACCCCATGAGGGAAATTCCATAACATGGTACCTAGAATTAGACACTTGGTAGGAGCCTATTTTAGAAAGAACAGTAGGCGCCTAGTTTCCTTTATAGAATTCTAATGTAACTGGGTATATATGAGCACAGTACTGAGGCACGATCACTTATGCCAGTCATACAGCTGGTGTAAATGCTTGCACCTAAGTGCCTGAGATACACACATGAAGGGCAATTCTATTACCGGGTGTCTGCATTTATGCGTCACTTGAGCAGGTAAATTTACAGAATACTAGCACTTAGAGTATTCTGTAATAGCATGTGTGGCATAGGAGCTCATTTTCAAAACAGAAAAACTTCCAAAAAGCAGCACAAATAATTTTTTCTAAACCCATTTTAAGACATTTGTCTATGCAGTTCATATGCAGTGCATCCAAATCACAAGGGGGGCTGTAGGAGTATTTGCTGTGATCTCACCCACCCTGTGTGCATATGAGAGCACCTTTACAGCCAAAATGGACGCTGCAACCTTTCACCTATATGTCTGACTACCAACTGTGCAGAAGTCAGAATTTCAGCTTGTAATAGACTTACTGAAGCCTGCACCACCTCCAAGGTCACTCTGTATCGGGGGAGAATGCATGTCCCTGAGGGAGAGAGAGTGAGAGAGAGAGCTTACGAGATAAGACGGACAAAGGAAGCTTCATACAGATGCTGGGAGTACATGGTGGGATTATTTCTGATTGGCTCCCAGAAAACTGATTGGTCTGAGAAGCGGGAACAGAAAGAGGTTAGTTCCTGAGAGAAGAAGAAGAGAGAAGAACAGAAGAACAGAAGAGGAGAACACTTGCATTTCTGCAAGCACCTGATTTACCTGAGAGACTTACTGATAATACCTGGCAAAGCTTTTCCCCAGATTACAGCTGTCTACAGGATCTATACTGAGTCTGTATCATCTGTGGCTGATCAAGACAAGTGCATCACCTGAGCTTGTGGGACCTCGCTGAGACATTCGGCTGAGGCATCGGAAGGAATCTGATCTGGACGGTGAGATCATAGTTTACTTCCTTCAGGCTGGGTTAGATAATTAGTCTGTGCTCGGACCCATCAGATGTGTGACGTCAGGATTTATGATCTCTAGTTGCTGTTAGCCTAGTATAAGATTTGTGTGGTAATCATTAGGATCTTGGTATTGTGTTTATCTGTCATTACAGATTTTAGCCCATAGGATAATCATAGTTATTCTCTATATTTTTGGTATCATTGTGCATGCAATCAGGAATTGCTGATGCTATAAGCTGATAAGAGTTTTCTATATTTTTGTATATAACGCTGTATAAATAAACTAATATATTCCATTGGTCTGTCCGTTATTTTCCATGCAGCTAAGGTTGGGCAGAGGCCACGCCCCCTAGACATAAGCGAGTACATAGGTAGGAATTGGCCTCTTACAAAATATATATATAACCACCTACAAATTGGGGCTCTCGTCCGGGACGGTTGGTGCAGGAATTAGCAGAAGTTAAAACTTTTTCTGGGTCTTTTCAGAAGGCTGGTTTGAGCTTCTGTCTCTCTTTGCACGAACTGCAGATTTACCCTAGCTGACGGCAGACCTTGTTTATACAGCTGTGTTTTATTGCTGTAATTGGTTGACAGATTTATTACTCTGAGCTCCAAAAGAGAAAGAAACGGTTTCTCTAACTCTGTAAGGAAGGAAAAAGGGTGTGTTTAGTCTTTAACATGGCGACCGGCACGGTTGGCACATTGCCTGAAATTCTCCTGAGTGAACAGGAGAAGGGCGTGCTTAAAATATTACTGCCACTCTCTCATAGTAAGACGAAACCAACTCCTCCTACAGTAGAGTCTGTACGTGCTTTATTTAGTAGCAGTTCACCGAATAGCTCAGAAGCATATGCTACGGTTTTAAATACAATTATAAAAGAGAAACAGCATTTGTCACAATGGATGCTTTGTGAACTGGGCGTGTCTCTTTTGGCAGTTAAAGACTCTTTGATGAATGAGATAAGACAGGTATCTGTACCTCTAACAGATCGCATAGCGGAGTTGCAGTTAGATTTGTCCCAGACTAGGGAAACTGTCCAGGAGCGAGACAGTGAGTTAGCTGCATTACGAGTTGATTTACAGACTGCCAAATCTGCTTTAGCAGGGACCAATGTAAGCCCCGCCCCACCTCATTCCTCTGAAGAGATTTGTACGCAGTGCCAGACACTGGATGATAAGTGTAAAACTTTGCAGTGTGACCTAACTGATTGTGAAGCACTTAATTACACATTAAAGCAAGAAATTGCCCAGTACCTCGTGTCTTTTGATTCGTTGCAAGAGAAATTTTCTCGTTTGACTGATGCATTACACAACCAGATTAGGGAAACAGATAAGTTGCAGACATTAAATCGGGAGCTAAAACAGGTCTCAGAAGGTGTTCAGAGTGAGTTGCGCAGGGAGCTAGTGGCCACTCAAGAACAATCTGTGTCTGTGTTTCAAGATTGGCACGCAGCCAAGCTAGAGTTGGCGGAGTTAAAAGAGAAGCAGGAGACAGTCTCACTGCAATTACTATGTACAGTGAAGGACAGAGATTCATTGTCTAAAGCATTAGATGAGTGCACTGTAAAGATTTCCACAATGCAGCAAGAGCTTACGCACATGGCGCAGGAAGAAGTACCGTATACCTTAGAGTTCCCCGACAGTTTTGCTGCGGGTCACCCAAGCCCAGCTCCCGAAATGAACCGTTACGTGAGCCGGGAGGGACCCGAGTTAAACACACCCATTGGGGGCATGGCTTCGGCTCTTTCCCGCCCCTCTGTACAATCCAGCCCCATAGTGGCTGGTGACCTAAGCAGCAGACCCGAGACAGTGACACACCCACTGGGGGCACGGGTCCAGGGACTGCCTGCTGAAATCATCAGCTCACTTGGTCAGGTGCCTAGCTCAGGGCCTCAGCCTTTGGCAGATCCACCCAGTTTTAGCGATACACCTGCCCCGAGGTTCTCTACACCTGGTAGTGATCAGCGGCACTTCAAGCCGGAACCCAAGAAAGGAATGTCTATGGAGAGGCAGGCATATGTTATAAAGATGCTACGCACCGTAATAGCGCCTTTTAAAGCGTCTGCCTCGGTATCCATAGAAACCCATCTTAAGGCAGTGCATGAACTCCTGCAGACCATGCACGTCTCTTCTGAGGATGACATCAGAGCCCTCCTCAAATGGACCTTTAGTACCGAGTGCCATGAAGTTCTAGATTTGATCATGTCCGATAACCCTGATTTACGGTCAGTGGAGCAAGCCTTAGCGAAGCGCTACGGTCTCTTTGCCAACTCTCTTGAAGCTAAGCGTGCAGCGTATACTATTAGTTGTAAGCCGGAGGAGAGTCCGCGGGAGTGGGCCCATCGCTTGAAGCGTGCATTTTACCAGGGGGGGGGTGCCGCCTGATTCTAAAGATCTTGAATTTGGTGATTTCAGGGAACTTTTTATACAGGGTCTGCCTGATCCGATAAAGATTCCCTTGGCAGGAAAAAACGCAGAACCCTATTCCAGCCTTCTAAAGCAGGCTGAAGGAATTTTTGAAATCTGCCGCGCCAAGCCAATCGCAGAGACTCCGAAACCGGCATCCAAGAGTCGCAACAGGGTGATACCACCCGCCGTTTGTGCGGTCACTTCCACGCTTTCTCTGGAAAACAAAGCGCCGAGACCAACTACGCCGCCGGGCTCTCAGGCCCTGCCGCGGGATGCAGCGCCTCCTATTGCGCAGGAGGGACAGCAACAACCTAAAAAGAAGCGGTTTAATCAGAAGAAGTGGAATGCAGAGAAGATCCGTGCTATGCAAGCTCAGCTGGACCAATTGCTGGCAAGATGTTCAATCGCGGAGTCTAGCAGTGTACCTAAGACACCTCCATCTCATAAAAAGGTCAAATTCCAGAAGCAGAAGGACCAGTCTTCTAGACCGCCGACCCCTCCGGGGCTTAGTGTTAAATCTGTTGAGGTGGAACAGCCATCCTCTTCGGAGGAAGAACAAGCATGACTAGACGTGGCCACAACACCTGTTACCGCAAGCGTCCCCACGGTCCACGTGGATGCGTTGTCGTCCTTCAATGAGGAGTCCCCCGTGAACCATGCTGCGTCTCAGCCCTTGAACCCGGAAGGGCCTCTTTCAAAAGACTCATCCCAGGAAGTCAGGTATTTTCTAGGTAAGCTTATATCTAAAGGTTACAGATATACCGTGGAGTTGTTAATTCAACAAGTACTTTCCTGTGAAGGTCTCCTGGATACAGCCTCAGAGGTGACTTTGGTCACCCAGGGCCTGTTTCAGAAACTAGAGGCATCTCTAGGGGGGGGTCAGGATGTGCTGCATGTCACACCGTGCGACTTGTCACTGGTGGCCTATGGCAATCAAAGTATTGGAACTGTGGGACAGGTTTGGCTATCTTTACAGCTTGGACAGATGACCGTCGGGCACCCTGCCATCATCACTACCAGTGAGGGTGAAGAATTTCTGATTGGAAATGACCTTTTGAAGAGATTTCGGCCTGTTTTGGATTATGACGAGGAAACGATCTGGTCTAAAGTCACTCGACCCCTTAAATATGTGCGAGGGAGATACTGGCGTACAGTCGGTGATGCCAACTCTGTGGAGCTACAGGACACTCCCCTGCGGACTGATCTCCGGTGTTCCGCGGATCCGCCCATGCGGGAGCCTCCTTTGACAGATGCACCAAAAGGGGGTCAGAAGCATGAAGAGCTGGTGCAACAAGCGGACCAACTAGAGATTGTTTCACAGGACTCAGCCAAGACGGATGACTTAACAGATACTGTGTCTCCCGTATCACTTGAAATCTCATCTCCTATCTCTGCTCCTGATTTTGCTCATCCTTGCAAGGTGACTGTCATCACCCAGAAAGGTGATGAATTCACCATACCAGTTCAAGTGGCTAACACCCAATTGCTTCAAGCTACTTTACTGTTCACTAGTGATCTCTCCTACATCAGTGACTCGTTGTACAGCCAAATTCGTAAGTCTGTACAACTTCCCTTCAGCAGATGTTCCTCTACTTCGGTACAGGTACCGGGACAAGGCTCCAAGCCGCTTGACGGAATATGTGGCCTTCCCTTGACTGTGGGAAAGAAGACATTCACTCACCACTTCTCTATTGTCCGGGGCTTGAGGGAACCCTTATGTTTGGGGTCAGATTGCCTTGCACGACTGGGAGTTTATGTGGACCTGGTGAATCTTGTCCTGTGGAGTAGAATGCAGAACAACCCAGTGGAACTTGAACCTACGGCTGTTTGTTTGAAGTCTGGACAGACCATTCCCCAGGTCTGTGAGGTAGTCTGTGACAAGGATGTAACCATTCCAGGAAGAGTTCGGGATTTTTCCCTCAAGCTTCGCCTCGCTCAAGGACAACGTCTGCTGGATGATGTAGTGTTCTTTAACCCACATGCCCACTTTCGAGACCTTGGATTGGCAATTGGTGTTCTGCCATGTTTGGAGGTCACCGGTACCACCTTATACCTGTTGGTCACCAATCCACAGTCTGCTGAAGTTGAGCTATCTGCTGGAGATTCTTTTGGCTTTCTGGTTGGCCAGTCTTTCCATGATGTCGAGGTAAGTTTGCCTATCCTTGGCAGGCTGCCTTCTTCTTGGGACACCTGCCAGGGGGGGGAGACGACTGACAGTTGGTTTACCTCTCCCAGGGGCCTCATATCTCTCGAGTTTGTTTGGCCCTATGATGCGACGTGTGCTCAGGTACAGGTGGAAGATGACTTCTTGTTTCTGTCCAGGGAAATGTCTGTACCTCAGAAGCCTCGAAGGGTGAATTCTGTGGAAACCTCAACCTTGCAGGAGGACATTGAAGAACAGGTGGAAATTTCATCCAACCAACCTTTCTCAGAGTTTGATGCTATGGTGAAAGAGCAAGTGGAACAGGCTGATGCTTGTACTACTCACACAGTAAAGAGTAAGTTGCACATAGCTTACAGACCTCAATCTTCGGGACAAGTGGAAAGAGCTAATCGCACCATCGTGACCATCCTGAAGAAGTATGTGTCATCCTCAGGTAAAAATTGGGACCTTGTCTTACCATTGGTCCTTATGGCGATTCGTTCCACACCCCACCGTTCCACCGGAGTGTCTCCTTTTGAGATGATGACAGGTAGGGAAATGACATTACCAATTCATTTGTTGTACAGGACTAATGATGTGAACTTGTCCAGTGCTACCTCCACTCATGAATATGTCACCCATTTGCGTAAGCATTTGCAAAGTGCCTTTGCCTTTGCTCAGAAAAATTTGGAAAGTAGCGCTAGAGGTAGAAAAGCCTATTATGATCAAGGGACTACCTCTAAAGAATACCAAATTGGCGACAAGGTATTCTACTTCAATTTTGCCAGAAACAAGGTTAAAGAAAGGAAGTTTCTGCCTAGTTGGCGTGGTCCATTCCCAATAGTGGAAAAAGCTTCACCTGTGGCTTACCAAATTTGCCTCAAGAAAAATACTAAGGGTGAAGACACCCTTAAATGGGTCCACATCAATCAGTTGAGACCACGTCATCCCAGTCATTTGATTCCAGACGTATGTGTTGATGACACGAACTGTACTAACACCCCAACAGCATAGTCTGTTTTCTTTGTACCTTGCAGATGCAGAAAAGAACCCTGATGATCGTGTTCTGGATCTCCGTGCTGCTGGGATCGTGGTCCAAGATGATCGAACCTGGTCCCATGTCGGGAGTTGTTCTGCAAGATACCCCTGGCTTCCTGATTACCCAGTCCCAGATTGTTCCACAGAAAGTAGTTGTGTCCCTTGACCCAATGCATGTACTACTGAAACATTTCAATATGAGTCACTTATCTCTGTCTGCTGGTACCCATTCCTGGTTTTTCAATTATATGCAAAATGCCCGTGCACAAGTGAAGAACATTTTGCATCAACTGGACAAAGTCATGGTACAACCTATGCAACCTTATAATTCCAGGTCCAGATCTAAGCGTTTTCTTGGTCTTGCCGGTGGTTTGATTTTTTCGGCCATTGGTTCACTTTTTGGTATTTCCATGTCTGTTGCCAACGTAGTTTCTGTCCAAAAGCTGCAGGCCAATATACAAGCCATCCAAGCAGATTTGAAAGCCATCGAGACCAAATTGGTAGTCCAACAGAGCCAACTTGTGGCCCAGGGTAAAACTATTGCTGATACGGTCACTCTTGTGAATTTACATACACATAAAATTAGTGCTAACACAGCTGATTTGTTGACAATTAAAGGTACCATGAATGAAGACCGTGTGTTTATACAACCTGTTAAGGACCTTATCCAGGATTTATTTAGGGAAGTAGATACCAGTATTAGTAAGCTAATGCAGGGACAGATACCAACGTACCTGATACCATCTGATGTTGTTAAAGATGCCTTTGCCAAAGTTACCCGTTTGTCTATTGAACCTTTTCAAATTCAAATCGCATTTCATTTAGGTACTGCCTTTCCCCTTTATTTGGATATGGAGCGTATGGAAATTGCCTTCATCCTTAATTTGCCATTTATTATGCCTGAGAATGTATACCAGCTTAAACAAGTTGTAAATGTAGGTACGTGGCATGAGAATTTGTACCTTAATGTTGATACACCTAAGTATGTTGCTTACCAACAGGATGCTCCGCAACATTATTTGGTCCCTAACTTAGACCTTTGCCACAAAACTAAAGATGTTAATTGGCTATGCCCTGGTAAACCTTTCCTGAAAGACACAACCGAAGCTCTTTGTGGCTTGTCCACAGAGAATGTCTAAGAGAAGTGTAAGGTTACCGTATCAAAATATGACGATTTTTCTGATACCACTGTAGCTGTACTGGATACGGTATGGTTAGTTAGCACACCTAGTACTGAACTTACTGTCACCTTTCAGAAGCATGATGTAATCAACCGTTACACTCTTCCTTGCAATGTTTGTGTAATCGCTGTACCCAAGTATGCTGTTGCCCATGTAGGAGGAGTTTCCCTGTTTTATCTTGACACAGACCCGGTTGTTTCTGAGTTGGAAGTGCTTGATGTATTTCGTGGACATCCTATTGACTTTGCTATGGACCTTATACCATTTTTACAGTCCAAAGACTCTCACACTGTTGAATTATCTGTTGACCATGAGACTCTCGAGGTTGCAGATTACAAACGTCGTTCATCTGATGTCACCCAGTTCCACATGTCCACTCACGTTGTCATCCCACTTTTGACCATCTCGTGGTTCATCATGCTCCTGTGTGCTGTAGTGTTTTGGAGAGACCTTCGTCATTTACGCTATCGCGTAAACACTTTGTCACCTACGGCAATGAGATTGCAAGACTTTATGTAGTTACCTCTAACCAGAGTTTTGCCAACAAGTTATTCCATTTTCACTTTTCTGTACTAATATGCTTTGCTTTGCATGATGTGATTTTCATGATCTATGTGATTATGGTTCATGATTTGTTTGATTAATTTTCATGTGTTAAGACTTTTAACTAACTGCACATGCGGGTTCTATTATTCAGTATTTTGCTGTATTAGCATGTGTGATTTCCTTGTGAACATTATTTTGCTTAATTGAACTGTTTGAAGAGTGTTAGTTTGCATTAGTTGAGATTTACTTTGAAACTTTTTGTAGTTTTGACCATGAAGTTTGTACCTGAATCCTGACTGAACTGTCTGGCTTATTTTTGTAGTTAGGTTGGAGAAGGCCTTTACTCCTTTGCAGTAATTTCCATCTCCAAGGGGGGGAATCTGTAGGAGTATTTGCTGTGATCTCACCCACCCTGTGTGCATATGAGAGCACCTTTACAGCCAAAATGGACGCTGCAACCTTTCACCTATATGTCTGACTACCAACTGTGCAGAAGTCAGAATTTCAGCTTGTAATAGACTTACTGAAGCCTGCACCACCTCCAAGGTCACTCTGTATCGGGGGAGAATGCATGTCCCTGAGGGAGAGAGAGTGAGAGAGAGAGCTTACGAGATAAGACGGACAAAGGAAGCTTCATACAGATGCTGGGAGTACATGGTGGGATTATTTCTGATTGGCTCCCAGAAAACTGATTGGTCTGAGAAGCGGGAACAGAAAGAGGTTAGTTCCTGAGAGAAGAAGAAGAGAGAAGAACAGAAGAACAGAAGAGGAGAACACTTGCATTTCTGCAAGCACCTGATTTACCTGAGAGACTTACTGATAATACCTGGCAAAGCTTTTCCCCAGATTACAGCTGTCTACAGGATCTATACTGAGTCTGTATCATCTGTGGCTGATCAAGACAAGTGCATCACCTGAGCTTGTGGGACCTCGCTGAGACATTCGGCTGAGGCATCGGAAGGAATCTGATCTGGACGGTGAGATCATAGTTTACTTCCTTCAGGCTGGGTTAGATAATTAGTCTGTGCTCGGACCCATCAGATGTGTGACGTCAGGATTTATGATCTCTAGTTGCTGTTAGCCTAGTATAAGATTTGTGTGGTAATCATTAGGATCTTGGTATTGTGTTTATCTGTCATTACAGATTTTAGCCCATAGGATAATCATAGTTATTCTCTATATTTTTGGTATCATTGTGCATGCAATCAGGAATTGCTGATGCTATAAGCTGATAAGAGTTTTCTATATTTTTGTATATAACGCTGTATAAATAAACTAATATATTCCATTGGTCTGTCCGTTATTTTCCATGCAGCTAAGGTTGGGCAGAGGCCACGCCCCCTAGACATAAGCGAGTACATAGGTAGGAATTGGCCTCTTACAAAATATATATATAACCACCTACAGGGCATGTTGGGGGCATATTGGGGGGTGAGATTTGGGCATTCCCAAAACCTGGGTGTTTTTCTGCTATAATGGAACAAAACAAAAACGTCCAGGGCTAAAAGTTAGATGTTTTGGTTTAGACCTGTTTCAATCACGACTAAGTCACAAAAAGGTGCCCTAAATGACCACTGGAAAGATTAAGGCATGACCCTCCCTTACTCCCTCTCCAAAGATGTGAAAGAAACAGTACATACCAGCCTCTATGACAGCTTCAGATGTTATGGCCAGTCATATTAGAGCATCAAGCAGGTCTCTGGAGTAGCCTAGTGGTCAGTGCAGTGTGCACTGTAGAGAAGGGGGCACAGGCTAATAATCCACTCTAATTGTTATGCTTGTGGTGGAATGTGTCAACCCTCTAAAACTCACCAAAAACCTACTGTACCCACATATAGGTGACACCTGCAGTCATAAGGGCTATTGTAGTGGTGTACAGTTGAGTACAGTAGATTTTGTAGGCAGTGGCATAGCCACAGGTGGGCTTGGGTGGGCCAGGGCCCACCCATTTATGGCTCAGGCCCACCCAACAGTAGCACATGTTTAGTGGTAACTGGTGGGAATCCCAAGCTCTGCCAGCTGAAGATTTCCCCCTGATGGTAATGAACATGCTACTCTCCACAACACCGGCACCTGTGCATGCTCAGTTTTCAGTGCATGCTTGCTGCCAAGGTGGAAAGAAGCGTTTTCCCACCGGCTGAGATAATTATTTTGGATGGGGGGGGGGGGGGGGGGGGGGGGGGGGGGGGGAGAACACTTGATGCCCACCCAATTCTTGCCAGGCCCACCCAAAATCTGTTGTCTGGCTACGCCCCTGTTTGTAGGGCTCACATATAATATAAGGGGATGACTGTGAGATGTGTACCTGGGACCTTTTATGTGAAGTCCACTGCAGTGCCCTCTAGAGTGCCTCACTGCTCTACTAAGAATCCTGCCCCCCCCCCCCCCCCCCAATACATCAATACATTCCCATGGCTTGGTTGTATGTGTTTTTCCTTTGGACTTTTTTTTTTTTTTTTACAAATAAAGTCCAAAAAGATAGATGTTTTTCTGGTTCAAAAAACGCTATGTTCACCTCTTGATTTTTGGACTATTTTCAGCAAAATGTCCAAAACGAATCGGGATTTCATTTTTGGCATGCATCCAATACTCTTTTCTGAAAAATATTTTTTTTAAATTCTTTATTCATTTTATATCATTTAACAAGTATTCCACTTGACAGGAAATACAGAGAGAAATTTCAGTTATAAAGAAAATTACTTTCAGTTAACAATGATTACTCTTCTTTAGACCACTATTTGTGGGGGATAGTCTCTAAGTAACTGTTATAAAAAAGAATACTTGAAATATAGGAAAAATGCATAATACGCGTATTCTATCCTAAAACAATATAATATAATAATCATCTTTAAGAGGCGACAGTCAACTGATTTTCTTCATATTTATAAAAGTTTTTAACTGCTCAGGTTGAAAAAAATATATATTTTAAACCCACATGTCTAATTACACATGTACGGGGTAATTTAAATAAAAAGAAGCCCCCAAAGCTAGTGTTTTTGTTTTCATTGAGAGAAATAACTTCCTCCTTTCTTGAGCCTGTTTAGTAATATCGGGGTACATCCAAACCTTTTTCCCCCGAAACAGAAGATGCATTTTTTTAAAGTACATACGTTTAACAGCTTCAAGATCTTGCTGAAATATAAACGAGACTATCCTGCTTATAATCGAATGAGAAAAACGCCCAAGTTCTGACCTAAATCGGGAGATGGACGTTTATCTCACAAAAACGAATAATGCGATATAATCGAAAGCCGAACTTGGACGTTTTCAACTGCACTCCATCGCGGAAGCATATAAAGATGACAGGGGCGTGTCGGAGGCGTGGTGAAGGCGGGACTGGGGCATGGTTATCACCCGAACAGAGATGGGCGCCTTTCGCCGATAATAGAAAAAAAGTATGCGTTTGTAGCTAGAATTTAGGGCACTTTTCCTAGACCCTATTTTTTCACGAATAAGGCCCCAAAAAGTGCCCTAAATGACCAGATTACCCCCAGAGGGAATCGGGGATGACCTCCCCTGACTCCCCCAGTGGTCACTAACCCCCTCCCACCACAAAAAATGATGTTTCACAACTTTTTATTTTCACTCTCAAATGTCATACCCACCTCCCTGGCAGCAGTATGCAGGTCCCTGGAGCAGTTGTTAGGGGGTGCAGTGGACTTCAGGCAGGTGGACCCAGGCCCATCCCCCCTACCTGTTACAATTGTGCTGCTTAATGCTTAGTCGTCCAACCCCCCCAAACCCACTGTACCCACATGTAGGTGCCCCCCTTCACCCCTTAGGGCTATAGTAATGGTGTAGACTTGTGGGCAGTGGGTTTTGAGGGGGATTTGGGGGGCTCAGCACACAAGGGAAGGGTGCTATGCACCTGGGAGCTCTTTTACCTTTTTTTTTTGTTTTTGTAAAAGTGCCCCCTAGGGTGCCCGGTTGGTGTCCTGGCATGTGAGGGGGACCAGTGCACTACGAATCCTGGCCCTTCCTAAGAACAAATGCCTTGGATTTATTCGTTTTTGAGCTGGGCGCTTTCATTTTCCATTATCGCTGAAAAACAAAAACGCCCAGCTCACAAATTGTCGAATAAAACATGGACGTCTATTTTTTGCGAAAATACGGTTCGGTCCACCCCTTCACGGACCCGTTCTCGGAGATAAACGCCCATGGAGATAGACGTTTTCGTTCAATTATGCCCCTCTATGAGCGTCATTCTTTCTGAGTCCTCATGCAAAGTTATTTCAGAAATATTCAGTTCTTCTTCTTCTCTTTCTTTTTCTTGGGGCATAGCTTCCAAAGAGGTTTCCCTGGGTTTTTTATTCTGTATATAATAGATCTTATTTAATGGAGGAATAGTTTCAGGAGTGAAGTTTAACACTTCCTGTAGTTATAATTTAAAAGCTTCAAGGGGATTAATCCCCATAGCCTTGGGAAAATTCAGGAAGCGTAAGTTTAATCTTCTATTGTAGTTTTCCAACTGCTCAATTTTACGTTGTGTAAAAAGTTTGTCTTTTATAACTGCTGTAGAAATTGTTTGCAGTTGGGTAACGTCTTGTTTAAGAGTAGATATTTGCTTATTCATCTCTTGCGTAGTTGTATTGAGTAGTGTAGAAAGGTTATCAACCGTACTCACTAGTTCAGAGATTTCTTTTGCTTATTTGGCGACTGTCGCGTCGACTCTCTGGAGAGCATACCAGATGTTCTCCAGGGTTACTGTCTCTGATTTCTGTTGTTGAGCAGTCCGCTCTGCCTGGGGTTTAGATCGATCCAGGCCTTCTTCGGGACTTGTCTCGCTGGTTCCTCGAGCCGAAGCCACACCTTCCCCGACTTCCGAATCAAGCGGGGCCTGCCTAGAGAGACAGCCTTCTGGGAGAGGCGGCGGATGATTGTCCGGAGGGGAGAGTGATATTTCAAGCCCCAAGTCTACGAGGACTTCTTCACCCATCGAGACAGCAGGGCCCATCTCGGTAGGTAGGATAGAGGGTCTTGTGATGAATCTCTCTATTGTTTGCTGATTCGGAGAGGACATCCTAGCTGTCAAGGAAACAGCTCTAAGTACACCTTTTCACTTTGTATGAGGCATATTAGAAATAGAAGCAGAAAAAAAGTAGTTTTTTCAGTAAGTCTTAGAGAAGGCTCAGCCGACGAGACTCAGTGTGCCGCCATCTTGACACGCCCCCTCTGAAAAATATTTTTTATTTTCGGATGCGTGCATAGGTCATTACTACCCAGTTACCACGTGAGTCTTTTACTGCTTGGTCAATGGCTGGCAGTAAGGTCTCAGACCCAAAATAGACACGCGGCAATTATGATTTTGCCACGTGTCCATTTTTGGCAAAAGTTTTTAAAAAGCCTTTTTTTACAGGAATGCTAAAAAATGGCGCACACCCAAAACCCGTGCCTACTCTACTGCAAGCCATTTTTCAGCACGCCTTTGTAAAAAGACCCCTAAAAGAGGCATCCACTTATAGAAGTGCCCCATAACTTATCATTTTCTATAAGTAATTCATGTAACTGAGCTCCACCCATGATCTGCCCATTTACATCCCAATTGCAAATATATACTGAATAACGTTTAGGCAAAATATTGGGATATACACATTTGTGCACACTTATACAAGTATTCTAAACATTTCCACATGTGACATATGCTGAAATATTTTTAGCATCTATTTTATAGAATTGCCTCTATGGTATGCTACAATTATAAGGGAGGAATCTAAAGAAAAAGTTGAGGGTCTTCTAAAAGAGGCAAAAATGGAAGTAGGCCGCTGTCTACCCCTTTGCCTCCAAAAGGATCACCTTGAACACCCTGAAACAGCATATACAGCTCCAGCTTTAAAAGGTGCCCCTCATTTGTGATGTTCTTTGTTCCAATTAGGCCTGGATTGCACATATGAGCCAGTCTGTCCATGTAGTCTGCCATCAATTTGCTAGTCATATCCTTCTAAAGACATTAGGAATGCATTTTTCAGCTTAGTTTGTTGGGCCTTTTTCCCAATTTTTCTGTTTGTTTCACACATTCATTTTAATAACATTTTATAATGCACATAAAAACTTTGCAACATATGCAAATTGATTTACCACATGTTAATTATTTGGTTAGCATGCATTAAATCAATTTTCCAGGGATGCTAATGAACCAGATGTGCACTAATGAATGAACATCCCCAAAAGGCATTAACATCTGGCCTTTCTTTCTCTTCATGAGCAGAATGGTGTGGATCTTGATTCTTGCAGCATCTCCACTGGAAAGATTCTGTATATACATTTTATATGAAGCCAAGTTCACTTGACTATCGCATCTTTTACTAAGGGTAAGCTTCCTGGTAAAGTTTTAAGCTTTTTTTTAAAGGTGTCCGGTAAAACAGCATGCTTTATTATTCCTTTCTTATAAAGCAGGTTCAACTGGAATGCTCTTCCTGAGGTTATTAGATTTGTTGACTCATATTTTGTGTTTAGAAAATGCTTAAAGACGTATTACTTTATTGATAAAGAGTAGAAACAGCAAAAAGAACTACAATTATCTCTTTACTTGTATATTTAGCCTAATTTTTGTAAACCACTTTGGGACTTTTTTTAAGGGTAGAAGTGATATATAAGACTAATGAATAGAATAGAGCAAAAAATGACTGAGATCATAACAAGGAAAAGTGTGAAACCTAAACAGATGTGGCAAGGATATTTGAAGCAGGAGGACGACTTCTGCTTAGCACATGATATCTTAATGTGTGATGGGATATGCTCCTCATGTATAAAAAAACCGTAACAGTCAGTTCTGCAGGTTGCGTCATGTATTTGCATGACCTTGTTAGTTATCTTGGAGTAGGGTTATATATCCTTCCAAAAAAGAGTTAGATTCTGTGTAGGTCTTCTTTGATTTCAGTCCCCTACCTAGCCATTAAGGGGGCAATTCTACAACTGGGCCCCCTCCATTTAGGTACCCCAAGGATGTGATATGGGAGCCTATTCTATAATGGAACCTGGGCTCCTAGGTTCCATTACAGAATGCTAGCATAATCCAGTATCATCTGCAATGAGTCAGAACTTACCAGACAGCCCTTCGGCAACATCGCTTGCAAAAATGTTAAAATGAACTGAAACTTGTGGCACACCACTGATAATGTCCCTTTCCTCAGAATGAGCTCCATTTACTAGTACCCTCTGTTACCTCCACTCTACCAGTTCCTAACACAGTCAGTTACTTTAGGGTTCATACTGAGGACTCTAAGTTTATTTACAAATTGTCTATGCAGAATCATGTCAAAGGCTTCGCTAAAATCTAGCCACACCACATCTAACACTCTCTCTCAATCCAACTCTCTGGTGACCCAGTCAAATAAATGAATCAGATTTGTCTGACAAGACCTGCTTCTAATAAAACCATGCTGCTCTAGCCCTGCAAGACACTGGATTTCAGAAACCTCACTATTCTCTCTTTTAAAAGTGTTTCAATTAATTTGCTTACCACAATGTCAGACTAACCAGCCTGTAGTTCCCAACCTCCTCTTAGTTCCACTGTTATGGAGAGGGACCACATCTGTCCTTCTCCAGGCCTCTGAGACCATTCCCGATTCTAGAGAAGAATTGAAAAGGTCAACCAGTGGAGCCTCTAGAACTTCTGACTTTCATCAGTACCCTCAGATATATGCCATCTGGCCACTTCATTTTGTCTACCTTTAGTTTAGCTAGCTCCTTGTGTAACACTCATCTGAAAATTGTTCAAGGTCTACCACACTTTCATTCCTATTTATGTTTGTTTTCTATGGTCCTACTCCTAGCCCTTTGTCTGTGAACACAGAAGATAAATATTTGTTAAGCAATTCCTTCCTAAGACTGCTTTTCCAGGTTCTGCAGCCTTGCTTGCCACCCTTGGGGCCTCCCTCTCTCTCACCAACTCAGGGCATTTAACACCCTCCTGGCCTGAGTCCCACCCCTCTGACAGTCTCAGTCTCAGGAGACTAGCACCACCTACTGAAAGGTGGCTGAACTGTAACCTCAGTGAGGGAGTGTTTTTAGAGACACCTGGTACTATGTCACTTACTCACTCGTAGTAGTTAATGAAGGCTATTTTTTTTAGTCTTACCTTTTCAGCTATTACTTCGGAGAACTAAAATGGCCCTTTCACTCTTTCTTTTCTTTACTTTTCTAATAACAAGTTTTGTTGACCTTAAAATAGTTTTTGCTCACTGCTTTTTTACAGCCCCCAGATATTCCCATCCAGCTACCAGCTCCTTGAGATATTCCCCCATCTTGACAAAGTTAGACATTTTGAAGTCTAAAACCTTCTATTTTGAATAAACCCTCTCTATGTGTGACTTAATATTGAAAGCAAAGGAAACAGTGGAGATGACAGAAAACAACAAGGTGCTTCAATATATTTTATTATTGATCTTCATTCAACTCGACACGGGTCGTGTTTCAGCTGAAAGGACTTTATCAGATGTCTGAAAAATTACTAACTCAATTTGAATTTGCAGTAAAGCACGGATGCGCCTGAAGGCAAAGCTCCAAAACCTTGTTTGATGCGTTGATCTGAAGAAATGAATTGACAAAAGCAATTTCAACACGTCATGATTTGCTCTCTCGCCACAAGGTAACAGGTTCATAACAAGAATTGGGATTTCTGCATTGTATATATTCCTTCACATGCTACTTCTACAGATTTATCAGCATTTTTAGACTGATTAGTTGTGGTACATATTTATATTACAAATGTAGTAAAACTAGGTGATTTTAATATATATGCACATCTGCCCCATTTTCTAAATTTGCAGATGATTTTTTGATGGGTATTTCTATGTTGGGTTATAAATAGATGATCCAATTTCCAACACACTCAGGGGATCCATACACTTGGCTGCCTTTTTCTCTGGAAATTCTTAATGATCCATTTAAATGTATTAATGAGCATAATCAAGCAGTACTATGGTCAGATCATTATAGAATTGTTTTTCAGTTAACTGTGGTTTAACTAGTGGGTAACACTGCTTTATCAAGATTTTAAAAGTATAAGTATATGAAATTTGATCAGCAAACATTTGTTGACAGTGAGAGATTTGGTGGTGGGGTGGGGGGGGGGAGAGATTCTATAAATTCAAAATTCAGCACTGGAAAAAAAAAATTGGTCTTAAGTACCACTTTATAAAGGGTGCATGCTCTTTATAGAATAGTCCTTGGAGTGGATTCTCATCCCCAATTCTGTGTGCTGGACTCATGCCAGCTGAAACCTGGTATGAATCCTGGGGTGCAAGTTGGGCATGGATTCCCCATATTCTATAACTCTGCATCCAAACTTTCAGAATGCACCTGACCTGTCCATGCCTTTCGGTGGCCACACTCCTTTTGGGTTGCACACTATGGAAATTGGATGCCCAGTGTTATACAATAGTGTATCCCCTCCCCCACCACCACCACACCAACTTATAACTCTATTTCTTTATCATGGGCATAAAAAAAACCTCTTATGCACTTTATTAACAAAACATAAAGGAACACTCCACTGCAAATCACATTAAGAAAAAAGTAGTACTTAGCTTTTAGCCCATACCACTGAGAGAAATAAGAGCCTTTGAAGTTGGTCTTGGTCTACTGAGGCTTTTTCCTCCTTCTGTTAAAGATATTGTTCTTACCTCTTGCTGAGTTTAATTTGGTGTGAGACAAGTTATATGAGTATTCAGTACTCCAGCACGTTCCATTTATATTTAGAAAATGGCAGCCCAAAGAGTTTAGTGGGATCTTTGCTTGACAGTTTGTTAAATGGTTTGGATTTTTGCTCATTTTTATTGCTGTTGGTACTGTCTTTCTGTCAGTCATTCCAAAATTATTAATATCAAGGCTTGCTTCTATTGGAAATGGTTGGGTAGCACTATACAATGTTTTCCCACCTATATCTCCAATAGGAAACAAAGGGCATATGTCGGTGCAGAAGCCTTTTATTGGTTTATAACCTATAGAGACATCCCACAGTGTTCAGCTCTATCTGCTTATTCTCTTTATGGAAGTTGCTGTATGAATTAGATATATAATTTAGGATATATGCAGATGAAATTTTGTGATTTGTCTCATTAGATTTTAAGACTAGGGTGTCATCTTCATCCATTCTTAGCAAATTTATACACATTTCTATCTGGTTTAATTCAAATTGATTATCAATTTTAAAAAGACTGAAGCAATGATAATCTACAATAACAGGAATCAAGTGAAGATTGAGAATGCAATTAAAATTTCCAATAAGGTACATTATCTAGGTTTTAATTTAGATGTGTATTTGATGATGCAACCACAAATTTTAAAGGCAATTTGTGGCACTTTTTTTTTAAATTAAGGACAATAAGCAGTCTCAAGCAATTATTTTATGAGGATAATTTTCAGAAAGTTGTTCAAGTCCTGAGTTTACCTCATGTTGATTATTGTAACATTTTGGCCCTTTTTTTTAAGAAGTCCTATTCACAATTTACAAGTGTACATCACATATACATGTAGAACCTGGCAGTTAGGGATGCCTGCTCAGATCCACGGTGCCTCTATCTTAACCAATGAAATAATATGCCCTCTCTGAGAGATGTGGTTCAATGATTCCCATGAATGGGATGTGACCATACCAGGCTATAATCTTTTTAGGAAGGATAGAGAGGGCCGAAGATGTGGAGGAGTGACGCTGTATATCAGAGCGGCTGATATGTGGGAAACCTGGGAAAAGGAAGAAGCTTTATGGATAATCCTGGAAAGAGAAGACAGAACCTGTATCCATATGGAGGTTATCTACAGACCTCCGGCACAAATGGAGAAGCTAGACAAGGATCTCATAGAAGATATTCAAAAGATTGGTATGAAAGCGGAGGTTCTACTGTTGGGAGATTTCAATTTATCTGACATAGATTGGAATGTCCCATCTACAGAATTGGAAAGAAGTAGTAAGATTGTGGATGCTTGTCAAAGGGCCTTTTTCAGACAAATGGTGACGGAACCCACGAGGGAAGGGTCAATGTTGGATCTAGTGCTCACGAATAGAGGAAGTGTTTCCAATATCCTGGTGGGTGTCCACCTATGTAATAATGATCATCTCACTGTATGGTAGGAATGGAGTGGATACTGCACAGTTTACTGAAGAAAGAGTTTATAAACAGCTGGAGAATCTGAAAGTGGACAAGGCTATGGGGCAGGATGGGATACATCCCAGGATACTGAAGGAGCTCAGAAAGATCCTGGCAGGACCTCTTAAAGATTTATTTAATAGATCTTTAGAGATGGGAGAGGTTCCGCGGGATTTGAGACGAGCGAATGTGGTCCCTCTTCAGAAAAGTGGAGACAGGGAAGAAGTGGAAAACTACAGACTAGTAAGTCTCATGTTGGTGGTAGGAAAAATAATGGAGTCACTGCTGAAAGAAAGGATAGTTAACTTTCTAGAAGCCAACGGGTTATAGGGCCCGAGGCAACATGGCTTTACCAATGTAAAATCCTGCCAAATGAATCTTATTGACTTCTTTGACTGGGTGACCAAAGAACTGGATGAAGGACATGTGCTAGATGTAATCTACTTGGATTTCAACAAAGCCTTTGTTACGGTCCCCCACAGAAGACTCATGAATAAGTTGAAAGGGTTGAACTTAGGACCAAATGTGGCGAACAAGATAGGAAACTGGTTGACCGACAGGTGGGAGAGGGTGGTGGTAAATGGAATCAACTTGGAGGAAAGGAAGGTGAGCAGTGGAGCTTCTCAGGGATCGGTGCTAGGGCCTATTCTGTTTAATATATTTGTGGGAGATGTTGCTGAAGAGTTGGAAGGAAAGGATGGCCTTTTTGTGGATGACATGAAAATAGCCAATAGAGTGGATACCCTGGAGGAAGTAGAAACAATGAGAAAGGATTTCCAAATGTTAGAAGAATGGTCGAGGGTCTGTCTGTTAAAATTTAATAGACATATACAATTAACACTAGTACATTATTTTATCAACTCTAAACCAACATTTTCAAAAAATGTTTATTTTTTTTATTTTTTAATATATGTAGTGCTCAGTGTATATTGGTGTGCCAAACTACCATTTTCACGGTACTAGCATATAGCACAATAATCCTTAACACATCAAAGCACTGGACCTGCCTGACCTTCCTAACTTTTTGATTTGATTCAGCTTGATTTTCAACCGGTCAATCTTGAATGAATGTTAACAAAGTCACATATCTTGAAAACAGGTTGGATCCGGTCCTGTGCTCTGTCATGTGCTGCTGCTGTTGGCAAAAAAACAAGCCATGACTCAGTGTTCAGTTAGTGCTTTAAAACCATAATTGAATTCCCTTTGTTGTTCCCAACGTGAGGCCATGTTTCACCTTGGTGGTGTCTTCAGGAGAACATACTTATAAACTAAGATAATTAAAGATCTGTATTGCGGTCATCCCGGGAGGTGAATTCCTTGGATGACCGCAATACAGATCCTTAATTATCTATTAGCCAGCCCCAGACCTGGTCCCAACAACAAATAAGTACTTGTTTATGTACTGGAGAATACCACTACTGGTTATATACTAGGCAACTGCCTAGAGGGACATATATATATACTAACCCAGGCTACACACCTGTAGGTTTGTGGTAGGTTTGTAGAAAGTGCTCAGATGGGCCAGCCCTTAACAGGAGGGATTAAAGGAAGTCTCCCCCTAATTTCCCAGTGCATATTTCTCCAATTTGGAAAATAATTACAGATTGAGGCTTCTATTGTTAATTAGCAGTATGTATGCCATTACTCTTGCCAGAATTCTGCATAACCGAGCAGAGCAGAATTAACTTTTTTTTTTTTGTGCAGAATCTTTATCGTGGTCACCATTCCCACAGTGCAGTACAGTACTGTGGGAACGGTGACCACCGTAAAGGCCAGCTGACTGTTCCATCACCCCTGAGCCTGTGCCTACCTTAACATGCCCTGGTGATCTGGTGGCCTCTTTGGCGGGCAGGAAAGAACCCCACTCTTGTCAGGCTGCCACAGGAAGTCTCAGCAGCCACTTTGATGAAGTGGACACCAGCCAGAGCAGCAGCAGCAGACAGGAAAGACTGGGTTTCTTTCCTTCCCTAAGAGGTACTCCCAATGTGTACCTCTGCAGATCCTCCTGTGCTGGACTGGTGAATGCGGAGGTTGGGGGGGACTGGAAAATGATGAATGATATCTGTGTACAAGAGGAAGGAGGGGGGCTGTAAGGTGGATGAAGTGTGGGTACAGGGAAGGGGGCTGGAAAAATAAATATGGATGGTATCTGTAAAAGAGGGGGCTGTATGAAGTGTGGGTGCAGGGAGAGGGGGCTGGGGACAAAGGTGGATGGCTGTGAGTGCAAAAATATTATTTAAAGAAACTTGCAGAATTAGCAAATGTTTTTGCACAGAATTTGCACATTTTTGGCACAGAATTCCAGCAGTATGCATACCATGTATGGGTAGGTTTGAAAAATGGCAGGAATGTACATGCAAGTAGGGAAATAGCCTAATGGTTATAGCAGTAGACAGAGATCCAGGGGAGCTTGGTTCAAATCCCATTGTGGCTTCTTGTGATCAGTGGCAAACAGTTAACTATCCATTCCTCAGGTACAAACTTAGAGGTCCTTTTACTAAGTGGTGTAAGCACTAACATGTGCTTCCCATGCACCAAAATGCAGTACCATGAGGTGTGCTCAAGCACCCTGGAGTAGTTCAGGCATCTGCATACACTTCCCCAGTCTGTTTGGGGGGGAGAGGGGGGAGGATCATAGGCATGCCTAGTACCAATCCATTAGCACAGCTACATTGCCACACGCCAACCGATTAGCACATGGTTAGCGCATGAGCCCTTACCACTTACTAAATAAGAGTCGGTAAGGGCTCATGCTCTAATATGGAAATTAGCACCTGGTCATTATTAGGAAAAATGGAAAAGCAGCCATTTTGCAGCTGCACTAAAAGTGGCCTCAGCATGCGGAGAAACCCACATGCTAATCATAGCACAGGCCACCTTTCAGTACAGCTTAGTAAAAGAACTGTATCTGAAAAAAGATATAGCAGAATTAGAAAAGGTTCAAAGAAGAGCAACCAAAATGATAAAGGGGGTGGAACTCCTCCCATATGAGGAAAGGCTAAACAGACTAGGGCTCTTCAGCTTGGAAAAGAGATGGCTGGGGTGGGATGGGGATGGGGATGGGGATGGGGGTGGGGGGTATGACTCAGGTCTACAAAATCCTGAGTGGTGTAGAACGGGTAGAAGTAATCAATTTTTTACTCTTTCAAAAACTACAAAGACTAGGGGACACTCAAAGTTACATAGAAATACTTTTAAAACAAATAGGAGGAAATAATTTTTTACTCAACAAATAGTTAAGCCCTGGAACTCGTTGCCGGAGGATGTGATAACAGTGGTTAGGGAATCTGGGTTTAAAAAATGTTTGGACAAATTCCTGGAGGAAAAGTCCATAGTCTGTTATTGAAATACATAAGGGGGAAGCTGCTACTTGGCCGGAATTGGTAACACGGAATTTTGCTACTATTTGGGTTTCTGCCAGTTACTTGTGACCTGGATTGGCCACTGTTGGAAGCAGTATACTGGGCTAGATGGACCATTGGTCTTACCCAGTATGGCTAGTCTTATGTTCTAAGCCCTCTGGGGACAGAAAAATGCTTATTGTACCGGAACACAACAACAATAAGACACTTAACATATGCAGCTTGTGGAATACCAATTTTCAAGTGTAAATTGCTCTGTTTGCTCTGTTCATTTTTCAAACTGTAAATCTTGTAAAATGACTGCTCCTACTACACATGCAGGTAAATACTTTTCCATGCTGTAAAGGGGTCCGCTTCCTCCACTCTGGGTTGGGGCCAGCAGCCCTGTTAGGCTCACATGTTTCCAGCAAAGAACCAAACTGCCATATGGACTTAAGACCAAAGTGCTTTATTCTCAATTCAGTTCCACTCTCAAAATTGAAATGCAGTTCACAAACAGGCCGGGTTCACAATTCCAGCCAACATTCAGTTTCTTAACAGTTCAGGCCCACTTCCTTTGCACTACCTCCCCTCTCCTTCAGGAGGGGCTCAGCCTGCTGTTCTATACATCCCAATAATTCAACCCTTTTCACAGTCTCTTCAAAGGAAACCACTACTTAATGCCTCTGTCCTCTTCACAGCACCCAGGAGAACCCTGTACCAAACAGGGCTGGCAGCTTTCCTCCTACCTCACAGCACCACACCCCTGTGGCCTCTCACACTGCCTTCATGCACTGGACAGGGCTACATTTAAATTCGCACACTCCATGGCAGCTTACTCTTCTCCCCCCCCCCCCCCCCCCCCAGGGAAGCTCCAGTGGTAGACCCTTTCCGTTCTCCACCTACTCCATGGCAGCTTCTCTCTCAATCAGTTTCCTCTCCCCTCCTGGTGGCTGGGAGCCACCCAGAAATCTCTCCCCCTCTCACAGCTGAAGGGAATTAAATACTGGCGATGCAGCTAAGGGACTGAGCTTCACCTCCCCTTCTCCCTCTAGTGGGGAAGGGAGTAACTGGCTTCCCTAGCACTGAGCCACTGCTCCCCCTGCTGATGTTGGAAATCCATTCTACACTTTTGGGGCTACCCTTCTCTCTCCTGCTTGCAAGGGCTTCTGGGAACCGTAGTTCAGGGATTAGTTGCTTCTCTGTGGGGCCCCGAGTGCTAGCTTTGTCACAATGCCTACATGAATTTTAGAAGAGGCTTTATGTTGGCAGATCCTTTTTTTTAAAAATACCAGATTTGTACATGTCCTATCCTGGATGTATCAATTCTGATTTCTAAGGTCTGTCTAAAATGAGGCTACACCTATCTTTCTCTGCCTGATGTCTTGATGAGATCTTTATAAATGATTCAGAATTCCACGGTTTGACTTATTAGTGGGAACAGAAAACTGAACATATTGCCCTGGTATTAAAAGCTTTCCATTGACTGTTTTTGACATTTTAGAGTAATCTTAAATCAGTATGTTGGATTTTTAAATCACTGAATGGAATAGTCAAGATAGATTTAGAAGCCGTGATGCAATGGTATATTCTTTCTGTCTCTGCTGTATGTAATGACCCATTAACGTTCATTATCAGTTGCAGACTCTCAGAATGGAATGATTTACCTTATTGTTTACATTGCAAAAGTCATTTTTCCTAGCATCAAGAAAGAAACTTATTTGTTAGCACATGATTAGAATATGATTTATATTTTTTAAATTTTTATTGTCTATTTATATTGTAGGTGTAAGTTGTAAACCACCTAAAAGTGTACACAATAGACGAGAGAGAAATTTTATGCACAAAAATGCTCAATGCTGTTAGATCACAAGCGGGTTATCAGGAATTGAAGGAAGACCTTACAAGACTGGCAGGATAATATCTAAATGCCAGATGAAATTTAATGTGGGCAAGTGAAAATGATTTTGTGCTCTACTTCTGCGTGTCATGTGCACACTCTTCCCAAGAGAATGTTCAATATCATCCCTTTGAAAGACACAAAGACTATGCTGTGTGGCTTATGTTCATACAAGCAGAGAGAGTCAAATAACTGTAATCCATTGATAACAGAAGAATATTTTGCTGCCGTTCCAGCTGTTTTGAAGTTTTCCTAGAAAGAAACAGAGGGGGTCTTTTACTAAAGATTAGCTCGAGTTATCTGCAGCAAGGCCCATATGAATACAATGGGACCTGCTGCAGATAACTGGAGGTAACCTTTAGTAAAAGACCCTCAGAGAAAATCTGCATATGCTAACACTGATATTACTTAACAAGCATACTTGCAGTCCACTTTCTGATATCCCAACATTAATAATTAGGTAGCATCTAGCATTAAACAACTTTGATAGCCCCAATTCGTCTTTTCAAGGCTGTCGAGAAAAGATTCTCAATTTTATATGGTTTTAGGAGAATTAGAGCATGATCAGCTAATGTCTCTTTTGGCAATAATACTGATAGATAACTGTGTTACAATCTGGTTTGTAAAGAATTTGTATAATTGTACAGCACATGACATGTGGTATAATCTAATTGCAATTATTCAGTTGTGTAGGTGTTATAATTCATAATCATATTAGGGAAGAAAAATTAATCATGGCTATTGTTGTCCCAATGTCTCACTAATCCACCATTTTGTCTTCCCTTCCTGAACACGGTTGTGCTATGGTTTTTCTTTTGTTTAGGAATGTCAAAGCATTAATTTAATTTATTATCCTAAATTGGAACCATCCACTGAAAGCTTGTGTGTTTTTCTACACATAATTTGACAACACATCCTGGTTGCTGTTGATCAGTTCTTGCCTGACGGATTTTGCTGACAGGCAAATTGAAGCTGGGCATCCCCAATCAATACTCATCTGCTCCATGCTTGCTTGCTGGAGCACAGTGACCTTCAAAGACAGAAAAACACCTCACCTTATACTTTCAGCTGAGGAAAAGAATTCAAATCAGATCACTTAGCTCTGCAAAATGACACATACAAGTGCATTACCAAAGATGGGTGAATTTGCATTTTAGTTCTTGTTTTTGCCATTTTTAATTAATGGCAATAGCAGGATGTTCCTCTATTACAGAAGGCATAAACGATCTCAGTATCAGTACAATCATGTTGTTTTTAGGTTTTGCAGTTCCTGATAGATGTCAGATGTTTAACTGTTAAATTAATTTAAAGCAAAGCAATACAGTGGGCAATTTTTCAGATATTTTAAAGAGGGTAACTGTTTTCTCATTGAAAAACATGTCTCAACCCCCCCCCCCCCCCCCCCCTTAAAAGGGGCAGTTTAAGTAAGAGAAGACAGGTTTGCATGGTGATTTATTTTTCAAGGCAAGTGCAAATATGCAGGCACAATGTATTTGCACTGCCCCACCAACCCGTTCTTTGGAAGGAGTTTCTCTTTATGATTAAACTTGCAAGCCTGTAAGAGGTAGAATAGAATGGTGCAAATCCTACAAACTAAAAAGCTAATAAAAATATTTTTAAAATGGCTCCCAAAATGTGAATATATTTCTACTGTTTAACATCCTGGTAAGTAAACGCTATTGACTGTAAATGAATAAAATATTTAGTGGGGTAGTTATCAAGCTGTGTTAGGGCATAAACCATTTTATATAGAAAGAGAAAAATATATAGCTTATTCAGTCTGACTAAACACTATATATTGAAAGAAAAAAAATGAAGGCAGATAAAAGCCATATAGCTTATTCAGTCTTCCCATTCATGCATGTCAAAGGGCTCTAATGTTGCTTGTGGTGCCCTAATACAATGATGTGGAGAGGCATAATCGAAAGGGACGCCCAAGTTTTTCTGAGGATGTCCTCGCAGGACATCCCCGTGAAGGGGCGGGGAAACCTGTATTATTGAAACAAGATGGACGTCCATCTTTTGTTTCGATAATACGGTCGGGGACGCCCAAATCTGGAAATTTAGGTCGACCTTAGAGATGGTTGTCCTTAGACTTGGTCGTTTCTGATATTCAGCGATAATGGAAACTGAGGATGCCCATCTCAGAAAAGACCAAATCCAAGCCCTTTGGTCATGGGTGGAGCCAGCATTCATAGTGCACTGGTCCCCCTCACATGCCAGGACACCAACCGGGCACCCTAGGGGGCACTGCAGTGGACTTCAGAAATTGCTCCCAGGTGCATAGCTCCCTTACCGTGTGTGCTGAGCCCCCCCAAAAACACACTACTCACAACTGTACACCACTACCATAGCCCTTATGGGTGAAGGGGGCACCTAGATGTGGGTACAGTGGGTTTCTGGTGGGTTTTGGAGGGCTCACATTTACCACCACAAGTGTAACAGGTAGTGGGGGCTGGGCTTGGGTCCGCCTGCCTGAAGTGCACTGCACCCACTAAAACTGCTCCAGGGACCTGCATACTGCTGCGATGGACCTGAGTATGACATTTGAGGCTGGCATAGAGGCTGGCACAATATCTTTTTAAAGATGGTTTTTGAGGGTGGGAGGGAGTTAGTGACCACTGGGGGAGTAACAGGAGGTCATCCCCGATTCCCTCTGGTGGTCATCTGGTCATTTCGGGCACCTTTTTGTGCCTTATTCGTAATAAAATCACGTCCGGGTGAAAACATCCAAGTGTTCGTCAGGGGCGTCCTTGTTTTTTTCGATTATGGGTCAAGGACGTCCAAGTGTTAGGCACACCCAAGTCCCACCTTTGCTACACCTCCAACACGCCCCCTTAAACTTTGGCCGTCCTTGCAATGGACAGAAGTTGGAGACGTCCGAAATCGGGTTTAGATTATACCGCTGTGGATGTCCCTGGGAGAAGGATGTCCATCTTCCGATTTATGACAAAAGATGGACATCCTTCTCTTTTGAAAATGAGCCCAAATGTGTATTACTTATTTCTAGTTGGCCAATTTCACTATATGGTAAAATTATTTAATTAACTTATATTTTAAAATGTTACCATAAAAGTACAATCTTAAAATACCACAAAGCACTATTTTAATTGTGTCTACACAACAAGCCTTGTCCGGAGTTGCCCCAACATTCTGGAATGCACTCTCAAAAAGGCTTTGCTTAATGCAAGACTATCTCTACTTAAGAAAACAGGGAAAAGCTTGGCTGTTTTCCCAAACCTTGGTCCATCTTTTGACATTAATTAAAGCCTTTAATGCAGTGCTCCCCAAATTGTGTGCTGCAGTGAACTCTCAGGGCTCCACAGGATATTTTTGATTTTTTGAGGGAGATGTATCAGTGCTCAGTGCCTGTTGGACACTGCCCAAACTGTTTGCAGCTTGTGGGCCCTTGGAAGTTCGAGGGGTTGCTAGTGTGGTTGGGGGTCCAGGTAAACAGGAGCTTGTCTCAGTCGAATATGTCATTGGTGAGAGACTTAGTGTTGAGGCTGTGAATGGCATTGAGCTAGTGGCTAGTACTAGATACTCTGGCTGCTGGCCAAGATGGTTCATAGTTTCAGTGCTAGATTGTGCTGTATTTCCTTTTGGTGACATTCTTACCTGGGATGTGTCCTTGTCTGCTTGTGCTTTTGACTGTGCCTGTGGCTTCTTGATGTTTCAGGTGTCTGCGAGCTCCTAGTGGCTCCCACAGCATCTGGTGAATGAATTTTTTTCTGGATTGATTATTATGTCATTTTAAATAAGGGTATTCTCTAGAAATCAGAAACAAACTCAATTACCCCCTTGTTGTAGAAGGAAAAGTTAAACCTAAGCTAGCCTGTCCAATTGTCAAAATTATTTTGTTGATTTTTTAACGAGAAGTGTGGAATTGAAGAAAAGGAAGACAAACTGCAGACCGGTGGTAAAGTTATGAAGAAACAAAAATAACAGAAATGTGATGATACTTATCTAGATTTTGGTTTTACTTCAGTAAATGTCAATCATGAAGTGCATCCACAGTGTGTATTATGTCTGAAAATTTGTCTCCAGAGTGCATGATTCCAAGTAAACTAAAACACCACTTAGAGACCAAACATCCTAACATAACTGGTATAATTAATTTACAAGAAAGGTAAAAGAATTCAAAGAACAAAAATGTGCATATTTTTAAAATGAGCATCAATACCACACAATGCTTTCCTATCATCCTACAAGGTGGCATATAGAGTTGCAAAGTGTGAAAAGCCTCACACCACTGCAGAAGAACTAATTGTATCAAATGCAGTGGAAATGGCCATTATGGTTGGTGAATCTGCAGAAAGATTGTTTCCATGTTTACCGAATACTATCAGTCATTGAATCTAGCACATGGCCAAACACCTCAATGAGATGACAGTCAGTAACAATGATGCTCAAGGGTCCTTTTACTAATGCGCGCTAACACATTTAGCATACGCTAAATGATAAGGCACCTATAGGAATATAATGGGCATGTTACCATTTAGAGCACACTAATCAGTAGCTCACATTAAGGGGCCCTTTTACCAAGCTGTGGGAAAAAGGGCCCTGCACTAGTGGCAGGGACTGTTTTTTCTAAGCGCCAGGGCCCTTTTTACCGCAATGGGTATAAAGACCCCAGGCACACATGCCCATGCAGTAAGAGAACTCTTATTGCATGGCCATGCGACAGGGAGCCCTTACTGCCACCCATTAAGGTGGCAATAAGGGCTCATGTGCTAACCTGGCAGTAATCGGGCAGCGTGTGGTGATGCCTGATTACCGCCAGGTTACCACCACACAAGCCATTTCCAGGGATTTTCTTTTTCCCATGGAAATGGCACACACTCGGGGGCAGGACTACTGCTGGTGGCTACATTGGGATAGCAGTAATCCCAGAAGAGCAAGCAGTAAGCCCATGTTGGGCTTATTGACACTTTGTAAAAGGACCCCAAAATCTGTTAGTGCACCTTAGTAAAAGGACCCCTTAATTTGCTATACACAGTTCATAGATAATAACAAAATTCTGGAAGACCTTCTCTTTTGTAGAAGTATCACTTCAGGTATAAAGGCACAAGACTTGTTTGAGATGTTGACACTTTTATGTGTGAACACAACTTAGACTGGATTAAGTACATTTTTGTCTGTACCAATGGTGGTCGCTCTATATCTGGCTATTATGGACGATTTCAGGCACTATGGATACACTATATAATCCACAGTGAAGCCCTTGCATCTAAACAACTGATAAAGACCTGATCGCAGATATTCAAAAGTTGGGAAGCAAGAGAGAGGTGCTGTTGCTGGGAGATTTCAATCTGCCGGATGTAGATTGGAAGGTTCCCTCTGCGGAATCGTAAAGAAGTAGAGGGATCGTGGATGCTTTCCAAAGTGTTTTGCTCAGACAAATGGTGATGGAACCCACGAGGGAGGGAGCGACGCTGGATCTGGTGCTCACAAATGGGGATAGCGTGTCAAATATCCGAGTGGGTGCCCACCTGGGCAGCAGTGACCATCAAACGGTTTGGTTTGATATGACAGCTAAAGTGGAGAGCGGCCATTCAAAACTCAAAGTCCTAGATTTCAAGCGTGCTGACTTTAGTAAAATGGGGGAATACCTGAGGAAGGAGATGATGGGCTGGGAGGAAATACGAGAAGTGGAAGGACAGTGGTCCAGGCTGAAAGAAGCTATAAATAGGACCACAAACCTTTATGTAAGGAAAGTAAATAAAAGCAAGAGAAAAAGGAAACCAATATGGTTCTCCAAGCAAGTGGTTGAGAAAATAAAGGCTAAAGAGTTGGCGTTCCAGAAATACAGAAAAACTCAAGAAAAGGAACACATGGAGGATTACCGGATGAAAATGAAAGAAGCCAAGAGAGAGATACGACTGGCAAAAGCGCAAGCGGAAGAACAAATGGCTAGAAATGTAAGGAGAGGTGACAAAAATTTCTTCAGGTATATTAGTGAAAGGAGAATGACTAAAAAGGGAATTGTGAGACTAAAAGATACTGTGAACCGCTATGTGGAAAATGATGAAGAAAAAGCAAATTTGCTAAATAGATACTTTTGTTCTGTTTTCACAGAGGAAAATCCAGGAGCAGGACCGCGATGGACTGGAAATAATACAATTGAGAATGAAGTGGATACAGCACCGTTCACAGAAGAAAGTGTGTATCAACAACTTGAAAAGCTAAAGGTGGACAAAGCCATGGGACCGGACGGGATACACCCCAGGATATTGAGGGAGCTCAGAGAGGTATGGCGGGTCCTCTTAAAGATTTGTTTAATATATCCTTGCAGACAGGAAAGGTTCCGAGGGATTGAAGAATGGCGGAGGTGGTCCCTCTTCACAAAAGTGGTGATAGGGAAGAAGCTGGAAACTACAGGCCGGTAAGCCTCACTTCGGTTATTGGAAAAGTAATGGAAGCGATGCTGAAGGAAAGGATAGTGAATTTTCTGGAAGCCAATAAGTTGCAAGATCCGAGACAACATGGTTTTACCAAAGGGAAATCGTGCCAAACGAATCTCATTGAGTTCTTTGATTGGGTGACAGGAGAATTGAATCAGGGACGAGCTATGGACGTAATCTACTTAGATTTCAGCAAAGCTTTTGACACGGTTCCCCACAGGAATAAACTGGAGGGGCTGAAGATAGGACCTGAAGTGGTGAACTGGATTAGGAACTGGTTGACGGACAGACGCCAGAGGGTGGTGGTGAATGGAATTCGCTCGGAGGAAGGAAAGGTGAGTAGTGGAGTGCCTCAGGGATCGGTGCTGGGGCCGATTCTGTCAATATATTTGTGAGTGACATTGCCGAAGGGTTAGAAGGTAAAGTTTGCCTATTTGCGGATGATACTAAGATCTGTAACAGAGTTGACACCACGGAGGGAGTGGAAAACATGAAAAAGGATCTGAGGAAACTAGAAGAATGGTCTAAGGTTTGGCAATTAAAATTCAATGCGAAGAAATGCAAAGTGATGCACTTAGGAAATAGAAATCCACGGGAGACCTATGTGTTAGGCGGGGAGAGTCTGATAGGTACGGGCGGAGAGAGGGATTTTGGGGTGATAGTATCTGAGAATTTGAAGGCGACGAAACAGTGTGACAAGGCGGTGGCCGTAGCTAGAAGGTTGTTAGGCTGTATAGAGAGAGCTGTGACCAGCAGAAGAAAGGGGGTGTTGATGCCCCTGTATAAGTCATTGGTGAGGCCCCACCTGGAGTATTGTGTTCAGTTTTGGAGGCCGTATCTTGTTAAGGATGTAAAAAGAATTGAAACGGTGCAAAGAAAAGCTACGAGAATGGTATGGGATTTGCGTTACAAGACGTATGAGGAGAGACTTGCTGAACTAAACATGTATACTCTGGAGGAAAGGAGAAACAGGGGTGATATGATACAGACGTTCAAATATTTGAAAGGTATTAATCCGCAAACGAACCTTTTCCGGAGATGGGAAGGTGGTAGAATGAGAGGACATGAAATGAGATTGAAGGGGGGCAGACTCAAGAAAAATGTCAGGAAGTATTTTTTCATGGAGAGAGTGGTGGATGCTTGGAATGCCCTCCCGCGGGAGGTGGTGGAAATGAAAACGGTAACGGAATTCAAACATGCGTGGGATAAGCATAAAGGAATCCTTTGCCAAAGGAATGGATCCTCAGGAGCTTAGTCAAGATCGGGAGGCGGGGCTGGTGGTTGGGAGGCGGGGATAGTGCTGGACAGACTTGTACGGTCTGTGCCAGAGCCGGTGGTGGGCAGCGGGACTGGTGGTTGGGAGGCGGGGATAGTGCTGGACAGACTTGTACGGTCTGTGCCAGAGCCAGTGGTTGGGAGGCAGGGCTGATGGTTGGGAGGTGAGGATAGTGCTGGGCAGACTTATACGGTCTGTGCCAGAGCTGGTGGTTGGGAGGAGGGGCAGGTGGTTGGGAGGCGGGGATAGTGCTGGGCAGACTTATACGGTCTGTGCCCTGAAGAGCACAGGTACAAATCAAAGTAGGGTATACACAAAAAGCAGCAAATAAGAGTTATCTTGTTGGGCAGACTGGATGGACCGTGCAGGTCTTTTTCTGCCGTCATCTACTATGTTACTATGTCAATTGAACCTAGTCATGGAAATTGTGTTGAAAGTGGTGATAAAAACTCAGCCACAGAAGAAAGATTTTTTTTAAAGTGTGAGAATATGAGATCTCAGCATACATCTTTGTTGTGCTACTGTAGCTCATGATGGCTCTCATGTGGCAATATACTGTCCTGTGCATTCAAACTATGATAGGAATTCTATTCTTATCTCGAAGGAGAACACAATTGTGTCAAAATCTTCTCTGATACAGTTCCTTTTTTTGTCAAAATTACAATACCTGTTCGATCTGTTCGAAAAACTGAATGTGTTGAATCTCTCACTGCAGGGAAGCAACACACAGATTCCGAAACTCACAGATAAATTCTCATCCTTCAGAAAAAAGTTACTATAATGGAGAAGAAGATTAAATGAAGATGGTTACAAAGATTGTGTCCCCCTGTTGCATCAGTTTGTTACATCCAATGATGTTTATTTGAACTACAAACTTAAATCTGTTTTTGACGAGGACCTAACACAGCTGAGCCATTGGTTTGAAAAATACTTTCCAGAAGAAATGGAGAAGTTTGCATGGGTCCAAGGCCCATTCAAGGCTAAGGCCCTATCTGAATTTATCTCTGCGGAAGAAGAAAATCTTTTTGAGCTGTCTTGTGACAAGACCTTAAAAACAAAATTTGGCAGCATAGAACTAATTGGGTTTTGGATATCAGTAAAAGATGAGTATCATCTGCTAAATGCTAAAGCTCAGCAAATCCTAATTCCATTTGCAACATCATATCTTTGTGAAGCAGGTTTTTGATGGTTGCTGTGATAACCAAATAAAGTGCAAAAATCAATGCAGAGCAGGAAATGAAGGTGGTGGTGTCCAATCTGATTCCAAGGTTTAAGAAGTTGTGCAGTGCCCAACAGGCGCACACGTCCCATTAGTAAGTAATTGTGGTTATTTAAGGATAAAATATAATTTTTCTTTTAATTAATGTGTTTTATTTTTTTCTAATGGCTAATACTAAATTTTTTAAGTTAGTTAGGATATGACATATGGAAGGACATATTCGATATGACATCCAATTCCAATATTAGATGTTTTGAAAAAAATTACCAAAAATCCAGTGCCAAACATCATTTTTGAACCAGAAAACTGACTATCTTTTTGATTCAAAAATTTTCCTATTTTAGACATTTTTGTGCTCGGTGTATCTTTTTGAAGAGCCATTAAAAAAATACTCCAAGGAGAAAATGCCCAAAAACAAGCCATTGAGATGTTGGGGGCCAGCAGTCTTACTAGACTGGCCACACAGACATCCCAGCAGAGCAGTGAGGCAGCCCAGTGAACTTCACATAAAAGGTCCCAGGTGTAAATCACATTATAACCCCCTTATATTGTATGGTGAGTCCTCCAGGAATAGCAACAAAATGTACTGTACCCCACTACAATAGCCCTTATACCTACTACTACTACTACTATTTAACATTTCTAGAGCGCTACAAAGTGTACGCAGCGCTGTACAAACACAGAAGAAAGACAGTCCCTGCTCAAAGAGCTTACAATCTAATAGACAAAAAGTAAAGCATTTAAATTTAAAATATTTAAGCAGTCAAGCACAAGAGAACAGTCACAGAAGGACAGAAGATGTTGAAGGGTGGTCAGTGTGATTAGGTGTAACTCTGGTTGGAGTAGTGGGAGAAGGTGATAGAAGAATAGAAATGGGTGAGGTAAAGTAATGAGTGGGTTGATAGGGAGGTTATATAAGACATGTCACTCTAGGGGTGGGTGGGTAGAGGGGTAGGGTGGGTGGAAGCAGGAGAAGGTATTCTCTGCAGCCTATCTGTGAGATGGAAAATGCTCTCTGAAGCTGCTGCTATAAGTTGTTAGTTTTCTCTCCCTGAAAGAGATCCAAGCCACACCCACGAAGTTCAAACTGTCAGTGGGGAGGGTGAGGGGAGGAAATGGCAGTGCTTGATGAAAAAGAGAGCTCAGTTTGATAGGAGATATACTATAGGATGTCATTCTGAGGCCAGGCTAAGTCTAAAGCAGGAGAAGGTATTCTCTGCAGCCTATCTGTGAGATGGAAAATGCTCCAATATGTGGGTTCAGTAGGTAGTTTGTTGTTTTGGGGGCACTCACGCTTTCTACCACAAGTGTACCAGTTATTGGAATATAGGCTTGGATCTCCTTCTCTACAGTCCAGTGCACTCACTACTAGGCTACTCTAGAATCCTGCTTGCTGCTGTAAGAGGACTGGCCATTATATCTACAGCTGTCATACAGCCTAGTATGTACTGTCACTTTCACCTCTTAGGGGGGGTGGGAGGGGATCAGTGACCACTGGGGGGGATTAAGGAGGGTCATGCCTTTATCCAGTGTTGTTCTTAAGTACTAAATCAAAATACTTAAGTAAACATTTTTTTAAATATATATTTTAATGCTTATGTAAAAGTACAACGAAAAACACATTAGTTTACTTAAGTGAAAGTTAAAAGTTACTGCCTAGTATAATACTTTTTGAGTAAAAAGGTACTATTTTTGCGAGAGAAAAAAATGTCTATCTGCTGCTTTGTGCTATTTTTTGGATGTTTTTCTGTTTGAAAATGAGCCCCTACATTGTTAGTTAGGACATACATACATACTTAATTGTTTGGACCTAACTACTTAATAAGCAGAGCTGTTAGGTATTTTTTATGGTTTAGGGATGCTGTGATAAACTTACTGCAACACTAAAAGTGAGCAAGAAAGTCCACTCCTTTAATGGAAAAAGTGACTAACTAGCTAATATAAGTACATAAGTACATAAGTAGTGCCATACTGGGAAAGACCAAAGGTCCATCTAGCCCAGCATCCTGTCACCGACAGTGGCCAATCCAGGTCAAGGGCACCTGGCACACTCCCCAAACGTAAAAACATTCCAGACAAGTTATACCTAAAAATGCGGAATTTTTCCAAGTCCATTTAATAGCGGTCTATGGACTTGTCCTTTAGGAATCTATCTAACCCCTTTTTAAACTCCGTCAAGCTAACCGCCCGTACCACGTTCTCCGGCAATGAATTCCAGAGTCTAATTACACGTTGGGTGAAGAAAAATTTTCTCCGATTCGTTTTAAATTTACCACACTGTAGCTTCAACTCATGCCCTCTAGTCCTAGTATTTTTGGATAGCGTGAACAGTCGCTTCACATCCACCCGATCCATTCCACTCATTATTTTATACACTTCTATCATATCTCCCCTCAGCCGTCTCTTCTCCAAGCTGAAAAGCCCTAGCCTTCTCAGCCTCTCTTCATAGGAAAGTCGTCCCATCCCCACTATCATTTTGGTCGCCCTTCGCTGTACCTTTTCCAATTCTACTATATCTTTTTTGAGATACGGAGACCAGTACTGAACACAATACTCCAGGTGCGGTCGCACCATGGAGCGATACAACGGCATTATAACATCCGCACACCTGGACTCCATACCCTTCCTAATAACACCCAACATTCTATTCGCTTTCCTAGCCGCAGCAGCACACTGAGCAGAAGGTTTCAGCGTATCATCGACGACGACACCCAGATCCCTTTCTTGATCCGTAACTCCTAACGCGGAACCTTGCAAGACGTAGCTATAATTCGGGTTCCTCTTACCCACATGCATCACTTTGCACTTGTCAACATTGAACTTCATCTGCCACTTGCACGCCCATTCTCCCAGTCTCGCAAGGTCCTCCTGTAATCGTTCACATTCCTCCTGCGACTTGACGACCCTGAATAATTTTGTGTCATCGGCGAATTTAATTACCTCACTAGTTATTCCCATCTCTAGGTCATTTATAAATACATTAAAAAGCAACGGACCCAGCACAGACCCCTGCGGGACCCCACTAACTACCCTCCTCCACTGAGAATACTGGCCACGCAATCCTACTCTCTGCTTCCTATCTTTCAACCAGTTCTTAATCCATAATAATACCCTACCTCCGATTCCATGACTCTGCACATACACACGCACAAGGACTGCACATACGATAGCAGGACCTGCTTATCCATTTTTATTCTACCTGAATTCATTCTCCTGTACCCTTTCTGATTTCATGTGCAATTTTTCTAAGGTTAGTAACCTTTGGGGTGTCTTTTACTAAGGCACGCTAGCAGTTTTAGTGTGCACTAAAAATAGGTGCATGCTAAATGCTAGAGACGTCAATGTATTCCTATTGGTGTGTCTAGCGGTTAGCACACACCTATTTTTAGCGCGTGCTAAAAATAACGCGCCATAGTAAAAGACCCCCTTTATTTCTATCTAACTTCTGTTACTCTGTCTTTTCTGGTTTTTTTCTTTTTTTTATAGCAATTGGAAATAATAACTTAAACCAATTATCCCTATTAACATTAAGTTGAAATAAATTTGACTCCTTCGACCTTTATAATTAGGAAATGCAGATCCAAGAAAAAGAAAATAACATAATATTAATATACTAGTAAAAGAAGCCCGTTTCAGAGCAAATGAAACGGGCGCTAGCAAGGTTTTCGTCACCAACACCCCCCTCCTCCCTCCCTGGCCAACCCCTTCATTGTTCTGCCATTGCTCCGCCCCCAACGTCATGAGCGATTTGCCACCCGCCTCCCAGCCTCGCTCCCTGCCAACCCCTTCATTGTTCTGCCATTGCTCCGCCCTCGAGGGCGGGGCCCGGAGCGATTTCCCCCCGCCTCCCTCCCTGCCAACCCCTTCATTGTTCTGCCATTGCTCCGCCCTCGAGGGCGGGGCCTGGAGTGATTTTGGTGCAGGGGCGTAGCTACGGGTGGGCCTGGATGGGCCCAGGCCCACCCAGTTTCATCTCAGGCCCATCCTCACCTTCTCCCACCCCCGCCGTAGCGCTGCCTCCTCTCCTGCACTTCGCGGTCTCTGTCTCCCACCCTCATGGCAGCGCTTTCAATTTGCTATCAGCGCTGCCTGCCTGACAGCTGACAGACCTGGCGCGATGTCCTCCTGCTCCGGGGCCTTCCCTCTGCCGCGTTGATTCAACTTCCTGTTTACGCAGGGTGGATTGTACGCGGCAAAGGGAAGGTCCCGGAGGACGTCGTCGCGCCGCGTCTGTCAGCTGTCAGCGCCAATAGAGCACTGCCGCGGGGGTGGGAGACGGAGACCATGAAGTGCAGGAGAGGAGGCAGCGCCACGGTGGGAGAAGGTGAGTGGAGGCAGCGCCGATAACTTTAAATGTGCTGCGCGCTGCGTGTGTGTGTGGGGGGGGGTTGTAGTGCCCACCCTTCCAACCCGCTAGCCCACCCAAAAATTGTCTTCTGGCTACGCCACTGTTTTGGTGGCTTCACCACCACGAACCTTCAAACCTTTTTGAAGGAAGTCAGAGCTTGGCTTCACTGACGTCAGTGTCCTCAGAACGTTGAGGGTGAGTTTTATTATAGTAGATATTAGAAAATAAATGCGGAAGATACTACTGACCCATTTTCTTCTTCCAGCCTATCATACAGTGTGCCATCTGTTAGTTAACAGTCACATTCGCCTCTTCTTTAGATACCAAAAATACTTCTAACTGCTTAGGATCAAAGAATTGGAACTGCTTAGATTGAAACAATACTCGACATATACAAGGAAATTTAAGTACAAAATTAGCCCCTAAAGCCAGAGCCCTCTGACGCATAGCCAAAAAGGCCTTGTGCCTCTTCTGCGTTTCTCTAGATAAGTCTGGATAAATTCTTATTTTAGATCCTAAGAACAGAGACTCGTAAGTGCCTAAAGGAAAGTCTCAAAACAGCATCTCGATCCATCTCCAAGGCAAAAGACACCGCAACAGTAGTTCTTTGGGTAACAACTTCCAATGAAGATTCCAAAAAGGGTGTCAATTTCATACCATCTCCTATATGTGGTTGAGAGGTTCCAATAACAGGTTTAATATTACTTTGTAAATATTGTGCACAAACTATAGGAGCCAGTGAGTCACTTGGCATCCCTAAAATTTCAACTAAATATTTCTTCACCATATCCACAGGTGTTATCAAAGGAGGCATTGGAAAATTGGTTAGTCTCAGAATAAGTTTCCTAGATTGGTTCTCTAAATATTCTAGTGGGCGAAAGGTAAAATTTATTTCCTTAATTGAGACTTGCCCCAAATTTTCCAGCGTTTGTAATTTTTTCCCTAGTTGTTTCACTTCAGAAAGCTGTTGGGTAGTTGTCTGCACCTGGATAAGGACTGCTTCAGACAAAACCTTAATTTCTGCAGTATTTTTTAATTGCAAAGAAGAAAGAATAGTGAATGTCAAATCCCAGAGTGACGCCATTGTCATTATGGCTGGTTTGACTAAGTTACCCATAGAAAGAACGGGGTGGGGGGTGTTGAGAATCTATTTCAGGGTACTAACCATCTGTAAAGGCAAAATTTGTGTGGTAATCTGTTCTCCTACCAGACCATTCTCAGTCGTCTCACTCGGCATGGGCAGGTTCCCTCCCTGCATGTTCGGTTCCTCTTCTCCTGGAAACCAAGCTGTAGGACTTGCTTCCATGCCTCCGCCTCCTCTTGTCTGTGGGGGAGCCACACACAGGGCAGGGCTCAAGGAAACCCCATCTACACTGCCGGCCAACTCAGAAGCGTCGGCGCCGATAGCAGGGGAAGAAGCTTGTCTGGGTCCCGTCGTCAACCCAAACTGCTCCAGCGTCTGTTGCTGCAAAGGGTGAGTCCCAGTAGGGGTTGAGGGATACTCCCGTACCTTTCCTCTCCTTTTCCCCATCTCGCGAGGGGTTCAGGGATCCTCCACAGCACTAACTTGGAGCGCGTCTGGGCGCATCTGGTGCTGTAGCTCACTACACCACCATCTTGGATCTTTTGTCTTTTCTGTTTATATGTGCTACCTCCACTTACACCCTATGCTGTCTACTAAGATGTTTTAATGTATATTGTATTGATATTATAAGTATCATACTATGTCATAATGTGTACTGTTATTTGAATACATATACTGCTGTAAGTGCCTGTTGGTTATGTTTGGCCTATTCTTGCAGTAAATAAATTCTAATAAATACAAAACATACAGGTATAAATAAATAAGTAAAGTTGAATGAACCTGACAATCTTAACTCATTCACAGTGCAAAATACTTCATCTTCTGCTATTGAATTTTATAATGATTTCTCCAGCCTAGCTATGATTGGCATCTCAAGGAATGGAATATTTGCAGGCTCTCAGGAGAATTTACTTAGGGATTTTTTTTTTGAGCTGGGAAAGAATGTGTCATTGTCAGTACTGTTAGCAAGGTTGATCAGAATATTGCTCACTATTCCCAGCTACACAAAGAGAGTGAGGGCAAAAAAAAAAACAACAACAACAAATTAAAAAAACCCAGCATGTATAAACAGTGAGGAAACATAATAGCAGATATTCTAGTTATGATTTACTAATTCCCTAAAACAAAGTAGAAAAGCAACTTTCAGATTCGCTGCTTAGGTAAGTTTTCATATATTTGGGAATAGAAAATAAGATCCCCCACCCCTTGCCTATTCACTTGAGATTGAGAGAAGGCGGACAGTACACGAGTCAAGTGAATTAAAGTTTCCTGAGGCTGTGTTACCAAGTTATAGGTTAACAAAGAAAGAGAAAACAATCTCTTTGATATTATCAGTGTGGGTAGAAAATTACAGGCCCTGTTTACTAAGCGGCATTATAGGTACATTAACGTTTTTAATATCCCTAGGGGCGCCTACATGCAGTGGTGTGCTGGAGCGGGCTCTCACGGGCTCGCGAGAGCCGTTTGTTAAGTTTTTAAGAATTTTGGGAGCCGGTTGTTAAAGTAGGCCTCCCCATGGCTACTTTAACAACTGACTCCCAAAATGTGGGCTTGGGCCCCCTCCTGAATTCTCTTTTACTTTGCTGGCAGTGATGCTGGCCCCCCCAGCCAAGTAAATAGGATGCTGCTGCTCCCTGCTCCTTGTTTCTGACTCTGAGCATCAGGCTGGGACTTTTCATGCAAGCGCAAGAAGGTTCCATCATGCTGCTCAGAGCCAGAAACAAGCAGCAGAGAATGGTGGCAGTCCATTTATTGGCTGGTGGGGCTGGGCAAAGGTATGCCTAGCGTGCCCGCACAAGGGAAGGGAGAGAGAGGCATGTATTCCCCCCTCCCCCCAAATTTCAGGGCTGGCTATGCCTGGAGAGAGAGCCCGTTGTTAAAATTTACCAGCACACCCCTGCCTACATGGTTAGTACGCGTAGGTACGTGTAGGTGTGCTAAAACACTAATGCACCTTAGTAAACAGAGCCCTACTTGTTTAGCATGCTCATTTTCTGTCATAGTGTTCAGATATGGCACACTATTACCAACTAGCTTAATTGAATTGTCCTGTCAAAAAGAAAAATAAAACTGCATTGTATTTCCTGTTCAAATACCTAAATAGTCCCCCCCCCCCCCCAATCAAACTATCACCTCTACTAGAACCAGATTTACTGAGCAACAAACAAAAAAGCACTATACTTTTACTTGTGCTAAAAGAGGAAGGGGACAGGAGTTGGGGATTAGGGATGTGCTTTTGGATTATATGAGCTCCTAAAACTTTTAAGTGTGTTCAAATCACTTACACGTATACAAATCACGTGCATATTGGATTTGTGGCCACTAAAATAATTTTGTGGCAAATACAATGCATGCAAAACATGAATGTGTGAAAAAAAAATTAAAACAAATAAAAATCGCACAAACTACATTTAAAATGAGGACTAATCACTCTTTCTGTGAGCATTCACATCCTTATTGGGGAGGTTGACATTGGTAGGCAACAAGTGAAGGTATAGTTTTGAAATAGTTATACACAATTTACAGGACTTTACACCTGCTATCAAACAGTTACACAGATACACGGTGTTAACAAGGATGAGGTAGGCTTTACGGATCTGCCACATGTGGTGCTGAACAGCTTTGAATTTTCAAGAAGAAATTCAGCAGGGCGATTCCTTTTGAAAAATTGTCTGCAGGCATGCCGATACAAAGTTCCTAGAGGCTTGCATGCAGCATACCTTTTTTAAAAGTAGTACCCTTTACATTTACCCCCTAATTCTATAAAAGTTGATAAAAAGCCCATTTTGTGCATGCAATTTCATTGAATAACGAACCAATTAATGCCAATAATTGGCTGTTTAACAAGCAATTCTCGGAGCTAATTGAAATTAAATCTATGCCTAAATTTTAGGCATGTCCTGGAAAAGGGGTTGCAGAAATAGGAGGGCCGTGGGCGTTTGTGAGTGGAGCATGGGTGTGGTTTCCAGTTACATGTGCAATTATAGAATAAGGAGGTTCTGCATGTAAATTTAGGTGGATTATTTGCACCATGCTTTTGTTGGTGCAAATAGACATGCCTACATTTATATGTGACCCCTGCACTTAAGCGCTATTCTATAAACTGTGCCTAACTTTAGGCGTGGCTTATAGAATAACGCTTAAGCATTTTTTTTTCCATAATGATTTTTTTGGCACGGTTTATAGAATTATGATTTCTTTATGCAATATACCATTTTTCCTCAAGGATAACAAAGTACTGTACAATTGGTAAAAAGACAAAATCTATTTTTAGTCCCAGCAAATGTTCAGGCTTCCAATCACAATGTCCCTTCTTTTTATTCATGGCTGATATTCTCTGACATTGAGAATGACAAAAAAACAGACATTTTGTTTTCTCATGCTGCTGAATAGACGTATATTCACTTGTTAAATGCTTCCTTTTTATTTTCTGATAATGCTGTAAATAAAGCTATGTGTCACTGACTCTCTCTTTCTAGTAAAATAAAGGAATATTTTATATCAGAACCTTATCCATGGCTTTCCAGCTTTCTGTAACATTGGTTATCGTAACCTTTTGGAGTATTTTTGTTTTCAATTTTGCCATTTATAAAACTGTGTGGATAGTACAAGGATACACATCTAGGAAAACATTAAGAAATTCTTTTTGATCTGTGGAAATAAGGGTCAAAAAATGTTGCAGGTGATAACCTTTACTGTACTAATGATATTTATCTATGACAAGTGACAAGCTTTCAAGAGTTTTTCAGTGTTCATGTAGTTGCACTAGGTTTAAATAGTACAGGGTATCTTCTACTAAACCGCGTTAAGCACTAACGTGTGCTCATTGTGGAAAAAAGGGTTACCATATGGGAACATGGGAGGAGCATGGGCATGTCTCTAACATGGACAGGCATTTTCAATATTACATCTAAGCCGAACTTTGATGTTTTGCACTAAACATCCAAAATCTGAATAGGAAATATACCCATTTTCGAAAAAAGAAAAGTGTCTGTCTTTTTTTTGAAAATATCATTTCGAACAAGGTTTTGTGCTTTGTGCGTTTATCTTTTTAGGCCATTTTTGAAAAAGAAAATGCATAAAATCAAGCCATTGGGATGTAGGAGGGACCAGCAGTTTTAACAGACTGATCCCCCGGACAGCCAGGAGAGCAATGAGTTCTCCCAGGCTCACTGCAGTGGACTTCAAATAAATGCTCCCGTCTGCTGAGCTCCCCAAAACCCACTACCCCCAACTGCACACCAGTACAATAGCCCTTATGTGCGAAGGGGGCACCTATATGTGAGTACAATGGGTTTCTGGTGAGTTTTGGAGGGCTCAGTTTCCACCACAAGTGTGACAGGTAGAGTGAGGTATTGGCCAGGCTCCACCTGTCTGCAGTGCACTGCATCCACCACTAGACTACTCCAGGGACCTGCATGATCAGTGCTTTTTTTGTGCCGGTACGCAACGGTACGGCGTACCGGCACCTTTTTTTTTTGCTCCCCCCGCCCCGTGCGTCCATGTCCCCCACGTAGTGCCAGCCCCCATTTCCGGCCGCTGCTGCTTCTCCTGTTGAGCAGCAGCGGCCGCTACACAAAGAAAAAGATTTTTTTAAGAAACTTCAAACCTGGCTGAAACGCGGCACCCCGGCACTGTAGACAGCCATTAGGCATTGGCTGTTGCCCCGCAGCCGCTCCTCCTCTTGCCTCTACGTCACTACGCTCCTCCGGGGTTTTCCTCCAGGGGCAGTGACGTAGAGGCAAGAGGAGGAGCGGCTGCGGGGCAACAGCCAATGCCTAATTGCTGTCTACAGTGCCGGGGTGCCGCGTTTCAGCCAGGTTTCAATTTTTTTTTTTAATCTTCTTTTTCTTTGTGTAGCGGCCGCTGCTGCTCAACAGGAGAAGCAGCAGCGGCCGGAAATAGGGGCTGGTGCCGCGTGCGTCGCGACTTCGCGCCGTTCGCGGGAAACTTGGCAGGGAGAGGGAATCCAACAGAGGGAAGGATTGGGGAGAGAGAGAAAGAGGGAAGGATTGGGGAGAGAGAGAAAGAGGGAAACCAACAGAGGGAAGGATTGGGGAGAGAGAGGGAAACCAACAGAGGGAAGGATGGGGAGAGAGAGGGAAAAACAGATGGAAGGATTGGGGAGAGAGGGGAAAAAACAGATGGAAGGATGGGGAGAGAGAGGGAAAAACACAGATGTAAGGATTGGGGAGAGAGAGGGGAAAACAGATGGAAGGATGGGGAAAGAGAGAGGGAAAACAGATGGAAGGATGGGGAGAGAGAGGGAAAAACACAGATGGAAGGATTGGGGAGAGAGGGAAAAACAGATGGAAGGATGGGGAAAGAGAGGGAAAACAGATGGAAGGATGGGGAAAGAGAGGGAAAACAGATGGAAGGATGGGGAGAGAGAGAGGGAAAACGGAAGGATAGGGAGAGAAAGAGGGAAGACGCTGGATGGAAGAATGCAGAAAGAAATAGGGGAGACACTGGAAGGATGGGGAGAGAAAGCAGAGCTGCTGGATGGAAAAGGGGAATAGAGAAAGACTGGAGAATAAGAGGAAGGGGCATGGGGAGAATAAGGGTGAGGAAAAGATGAAAAGCCACAGGTAGATGAAGGAAATTAAAGAATGGATAGTAAGAATGAATTAAATCTGGTCAGAGAGAGAGCCTGAAAAATATTGAAGAAAGCAATGAAAAAGGAGACAAAAATGACAAATGGCACAGAAGAGTTAAGCGAAAACAAAGAAGGAGAATCACAGACTGGGACCAATATGGAAAGAAAAACAGTCACCAGACAACAAAGGTAGAAAAAAATCATTTTATTTTCATTTTAGTGTTTGTAATATGTCCAATTTGAGAATTTACATTGGCTGTCTTATTTTGCACTGGGTATACTGGAGCTGTAAGAGCTTACAGAGATTATTTATAATGAAAAAAAATCACGTTATTTTTTTCTCCTATAGTACTGTAATATTTTCAATGATGTCTGTTTATATGCGCCATGGCTGGTATAGGGGGTGTGGTTAATGTGGGTGTGGCTATCATAGGGGTGGAGCCATGTGTGGTGACCCCGCCCATAATGAGTACCGGCACCTTTTTTTCTACAAAAAAAGCACTGTGCATGATGCTCTAATAGACCTGATTATAACATCTGAGGCTGTCATAGAGGCTGGTAAGTACTATTTTTATTCAAATTTTTGGAGGGTGGGAGGGGGTCAGTGACCACTGAGGGACTAAGGAGGGGTCACCCCAATTCCCTCCAGTGGTCATTTACGACACCTTTTCGTACCTTACTCGTTCTGAAAACAGGTCTAGACCAAAACATTGAAGTTTCAGCCCCAGACGTTTTGGTTTTGTTCCATTATAGCTGTAAAACATCCAAATGCTAGGAATGCCCTAAGCCTACCCCTGAAACACCCCCTCGTGATTTGGATGCATTGCAGAAGAATTGCATAGAAAAACGTCTGCAAAATAGGTTTTAAAAATATTGATTTGGACGTTTTGAGAAGAAATGTGTCCAAATGGAGGTTTAGGACACTTTTTGGCCATTTTTCTCTTTTGAAAATGAGTCCCATAGAATGCTATAAGTTTATATATTTTTTTAAAGATTTGCTCACACCTTTTTCAGTAGTAGCTCAAGGTGAGTTACATTCAGGCACTCTGGATATTTATCTGTCCCAGGAGGGCTCACAATCTAAGTTTCACAATCTCACTACTCAATTGCCCTCCCCTTGTCCCTTCCTTCCTTCTCACCCATTACTTCCCTCACCCGTAACTCTCTTGTCTGTCTGTATTATTTAGATTGTAAGCTCTTTTGAGCAGGGACTGTCTCTTTGTGTCGGGTGTTCAATGCTGCGTGCGTCTGGTAGCACTATACAAATGCTCATAATAAAAGTTTGCACCTGAGGCAAGGGAGGGTTAAGTGACTTGCCTAAGATCACAAGGAGCAGTAGTGGGATTTGAACTGGCCACTTCTGGATTGCAAGACTGGTGCTCTAGCCACTAGGCCACTCCACTTATGCATAATGCACGGTGCACTGTGGTGCATCTGTTTGCACCTGCCATTGACCTGGCGTAAATGGGTGCACCTTAATTTAAGCATACCAATGTGAGTTTACCCTATTATTCTATAATGGAATCAAAGCACCCAAAAACTGTTATAATATATGTGCTTTCTGTATTTCATTGGAGTGCCTAAATGGGGTGCCCTGTTAGAGAATTACTTATGTAGATAAATGTATAGCATAATGACATAGATACAAAACAAAGCATGTCCACATTTCACCCACACATGGGTTGCTTTAGGAGTGCAGTACAGCTCTTCTACTAAACCACGTTAAACACTAACATGCACTCAATGTCCTAGTTAAACGGGAACCAAAACTCTCCAGCACAGCATGGAATTGCAAACTTTCCTCTCAATCGCTTAATATCTCCGTAGCACTTTAATAATTTCCACACAGTCTTCTTTATCTATGCAATAACCTTGACTTCAGATCCCCGGTGTGTCAATCGTTTTTTTATATTGACTACACCGCTCCACTGTGCTGCTAGATATTACTCTATCAATGCGGTATCAGCGGGAATCCTCATTAGTCTAGTTTAATTAATTTTTCATGTTTTGTATATATATATTTTCACTTTTACAATATTGTTCAATTTAGCACTTATTTTTTTGTCCAGGCTTTCTCACTGGTTAGCTCTACAGTGCGCTCCTGGAGCTAAACCTTTATTGTGCCCTACAGTTAAACAACCAGTAAGAAAGCCTGGACAAAAAGATAAGTGCTAAATTGAACAATATTGTAAAAGTGAAAATATATATATACAAAAAATGAAAAATTAAAGAATACACTCCTACTACAAAGCCTTTGAGTATCTAAATGTAGGTGCCCAGTTATAGAATTTCCCCCTTAGTGTCAAAAAATACCTGATAAAACTAATGAATAGTAAACCTCATTCTCATTCCATTTCCTATACATACAAGGGCTTATTCAATTAGCAGGACCTGCTAATTATATTAAGTCCTGAACATGATGGTTAAGCAGACTATAAATACCTAAATTCATTAAATTAAATTAGTAATCATTGACACTATCTGGGTAGTACAGCTGAATATTTCTTCCGACCACCATGACACTATCTGGATAGTGCTACAATGGTCCATGGGCAAGGCTGGGAATGAGATGGCACTTATCCAGATAGTGGCACTGCAAATGCAGATAAGTGTCTGCATTACTTAGGGGCCCTTTTATTAAGCCGTGGTGTAATGGAAGATGTAAAGGATTGCTTTTCAATTCTGCTTTGTCCGATAATACACTCTGAAATTTTCTGTCTTTGACCGAAAGTAACTTTCCTTGTAAATACAAAAACAGGTTGGAATGTCTCTGAAGCCAGCCTGTGCAGGAGAGAGGCAGGGTATGCTTGAAGTTCAGGAGATAAACCACCTGGCCAGTGGTTTGTTTATCTGAACCGAGAGCGTGTGACTGCATCCTCATGTACATTCCTATAATTTTCCTTGGCTCTGAAAATAAGTTTTAGCTTAATAAAAAGGGGGGCTTGTTGCATCAGAGCTTTGAGGCTCATCTGTGGATGGACGCATTGCGCAGAAAAGACTTGTTCCTGGTCATAAAGAGACTTTGGGCTTTCGCTGCAATGGGCCTCTCTGCTGATGAGATAAGGGCCTGAAATTCCTGACCAGTGATGTTGTATGTATAGTGTATTATTGCTTCTTTTCCTGGTCTAAGAACTCTTAGCATTGCTTAGATGTAGAGACCAGTGATGTGATGATTGTTTATAGATAGGTATTGTTTCTTTTTAGTTATATATTTAATCAGTGTGTGTATATAGCTTAATCATTGTATATATTTTAATCATTGTAGATTTTAGCACCTCTAATAAAGGTCTCATTTACCTAACATGAATCCAAAAGAATCCACAGTAATTATTGAGTAGTCTGTGTCAGTGAGACAGGCAGTAAATCCATAGCAGTACACATGGTAAAAAGTGGCCTGCACTAGCGTGGGTGCGTGAAATTGGCACACAGTGGACCATTTTTTACTGTGACTGGGAAAAAGGCCTTTTTTTAATGGGGCAGTAAGTGGCTGTGTACTAAAATGAAAAGTAGCACATGGAAATTTACTGTCTGAGCCCTTAACTCACCTATTTATTTGGCGGTAAGGGCTCACATGCTACTCCTATGGTAATCAGGCAGTGCATGGCAATGTGACTGCGCTGCCAATTACCACCAGGAAAGCCCCCCACAGTAGAAAATAGAAAATGATTTTCTACCACGGGAAACAGCATGCACCAAGTTCGAAACTACCACATGGTGCCCACGTTACCCCTGCTGTAGGTTCGATTTGGGGTGGGCTACCTGCACATTAGCCCTACCGAGTCTTAGTAAAAGGGCTCCTTAGGATAGAAAAAAGGTTGTCCTAAGTGTATGCAGATTGACTATTTGATATTAACACTATCCAGGTAGCCACAGTGCTACAGCAGCAGTCACTACCCGGATACTGCCACTGAATATCAGGATTTTATTTTTACCCATAGCAGCTGGCATTAAAAAATTGTTGATCACTGTAGACTCAATATTACCCCCACAGTTTCTGCATTAGCTATTTGATTTGATGGTGATTTCTAGTTTATGTTACCTAACCCTTCAATTATCTTTAAAGATTTTTTTTTTAATGATTAAATATTTTGACACTCACTAGACAGGACTTAACAAAGATCTTGGTTTTCTAGCCCAGTATAAACCATAAAATTCTACTGGTTTGTCACCCTCTTATCACCATACATCTCTCCCTAACTTTTATCCACCCAGCCACCCTCCCCCCTTTCTCACCTTACCCACCCCACCCTCTTCCTGTGAGACTGTCATTGGAATGCTTTGATGTTTCACTTATACATACTGTTAATTATCAACACTTGCTTATTTATGATCTGAAGAAGAAGGGTTACCTTCGAAAGCTAATCAAAAAATGTATTAAGTTAATCCAGTAAAAAAAGGTATCACCTTATTTTCTTTTCTATATTTTGTTTTATTTCTATTCATTACCTTTAAAAACTTTAGAATAACTTGTTATTTATTTGATATAGGCATGAAGTTCTGCTCTGAGAAAGGAAAGAAAGGAAACATATGAGCAAGAAGATGTAAAACGCCTCGCAGGCTTTTCCCAAAAGTGGCTCCATTGTAAAGCTTCTAATGAAATATTCAAGCTCTGTTCCTCAATGTGCTTAACACCATCAGAGTTTTCAGGATTACTGGTGCAAAGAAGATTACATAAACCAGATGCCAGACATCTAACTTGAAAGAGGGACAGACAAAGGTCAAGTCTCAGAAATATCCACGGGTAACTAAGAAGTTTCCCAGTCTGATCCACAGAACTGAACAAACGGGGGGCAAATTTATAATGGGGCTCCTAGACAGGTAAGGCATATAGGGCTAGATTCTGTATAAGGCACCTGAAAAATCAGCGCTGAAACAATTTCTACCTAGGCGTATTCTATAAACCACACCTAACTTAGGCATAGCTTATAGAATACACCTATGGGCAGATGATCGAAAGCCCTGCACTGTTCCAAACAGTGCTCTAAAAATAGCACTGGAATAGCGCGGGGCTTTACCGTCCCTATGATCAGAGATAATAGCATGCAAATTTAAGCACACTATTCTCTCTGATGATAGGGTAAAAGTGCGTGAGGATTGTGCCTGAGCATGCACTTGGGACATGGGACCACTAGACCCCAAGTACCCACGATTAGTGAATTCAGCAGCTTTACATTTGTATTTATGTATCATAAGGATATTTGGCCACCAAAAGGAAATATTTAGTAACATGGAAGACTTTCAATTGTGTAGGATCATTTGAACAGTAAGTGCAACTAGAATGTCAAGTAATTTATTTTTAGACCAAAGCAAAAACAAAAACATCCACAATGTGAAAACGTTCAAAAATATATTGGTAAGTTAAAGGAAGGAAAAAGCCTCAAAGAGCTCAAGAATCATGACGATTTGCAGAGCTATTAACAGATCAATAAGATCCTCTCTTCATCATCGGCCAAAAAAAACCTTCCTATCATTAAATTTGGTATCAAGCAAAATTCAGTGTAACATTAAATTCAGTATCAAACTACCACAGATTGACAAAATCCAAATCTTTATACTTGTCAAAAAGCAGTGAGGAATGCAAAAGTAAAGCACTTATCTCTGCAAGGCAAGACTTGTGCAGAGCCAATCTCTTCTCTCCACGCCCCAGGCCGACGATGGCCAGCATTTCGTTCTGCTGCTTCAGGGTCCTGGTTGGTGGGACTGCTCTGAGAACAAAGAATACAACAACAACAACAAAAAAACACTGAAAGCTCACACAGCCGCACTCCCAGTAAAGAAACGACAATCTCATATTAGTCTCAACGGCACATCTGATTCTAAATGCCTGCTACTTCCTCTTGAGAAAATGGCCACCTATAAATGCAAAAAATGATGTTAGATGCTGAGGCTTTCTTAGCCAATCAGGGTCAAACTAGAAAAAAAATGGCACCATTCTATTAGTGCATTCAATCCAATTGTCCAAAGAGCGCAATCTAAAAATCCACTTGTGCTCCTGTTGTAGCAAAACATACTGCCAGTCTCCTCCTCTCTGAAAGTGTTGTACAGCTTGCAGAACCACACATTTCAAATCATGGAAAGAATGATATAGTTATACACAATGCGCTACCAAAGGCAAGCCTGTCTTGCGGGTATGTAAGGCACTTTTATGTTCTGTCAGACGAATAGTTCATCTTCGTGATATCTGTCCAACATTGATTTTATCACAAGTACATTTCAGACAATAAATAATGTAATCAGATTTACAGGATGTTTTAGCCCTTAGGGAGTAGGTCTTACAATCAACTGGGTTGACGAAGGTAGTGGTTTCTTCCATCATCGTGCAGAAGCTACAATCCCCACAACTATAATGGCCCATGGCTTCACTACAAGAACAAGAATCTGGAGCGAACATCAGCAAAACTGCCGGACTCAAATATTCCTTTAGATTCTTGCTTCTACTATATGAGAAATGGAGACAAGATCCTTTGAAGATAGGAAGAGTTTGAATTAGTGATCAGTTCTTCCTAATCGCTGCGGATACTCTTGAAGAAAAAGGATTAAACCACATCATGTAAGTAAGCATATCATCATCTTCAGCCAAATTGGTCCCCTTGGGTAATAGTAAAAGGTCCCGATGGTTAAATTTGGCATGGCGGTATGCAGTGTGAACAACATCTTTTGGATAGCCTCTTGCTTGCAGCCTTTTTGAAAAGTCCTTTGATTGACATTTAAAATCCTCATCAGTCAAACAAACTCGATGATATCTAATAAATTGAGAGAATGGGAGACTGTTCTTAAGAGGAACAGGATGACAACTCATGTAGTTCAAAAACGTATTTCTATCAGTTTTTTTAATGGAAATGGTGGTAATAATCCAGTCCCAACACATCCAAAAAAGAAAATTCAAAATAATCAAACTGCAATACAAAATTAATGCACGAATGACATCCATTGAGAAAAGACACAAACTGTTGCAGAAGCTCTACACTATCATCACACAGTACAGAAATATCATTGATGAACCGAACCCATAGGAGTACATGTTTGTAAAGTTCAGTTGTATAGACATGCTTTTCTTCAAAGGTTCTCATGAATAAATTGGCTGCTGAGGGAGCCATCATACTCCCATTGCTACTTCGGAGAGCTGTTGGTATAAGGAGGTCCCAATTTGAAAAAATATATTTTCATTGCTAAACTTGCTAAAGATACAATGAAGGAAGTAGGGACTTTTCCAGGGGTCCTAGCATCCAAAAAGAATTGTAGAACTTCCAACACTTCATCCTGTGGGATGACAGTGTACAGAGAGGTAACATCAAGAGTGACCATGATGGAATTACTAGCTTTAGACTCTTGCACAGACAAAACCTGTAAAAAAAATGTGTAGAATCCTTCAAATAAGTACTTTCCATCACCAAAGGTTGTAGAAAACAATCGACGAATGTCAATAATGGCGCCAACAATGATCCTCTACTAGAAATAATGGGTCTCCTGGGGGATTTAACAACGTTTTATGAATTTTGGGTAAAATATAAAAAAACAGAATTTTAGGATGCATAGTATTGAGGAAATGAAATTCCTTCTGAAGTTTTTCTGTCATCACCACCACCAGTGGGAAATCTTCCAATGTTACTCTTCACTACACGATCCCTCAGGGATCAGTCCTTTCTCCCTTGCTTTCCAATATTTTCATAAGTCTCTGGCAACTTTATTGCAAAATCACAATATCTGTTTTTACATTTACACCGATGACATGATTGGAGCAGTATTATATTCCAAAAGAGTTTCTCAAAGATAACAAAAAAAGAGGTGGAAGCAATATTTGGAGCATTCATATTCATTATAGTTAGCATTAAAGAACCAAATTGTAGCATGGCAAGAACCCATCTCCCCTCTGAATCTATAGCTTGCTGAATAGCATTTAACAGTCACTGTTTTCTTCATAAAAATGGACACACCATGTTTTTCTTGAGTGAGCAGGTAAGAATAAGTGATTGCCAGATCATAAAAAAATTAGCTGTAGAGCAGTCTTCTAAATTCAAATGTGTTTCCTGCAAAAAAAAAAGGATGTTAATAAGTTTTTTCTGAAGCGACCTACGAACTGACCAACTTCCGTAAAGTACTAAAGACCCATCTCTTTGACAAGATATACCACAAAGACCAAAGTATGTGAAACTCTCACATATATCCAGAAATGTAAATTAATGCCTTCTGTTTTATTACTATCATGTATTCCATTACCATGCAACCCAAAATCCATCTATAACACAAAATGTCTACTCTCTTCTCATTTCCACTATCCATGATGTATTGTAAGCCACATTGAGCCTGCAAAGAGGTGGGAAAATGTGGGATACAAATGCAATAAATAAATAAATACTTTACGCCTCTTGATAGGATGAATGAGACCATTAACATTCCATTAAGGAAAGTTTAAAGGAACCATGACAAAACATATGTAAGGAAATCAGGAAATCAGCCAATAAGTGTAATTCTGGAGAGGTAGAACATAAGAGAGAGAGAGTGCAACAAAAAGAAATATGACACTGCATTTTAAAAAAGGGGTGGTAAAATTGAGCGTTGTGTATAAACTGAGGATTCTGATAAAATACTCCCACTGGACCTTTGAAAAGCCAAGGTGACTAAAGACTCATCTTTTCAGAACCGATATAAACACCAAATAATGAAACATAACAATTAAAGTAGCAAACGGACAGTACTCAACCCCTGACACATGATCCCACCTTAGCAATTTGCTTGGGATGAACCACACCGAATCTAATTAACTGTATTCCTACACTGTACTTGTTCGCACCGAAGTCTGTAACCATCTCTCCAGAACTATGTAAGCCACTTTGAGCCTACTAATAGGTGGGGAAAGGTGGGATACAAATGTAACAAAATAACAACAATAAAATAACTGATTTTACTGCATTCTCTGGCAATGAATTCCAGAGTTTAATTACACGTTGAGTGAAGAAATATTTTCTCTGATTCATTTTAAATTTACTACTCTGTAGCTTCATTGCATGCCCCCCCTTAGTCCTAATATTTTTGGAAACAGTAAACAAGTGATTCATGTCTACCTGTTTCACTCCACTCATTATTTTATAGACCTCTATCATATCTCTCCTCTGCTGTCTGTTCTCCAACAGAAAGTGAATGACAGAGGCAGCCCAAATTCCTAATCTGTGCTTTTAATCTTCAGAAAAGAGGTTAGTCAGCACTTCTAAACAGCCTGATTTCTTCCACTTTCTATCACAAATGTCCCCCCACCCCCCACACACACACACACGCACACACACATTCCAAGTGCTGAAGCCTAATTCTTATTCTCTGGTTGTAAAAATGCTGAAACATCTTCAGTTCACCCCTATAGGACACGTTGATAAAAACGGTAAAAGTGCACTTTAATATCTTTTAGTTAGGATGAAGGCTTTTCAGAAAAAGATTTAACACATCTTGAGGACAAAGAAATGCAGGCTGGTTATTTCTCTGTCAATATGTCTGTTAAAAGTGAGCATTTGGAGGTCGGAGAAATGGGTCTGTTTTGTTGTGAAAGGAGATGGGAAATCTATGCAGCATTATGAACCTTTATATAATCCACATCACGTCCACTCTCTTGCTTGAAGTGCTGACCATGTGCACAGAATCCCTCTTGCTGATTTTGTATGAGATATATCCTACAGAGCCCCTGTGTTGTGAAAGTGGCAAGACTGTCTTTGAAAAAAAAAATAGAATTTAAAGCCAATTCTAACAGCAGTCTGTCTGTTACAACATCTTGCACACAGCAACTCTACTCTTCCAAACCTAGCTAGTAGCTTTTCACTTCAGCCTTTTTTCCTTTCAACCCATGTGAGGTGCAGAAACCATTTCCTGTTTCTTTGGCTCTCACAGGATGCTGACACTGATGCACTTCCTCCTCTCTTGGCCTGTATGAACCCTCCTTCCTTTTAGAAGTTAACTGCTGTGCTATATATGTGGTCCTCTTTTTTTATGTGGTAATCATGCAGACTTATGTTAGATTTACCCAGAATGGTACACCAATACAAAGCTCACACTGCAGTTATTTTCAGCGAGCTCCAAATCATGTGGCAAAAGCCTGTACACTGATTTTGTTGAAGATATCACAAAATGGCATACCTATTTATTTACAACTGCATTTTTTGAAAGGATGTAGAAATTGGAATTAAGATGTCCAGGTCAGGACGTCTCAAGTTCCACTAGCAGTTTAGAACAAGATCTAAACATAGAGCCTCTTCTAAATTAATAGAGAAATGGACATTTATGTACTGGTTAGGTGTAGGATGAGCATCCATTTTGTAAACATCTAAAACATCACAGGGTCAAAATGGGCACATAAATGTTTATGTTAAGAAATAGCAACATAGTTTATGAGTCAGAACATATATGGTGCCTAAAAAATCCGCATGGAAAAGATTTCCAACTAAGTGCATTCTATAAGTGGCACCTAGATTTAGGCATGGTCAGGGCTTTTTTTGAGGGGGTACTTGGGGGTACTGAGTACAGGCACCTTTTTTATTGTCTGCTAAAATCAATCCATGGTCCCCAAGTTTTAATGAAAAAGCTCAGGCCCTACACAGCAATTCTGCCTTGTCATAGATTCTGTGACTGGTTGCAGGGGGCCTGGCCATTGTGGGGAGGGTCCCTCAGTGATCACCCCACCCCTGAAGGGTGGCCTGGCTTTTCAGTACCAGCACCTTTTACACTAGAAAAAACACACTGGGCATGGTATATATTATATGCTTAGTCGATGTCAAAATGCATGCAGATTGTGAAAAATTACAGAAAGACCTTAGGAAACTGGAAGATTGGGTATCGAAATGGCAGATGAAATTTAATGTGGACAAATGCAAAGTGATGCACATTGGAAAGAATAATCCGAATCATAGTTACCTGATGCAAGATTCACCTTAGGAGTCAGCACTCAAGGAAAAGATCTAGGTGTCACTGTAAAAAATACATTGAAATCATCTGCCCAGTGTACAGTGGTGGCCAAAAAAGCAAACAGGATGCTAGGAGTTATTAGGAAAGGGATACAAAATAAGACCAAGAATATTATAATGCCTCTGCATTGCTCCATAGTGCAACCTTACCTTAAGTATTGTGTTCAATTCTGGTTGCCATATCTCAACAAAGATAAAGCAAAATTAGAAAAGGTTCAAAGAAGAACAACAAAATGATAGAGGGGATAGAACTGCTCCCATATGAGGCATGGCTAAAGAGGTTAGGGCTCTTCAGCTTGGAAAAGAGATGCCTGAGGAGAGATATTATTGAGGTCTACAAAATCCTGAGTTGTGTGAAGCAGGTAGAGGTGAATTGATTTTTCACTTATTCAAAAAGCACAAAGACCAAGGGGACAATCAATGAAATTACATGGAAATACTTTTAAAACAAATAGCAGGAAATATTTTTTCGTTCAAAGCTCTGGAACTCATTGCCAGAGGATATGATAATGGCAATTAGCGTATCTGGGTATAAAAAAAGTTTGGACAAATTCCTGGAGGAACAGTCCATAGTCTATTATTGAGATAGACATGGGGAAGTCACTGCTTGCTCTGGGATTGATAGCATGGAATGGTACTACTAATTGGATTTCTGCCAGGTACTTGTGACCTGGATTGGCCACTGTTGGAAGAAGGATACTGGGCTACATGGATCATTGGTCTGCCCAGTACGGTTATTCTTATGTTCTTAATTAGCAGTTACACATGCAATTGACCTTGGCATTCTATTGAAAATGTACATACAAAACCCATAGAACACAAGTGCATTGGGGGGGGGGGGGTGTACCAGGGAATGGGCATGGATGGGTCAGAGATTTGCCCAGGACTTGAGCATACATGTTATAGAATGCGTGCAATTACACATGAGCACTTATACCTGCCTTTGAGCTGGCATAAGTGCTTGCCCCTAAAGTTAGGTATGTAGATGCAAACTTATGTTAGTTTTCTATAGCAACACTTATGCATGGGACTGCTGTTATAGAATTGATGCTAGCACCCAAATGTTTCGCACCTAACTTTAGGCAACCTTTCTTGAACTTACTCCTTTAAATATCTACATGCTGGTTTATGCATGTCTAGAACCCAAATAGCACTTCTGAAATAAGTATATTTATTGATTGATGCTTGTATCACTTTCCCAGTGTCTATGGATTTCATTTTCTAGAAATTCAGGGGTCCTTTTACTAAGATGCACTGAAAAATGGCCTTCACTAGTGTAGGCACGTGTTTTGGATGCGCGCAGATCCATTTTTCAGTGCACCTGTAAAAAATGCCTTTTTTGGCTGAAAATGGACATGCAGCAAAATGAAAATTGGCACGTGTACATTTTGGGCCTGAGACCTTACCGCCACCCATTGACTTAGTGGTAAGGTCTCATGCATTAACTGGGTGGTAATTTTCTATGTGCATACAATGCCGATTACCACCTGGTTACCGCTGTATGCTGGAAAATAAAATATATTTTTCAGTGCATGTAGTGGACGTACGTAAAAAATGAAATTATTGCCCGGGCCACACGGTAGCCGGGCAGTAGTTCTCAATTGTCGCGTGTTAGGTGCACATAGGTGCCTACATGGCTTAGTAAAAGGGCACCTATGGAAGGGAAAAAATCCACCTATATATTATGCAAGTACAATCTGTGCCCAAATTATGGAATCTTTACCAAAAATCAGGACAAATTTAACATATTGACAAAAACAAACTGTAAAAGTGTAATTGACATTTTAGTTCTGTCTAACACGAAGACAAGCCATACGAATCAAGTGGGTAACTGGTCACAGTATAGAATAAATGGATGAAAGTTGAATCCAGTTAAAGCTCTGTACATGCCAAGAAAAATGAAGACTAATGCAATATCTAATTTATAATGAACTTGTCAATGCAGAAAAAAGGCACACTATAGAAATAAGGTTATTCCAGAAAATGTTGGAGCATGTTTATTAAGGTACACTAAGCAGCTATCATGGGATTTAGTACGACTGTTAGCGCAGGTTGAACTATCAGTTATTGCATGCTAAAAATTGCCAGTGTGGTCACAATTCTGCACTAAGGACCAGATGATCCAATGCAAATGTGAGCACTAGAGGCCTTTTGCGCCAGACTAGCGCCTGCATTTGCCTGTGCCCCAGGATCAGATCCGACAAGTGCTTGTAACAACATGCTCGCCAGCTCTGACCACTAATAGCATGCAAATGCATGATAAACAGGGACATTTGTATTCCTCCCCAATGCTCAGCAGGCAGCAAAAAAAACAAGGGTGCTGCTCCTGTGTAAATCCGAGGCCAGTGCCGCATTAGACTTTACAAACCATCGGGGAGGAAAGGGGAGTCATGTCCAGCATGTATCTGCATGCTAGCAGAGATCCCCCATCCCCCCCCCAATGAGACCAACTGACCCCTCCCCCACAAGAGATCCCCACCCCTCAGCAGAAGACAGGTATGGAGGTCCTGTGGACCTTCAGCCTCCACCTGGTGGTCTTGCATGCCCCCCCACCTGGTGGTCTAGTAGTCCAAAAAAAACCCTATACCTTCAGATGACTGAGGAGGGAGTAGCACTCCCTCCTCCTTCCAGCGCTGCCTCTAAAATGGCTGCGCCCTGCCCAGTGCATCCTGCGATTCGCTGGGTGGTGCTTCCCTACCATATGCACAATCCTCCTGCAGAAGTACCCCTATGATTAGAGCTAATAGCATGTATGAATTTGTATGCTATTAGCTTTGATCACAGGAGCGTTATTGCCCCGTGCTGTTCTGGTGCTAATTTTGAACACTGTTCGGAACAGCTCGAAGTTTTGATCATCTGGTCCTAACTGCTTAGCATAGCATGCAGTGGGTGTACTTATTCTGTTTAACAATTTCCTTTAGATATTATATGAAGATTTTTCTTTGATGTAGTACCTTTTCTGTTCAAGTGTAATACATGATTAATAATGTAAAATTATAAATAAATAAATAAATTTAAAAAAATAAGCACACAGTGGGGAGTATGCGTGGAGATTGGGTATTGATTGTATACTGTAGTTAGCACGCAGTATTTGCCATGTTCTTTCACTTGCACAGTTATCACGGGTCTATTTGATGCATCCTTAAGAAGAGGCATTAAACACATCTGTGCCAATTGCGAATGACCTTAAGGCACAGTAAGGGACTTTTCTGTGTAATAACTGCAGAGAACATGCTAGTCACACTCACAGAAGTAAAAAAAAACTTACTGCACTTTACTGAAGAAGACCTTTTGCATATATTGTGATGATAAGATTATATATATATATATATATGCATAAACATTGATGCGTGTTGAGAACATACACAAGAGAGGACGAGCAGACATGCATGCCCAATGTATCAACAAAATGCAGAATAATGAAAAAGGACTATTTACTATGACTACCCCACAGCAAAGTACCAAGAATATAGCAGAACACAAAGTAGAAAATACAGATCACTCCACTTCTATGGAACATGGGTAAAAAAAAAAAAAAAAAAGAACACCCTAAAGAAGAACAACACAAACATTATTAGCTGTTATCAGGTGCCTAACTCTACTAGTACATAAATAAATTCATGCTAATGAATGTGCATCCCTATTGTCCAGGTTTATTAATCCTGGTGGTTCCTACTAAGAAGCAGAAATGACATATAAGCCTAACGCTGTGGTAGAAGCTATTGCTCTATTTCGCTTACTACAACAGAATTGGTGTTCCTTTCACATATTTGACTAGGCACCTGCTTTAGATTCACTGGAGTATGAAAAGGATGACTGCTGTAGGAATGATGAGGTTTTTTTTTTCAATCACCACTGGGGAGTCAGTTGACTCAGGCAGAAAAGGAGCCTCCAATGGCATTGATCACAGTCTGGAGGAAGGAGTTCAGCTTCTTCTTGCATTTTCTTTTTATATATAATATAAGAGACGTGGTTTATTTTCTTTTAATGTGTAATACCTTTTGTGATAATTCCTGCCATGAATGATACCCTGCAGATATACAAAATTGAATATGCTTTATAGAGATATCAGGAACCCGTGAGTCTCCAAATTACAACCCAAAGCCTGGATGTGACTCTTGAAGATAGAAAATTTCATATTTCTATTCGTAATCAGTCTATGGAAGGTTTTTTCTTTTTGCTCATTTTTGCCCATTCGCTCCACCCTGTCCCTTTTACTTCATCTTTTCCTCCTGCAGCTCAGGAATTTTAGCCAGAAGACCATGAACAATCAACCTCAATGGCCCTTACCTCTGTATCCCTTTGTGATAAGTTTCCAGCAGCTCATATCATCCTTCTCCTTTGTTCTGGCAATGGTCCCAGGAAAAAAGGGAAGAGAGCAAAAGGGTCAGGAAGTGTCCTCTGGAGCTTGGGGTTGTTGAACTTACCAAAAGTGAATCTTTGCAACCATGTTGTAGCTCAGCCCAAGTTCTACCTGGACACCATCACTTTTAGAGCAGGAGGCACACCCTGTTCTTGATCATGCAGGGCTGGACATATATGTTTGTCTCCCTGATCCAATGCTGCAGATACTTTTAGGTGTGTGTGTGTGTGTGTGTGTGTGTGTGTGTGTGTGAGAGAGATCCAAGGCTGCAGGATCAGAAGTATGGTTAGAGCAGCAGGCTGAGTATCAGGGAAGCTAGGTTTCTTGAGATTTTGGACAAGTCACTTAACCCTCTATTGCCTCAGGTAGAAAACTTAAATTGTAAGCCCTTCAGGGACAAGAAAATACCTACTGTACCTGAATGCAACTTGCCTCAAGCTACTACTGAGAAATTTCTGATCTAAATCCAAATCCAAGATCCAGTGCCAGGTATACTGTAAAGTAATACAAAATATTACAAATGCTACTCAGAATCTACAAAGCAATTCTATCATACCACAATAACAGTAACTTCCATGACAGGTACCTACCTGGGAAAAGGCAGCACCATAAACCCTGCTTTGGAAACTAGCACAGCAATATAGCTTTGGAGATAGGTTTCACAGCTAACACATTCTACAGATATTTGGCTGTGTAGATTGAGATCAGGTTATCCTGGGTCTCTACTCTGTAAGATTATCCCTCGAATGAGGCCTATAACCAAACTCTAAATCAGGGGAGGAAAAAAATCCTATACCCTGAAAGGGTAACCTAAATCAATAAATATTCAATCAATAGGTAAGGAAGTACATTGAATTTCACACACAGAGTAAATCTGAGCAAGTTCTTATATCTTACACCAAAACTACCTGCTTCCTATATCTCACAGAAAGGTGTGGGAAAAAATAGGATTGGAACTTTGATAGGCCATTTTTCATATCCTTTATCCACAAGTATAACTGCTCCTACACTTGAAGTATGGCAAAGAAACAATGAGTCTCTAAAGTTGAAGCTCTCATTACAGCTTCTGTCCAGACTGAATGCTTGGACCAAGGCAAGAATCTGGTTTCATGTGATAAATATATGCTTATTGAATCCCTCATGAAAGAAGTAGAAGAGAGGAAGTGGCAAGACTAAGAAACATCTGTGACAACCAGAAATTTATCACAGAGATGCATGTTAAAACATTGGGGACTTCCAGCAAAGGGAGAGAAGATCTTGAGCAGACAGATCACAGCTGGACTCAGGCCACCAGATCCTGTAAGATCAACCCTCCAACTCCATTTCCTGTTGAACTGAAGAATTGGTTTGTAGTCCTAGAGGCAGAAGAGCAAGAAACATATCAAAAACAGGGAGAAACAACAATCAAAACTCCGACACCACTGGACAAGTAACCAATAAGAAGAAAAAGGTTGAGGTGGTTGGAGATTCACTTCTGAGGGGTTCTGAGGCACCTATCTGCTGACCAAACATGCTTTCTAGGGAGGTGTGCTGTCTACCTGGTGCCAAGATTCGTGATGTTGTGGAAAGATTGTCTAGACTCATCAAGCCTAATGAAAACTCTCCTATGCTGCTCATCCATGTTGGCACGAATGATACTGCTAGGTATTCTTCAAATGGGACTTCATGGTTTTGGGTCAGAGGGTGAGGCACCTAGGTGCATAGTTGGTGTTCTCATCAATCCTCCATGTTGAAAATAAAGGCTAAATGAGGGACACTCACATCCTGGAGCTAAATGTGTGGCTGCGTAGATGGTGCCAATGTGAGCACTTTGGTTTCCTAGACCATGGGATGAGTTTCCAAGAGCTACTGAGTGGCGATGGTGTCTATCTATCAAGGAAGGGACAGAGTGTCTTCAGCAAAAGACTGGCTAAAGTACTAAAGAGAGCTTTAAACTTGCTGGGGATGTGTAAAAAAAGGAACCAAAGCCATAAATAACCCTCAGGAAGGTAAGTCATCGAATGCCTCTATAGAAGAGGAAAAAAAAGAGTAACATCTGGAGAGCCTTGTATACCAATACCCAAAGTATGGGAAACAAACGTCTAGCTCTAGAGACTACAATGATAGAAGCAGACTGACGGTCACGGAGAACTGGTTCACGGGGAACCATGACTGGGATATAGCTATACCTGGCTATATTCTACTCAGGAAGGACAGGGTAGGAAAAAAGGGTGGAGGAGTGGCATTATATGCTAAGAATAATATTAACCCTAGAACGCATATTGGGGGCCTTTTAGGCCCCCATGCTTACATTTTTGCTATTATCTGCAAAATTACTTTAGTTAGAATTTTGAAACTCAAGGTATTCCTCAAGTATGTCATTGTTGATAATATCCAGTTGTTCATATAATTTTTTTTCATAGGCATTATGGTGTAACAATGCTTGTTTGGTGAAAACTACATCTGTACGAATTGGGGGCCTTTTAGGCCCCCGCTGTTTTTATCATGTTCTCAGAAGTGTTTGTGTCTCAAGTTACTTTATTTGTACTCAGTAATGCTGGTGGAGGGGCCAGGGTGTGGATAATAACATGTGAGGATGTCATGTGATTTTTGGAGGGAGTGATAAGGCCATGACATCACCTCAGGTCCTCTGAACACTGAGGACAGTATACACTGTGAGCTAATTGCTGAAGGACCTGTGATAAGATAAGCTGTTGAGAGGAAATCTGTTTCATTTTCTAACATCTAGTCAGCAATGGCACAGTCTTCCTCCAAGTGTCTGACTGACCAAGAGATTGAAGCGATTATGTTTCAAAGCGATGATGAAAGTGAACTATCTTTGTCTGATGAAGAATATCTGCCACCAGCTAATCAAACATCCTCATCCAGTGATTCTTCTGATGATGAAGAAGTGAATCTAGTGGATCCTCAAGAAGTGATAAGTAGAACATCCAAAACGAATGTTTTTTGGGACAGTAATCCTACATTAGTCGGACGTACTCCAATACACAATATTGTGAGACAGGCTCAAGGAGCTGTGGGAAGTCCCAGTTACTTTACCCCTAAAGATGTATTCTGTACTTATTTTTCTGACAATATTGCAGAAGAGGTCCTATTATGTTCAAACCTAGAAGGAAGATGTATCGCTTCAGCAAAAAATAAGTCCTGGAAAAATATCTCAAAAGAGGAACTTTATGCATATATTGGACTTTTCCTGCTGGCAGGGAGTCAAAAATCGTATGATGTCCCAATACGAGAATTATTTCTGGACCCACTTTCTGATCCACACTATAAGGCGACAATGTCAGTGGGCAGATATGAGGAAATTAGAAGGATCATTCGCTTTGATGATAAGCGAACTCGTGCAGCGAGGTTTGAAACAGACAAATTAGCCCCTATCAGTTATATCTGGAACATATTTATCAAAAATTGCACAAAACTTTACAATCCTAGTACTAATGTTACTGTAGATGAGCAACTTGTACCGTTCAGAGGACGCTGCAAATTCATACAATACATGCCCAGCAAGCCAGCCAAGTACGGTATAAAAATCTTCTGGATGTGTGATTCTGCAAATTATTATGGCATAAATGGCGTAATCTACTGTGGCAAAGAGGTTGGTGCACCAGTACAGAAGGATCTGGGGTCTGAAATAGTCAAAACTCTTGCTGTTCCAATATTCAATTCAGGTAGAAACATCACCATGGACAATTATTTCACCAATGTTGAACTAGGCAATTTTCTGCTTGCAAAAGCTATTACACTTGTTGGTACTATAAAGCAAAACAGACGAGAAATTCCAGCAGCACTCAAACACAATCGTCAGCGAGCACTTTATGAGAGTGTCTTTGGATTCAATAACAAAGCGACTTTGGTATCTTACAAGGCAAAGAAGGAGAAATCTGTAATTTTACTCAGTACCATGCATCACGATTGCAGTGTTGACAGCAATAACCAAAAATTGAAACCAGAAATCATCCTGCATTACAATGCAACAAAAGGAGGTGTAGATAAAATGGATGAGATGGTGGGAGAATATTCGTGTAAGAGGCAAACAAAACGATGGCCTGTAGTACTATTTTCAAATATGCTTGATGTAGCAGCCCTAAATTCATTCATTATTTATACAGAAACTCATCCTGAATTTCATGCACAGAGGAAGGACAGGAGACGCTTATTCTTGAAGGACCTTTGTCATGAACTTGTAATACCTCACATGATAGAGCGAAGCGACTTGAAATGCTTGCCAAAGAAAACTAAAGAAGCAATGAAACGGTGTGGCGTACAGTTTCAGATTACTCCAGAGCCAGGAGAAAGAAAACGAAAGCGTTGTTTCATGTGTCCAAGAAACATAGAGAGGAAAACTGAGCGATATTGTTCCACTTGTAAGGAAACTGTTTGCAAAGAACACTCTTCTGAAAAAATAACATGTCAGAATTGTTTGGAAGACTAATATAATAGAAAAGAAAGTTAGAATAAAAATGTAGCTGCAGCTAATTTGCTATAGATTTCTATGCATTTTTGTGTGTTTTCATGTCTTTGAGTGAAATTTGGGAAAAAAAAGATTTTTTGGTGTTTTCTGTGAAAAATTATAATTAAAATGTTGTCCACTATTCATATTTTATTGAGCAATTTTGAAATAAACTTGTGAAAGTTATTTAAGTGTGTTTTTCTACATTATGTGCATGGGGGCCTAAAAGGCCCCCATGACGTTAATATGTATATTTTTAACGTCATGCGTTCTAGGGTTAAAGTGACAGAACTGCAGGACACATGGGGTATGAAAGAAGCACTGTGGGTCAAACTGGAAAGAGGGAAATGAAAATGTATTTACATTGGAGTAATATACAGGTCACCTTCATAGTCAGAAGAAATGAACAGGGACTTAATTGAAGACATCCACAAGATAGCTAGGAAAGGGGAAGTACTACTGATAGGTGATTTTAATATGCCGGATGTTGATTGGGGTGTCCCTGTTGTGGGGTCATCCAGAATCAAATGGATCTTGGATTACCTACAGGGAGAATTGTTTCAGCAGTGGGTAACGGAACTGACGTGGAATGGAGCTATTCTGAGAATGTTTCTGATGTCACGGTGGGAGACAATTTGGCATCTAGTGATCACCGAATGGTGTGTGTTTCAATATTAAGACAGAGGAGAGGGCTTATTCAAGATTGAAGGTCCTGGATTTTAAAAGAACTAACTTTGCTGAGATGGAGGAAATTTTAATAGCATAACGTATAAGCAAAAATGGAACATATAGGGGCCCTTTTACTAGGCTGTGTAAGCGTCTACATGCACCCAACACATGCCAAAATGGAGTTACCGCCCTTTTACCACATGGCTCTTGCAATAATTTCATTTTTGGCATGCATCCGATACGTACGGCTGAAGAATAATTTTTGGATGCGTGTATAGGACCCACGCCAAGTGGCATTTGACGCGTGTAGGTCATTACTGGCCAGTTACTGTGTGAGACTTTACCGCTAGGTAAATGGCTGGTGGTAAGGTCACAGACCCAAAATGGATGCACGACAATTTTTATTTTGACACACGTCCATTTTCAGCAAAAATTTTAAAAAGGCCTTTTTTACAGGCGTGCTGAAAAATGGATCGGCACTTAACCAAAATCCACACCTACACTACCGCAAGCCATTTTTCAGCGCACCTTAGTAAAGGATCCCATAGATAGGTAAGAGAGTAAGAGGAGTTAGAAAATATGGAAAGTTGCACATGAGGTCAGAGAAATGATTAAAAGTTATATCAGCTAGGGTAGGAGTGGATAAACATGTCCTGCTGCAGTATGTGCAGCCTGTGTCCCTCCTTGTACTGTATGTGTGAGAGAGACACTAGGAAGATAGTTACTTCTTACATTAAAGGCCTGGTTGAAAAGCCAAGCTTTCACCTGCTTCCTGAAGTAGAGATAGTCTTGTGTTAATTGGAGCCTTTCAGGCAGTGCATTCCAGAGTGTGGGGGCTACTTCGGAGAAGGCTCGCTTGCAGGTATCATATCGTATAATGTCTTTTGGAGAGGGTATGGTTAGGGATATCACTTAGGAGGACTTTAGTGTCCTTGGAGGTGTGTATAGGGTCATCCTGTTCTTCAAGTACTCAGGGCCATTTCCTTTAAGGGCCTTGAAGATTAGACATAGAGTTTTAAATTTAGCCCTGTATTGTACTGATAGCCGATGAAGTTTTTGCAAAAATGGTGTGATGTGGTCACGTCACTTGCAATCTCAAAACTATACATAAATTTTGGGTGAGCATATGGTGGAAGCGCATGCAATTCTCTCTCATGACTATTCATTGTAGATATGCTGAAAATCTGACTGGCTCCGAGTGCTCTGAGGACTGGGTTGAGAAGCACTAGTTTCAAGGGTTCAGCAAATTGATTGACCTGTCTAGCTGAGCATCATCTGGTACACTTGTACATTATCAAGTGGCCTCATTGATCTGATAGCTACAAAACCCCAAGGGAGCGGTACAGTGTACGGGGTGAAGTACTTCTATGCACAAAAGAGAAGCGAGACTCAGGTATGATCATACCCGATGATTTTATGGTGGCCAACAGATAGAAAAGGTGATGATAAAAGCCAGAAGGATGCTTGGGCACATAAGGAGTGCAATGGCCTGGAAGTGGTAATGCTTCTATATAAGCCTCTGTTAAGATCTTTTGTACCCCCTAATTCTATAAAAGTCACCCAAAATTGTGCATACAAATTTGGGCATGTGCCCTTTTGTGCACACAATTAATTAAATAATGAGATAATTAGCACCAACAATTCACACTTTAACAACAATTATTGGCATTAATTAGATTTAATTGGAATTTACATGCATAAATTTAGGCACGGGATTCACACCTAAATTTTACATGCGAGTAATTAAAAGGGACACGGAAATGGGAGGGTCATAGGCATTTATGCGCATTGTTATAGAATAAGAAGGATACACACCCAATTTGGGCATGTGCTTTTGCACTACATTTTAGTTGGTGCAAATGGCCGTGCCTTAAGTTAGGCATGATTCCTGGGCATAAGCGCTATTCTATAAACCGTGCCTAACTTTAAGCACTGCTTTTAGAATAGCATTTTTTTTGGCACCATATATAGAATTCACCTCCTCAGTTCTGGAGACCACACCTACACCTGAGTCAGTCCAGAGTGCAGCAACTAAAATGTTCACTGATCTTCATTAAAGCGTATAGGTGGGAGAGGGAAGATAATATAGAGACATTTAAATACAATAACCCCATGGTATAAATGCACAGGAGACAAATCACTTTTAATTGAAATGAAGCTCTGGAATGAGGGAGCATAGAATGAAGGTGAAAGGGAATAGATTCAGGACTAGTCTAAGGAAATATTTCTTTATGAAAAGTGTTGCAGATGCTTGAAACTGCCTCCCAGTGAGGTGGTGGAAATGGGGACTGTTTTTGAATTCAAGATAGAATAGGACAAGACTAGAGGATCTCTGAGGGAGAGGAAGGGATTGTAGGGTTTAGTTGTTGGTGTGAATGGGCAGACTGGATAGGCTGTATGATCTACCAAATCCAGAAGTAGGGGTGGACCAAGATGACTCTTGCAGTCAAATGGGTAGCATATGAATCTTTATTAGGAACCACTCATGTATTGGATCCGACATGGGGCCGTGTATCGATGGTACACACCCGTCTGCCTCACAGGTTTGACGGCATCTTTGTAGACATTAAAGCATTCCAGCAATTTTGGTATTCGATTGTTTCCATCTTGCACCTACTCATTACCAATCCATCCCATGTTAAAAGAGGGACCCCTGAGGCAGATGGGTGTATACCGTCGAAACATGGCCCTGTGTCGGGTCCAATACCCTACCCATTTGGCTGCAAGAGTCATCTTGGTCCATCCCTATGTCTGGATTTGGTGGTTCTGTGCGTAGGGGTTCCTTTACCTTTTTTGTTTTTTGTGATAGGCTGTATGATCTAAAATCATTTTCAATGTTCCTATATTGTATCAACGTCCTAAAAAGTAGAAATTTGGATTGAAAAAAAAAGTCTGTATCAGTTCATTTTCAGAACAGTTAACGTTTCACTTGGTTCATTTGTGTTCAGGGCACTGAAATCCTGGAACTCCTTTTTTAATTCATTCCGTTCATTTTCATTAAAATCAAAGGGGAAAGTAATTTTGAACTCTAATAGTAGGGTTTTTCATTCATTTTCGATGACATCTACTTGAAACCTGTGACAGGCATCAGCCCAAATATTGCTTGGAACATCTCAAGGTAATGAAGATGAAAAGTGCGAGCTTTGGTGTTCGTTGGGGAGTTAACTCCAAAGATTTGGGTATTAGTGTTCATAGAGCATCAACATTCTAAGTGGTCTTAGTACTCCAGCCTACAAAATGGTATCTTTGAGGGAATTTGGTAATTGGGAGCTAAAAGATATGGGAATCCCATCCCAATGTACCCTAGAGATAAGAACATCCAAAAGTACCAAAAAGGGGTACAGCAGCTCTAACAACAATGGAAAGAACCAAGCACAACCAAGCTCAAAAAAGAACAAAGCAGGTAGAGGAGGAAGACTCGCATCAACCCCCAAAGACATAGACTGTAGAGCAAGGTGACAGGAAGAGTCGCCAGCAAACTCAGAATCACCAATGCAACTCCATCTCATCACCATAGTCAGGGTCTATATAATCTCTCTTAAAACAGAACATATAGAACCCAATATTCAAAGCAAACTAACCAAGCAGGAGAGGCTTCTGCCTTGTTAAATCATGCTCAGTATTCCATCCACTGATATTCAGAGGCACTTTACCAGGCAGTGTCACTCAATATTGGCTCTGACTGTCATGGCACTGCCCAGTTAGTACTGGGGCAGTCAGTGGGCAGAGTTAGGGAGGAGCCAGCATTTAACCAGATAGTGGTGATATTTAGTCAAGGTAAGTAATGGGCTCATTTTCGAAAAAGAAGGTTGTCCATCTTTCGATATAAATTGGAAGATGGACGTCCTTCTCCCAGGAACGTCCAAATCTGTATAATCGAAGCTCGATTTAGGATGTCTTCAACTGCACTCCGTCGCAAGGACGGCCAAAGTTCAAGGGGGCATATCGGAGCAGTAGTGAAGGAGGGACTTGGGCATGCCTAACACTTGGACGTCCTTGACCCATAATCGAAAAAAACAAGGACGTCCCTGACGAGCACTTGGACTTTTTCACCCGGACCTGTTTTTCTTACGACTAAGGCACAAAAAGATGCCTGAAATGACCAGATGACCACCGGTGGGAATCCGGGATGACCTCCCCTTACTCCCCCAGTGGTCACCAACCCCCTCCCACCCTCAAAAAACATATTTAAAAATATTTTCTGCCAGCCTCAGATGTCATACTCAGGTCCATGACAGCAGTATGCAGGTTCCTGGAACAGTTTTATTGGGTGCAGTGCACTTCAGACAGATGAACCCAGTCCCATCCCCCCCTACCTGTTACATTTGTGGAGGAAACAGCGATCCCTCCAAAACCCACCACAAACCCACTGTACCCACATCTAGGTGCCCCCCTTCACCCGTAAAGACTATGGTAGTGGTGTACAGTTGTGGGTATTGGGCTTTGGGGGGCTCAGCACACAAGGTAAGGAACTATATTCCTGGGATCAATTTATGAAGTCCACTGCAGTGCCCCCTAGGGTGCCCGGCTGGTGTCCTGGCATGTCAGGGGGACCAGTGCACTACAAATACTGGCTCCTCCCACAACCAAATGGCTTGCATTTGGTCATTTTTGACATGGACATCTTTGGTTTAGAAAATCACAGAAAATTTGAAACGTCCATGTCTAGGGATGTCCAAATCTAGGGACAGCAAAATTTAAGGATTTAGACGTCCCTGACGGTATTTTCTAAACGAAAGATGGACGTCCATCTTGTTTTGAAAATATGGGTTTCCCTGCCCCTGGATTTGGACGTTTTGCAAGGACGTCCCTTTTGAAAATGCCCCTCCACATGTATTAAGGGCCCCTTTTACCAAGCTGCAGCAAAAGGGGGCCTGAACTGGTGTCAGCCAATGTTTTTCATGCGCGAGGCCCCCTTTTACCACAGCAGGTAAAAAGGAAGTCTCTCTTTCCTGCAGGAAATGGCCATGCAGCAAGTAAAGCACTTGCTGTGTGGCCATTTCAAGGGGAAGCCCTTACCGCTGGGTACACTCTGGTGCTACAAAAATAAATATATTTTTGTAGCGCCAGATATGATGGAGTGCTAGGGGTGGGAAGTACTACTGGGCTGCTTAGTAAAAGGGGCCCTAAATTAAGGCTGTCCTAACTTTATCTACCAAGCTAACCAGGCACCAGTCTGAATATCAACCGGTACCCCCACTGACCAGAATATTTAATGCACCTGAATATCAACCAGTGCCTTCACTAACCTGAATATTCCATGCCTATGTGTATGCCCATGTCAAACTATGTGCTATAAGCAGGCAAAGCAGCAAAGAAAACACAAAAGATGATGAAAAACAACCAACGGACTCTAAGAGTTCACATCAGAGGTTTACATAACATAGTAACGTAGTAAATGATGGCAGATAAAGACCTGTACGTTCAATCCAGTCTGCCCAACAAAATAAACTCATTTTATATAATATGTGATACTTTATATGTGTACCTGAGTTTGATTTGTCCTTGCCATTATCAGGGCACAGACCGTAGAAATCTGCCCAGCACTCTTCTTGTACTAAAAATTCTGAAGCTAACATCAAAGCCCCTTAAAATTTACATTCAAGCCCATCCATATCTATTCAGTCACGATCAGGGCGTAGACCGTAGAAGTCTGTCCTGCACTGGTTTTGCTCCCAATTACCGGCGTCGCCACCCAATCTCCACTAAGATTCCATGGAACCATTCCTTCTAAATAGGATTCCTTTGTATTTATCCCACACATGTTTGAATTCCATTACCGTTTTCATCTCCACCACCTCCCGCAGGAAGGCATTCCACGTATTCACCACCCTCGCTGTGAAAAAATTGAGGTTGAAGGTTCCTGACATTACTCCTGAGTCTGCCCCCCTTCATCCTCAATTCATGTGCTCTAGTTCTACCGCCTTCCCATCTCCGGAAAAGGTTTGCAGATTAATACCTTTCAAATATTTGAACGTCTGTATCATGTCACCCCTGTTTCTCCTTTCCTCCAAGGTATACATTTTCAGGTCGGCAAGTCTTTCCTCATACGGTTTGCAATGCAAATCCCATACCATTTTTGTAGCTTTTCTTTGCTCCGCTTCCAGCCTTTTTACATCTTTAGCAAGATACGGCCTCCAAAACTGAACACAATGACTTGTAGAGTGGCATCAACACCTCCTTTCTTCTGCCAGTTATACCCCTCTCTATGCAGCCTAGCATCCTTCTGGCCATGGCCATCGCCTTGTCACATTGTTTCTTCACCTTCAGATCCTCCGACACAAACACTCCAAGGTCTCTCTCCTGACTCGAGTTCTCTCCTCCTATCCAGTATCTCTCTTTTGAGTTAAGAAGAGCTTTACATATGACTTCAATGTTTTCACAGTCTGTTCTCCTGAAGACGCTGTATAGCAACAAGCAGCCCTGCATTAGGAACAAGGCGATAGACATGAATATGAGTGTACAGCACGGATAAGACAGATAACACGAGATTTAGTCCATGAGGAGTTACTGGATTCCTGCCTCAAAATAATGTTGCAATAGATGATGTAAGATCTTGGGAACTAAAAAGTCATTTTATGTCAATGATTTAGAGAAATGAAGACAAGTATAAAAAGTGACTATTAAGAGACTACATAAAAAGGTAGGGAGGTAGCGATCTGGTGCCATGATGTTGTGAGTTGGAGTGCCAGTGAATGACATAATGGGAAAAGGTGGTTGGCACTTCACATATATTGAGCACTAAAACAATTTTTATACAAAATATTCTCTCCCTCTCTCTCTCTCTCTCTCTCTCTATATATATATATATATACAATGTTAACTTATAGGTTTAAATCTTTAATTGGTTGCATTACAAATACACTGAATATTGAAGACAACCGTTTTCTTATTGAATCTAAAACAAACTTTATTGTCTCAAAAATTATTTATATTTATATATCACAAATCCAATAAAATGGATCACTTGCACACTCAATCTTTCATTCATCCACATCAATTTGATATACTTCTCTAATAAATCATTAAAACATCATATTATTGCACATATAGATCATCACACATCAACTGGACCTTCTTATATAACTATCTTGACATGTCCTATCGTATATCGTATTTATTGTCCCATATTGATCTTAAATAGTGTCGATATTGTCCATCATTGCTGATTTTCCACCAGATGTCATGTGCGGGCGTTTTTTTAGTGCCTTCCATGCTGCTAGCGGAGGTGTGCTCCCAGCTGCTATCAGAAGCCGGACGAATGAATAACCCTTGAAGACGCCACTGTTGGCGAAACACAATTGTGTCGGGTTTTACGCTTCATTCTATAGCCTGGAAAAGTTTCAGATTAAAGAAAACTTTATGGACACTTCCACTGGACCTATAACAAGTTTTGACGAAGTCAGAAGAATTCTGGTGTCCCAATATAGTGAAAGATAATCCACAATCTAAGGGTACTTTGAGTTTTGTGCAACCGCACTCCGCCTTTGCCCTTATATCAAACCATATGGTGTGATGATCACTATTACAGAGGTGGTGTCAAAATTATGTGCTATCACATATAGTCACATTATTATATAGAATAGTGCATAGCTAGAATATTGGCATTTATGAACATATGTGCACACAAACACCAGTATTTTGTTCATTTACTCATGTGCTTGGTGCCTGAATTTGGCACCCTCTTTATACAGTTACCTGTTGCATGTGTATCTAATATATTTCTGCTATATTTCTTACTTTCTTACTCTCTTACCTATCTTTATTTTCCATCTTTGCTTATATCTTTCACAGTCAATTAAAATGTTTCTATTAAGTATTGTGTTGACATTATAAGTAGTATACAATGCCATACTTTGTACTGTTATTTGAATATTTTTACTGCTATAATTGCCTATTGCTCATGTTTGATTTATTCTTATTGTATACCGCCTTCAGTGAGTTCCTTCAAGAAGGCAGTAAATAAATCCTAATAAATAAATAAATCCTAATAAATAGTCTCATTGTGACACAGTAGTATGGAGAGGGTCTCCCTGTGACAGCATAAACCCATGCTCCCTTTCATTTTTACATTAAATTGAAAGTCTCTTTCATAATGTTCAACTGTTTTCCCTCTGATTTTTTAGTTACCAGTATTGCCTTTAATCAGCTGGCCACAACAACCCTTTCATAATTCTGAGTAATTTCTCTTGGAACATTAACATGAGTAGAGTGGAGGAGTGGCCTAGTGGTTAGGGTGGTGGACTTTGGTCCTGAGGAACTGAGTTTGATTCCCACTTCAGGTACAGGCAGCTCCTTGTGACTCTGGGCAAGTCATTTAACCCTCCATTGCCCCATGTAAGCCGCATTGAGCCTGCCGTGAGTGGGAAAGCACAGGGTACAAATGTAACAAAACAAACAATATCAGACAAAGCACATTTAAATGGCATACACAGGCAAATGAAGAGTTCTGTACACATCGGCCTTTCAAAGCTTTGTACTACTGCCCATCTTTGGAAACTTAAGCTAAAGAAGCAAATCTGTTGTTTATTTTCTTTTCTTTTTGGGAAACAAAAACACTCCTGTGGAAAAAAAAATATAGTAGCACAGAGGCAGACTCAGACAGTTCAGAAGCAGCAAGATGGACATGAACAGCCCAGGGTAACAACAGAAGGTAGAGTAGCATGTACAGCTCAAGGCACCATAACAGTGGTAGATGAGAAGATTATTATTATTATTTGTTGTTGTCATTGGCTTGTTCTCTTTTGGGGAGACAAAACAAGAGAATGCCAGGGAAGCAGGATCAGGCCAAACAGGGAAGGAGAGAAGTTTTCCTTTTTAATATTTCTGTATTTAGAGATAAAATTCCCCATTATAAATAGGAGAAGGGGCAGAGGGAAGGAAGAGGCTTGCCTCCTCCACTGGCAAGGTGCTTGAACAGCAGAGAAGCAGGATAGGAGGAGGATACTGAGTAGAATCCATACCATGACCAATATAGTGAGTCATACTAAGAGTCAGAGTAGCAGCAAGCATTATCAATAAGACACCAAGGCTCTATGAGAATGGCAGAACACCACCAGCACTGCTATGAGCAATACAACATGACTTTGTAAGAATATCAAAGGGAAACAAGAAAAATGTCATGGATAGCCCAAGGGACCATGAGGGGACAGATTGGACCGTGATGTCTGGCAATTGGGAAAAACACAGCAAGGCACTAAAGGCAAAAAGTGTGGGCATGCATTGGTTCAGTGATGCTATGTACTCATCTTCCTCCCACTCACCCCCCAAATTTGAGCGAACCCAAGCAAAAAGACTTATTTTAAACATCACTAGCTTTTTCATCAGCTCTGGTGCTAGATATAAACGATGTGGACTCATTATATTCCTTTCCACTTTGGGCACACTGATTGGTGGTTAGGAAAGGAATCGGTGCAATCTTGGCTGGATCTGGCCAGATTATTTGCGTTCCCAATATCTTAATAGGTCTGTTGTCATGACCTCAAAGGGCTGTACAAGTTACTACTTAATTCTATTTCATACGTGGATTTCAGCTGCTGTGAAACGATGCTAGTCTCTTCCGCTTACATCTATAGCTATAGTCAATGTTAACAAAGCCCATTCTGTGGTGTCTACCAGGGACTTTCAGTTAAATGTGGGGAAGGGTATGGACAGTACTGCATGCCTGGGTCATGGGTGGCTACTCTTTCCTCTGCTTCATCCTCATTGCCCCGTTGCCTCTGGTGCGCCCTTTCCTCCAGATTCCTCTCCAGCTTTTCCCTCCAGTAAATCAGGGGTCCTTTAACCAAACTGCAGTAAAAGGGATCCTGTGCTGGCATCAGTGTGTGTTTTTAATGTGAACTAAGGCCCCCTTTTACTGCAGTGGGTAAAAGGCTATCTTTTTTTTTTTTTTTTTAAGAAATGGCCATGCGGCAAATGAACCACTTGCCGCGCGGCCTTTTGGGGAGGGGAGCACTTACCGCCACCCATTGAGGTAGCGGTAAGGGTTCCCACACTAACCTGGCAGTAACTGGGCAGTCATTACCGCTGGTGCTACAAAAATATTTTTGTAGCACCGGAAGTGGTGCACACCGAGGATAGAAACTACCGCTGGACTGCTGCGGTAGTCCGGTGGTAGTTCTGGATTAACAAGCAGTAAGCCCGCGTTGGGCTTAATGCCACTTTGTAAAAGACCCCCTCAGTATTTTGGATTGAAGAGCAATACTCCTTTTTACTTATGGGTCACACAGAGTGCCTAGCACGTAAGCATTTTCCTTCATGAGGGGTTTCAGACTTTTTTGTACTTCCAGCTGCAAGGAGTCCAACAACACCTGCATCTTTAGATTTCAATTTATCTTTCAGTCAAAACCCTTCTAACGTCTACTCCAAGATATTCTATTGGAATGATTTTACCCAGGGAAGTCCTGAATGAGCTGATTGTCAGGTACTCCTGCTGTGTCCGGCTTCTAACACAACTTATTTACATTCTTCATGATCTGGTGATTATACCATGCTATTTTCCTGCACTTTTTGACCAGAAACTGAAGGAGAAGACTACCACTTCCCTTTGTTCCTAGGCTCAGGATATATCTTATCAGGCACAGTATGTGTGCAAAGCGTAAGATCCCATCATGGCTTCATCCCTTCCCCTAATCATCAGATCCCATCACTGCCCAAACCATGTTATTGCCATAACCTGACACCATGGTCATGTCTGTCCAACCTAGCTGCCAGCCCCCATCATTTCCCTTATTTCAGCTATGGCATGGGCCAAGGAATGCCTATAATCCATTACATGGGTGTGTAACAAAATCAACCTGTATCTTACTGATGGTGAGCCTCACTAGGCTTATTAAGTAACGTTGCAAATCTAAGTGTTTCAAAAATATGCCTTTTAGTGTCTGCCCCTGCATACAATTACTCCAAATGTGATTTGTAAAAACATGCCGCTACCTTCTGCTTTGGCCAGTTTTGCTCACAGGTGGGCACAACACTGATTATTAGGGTTGTGTAGCCTAAAAATGTTCATGATGTGATATTTCCTATCTTGGTTGCTTTTGGACTGCAGGACAGTGCATTTACCCCCCGAAGTGGCTATCTGCGAAACAAGGAACCCCTGCTGGGTGTATGCTTGGCTGCCATTAAAGCCATTTGTGTCTGCTTGAGAGATGGATGGTGAACTGATGCTTTTTCGGTACAAATCCCTGCATCAGATAAGTGAAATAATTATGTCTACTGACACAGCTTTTAAACTGTTCTGATATCAGTGTATGTAGAGTGACTTTGGCACTGAAATATTGGAGCTTTATGCAAAAATTGTTGCTAATAGATTGCTGGTGGGTTCTCATCAGATGGGATTCATTAAAGTCGGTAATGCTGTGGCTAATGTATGGTGCTTGCTGTGTGCAATGGAAACAGTATGTAGTAAGTGTTTAGTCCCTTCTAGCAAGTTTTGATATAGAAAATGCATTTGACTTGGTGTCCTGGTCCTATTTATGGGAGGTTTTGCAGACTTTTGATTTTCATGGCTCTATTCTTCACATGATTTAAATACTTTAGAAAGATCCCTGGATTCAGGTGTTGGTAAATAGTATGCTTTCATCTGCTTTGACATCCAGAGAGGGACACGACAAGGCTGCCCCTTATCCCCTATACTTTTTGTCTTATGTATAGAACCATTGGAATTGAAGATATTGGGTGATGAAGGGATCTGAGGTATTCCTGTAGGGTCCTGTGAGTTTAAATTAGCTTTGTTCGCGGATGATCTAACAGCATTTACTGCTCCGCAAGTTTCCCTGCAGACAGCTTTGGATTTAGTGATAGACTATGAGCAGATTTTGGGGCCATGGATTAATGCTGATAAATCAGAAACACTCTGCCTAATGGAGGCCCTGGAGCAAAGATGGCATGGTACCTTTTCCTCTTTGTTGGGCGGGTGATAAATGGAAATATCTGGGTTTATTTATTTCATGTCGGTTATCACGTCTTTAGAATTTAATGTTTCTTGGTTATTGAAAATTACTAAATCATTATGCACCCAATAGCAGCATTTACCTCTATCTTTGTGGAAAAGAATCTCTCTCATTAAAATGGTGCTCCTTACCATGCATTTCATTCAGCATTTATCTATTGTTATAAAACCATGCAACTTGAAATATTATAACAGTACGATTAGAAAGTTTCTTTGGGGGTCAGGAAAGTTTTGTATTACTCTTCATCTTTAATTACATCGAGAGGGAGGCTTGATTACCAGACCTCCGAGCACATAATATTGCTTGCCATTTAAGATATGTTAGAGACTGGATTTTTGAATTTTCTGAATTTTTGAGGGATGCTGCAGCCCCTCTAAGGAAACCCTTGGGTTGAAATGAGAGCCACAGAAACCATCTGGTCACTGAGAGAGGCTAACTCTTCCCACAAAAAAAAAAAAGAGGTAACACCAGCACTGGAGAGCGTTCTCTGAGCTCTGGTGATTCCCCTGCCAGGGGGCGTAACTGCACAGTTGTCCTTGCCTTCACTCTAAGTATCCTCTAGGGTGGAAAAAACAAAGCAGATCGTGATGAAAAAAATGTAATTTATTAATAGATATTAAAAATTATATACAGTATAGCCCGACACAGGCCGTGTTTCGCCCAGCAGGGCTGCTTCAGGGGCTACACAATGATCTTCTACTGTCAAAATATGGTAGATTTGATGAAACCAAATGTACTGAAGATCGCAGTTGTGAATCTTCTAGTATATATATTTTTTCAACATTACCAGAATCAAGAGAGTGTCCGACATATCTTATGTCAGCACATTTTTCTGGTTTATTCAGTTGAGCTGTTTTTTTCAATATATATACTAGAAGATTCACAACTGCGGTCTTCAGTATATTTGGTTTCATCAAATCTACCATATTTTGACAGTAGAGGATCATTGTGAAGCCCCTGAAGCAGCCCTGCTGGGCAAAACATGGCCTGTGTCGGGCTGTACTGTATATAATTTTTAATATCTATTAATAAATTACATTTTTTCATCACGATCTGCTTTGTTGATTTTCCGTCTTGGAGTTTGCAGACCGTCTGCCCCTTTGCTTTCTTGGATCCTCTAGGGTGGAGGCAGGTGGGACTAGGGCCCTCAGCTTTGCTGCCTGGAGCTTGGATCATACATTTTAAAAAATTAATACGTTAGCCTGTGCAACCTGTTGTAGTTAGCTTTTTTTTTAAATGCTAACTACCATAGGTGGCATTGAGCATCTACAACTAACTACCACCACCACCACCACCAAAGAACCCCCAAGCATATCCATCCCTGCAATTCGCATGGCTTGCCAGGTGCTTGTGATCTGGATTGGTCGCTGTTGAAAACAGGATGCTGGGATTGATGGATCTTCGGTCTGTCCCAGTATGGCAATACTTATATACTTATCCACCTCCTGAAAGCCTCCCTTCCCGTGGGAAAAAAACCCTCCTAAAGACCCCTCCACCATGAAGAGCATACACTCCCCTCCCCAGGCCTACCTTAAAGATGTTCTGGTGGTCTACAGCAGTGTTTCCCAAGTCTGGTCCCGGAGTGCACCTTGCCAGTCAGGTTTTCAGGATGTCCACAATGAACGTGCATGAATGAAATTTGCATATATGGAGGCAGTGTATGTAAATCAAGTTGGTCTACAGTAGGGCAGGCAGCAGCGATCCCCAGTCGTAGCTGCCCATGCTGGTTCCAGGTTCAAAATACAGATGTGACTTCTAGAGATAGTCTTGTGAGGGGGTAAATTCTCTGGAGGAAGATGGATACTTTCGAGGGGGGGGCAGTGGGAGGAGGGTCTTCAGAACTGCTATTAATCACAATTTAAAATTTGCAATCAACTGTTTAATTGCAACAAAAACTTTGAACAACAGCTATAATTCTGACTATTTTCAAAGGTTTTACATAGCTGAACCTTTGTTAACTCATGTAAAAATGCTTTTTTGGAATTTTAAAATACACCGTTTTTAATAATTTTCAAACAATGACTCGACACAACGTTGTGTTTCGGCCAGACGGCCTACATCAGGAGTCTTGTAACTGAAATCACTGATGGAGTGAGATCATAGATTGATGGTTTTTTGAAATGGTCTTTTTCAAGACGCATTTTAATGCTCTTGTCTACAGCATTTGCGTTTATGACTTGAGGTTTTTTCCATGTGAAATTATTTTATTATCATTTGTTTGAAAATTATTAAAAATGGTGTATTTTAAAATTCCAGTTTGGACCCAGTTTTGTGGATAGCCTGGCTCATATTCCCACCTTTTCTATTTTTGTTTTATATTTCATGGGATCTATTGAGTTCTCCACACACCTGGATTCTCTTTAAAATGCCTTTTTGAAAATTAACCTCCTTTCCCATCAGGAAGGGTAACAGTAGGCGTGCCTTCTTTAAAAAATAAGGTTTCCTCTTCTGTAGGAATATACACTTCACTTGCAGTGCTTCTCCATTACTTCAACATGTTCCTGTACAGATGACTTGGAAGTGAAAAATCAGAATTAGCAGTGATTTATGATACCTAATGCAGCGTTCACTAGAAGACAGTGCTACAGTTGCTATTCTGGACACAGGACTTAATCAAAGAAATGGTAAGTCAATAGGAAACTGCAGGAGGGAGGGGGAATTTATTAAAAATTCATTTGATGTTTTAGATATATGCATATATGTTCTCTACATGCAGGAGGCTATATATAGAAATGCAAAAGGAATGAAAAATACCTCAAAGCGACTTGCTTGAGCAATGGGTAAGAATAGCCTGCAAAAAACAGATATATCTTCTCGGTGCAATTTACCTTTCCTTCTGCAAGACAGTAACAGGTTCCATCATTTGATTTATGAAGCTGAATCCAAAATCAGACTGCTGACTATTACACCTAGTGGACCGTGAATAAAACTCAACTGGCTGTTTAAAAATACTTAAACATGACATCCTAAAATGAAAACACATTTCTAGGTTTGATGGACTAAAAATGGTTTGAAATGCAAATTGCAAGCAATGACCTGCAATTTGCATGGCTATATATTTATCTATGGGTCAGTTCACCCAAGTCCATGCTGGAAAAAAAGGCTGAATAGCTTTTAAGGAGAATGGAATGAATATTTTAAACATTATGGGGCCCTTTCACTAAGGCGCGTAGGTGCATATGCGCATACAGTGCGCGTCAAATTGGATATACTGCCTGGCTACCGCATGCCCCAGGTGGTAATTCCATTTTTTACGCATGTACAAAACGTGGTAGAAATTTCTACCGCGTGGCGCTTACCTGGTGGTAATCGGCAGTGTATGCGCGCTGACGATTACTGCCTGATTAACGCATGAGACCTTACCGCTAAGTCAATGAGTGGCGATAAGGTCTCAGGCCGAAAATGGATTTGCGCTCATTTTAATTTTGCTACACGTCCATTTTTGGCCACAAAAACAGGCCTTTTTGGCAGACACACTGAAAAATGGACCTAGGCGCGTCCAAAACACGTGCCTACACCAGCGCAGGCAATTTTTCAGCACGTCTTAGTAAAAGGACCCCTGTCAGCCTAATATTCAGCCAGCACTTAACTTAGTATACTTGAGGTCATTTTACTAAGCTGCAGGAAAAAGGACCTTGCGATAACAGCATGGGACATTTTTCCTGCGCACCAGGGCCCTTTTTACTGCAGCGGGTAAAATGCCCCTAAAGAAAATTGTCATGCAGTAAGATTACTCTTACAACATGGTCATGCAGGGGGGAGCACTTACCGTCACCTATTGAGGTGGCGGTAAGGGCTCCCTTGGTAACTCAGCAGTGTGTGGCAATGTCAAATTACCACCGGGTTAGCACCACACTATAAAATAAAACCCTTTTCCGGCATGCCAGAAATGGTGCACACTTGAGGCGAAACTACCACTGGTGGCAGTGTTAGGCTGACGGTGTTTCCAGGTTAGTGTGCGGTAAGCCTGCATTGGTCTTGCCGACACTTTGTAAAAGGGCCACTTAATCAGCACCACTATCTGTATAGGTAGCAGTGTTGAGTATGTGTGTAGTACGGTCAACATCCATTTTGTTTATGACTGCTATTTGGAATGCTTAAGCTAAATGTACAGTTATGAGTTGCAGTAAAGAAATCTTACACAAAAAGATTTTTTAATCAAAATATAAGACTTCAGTTTAATGAAATAATGGGGTATTTTCTTGTCCCACATTTCAATCCTCACTGGTCTCCAGAAAATATATTTTAAAATTTTTTTAAAGAAGTTTAAATTTTAACGATACTTTCACATTTAGCACTAGGTATGATCGTTGATCTAAAGAGGCATTCTGATAGGTAGGAACCTTAATGATTAAGGTTGAAACAGCTGATAAAAACCACCAATGCCATCTTACATCGGTTAAGAATGAGATAGTACCAAGGAGGTTGGTCGCAAGCTCCTTTGTCTAAAGATTGAGTCCTAGTGGAGCTACTGTATTTAAAGTAAAAATCCAGAATTGCTCACTATAGTTCAATCTCCTTTCAATATTTCCTCCCTCCCACCCTTCATATATAGTATCTATTATGCACCATTTAATATCTTGCCAGCAATGCTGCTTTTCCTTCCAATGGGCCACTAACGGTGCTTGTAAATTCTCCATGACAATGTGACTTTTGTGTTCATTTAGTCTATTCCTAATGGGCCTACCAGTCCGACCCACATAATAAAGATGACAAGGGCATTCTAACAGATACACTACGTTTCTGGAAGCACACGATACATCCCCTTTTGTATGAATAACATAGTTTGTCTTCAGATCAGTACATTCAGGCCCTGTAATAGCTAGCGGGCACCATTGGCAGGCACCACATATTTCTTGTCGTCCTCTTATCAATAATGGTGATTGTATATTATAGCACTGAGGTGCAAGGAATTCTCCTATCGTTTTACCCCGCTGGTAGGCTATAATTGGGTATTCTCAAATCCTGGGAATAATTGCAGAATATGCCAATGAGGTTTTATGGCAAATTTTGAAAAATACCCTTGATGACAATTCGAAGTTCATATTACATGTGGATTGTCATAGCATTGAATTCCTAGACGTGCGAGTGATTAAACGACATGACTAACTATACACTACATTATATCGGAAACCAGTGGAGAGGAATAATTTGTTGAACTTTGGCAGTTTTCATCCATTTAGATTAAAATACAATCTACCTATCAGTCAATTCCTGTGGTTGAAACATAAAAACATGGCGTAACTCCCAGCGCATAGATTTTGGTGCACTGGGCCATATTCTATAACTTGGTGCGTAAATTTTAGAGTGCCCACAAAACACCCATTTGCTTGCCTATAACCACACCTATTTTTGCTTTCACACATTAGAAGTTCAGCGCACACCACTATAGAATACGCTTAGTGACTTGTGCACCTAAATTCTAATCAGTGCCAATTAGTGCTCATTATTGCTTGTTAAGTGTTGTTATCAGTGCTCATTAGCTTGTTAAGATTGCTAAGTTACATGCATTGTTATATAATCTACGCCAATTTCAGCGCAGATCTCTAGGTACGCTATATGGAATCTGGAGGTTAATCTGTGGAGTTTGAAAGAGGAGGGGTTGGTATTCCTCATGGGCGTTTCTCATACAGCCCTGATTAAGGAGGTTTGCTTTTGGATTTCCCTGAACAAATGATAATATTTTGGCTTCTTTCAATCTACTACAAGACACTTCCTTTGGAAGCACAAACAGTTTGATCTTCATTGATTTGGGAACATTTCTGTGGACTGTGATGTTGTTATAGACTGCGATTAGGTCTCAGGTATTGATTTATGATATTATCATTAGTACATCAGATCCCCTCATTTCAACCCCTTTCAATTTGATAATAGATTTTAAATGTATATGTTTATAGCATTACGAATAAAAGTGTTTGCCTATTCTATATATGTATTACCAATAACAAAACAATTTTGAGTTATAGTTTATGTTCTGGTATCTATTATTTTGATTTAACCCTGTATTTTTAGTTCATTCTCAAAGTAACCACTATACATGTGAAAATAATTACGTTGTTTAACAGAACCTCAATGGTGATACTCAAGATGCTCAATAAATATCATCATGGGCTTTTCACCAATCTCATCATGGGCTTTTCAACAAATAACAATTTTGTGCTTTTTATCTTAATTTTGTATGATTTATCTGAGGTTCTGTTAAACAACTTATTTATTTTCACTTGTATAGTGGTTACTTTGAGAATGATACATATCTGGTATAGAAGACTGTTATGATATTGTGATTTACCAGTATAGAAAGCAAAAACCATCTGTTATTTGGGCCATTTCAAAAATTGGCATGAATGCACTTACTGCCACCCATTTTGTAGGTGGTAAGGGCTCACATACTATTTGGGTGTCTCAACATTTACCACCAGCTGATTTGTACTGCGAGCTACAAACGCTAGTGTGAGGTCCCCTGACTGATTAGTTCAGGAACACCTACTCTCTCCTCAGACATGTCCCCCTGAAAAACAATTAAAAGATATTTTTTAGTACGCAAACATGCACATTTTGCTCTTACCACAAGATGCCTAATGGAACACATTACCAAAAGCCTTGAAAACTACGAACGACCACCTAAACTTCCGTAAAACACTAAAAACTAACCTGTTTAAAAAGACATACCCTACCGATCCAACTTAAATGACTGATCTCTGCAACACAACAAAACTAAAGAACGTAATGGACATAACACAACTCTTCCGTTGTACGATTCCCTAGTGTGGCTGTGCCACATGAACTTGATCTTACCACAACATCACTTTGCATTTGTTTACACCGGAGTCTATAATGCCTCTCCGGTACTATGTAAGCCACATTGAGCCTACAAAAGGTGGGGAAAATGTGGGATATAAATGTGGATTTAGCGTATTTCTGTAAAAAATTCTTTGAAAAAAATATTTTTCCACATCAGTGAGGAGGTTGGGTTGGGTGAAGACCGATGATTAAAGATAAAATGGTGACCCTCTATGAGTAATTTCAGCAACCTTGCTGTTTGTCACCTGTCTTTGGTCTCTTCCCCCCTTCTGCCTATTTTTTAATATCCCACACTCTGTAAGAGTAGATTTGCTTGCATATTACTGTTGGATATAAATGTAACAAATAAATAAATATGAGCATCCCATGGTATGCCATTTTAAGCTGCATTAGGAGCGCATTAGGTCATATGAAACTGATCTTCAGTTGGCATTTGCTGTATGAAATTAACCAAAATAACTGCTTATTTAGCTTTATTTGGATATTCATCTTAAATGTATTTGGGATGAATTTGCTATCTAAAGTTAACTGGACAAATTTTAAGACAAACAGTAAATAAATAAGTAAATAAAATTAGGACAGCTATTTGGCTGACCAGAGTTATCTGGGTACACTGACCAGTGAGTTCTGACTGCTGAAAGATAAATCATTCCATGACCCCAATGTTGCATTTAAAAATAAAATCTGATAAATTTTATGTATGCAACAATGTGGCTGACTGATATTTAGCCAGTAAGTGGAGAGAGGAGAGATTTAAAAATTCATGGTTTATCTGTCTAACTCTCAGATCTGGTTATACAGATCTTATGAATAGGGGGCCTCTGTGCCGAGATTGACGTTTTCAGCTTTGAGAGCATAAACAGCAGGGAACAGGCTACAAATGAGAATATAAAGATGGATTAGCGCAACCCATGTTCCAAGCCTCAGAATGCATTATTGCCCTCAATAAAGTATGTGCACATGGTAATGTTTTAAACTTTATTTTTATTGTTTTAAAGAAATTTACAGGAAAAATCCTTACAGTAATCAATTATGAGGAACAAGTTACGTTTAAGAAATAAATAAGAAGAAAAGTAAATTTCCTCATCAAATTCCGTAGTCCACAAGCTCAAAACAGTCTAAGAAATATGTCAATCAAATAAGAAATAATTACAAAGAGGAAGGAATGCATATTAAATTCTTCCTACTGCAGGTAAAATCATATAGGATTCACCACTTACAACATCACATACTAGGGCTACGCTGAAGCATCAGTATCAAAAGTTTTATTACTTAAAAATAGTACTAAATGAGAAGGTTCAGAGAAAATATAAGTTTTATCTTGATATTTTACAGAACACTTTTCAAGGAAATTTGAGAATAAAGGAAGCCCCTATATCCACCACTCTCTGGCGCAGGGGCAAAAACTGCTTCTGACACCTTCAAAGAGAGGATCCACGCATGTGGAGAACTCAATAGATCCCACAGAGTATGAAATAAAAATAAAAAAGGTGGGAATATGAGCCAGGCTATCCAAAAACTGGATCCAAACTAGAGTATTAAAATACACTGTTTTTAATAATTTTCAAACAAATGATAATAAAATGATTTCACATAAACAATGACTCGACACAACGTTGTGTTTCGGCCATATGGCCTACATCAAGAGTCTTATGACTGAAATCACTTATAGAGTGAGATCATAGATTGATGATTTCTTTTGAAAAAGTCTCAAATCATAAATACAAATGCTGTAGACAAGAGCATTAAAATGGGTCTTGAAAAAGACCGTTCTGAAAGCAGTCCGTCTTACACTGCACTCTGCAGGCAAATGACCTCAGACGCCTTCGGTGGTCAGTGCAAAAGCACAATCAATTTTAGCACTTAATAGGCGATATGCTCAAACATGGGTCAGAAAAACCTCTGTTTTTTTAATACATTTTGCAATTAAAATACCAAACTCAGGACTTCTTATTTCCAGGCACTAAACAATGCAATGCTCCCAACGGGGACCTGTTTCACCCTCCGGCTTTTTCAAGGGAACCTTACTACTTCTGTCTAGTGCCCATGTGCCATCTGTCATCTTTCACAGCTGTTTAAAAGATGTCTGTGCTTTTGCACTGAACACCGAAGGCTTCTGAGGTCTTTTCCTCCAAAACGTTTTCAAGTCCAATTGAGCACAGTTTTGAGTTGGGAATATTCTTATACATCTGTGCAACAGTTTGTGTATAAAGTGATCCTTGATTTATCCTTGCCATTTTTAGGGCATAGACCGTAGAAGTCTGCCCGACACTGGCCTTGTTCTAAATGGTCTTGGCTTAATACCACAGGCTGAATATCGACCCCATAAATGTTAAACCCTGTTAGCTTGATATATTGATACTATTTTGAAATTATAATAGAAATGAAAGTTAATAAAGTTGCAGCCAAGATTTGCCACTGACACATTTGTATTGAGTCAATTTATCATTATTATCATATTATGTGATAGTATTTATAGAGTTACTGAATGGATAGATCTATGGGGATGGCGCTAATGCCTAAGTTATGGTATTGCAACATCATTTGCAGCAAAACAATTGAGCTGTTAGAGCTGGTTTTAGGGATAGGCGTTGGCACTAGGCTGTGGAGTTTGTCATCTGCTCTAAGAAGCAGTTAACAGGAAAACTGCAACAAAAGGAAGGTCACCTCCCATACTGAGCACCCAGTTTCTTTCTCCAGTGAGGTGCTAGACAAGCAAGTCACCAATGAAGAGAGAGGATAGTGTTTGGTACATGTTTTGTATTCCACCCCCCACCCCTACCACACATACACCCCCCCCCCCCTAAAAGCACATATAAGTCAGACAGTACTATGACGTTTAGACAAATACACAAGCACAAAACATCAACAGTTTACAACAAATGCCAAAGAAAATAATTGTATCTTCAGGCCCTTTCAGATTGTTTCTAAAATCTATTAATACTAGTTAGTATGTCTCCAACATAACATATGTTGCTGCTCCTGGGCAATCAAAACCAGCTGGTAAAAAAGTTCCTGCAACATCTTCTTTCTTTATCCCCTAAAAAAATTGGCTTTTACAATCATATTCTCCTGAAATTGTATTTTGGACTGGTCAATAGTAGCTACATTGTGACAGGGGAACAGTACAGATGACCCCTCAGGCTGCACATCAATTCTCATTTCAAAACAGGGCCTTAAATTCTTTCCTTTGAATTTTTCTGGACGTGCAGCAGAAAATAGGCTGTTTCTGTCAAATTCTTCTGGTCAGAACTGGCCATGGAAACAGTTGGACACTCCTCCATATTCCACTCAAGAAGATCATTTTTCCACAAAATTCAAACCCTAACTGAGCTCTGTTGGTGCCTCTTTGCCCCATTCCTGACTGTACATGTAATACACTGACTACTGTGTAGAGTGGGAATGGGTCTTGATATACCACCTTTCTGTGGTTTTTACAACTACATTCAAAGTTGTTTATATAGTATATACAGGTATTTATTTGTACCTGGGGCAATGGAGGGTTAAGTGACTTGCCCAGTCACAAGGAACTACAATGGGAATCAAACCCAGTTCCCCAGGATCAAAATCCACTGCACTAACCACTAGGCTACTCCTCCACTACTCAAATAGCCTAGAAAGTCATACATAACTGCCTATGCTATATGACTAGCAGCTGAATATTGCCATTATACATAGGAAGGGCAATTCTATAGCTCAGCACCCACATTTATGTGTCACTTCAGTGTGTAAATGTACTTAATACCACACTTTCATAGATAAGTGTACACTGATGTAGGTGAATGGCGGCACAGTACCTAAGCACCAGGGGTGTAGCCAGCCCTCCAATTTTTTTTGGGTGGGGGGGACCCAGAGATAGAATGAGAGGACAACATATCCCCCCTCCTCGGTGTGTTAAAAATAATACTTTTGCTGGCAGGGATACCGAAGCCAGCACTGTAAACACTGCAATGGGTACTAAAATATCAGTGCACCTACTGGAAAATTAAACAAACCTAGGACCCTGTTTACTAAGCCGTGCTATAGGTACGCTAATGTTCAGTGCGTGCTAAAAACGCCAGCACACCTTAGTAAACAGGGCCCCTAATAACTACAGATTGATCCTACACACACATTCATTGCTAAAAGAATACCTGATCTCTTCCACATATGCAGAACCTCACCAACTCTAAGTAATTACAAACTAAAGATAGAAATATGTAGACAAAAATGAAATTGAACTCCCAAGAAGCCAGACACTGCACACAATGTAACAACTAGAGTAAGAGAAGCAATGATGCATGTCCCATGTTCTGTGCAAAATATGAAGAAAGCAGATGTAAATTAAAAATAATTGACATATTAAAAAAAACGAGCAAACAAGGAAAATAAGGTGCTACCTTTTTATTGGATTAACTTAATAGTATAGTATACTGTCCTTTCTTGAGGAAGAAGGTTTTGACCTCTGTAAGCTAGTCAAAAATGTTTTTGTTACTCCAATAAAAATGTTTCACTATATTCCAATTTTTAAAAAATGTATTAGCCTTTAGTGAAGATTAACATAGCTACCACACTTTTTCTACCTTTGTTGTCTGGCCATTTCATTTTTCTAATTGTGTTGGTCCCAGTTCTTGATTTCTGCTTTCCTATCTTCACTTAACTCGGATTCCTGTCCTTTTGTCAGTTTTTAGTTTCTCTGGTCTTCTTCATCTTCTCCACTACATCTATCTGCAGCATTGAACTTTTCCTTTCAGCTTTCTTCCATTTATTTTTCTGCCTATCGGTACAGATTTAATTTATTCTTACTATCCAGTCTTCAATTTTCCTTTTTTAAATACTTCTATCTACAGCTTTCCATCTCTTTCCCTCACTCCAGCACTCCCCTTCCTCTTATTTCCCATTTTTTTTTCACTTTTCTGCCCCCCTTCCATTTAGCATTTCCCCTCTTCTCTCTACCCCACTTCCATCCACTGTCACTTCTCTCCCCTCCACATCCACCCTTGGCATCTTGTACCCTTTCACCCTGCATCTGCTTACTGTTTCAACCCCTTTCCATCCAGAATTTCTTCTCCCTTTCCCTCTTCAATCCAGTATCCCTCTCTCCCTTCCAATTTAGATTGTCTCTCTCCCTTCCATTCAGCATTTCTCCTCTCTATCTTGGCCTCACCTATCCAACATCTGCCTTCTCTTTCTCCCCCTTCTATTCAGCATTTCTCCTCTCTATCAAGCATCTGCCTTCTCTACCCGGGACAAATTGCTTGTTCTTTTGGCCACTGTCGCTGACAGGGTGCTGGGCTCGATGGACCCTTGGTCTATCCCAACATGGCAATGCTTATGTACTTATGTACCCCTTTCTATTCAGCATGTCCCCACCCTACTCTCTATTCCATCCAGTAGCCTCCTCCTCTCTCTCCCCACTCTTTCCATCCAGTTTCTCCCTTGTCTCCATCCTTTCCAGCTAGAATCTTCACCATCTCTCCCCCTTCCTGCCAGTATTTCTCCTTTTCCAACCAGCTTGTATCATGCTTTCTTCCCTCTTATATACAAATATCTCCCCTCTCTCCTCCTATCCATGCAGCATCTCCCCATCTCCAGCCAGCATTTCTCTCTGTTTTTGCCCCCTTACAGCTAGCATTTACATCCAGTATGTTCCCTCTCTCCACAGTTTCCACCAAGTGTTTTCTCCATTTCTTTTCATGTAAGGGGATAGACTGGTAGAACCATTAGCGACATAACCTAGAAAGCAGCTTTGAACCCTTGTGATGCTTTTTAATTGTTTGTTTGTTTGTTTATTGCTAGAAGCAGCTAGGCAGGGAGGCTGAGAGAAGTGTAAGGAAGCTGATAGACTAGAGACACCAAGGGTGGCCCATCCAAAAGAGTGAGATGTACCACCCCAGTGAGTTAGATTGAAGGCTAATGAATGAAAGTTTTCTCATAATGTATTCAAAATATAATTTTAGCATGATGGTGAAGGGACTGCGACCTGAGGAAGGTCTGCTAGATACATAGGTACAATATGAGTGATATGTTTACAAATTTTAAACTCAATTATTTCAAGTACGTACTAACTCTAAACCACATATAAACATCCCTCAAGAGGCAGTACCTCATAATTTAAACCTGATCAGCTACAAGTCTGCTAAAAGGCAACCACTTCAACACATATCAGATCCGGCAAAATGTTCTAAATACCCTGTCAAAGTTATGACAAACTAAAATTATTAAAGTTTTGATGTCACCTCAGTAAGGCCAACACACTGCAAAACACTTTGCATGAACTTGTGCAGAAAGATACTCCGAACCTTACCATGCCATAATAGCACTAACTCACAGAACTAAAAGAGTATCTACCTTATGAATGAAAAGATAGCACGGTAAATATTACACTGGGCTCTAAAACACCAATACATCACCTAAATTAGAGCAAATGGGTCTGTAACAAGATCCCTACACTGAAACTACTCTACATGCTGACAATATACTGCACCTTGGTCACACGTGCAAAACACAGATACACTCTCAACAGTAGGAAACAAACCTCAACAAGGGACCACATATCACTGATAGAGAAATGAAGGCAAAAACCTGAACTGGAAACCCCCAAAAGACAGACAATACTATAGAATGTACAGCAATACTATAGAAATAGAAATTGAAATGCAAAATATCAGAGAACACCCCCCCCCCCCCCCCCAAAGCTGACATATTCCAAATTAATACATTTTGAAGAAAGTACTTTCTTTTACCTTTTGTGGTCTGAGGGGTTTTTTAATCATTTGCCCCTGTGTCTCTTTTCTGCTTTTCTCTATTTTTTTCTGCTCTTTCTCCTGTTTATTTGACATTTGGTCTCTCTTCTTTTTTTTTTTAATTTAAGTTTCTTTATTAATTTCAAATTAAACAAAGATACATCTCTTTGAATAGATACATCAATTTCAAACTTCAAAGAACATATAAAGAATATTATTACAAAGACATTTTCTTGAAAAATGGAATTATAGTCCACTAATATAAGATGGTGGATTCAAGACGGTATAAAGCCGAAGGAAGTTAACATAAGAAATAAGGAAATTAAAGTATACTAGCAGCGGTTCTTTAAGTATTTTCGGGACTTGGTGTTTGGGTTAAGGCCTGGTTCCTCTTCATATCAAGGAAAGACCGCAATTGTTCAGGTTCAAAAAAAAATATATTTTTTCTCCTTAAATATCAACATGCATTTACACGGAAATCGTAACTGGAATATCGCCCCAATTGTAAGAGATTCCTGTTTCATATCCAGAAATTTTTTTCGCCTCTGTTGTGTCCATCGTGCAATATCTGGAAATATAGAGACCTTGCTTCCTTTAAAATCCGGATAAATATTTTTTAAAATAAAGTCTCATTAAAGGTTCTTTATCTTGTAGGAAAACGAATGTTACAATTAAGGTTGCTCTAGTCTCTGTATTATCCATTGATTGCTCCAGAAAATTTGTTAAGTCCAATTTCTCAGGTAAATCAGGTTTAGAAATATCTTTTTGTGGGGAAATCTTCATTTCCAGATAATAGATTTTTTGAAGTGGAGGTAATGATTGTTCGGGGTATTTGAATATCTCTTTCAAAAATTTTGCAAACATATCCTTGGGAGTGACAAATTTAGATTTTGGGAAATTTAACAATCTTAAGTTCAGGTTTCTTGATTGATTTTTAAGATTCTCTAGTTTCCTGTGAATTAGTATTCGGTTCCCTGAAATTAATGATTGTTGTTGAGAAATTTTTCCTAATTGTCCTTCCAAGTCAGTTTGCTTTTTCAACAACCCTTCAGTCTGACTTTTTAAAAAGTTTATCTGCGTTGAATTATTCAAGGAGACAGTAATGAATGAGGTACAGACCTTGTAGAGAGATTCTAAAGCCGTCCAAATCGTCTCCAGTGAGACCTCGTGAGGTTTAACCAGGGGCTGCATCGCTAAAGCACAGGAGGTAATTTCCTCCTGTGTTGCTGTTATCGGCGGGTCCTCCATGGTTTCCCTCACCGTTATCCCGGGCAATCGCTGGGCTACCTGCGCCAATCCTAGAGTTAAATTTGGCATCGCTATTGCCTCCAGGAGCGTGCCACTCCTTCGATCCCGTTCTGTCTTCAACGGTCGGTACAACGCTTCCGGGTGCACGCGTCAGCGTCGGGGTCAACGGTCCCAGCAGGCTGAGCGATAGATCGCTCTCCTGAGCAGGGCTCTTCCTTTCCCCGCTAGTGGAAACGCCCGCTACCGGAGTAGAAACCAGAAATGCAGACAAAGACTGCTGCCCAGGCAAGGAAGGGATCTGCTTCGGGAGGGGTGGGCCCCTCGGCTTCCCTTTCCTTTTCGGCATGGTGCAACAGGAAAAAGTCCATTGTAGAGTAATTCTCGGGAGCGTCTTTGTTGCACGTCCTGCTAGATCGCCATCTTGGTCTCTCTTCTTGTCCACCATCCATCTTCCCTCTGCTTCCCTATCCATCCTGTTCAGCATCTCCCCTCTATGTCCCTGTCCCTTTTCTAGCAGCACCTCTTCCAGTCCATCCCTTCCTCCTCTCCCCTCCCAGGTCCAGCAGCACCTCTTCCTGTCCTTCCATTCCTCCTTCACCCCTTCCCCATCCAGCAGTACATCTCTCCCTGTCCAACCCTTCCTCCTCTTTTGCTGGTTCAACAGCACCTTTTTCCACTCTATTCATTCCTCCTCCCCCTCCCACAGCAGTACCTTTCCCTTTTTGTCCCCTTCCTCTTTCCCCTGGATCCAGCAGCACCTCTCCCTGTCCCTTCCTCTCTCTCCCCCCTAGTCCAGCATCTTTTCTCCTTGTCCATACCTTGCACCTCTCTATCCAGGTTGAGCAGTACTTCTCCCTGTCCATCCTTTCCACCTCTCACTCCTCCCCCCAATCAAGAAGCACATTTCAAATCCCCCTTCCGATCCAGAGCCTGTCTCTCCCCTTCATCCCCCTCCCTATTCATTCTAACATACTCTGATCACTGCCAGTAGCAGCACTGCAGTGATCAAACCAGGTTGCTTCAGGGCCTTTCCTGATGTGCCCCATCACGCAAAACAGAAAGTAGCATCAGAGGCGGTGGGACGCATCACAGGGAAGGCACTGAAAATGAGCCCAGTTTGATCTCTGCGGGTCCAAGCTGGTGAAAGGAAATAGTTCCTTTTTATCGCCAACAGCATCAAAAATAACATAATTGGAACCCTCAACACTAGAGAAAATGACGGCAGTGAAATCCAATTCAACTCCACACTGTTATTATGGCAGAGTTACAATGTCTGTGTGAATTATTACAAACTAATTTACAGAATACCAATGATATTAAATCAGAATTAGCGTCAATGGCAGAGCAGCTGAATAATTTCCAACAGCGGCTCACTTCTACTGAGGTATGACTTAATGTGACTAAGCAACATTTAACAGCTGTGGGAAGAAAAATAATATAGATTTGCTTCAAAAAGACTTGGGGGCCCTTTTACTAAGGTGTGCTGAAAAATGGCCTGTGCAAGTGTAGGCGCGTGTATTGGATGCACGCAAGTCCATTTTTCAGCGTGCCTGCAAAAAAGGCCTTTTGGGGGGGAGGGCTGAAAATGGACATAAGGCAAAACAGAAATTAGCGCATCTCCATTTTGGGCCTGGACCTTACCGCCACCCATTGACTTAGCAGTAAGGTCTCACGAGTTAACCGGGCAGTATTTGATTACTGTCCGGTTAGCGCCACGCAGTAGAAAAAATATATATTTTCTGCCTCGTGTGTCGGACGCATGTAAAAATTAGAATTACCTCTTGGGTCACGCGGTAGCCTGGTGGCAGTTCTAATTTGAAGAGTGTTATACGCGCGTAGGCACCTATGAGCCTTAGTAAAAGGGCACCTTGTGGAATTTAGCTAAAAGTAACTGAAGAAATAATATTCACATAATTGAGCTCCCAGAAGGGAGTGAAGGGAAGATATGGTTACATTTTTAGAGAAAGTTTTGCCAGAATGGCTCGCAGCCGTTTGAAATTGAGCAGGCTCATTGCACGCCATCATATTCTTTGCCTGGGAAAACAACACCTTGCCCAATTGTTGCAAAGATTTTAAGATATCCCCAAGCTATGCAGATTTTGACTATGGCTTGATCAAAGGCGTCTTTAATATTCAATGGTAAGTGCATTTATATTGTACCAGACCTTGCTAAATCTACTGCAAACGAAAGGAAAACATTTTTAGACATGAGACCTAAGTTAGAAGCCTTAGGAGCTGGCTTTGGCTTACTATACCCATCCTCTATGTGGATTACTTGGCATAATACAACAAAGAACTCTGATTGTCTTCAGGCCTTGGAACAATATCTGGCTGCAATGTTTTTAGAAGCAGTTGTGCAATGACTTGATTATAACATAGCCTATTTGGCTTAGCTGGTTTGATCTTTTTTCTCCTCTTTTACTGGTTCAAATGTTTTATTTTATTTATTACTAAGCAGAGTAATACTTTACAATTTTTTTAATCTCTTTTATTAGCTATCTCCTGGGTTCGTTTTTTCTGTCAGTTTCCTCCTCCCTCAGAGCTCTCAGACTGTTTGTTGGTTGGATTGCATTCTATTTGAAGGCAGTTATATTACCTCTTTATTTTATTTTTGTTTTGGTTTTATCTGTGTGTATGCTTGGCGAGAATGAGTACATTTATTTGGTTGGTTGGTTGGTTGGTTGGTTGAGTTATTCTTTTTGAACAATCCTATTGTAATGTCCATATAATGTATGTGATTCTATGGCAATTTAAAAATCATTTCTCTTACTGTACAAAGTGTTAACCATTCAATTGAATGCACAAAGGTTCTTACATATCTGGACCATTTAAGAGCGGATGTCCCTTTATAACAAGAAACTCATCTGAATAGTATTGAAGTAAAGAAACTTCAGTGGTTATGGGTGGAGCATTGTTTATTTTTTTCTCCTGGAGAAGAAAAATGGAGTAGTTATACTGTTTCATAAAGGCCTTAATGCTACTATTCATTCATCTAACCTTGGTTCTTTGGGTAGACAGATTAGTGTACATATAACATTGAATCATAAAGACTTAACCATTTACAATTTATATGCTCCAAACTCTTTACTACCCTAGCTAGAGATGAAAGGGGTACTTCTCAGTCCTTTCTTATTATTAGGGGAGATTTCAACTTATACTTGGATCCAGTTTTAAATAGATCATCTATGTGTGGGATTTCACACTCTAAAGCTCATAATTCACTGACCAGTATTATGTCTGAACTAGGGATAGTTGATCCCTGAAGACTTTTATACTCGACTTTACATTTTGTTTCTATACCACACCAAACAATGTCTCGTATTGATTTTATTTTTCTTATTTCTAAAATTTTATTTTCCTCTGTTACATCTACTGAGCTTTATCCAACTAAATTGGTGTCTGAACATCGAGCAATATTGCTGGAGTTTCATTGGGTGGAAAGCAATAATAAAAAAAACTTATTTAGAGATAAAATCCAACATTATTAGGGGCATTGGATTTTATATCTTTGCTTGAATCCTATATACAGAAACATTTCCATTTTAATGAAATGCCTGATGTTTCATATGCTACTACCTGGGCACTATTTAAAGCATATATAAGAGACATTATTATTGGTTACACCCAGTGCTTTTTTTGTGCCGGTACGCAACAGTACGGCGTACCGGCACCTTTTTCTCCTCCTCCCCTCCCCTCCCATTATTTCCAGCGATTCTCCGCCTCTCTCCTGCCCTCCCATCGACATGCAGCAATTTTTCCATCCCTCCCCTGTCCTCACCTCTCTCATATCCAGCGATTCTTCGTCCCCCAGCGTCCTCCTTCAATGCCTGCCAGCCAGTCGGACTCAGAAGCGAACGGTGCAGGCAGCGATTGGCTGGCAGCGTCGTAGCTTCCCTCTGCAAGTCCCACCTACAACTTCCTGTTTACGCATAGGCGGGACTTGCAGAGGGAAGCTACGACGCTGCCAGCCAATCGCTGCCTGCACCGTTCGCTTCTGAGTCCGACGCTGGCTGGCAGGCAGTGAACAGTGTTACCAGGTGGACGGTTTTACCACCCAATTGGGCGGTTTTCCGCGACCCACCGTGTGAAATTTTTGCCCCCGGCAGGTTGCGGTTTTTTGGGCTTGTTTTGTGTCTTTTGGGCGGTTTTTTGAGCGTTTTTTTTGGGCCGCGGGGGGCGGGGTTAGTGACGTTTTGGGCGGGGCCGATGACGGGGGAGGCGGGGCCGATGACGGCGGAGGCGGGGTTGATGACGGCTGGGGCGGGGTGATGACGCGAGGATGGGGGTGTCAGGGGCGGGGTTTGAGTTTGGGCAGGTTTTGGGCTGGATTTGGGCTCGTTTGGGTGGGAAAAAAATTTTCCACCTGGCAACCCTGGCAGTGAAGGAGGACGCTGGGGGACAAAGAATCGCTGGATATGGGAGAGGTGAGGGCAGGGGAGGGACGGAAAAATCGCTGCACGTTGATGGGAGGGCAGGGGAGAGGCAGAGAATCGCTGGAAATAATGGGAGGGAAGGGCAGGGGAGAGAGAATTGCTGGACATAGGATGGGAGGGAAGGGCAGGGGAGAGAGAATTGCTGGACATGGGATGGGATGGAATGGGAGGGAAGGGCAAGGGAGAGAGAATTGCTGGACATGGGATGGGAGAGAAGGGCAGGGGAGAGAGAATTGCTGGACATGGGAAGGGCAGGGGAGAGATAATTGCTGGACATGGGATGGGATGGGAGGGAAGGGCAGGGGAGAGAGAATTGCTGGACATGGGATGGGAGGGAAGAGCAGGGGAGAGAGAATTGCTGGACATGGGAAGGGCAGGGGAGAGAGAATTGCTGGACATGGGATGGGAGGGAAGGGGAGAGGAGAGAGAATTGCTGGACATGGGATGGGAGGGAAGGGGAGAGGAGAGAGAATTGCTGGACATGGGATGGGAGGGAAGGGCAGAGGAGAGAGAATTGCTGGACATTGATCGGAGGGCAGGGATGAGATAATTGCTGGACATGGAGGGGAGGGCAGGGAAGAGAGAATTGCTGGACATGGAGGGGAGAGAGGAGAATCGCTGGACGGGGAGGACAGGGAAGAGAGAATTGCTGGACATGGAGGGGAGAGAGGAGAATCGCTGGACAGGGAGGGGAGGACAGGGAAGAGAGAATTGCTGGACATGGATGAGAGGGGAGAAAGGAGAAATGCTAGAAATGGATGGAGAGGAGAGCAGGAGATAGAGGAGAATTGCTGGACATGGATGGATGGAGGAGTTGGCTAGGAGAGAGGAGAAATGCTGACTTGGATGGAGGAGAGGGGAGAGAGAATTATTGCTTTATATGGATACAGAGGAGGGAAGAGAGATGAGAAATGCTGGACATGGATGGAGGGGAGGAGAGAGGAGAAGTGCTGGACATGAATGGAGGGGAGGAAAGAAAAAAGAAGATGCACAAGGATGGAGATGAGGGAAAGGGAAGAGGAGAAAAACTGCACATGGATGGAGAAAATAGGCAAAAGCTGGATCCATGTTATACCTCCTCCAGTCAATTCCATGGAGGAGGACCCAGCTTTTACTTATGGATGCAGGGCAACAAAAGAAGAAGAAAGGAGGAAAGTAAAGAAATAAATGGAAAGGAAGCCCTGGAAACGGAGTTAAGAGAACAGATAGAGAGCAGCAGAATCAGAGACTGGGACCAATATGGATAGAAAAACAAAGTCACCAGACAACAAAGGTAGAAAAAAATCATTTTATTTTCATTTTAGTGTTTGAAATTTGTCTTATTTTGCACTGGGTATACTGGAGCTGTAACAGCTTACAGAAATTATTTATAATGAAAAAAAATCACATTATTTTTTCTCCTATACTAGTATAATATTTTCAATGATATCTGTTTATATGCGCCATGGCTGGTATAAGGGGTGTGGCTAATATGGGTGTGGCTATAATAGGGGCGGTGCCATGTGTGGTGACCCCGCCCATAATGAGTACTGGCACCTTTTTTTCTACAAAAAAAGCACTGGTTATACCACTCGGAGGTGAAAGGGGGTTGAATTAGAACAAACTCATTTAGAGGAGGAAACTTCTAAACTGGAGAAAGATTATTTTTTGCACCCATCTCCTGACAAATTAAATATTTTATATAACCATAAATTTCAATATAATAAATTTAATTCAGAGGCTGCATCTGAGCATATGTTTTTCACGTGTACCTTATTACGCTAATAATAATAAAACTGGGAGATTGTTAGCATAACATTAGAAAGGGAAAAGAAACAGAACTCATGTTGCTTCAATACATGTTTCCTCTTCTGAGTTGTTGACTACATATGTTCATATCTTAGAGCAATTTTCTAAGGGGCCCTTTTAGGAAGGTACAGTAAAAGGTGGCTGGTGGCAGTTGTAGCGTGTGGTTTTCCTGCGCTCTCCGGCCACCTCTTAGTGTGGCTGCAAAAAAAGCTGATTTTCTATTCTAAATTCAACATTAGCACTTGGTCATTTACTGCATGAGCCCTTACTGCCTCCTATTTAGGAGGAAATAAGGGATCACTAGCAGTGATTGGGCAGCATGCGCCAATGTGTCTGTGCTGCTGACTACCTCCGGAATGCGCCCACAGTAGAAAATAGAAAATTATTTTCTACCACAGGAAACAGCATGCACCAAAATCAGAACTGCCACCAGGCACCTGGGAGCGCCAAGCCGTAGTGTTGTTTTGGGTTGTACTACACATGTGGTAGCCCTACTGCTCCTTTGTAAAGGTCCCCTGTGTTTTATAATAATCAATATTCATCTGAAGTCTCACCTTTGCAGGAAGTTTTGAAAAAAAAATGTAACTTTGTTACTTTACCTAATCTTAACACTGGACCCAATTTTTTGCTATTCCTGGATGCGGGAAAGGCTTTTGAATGGGTGGAGTGGAAATATCTATTTTTTGCTTTGGAGAGCTTTAATTTTCCTGCTCATTTTATTTCTATGGTTAAAGCCCTTTATTATATACCTATAGCTAGAATTTGTATGAATGATCAATTATCTAGCTTATTTCGTCTTGAGAGAGAATGTCCATCGTCTCCTTACTTATTTAACTTAGCTCTGGAACCTCTTCTTTGCGTTATCCGGACAAGCTCTAATATATGTAGAATATCGATTGCTGAGGAGTTTAAAGTGTCAGCATACACTGATAATCTTTTCTTTTATGTATTAAATCCAGTGATGGCATTGAATATCCAGGTTTTTCAATGACAGCTAGTACATAACTAGTTAAGACAATATTCGGAATTAACCGGCCATGGCTTAGCAGGCAACCCCCCTTTTACAAAGCCACGCTAGCAGCTATCAGTGCGGGGTAATGTGTCAGCATTGCTGTGTGAAGTGGAGGGGTACTCTCAGGAGTAGTCCTCACCTCCTCTGGGAATAAGTTCCAGGGAGTGAGGACTACTCCTGATAAGGCTCGCTGGCAGTTATCACATTGTACAATTTCTTTTGATGAGGGATCAGATAGTGATGCTCCATGAGAGAACCTTAAAGGTCTCAAAGGTGTGTAGAGGGCTAATTTATTCTTTAAGTACTCTGGCCCATTTTGTATGAAGACCTTGAAAATCAAAAACAGAGTTTTAAATTGAGGGGGTCTTTTACTAAAGGTTAGCTCAAGTTATCTGCAGCAGGTCTCATTTTATTCCTATGGGCCCTGCTGCAGATAACTCAAGCTAATCTTTAGTAAAAGACCCCCTTAGCCCTGTAAGGTACTGGTAGCCAGTGTAGTTTTTGCAAGAAGGGTGTGATGTGATCATGCTGCTTGCAGCCTTCCTGCAACATTCTTAATTAGTTGGAGCTGATGCAAGCTCTTTTTGGTATGACCAGTGTATAGGACATTACAGTAATCTAGTCATGATGTTATATGGCATGGACCACTGTGATCAGACTCATCTTGTCAATACATGGAGAGAGATTTTGTAGTTGCCACAGGTGATAGAGACAATTTTTAAAGGTTGTTTGAATTTGTGGGATCAGAGTGAGTGATATGATGAGTCCAGCAGTATCCCAAGATTCCTGACCTGTGATTTTAGAGGGAGTTCATACTTCCAAAATATTGAAGTCAGATATCTGTACACTTGTACCCATATAATCTGTGTTTTGCTTAGGTTCAGGCAAAGTTTGTTGATTTTTGCCCCTTCCTGAGTTGCAGTTAGACAGGACTGTCAGTTTGTTCAAAGCTGTGGGTAGATTTGGTTCATTGGGCATGAGTAGTTGCACATCATCAGCATAGATGTAGAATTTTGTGCCAACCAACCAAAGCAGCTCAGCCAGAGGCTTGAGGTAGATATTATATAAAATGGATGGCAGTATGGATCCCTGTGGCACCCCACAGTTCAGTGCCCAAGGTAATGATGTGCTGTTGTTAAAGAGAACTGGTTTTTATCTGTCTAACAAATAGGATTTGAACCATGTAAATACCATGCCCACTTATTCCTATTTCTGCCAGCCTCATAAGCATGATATTATGATCCACAGTGGTGAAGGCTGCTGAGAAATCCAGCAACACTAGTGTCGAGGTAGATTCCCTGTCACAGTTTCTGTGCAGATCATTAAGAAGAGACACAAGAACTGTTGGAAGCCAGAATGACATGGGTCTAACCAATTACTTTCATTTAGCCAATTGTTAAGTTGAATGCAGACTGTCTGTTCTACAAGTCATCCCTCCCCCCCCCCCCAAATGCTGACCCTAACAAAGAATCAAAAATAGGTGCTCTTATTGGGGGGGGGAGAGAAAAGAGTCTTTTAAAAAAACTTAGGGGTCCTTTTATTAAGGTGCGCTGAAAAATGTCCTGCGGTAGTATACACGCGTGTTTTTGGCATGCTCAGATTTATTTTTTATCGCACTTACAAGAAATGCCTTTTTTTTTTGCCAAAAATGGAAGTGCGGCAAATGAAAATTGCTGCACGTGCATTTTGGGTCTGAGACCTTACTGCAAGCCATTAACCTAGCAGTAAGGTCTCACGTGGCAACTGGGCGGTAATGGTCTTCATGCGTCAAATTCCACGTGACGCGTGTAGCCGCTGTGCGTCAGAAAATAAAAAACATTTTTCAGACACGTGTAGTGGACGTGCACCAAAACTGAAATTACCGCAAAGGCTACACAGTAACTGAGCAGTAAGTCCAATTTGGCACACGTTGGCGCCTATGCAGCTTAGTAAAAGGACTCCTGATTCTCTGAGCCATTGGAAGCCTGTTTAGTTGTCTGATTGCTTAGAAACCAATTCAAAAACTGATTGGTTAGCAAGAAATTTTAAAACATCAGACTTCTTTTAAGTGACAGGTGGAAACTGGGTTTTGCTATATTATGAAATGGAAAAAATAAGTGGCTCTAAACTTTACTGATTTACTTACTGAATATTATTTATTTATGCATTCTTCTATCCCACTATTATCCAAAAACAAGTTTCAGTTCAAAGTGGCTTATAATTTACATTTTGGTGGAGTTACAATAGTGTTGTGCAATGTTGATAGGGCATCTGTAGTTTACGTGGTTATTCATAGAGTTTTTGAAGAGATAGATTTGAAATGGAAAATATAGTGGTAGGTTTTGTTTTCCTTTGTAGAGTTTTGGTGACATTTACTCATATAGTTTTTGAAGAGGTAGATTTGAAAGGAAGGCAACAATATTTGTGATTAGCTGTAGAATTTTTTTTTTAAGAGCTATTTGTGTTCAGCATTAGCCAATCAAATTGAACTATTACATAATGTAGTTTAAAGAGGATTTGGGTCCATCAAATTCAAGTCTCTTCCAGCTGTCAATGTTGACCACATAAAGAATCTATGGGGTTGTGCTTATTTGGGACAGGCATCCAGAAAAGTTTTGTTTCATATCATTTCCAGGAATAATCATTTTATTCATTGTAATTTGGCCATTTTGTCGCCATGGGAACAAATTCATTGAGGGGTCCTTTTACTAAGCTGTGATAGCGGCGGGGGGCTTTTTTTCCTGCGTGCCAGGGCCCTTTTTACCACAGCAGGAATAAAGCTAAAAAAAATGGCCATGCAGCAAGATAACTCTTACTGCATGGCCATGTGGTGGGGAGCACTTACTGCCACTCACTGAGGTGGCAGTAAGGGTTCCCACGGTAAGCTGGCAGTAACCACGCAGCATGTGGCAATGTTCGATTACCATTGAGTTAGCACCACGTTAGAAAAAATAGTTTTTTTCTGGTATGTCAGAAATGGTGCATGCTCAAGCTGGAACTACTGCTGGTGGTAAGCCCGCTTTGGGCTTAATGATGCTTTGTAACAGGGCCCCTGAGTGTGCGCTCTTGAAAGAGCTTGCACCAGGGGCGTAGCCAGCCTTCCGTGGGGGAGGGGTCCAGAGCCCTGGGGAGGGGGCACGTTTTAGCCCTCCCCCCAGCGCCGCCCCCCCCCACGCCAACATTGCCGCCCCCCCTCCCGCCGCGAACCCGCCGCCGCTGCAGCCTACCTTTACTTTTGCTGGCGGGGGATCCCACTCCCCGCCAGCGGACGTCTTCTTCTCAGTCACTTCCTGCTCTTCAATTTGTTTGCTGACGTCCTGCACGTTGTACGTGCAGGACGTCAGACTCAGAGAACAGAACTGTTCTCTGAGTCTGACGTCCTGCATGTCAGCAAACAAATTGAAGAGCAGGAAGGACTGAGAAGACGTCGGCTGGCAGGGAGTGGGATCCCCCGCCAGCAAAAGTAAAGGTAGGCGGCGGCGGGGACGGGTTCACCGGGAGGGGGGTCCGGGGGTGAATCTGCGGGGGCCCCGGCCCCCTCAGGCCCCACGTAGCTACGCCACTGGCTTGCACCCTGTGCAAAGATGGCGCACTATTTCCCTGCTAGTGTGTGCATGTGCAATGTTTCATGCAGTCTCACTGGTTTGAATCTCCAAACTCTCAGGAAAAGGGAAAGTGCTTTTTTGAAACAGTGCACCCTCTTTTCCCCAGTAGTGTGCCCCTTCAAACCATTAAGCATGTGCAAACTATCACACCTATGCAAACTACAGCAAATATTGTTCACTATCTAGAAAGTTCACACTTAAGGGGAAACAAAAAAAACATGAAGTGTGGAGGTTTTTTTGCTCATTTTTGTTTATTAATGGACATGCAACAAGTTTCCCTTGTTGTTGCAAACAACCCATCACTAGTGCATATTATAATGCCAGTTCAGTAATTACTATAGAGTCTTTCTCATTGAACATGCTAAGATAACAATTTCTTTAACAAAGATACTTGTTCTCATTAAGGGACCCTTTTAGAAAGATGCAGAAGGGCCTACGCGTGTCCAGTGCCCACCAAATCAGCATTACCACCCGGCTACTGCGTGCCACTGGTGATAATTCCAAATTTGGCGCACGCCAAAAATACGTGGTAGAAAATATTTTCTATTTTCTACCACGGGGTGCCTACCCAGAAGTAAACAGCAGTTGGTGCGCACTGTATGTTTACCACCCGGATAGCACATGAGACCTTACAGTTTATCGTTTATTTGTTTACTGTACCGTCACTTATTGCAAGTGGCGGTAAGGTCTCAGGTCGAAAATGGACAGGCGCTAGTTTTCATTTTGCCACACATCCATTTTCTGGCCCATTAAACAAATCCCTTTTTTCCAGATGCAGTACAATAAGGGTTCGGAGCACACCAAAACCATGCACCGACAGGCCAGTTTTTGGTGTGCCTTTGTAAAAGGGCTCCTAAAAATGAAAGTATGCATTTGTTTCCTTCCCTCTGTTGTGTTTCTACAGTTCAATAGAAAGGAAAGTATGCATCAACTGGCATTACATAATTAATATATTACTGTGTGATAGCTACTGAAACCCTTAACCTTCCCTTCCTTGCCCTCTGGGTGAGGAAGATTTACGTTCTTCTTCCATTGGCTTTCCTCCATTAAATTCCATCTTTTTTTTTTTTTGCTCCAGCTGTGCTTATAATTGCACCACTGCTACTGCATATAGCCGTGCTCAGTAGAAATGTCATTGCACTTGGTAAGAAAAATAGTTTGCCATTTAGAAAGATTCTTAGTTCAACATGAAATGCCACATTTTTCCTACTTCCTACATTGCTTACAATGGTCCCAGAAACCATGAATTTATGTATCTATTCATTTATTGACATTGGTTACCTCGTACATCGGCAATGGTAACTCATGGCAGATTATAGTCATATGCATGATGTCTTTTAACCTCTATAATTGAAATGAAGTGCTAAATGATTAATCACTTAAAATTTGAGAATGCCTTTGTCATTTATAATCTAAACTATAAAATTACTGAATGCCACCTAAAGAAAATGTATATGTCTGTCATTTTTTATTTGACCTTTTTTGGTAAATGTAAACTATCAGGCTACTTTTACATCCCGGTGAACTCTTGAAGGACAAAAGAAAACATGCTTTGCTCTACACACCCATTCTTCTTGTGGGGAGGTCTGTTACATAATAAACACAACACAATACAACAGAAATAATCCAAGAAAGTGAAGACAGAGTGGACACATCTGAACATAGTTCAAAACTCTGAAACAGTCAATGGTAACAAGCAGTCTTTCCTCAGTGGTACAAGCTTGGAACAAGCCAGCTTTTGTGACCCAGGTATCATTAAACACCTTGAAGCTGAAGATGAGATTTCTCTTGTCATGGCCTTGTAAGGATGGAACTGGCCTGTAAGCAGCATAAGGGTATGATCAACTAGGATTATTCTAGTGTGGTACCTAATTGGGATATGCCCAGGGGAGGAGTTAGGTAGGTTAGGTTCAGCCCTAAAAAATTACCGAGGTTCCAAGAGAGGAGGTTTGGTTCCATTTTTCCTGCCACCTAAGCAGCAAACTGAGAGGCCGATTAACATGTGGTTAATGCTGGGTTTGCGCATATGTTATTGTGTATGAAATGCTCAGATGGCTTGAACACAGCTGTTAACATACATTACAGATGGCCGCAAATTGAATTGAAATGAATTAAAATGAATGGTATTGAGGCTAGTATGTATTCATTCACAATGCACAAATGAACACACTGCAGTTCAGAGGGAGCAAGTTATCATAGTCCCTTCAGCAACAAACATCCCTTCAAAACTATAAAATCAGTCTTAAAAATGTTCCTTTTCTCTGATGCGTAATCCTAACTCTGCTGGAGAAGTACATGGAGATGAAGCCTGCAGTACCCATCAGACCAGTTTAGTCCTCCTTTCTTTTCACCCCCTTCTCCTATCCTATATGAAATTGTAGTTCTAACCCACCCTCTTTTCAGTGCTTTACTATTTTCTTACTCTGCCTTATTTTTAGTCTGTAAGCCACCCAGACATCCTCTTGATGGGCGGGATAGTAAATCCTGAAATAAACTTGAAATGATGGTCCATAATATCAAAAAATTATCCCAAATCAGGGACAGCATAGATGGCTTTGTTTCTTGCAATTTTTCACATTCAACTGCCAGTTTTGTCTTCTTTAAACAAGCACAAGCAGGCTCCTACAACTTTTAAAGACATGAAAAGGAACAAACATGCATGCGTGCCAGAGCAAAACTGAAAGTAAAAGCAATGTTAATCCTCAAGGTCCGCAACCCAGTCAGGTTTTCAGGATTTCCCCAATGAATATGTGTGCTATGTATTTGCATGCAATGGAGGCAATGTATGCAAATACACCTCATGCATATTCATTGTGGACATTCTGAAAACCCGACTGGGTTGTGGACTTTGAGGACTGACACCGTGTACTCCTGCACTAGGGGTATGATTTTGAAGATGGCACCAGCAGGACAGGAGCAACTGGGACTCACTCCTGCTTGAAGACCACTGGACCACCAGATACAGGGCTGGTAGGCCCACTAAGATGATAGCGGGCCCTTTGGGAAGTGGGGACGTGATTGAGGGTAAGGTGGCTTAATCGGAAGAGAATGTGATGGGGGGGGGGGCAATACCAGCTCCTTCAGGCTCCGTCCTGGGACCATCAAACCACAAATTTGAGGCCCGATGCTCCCAGGTTGCTGGAATAATGCTGTTTACAAGATGACTCACAAATAACATTACTCATTTTCCACAGCAGTCAGCAACCTGCGGGACAGTTATGCCACAGTTGGTGATTCCTGTGGCAGATCAAGGTGCAGAAAAAGTTTGTCTCTTACCACACCTTGATAACTTCTCCCCTTAGTGTTTACCCCAAAGATTACTAGAAATTTTTATTTTTTAATTATACATCACTGCATGCTGTTGACTTATTTCTTAGCCACCCTCTCAGTGTGGAGTGGAGCACTTGAGAAGATTGAGGAATAAGTGGGTAGTGATATAGGACCTTGGAGAAGGGTCTTCTCCTGCACTTTCTGGACCCCAAAATATATTTTTTTAAATGTTCTATAATTCCATGAATCTGCCTTGCATAGCAGGAGGTTCACTGAGGACTGCCTACAAATATGCTCTAGAACAGGGTCCCCGACACCAAACCTGAATTGCTTTTTTAACCTTATCTAGACTTTGGCTGCAACTACTACTACTACTACTATAGATCACTTCTATAGCGCTACCAGTTGTACGCAGCGCTTTACAATTGAACATGAAGAAGACAGTCCCTGCTCAACAACATATGTTTAATTTTAAACATTAGAGACAAAAGAAAAAAGAAGGTTTAGTACCTAATTTTATTAACCCTTTTTTGAACTTCCATTAACTGGGATTACTTTTCTTCTCAGTTGAATTGGTACCACTGTGTTTGAGATATCATACATTTAATTTGACTATCATTATTTTGATTTTGTCTCTTGCTTACCTTGATTCTCCAACAATCCCTGCAGTCTGTACAGTCAGATCCTTTTCACCTACACCCTGCAGACTTGTCACTCTACCCCCCACTCCCCCTTCCCTCACCACATATCCCTCTACCTTCACTCTCCTAATACTTGCAGACCTCTTAGTCTCCTTCATTCCTGATCAGAGTTCTGAGTGGAGGAAGCAGTAAACCGACCCTGATCAAGACCTAGAGGATTCAGAAAGGGCTACAGCAGTTGGAGGAGGAGGGCACTGAGAAGATAGTGGAGATAGAAAAGGAAAGAGAGGGGGGTCTGTATGGGTGGGGTAGGGGCTATACAACATACCATTGCAAACAATAGCAGCCATGGTTTGTTGTTTTCAATATTTAGAAATAGTAGTATTTTTTTTAATTATTCAGGTGTGATGTACTCTCAGTTGTGTCCAATAATCTCAGCAGTTTCTGTAGAAGGACCACTCCTAAAATAGTTGTCTCTCAATTATCATAATTGTATTACCCCGAGGTCCTCCTCCCCCCCCCTCCCCCCCAGGGAGATGTTACAAATGAACTAAATCTCAATCATGGTCAATCTTGGGCATATTAACTTAGGGGGTCTTTTACTTAGGAGAGCTGGCATTTTTAGTGTGCGATAAAAATAGGTGCACACTAAACGCTACAGATGCCCATAGGAGTACATTGGTGTCTTTAGCGTTTAACACATGCCTATTTTTAGCGCATGCTAGAAACGCCAACGCACCTAAGTAAAAGACCCCCTTTCTGTCCTACCTTCCATCCCAAATAGGTTCTATTTTGCCCCTATACTTGGTTTTCCCCCTCCCCCCTTCATTAGCCTACATGTTTGCTATACCTGTCTCTGATTCCAGGGACTTGTGTTCATCTTCTGTAGATACTTTCTCTGGGAAATCTTTCCTGTTTCTCATGTCCTCTTAGTGCCTCTCTATTACCATCTCATGCCTCATGGGGAGGGGGCTATGAATAATCCATTATATCTGAATATACATCTAAAATCATTCTCAGCTACTTCCTCTTCAGGTAAAGTAATGTTTTCAAGATGTGGAAGTACCTCCAGGAGTTATTAGTTGGATGAAGGTATCTAGAAAAAGTAGAAAGCAGCAGGCAAAATTCCAAGGAAATACTAAAAGGGCAACTAATCTCTTTGTTGGAAAATAAAAGATAAGAGGAAAAAGACAGCATTAGGGTTTTCAAAAGAGTAGCCAAATAGATAAGCAAAAATTATATATCTATATATCTATATCTATATATATATATATATGAAAAAAAACAAGATTTTAAAAAGATAATAAAAGCTGAGAAATGGGAACTCAATGATGAAAATAGAGGAGAAAATATCTAATGCAGTTGGGGGGGGGAGACTAATTTTAGACATGTTAGTGACAGGAGGAAGTATAAAAGTGGCACTTACTGGACTCAAGGTGAAGGAGAAGGACAAGCACATGAGTGACTGATTACTGTAGGATAAAGCAGAATTGCTTTAACCATTATTTCTGCTCTGTGTTCACTGAGGAAGAGCCAGGAGCAGACACAAATACGATTGGAAGTGAGATCAACCTTGAATGATTTTCAAAAGATTATGTTCCCAGCCAAACTAAATTGGACAAAGTGATGGGTCCAAATAGGATACATTGAAGGGTACTAAAGGTACTTGGGGCAGTTCTGGTTCTGCTGTCTGAACTTTTCAATATTTCTTTTGTTCAGGAGTGATCCTGAAGGACTAGAAATGAGGGACTGCAATTGCTCTTCTCAAAAGCAGAACACAGGCCAGTTAGTCTGAAATTGGTCATGAATAAATTGATAGAATCAATGCTAAAACAGAGGATATATTATTTCTGAAATCAAGTGGATTAAAGGATTCATATCAGCATGGTTTTATAAGAGGTATGTCTTGTCAGATGAATCTGATCAATTTCTTTTACTGGACGACTAGAGAGTTAGATCTAGGTGTGGTGTACTTAGACAGAGATCTGCTTAGGTAACTAATAAAACAAAGTATGGGCCCTAGAGTGACTGATGAGTTACAAACTAGCTGAGTGAGAGACAACAAACAGTAGTTGTAACTGGAGCTCCTTCTAAAGATAAGGACATTGCCAATGGTGTGCTGCAGAAATCCTTCTTTGGTCAAGTTATTATCAACAGGGTTATCAGGAAATGTTTGTCTTTTTACAGATGATACAAAAACCTGCATCTGTTAAAACTGTGACTAACCTGAGGATAGATCTAGTAAGGCTTAGAATGAAAAGGTGTGTAGAAGCTAGTATATAATGCTATATAAGCATATTCAAAAGCATGGATTAATGAGACAAAGCCAACATGGATTTAGTGAAGGGAAATCTTGCCTCACCAATCTACTACATTTATTTGAAGGGATGAACAAACGTGAATAAAGGTGAGCCGGTTGATATTGTGTATCTGGATTTTCAGAAGGCGTTTGACAAAGTTCCTCATGAAAGACTCCAGAGGAAATTGGAGAGTCATGGGATAGGAGGTAGTGTCCTACTGTGGATTAAAAACTGGTTAAAAGATAGAAAACAGAGAGTAGGGTTAAATGGTCAATATTCTCAATGGAGAAGGGTAGTTAGTGGGGTTCCCCAGGGGTCTGTGCTGGGACTGCTGCTTTTTAACATATTTATAAATGATCTAGAAATCGGAGTAACTAGTGAGGTAATTAAATTTGCTGATGACACAAAGTTATTCAAAGTCGTTAAATTGCGGGAAGATTGTGAAAAATTACAAGAGAACCTTACGAGACTGGGAGACTGGGCATCTAAATGGCAGATAAGGTTTAATGTGAGCAAGTGCAAAGTGATGCATGTGGGACAGAGAAACCTGAATTATAGCTACATCTTGCAAGGTTCCATGTTATGAGTCACCGACCAAAGAAAGGGATCTAGGTGTCGTTGTTGATGATTCGTTGAAACCTTCTGCTCAGTGTGCTGCGGCGGCTAAGAAAGCAAATAGAATGTTAGGTATTATTAGGAAATGAATGAAAAACAAAAATGAGGATGCTAATTGCTCCATGGTGCGACCACACCTTGAATATTGTGTTCAATTCTGTTCACCACATCTCAAAAAACATATAGTGGAATTAGAAAAGGTGCAGAGAAGGGTGACAAAAATGATAAAGGGGATGGGACGACTTCCCTATGAAGAAAGGCTGAAGCAGCTAGGGCTCTTCAGCTTGAAGAAAAGGCGGCTGAGGGGAGATATGATAGAGGTCTATAAAATAATGAGTGAAGTGGAAAGAGTAGACGTGAAGTGTCTGTTTACTCTTTCCAAAAATACTAGGACTAGGGGGCATTTGATGAAGCTACAAAGTAGTAAATTTAAAACGAATCAGAGAAAATGTTTATTCACAACATGTAACTAAACTCTGGAATTCGTTGCCAGAGAATGTGGTAAAGGCAGTTAGCTTAGCGGGGTTTAAAAAAAGGTTTGGACAGCTTCCTAAAGGAAATGTCCATAGACCATTATTAAAATGAACTTGGGAAACTCCACTGCTTATTTCTGGGACAAGCAGCATAAAATGTTTTGTACTTTTTTGGGATCTTGCCAGGTATTTGTGACCTGGATTGGCCACTGCTGGAAACAGGATACTGGGTTTGATGGACCTTTGGTCTGTCCCAGTATGACAATATTTATGTACTTATGTACCAACTACTGAAGACAGAGAACACTGGAAACGGTTTCAACTATCCTACTGCTATATTATTATAATAAAGTCCCAGGAAAATTGTAGCTTTCTGTTTCCATCTATTGGCAGGGTGATATAACCCCACATATTTGGACTTGTTTCACTGGATTATAAAGAACTGTTTTACTTTGGGTTTAGATTTTCTAACCCTATAGAAATTCCTTGATTTATTGTGGTAGCTTAGGGGTCCTTTTACTAAGCTGCGGCAAAAAGTGGCTTGCGGTAGTGTGGGTGTGTGCTTTTGGCACACACCGGGCCAGTGTTTACTGCATCTGGGAAAAGGGCTTTTTTCAATGGGCTGCCTGAGCCCCTAATGCCACCACAAACCAACTGCTGATTAACTCCGGAAACGCCATGCATGGTAGGAAATAAAAAAATAATTTGTACAGGCACTATGGGCACACGCCAAATCTGAAATTACTGCTGGGGGGGTATGCTAGCCTGGCAGTATTCTCATTTTGCTGCATGCGAGTAGAGCCTACCGTGCCTTTGTAGAAAGGCCCCTCAATTAGTTAAGGGAAGAGATTAGTTTTCAGTGAAGGTAACTTAATTCAGCATGGGCTTTTATTGTTTTAATAGAAAGATTTTTAACAAAGTGACCTATTATATAAAGTTTTTAAAATATATAAATAAAAATAATCAAAGGCATTAAGGAGAAGTTTGCAAATATTTTAAGTCACATATACTGCATTGCAGGGATTAAGTAGAACTGTCACAATCAAGTGGAAATAGAGAAGTTTATTTTAAATTAGTTAAAACAGTGTAAAGTACACGTCCAAGCATCAAGTTGATTAAAGAACAAGTCAAGTTGATTAATTAAAGAACAGAAATCATTGCGTAGTCATTCAAGTATCCAGGATCATGTGCTCATCATCCAAAGTCCACATGGGAGTAATCTATTGCTTTCTGTTTACATGTGAGCTAGAGCTGACAAATCACATAATTCTCATCAGACTTCAACATTGGTCTTCAGGGGTGTATCTTTAATTACTTCAAACTAATAACCACAAAAGGATCAGTGGCTTTTTTAGAACTCACTGAATAAATATTTCTACATTTTCCTGTATGTAAGTTTTTGTTATTTTTGTTTGCTATTATAACTGTGTGAAATTTGCAATGAGTAGGGGTTTATTCTGAAAGGTATTTCCATATTTAAAAACACAGAAATAATCTTCTACAAAATTGGCAAGACTATATGCATATAAATTTGTATACATACATGCTGTGTATGTGTAAGTTTATCTGACCTGAATGGATAGGGTTGTAAAGGGGTTAGCATTTATGTACATACTTTATAAAATGGTTTTCATTAATAATCACTATCCAATCACATTCTTTTGATATGAAAACTTCATGGATCATCTGCCCCAGAATTCTCCTCCTCTGTAGAGCAGTATATGGTCCATGAAGTTTAAATATTTCAGGTGATAGTTCATGAAGTTTAAATAACAAAAGGATGAGATTGGAGAGTGGTTACTCATGAAAAATATCTTATATTCTCTTCATCAAATTTGCCTTGTGATGGATTGAATGATCGAATATACTTTGCAAAGTATGCACATATGTCCTTTGACCACTGACCCTTCCTTCTTATGAATGAATGCACTGATGATGTTGTAAGGCATAACCCTGAGCAGACAAGAAGGGACTGCATGACATTGGGAGCACTGGTGAAATAGGATGGGGCCCAGGTGGTGTTCAGGAGAGACAAACCTGTTCTGGATATAACTATATGGCTGTTTGAATTCTGTGGAAGACAGGGGTTTGGTTTCCTGGATCAGGGTACAATATTCAATGAAAAAGTCTGCTTAGAAAAGATGGGATACTCTGGGAAAAATAGTAACATAGCATAACAAAATTTTGGATTTATAGTCCATCATACCTTTCAGTTCTTAGCAGAAAACATTCACAAGAAGCTGGACATTACCAGGAAAACAAAAACAGTATAATCCTAAAACTAATACATCACTATTCTATGCTAATCCATTGTTATCAATAGAGCTAGAATACAGGAAAGGGAGACTATTACACAGTTGCTTTGTTATGTTATCAGGAATTTATCTCTCACCAACTCTCAGTATATTTGATTCGATGCAAGTTACATATTTAAATTAATAAAGAATACAAATTAAGACTAACCAAATTATTTAAAACAAATACATTTTCAGAGCTTTACGAAACAGAAAATTCTTCATCAGACGCAATTCAAGTGGAAGGTCATTCCAATAGCGAACACCCTGATTGAGAAAAAATGACCTTAAAATGTATATTTTTAACTGGAGGAAAAGCTAGTAATAAAGAATTGCACCTCCTAGAAATTCTAAAAGAGCTTAATACAGTTACCAAACGATGACTGTGTTGGATTATTTGTAGTAAATAATTAGCAGATTTTAGTACACACAGCTTCAGCTTTAGAAATGTTAATTTCTTTCTTCATCTCTCTCTCATTCACCCCAGAATAATTCACTGCTGAGTCACTTTAAAGTTGAAGTAACAAAACATCTGTTTACTCACAGTTTGTAGTTAGATTATAATCAGACAGGCTTATATATACATATTACTATACATTTGTATTATCAGCTCCTTCCATGTGCTTAGATGGTAATGGATGCTCACACCACCATAGATCCTCTCAGGTTAGGAGAGATCATGAGCTCCATGTGCTCCATGTGCTGCATGTGCTGTGTCTAAACCCCCACAGGAAGTTACATAGCTGTGTGACCTCTCTAAGTAATTCACATCAGAGGTCACAGAGTAATCACAGAGAAATAATAGGTGACAGGCAATGCATGCAAAATACAATTACATTCCAACAAACCCCTTCTCATGCATAACTGTCATGCAATTATTTATTCATACAAAGTCCAAGCTTTATACGCAGATTCACAAAATGTTCTCTGGGTAACGGTTTGGTCATGATGTCAGCTGTCATCTCACTGGTGTGACAATAGTGTAGACTGATGACCCCTTCTTTCGCCAACTCTCGCACGTTGTGGTATTTCGTTGCGATGTGCTTGGTGCGTGACTGAACCTTGTCATTCTGTGACAGTCGGATGCAGCTCTGATTATCTTCCATTATCTGGATTGGTCTCTTTTCAGCTATACCAAAATCCAGCAAAAGTTTTTCAATCCACATCAGTTCTCTGCACGCTTCCGATACGGCCACGTATTTAGCTTCTGTAGAAGACAAACTCACAATACTTTGTTTATGACTGGCCCATGAAATTTGTACATTTCCATACATAAACACATATCCACTTGTGGATTTATAATTAGAATGATCCCCTGCCCAATCTGAATCACAGTAACATATTAGTTTTGGATTACTATTGGCTGAAATCTTTAATTTACAATCAATGGTACCCTTTAAATACCTTACCATCCTTTTAACTGCAGTCCAATCTGATTTGGTAGGTGAGCTGACCCTTCTGCTCAAAATTCCTACTGCATTTGCTATATCAGCCCTGTATGTGGTAGCTAGATATAAAAGCTTACCTATGGCTGATCTATATTGGATGTTATCTGGTAAAGGTTCTCTTACTGTTTCATCCTTCAGAAAATCAGTGATCATGGGAGTGCTTACAACTTGGGCATCTTGCATACCTAAACTTTCAATAAGCTCATTTATTTTCTGCTTCTGGCTTAGAAGATAAGAACCATCATTTTGTTTCTCAATTTCTATACCAAGATAGTATGACACATTACCCAGTTCTTTTATCTCAACATTCTGGTTTAAATATTTTACAATGTCCTTGTACTCTTGCTCACTTTTGCTTGCAATGAGCAGATCATCAACAAAAGCTAAAATGTATGCATATTGTCCATTTGTGCACCTAGTGTACAAGCATTTATCTGCTTCACCTTGCTTAAATCCTAAATTTGTCAATATTTCATGCAATTTTTCATTCCAACATTTTGCACTTTGCTTTAATCCATAAAGACCTTTGTTTAATTTACACACTAGCTGTCTTTGTTTTGTATTTATGAAACCTGTTGGCTGTTCCATGTACAAGTCTTCAGTTATATCTCCGTGAAGAAACGCTGTTTTCACATCAATGTGTTTGACTTGCATGCCTTTTGAGACTGCAATGCTCAGAAGTGTTCTTATTGTCGTGTGTTTCACTACAGGTGCAAACACTTCATCAAAATCTTCTCCATATTTTTGAAGATATCCCTTTGCGACTAATCTGGCTTTATACCTTTCCACTTTTCCTTGTGCATTCCTTTTTAACTTGAATACCCATTTGCATCCTATAGCTTTCTTGCCAGGAGGTAATTTTGTAAGAATCCAAGTATTATTTTTATCCAATGCATCAATTTCTTCTTGTGCAGCTTTACGCCATTCAGCAGCTTCTTCTGCTGGCATTTTCTCAATCTCATCCCATGTTAAGGGCTCTTGAGCTTCTGCTGACTTTGTTAGGTAAGACAGTCTTGGGGGTGGAACACCTTTGTTTTCCCTGGATGAGCGTCTGACAACAGGTTGGTCTGACCTTTCCGCATCCTCTAAATCTGAGAGTTCTTCTCCAATTGATTCCCCTTCTCCAACTGTACTGTCTTCTTCAATGATCCTTTCTGTGTCTGTTTCCTCTGCCTGTTCCTCGTTAGATACAGATGAGTTGCTTTCAGACATCTGCCTTGGTATGGCATTTATATACACTGGCATGTCTATTATGGTTCTAGTTTCATATTCTGGATGATAAGGCTCATCTGGGATAATCCAGCCTTTATCAACCCTCTTGTTTTCATCAAAATATGTAACATGTCTTATGCCAACAATGCCAGTTTTCAGATTCAAAATTCTATATCCTTTGTGTCCTGGAGCATAGCCAACTAAAATGCCCCTTTCTGTTGTGGAATCCAGCTTATGCCTTCTTTGCTTTGGTACATGAGCATATGCTGTACTTCCAAATGTTCTTATGTGTGACAGGTTTGGCTTCCTACCATGCCATGTCTCATGTGGTGTGCGCTCAGCGCCTTTAGTTGGCATTCTGTTTTGTAGGTACACTGCTGTGAGAATGGCTTCCCCCCATAGTCTTTTAGGGAGATTGCTATCTGACAGCATACATCTGGTCATTTCCACAAGTGACCTACATTTTCTCTCTGCAACAGAATTTTGTTCTGGTGTATAAGCTACTGTTGTGATATGCTGAATGCCTTCTTGTTCTAGAAATGTGCGCATGCTTTGTGAAGTGAACTCACCACCATTGTCGGTCTGAAGAACCTTTGGTTTTCTTTCAAATTTATTGCTCACCATGGCTACGTATTTCTTCAGCATGTCTGTGACTTGACTTTTCTCTTTCAGCAAATAGGCCGCACAATATCTAGAGAAATCATCCAAGAATATTAGCACAAATCTGTTATTTCCCAATGATGGGATATTAAACGGTCCACATAAGTCACTGTGTATTAAGTCCAGCACTTTATTACTCCTATTTCCTGTGTATGCAGGAAATGAGGGTCTCACACCTTTTTGAGTAACACAGTCTATGCATTTCTCCATTTTACCAGCATCTGCACTTATCTGAATGCCGGTGGCCAGTTGCTTACTGTAAAGATCCTGGATCACCTTAGAATCACGATGTCCCAGGCGGCGGTGCCAGATTTCCGGACTACATTTACCATCATTCTTCCTTACTTGCGCCATATGTGAGGCTTCACCTGAAATGCTCAGTTTATAAACATCATTATGCATAAAAGCTTCAGCATACACTTCATCATTTTTAGAGATTGTGCACTTACTGTTTTCAAAATGAATCACAAATCCCTTCTTATCTAATGTAGATACACTAAGCATATTACAAACTGCTTGGGGAATATACAAGACATCACTTACAGGAATTTCTTTAACTTCATTAGACACTTTGCATTTTAAGAATCCAATCCCTTTTGCTTGGATCTTAGCAGTCCCTGCGTTTGCAGTTTGAAGAATTCCTTCTTCTGGACACATTTCCTGAAAGAAATCTTTAGAATTGGTTAAATGGCATGTGCTCCCCGAATCCAAAATCCAAGTACTTTCATTTGAATTATTATTTACCATAGTCAAAGATTTTTCTGCCATTAGAAAGCCCTTGTGTTTATCTTTGTCCTTCATACATTTCCTGGTTTGAAAATTCTTTAGTTCCATTGGCTTAGGTGAGCTAGAGGGAGTGTTTTGTGTTTCCTTACACCATTTAGATACATGTCCCTCCTTTCCACATGAGTAGCAAATCAGCTTGCCCTTGGGTGGAGTTTTCCCATAGCTCCGCCTTCCTCTGTTCTTTGCCAAGAAATTTGTTTCATTTCTCTCTGACTGACTTTGAGAACACATCTCCTCAGAATCATTTATTATGCATTCCTGCCTTAGTTTTGATGTTGTCTGTTCAAAAGATTGCCCTTCAATGGCCTCATTTACAGACCTAAAAACATCAAACTTCTTTGATAGTGAGGTAAAAAGAAATGCTCTTTTCAATGCATCACACATGGGAATTCCAGAAAGTTCTAGCTTTTGAAATGAAGACATAAGATACATAATGTGATCATTACATTTACTTTTATCCCTTAATTTGGTTTCATTCAACTCTGCCAACCAAATTGGTTGCTGCTTTGCATATGTAGTTGCATACATAGTTCTCAGTTTATGTAAAATGTCCTTTGGTGTATCTTTTCCCTCTACTAATATGGCTTGTTTCTCTGAGAGAGCTTCCAAAAGCATGCACTTCACATAATAGTTTGCATTGTCCCATTCAGCCATATTTTCAGCTGTTCTGTCTTGGTCTAAGCATATATTTAATCTTTTTGCTCGAAGGAGACATATGAATCTTAGTTCCCACTGCCGATAATTAAACTCAGTTAATTTAGGCACCTTGAGAGAATAGAACAATGGTGAATTTCTTCCCTCAGCCATTTTCTTAGCCTTCTGTCTGCTGTGTGGGGGGAGAGAGAGACAGACTGAATCTTTCCTTTAAAACTTAAGAGAAAAATGTGGCCTTTTTTTCTGCCTGGTAATATTTCTCTTCTTTTTCAATTCCTGGCCCTGGGCCCGTAACCCTTTTGTTGGATTATTTGTAGTAAATAATTAGCAGATTTTAGTACACACAGCTTCAGCTTTAGAAATGTTAATTTCTTTCTTCATCTCTCTCTCATTCACCCCAGAATAATTCACTGCTGAGTCACTTTAAAGTTGAAGTAACAAAACATCTGTTTACTCACAGTTTGTAGTTAGATTATAATCAGACAGGCTTATATATACATATTACTATACATTTGTATTATCAGCTCCTTCCATGTGCTTAGATGGTAATGGATGCTCACACCACCATAGATCCTCTCAGGTTAGGAGAGATCATGAGCTCCATGTGCTCCATGTGCTGCATGTGCTGTGTCTAAACCCCCACAGGAAGTTACATAGCTGTGTGACCTCTCTAAGTAATTCACATCAGAGGTCACAGAGTAATCACAGAGAAATAATAGGTGACAGGCAATGCATGCAAAATACAATTACATTCCAACAGACTGTCCTCAGGACACATACCTTCCAGAAAATACTAAACACAGTACCTTAAAGATAACCCGAGACTTCACAGATAACCAATGTCGTTCACCCAATAAAGGACTCGCATGATCTAGCCTAGTTTTTTGAAAAATTAACTTAGCAGCTGAGTTCTGAACTAGCAGAAGCCTGGAAAGTTGTTTAGAAGAAAGACTCAAGTGAGTTACTATAATCCAATAATGGTAAAATGGTTAACTGCACAATTATAATGTTCTTCAAAAAATAAGATCTTAAAGAAATAATTGTTTTAACTTAAAATAAGATTTTCTTATCAAGCTATTTATTTGTGGCTCCACTGATAAGGATGAGTCCAATATCATTCCCAAAACTTTAAAGTTCTTTCTACCTTAAATTGAAATCCATTATTGTCTATAAAAAATGGAGAAATTTTAATTAAATCCATAGCAACCTACAACATCTTGGTCTTGTCAGCATTAGGTTTCAATTTAAATCTATCAGAGCAATGTTTTACCCTGCTTATACAGTTATTAATTATGAGAGAAACTGAAACATTTTCTAGAGGTAGAAAATTAGCCAAAGATCATTAAAAAGGATAGTAGCAAGGTTCTAAAAGAAAGTTATTTTCTGTTCCTTGGCTGCTGGAGAGATACCATTGATACTGACCTGAATTAGGTGTTAATAAAGGTGTGAGGAAGTAGAATATTTGTAAAGTTTATTGAGAGCAATCTGATTACTGAGTTAGCTTAAACTTTGTGCCACAGCCTACAACATTACCAGATAGCCTCTAGAAGGCACAGAAGGGCCTAGTTTAGTCTTCAATCCCATCTACCCTCCTCAACTCCTGCCCACCTCTGGCACAACTCTTCATTTATAGTCAGTTATTCTAATTAGAAGCACAAGGGATGAGTGGTCTTACAGAGTTTTAATTACATTTCATTACTTTCTAAGAAGAAAACACTAAATAAATCACACAACATAACACATAAGCTAAATACTTTTTTTTAAATATTAGACTAATATCCTTAATATCTTAACAAATTTTAAATTATTGAAAAACTAAAAAAATATTAAGATGGAGACAGCATTCCAGCAGTGAGAGGAGTGCTATCCAGTCTTTTCACTGAGTGTCACATGTATGATTATCTCCCAGCTGGTGAGCAGTTATATGTGTGTTCTCGATGCAAAGAGTTCCTAGCTCTCAGAGAATGGGTCCATTCTCTTGAGGCTAGAGTAGCAGACTTAGAGGAGCTGAGGGAGACAGAGAGGTACACAGAGGAGACCTACAGGGATGTTGTAGAGAAGTCCCACCTCTAGTCTGGCAGCCCCTGTGCTGCCTTGGAGGAAGGAGGTCTCCTAAAAGGAGAGCACCACCCTTGTCAAGTAAGAAGTACTCCTGTAGCCAGGACCTGCCCACCAGGGGATATACTATGCACCAAGGATATATTTCCAAGAACTTCTGCCCGGGTGGAAAGGGTTAGGACAGCTGTTGTATTTGGTGATTCGATCATTAGGCATGTAGATAGCTGAGTGGCTGGTGGATATGAGGATTGCCTTGTCAGTTGTTTGCCTGGTGCAAAAGTAACAGACCTCACGTGTCATCTAGACAGGATCTTAGATAGTGCTGGGGAGGAGCAAGCTGTCTTGGTACATGTGGGTACCATTGACATAGGAAAATGTGGGAGGGAGGTTATGGAAGCCAAATTTAGGCAACTAAGTAGAAAGTTGAAGTCCAGATCCTCCATTTTCAGAAGTGCTCCCTGTTCCACGCGCAGGACCCAAAAGGCAAGCAGAACTCCGTAGTCTCAATGCATGGTTGAGACGATGGTGCAGGGATGAGGGATTTATATTTGTTAGGAACTAGGCAACATTCTGGGTAAGGGGGAGACTTTTCCAAAAGGATGGACTCCACCTTAACTGAGATAGAACCAGGCTGCTGGCACTAACTTTTAAAAAGGAGAAAGATGTAAGCCAACAGTCGCTCAGGAGCACATGGTTTGGTGTGGAGTACTATTGAAACAGAATTCCAGTAGAGAGGTTTTAACAATGCTGAAAGAAAGCCAGGTGTGCTTAATGAGAGAGCACGATAAAGGATGCACATTATCCCCTTCAGCTTAAAGATCCAGGGGAAAAACTGAATTGGAAGTGCCTATATACAAATGCTAGAAGCCTAAAAAAATAAGATGGGTGAGTTAGAGTATATAGCACTAAATGATGAGGTAGATATCATATGCATCTCAGAGACTTGGTGGAAAGAGGATAATCAATGGGACACTGTGTTAACAGGGTACAAATTGAATCGCAATGATAGAGAGGATCAAATTGGAGGGGGGATTGTACTTTATTTAAAGAGAGAATTGAGTCAAATAAAAAAACCATTCCAGATTATACAGATAGCAGCGTGGAATCATTATGGATATAAATTCCATGTGTGAAGGGAAGGAGTATTCTTTTAGGGCTGTACTACCGTCGGCCAGGACAGAATGAACAGACAGATGAAGAAATGTTTACAGAGATAAGGAAAGCTGGCAAATTGGGCAACACTATAATAATCGGTGATTTCAATTACCTTGAGTCCAAGATATATTCACACCAGGTAAGAGTGGTAATATAACCAAAAAACTGAAAAATCCACCCTCTTCTAATGAAATGCTGAAATAGCAAAAGAAACAAAGATTGTAGGGAAAAAAAGACCTGACAACAAGGAGTCATGCCTCAGCAACTAATAATAGTCCAAATAGGCATGCTCCTTCATAATCACAGGTCAGAAAAAAACTCCACTTAATAGAAGAAAACAGCTTTTCAGCATTACAATAGGTTAATGTTCATGGTACTGCCAAAGGCTTATGGTAATGTCCTCAGCAACTGCTCAGTAACAGTAGTAGCAAATTCAGAAATGGCGATAGCAGTCAAATACAAAAACCACAATACTCATCTGGCAGTCACTGGAAACGCTGATCCTAACAGAAGTACCCTGTTTCTCCCATAAGGGCATCATCGGGGAAATGACAAACAGCCGTTCACCTCCACTCTTGCTCAAAGATGGCCGAGTGTAAATCTGGACTCCAACTTTTCAAACCAATGCATCATGATGTCATCAAAGAAATCCACCAATCAAATTACAGAAATATTTTCCACTCCGAAGCAGCATTCAAACCATGTGGCATCACAGTCTGTAGTTTAAAAATCCACTGCTGCTCCTTCTGGTGTAGCCCACATTGATCCCCTGTGGTCAGCTGTTCTAAAACAAGGCAGCGAAAAGAAGAAAAAGAATGAAGCAATTCAATACTATGAGATACCAAAGGTCCCAACATTTTTCAAGCTGTCAAACAATATATATGCTCAATAAGTCACATTTTCAAAGGTCTTGATGTCTGCCCAATATAATAAAGATTGCAGGAACATATTAGTAAATAAATAACATTGTTGGAATCACAGGTAGTACAAGCTTGTAATGGAATGATTTTACCAGAATTAACATCAGTAAACTGAGAAATCTCTATCATGCGCAAATTTGTTTGTGCTTTGATTCAGAGAACCGACTCACTGAACCTTGTGATTGTTTAGTGGTTAAAGAATCTTCTACTTGGACACTTCTGGGTGCACTTGACCCGGTTGTTCAGACCATAAAGAGATTAATTCTCCAAGATGTAGAAATCAGAACGAGTGAGGTGATTAAATTTTCAGATGACACAAAACTATTCAAGGTTGTTGAAACACATGCGGACTGTGAAATATTGCAGGAAGACCTTAGAAAATTGGAAGACTGGGTATCCAAATGGCACATGAAATTTAATATGGACAAATGCAAGGTGATGCACATTGGAAAGAATAATCTGAATCAGTTACCTGATGCTAGGGTCCAACTTGGGGGTCAGTGCTCAAGCAAATAATCTAGGTGTCATTGTAGATAATATGCTGAAATCTTCTGCTCAGTATGCGGCGGTGGCCAAAGAAGCAAACAGGATCCTAGGAGTTATTAGGAAAGGCAAGATAAATAAGACTGAGAATACTATTATGCCTCTGTATCGTTCCATGGTGCGACCACACCTTGAGTATTGCGTTCAGTTCTGGTTGCGATATCGCAAAAAAAAGATATAGTGGAATTAGAAAAGATTCAAAGAAGAGCAACCAAAATGATAAAGAGGGTGGAACTGCTCTCATATGAGGAGATGCTAAAAAGGTTAAGGGTCTTCAGCTTGAAAAAGAGATAGATGAGAGGAGATATGATTGAGTGGTGTAGAATGAGTAGAAGTAAATTGATTTTTTACTCGTTCCAAAAGTACAAATATTAGGGGACACTCAAGGAAGTTACATAGAAATACTTTAAAAACATTTTTAAACATTCTAACTGATTTTCTACCATTGGCTTCAATGGAAAGAAACGGAGTTTTCTATCAATAATTAATAAAGACACATTCTTTTCCATAAAACCCGACATTTCCTAAGTTTAAACATTGAAATGTAGGTAAACATTTCATAACCATATCACAAATAGCTTTTAATACAAGGAGAATGGATGTTACCAAAAATACCACCCAAATTCTCCTAACCCCCCCCCCCCCCCCCCCGCTAACCTCACCAGCTGTAACTAGCATCTTTCATTCTGTCCACGCTGAGTTTACAATACAGCACCTTAAAATATTAAAAATTAACACCAAATTAAATTGATTCAAATTATTTTCCTAGCTTCTAGCCACCAAGACCGTCTTCCAAGAGCCCCCTCAGGACCCAACCTCCATTAACATTTAGATTAAATAATTTTAAGGAGCCCTGATCAACACCCACAATTTATATAGAAATACAATTTAAATTACAATTTTTACCCCTGAAGTCCCTCATACCTGGCTCCTCAGATACACACCTGGGTTTTATCCGAGTGCTCTTTTTCCAGGTCTTGGCTCCGGGCACGAAGTCCCATGGTAGTCTGCTGGGCTGCCTCAAAAATCGAGTCCCCAGCTTAATTTGTAGTCTACCGCAGCGCCCGGAACCATTCTGAGCATGTGAATGTACAAATGTCTGCACATGCTTAGAACGCTCCTGGCTCTGACCAGGCCTCAAGCTGGGCATTTTCCTGCTGGACGGTTGCTCCAGAGCTCTTTTCATGCCGGAGCCGCGTCATGGCAGGACGCAGTCACCGTGCTTTTGCCTCCAGGCCTCCAGACACTCTCCGGAGCCACCCTAGACACCTAACTAGCGCTGGTCACCAGACTCAAAACTACTTTTTATTCACCACTTTACATAAGTCTAAGGTGCCCTTTAAAATGTCACAGTAGAGCTATCATTGTGTTGTCATGTGCCAATCCAGCGCTATCACCGGCCCACCACATGAGCCGGCAGTAGTGCTGCCCCCACCATGTACCATTTCTGGTGCAATGGTAATTTTTTTATTTTTGTGACAGGAGCTTACTTGGCTGGAATAGGGCAGATATGGCTACCACCAGGTTAGCATAGGAGACCTTACTACCTTTTATATAGGTTGTGGTAAGGGCTCCCCCTGGAAAATGGCCATGTGGCAAATGTGCAATTAATGCACAGCCATTTACTATTTTTGCCTTTTACCCGCTGTGGTAAAAGGGGCCTCATCCAGCAAATCCATGTGTCAATGTTACCATATGGCCCCTTAAACTGCAGCTTGGTAAAAGGGGGCCCAAATGCTTTGAAAATGAGCCCCATAATCCTTTCAAGAAATCCAGTTAATCTTTTTAGTGGAACATAACACAAAAGCATGGTATGGTCGCATTTTCAATATGGCAATGCTAGAGCCCAGCTAAGGAACAGGCTATTTTGAGTTGCTCTTCATTGGACAAAACTTGCTTTCCTTGTGCCATCACCATCCAGCTGGATAGGCTGTACCTTAAAAGGTAGAGGGTAAAGGATTTTATTTTTTTACATTTATATCCCACATTATCCCAAGAAACCTCAGGTTCAATGTGGCTTACATTTAAAAATACAATGAGACAGAATAATAGAATTCAGTTATAGCATGGGAGCAAGTAGATGGATATGTATGAAACATTTAGCAAAGTTGAGATTAGCATATATACCCAACTAGGCATTTAAAATCTGTTCTGTAATGATGCCGCAAGTTCAGAAATCATAGCCATAAGTACAGACAGTTATTTAAACATCATCATATGCACACAGGCATCTGTATACACATTGTAAAAGTAACTTCTACAGAGTACATCCAAAACTTAATTTTTATTTCCTCATTTCCATCTTACAAAATTCTAGACAGCAGATGAACAGATCAGTAAGACCCAAAGTAGTCCAAAACAAGTCAGAAACAACACAGTTTATACCTAATTGTTCAAGAAAGGAATCATCTTTGGGCTTAAAAAAGCAATACTATGTGCATATAAGGTCTGGGTGAATTAATTAAAACAATAAAAGTTTAATGCAAATTCCCATAATATGTAATTCTTTGTAGCAATAATGAAACAGTGATGGAATATTCACATAGCAGGCAGCCAACAGATTTATTTTCCACTGAACATAAATAACTTTGTATGAACTTGGCAACTAATAGTGGGCTGAACTGAACAACGTTGACACATTTAGACTGACTCTGGACAGAACGTTTGCATGAAGGAATCTCTTACTACTACTACTTATCATTTCCACAGTGCTACTAGACGTACACCGAGCTGTACACTGGATATGAAGAGACAGTCCGTGCTCGACAGGGCTTACCATCTAATTAGGACAGACAAACAGGACAAATAAGAGATAAGGAATTACTAAAGTCAGAATGATAAAACATGGGTACTGAACAAGTGAGTAAGGGTTAGGAGTTAAAGGCAGCATCAAAAAGGTGGGCTTTTAGCCTAGATTTGAAGACGGCCAGAGATGAAGTTTGACGTACTGGCTCAGGAAGTCTATTACAGGCATAGGGTGCAGCAAGATAAAAGGAACAGAGTTTGGAGTTAGCAGTGGAGGAGAAGGGTGCAGATAAGAGAAATTTACCCAGTGAATGGAGTTCCCAGGGAGGAGTGTAGGGAGAGATAGAGTGGAGAGGTACTGAGGAGCTGCAGAGTGAATGCACTTATAAATCAATAAGAGGAGTTTGAACTGTATGCAGAAACAGACAGGGAGCCAATGAAGTGACTTGAGGAGAGGGCTAATATGAATATAGTGACACTGGTGGAATATAAGTTGTACAGCCGAAGGAGAGAGAGACCTGTGAGAAGCAAGTTGCAGTGGTCTAAGCGAGAGGTGATGATTGTGGATAAGGGTTCTAGTAGTGTACCCAGAAAGGAAATAATGAATTTTGGTGATATTATAAAGAAAGAAATAACAGGTTTTAGCAGTCTGTTGGCTACGTGCAGAGAAAGAGAGAGCTGATGAGACAGGGAGGATGAGAGTGTTATCCACAGAGATAGAGAATGGGGGAAGGGGAGAGGTTGTTTAGGGGGGAAGATAAGAAGCTCAGTCTTGGTCATGTTTAGTTTCAGATGACGGTGAGATATTCAGGCAGCAATATCAGACAGGCATGCTGATACTTTGGTCTGGATTCCTGCCGAGTTTTCTGGTATGATGAGGTAGGTCTGGGAGTCATCAGCATAAAGGTGATACTGAAAACCATGGGATGAGATCAGAGTACCAAGGGAAGAAGTATGGATGGAGAAAAGAAGAGGTCCCGGGACAGATCCCTGAGGTACACCTACTGATAGTGGGATAGAAGTGGAGGAGAATCCACCAGAGTATACACTAGCAGCACTCATACTGTGGAGATTTTTTCTGTTTAACCCCACAAAGTAATTTGTATTCCTCACCAGGCAGATGGATCCTGAACACTTCTGTAAAAAATTCCTAAAAAATCAATGCATACAAAGTCCCCAAGTCTAGTGCTGAATTCATAACAAATGTCCTATAGCTACGTAATGCAAGGTTCCATGTTAGGAGTCACTGACCAAGAAAAGGATCTCAGTGTCGTTGTTGATGATACGTTGAAACTCTCTGCTCAGTGTGCTGCGGAGGCTAAGAAAGCAAATAGAATGTTAGGTATTATTAGGAAGGGAATGGAAAACAAAAGTGAGGACATTATAATGCCTTTGTATCGATCCATGGTGCAACCACGCCTCGAATATTATGTTCAATTTTGGTTGCCACATCTCAAAAAACATATAGTGGAATTAGAAAAGGTACAGAGAAGGGCGACAAAAATGATAAAGGGGATGGGACGACTTCCCTATGAGGAAAGGCTGAATCGACTAGGGCTCTTCAGCTTCGAGATATGATAGGGGTCTATAAAATAATGAGTGGAGTAGAATGGGTAGACATGAATCGTCTGTTTACTCTTTCCAAAAATACTAGGACTAGGGGGCATGTGATGAAACTACAAAGTAGTAAATTTAATACAAATCAGAGAAACTTTTTCTTCACTCAACGTGTAATTAAACTCTGGAATTCATTGCCAGAGAATGTGGTAAAGGTGGTTAGCTTAGCAGGGTTTAAAAATGTCTGGACAACTTCCTAAAGGAAAAGTCCATAGATCATTATTAAATTGACTGGGGGGAAATCCACTGCTTATTTCTCGGATAAGCAGCATAAAATGTATTGAACTTTTTTGGGATCTTGCCAGGTATTTGTGACCTGGATTACCCACTGTTGGAAAACAGGATGCTGGGCTAGATGGACCTTTGGTCTATCCCAGTGTGGCAATACTTATGTACTTATGTCTTCTTAAAAAAAAAAAAACCTTCATATTGCTTGTCAGCAGCAGTGCAGCAGAGGTTAAAAATCTTCCCTTCCACCACACAGTCTCCGTTTCTTCTTCAGGGCACAATTATTTCAAAAACTCCATGCTCTCAAGTTGCTCTTGACCCCAGTGTCATTTTGCTAGGGAGTAATGGGGTGTCCCTCCCATTTCCAGCCTCATTTTAGTTCTAGCACATACTGTTTTTTGAGCCAAAGAAACCAAGGAGGTTTAATTGACAGGAGACAGCAGGAGTGTTCTTGGCCCATTATCTGGTCTGAAACCAGTAGGCAGAGCTTGTCGCCATATTGAATCAGCCAAAACAATAGCAAACACTTATTAGAAATAAGGACTGCCTATGTGTGGCTTGGCATGGACCAATAGTCTGCATTGGTTTGAGTGTATCAAGTTGGCGGCTACGGCTTTAGCCTTGCCACGTGATGCCATCTCCATCAATTAAACCTCCTTCAGAGGAACTGTGCTTTGTCTAAACTCATCCCCCTGCCTGATGACTGATGTTTTCCCTCCTGACAAACTGAGTGCTGTAAGCTACTCCCTTCCTGGAGCCATGTCAGATCTTCCCTCTTTCCCAGGGTTCTATATTTTTCCTGAGGAACACCAGGGTACTCTCATATGGAGGGGTTTTGTATCTGGGAACTCCATCTTTGGTTATTACACTATGTAGGTAGAATCTGTAGACCACTGTCACAACAGAAAGAGGTAGAGATAAGCATGAAAGTCATCCAAAGGATAGCATGCAAAGGTGAGGTGCTGTTACTGAGGGACCCAATCTACCAGGAGTAAACAGAGCTGCTAAGTTACCCAGTTCCAGGCTGGACTCTTTTAAGCCAGTCCTAGTTTTGAACTTAAATCTCAAAGCAGTGTGGGATTTGTAGTACCTGATCCTGCCCATTGAAATCAGTGCTGCAAGTCCCATAATATATCATAATAGGGTGGTCAGAAATCCAGGATTGTGCCAAAATCTCTCCTGAAAACCTGGGTAACTTGACATCTCTGAGTAAATTGGAACTTACCAGCTGCTTAAAAAAGTAGAAATAGAGACATAGTAGAATCTATGCAAGATGGGTTTCTCAGGCAGCTAGCTGAGGAACCAGCTTGTGAATGCACCATGCCAAGGATTATGCAAGTGGGTACACAGGGCATAGTTATGCAGGGGTGCAAAAATTGTCCCAACCCACTGTTTCCTCAAATTGGCAGTGATGAAGAAAGAAGGACAGGGGCAACAGTGGGTAAATCACACAGAACACAGCTATAACTTGGTATGTTCCTTCATGTAGAGATCCTAGATCTGGTACTAACAAATGGTGACAGGATCACTCAAACAGGCATCTAGCTCAGTTCAAGTGATCATACCATGTTCGATATAAACACTGGATCAGAATGAAATGATACTAGTACAAGGGTCTTAGAATCCAAAAACACTGATTTCAGGAAAATGAATAATGATATTTAAAAAGCTTTAACGGTAAGTAGAGGATCTCAAAGACATAGAGGAATTATGGACTTCAATAAAATGAAACTTTGACAATGACATGACAACTAAATATTATGTCAAGATTGTTAGCAAGGGGAAGGGGAAGAGAAAGAAGGATGATACCACAAGAGAAGATAAACAGTGAGAGCAAAAGAAACGTTATTCAGAAATTACAGAACCAGTAGGAGGTGGATGGGCAGCTACCCAGAAAAACAAAGAAAGGCCAGAAGGATAACAGGCAGTGATGTAGCCATGGAGGGGGGGCTAGGCCCCCTCTCATTGGGCTCAAGCTCCCTTCAAAATTGTGGAACCTGTGGAATAGCTGACAGAGATGCTCAAGCCCTGTCAGCCAAAGTAGTCCAATGCGTGAACACCTTCCTGTACTACGAGAACAGTGAAGAAACTGGCAGTGTCCTTCAGCCGTCGATGCCATCACCAGCAATCCTGCATATGCTCAGTGGATTTCTAATACATGTATTATAAATAGAAAAGGATGCATTTTATTATATGTGTGTTATCTCTTATATTCTACAGGCAACAGAAACAAACTGGATCAATATTAAAAGTCATTTTGTGATAAAGTCACATCCAGGATAGTTGGGTTAAGGCAATATCAGTTTGAAATACAAGTCCCAGAAGGCATTGCAGGCAAGGAGCCAGGGGATGAGATGAGGAACCCGGACTGGACTCCTAGCTACAATAGGGGAAGACATGGGAGTAAGTTGGCAGGATGGGTAGATTGGCTGCCACTAGGGGGAAAGAGAGTTAGGAACCATGTGTGTAGGAGCTCATCATTAGTCTAATGCTCAACTCAGCTGGTATGGGTGTAGGGGCAAAAGCCAGGGATTGATTAGGTAGGTGGGAAGGAGTCCCCAGGGGAGAGAAGCAGAGAGAGAGAAGCAGTTGCAGGCTGAAAATCCTTGGGTAAGAGAGGTCCCTAAAGTATTGAATTTGCCAGTGGAGCTGATGCAGGGTGAAATCCCTTGGGTATGAGGAGTCCCTAAAGTATTGAACTCTCCTGAAGGTAAAGAGAGTAGAAGGTAGAAACTGCTGCTTTGTGATTTAACTGTGATGATGAACTGAAAGAACTGCTTCTGTTTGGAATTGAAGTACTGTTTATTGTGCACTGGATAAAGAGCCCAGACTGGAGCTGATTGTGAGCCTGTATTGAATCCTGGTATGTGCTGATAGCCTACTGCTTAAAGGGGACTATTGGCCACACACTTTTAGGTGGCTTATATGTGCTTAAGATTGAAGGTGAATGCTGCTGTTGGAACTGTGTATCAGGTCTACTAGAAACCTGCATGGAATAAAGTCCTTAAGATTGAAGTTACTGGTGGACATTTATTTCTTGACTGTACCAGGAGCCTGTGGTTGGAGGAGATTGTTCTATCCTTGGCTGCACCTAGAGGTGCCTGGTTACAATTTAACCAGGCATGAGATCCAATTTCATCAGAAACTCAGTAGAAACACATTATGCAGTATCGCCCGTGCCTCCAGAACAGAGAAGACCACTGGTAGAGCTTCCATCATGTGGTATAGACACCATTTTCACACTAACGAGTTCGTAGCCAGACGCAATTTCAGACGATATAAAAGTAAGTTAACACGTGTGTTTTTTCAGCACAATGACATTTTCCAGCTCAGTTTTAAATGATATTATAGGTGAAAGCACTCTAATGATTATTGCTATGGTGAGTTATTGCATAAACCCTAAGACTGCTGACTTCTTTGCTGTTCAGGCAGCATGGGAGGGTGCTTGGGCAGTGGACCACTTTGAATGGCGGGGCTTGGGCATCCCTGCCACCAAAGGTAGGTCAAAGATTTAATTGAAGATATTCAAAATATAGCTGTGAAAGGGGGAGTACTACTAATAGGTGATTTTAATATGCAATATATTAATTGGGTTATCTCTTTTGTTTGGTCATCTAGGAATGGAAGTGCGGTGTATCCTGAACAATTTTCATAGGAATGTTTGTGAGGAGCTAGCTAAACTAAAGGTAGACAAAGTAAAGGTAGACAAAGCGATGGGGTTGGATGGCATACATCCAAGGGTACTGAAAGAACTTAGGGAAGTTCTGGTGGCTCTACTATAGACCTTTTCAATGTTTCTCTAGAGTTGGGAGTGGACTCAGAGGACTGGAGAAGGACAAATGTGGTCCCTCTTTACAAAGATGGATGTAAGGAGGAGGTTAGGACTTCTGTGGTAAATTAAGTAAATTAATGGAAATGCTTTTAAAGCAGAGAATAGTAAAGTTTGTGGAGTCCAATGGATTATAGGACCGAAGGCAACATGGTTTCGCTAGAAGCAGGACTTGTCAGATAAATCTGATTAATTTCTTTGACTGTATGACCAAGGAATTGGATCTAGAGAGATTGCTAGATGTGGTATACTTAGATTTTTAGCTAAGCCTTTGACACAGTTCCATATAGATGACTTAATAAATAAACTGAGTCTCCTCAGTTAGGGCCAAAACTGACTGACTGTGTTAGGAACTGGTTGAGTGGCAGGTGAGAGAATAGTGGTAAATGGAGCTCACTCTGAGGAAAAAGTGATGTTGCCTCTATGTAAGTCTCTAATGAGACCTGATTTAGAGTACTGTGTACAATTCTGGATACCGCACCATCAAAACGATATAAACAGAATAGAATCAGAAGACGGCTACTAACATGGTCTTCATTTTTAAACATATGGGGACAGACTTAATGATGTATATGCATACACTATATGGAAATGAAATGAACTTGGACTATATGAAAACTATCACAAACAACAGGATCCAAGTTGAACAATGAAAAAATCCCAATTCAACTCAACTAAATCTATTTGTTAGTTGAGTGTATCCATACTTGTTGGGAAAAGGACCTCAGTAACCAAAAAAAGCAGACTGACAAAGTTGTAGTCTACATTTAAGATTGGTTCCTTTATCTTTCATCAGTCCTGAAAAACCCAACATTTTTAACTTTCTAGCACGTGCTGATATAAAAGTCCAAAAAGATTATGCTATTTAATCAACTTAAAATGAGACTCTAAATTGTTTGCAGAGCAAAACCCTTGACGATTCAAAATGAGCATAAAATGAAACTTGATCTTCTCACAATCAGCCACCCAACGGGGCCCTTTTCACCATCAAATTAATGCTGGGACATTTCCTGTGACCAGCATTGAATATCTGGTTTCATTTTTGACCACTGCACCTTAACTGGTTAGGCCGATATTTAGTGCTAACCAGTTAAGTGCTTACTGCCGGATTCTATATATCGCTAGGCCTGCTATTTATGCAGCCTATTTTTAACCACTAAATGTAGCCGCTTTGGCAATGAATATCTGTACCTAAATGACTATGTCATGAGCTATAGCCGGTTAGCAGATAGCTGCGGCTATTTAGTAGGAGATAACAGGATATCTCCTACTGGCTATCTGTGGTTAGGCGCTAAAATGATATTTGACCGGACAGGAGCCTTTCCTGGCTGGTTAAATAGTTCTGAATATTGAACCCATTGTTTCTTAGCCTACCACTGTGCTTTCTATCCTATATCTAAGGCTGTAAGAGGGATAGAAGAGCCAAGAATTTACATATATTTTGAAATCAATGGTGTGCTAGTGTGGGTTCCTGGATGCTGCTTCCTACCCTAATGGAATTCTTTTTGCTACTGATTTTAATTTATATGCATATGTAAACCACCCAGATAGACCATGATGGACAGTATAGCAAATAATGAAACTTGAAACTTAAAATTATCTATTTTTATAGTACTGTCTTTAATCTCCCATTTTCTTTTTACATGAACTGCTCATGCCAAACGCTTACTGTGCTGCTATGATACAATGAATCCTTATAGCCTTTAAAGAAATTCTAAATTCTTTGTTTTATATAGTTATGTAAATCTGGTAGGCATCCTGTAGTTAGAATGAGAGTAAAATGCATTAGTGCACATTTTTTGCAAGTAATTGCTAAGGCTTTTTTTTTCTGCTTCTATTGAAGAAAATCTATTGTATTCTTAGGAATCAATTATGTTAAGCAGTTAGCACAGGACTTAGCACATTCTATTAGTGCATGCCCATGCTAACAGTTAATGCAATGGCTTGACACATGGAGGTCATTTTTATAATAGGGCATCTATAGTTAGGCACCCCAGAGGGTGCCTGGTAGAAGCCTATTCTATAAAGGAAAACAAGTGCCTACTTTCCTTTATAGAATACTAGCCGTTAAAACCGTTAAAACGGGCGAGATTTCCAGCTACCCTCCTCGCCGCCGCTCCCTCCCCCCTCTGTGCCGGGCCCCCTGCACTGACCTGACAGCGCATCTCACCTCTGTGTGAAAGCGCTGCAGGCTGCAGCAGATTACACACGGAGGTGAGAGGCGCTGTCAGGTCAGTGCAGGGGGCCCGATACGGAGGGGGCAGGAGCAGTGGCGGGGATGGGGGGGAGGGTGGAGGTTGGTGCGCGCGATGTTTGTTTCCAAGCGGCAGCGTCCGACAGTCCGACTCCGTTTCCCTCTCTGTTCCGCCCTCTGACATCATCACGTCTTGACGCGAGGGTGGGACAGAGAGGGAAGTCTCTACTGCGCATTTGCAGGTGAGTCGGTCACTTGCCATTTATATGTTTGACTAGCCTAACCAGATATCCAGGCTTAAAAGGCAAATACAAGCACTTATGCCAACCACAGAGCTGGTGCTGGTCACACCCCCTCCAACATCAATTTCCTGTTACAGAGGGGGAAGGACTAGCAGAGTGGCAGCCATGCATTTGAAAGCAGAGGTTCCCTGCCTTTTTTTTTTTTAAATTGCTGGAGCTGCTTTCAGGGTGCCAGGGGAGTGTTTGGAGTGAGAACAGAAGGCTGCAAGGGGAGAGAGAGAGAGAGAGAGAGGAGATGCTGGCTGGAAATAGAGGGTTGGAGAGAGAAAAGGTGCTCACTGCAAGGAGATAGAGACAAAGAGAGGGAGGAAATGTTGGCTGGAATGGGGGCGGGGGTTTGGAGAGAGATGAGACGCTGCCTGCAAATGGATAGAAAGTAGGGAGACCTTGGCTGGAAATGAGCTGTTGGAGAGAGAAAAGATACTGACTGCAAGGGAGATTGAGGAGGGCAACACTGGCTGCAAGGGGGAAGAATCATGGGAGAAACACTGGATATAAAGGGTAGAGAGAAAGAGGAAGATGCTGCATGGAAAGGGGAGAGCTGGAAGTTGGTAGATGAAAGAGGGAAGAAAGGAGAAACAATGGCTGAAAGGCAGGGAGAGTGGAAACACTGGCTAGAAGGATGGGAAAGATGCTGCATGGAAAGGGGGGAGAGGAGGTCACTGGAGGGAAGAGAAGAGAAATGCTGGCTGGAAGGGGAAAATGCTAGCTGGAAGGAGTGGAGGAGAGGGAGATGTTGGATGAAAAGGGGGTAGAGAGAGGAGATCTGCATGGAAAAGGGAAGGGAGAAGGCAGATGATGGATGGAAGGTGGAGATCTGATTGGACTGGAAGTGGGAGAGAAAAGAGGAGAGATGGTAGATGGAAGAGGGAGATGATAGAGTTAGTGAAAGACTGAGGAAAGAGCATGCCAGGGTGCAGGAAAGAGACGGAAAGCTGTAGGTAGATGCAGTAAACAGAGGGAAACTGGATAGTAAGAGTGAATGAAATCTGGACAGAGGCACAAAAGTAAATGGAAAACACTGAAAGGAAAAGATCAGTTCTGGAAATGAATGTAGTGGAGAAGGTGAAGAAGACAGGAGAATTGAGAAAAATGACAAATGGACAGGATCCCTGTCAAGAGAGTTAAGAGAATATAAAGAAAGGCAGAAACCAAAGGCTGGGACCAACACAATTAGAAAATGTAAATGACCAGGCAATACAGGTAAAGAACTTCATTTTAAATTTAGGATACAGTAGTGTGGTAGTCGTGTTAATCTACTGTAATGGCTAATATAAATAAAACAAAAAATGCAAAATGAAATGATACCTTTTTATTGAGCTTAATACATGTTTCTACTTGTGGCCAAATCCTCCTTCCTCAGATCAGGACAGTATATTATAGTGCCCTGACCTGAGAAAGGTGGTTTTGGCCTCCTACATCTAGTCAAGAAATTAAATTAGTCCGAAGAAAAATTATTACTTTATTTTCCCTTTTTTTTTGCTGCATTTTTATTTTATAATTTATGTAGTAATTGGAATATGTCAGTTTTGGAATTTACCTGCTATCTTATATTTTGCACAGTACAGATATTGAACTGTTTGCAGCATCTAGGTTCATGGGAAGTCAGTTTAATTTTTATCTGTGTTCTTTGTGTGAGAAAGAGACCTGCCCCCATGTTTACTAAGCTGCGCTAGCAGATGGTGGTGCACTAATACTGACAAAGCCCATTCACTTTGAATGGGCTGTACTGGCATTGCTGTGTGGAGTGCGGGAGTTCTGTTAGCACTGAGTATCTGTATAGGATCAATTTATAATAATCAGGCTTGTTTAGTTTTTCAGTAGGTGTACTGATATCCTAGTGCCCACTGCAATGGTTATGGTGCTGCCTTTTCCTAGGTAGTCTCTTGTTGTGACACTCCTGGAACTTATTGCTTTTATGGTATGGAAGAATTGGCCTTGAGTAACATTTGTAGTTTTAGGTTTATTCACAGTTTGCTTGCTATAGGATTTTAGTTTAGATTTACATTACATCTTTCTCAATAGTGGCTCAAAGCGAGTTACATTCAGAGTACAGATAGGTATTTTCCTGCCCCTGGAGGGCTTACTTTCTAAGTTTGTACCTATGGCAATGAAAGGTTAAGGGCCTCTTTTATCAAGCTGCGGCAAAAGGGGGCCAGCGATGGTGTCAGCACGTGTTTTACACATGCACCGAGGCCCCCTTTTACCAGAGCTGGTAAAAGGGAACTTTTGCCTTCCTGCAGAAAATGGTCGTGAGGCAAGTAAAGCACTTGCCGCATGGCCATTTCAGGGGGAGCCCTTAAAGCCACCCATTGAGGTGGCAGTAAAGACTCTCGTGTTAACCCGGCGGTAACCGGGCAGCGAGATCACTGCCTAATTACCGCCAGATACACTCTGGTGCTACAAAAATAAATACATTTTTGTAGCACCAGAAATGACGGTGCACACTACCAGAACCCTCATCCACGCTCTTATCACCTCTCGCTTAGACTATTGCAACTTGCTTCTCACAGGTCTCCCACTTAGCCATCTCTCTCCTCTTCAATCTGTTCAAAATTCTGCTGCACGACTAATATTCCGCCAGGGTTGTTATGCTCATATTAGCCCTCTCCTCAAGTCACTTCACTGGCTTCCTATCCATTTCCGTATACAGTTCAAACTCCTCTTATTGACCTATAAGTGCATTCACTCTGCAGCTCTTCAGTACCTCTCCACTCTCATCTCTTCCTACATTCCTCCCCGGGAACACCATTCACTGGGTAAATCTCTCTTATCTGCACCCTTCTCCTCTACTGCTAACTCCAGACTCCGTTCCTTTTATCTTGCTGCACCATATGCCTGGAATAGACTTCCTGAGCCGGTACGTCAAGCTCCATCTCTGACCGCCTTCAAATCTAAGCTAAAAGCCCACCTTTTTGATGCTGCTTTTAACTCCTAACCCTTGTTCACTTGTTCAGAACCCTTGTTTTATCATCCTCACTTTAATATTCCCTTATCTCTTGTTTGTCCTGTTTGCCTGTTTTAATTAGATTGTAAGCTCTGTCGAGCAGGGACTATCTCTTCATGTTCAAGTGTACAGCGCTGCGTACGTCTAGTAGTGCTATAAAATGTAGTAGTAGTAGGCACAGTGTCACAGTACAGACACTGACAGACAATATGTACTGTAAGGACTCCGCCACCGGCAGACTCTTGGAAAAGAGTCTTCTGCATCGGAAGACTCTTGAGTCCCTCGGCCCTTTAGCTGAGCTGTGTGCTGTAATCCACTGCTAAAGAGCACATGGCAATCCACAAGGTCAGATCATTATACTTTATTGTAATCCCTTTGTGTCAACTGCTCCTCCAAAGGTAGTTCCCACCACAGAATTTCTCATGAAGCATAGCAGTTCAACAGCATAGTATTCAAAACAAAAAAAAAAAAACCCAAAAGGTTTCAAAATCTCAGCAGATCATATAAAGCAGTTTTGCAAAGCAATTCTTCAAACAAAAGTAGCTCAAAAAGGGCTCAAACAACCAGCAGTTCATGTATAGCAGGTATGCAAAGTAATTCTCCAAACACGGTAACTCCAGAGAGGGTTCAAACCCTCCCCAGCAGTTCATGTCACCAGTTAGGCAAAACAATTCCCCAAACACAGCAGTTCAGAAAGGGTTCAAACTCCCAACAGTTCATGTATATCAGTTATGCCCAAAACCACCACTCCTCCTCTCTCCCTTTCAAAAGAATTCAACCTAGGAAGAGTGGCAAGGGTCCCTCCCTAACCAGGCCAGCATTATACCCTGACCACCACCCGCATGACCCTTCCATGGTAAACCTGTTCTCTCAGCTCCCCTCATGGGATAGCCACCTTTTCCCTTCTTCTACCAGGCTCTCCTCCAGAGCAGCCCTCTCCTGTTTCACCTCCTTTCCTTCCAGTTTAGTCAGAGCAGCAATCTCCATCGGCTCCTCTTGCTCTAGTTCCTCCCCCTTTTCTTCCCCTTGCCAGTCCATAGGTTCCTCCCCACACCCATTGCTCAGCTGCTCTCCATTTGCTTGATTGGGCAGGTTCAGAACTCCTTCCCTCATCCTGGCTTTCTGGGACAGGTTTTTCCAACTCCCTTCTCCTGACCTCCTCTGGGGGCTGTTGGGGATTGAAGTCCCTGTTTCTACTATAGGACCTACTCAGGGGCTGCTGGGAATTGTAGTCTTTTCCTTTTCTCCAATCCCCCAAGGGAAAAGACTCCTTCCTTTCTCTACCCAGTCTCCCTCCCTCTTGAGCCTCCTCGTTCCTCCATGTGCCTTCATTCTCCCCAGGGCCGGTCAAACCCGGTAAGCAGGGTATGCACTGCAGGAGGGCGCATGCCTTCAAGGGCGTCACTTTGCAAGCAATCAACCTCTGCTGAGTATCTAATCTCTGCTACTCATCTCAGTCTGGCTCCAAAGCTGTCAGCTCTCTGTCCCGTCCCCTCCCCTCTCCCAAGCAGAGAAATATCCTCCTTGTGTTTGTCAGAGGACATCACTGCTCCAACTGAATCTAGCTCTGAAATAACTTGTGGGAGCTCAGCTAACCTCTGTCCTCTGCCCAGAGAGGGCTCAGACAGAGACAGCACAACAGAGCTTAGACCCTTGTTTTGTCAGAGACTGCTGTTTAGTGCTACACCTGACCCACCCTTTTCCACCCCCACCCCTAACACAGCAACTCACAGGACAGGAGGGCTAGATGACTGCTTTCAATTCCTAACCATCACCTATCTCTCATTCCCACTTCAGTAACTCCTGTTAGTCTATCCAACTCAGATTTGGTTTGCTTACTTTATTTCTTGTCTATTAGATTGTAAGCTCTTTGAGCAGGGGCTGTCTTTCTTCTATGTTTGTACAGCACTGCGTATGCCTTGTAGCGCTATATAAAATGCTAAATAGTAGTAGTAGTAGTAGTAGTAGATTGTAGAATATGTTAGTTTATGCTGATTAAGTCTGTCCTAGCTAGATCCTAAGCTGTGCTCAATGGGAAAGCTATTGTGCTGCATGGAGTCTAACTTCTTAGGATTTCAGGTTAATTTTTGAAGAATTTGAAGAGGGGCTATCTCTGTTCTACATGTGTGACTGCAAGGCCAAGTGTCTGAATAGGGATCTGTTTGTTAGATTCTGAAATTTTGATAACACATTGTTTTTCAGAGTTGGCAAGACTATCTGTTCTCCTAATTCCTGGTCTGTGTGCTAAGTTATTTTTCTTCTATATTGGTGTAATATTTTCAATGATGCCATGGCTGGTAAAAGGGGCAGAGCCATAGTGATCCCGCCTCTGGATGGGTAGGGGCGCCGACTAATAGACTGCAGGAGGGCGCTAGAAACCCTAGGGCTGGCCCTGATTCTCCCTCTCACCCTCATGTTCCTCACAGTACTTATGTATGTACTTATGTACTCACAGACACCTCATCACTTGCACACATACACAGGCAAAGACACAGATTGTAAGTGGGGCTCGGGAGTGAGAGGTGGATGGGTAGATGTAGACAGAGAAGGACTCTATTTGGGTAAGGTCAGGGATCTATCATGTGGAGAGGGTTTCTAGGTGGATTTTGGAAAGGGTGGCAGGGGAGAAGTAGGTGGGGGTTGGCCGGGTGAGGAGTGAAAGTTGAGCTCCAGAGGTCAAGTGGCAAGGGTAGGAATGAGAGGGGCTGTAGACAATAGATGGATAGACAGAGAAGATTATCAGGCTCACAAACTCTATCAGCACTCCTCCAGTCAAAACTAACACTAGTAGTCACAGAGACATGCTGCAACTACATTTATTCATTCTTTATAAGTAGTTTAAGTCCTGATATTTTTCTGGTGTGGCCCACACATTGATGTGCTACTCAGAATAGCTAATAGACATTGAGAATGTCATCGCCCATGACACACTTCCAGACTTCCCTCAACATGCCTCTGGCCATTTTCTATATTTTGGCCTCATCTACATTTAGCTCCAGTCTGTTCTGAGATAGTGCTTCAGACATTTTGGTGGTTTTCATAATGATGTGCTGGATATCCACATTTAAAATGTGAATAGTGCTTCTAAAATGACCACCATGGTATTCTCTATTTTATGCATATAAGCATATGCTGCATCCATGTGTATGCTCACCTTCAAAGCACATGCTATCACATTTAGATGCCATGTCATAGAATAGCATGTAGCTGGAATATTTCTACTACTACTACTTATCATTTCTAAAGCACTACTAGACGTACGCAGCGCTGTACACTTGAACATGAAGAGACAGTCCCTGCTCGACAGAGCTTACAATCTAATTAGGACAGACAAACAGGACAAATAAGAGACAAAGGAATACCAAAGCAAGGATGATAAAATAAGGGTTCTGAACAAGTGAATAAGGGGTAGGAGTTAAAAGCAGCATCAAAAAGGTGGGCTTTTAGCTTAGATTTGAAGATTTGAATATTAGCATTTAAACATGTAAGTACACACATATGCATATATGCCAGTATTCTGGTTATTTACATGCATTCCTAACTTCTAAATGTTGGTGTCCTCCTCATACAATTCCACTCCATATCAGTGGCGTAGCCAAGGGTGGGCCTGGGTGGGCCCAGGCCCACCTACTTTGGGCTCAGGCCCACCCATTAGCAGCACACCTATGAAGTGTCTGGTAGGGATTCCCAAGCCCCACCAGCCAAAACATCCTGTCCTTCCTGCATACCAGCCTTCCCTTTGTTGTATTTCTGCCTATGCAGAAACAGAAAGTTGCATCAGAGGGAAGGCTGTGGAGCCAACATGAGCAATGTGTATTATTTGCTGCTTGCTGCAAGTAAAAATCTGCTATTTAAAAGGAATAGAGGGAGGGGAATATTTGAGAGATCATATGGCATGCAGGCGAGAGAGGGGGAGACCTTCAAATCACTTGTGGGACAGGACGGAGTTCTTCTGCCCACCCATCTTGGGCACAGGCACACCCAAAATTGGGTGTCTGGCTATGCCCCTGCTCCATATGTACACTAATTCCCACATTAGCTAACAGAGAATTGGGTAAGGCATGGGATTGGGAATGGGACAGGGAGAGGGACAGGGGCAGGAACTGCATCTTACACTTAACATGTGCTTAATACTGTGCATTAACTGTTACTGCAGCAAATAATGCAGAACAATTAATGCCACCTCAGTGGATGGAATTATGTGCATTAGCATTATCTACAATGCAGTTAACTTGACTTAACTGTATTGTCTATGTATGAACTATATGGGAAATGCTGGACACATCCCCAGAGTTTACACAGAAGCTTTGCATATGCTACAAGTTAATTTTGGCCATTAACATGCAAAAATTGCAAAACTTGATTGCATTTTATTAAAAGAGGCCCTTAATGTACTGCCTTATTATCTCACAACAGGGACCAAAATTGGTTTGTATTGTATAAGTTAAAATACATCAAGATAGCACAGTGTAACACACACAAAAACAAACAACCCCTTTGTTTGCATTCTTTTCAGTTGAAGTAGGATAAATGATTTTTTTTAAAGCATCGTTTAAAAAAAAAGCATCCTTTAGCTGTGATGTCTCTGAAGTTCTTTGCGAAATACAGTAGAAACTGAATTACTGCTTCCTTCAGACTACTTTTTCTGTCAAATAGACAAGTGCTAGTTTGAGAAACCCGGCTGTTCTCTATAGCCTGAGGTCTTTTCAGCTTTCTGTCACTAGCAATCAGTGTTTGAAAAGATAAGACATTAATGAAATATAATGGCACCCAATCCTGGGCTGCTTTTATTTATTTATTTTTTTGCTTCAAAGAACCTTTCCACAGTTACTGCTTTTCAGTGACTTTGGATTTCAAAACTACAATACCTTACATGCAATTATCCTTCTGATGCATATCAGAATTCAGAGCCTTGCACATAACTTGCTTATGCCAACATTGATACTCGTGTATCAATATTACAGTTTGGCTGCTTCCTAGAGTTTCATATTCAGGAATCAAAGAGAATCAAACAAGTTGTAGCTATTAAATCTTTATCGGACTAACATTGTGTGGCTACTTGCTCTTGCTCGTGAGCATTCATTTAAAACGTGACTAATGAGTCCTCTCTTTTTTTTTGTTTCATTTTACTTTAAATGAAACAAATGGACATGCATCCCAAATGAACCAAAAATCATTCAATTCCTATTCATCTCATTTTCTCAAGTTTACTTGTGTTCAAATGCCTGGGAATGTCATACATTCCTAGCTGTAGGAATGCAAGAATAATAAAGAAAAGAAAGCCCCTCCTCCATTATGTATTGTGGCAGGAGGTTTGAATGGGCCTATTAGGCACAAATCAAGGCTGGTGGAAGGGTTGATAGCTACTGGTGGTGTAAATCTCGACCTTACAGGCCCTGCTGTAGAATGAGATTGGGGTAACATTTTTGTTGTTGTTGTTTTTGTTATAGTGGAATTAGAAAAAGTACAGAGAAGGGCGATGAAAATGATAAAGGGGATGGCACGACTTCCCTATAAGGAAAGGCTAAAGTGGCTAGGGTTCTTCAGCTTGGAAAAAAGACGGCTGAGGGGAGATATGATAGAGGTCTATAAAATAATGAGTGGAATGGAATAGGTAGACATGAATCATTTGTTTACGCTTTCCAAAAATACTAGGACTAGGGGGCATGCGATGAAGCTACAAAGTAGTACATTTAATACAAATCAGAGAACATTTTTCTTCTCTCAACGTGTATTTAAACTCTGGAATTCATTGCCAGAGAATGTGGTAAAGGCAGTTAGCTTAGCGGAGTTTAAAAAGGATCTGGATAGCTTCCTAAAGGAAAAGTACATAGGCCATTATTAAATTTAACTTCGGGAAATTCCACTGCTTATTTCTGGGATAAGCAGCATAAAATGGAGCTTTTGGGGGATCTTGCCAGGTATTTGTGACCTGGAGGCCACTGTTAGAAACAGGATGCTGGGCTTGATGGATCTTTGGTCTGTCCCAGTGTGACAATACTTATGTACTTATGATTTGCATTCCTAGAGCTGAGAAAATGCTAACATTTTTATCAAATTTTGCTACAGATACAAGTGGAGTGGAGGAGTGGCCTAATGGTTAGTGTAGAAAGTTGTGGACCTGGGGTTCAATTCCTGCTGCTGCCTGATGATCAGCAGCGGATTGAGATCCTGTGGAACCAGGTTCAATTCCCTCTGCAGCTCTGTGTGACCCTGGGCAAGTCACTTAACTCTTCATTGCCCCAGGTACAACAGTAATACAATGTATTACTTAGACTGTGAGCCCACTAGGGACAGATCCAGTACTTGTAAAATGAAATTGTAAACCACTTAGGTCTAAGCAGTATATAAATACTTATGAATGAATGCAAATGAGTCAGAAGCTCAGTTGCATCACTAGCTTAAGTAGTCCCAACCAGTCTGGGAACCCTCACCTCTACCGAGACAGGAGTAAAGACTTTAGGAGGCAACAGTATAATGTTTAGAGTTCTCCTTTCTGGAAGAGTCCTAGGTCAAGGCCAGCTTCAATGGGACACAATGTGGATGACTGGAGCTAGTGTTCTTGTGATTAAAGCTTTTGCTATGTTATTTTCTATTTCCACATCACATTTTGGATGTGTAAGCTTTGTTTAAAAAAATGTATAATAATAATAAACGCATTATAGTAGGTTTATACATTTTCAACTGTACAGAAAAGTATTGTAGTCTCTCATTCAACACATGTGATGAATCAAGGTTAGTAGTTAAAATTTCACTCACCATAGCAATGGCAGTCAATGTAATAAGCTCAGAATAGGCATTACATGCTCATGAAGGGCAATCTATAATTGGTCACCTGCATTTGTGTGCCCCTAGCACATACAGAGTTATAGAACACTGTGACTTACATACATAAGTATACAGCTACTTGTCAGGTCTCAAAGCAGCAACTAGGTTTGTGAGCCCTTGGGCCGCTGCCAAGGAGCAGCAGTGGCAGGCAAAACCACCCCAACCAGCACTGGGCTAACACACACACAAAGCAGAGACTGCAGACAGGGATAAGCAAAGCAGGAACACACTGGACAAGAACACTTGGACAGGAACACAGGACTGGAGCAAGGCTTCACCTGCACTTGACCACCCTTCCCCAGGAGTTGAGCCCCTAGGTGCAGGCAGCCGGCAGGACTTACCGGACTGGGCAGGAACTGGATACCAGCAGGAAACACACAACAGAGTCAAGACTACAAGCTGCCAGGCAGCCACTAAGACAGAAACACAGACAGGAGGGAGACAGGACTAAAAGCTACCAAGCAGCCACTAATAAAGAACACAGACACAAGACAAGGAAATGCAGACCAGAAACAAGACTAGGAACTAAACAATAAAACCAAAGCTAACTACACACAAACAAACAAGAACCAGGCAAGAACTCAGAATAAAACTGGACTAGGCAGAAATGCACAGAGCACACCTACATACCAGGGACCTTAGATGATGCAAAGGCAAACACAGAAGTTTCTAGGTGATTAATAAAGCCCATCAGCTGCTAAAGCTCAGCTGCAGCAATCACAAAGCAACTATGGGTGCTGTTCAGGTACAAACAAGGAAAGCAAATCTGGAAGCCCGGAAGATCTAGACTGAACTGGGCTGAAGTCTGAAATGGGTGACAGTAAACAGACAGTCCATTGCAGCCACCAGGTCTGGCCACCAGAGGACGAGGTGAACACAGACAAGGAAACGGTCACAAACGTGACACTACTCATGAAAACAACAGCAGGGCGCCTAAGCACTATTATTTAAGATCGTGCTTAAGTGGCATAGCATGCAAATGTGAGGGGTGTACACAAGGACATAGCATGAACAGGGTTCCATCTTGCAGGAATGTGAGCAACCTTCTGTCAGATTTACAAGTCCACAGTTACACCAGATCTATGATTGGTGTAACTGAGGGCACATCAACATTAAGGGCTAGATTCTATATACGGCGCATGAAAAAATCCGAACAGAAAAAAATTACGCCCAGGTGTATTCTCTAAAGTACGCCTACATTTTATAGAATAGGCTTAAATTTCCACACAGTAAATAGAATACACCGAGCGGATCGCCACATGACCAAATTTGGTCACATCCATTTAGGCTACATTTTACATGGTGTAAATCCCAATTATTAAATTGGGCGCAGATCGGATGTATTCTATAATAATGCGCATAGATTTTAGAAATGCCCATGTCCCGCCTGTGGCCATGCCCCCTTTTCAACTATGCAACTTAGAATTTAGGTGCACCATATTATAGAATACACTTAGCGAGTTGTGCACGTAATTCTCAGTTAATGCCAGTTAGTGCTGATAATTGCTTGCTGACATCCAATTAACAGCGCTGATTAGCTAGCAAACCAATTAAGTAATGTGTATTGTTATAGAATACGCTTCGGTTTCCGTGTGGATTTTCAGGTACCATATATAGAATCCGGGAGTAGGCATGTTGAGTTGATGGCACTTTTATAACAGAATCTGGGTGCTTGGCTGTTATAGAGTTAGCCTGCTATCGCATACTATCACTATCAGTAGAATTGTCCCCATAATGCCCAGCTCCAGCCTAGTCCCTGGCTGCAGAATGTTATCTGTAGAGTTCTAATTGTATTCATTTGCAATCCTAGGAGAATAAAGTCACAATAGTCTAAGGGATCCTTTTACTGGGCACGTGCCGTGCCAGTTTTTACTGCATCTGCAAAACGGGCTTTGTTTAATGGGATGGGAAAAAGGGCCTGCGGTAAAACTGAAACCAGTGCGCGACCAAAACCGTCCTGAGCCCTTAATGCTACCCATTGATCTAGCGGTAAGGGCACACATGCTACACACACGATGACTGGTCAGCGAATGCCAAGTGTCAATTATCGCCGGTAAAGACATGCATGGGAGAAAATAAATCATCCAGGCAATATGGGCATGTGCCAGATCTGAAATTACTGCCAAGGGGCACGGTAGCCTGACGGTAGTCTAGTTTTGGCATGTGCTGCACACGTGTAGCTCCTAACGTGCCTTTGTAAAAGGGCCCTTAATTAAAATGAAAATTTTCAAAATAGCTCTGAACTTATCATAGTCTAAAATAATTTTAAGCTTTCTGTATTTCTAAAAAATTAAGGTAGTCCACCCACTTCCCTTACATACAGCTTCATTGTAAAGGAGTTATCTTTCTAAAATACATCAATACAGTATTTCTAACCTGAAATTGCAGAGGAAGCTTATGATTGCCCAACAGTCAGGGGCTCTGGAAATTATAATAAGAGTCATCTACTACACCCATGATTTCTGACTTATTGGGATTCATTGCCAACCAATACTGTGATGTCCAGTCCTGAATTCAAGATAAATAAGTTAGCATCCTTGCAGAATCAACTGTATCATCAAAAGGCTAAAAGAACTGGGTGTTCTCAGTGTAAATTCAATAGGAGACACTTAATTCAGCTAACAGACCACAATTGAATGACATGTAAATGTTGAAAAGCATTGGAGGTAAAGTAGAACCATCAGAGACTGGAGAAAAGTGGATAACTTCCCATAAAGGATTCCCCAACAGTGGCGTACCAAGGGTGGGGCGGTGGGGGTGGTCTGCTCCAGGTGCACGCTGCAGGAGGGGTGCAGGGAGCAGCTGCATGGCTATTGGCTCTGCTGGTTCTCTGCTCCCTCTGCTGTTACTTCCTGTTCCGGGGCAGAGGGAGCAGAGAACTAGTGGAGCCGATAGCCACGCGGCTGTTCCAAGCACCCCCCAGTAGGTAAGAAGAATGCACGCGGGTGGTGGAGGCTTGGAGGTGATGCATGGGGGTGATGGTGATGTGCCGGGGGGGAGTCGTTGCACCCGGGGGGTGTCGTGCTGCACCCAGGGGGGGACGGATGACTCTGCATCTGGGGGGTGCACAGCGGTGATCCGTCCCAGGTGGCAGCTGACCAAGGAACGCCACTGTTCCCCAACCAATACTTCATATGTTCTCACTGTTAACAAAATAAAAAAAGACCTAAAACATTTAAGAATTGTGACACCTAAACCCAGTGCCCCCCCATCAAGAAAGCAAAGCTGTAGAGACATTAAGGTCCACTAAAACAATTTTCTGACCAGTCTAACATCTATCATTTAACAACAGCAAGATTTCTTACAATGTATTTTCCAGAAACCATATTGATAAGGATTAAGAATCAATATGGCTTCAGTAGAAGACATTGAATGAAACCTTGTTGTTGTCAATGATAGATATTATTAAACTGAACAGGAAATTGTTTTATTGAAAATTCCTGTACTGTTCCTTATAAGTGGAGGAGTAGCTTAATGGGGCTCAGTGGGCTAAGAACTTGGAGAACTGGGTTCAATTACTATCATGGTTCCTTATGACCCTTCATTGTTCCAGGCGCAAAGCTTAGATTGTGAGCCCACTAGAGACAGAGAAGTACCTGTATGTAATATGTAAACTGTTTTTATTGTACCACAAAAATGCAGTATATCAAATCCATGACCCTTTATCCAACTTCTAAACTGTAAAGATAAGTTGACTAAGAGGGGCATTTTCAATATGTCTAAATCCAATTTTGGACATTTTGTAGAAATCATCCAAAAATCCAGTAGGGAACATGACCACCATCAAACTAGAGAAGCTTCCAACTTTTTGTTTCGAAAATGGCCATTTGCTATACATTTTTGTGCTCAGTGAGTCTTCCTTTTTAGACAAAAAAAAAGTCTAAGGGAAAAATGCACTAAAACAAGCTATTGGAATGTTTAGTGTGCTAGCATTCTTAGCAGACTGACCACACCGATATCCCACAGTGGAGGAGTGGCCTAGTGGTTAGGGTGGTGGACTTTGGTCCTGGGGAACTGAGGAACTGAGTTCAATTCCCACTTCAGGCACAGGCAGCTCCTTGTGAGTCTGGGCAAGTCACTTAACTCTCCATTGCCCCATGTAAGCCGCATTGAGCCTGCCATGAGTGGGAAAGCGCGGGGTACAAATGTAACAAAAAAAACAGCACAGTGGGGCACCCTAGGGGGCACTGCAGTAAACTTCACATAAAAGGTCCCAGGTACACAACTCACTACCACATTATATTGTACGGAAAGCCCTCCAAAACCTACTGTACCCAACTATGCAACACTGCAATAGTCCTTATGCCTGCAGCAGTGGCGTAGCCAGAAGTCAATTTTTGGGTGGGCCAACAGGTTGGTTGGATGGGTGGGCACTAGACAGTGGTGTGCTGGTAAATGTTTAACAACAGGCTCTCTCCCCGGTCCACCTCTGCGCCCCCCCACCCCCGTCCACCTCCCCTCAAAATTGCAGAGCTGGCTATAGCCGGGGAGAGAGCCTGGGGGGGCGGGCAATGCATTACTGTCTCCAGGAAAAAAAAATTAAATGATCCCAGGTTCCAATTTAATTCATGTTTAATGTGGGATAAAATGCCATAAATAAGTAAATAAATATAAACTTTTAATGTTGAGCACCTGATTCTCAAAGTGGACATATTCCAAACACTATAATGAAAATAAAATGATTTTTTTCTACCTTTGTTGTCTGGTGACTGTTTTTCTGATCATGCTGGCCCAGTATCCGATTCTGCTGCTATCTGTCCTCTTAACTCCGTTTCCAGGGCTTCCTTTCCATTTATTTCTTTACTTTCCTCCTTTCTTCTTCATTTCTTGCTCTATATCCATAAGTAAAAGCTGGGTGCTCGGCAGACTTGACTGTCTAGTGGATCCAGCTTCTGCCTATTTTCTTCATCCATGTGCAGTTTTTCTCCTCTCTTCCTTTTCCCTCATCTCATCTCCTTCCTCATTCTTCCATCCCCTCCATCCATGTCCAGCATTTCTTCTCTCTCCCTTCCCTCTCTTCCATCCATGTCCAGCAACCCTCCTCTCCCCTTCCCTCCATCCAGCAACCCTCCTCTCCCCTTCTTCCACCATGTCCAGCAACCCTCCTCTCCCCTTCCCTTCATCCAGCAACCCTCCTCTCCCCTGCCCTCTCCTCGCCCCTTCTTCCACCATGTCCAGCAACCCTCCTCTCCCCTTCCCTCCATCCAGCAACCCTCCTCTCCCCTTCTTCCACCATGTCCAGCAACCCTCCTCTCCCCTTCCCTTCATCCAGCAACCCTCCTCTCCCCTGCCCTCTCCTCTCCCCTTCTTCCACCATGTCCAGCAACCCTCCTCTCCCCTTCCCTCCATCCAGCAACCCTCCTCTCCCCTGCCCTCTCCTCTCCCCTTCTTCCACCATGTCCAGCAACCCTCCTCTCCCCTTCCCTCCATCCAGCAACCCTCCTCTCCCCTTCTTCCACCTTGTCCAGCAACCCTCCTCTCCCCTTCTTCCACCATATCCAGCAACCCTCCTCTCCCCTTCCCTCCATCCAGCAACCCTCCTCTCCCCTTCTTCCACCATGTGCAGCAACCCTCCTCTCCCCTTCTTCCACCATATCCAGCAACCCTCCTCTCCCTTCCCTTCATCCAGCAACCCTCCTCTCCCCTGCCCTCTCCTCTCCCCTTCTTACACCATGTCCAGCAACCCTCCTCTCCCCTTCCCTCCATCCAGCAACCCTCCTCCCCCCTTCTTCCACCATGTCCAGCAACCCTCCTCTCCCCTTCCCTCCATCCAGCAACCCTCCTCTCCCCTTCTTCCACCATATCCAGCAACCCTCCTCTCCCCTTCCCTCCATCCAGCAACCCTCCTCTCCCCTTCTTCTACCATGTCCAGCAACCCTCCTCTCCCCTTCCCTCCATCCAGCAACCCTCCTCTCCCCTTCTTCCACCATATGCAGCAACCCTTCTCTCCTGTCTGCCCTGTTTCCTTCCGGTCCCCCCCCCCCCCCCCCCGCCGTACCTTTAAATATTATAGTTTTGCTGGAGTCACGGGCAGCCGGCATTGAAGACATCGGCAGGCTTACGCCGGTTCCAGCAGCCTTCCCTTCCCTCGTTGCAAGTCAGATGATGGCTCCGCCCTCTTCTGACGTATTTCCTGTTTCTACGAGGGCGGAGCCATCATCCGACTTGCAACGAGGGAAGGGAAGGCTGCTGGAACCGGTGTAAGCCTGCCGATGTCTTCATTGCCGGCTGCCCGCGACTCCAGCAAAACTGTAATATTTAAAGGTACGGCGGGCGGCGGCGGGGGGCTGGGGAGGCAGATGCGGGATCGGAGCTCAGCCTGCTCCCTCCGCTCCGCTGCCTCCACTGCTGGGTGGGCCTGAACCAAAACTGGGTGGGCCTGGGCCCACCCAGGCCCACCCGTGGCTACGCCCCTGGCCTGCAGGTGTCACTTATATGTAGGTATAGTAGATGTTTGGTGGATTTTGTAGGGCTCACACTTTCCACCACAAGTGTACCAGTTACATTGGGATATGGGCCTGGGTCCCCTTCTCTGCAGTCCACTGCACTGACTAGTAGGCTACTCCAGGGACCTGCTTGGTGCTCTAATAGGCCTGGCCATAACATCTGAAGCTGTCATAGAGGCTGGTCTCTACTCTTTCGTGACTGAAATGGGTCTAGACCAAAATATCTAACTTTTAGCCCTGGACGTCTAAATGCCACTTTATGCTGGGTTTTTTTAGACATTTTTTCTCTTTTGAAAATGAGCTCCTAAATTTGTCAGGAAAGGACTCTTAAAGGTTGTAGAATTGAATATAGGAATCCTAACACTATGATCCAAAGGCAGAAAGTGCTCCCGTATTGGGTATTCACAAGAAAAGCTCTATAATTAGCTCATTACTTAATAATTAGTTAATATCTATGATTTTTTTTTTTACAGCAAGACTCTTCAAAAACTTTACACCTAAGGGAGGAATGTATCAACATGGGCTACTGTTACAATGGGTTATTTTAGCACAAGTCGTTCTATTTTAGAACAGGGACTCATTGCCTAAAATGGAACCCTGTGCTAGAATAGTTCAACTTGTGATAAAATAATCCATCGTAATACTTTGAAAACTTTCCCCCCTAAATAAAGGATTTTTCCTCTTCCCAGCAGAGAATAATTTAAAGAAGAGAAATGTTCTTTTTAAAGTGTGATAGTTTAATCATCAATTTGTGTTTGGTCTGCAATATGGTAAAACGGGCATGAAGTACTGCATACAAGAGAAGAGGGAGTAGGCCTCTCATGCAGAGGATGTATTTTGGGTTTGCAAGCTCTGTTGAGCATCAAACTCAGGATATAATAATTTTCATTTGCATGAACCAGTAAATATATGTTTGCCAGAGAATGTGCCAAAGTATGAGCGGAGGGGTGAATCATTCCCTATGCTACTTTTTTTTCAAACTAGTATAGAACAACTTGTTTTATTGAAAGACTAAGAATAAATCTGTACTGGCAAAAATATGTACTTCCACGAATGATTTGTTCTTTGGTTCTAAGGAAGCTGTAAGAATAGAATAAGATGAACAATTTCAAGGATGTGTAGAGACATAAATAATGATCATTTATTTTAATTGCAACATCAGTAGCTACAGCTAATGTGATATTCTGCCAGTAAGAATATATACAGTACAATAATTTTCAAGGTGCTTAGTAGTGTTCATCTCATATTAGCATTATGCAGATATTTATTTATAGCCTCTAATCTATAAATATGATTTTCCTTCAGTGGCGTGTGAAAGGGAGGCCAAATTCGCAGCGTGTGAGCAAGATCATAAACAAAAGAGGTTTGTTACATTTATACCACTGAATTCTTAAGCAAATATTATATATTTACAGCTTAAAACTGTATTCTTCTAGATATCACTTATTGTGACATCTACTAGACTACAGTGAACAACATAGATGATGGTAGAAAAAGATCAAACGGCCTTTCCAGTTGTTCCAAGTATTTATTTTCATTATGCTGAATATATATTCCATTTACCTGTCACTTTAATATTCCCTTATCTCTTGTTTGTCTTGTTTATCTGTCCTAATTAGATTGTAAGCTCTGTCGAGCAGGGTGGAACTGTCTCTTCATGTTCAAGTGTACAGCGCTGCGTACGTCTAGTAGCGTTATAGAAATGATAAGTAGTAGTATCATAGGCCACAGGTGGGATATCATTCATTATCCAGAACCATTCTCACTGTTTCTTCTTTTGTTCTATTCCGCCCTCCTACTTGGTTCATCATACAAGATCTCCTTCTTGCCCCTTCAGCGTCTAACCACAAGTTTCACAAAGATTCAGTCAGCTACAAACAGCAATCAGGTGGCATTTAAAGTCTCACTGTAGGCAAACAACTGAACCCAGCCTGCTTGGTTTTTAGCTGAATATTCACCTACATCTGGCTAGTCAAAATTTCACCAGCTAGATTTACAGATTTAGGGCAGGACTTACTGAAATGCATTACCATGCTAGTGCATGCTCATGTAGTTAATGTGCTTTTATTAGTAAATATGTCCCATTGCATAAAACAGGACCTGCAGTAAATAGTAACGGTTAATGTATGTTAGTGTGCAATAAAGTGATAGGACTTAGAACCTACAAATAGGTGGGAAAATGTGGGATACAAATGTAACAAATAAATAAATAGTAAATCTATACGGAGAGTTAGCTCTGAAATCATGGCTAGCCATTCATTAAAAAAAAAAAGTCTGGATCACTCTCTCTGTTTTAAAAAAAGGTGCTGGGACCTGAGTCTTCCCCAGCTCCCACCTTCATCCCCTACATAGCTTTAAAAAACAGGAGTTCTGAGTCAGGACACCCTCCCTACATTACAAAAAAACCCTGTGATGGGGTTATGCTAGCTCTTGTATACAGGGCCGCCGAGACACTAAGCCAGGCCCAGGGCAAGGCTTCCCCCCGCCGCCACCACCCCCCTGCTGGCGCTGTAGTTCCAAGTCTCCCGCCCCCAGCCCCGTCGACAGCCTCCCTCCATCCGCCCCCGGGCCCCTACATTCAAATCAGCAGCGCCTCACCTCCATGTGAAAGCGGCAGATCGCCTCCCTTCAGGCCTTCCCTCACTGTGTCCCACCCTCGTCTGATGTAACTTCCGTTTTCCGCAAGGGCGGGACACAGGGAGGGCCCAAAGGGAGGCGATTTGCCGCTTTCACATGGAGGTGAGGTGCTGCTGATTTGAATGCAGAGGGCCCGGAGACGGATGGAGGGGGGCTGTCGACGGAGACGAGGGCAGGCAAGTGGAGGCCCGGGTCTGGGGAATTTTGTCCCCCCTGCCCCCCCTCTCGGGGGCCCTGCTTGTATAAGTCTCTATGATCCTTCTAGGAAGTGGAGGGTGCACCTGGACGCATACATCACTTCCAGTTGCTGCTGTGAGTTATAATAAAGCAAGTAGTTGAGATTGTTTATCAGGCCTGAGGGCATCTGAATATGCTACATGGTGTCAGAAATAAATTATCCATAGGAAGTCACACATCAATTCCACTTCTGCTACCACTGAGTTCGACAGGTGATTGCACTATGAATTTTAAGTATTTCAAAAGCCAGTGGTATAATTATGAAATTGCATCTGAGTTGGAGAAACAGCTGATGAAAAAATGTGTTGCCATTCTCCTGGCATGTATTAGCATGGAAGCAAATGAGCTGTATGAGACCCTGATGTGCTAGAGCAAGGCAGGCAAAGCAGATGTGAACAAAATCCTGGACTCTTTCAAAAATTACTGTGTCAGAGAACCAAACAGGACATATGAAAGGTAAATCCTGAATAACAGGCTGCAGGATGCCAATGATTCTTTTGATACACTTCTAGCAGAAGTTAAGCATCTAATACGTCATACGAGCATGGCAATTTAGAGGACTTGATCACATGTGATGGAATTGATATTGACATCAGGGATGACACTACATGGTGCAAGCTCCTCAAGATGAAAAAGCTAACCCTAAATGACACCATTGCAAAATGCTATGTGAATGAGATTGACACTAAGCACATGAAGGACATGATCAGAGAGAAAAAAGTACAGCGGCTGTCTGAGCACAGTATCAACAGGATAAAAGATGCCTGTAAAACACAAAGTATCCAAGCAAACACCCACAGATCAACATTCGGTCTCAAGATTACTTAGAATGGCAACATATCTATCAAATATGTTTACCCATTAGATAACTGCTCAAACAAGAAGATGAGTTCATTTGACAACCCGAAGAACATGGCACAGTGCCAAATGAGTTGATGTGCTTATTGAGGAGGCTGTGGTGTTGGTATTCTATCAAGCTCATTTTCAAAAGAGAAAAACGTCCAAAAAGTGACATAAGTCTGCATTCGGACGTTTTTCTCACAAAAATGTCCAAATCAGTATTTTTGAAACCTCTTTTTAGACGTTTTTCTCTGAAGTCCGTTAGAAGTACGTCCAAATCTCAAGGGGGTGTTTCAGGGGCGTGTTCAGGGCGGAACCTGGGCGTTCCTAGGACTTAGACATTTTTCAGCCATAATGGAACACAACAAAAACGTCCAGGACCAAAACTTAGATGTTTTGAGCTAGACCTGTTTTTATAATGAGTATCTGCAGTGCGAATTCAACCCACTACCCCAGGATCAAAATCCACTGCATTAACCACTAGGCTACTCCTCCACACCATACAAAAAGGTACCCTTACTACCCTAGTGGTCACTAATCCCCTCCCACCCCCCAAAAAATGTGATTAAAAATATTACTTGCCAGCCTCTGATGTTATACTCAGGACCATTAGAATTGCATGCAAGTCCATGAAATAGTCTAGTAGTGGTGCAGTGCACTGCAGACAGGTGGACCCAGGCTTCTACCTCTCCCTACCTGTTACACTTTTGGAGGAACCTGAGTCCTCCAAAACCCACCAGAAACCCACTGTACCCACATATTGGTGATCCTTTCACCTGTAAGGGCTATGGTAGTGGTGTTCAGTTGGGGGTGGTGGGTTTGGGGTGGGTTTTGGGGGGGCTCAGCAAACAAGGTAAGGGAGCAGTGGTGAGATGTGTACCTGGGAGCATTTTATAAAGTGCACTGCACTGCCCCCAAGGATGCACTATTGCTTTCCTGGGATGTCACTTTTCCACTATTCTACCTGATGCCAAACTTTCTGGTTTTTTTTTTGTTTGTTTATAACATCTGAGCCTTGTGTCTATTGTTTAAAAGTAGATTTGGGCTTTGAATTCAGATCTATAGATAAAAAGGAAGTCTCATTACATATATCTAAATACCAGAGTGCTAGGTTTCCATACTTCATAGCAAGAGTGTACATTCCCTAATTACCTGTCCCAATACAACTGAAGTTTTCACCTCCTTATTGCATGTAAATGGTGTCATTCCTTTGTGGATTCTCTGATGCTGTGAGAGGTTTTCTTTCCAACCAAAGCTTTTACCATACTCTGTGCATGCAAATGGTTTCTCTCCTGTGTGCACTCTTTATTTATTTATTTATTTATTTATAACAATTTTTACAATTATAATCAAGCAAAGCTTGTTTGAAAAGCAATACATTTCACTAACATTAAAGAAAGGTACCAAATAGTACAAGAAAAAAGAAAACATAAATAGGACAAGATGTTAAGAAATGGAGTATATTTCATAACGAAAAAAGGGTTTTTCCGATATTAAAGCTAAAAGAACATTAACAGGATAGCATTAAACAGTGTTATTCTCTAAATTGCAGGGAGCTTGATGTTTAAGAAACCCCATTTTGCCTTGATGCTAAGAACACTGTTAACTGAGCCGGGTCAAAGAAAACATATTTGTTTGATTGGTATCTCACCACACACTTACACGGATATCTCAAGTAAAAAGTAGCACCCAGTTGAGTTACACCTGGTTTCATTAGAAGAAATTGTTTACGACGCTTTTGCGTCTCTCTAGAGACATCAGGAAATATTTGCATTTTCTGACCAAGAAACAACTTATCTTTGCTTTTAAAGTACATAGACATTAACCATAACTTATCTGGTGACAAAGCCACCATCACAATTAAAGTTGTTGGAATAATCATTTCTGAATCTGATGTTTCTAGTAATTCAGTAACATTCAACAGCTGTTCTTGTTCTGGTTTTCTCTGTTTACCACGTTCATTAGTAGGAAGATAATACACCTGTGCAAAAGGTGGAATGAGTTCCTCCTTTACTCCAAAAATCTCCACTAAGTATTTTTTTTAACATCTCTCGAGGAAATTTAGTAAGTTGCCTTGGAAAATTTAGAAAACGGAGATTGTTACATCTAACAGTATTTTCTAGGGATTCTGTTTTTCTTCTTAATGAAGTCAGATCTTTTATCATAGCTTCTTGTTGAGATTGCATTTTTTCCATATCCAAATCTCTTTTTAATTCTAATTGTTCCATTTTTCCTACTTTTAAATCCAAAGCCTTTATTTCCTGATCTTGTCTTGTCATTTCTTGATTTAATCTCAGTATTTGAGGTGATAGTGATTTCCCTAAGTCTACTATTAAAGTCCAAAGGGAATCTAAGGTTACCTCAGCTGGCTTGTGCATTTCAGAAGAAAAAAGTATAGGTGGTACCTCTTTCTCCATGGTTAGACCCGAATTCAAATTAGCAGCGTTTCCCACCGTATATGTTACCGGTGTAGTAGTTCCCATCAAGGTTCTTTGCATTCCAACAGGAAGATCTAATTCCTCCCGACTCAGTTCAGTTTCACCCCTCCTGGGAGACCCGTTCTGAGCCACCTCCGTCGGCGTGCTGCAGCTCAACGGCTGTGGGGGTGGTTCCCTCGTGTCGGGGCTGAGCGTCAGCTCTAGCCCAGGAAACGCTGCGGTGCCTCCATTCGCACCGGCGCGAATCAGCGGGCTGCCTTCCGATGGATTCGACACTGCAATGGATGGATTCACTGCTGCCTGCAAAAGTAAGCGGATATCTTGAGAAGAAAGAGTCTGTCGCTGCGGGGCATGGGAGGCAGTTTTACCCCGTCGCTTCGGCATCTCTGTAAATGTAAGCCAGGGAGCTGTGAGAATGCTGCCTGTTAGCGTCTTCGCTCAGCGGCCATCTTGTCCTTGCCCAGCACTGATCCTATGTGCACTCTTTGATGCACTTTGAGATTTACATTACAACCAAAGCTTTTACCACACTTAGAACATGTGAATGGTTTCACTCTATTGTGGATTTTCTTGTGTATTTTGTACGTTTGGTATTCGGACGTTTTTTGTTTGAAAATGGACCAAAAAATAAAACATCCAAATCTCAAAAACGTTTTTACAAACAGTATTTTCAAAAAGGGAAAGACAGATGTTTTTTTGTTGAAAATGACCTACTTTTCTGTTCTGAATTTGGATGTTTTTTAGATGTCATATTGAAAATGCCCCTCCTCAACATCAGCGCTGATCTTATGGTGCAATGCAATGCTAGCCAGCATGGTCTAAGGGTCTCTTGCATATGCATCCCTAGCATTGACAAAAGTGGAGCAAAATATACCCAATTAGAGGGTGAGTTTCTAGCCATAGTTTATGAGCTGGAATGTTTTCATACTTATGGTTATGTTAAACAAGTGACTGTTCAAACTGATCACAAGCCACTGGTCTCCATCTTCAAGAAATCAAGAGGTCACTGCACCTAAATGACTGCTGAGATTTTAATTAATTTATTTTTTTACTCTATACATGCAAATGGTTTCTGTCCTGTGCGGACTCTGTGATGCACTTTGAGATTTACATTACAACCAAAGCTTGGGGCGAGGGGATGAAAAGAACACATGCTCCAGCATAGGATCTTTCAGTGCTGACAACAGAGAGTGCCGACAAGAGAGAGAAGTGTCTGCACACTACTGCCATTACTACCTTGGCGCATCGAAGTAGTTCCATTTTGTTCTTTTTGAACACATAATTAGTGATAAAGAAAATACTACAGCAGTAAATAATTGCTTAAAAAATTGTATGTATAATGAAGTAATTGGAAGGTTTTTTTTCTGGCCAATGAGGAAGAGAAGATCGTTGTGATCTGGTTAGCTCTAGTAGATCTATTTGGTCTATGAGCTCTCTGAGGCCTTTTTCCTTCCTTTTTCAGGATCTAAAGAAAAAGTTCTTTAGTATCTGTGTGATAAGATCTGTGTATTGTGGGACTAACATTGGTGTATTACATTTTCATTTGGTCTAGATTATTTTTGTATGTACTCTAGCAATTTTGTTTTTCCACACCCTAGTTGATTTTTGATTTAGTGGATTCTATATTTTTTTTACTTTGGACATTTACCCTTGAACTGGGAAATGAGAATGTAATTGCGGATGCAGTAAGCCAGACTTTTCAACTGGCAGCCCAACGCAGATCACAGTCAGAGATTATTACGACAGGTTTGACCTTACGTATCAACAAGGTGTCTCACCTGGAGATAAAGCTGCTACTAATAATTCTTATCATTTCTATAGTGCTATTAAACGTACACAGCACTGTATACTTGAACATGAAGAGACTATCCCTGCTCGACAGACCTTACAATCTAATAAGGACAGACAAACAGGACAAATACGGGAAATACTTAAGGTGGGAATAATAAAACAGACATGAGTACTGAACATGTGAATAGGGGTTAGGAGTTAAAAGCAGCTTCAAAAATGCTTTTAGGTTAGGAGTTAAAAGCAGCCACAAAAATGCTTTTAACTTAGATTTGAAGACCACCAGAGGTGGAGCTTGACATACTGACTCAGGAAGTTTATACCAGGTGTATGGTACAGCAAGATAAAAAGAACAGAGTCTGTAGTTTACAGTCGAGGAGAAGGGTACAAATAAGAAAGATTTACCCAATGAACGGAGTTCCCGGAAAGGAGCGTAGGGAGAGATAAGAGTGGAGAGGTATTGAGGAACTGCAAAGTGAATGCACTTGTAAGTCTATAAGAGGAGTTTGAACTGTATTTTGAAATGGATAGGAAACCAATCTAGTGACTTGAGGAGAGGGCTAATATAAGCATAGCAAGACTGGTGGAATATAAACTGTAAAGCAGAATTTTGAACAGATTGAAGGGGAGAGATGTGTCTTAGTGAAAGACCTGTGAGAAGCAAATTGCACTAATCTAAGCGAGAAGTGATAAGAGGGTGGATCAGGGTTTTGGTAGTGTGCTCAGAAAGGAAGGGATACATTTTGGTGATATTAGAGAGAAAGAAATGACAGGTTTTAGCAGTCTGTTGGATATGTGCAGAGAAAGAGAGAAAGGAGTCAAAGATCACCCCAAGGTTACGAACTGATTAGACAGGGAGGATGGGGAAGAGGATAGGTGGGTTTAGGGGAAAGGTCCATCAAGCCCAGCATCCTGTTTCCAAAAGCAGCCAATCCAGGTCACAAGTACCTGGCAAGATCCCCCAAAAAGTACAATATATTTTATGCTTCTTATCCTAGAAATAAGCAGTGGAGTTTCCTCAAGTCCATCTTAATAATGGCTCATGGACTTTTCTTTTAGGAAGCTATCCAAACCTTTTTTAAACCCCGCTAAGCTAACTGCTTTTACGACATTCTCTGGCAATGAATTCCAGAGTTTAATTACACATTGAGTGAAAAAATATTTTCTTTGATTTGTTTTAAATTTACTATTTTGTAGCTCTATTGTGTGTCCCCCTAGTCCTAGTATTTTTGTAAAGAGTAAACAAGCAATTCATGGCTATCCATTCCACTCCGCTCATTATTTTATAGACTTCTATCATATCTCCCCTCAGCCATCTTTTCTCCAAGCTCAAGAGCCCTAGCCACTTTAGCCTTTCCTCATAGAGAAGTCATCCCATCCCCTTTATCATTTTTGTCGCCCTTCTCTCTACCTTTTCTAATTCCACTATATATATTTTTTTTAGATACTGTGACCAGAATTGCACACAGTATTTGAGGTGTGGTTGTACCATGGAGCAATACAAAGGCATTATAACATCCTCATTTTTGTTGTCCATTCCTTTCCTAATAATACCTAACATTCTATTTGCTTTCTTAGCCGCCGCTGCACACTGAGCAGAAGGTTTCAACGTATCATCAATGATGACACCTAGATCCCTTTCCTGGTCAGTGACTCCAAATGTGGAACCTTGCATCATGTAACTATAGCTTGGGTTCCTCTTTCCCACATGCATCGCTCACATTAAATGTCATCTGCCATTTGGATGCCCAGTCACCCAGTCTTGTAATGTCCTCTTGTAATTGTTCACAATCCTCTTGAGATTTAACAGCTACTGTCTATTGAGGCTTTGGCAGCTAAGATACAGGGCAATGTAAATATTAATGGGCTGGTATTAGAAGAGAAATTTAAAGTGGGCCTTTTTACAGATGATAACCTTCTGGTGTTGACAAATCCCGTTGCTTCCCTCCCAAATTTATTTTAGGTGATAGAACGATATGGAAAAGTTTCTGGTTTTAAAATTAATTTTTCTAAAATGAAAGCCATGGCCATGTCTACACAAGAAAGGGGAATGGGACTTGATATACTGCCTTTCTGTGGTTTTTATAACTACATTCAAAGCAGTTTATGTAGTATATACAGGTACTTATTTGTACCTGGGACAATGGAGGGTTAAGGTACTTATTTGTACCTGGGGCAACAGATGGTTGAGTGACTGAGTCACATGGAGCTGCAAAGTCCACTGCACTAACCACTAGGCTACTCCTCCACCCCACAAGAGCAACAAGTGCTTACTTAAATTAAACATAAGTGGGTGGAACAGGGCCTTTATTATTCGGTGGTTTTCTTAACAAAATCGTTTATGGACTTATTGTTGCCAATTACGGCTCCTTACTTTTGAAGGTGAAGGCTGACCTTGAACACTGGTACTCTGACTCTTTCCTGATTTGGAAGAATAGCTACTGTGAAAATGAACATTTTGTCATGATTTTTTATTTATTTCAGGCCTTATTGGCGTTGATCTCTGAGTCACTCCTCACCTCTCTGCAAACTCAAATATTGAAGTTTATTTGGAATAATAAACACCCATGACTTTCTAAAATGGTGCTATATTGAGATAGAAACAAGAAGACTGGTCTGGGTGTACCCAATCTTACTTTCAGGCTTATTTTCGAAAGAGAAGGACGCTCATCTTTTGACACAAATCGGAAGATGGGCATCCTTCTCACAGGGTCTCCCAAATCGGCATAATTGAAAGCCGATTTTGGGCATCCCCAACTGCTTTCCGTCACGAGGATGACCAAAGTTCACGGGGGGGTGTCGGAGGCGTAGCGAAGGCGGGACTTGGGCGTGCCTAACACATGGGTTTCCCTGACGAACATTTGGACAACTTTACCTGGTGGTGTTTTTCTTACGATAAAGGCACAAAAAGGTGCCCAAACTGACCAGATGACCACCGGCGAGAATCGGGGATCACCTCCCCTTACTCCCCCAGTGGTCACTAACCCCCTCCCACCCTCAAAAAAACATCTTTAAAAATATTTTGTGCAAGCCTCTATGCTAACCTCTAATGTCATACTCAGGTCCATCACAGCAGTATGCAGGTCCCTAGAGCAGTATTAGTGGGTACAGTGCACTTCAGGCAGGCGGACCCGGGCCCATCCCCTCTACCTGTCACACTTGTGGTGGTAAATGTGAGCCCTCCAAAACCCACCAGAAACCCACTGTACCCACATCTAGGTGACCCCTTCACCCATAAGGGCTATGGTAGTGGTGCACAGTGGTGGGTAGTGGGGTTTTTTTTTGGGGGGGGGGGGGGCTCAGCACACAAGGTAAGGGAGCTATGTACCTGGGAGCAATTTAGGAAGTCCACTGAAGTGCCCCTAGGGTGTCCGGTTGGTGTCCATAGACCATTATTAAATTGAACTTGGGGAAAATCCACTATTTCTGGGATAAGCAATATAAAATGTTTTGTACTTTTTTGGGATCTTGCCAGGTATTTGTGACCTGGTTTGGCCACTGTTGTAAACAGGATGCTGGGCTTGATGGACTTTTGGTCTGTCCCAGTATGGCAATACTTATATACTAGTTGGACCCAAACGGCTATTCTTTTGTTCTTACGGACAGAAGGTCAATCTGTATTTTCAAGTTATGGGATTTAACTTGAGCCTTTTAGTAAAGACTTCATGTACTTTGCTACTCTCTATGATATGCTGAGTTTGTTGGGATTTTGGGGTCTAAGGGGGACTATAGGGGGTAAATTGAGGAGTTTAAAGGAATATTATTACAATAACAACAAAATGTTTAAAAGCAGGCCTGTGTGTTGTGATAGTTTGCTGGAAGTTTAACCACTTGTATAAAGCCGTGGCCAAAACCAGCACTTTTTTAAAAACCTATACATGTCTCAGAGCTGATGCATAATCAGACAGGGAAATTGTGTAAAATATCCATGTGTTCCCATGGGAAAACACCTATAAATTTTTGGCTCACCCTAGCCACACTCAAACCACCCCCTTTGAAATCTCTGCACCCTGGTCATCTGTGGAGACCCTGTAGACAGTGACTGTCTAAAATTTTCATTTTAACATATCTACCCATCTAAAAGCTCCTATTTACATAGGTAGATGCTTTTAAAATGGTCTCCCATATGACTCAAAGTCCTATTTTATTAGCGGGCAGTTAGTAACACATGTCATATCTATGAATCTTTTGCTTCCTATTAAGGTATGATTTGTCTTCTGATGACATTTGGTGTAGTTCCATTATATAATTGCTTTATAGTGCCGTTAAATGTTTATATTTCTGACACTGATTTTATCTTAGTCGTTATTAGGATTCAGTTTGCCATTTCCAAGTTTACCTCATTGATTTTGTTATTTTTTTTTTCATTTTACTATTGTTTATACTGTTAACAAAATTGTATGTAAGCTGTACATCACCTTGGGTGAATCTCTATAATGGCAGTTAATAAATCCCACCAAACAAAAAAAAAAATAATAAATCTGGCCAGTGTCATAAGCTAATGTTTATTGGGTTTTGATATGTAGTTTATGTTGCATGCATATAGTGGTAAGTTTGAGTCATTTTGCTTGTATTGATATTCATTGCAGCGTAGAAAGTGGCGGTTTTGTTCTGCTTTCAGTGCTGTGCATGAGCTCTACTAAGAATTGCTAGCTTTCCCTTTTCTATGTGGTCCAATGTCCTTGGTCAAAGTGATATTGCATTTTCCAGCAATTTTTTTTCTGTTGCTATTTCTAGCCTTGACCATTCCCATCATTTATCTTCTTTCTACTCTTGTGTTTTAAGGTGCCAACTGCAATTGATTATGTAGGATTTCAGGAAAGGTTTAAGTATTTGATTTCTTATGTTGTTGCTTTATTTTTAACATCTAACACTTACTTCTGAACCTTTCAGATATTTGAGGTGGGGGACAACCACACTGTAAAGCCCAAGGTCGTTTCTCACTCAGTCTCTCAAAGAAAAACTCCAAATGATGAGTGTTTCAAACCAAAAAAATCACCTTTACGGAGCCAGGTGTCACAGCTAAGGGGGACGTGTCGGGTATCCTGATCTAACTCTACTCCCAGGGGTCAGGTCCAACATGGTCATCTCCGGTGTCCTGCAACATTCATCGAGATTCGTGGCACTCTGTGGCAAGCACCAAAGATCTGCTCTTAAAGGAGCAGCACTCCGGAGTTCTGCGACGCCAGGAGAGTTCCACTTCCAGCCTTGGGGGTATTTATTTATTTAAAAACATTTCTACCCTGCTTAACTACCAAGCAGTTTATAACAGAACATTCACAATATTAAAGATAAAACAACATAAAATACAAAAAAAATCCTAATAAAACATTACCTGCACTATTGGGACCTCAGAATTATCAGACATTAAAAGCCTGGAGAAAAAGATATGTTTATAGATTTTTCTTAAACTGCTTCAAAGTTGTATAAAATCTCAACAAAACTGGGAAAGAATTCCATAGTAATGGACCTGCCACAGAGAATGCTTCCTTCTTTGCCTTTTCAACAGGTCTCTTGAGCCTTATCTCATCAAGTCTGCCTTTGCCTTGCCTGACTCCAGCCTGCCTTGCTGAACTTCCAGCCTGCCTTGTCTCCAGCTCAAGCCCTGCCTCTAGTGTGCCCTGTCTTGTTGTCTCTGGCGTGGACGTCTCCACCCTGAGAATGAATGATCCAGTGTTCAACAACATCCTCAGTTTCCTGGTGTAGTTCAGACGAGTCTTTGAGGAGCCTGGAAAGGTCATGTTGGCAGCTTCTGAGCTTCTTAGACTAAAGCAGGGAAAGCAGACACTTGGGGATTATGCCATACAGTTCTGCACCTTAGCTTTGGAACTAAGGTGAAACGAGAGTCTTGTTGCAGCTACTACTACTATTTAGCATTTCTATAGCGCTACAAAGCGTACGCAGCGCTGCACAAACATACAAGAAAGACAGTCCCTGCTCAAAGAGCTTACAATCTAATAGACAAAAAATAAAGCAAGCAAATCAATTAATGTGTAGAGGAAAGAGGAGAGGAGGGTAGGTGGGGCGAGTGGTTACAAGTCAAAAACAATGTCAAAGAGGTGGGCTTTCAATCTAGATTTAAAAATGGCCAAGGATGGGGCAAGACGTAGGGGCTCAGAAAGTCTATTCCAGGCGTAGGGTACAGCGAGACAGAAGGAGCGAAGTCTGGAGTTGGCAGTAGTGGAGAAGGGAACAGATAAGAAGGATTTATCCATGGAACTGAGTACACGGGAAAGGGTATAGGGTCCATCTAGTCTGCCCAACAAGATAAACTCATATGTGCTACTTCTTGTGTATACCTTACCTTGATTTGTATCTGCCATTTTCAGGACACAGACCATAGAAGTCTTGCCCAGAACTAGCCCCACCACCCAAACAACAGCCCCACCTCCCAATCTCAGCTAAGCTTCTGAGGATCCATTCCTTCTGCACAGGATTCCTTCCTTCTGCACAGGAGAGATACTGGGAAGCAGCAGAGTGAGTACATTTATAGGCTAGTAGAACAAGTTTGAACAGGATGCGAAAACGGATAGGGAGCTAGTGAAGCGACTTGAGGAGAGGGGTAGTATGAGTAAAGCGACCCTGGCGGAAGACAAGACGGGCAGCAGAGTTTTGAACCGACTGGAGAGGGGAGAAGTGACTAAGTGGGAGGCCAGCAAGAAGCAGATTGCAGTAGTCCAAACGAGAGGTGACAAGGGTGTGGATGAGGGTTTTGGTAGAGTGCTCAGAAAGAAAGGGTAGGATTTTACGGATGTTGTAAAGAAAGAAGCAACAGGTCTTGGCGATCTGCTGGATATGAGTTGAGAAGGAGAGAGAAGAGTCAAAGATGACCCCAAGGTTTCGAGCTGAGGAGACAGGGAGAATGAGAGAGCCATCAACAGAAATAGAAAACGGGGGGAGTGGGGAGGTGGGTTTAGGAGGAAAAATGAGATGCTCGGTTTTGGTCATATTTAATTTCAGGTGGTGTTGAGACATCCAGACAGCGATGTCAGACAAGCACGCTGAAACTTTGGTCTGGATGCAACGTGAGATATCAGGGGTAGAAAGGTAGATTTGGGAGTCATCACCTCAGAGATGGTAGAAAAAGCCATGTGATGAGATTAATGAACCAAGGGAAGAAGTGTAGATAGAAAAGAGGAGGGGACCAAGAACAGAACCCTGAGGTACGCCGACAGGCAGAGGGATAGAAGTAGAAGAGGATCCACCAGAGTGAACACTGAAGGTGCAGAGGGAGAGGTAGGAAGAGAACCAGGAAAGGACAGAGCCCTGGAATCCAAGTGAGGACAGGGTATCGAGGAGTATGCAGTGATCGACAGTATCAAAAGCAGCGGAAAGATCAAGAAGAATGAGGATGGAATAGAGAACTCTGGATTTAGCCAGTAGTAGGTCATTGGAGACTTTAGTAAGCACAGTTTTGGTTGAGTGGAGAGGGCGAAAACCAGATTGTAGTGGGTCAAGAATAGCATGTGAGGAGAGAAAATCAAGGCAGCAGTGGTAGACAGCACATTCAAGTAATTTGGAGAGAAGAGGGAGGAGGGAGATGGGTCAGTAATTAGAGGGACAAGTAGGGTTGAGTGAAGGCTTCTTAAGGAGAGGTGTGACCACAGCATGTTTAAAGGCAGCAGGGACAGTCGCAGTGGAAAGTGAGCCTTTTGGCAAGGGTTGGCACCTCAAATCAAAGATGAACTGGCAGGACAGGACCTACCTACTGCCCTGGATGACCTTATTGGTCTCTATAACCTGGCTGATATCCAGTTCCAAGAGCGAGTCCGGGAGCGACAATTATCTGGAAGGATGGCCCGCTGGACACCGAGTTATCAGCAAAATTCTTGCATCCCCATCCAGCAGGGCCCACCCCTTGATCTCGAGAAATCCATGCAGGTAGACCACTCCCCTATTTCAGTTCAGGAAAAGCAGAGGCATCAGACTTTGAATTTATGCATCTATTGTGGTGAGAAAGGACACCAACCTTCAGTTGACCGGGTGGCGTCAACTCAGCTGCAGCCCAATGGCTCACCTTTCCTGAATAGTGACAAGAAAACATAGAATCCATTGGATTCTCACAATAGGTAACTCCCAAATCCCTTATTTCTCCTTTTTGTCTGTATTAAATTGTAAGCTCTGTCAAGCAGGGACTGTCTCATACATGTTTAGTGTACACTGCTACGTATGTCTAGCAGCACTATGGAAATGATAAGTTGTAGTAGTAGTAGTAGCAGAAACAGTCAGTAAATTTTCACAGTTCACAATGAGGAGCATTTTCGATATGACGTCTAAGTCCGATTTTGGACGTTTTGCAAAAAACGTCCAAAATCTGAATAGGAAAAAAAGTAATTTTCTAAAAAGAACAATGTCTATCTTTTTTTTTCTGAAAATACTGTTTTGAAAAAGGTTTTGTGATCTGGATGTTTTGTTTTTTGATACATTTTCAGAAAAAAAAACTCCAAGTGCAAAACGCACAAAATCAAGCCATTGGGATGTAGGAGGAGCCAACATTTTTAGTAGACTGGTCTCCCAGACATCCCAGGAAAGCAATAGGGCACCCTAGCAGGCACTCACCATTGTTCCCTTATTTTGTCACTGAGCCCCCTAAAACCCACTACCCCCAACTCTACACCACTACTGTAACCCTTACGTGAAGGAGACACTTATATGTGGGTACAGTGTGTTTCTAGTGAGTTTTGGAGGGCACGTGGAGGGGCATAATCGAACGCGAACGCCTATCTCCATGGGCTTCTATGTCTGAAAACGGTTAAGTGAAGAGGAGGGACACACCGTATTTTTGAAAAAAATGGACGTCTTTTTTTTCGAAAATACGGTTTGTACGGACCAAATGCTATGGATTTGTTCGTTTCTGACCTGGGCGTTTTTTGTTTGTAGCAATAATGGAAACTAAAACCGGCCAGCTCAAAAACATCCTAATCCAAGCCATTTGGTCGTGGGAGGGGCCAGGATTCGTAATACACTGGCCCCCCTGACATGCCAGGACACCAACTGGGCACCCTAGAGGTCAGTGCGGTGGACTTCAGAAACAGCTCCCACATGCATAGCTCCCTTACCACGGGCGCTGAGCCCCCAACCCCCTCCCCCAAAACCCACTACCCACAAATGTACAACAGTACTATAGCTCTTAGGGGTGAAGGGGGCAACTACATGTGGGTACAGTGGGTTTTGGAGGCCTCCCATTTACCAGCACAAGTGTTACAGGTAGGGGGGATGGGCCTGGGTCCACCTGCCTGAAGTGCACGGTGGTACACACTAAAAGTGCTCCAGGGATCTGTATACACGCAGGCCTCTAGGACTTGTTGCTGCTGTAGAACCTTGGTACACCAGTTGACACCTGATGACTGTCTCCGAAAACGTCCTTTATTTGAATAAGCATGTTTACTCACAGTTAACTGCAGATCAGAGGTTGTGCCCCACTGGCAAAGAGTTTCCCTGGTACTGAGATTAGCAGTAGGTCACAGCTGGCAGAATGCTGTACAATACCCTCTTTCAGTAACGTGGGTAACACATGAAAGGGAACTATAACTGGCTTACAAAAATGGCTACTACCTCATGGACTACTGGAAACAAAATAGGGCACACTTTGACCCAGTAAGCAGAGGGAAAAGCACCATGGGAGTAGAGCCTACAAACTACCAACATCTTGAGCATGTAACACAAGCTAGTGGAATCACGGAGCCCAATACCCTACACCCACCACAATGCATTGCTGATGTGACTCTGCAGTGCACATAACAGAAAAGGTGTCACACTCACCCAAGAGCCACATCAGAACCAGGGAAAGGCTGTCACAGGATAGAACAAATTCTGCTGTCATGGAGGTGGGTACGGCATTTGAGGCTGGCATATAGGCTGGGAAAAAAGTTTGTAAAGTGGGTTTTTTTTGGTGGGAGGGGGTTAGTGACCACTGGGGGAGTCAGGGGAGGTCATCCCCGATTCCCTCCAGTGGTCATCTGGTCAGTTGGGGCACTTTTATGGGACTTGGACCTGAAAAAAAAGGGTCCAAATAAAGCGGACCAAATTCTCGTCCAAAACGCCCTTCTTGTTTCGATTATCACCTAAAGACGCCCATCTCTCCTCAGCCGATAACCATGCCCCAGTACTGCCTTCACCACACCTCCGACACGCCCCCGTCCACTTTGTTCGTTCCTGCGACGGAGTGCAGTTGAAGACGACCAAAATTGGCTTTCGATTATACCGATTTGTTCGCCCACGGGAGAAAGACGGCCATCTCCCGATTTGGGTTGAAATATGGGCGTCTTTCACTTTCGAAAATAAGCTGGACAATTTCCTCCACAAGTGTAACAGGTAGGAGGAGGTATGGGCCTGGGTCCACCTGTCTGCAGTGTGTTGCACCCACCACTACACGACTCCAGTGACCTGCATGCTGTTCTAATGGACCTGAGTATAACATCTGATGCTGGCAAGTAATGTTTTTAATCACATTTTTGGATGGTGGGAGGGGGTTAGTGACCACTGGGGGGAGTAAGGAAAGGTCATTTTTTTTTCTTTACATTTATTTTTCTCCCAGTTACTACTTATGGCTCCAGTACACTTTCTCTTATTGGTACTGTCCCTTCCTAATCTGTTTCTCCATCTGAAACCACTGTACACTGCAGGAACACATTATCCACCCTCTGTATTCATCATGTCACCATCTCTTTTTTTTTTCCTCTTCCTTCTCAGCTCTCAACCTTCAACATTTCGTTCCTTCCATTCATCCCTCTCCTTTCTATCTGAGTACATCTCACCTTCACCGCTGTCATCATACCTCTCCTACTCTTTTCCGTACTCTCTTGCTCCTTCTCCTGCTCTCTGCTGGGGACATTAATCCCAATCCTGATCCTCCACATCAGCTCTCATCCTATTTGTGCAGGTCACACCGTGATATCTTCAATCTAATTTCTATTCCTCTCCTCTCCCCTTCTTCTCTGCCTTTCTCTTGTGCTCTGTGGAATGCCTGCTTTGTCTGTAACAAACTTTCCTACATCCATGACCTCTTTATCTCTCATACTCTCCATCTGCTTGTCCTAACTGAAACTTGGCTTTACCCTGAAGACTCTGCTTCAGTCACGGCCCTATGCCATGGAGGTTATCTTTTTTCCCATACTCCTCGCCTGGTTGGCCGCCAAGGTGGTGTTGTGCTACTACTTTCACCCTCTTGTAGATTTCAACCTCTTTTTCCACCTCAGTCTCACTGCTTTTCTTCCTTCGAAGTCCACTCCATCCATCTATTCGCTCCTCTGCCTCTCCGAGTAGCAATCATTTATCGACCCCCTGATAAGTCCCTTTCTTCCTTTCTCACTGACTTTGATGCCTGGCTTTCCTTCTTTCCTGAACTTTCATCTCCTTCCCTCATTCTTGGGGATTTTAACATTCATGCTAATGATCCCTCTGACTCTTTTGCTTCTCATTTTCGTGCTTTAACATCCTCTTTCAGTCTTCAACTGTGCTCCACTGCCACTACTCACCAGAATGGCCACTGTCTTGATCTTACCCTCTTCTCAAACTGCTCACTCTCCAGTTTCTGTGCCTCAACTGTTCCCCTCTCTGACCACACTTAAACACCCTCCTCCCCAGTCTCATCCAATCTTAACCAACACATTTAGGAATCTTCAGGCTATTGACCCTTCTACTCTGTCCTCCAGTGTTTCAAATCTCTTCTCTACCACTATGTTATCCAAGTCTGTCAATGAGGCTGTCTTTTCCTATAATTCTTTTTTTTTTGTTACATTTGTACCCCACGCTTTCCCACTCATGGCAGGCTCAATGCGGCTTACATATTATATACAGGTACGTATTTGTACCTGGGGCAATAGAGGGTTAAGTGACTTGCCCAGAGTCACAAGGAGCTGCCTGTGCATGAAGTGGGAATTGAACTTAGTTCCTCAGTTCCCCAGGACCAAAGTCCACCACCATAACCAGTAGGTCACTCCTCCTCCTCTGCTCTGGATACTTTCGCTCCTCCCATTCCCTGTTCTGTAAAATGTACCAAACCCCAGCCTTGGCTGACATCTAGAATCCGCTACCTACGTTCCTGTGCCCGCTCTGCCGAACGCATTTGGCTGAAATCCCGTGCCCATGCTGACTTCATACATTTCAAATTCTTGCTGACCTCCTTCTAATCTGCTCTTTTACTTTCCAAACAGGACTATTACATCCAGTAGACAAATTCTCTTGGCTCAAACCCTCGACATCTCTTTTCCACACTGAACTCTAGTACATAAGTACATAAGCACTGCCAAGCTGGGAAAAGACCAAAGGTTCATCAAGCCCAGCACTCTGTCTCTGACAGCGGCCAATCCAGGCCCCAAGAACCTGGCAAAAACCCAGAATTTAATAACTCTCTCCTCAAAGTGCCTTCACCTCCAACTCCCCCTTCACTTTCCCCCCAGACTCTGGCTGAGTTCTTTCATGATAAGGTTCACAAGATTAAACTTGAATTCTCAACCAGGTCACTCCACCCCTTAGTCCATTCTCTCAACCTGCCAACCCCTGCCTCCTTTTCTTCCTTTTCTGAAATCACTGAAGAGGAAACTACACATCTTCTTTCCTCCTCGAAACTAACTACCTGTCCCTCTGATCCTATTCCCACCCATCTACTTAACACTATCTCTCCTACCGTCATCCCTTTTATCTGTCATATCCTCAATCTTTCACTTTCCTCTGTGACTGTTCCTGATGCCTTCAAACATGCCGTAGTCACACCACTCCTTAAAAAAACCTTCATTGGACCCTACCTGTCCTTCCAACTATTGCCCCATCTCCCTCCTCCCTTTCCTATCCAAGATACTTGAACGTGCTGTTCACCGTCGTTGCCTTGACTTTCTTTCATCTCAAGCTATTCTTGATGCACTTCAATCTGGCTTTCACCCCCTTCATTCAACCAAAACAGCACTTGCTAAAGTCTCCAATGGCCTGTTCCTAGCCAGTTCCAAAGGGCACAATTCTATCATCCTTCTCGATCTATCTGCTGCTTTTGACACTGTTGATCACGGCCTACTCCTTGATATGCTGTCCTCACTTGGATTTCAGGGATCTGTTCTTTCCTGGTTTTCTTCTTATCTCTCCCAGCGTACTTTTAATGTATACTATGGTGGATCCTACTCTATTTCTATCCCACTGTCAGTTGGTGTACCTCAGGGATCTGTCCTGGGACCTCTTCTTTTCTCCATCTATACTTCTTCCCTTGGTACTCTGATCTCATCCCCTGGTTTTCAGTATCATCTTTATTTTTATTTTATTTACATTTGTACCCTGCGCTTTCCCACTCATAGCAGGCTCAATGCGGCTTACATATTATATACAGGTACTTATTTGTACCTGGGGCAATGGCGGGTTAAGTGACTTGCCCAGAGTCACAAGGAGCTGCCTGTGCCTGCAGTGGGAATCGAACCCAGTTCCCCAGGACCAAAGTCCACCACTCTAACCACTAGGCCACTCCTCCAGATCTACCGCTCCACACCAGAAATCTCAGCAGGAATCCAGGCCAAAGTATCAGCCTGCCTGTCTGACATTGCTGCTTGGATGTCTCACCGCCATCTGAAACTAAACATGACCAAGACTGAGCTTCTTATCTTTCCACCTAAACCAATCTCTCTTCTTCCCCCCATTCTCTGTTTCTTTGGATAACACTCTCATCCTTCCTGTCTCATCAGCTCGTAACCTTGGGGTCATCTTCAACTCCTCCCTCTCCTTCTCTGCACATATTCAGCAGACTGCTAAAACCTGTTGTTTCTTTCTCTATAATATCACCAAAAATTGCCCTTTCCTTTCTGAACACCCTACCAGAACCCTCATCCACACTCTTATCACCTCTCGCTTAGACAATTGCAACTTGCTTCTCATAGGTCTCCCACTTAGCCATCTCTCTCTCTTTTTCAATCTGTTCAAAATTCTGCTGCAATGACTAATATTCCGCCAATGCCGCTATGCTCATATTAGCCTTCTCCTCAAGTCACTTCACTGGCTTCCTATCCGTTTCCGCATACAGTTCAAACTCCTCTTATTGACTTGTAAGTACATTCACTCTGCAGCTCCTCAGTACCTCTCAACTCTCATCTCTCCCTAGACTCCTCCCTGGGAGCTCCATTCACTGGGTAAATCTTTCTTATCTGCACCCTTGTCCTCCATCGCTAACTCCAGACTCCGTTCCTTTTATCTTGCTGCACCATATGCCTGGAATAGACTTCCTGAGCCGGTACATCAAGCTCCATCTCTGGCCGTCTTCAAATCTAAGCTAAAAGCCCACCTTTTTGATGCTGCTTTTAACTCCTAACCCTTATTCACTTGTTCAGAACCCTTATTTTATCCTCACTTTAATATTCCCTTATCTCTTATTTGTCCTAATTAGATTGTAAGCTCTGTCGAGCAGGGACTGTCTCTTCATGTTCAAGTGTACAGCGCTGCATACGTCTAGTAGTGCTATAGAAATGATAAGTAGTAGTAGTCATCCCTGATTCCCTCCAGTGGTCATCTGGTCATTTAGGGCACTTTATATGCCATAATCATTATAAAAACAGGTCTAGCTCAAAACATCTTAGTTTTAGTCCTGTACAGTTTTGGTTTGTTCCATTATGGCTGAAAAATGTCCAAGTGTTAGGAACACCCAGATCCCGCCCTTAACACACCCCTGGCATGCCCCCTTGTGATTTGAATGCACTTCTGATGGACTTCATAGAAGAACGCCTAAAAAATGATTTTGAAAATACCAATTTGGATATTTTGTGAGGAAAAACGTCCAAATGCAGATTTATACCACTTTTTGGACATTTTTCTCTGTTTAATATGAGCTCCAATGTTTCCAAAATGCAATGATCAAGATTTAAAAAATAAAAAATCCACTCAGTACTACTCCTCAGATAATTTAGTCTGGCTAGAAGAACATTGGGATCCCTTGGGGCTCTTCTTGGGCCTCTTTTCCAGAGCTATTCTTGGAAACTCCTGAATCCCTTTTCCTTTCTCACTTACAGAAAATCAGACAGTACCTGGCTGGTGTCCTTCATCTCCAGCCCGACCAAAGTGTCCCAGAGTCTTGGAATACCTGGCTCCCAGACCATGCCTAACAGTGGAGTCCCTCTTGGAACTCCTTCAACCTTCTATGTAAGACAGTGGAAGTGAACATCTTATAGGGATGTGCACAGGAAAAAAGATTTTTGTTTTGTTTTACTATTGAAAAAAAATTACCTTTTCTCCTTCTTTTTGTTGATTTTATCAGTTCATCTCACACACTAGTTTCAAGAAGAAAATTTGTGATGTGCTTTAGAATTTTTTAACACATGTAAAATAAATTATACATGCATTAATTCATAGCTAAAGCATATTAAATGAATTTTGCATGCACTTCCCTCAACAACTTATGGCAATATGGACCACAATATCATGCTAGCATGACTGGCAGAATCAGGTATCAGTGGTACAATACTTGCTTGATGACAGTCCATACTGTCACAGTCAGATAGGTGACAGTCCATACTGTTTGGCAACAACTCATTGCCACCATGGGCACTGACCTGCAGGATACCACAAGGGTTGATACTGTTGCCTATTTTGTTTCATTTCTACCTCAAGCCACTAGTCAAACTGATTTGATCAATGGCTACTCAGTACATCTGCACGGATGACATGCAGCTACTCATATTAGTTGAACTAAATTTACCAACAGCCCTGAACAAATTGACTACCTGTTTAACAGGGATTCAAGAATCAGCTATTTTGCAATGATAATATTGAAAATAAAGTAGGACAAAAAGGGGGTAGTTATCAAGTTGTGGGAAAAGTCAAGCTTTTAATGCTTCTTATCTACAATGGGAGCCATGAATAGAGACTTGCATGGGAACAGGGTTCATGGGGTTTATTTATTTATTTATTTAGATTTTGCTCACACCTTTTTCAGTAGTAGCTCAAGGTGAGTTACATTCAGGTACTCTGGATATTTCTCTGTCCCAGTAGGGCTCACAATCTAGGTTTGTACCTGAGGCAATGGAGGGTTAAGTGACTTGCCCAAGATCACAAGGAGCAGCAGTGGGATTTAAACTGGCCACCTCTGGATTGCAAGACCGGTGCTCTAACCACTAGGTCGCGCCTCCATCTCCTCTGTGAGGATGGAAGCAGTACTGCAGGGATCCCATGGGTACGGAAGCAGTTCCTGCGGGGTTCCCGTGGAAACGGAAACAATTCCTGCGGGGTTCCTGTGGGGACAGAGACAATTCCTGTGGGGTTCCCGTGGAAATGCATGCTACACTTGCACCAGCCTCTCACCTACTGAGTACCAAGTTCTTTTAGTTCTGTCTTCTTCTCCTCCTTCTTGCTTTAACAGCACAGATGTGGAACGTCTCCATTAAGGAGGTGGTAGAAACACAAATGGTGACAGAATTCAAAAAGACGTGGGATAAACACAGAGTATCTCTAATTAGAAAATGAAAGTTATAAAAAAACCTAAACTTAAATGGCTTCATGTGTGTTGATGTGTCGAGTGACTCTTAGATGGCAACTCCAGCTGTGATGAAAAAGGATCAATACCAGGCAGACTTATATAGTCTGTGTCTCATATATGGTCTGTGCCTCATATAAGATAATCTGGTATAGGATGGGCTGGAAAGGGCTTAGACAGCAACTTTAGTGGCTGGAACATGAGGACAGTGCTGGATAGACTTTTACGGTCTGTGTCCCGCAAATGAGAAGACAAATAGGTTGGAGTAGGCTTCGACAGCAACTCCAGCAGTTGGAACATATAGGGCCAGCCAACTTCTATGATCTATGTCCCAGAAATGCCAAAGAAAGACCATAATCAAGTATATAATATCATACTCATTGTAGATTTAATTATGAATTCATAATGAGTGTGACTATTGGGCAGACTGGATGGACTGTTCAGGTTTTTATCTGTCATCACTTACTATGTTACTGATAATCCTCTCTGCTCCTTGGCTGATGCGCAGATCTCAGCTCTGACATAGGCACAGTCATAGGCGGTCGGTGGCCCAACTGTTTGGGGAGGCTAAAGGGGCAGGGTTAGAGGTGGGGCCAGAGGTGGAGCTTAAATCCATAATGGTCTAATAACACACAGAAAAAATATATAAATAAAAATAAAAGTCACAATTAATACCTTTTATTAAATTTAGATATTAGCTATGTATCATATGTCAAAGAATAAAGTGGTTGCTCAAAGCATATACTAACCACAGTCACTCAACTGCAAAATACTATGCACAACTTTGTGCAAAAACACACTCAGAACCTTAATGTACCATAAATATTACACTGGGCAGAACCTAATACACCAATATACACCCATACGGAAAATGCAGACCGTCAACAATATGAAACAAGGGATCATAATATCACAATTCTCATGTAGAGCCACAAAACACCCTAATTCATGTTTAATGTGGGATAAAATGCCATAAATAAATAAATAAATATAAACTTTTAATGTTGAGCACCTGATTCTCAAAGTGGACATATTCCAAACACTATAATGAAAATAAAATGATCTTTTCTACCTTTGTTGTCTGGTGACTTTGTTTTTCTGATCATGCTGGCCAAGTATCCGATTCTGCTGCTATATGTCCTCTTAACTCCGTTTCCAGGGCTTCCTTTCCATTTATTTCTTTACTTTCCGCCTTTCTTCTTCATATCTTGCCTTACATCCATAAGTAAAAGCTGGGTCCTCTGCAGACTTGACTGTCCAGTGGATCCAGCTTCTGCCTATTTTCTCCATGCATGTCCAGAATTTCTCCCCTTTCATTCATATGCATCTCCTTCCTGTCTTCCCTTCCCTCCATCCATGTCCAGCAACCCTCTTCTCCCATTCTAGCCACCCATGTCCAGCAACCCTCCTCTCTCTCCCCTGCCCTCCCCTCCATCCACCCATGTCCAGCAACCCTCCCCTCTAGCCACCCACCCATGTCCAGCAACTCTACTCTCCCCTCCATCCATCTATGTCCAGCAAATCTCCTCTCCCCTGACCTCCCCTCCATCCATGTCCAGCAACCCTCCTCTCCCCTGCCTTCCATGCATATGCAGCAATTCCCTTCTGTCCCCTGCCCCCTCCATCCATACCCAGCGCGATTCTCCTCTCCCCTGCCTCCATCCATCTGGGCGAGCAGCGCCGTGGGTCTCCCTTTTCCCTCCCCTTGCTTACTATCTGCCCCGCGCCATCTTTAATTTACCTCCGTCCCAGCGTCAGCCGCGTCATTTCAAAGCCCGCCCTGCTGCTCGTCTCTATTCTTCCCTCCCTTCGTGATGTGATTCGTTCCGCAGAGTCCCGCCTTCTGACATCATTTCCTCGAGGGCGGAACTCTGCGGAATGAACTCACGTCGCGAAGGGAGGGAAGAATAGAGACGGGCAGCAGGGCGGGCTTTGAAATGACGCGGCCTACACTGGGATGGAGGTAAATTAAAGATGGCGCGGGGCAGATAGTCAGCAAGGGAAAGGGAAGGAAGGGGACACTCACTGCGCCATTTGCCCGCCCAAACCCCCCCCCCCCCGGACACCTAACCCTTTCCTGCTGCGGCTGGGGAGGCTTAGCCTCCCCAGGCCTCTTATACCGGGCGCCTATGGGCACAGTGTTATAGAATATGGGGATTTCGTGCCCAACTTGTGCACCAAGATGTCACCTGACCTACTGGCGCATGCATGTGACAACCTCTCAGCACACAGTGCCAGTGAATCAGAGACAGGTCTTACATGTGCGCACCAGAGTGTTCCAAGTTCCAACTTCTATTCCTTCCTTGCCTGCAGTGCTGCGGCTCAAACCCAGAGAGAGACTGAGAGAGCCAACTGGAATTTTTTTAAATGTAATATTAACGTTTTGTGAGACTGAGTGGGGACAAGTTAAATTCTTGTGGGGATGGGTAAGATTCCAGTGGAGATGGGTGGGGATGGGTAAGATTCCAGTGGGGATCGGCAGAGACAGGTAAGATTTCTGTCCCCGTGCAACAATCCAGCCACGAACCAGCAGTAGCTTAGTACCACACGTTACTGACTCCTATGACAAATGAATAATTCTCCTTATACAGAAACCTGACCCGTAGCAATACTACCATGAGACTGCCACTAGGGGTCATTAGTGCTATTTTGAACTCAGCTGTCAGAAGCAACTGGGTTTGCACCTTTCTGGACTGCCTTCTACCAACACAAATGTTAAGGGTGGCCAGGGGGGCACTTTCTTATTTTAAAGGATTTCTGGAGGGAGTGACTATGGAAGGACCTTCTGAGAGGGGTGGAAACTTCCTTATGGGGGATTATCTGCTTGGGGTGTTCTCTGGTTGGGGGGCATTGAAGTAGAGGGGGGGGTCTTACATGAGGGTCCTTATTTATTTATTACAATTTATTTACCACCTTTTTGAAGGAATTCATTTAAGGAAGTGTACAGTAAGAATAAATCAAACATGAGCGATAGACATTTACAGCAGTAAAAAAAAGTATGTCAACACAATACATAATAGAACATTTTAATTGACAGTGTAGGGTATAAGCAAAGACAGAACATATAGAAGGTTGCAAGTGACATGGTACTATTGCTAGGGGTCAGATTTCTGTATAAGCAGAGTTATTAATTAATAAAAAAACAGAAAAAAACATATCTTTCCTGGTTAAGCCTATGAATTGTAAGCAGGTATAAAGATCAAAAGATAAAATGTGAACAAGCAAAACTGCTTTTGAGGTTCAAAATTTCAATCAAAAGAAACTTCCACTTTGATTATTGGAAACAAGACTGCTAAACTACTATGAAACTATTCAATTAGTGAAATAAATGTTAAAATCAAACAGTTTGTAAAAGGAATATATTTGTTAATGAGGTATAGCTCCTTTAAAAAGAAAGCAGGGCAGCTTCTTAAGCATAACAGTGTCCTAAGAATGAAGTCATTTTCTTGTAAACTTGAAAGGGAAGGAAAAGTAATTCTGGTTTCATGCCATCATAATTTGGGCATGTCTCTTTTCAACTTTTCCATACTTGTTTTGCCTTGTTTTTCCAAAGCATTAATGAGTTTAGGAAAGAAAAAAAGATAAGATGGACCATTATCAAATACTGCTTTGCTTTACTACTTGAAACACTAGCCATTTGCATACACTGTGATTGAGATTAACTGCACGTCACAGAAGAACTAGCTTACTGAATGCATTTTAACAGAGATCAGTACATATCTTATCCAACTGTACATGCAATTTTTCCTCCAAATTAGTCACCCACTGAATAACCCACAGCCCTATCTTGTGTCTGTAAATTCTGCTTTTATATTTCTGTTGGTTTGCTTTCTGGTATATATAATATATATTTTTTTCATTTTCCAGTTGATTTATTTATCATTTTATAGATATTTTTATAAGAACATATTTTGTATTAGTACATATTAAGTCATTTGCACATTATTTTATGTATCATTTTATACATTGTTGTGTAGCTATACACACACACACACACACACACACACACACACACACACAACATTGTTTTTATATAGACTACTGAGGAAGGCCTATTGACCCCTGGATTCTATATAGCATGACTAGATTTCTGTAGGGAAATCCAGGCGGATTCTATAACAATGCACATAACTTAATTGGTTTAACAAGCTAATAAGTGTTGTTAATAGCTTAGCAAGCAATAACAAGCACTAATTGGTAATAATTAGAATTTACACATACAAATCCATAAGCGTATTCTGTAATGCACTGTGCCTAAATTTTAATGTGCATAGGCAAAAAGGGGCATGGTTACGGGTGGGGATATGGGTGTTTTGTGGGCATTCCGAAATTTACATGCATTGTTACAGAATATGGCCCAATGCGCATAAATCTACACACAGGGATTTACGCCATGTTTTTGTTGGAGTAAATGGCTGCATATAGAGGTAGTCACAGAGGGGCATAATCGAACGTGAACGCCCATCTCCATGGGCGACTATCTCCAAGGACGGGTTCACGAAGGGGTGGGACAGACCGTATTTTCGAAAAAGATGGGCGTCCATCTTTTATTTCGCTAATACAGTTGGTGCCGGGCAAATGCATCAGATTTGGGCGGATTTGAGCTGGGCGGTATCGGTTTTTAGCGATAATGGAAGCCGAAGGCGCCCAGCTCAAAAACGAACAACTCCAAGGCATTTGGTCATGGGAGGGGCCAGGATTCGTAGTGCACTGGTCCCCCTCACATGCCAGGACACCAACCGGGCACCCTAGGGGCACTTCTAAAAATTAATAAAAAAAAATTTAAAATAACTCCCAAGTCCATAGCTCCCTTACCTTGGGTGCTGAGCCCCCCAAATCCCCCCAAAAGCCACTCCCCACAACTCTACACCATTACCATAGCACTTATGGGTGAAGGGGGCACCTAGATGTGGGTACAGTGGGTTTTGGGGGTAGTTTGGAGGGCTCCCATTTACCAGCACAAGTGTAACAGGTAGGGGGGGGGATAGGCCTGGGTCCACCTGCCTGAAGTCCACTGCACCCACTAACAACTGCTCCAGGGACCTGCATACTGCTGTGATGGAGCTGGGTATGACATTTGAGGCTCCTGTATGAAAGTATCCACAAATAGCTATGTCTTTTTTACCAGTTTTTTTTTAATGTACAAAATTGCTGCATAAACAAATTTGCCCAGGAAGGGCATTTCACAGTTACACACCAGCAATAGAAAAGGCAGAGGACCTGGTTTCAGCATAATGAACTTTCATCACTAGGGGCCCTGTTTATTAAGCACGTTAGCGTTTTTAACGCTCCTACAATTAGTCTGAGCTACCCTGCAGATTACTTAACTCCAACAAAATGATGTTAATCCAACACTAGATAACTTTTTCAGGTCAATGAATGACGTAATATGTTCAGGCTCAAAAGATGCATACTTCATACCTAGATAATTAACAATACATTTACAGAGATAAGCCAATAGAAATGTTGCTCCCAATGTCTTCTCTCTTGTTCACAAAACGCCTCCTCTTATCTTGAGTGTTTTTGGTTACATTAGGGTAAATCCACACTCTGACCACAAAATGGTTGTTGGAAATTCTTGAAAACCGATCTCAAAACTCTATTCAAACCCTGCTGAAAAACAAAGGAAATCAACAAAGTAGCTCTATCAGTCACATCTGAAATTGAATCTTCCACTATAGCGCACAGGTCTTTCATTACATTCGCTTCCTCTTGTATTTGACTAGGATCCCCCCCCCCCCCCCCCCCCACACACACACACACAACTTCTTTCTTGTGAGGTAAATAATAAATCTTATTTACCGGGGGTATAGAATCCAAAGTAAACTTCAAATTCTCAACAAGGTATCTTTTAAACAAATCCATTGGGAAGGCTTAAATTTTCTCTATTAACTGAGAAAGACATTCCACTTTTGAAGCAAGACTAGTAGTTTCCTGACCAGACCTTGACACAGAGGCATTCAGCCTTTACATGGCCTGCCAAATGGTTTCCAGTGTAACCACCCTTTCCCTGGAAATAACAATCTCTGTTGCGAGAGAGGTTCTGTTGCTGCTGACCACAGAAGTAGCACCTTCTGCCAATTCAGCAACCATTGCCCTTACGGCGACAGGACATCTTGGGGCATCAGTTCCTGGAGGAGATAGTGAAACATCTTGACCCAAGGAGTCAGCAGCTCCTCCCTCTGAACTCATGGCAGGGCTTCCTCCAAGTGTTTGCTGTGGACATCAAGGGGGGTAGCATTCCAACATCTGCTGTACCAGCGAGGAAGTTCTAGCTGGTGACGGTAAGGCTTTCACTACATCCTCTCTTTTGGTATGAGACATATTGGGACTGAAGAAACTTGAAATTGCACTAGCAAGCAAGCGAGAAACGCATAGCACCAAACCTCAGGACCCCATCTTGGTCACTCTCCCTGCTAAGGAACTTTTTAATATAGTGAGTAGTTTGTCAACAGCAGCAGAGAACTTAGTTTCACAATCAGATACTACTCAGGATGATTTAACTCTATATTTTCAGGAAAAAATTCTGAAATTCAATGAGAACTGGATAAAAAGTGAGATTCCAATGGAAAGATAGAAATCTTCATTGACAGATTGTTGATACAGTTTGTGATGGGGGGAAGGTGGTAACTTGGAGCGAATACTTAATATAAAAGAATAACGCTGGATCATTTATCTCCAATCAGTAGCACTGGGGGCCTGAATGAAGAATTGGATTGGTTCTCATTGGTGTGATTCTATTGGTTCATTTCAGTTCATCCAGTATTTAAATGCCTTCAGTGGATTCTGTTGCCATCTTTTCAGGGCTGGCTTGCTATAATGAAATGTGCCAATCTTTTTTTAGAAGAGTGAGTATATAGGACCATTAAATATATGTTTGGGTATTGAAAGTTGAAGTATTTATATACCATATTTTCTTCGCAGAACCAACTTTCCCTGATGCAGCTGTAATAGTGAAACGTAGCACTATGTCAGATGTGTTTCTGTGGAGCTTGGCTGCCTCAAAGTGAAGGATACAATTTTAAGATAAGTATTTGTCTATTCACTAACAGATGATTATTTTGATACAATGAGAGAAATTCCAATATAAACATTTGTTCCTGCTACTGGACTCTTTATAAAAAAATGAAAATAAGGACCGATGAGTATAAATGGCGTGAAAATACATGTGAAGTGTGAAATACAACTTGGAGTTGCCTTCCTTCTGATGGTCCTTGAAAAAAAAAATATGTTTTCTTTGATTTGAAATATTGGGATCTCTTCTTCTTGTGGTATCTACGATAATGAACCAGATTGATTACTGCAATATCATTCTTTTAGGACTACCTGAAAGACAATTACACCAAATCCCAATTATACAGGAAGTGGCTTCAAAATTGGGAGGAAATTATAATGATGATACCCCATTGCTCACTAAATTGCACTGGTTGCCACTAAAGGCTATGATACATTTTCTGTTGCTGTTTGATTTCAATATTTTATATGGTCTAGCCCTGGAATATCTTCAAGATATAATTTCTGTTTATTCCCCTTCTAGGGAGTTGCACTCTGCTGAGGAATCTATTCCAGTGGTATCAATTTGTCGAAAATCGACTATCAGAGATCTTTGATTGGCAGGGTCCCTGCTTTGTGGAATGAACTACCATGTAGTATTTATAATATTACTTATCATACTTGTAGGAGAATTGTTAAAGGATTCCTTCTTACCCTATATATGATGGGTAATTTAGAATGAATAATTTTAAGTACTATAGAAATATACTGTTATAAGTGTGATTATCTCTTTGATTTTTTCTTGATTGTGATCTGCCTTGAGCCACCTCGCCGAAGCAGGAAAAATGCCAATATTGGATTTGAGTAGATTCGATTATGCTAAATATTTTTTTCCCATGTGAGTGACTTTGGGGTCCTGTGATATTTGTTGGCACAGTTTGCAGCCTCTTCGAGATAAATCAGAATCAAATACTTCCCTAAGATTCACACAGGGTAGAATATTTTCAGACACACTAGGTTGCAGTCACTGCAGCTGTGGCTACCATTATAACTAGAGATGAGTTTGTCAAAGCTCCAGGAGGGCTTCTGAAGGAAAAAGGAAGTGACTGCAGCCCAGCAAGGCAGCTGTCACAACTATGTTTCTTTCAGACATTTCTGGCAACATTTTCAAGACTGCATATTGTGCATTCACTGTTCTAGCAAAAAGGTTGCCACTGGCCCAGGCTGTTACAGCTGAGGTTGCTGTTGAAAAATAGAGGCTTCAAAGGCTGCTGGTGGTGGTGTTAAAACAGTATTGCTGTCATAATTTTACCAGTGCAAAAGTAGCATCATGATTAGAATTTTGAACTCCTTCAAAAAGAAATCCTGTTCCTACAAAGTAATGAGGAGCAGAGTGCAAACGCCTCAGAAATGGATGCTGGTCTTGAAGCTAATGCAGCTGTGACCTTTGTAATCAAAGAAAAAATGTCAGCCAGATCATGGCTTAAAAGTAAACAAAAACACATTAATTCTGTGGTTCAAAATGAAAAACATAGAGAACCTATTCCTCTTACAGACTATTAGCTCAGGAGTGTACATAATCCAGTTTAGTGTTCAATAGCAAACAAACAAAAGGATCTGGCTCTTTCCAAACTATAGAAGAATCACAGCTCCCGATATTAAAAATCATTTAACGGACCAGGAATGACTCCTGGCTGGCTAAATGATAGTTAGTCAGCTATCCAGCGATATTCAGGGAGAGATAGCCAGCTGTCTCCTGCTGAATATCGCCGGTTACTGGCTAGCTGCTGATTTTTAGCGTGGATTTGGAGGCCATTTTTGTCCATGTGTATACCAGGAATATCTTTGGCTGGTTTGAACTTAACCGGCCAGCACTAAATATCAGCTTGACTGGTTAAATTCAAACCGGCCAAAAATAAACCAGAAATTCAATGCTGGTCAGCAGAAACAGCCTGGCATTGAATATCCGGCATTACCACCTCCAGTTACCAGTTAACCTCAAGGTCCACAATGCCTTCCATATGGCCCTGGATTACTCCCTTGTCTACTGCCTGTGTATTGACATTGTCTGTACCTGGATCACTCTCTTGCCTGCTGCCACCCCACTTCCAGCCCCATCTCGTAAGTCCTGCAGGCCACCCGCATCTAGGGGCTCAACCTCTGGGGAACAGCAGTCAGCGCAGGTGAAACCCTCGGTTGTCCAGCTGCCAAGCAGAACCTGGTCCAAATACCGGGCTCAGCAGCACTCTACTTGGTACAAGAACTCACAAGTCCAACAGTCTCACCAGTCACTTGAGGGGCTGATGGTCCATGACCAGGATGAACTATTGTAGATAATACAAGAATGCTTCCAAAGCCCATTTTACAGCTACTTCTGACTGATGAAGGCCAATGGGTGATCCATCCCATCTAAATCTTCGGTCAGGTATGCACCTAGACCCATATCCAAAGCATCAGTCTGGACAATAAATACCAGTTAAAGTCAAGAATGGCTCAAAACACAGGACTTCTTTCAAGCTTTGGGAGCTGGTATTTAGATCAGCTGACAAGGTTTCTACTGTCTTCTTCTGGAGAAGATGAGTCAACAGCTCCTCCTTTTTCTGTGTAACTTGGTATGAACCATTGGTAATATCCAAACAAATCCAAGACATCACATACTTGCTTCTTCTAGTGAAGAACAAGCATTTGGATTATTGCATCCACTGTCCTTATCTGTAGGACCATGTCACACCCTTCACCTGTTTCCAGAAGTCCTCAGTGATCCAGCAGGCACCCATGCCTGAGGAATCATTTCTGCTTCCTGGAACTTTGCACTTCCTTTTTATAGCCCTGCAATCTGACACTGACTGATGGCATCATATCCTGCCTGGGTATTTAAAGAAGTCCTTTACTTTCAACCAGTGGTTCGGCAATAGGCTTCCTGGTATCCTACTGACTTCAGTGTTTAATCTTGCCTGTTCCTGCTCTACCTTGCTCCAGTGCTCCTGCCAGCCTGTTCCTGCTCTGCCTTGTTCCAGTACTCTTGCCCTGTTTTGTTCTAGTGTTCCTGCAAGCCTTTTTCTGCTCTCCCTTGCTCCAATGCTCCTACCCTGCCATGTTCCAGTATTCCTGCCAGTATTCCTGCCCTGCCTTGGTCCAGTGTTCCTGCCAGCTTGTTCCTGCCCTGCCTTCATCCAGTGTTCCTGCTCTGCCTGGTTCTAGTGTTCCTGACTTTGCTTGCTTCAGGCCTGCCTAGATCTTTGGCCTGTTACAGACCTTGCCCCCTAGCTACTGGGTCTGGCTCTTGTCACTTCTAGCTTGGTTCTACTATAATGTCCTGGATTTTGTCAAGTGTCTGCATCAGCAGCTAACAACGAGGACCTGTGCTACAACTGCATTGCACAGGTGGAGCAAATCTCTCTACGGCCCAAGGGCTCACTTTCCTAGTACCATGACTGCCCACTTGTCTTTCCCTATGGAATATACTAGGTACTGGACCTCTTGTCCTACCAGAAAGCATTTCTTTGGATTCACCATCAAGCTAGCTTCTCAAAGGCTCAGCAGGAGTGCTTATACTTGGGTCAAGTGCATTTTCTGATTTGATCTGTATATCACAATGCATCCAAGTGCGTTGCTGTGTAACATAAATGGGGCCTTGGAAGGCACTTCACCAGGTGCTAGAATTTAGTGATATCCAAAGAACAGCATAGTAAACTGGAATAAGTCCTAAGAGTAGAGAAGGCTGTCTTATCCTTGCAGCTGAAGAAAGAGGTACTTGCCAATGCCCCTTGGTCAGATCCAATGTAGAAATAAACTTGGATTCTCCCAGGCTGTCAGTCAACTCATTGATCTGAGGCACTGGATAGACTTCAGGTTAATATGGCTAGTACAATGGGAAATAGTCAGTTGCTGTTCGGTATTCCTATCATTCTGATTGCCAAGCCTCCAAAGTCTGTAATAATGTGGCAAAGGTGAGTTTGGCATGAAATTTTGGAGAAACATTTGTATTATGGCTTACAAGTCACTCCAAGTCAGCTTTCTGTGCTGCTGAAAGTTAGTCTTCGAATGGTACCTGAGGTGGTTTGGTCTTCAGTGGGACCTCTGGTCAAAATTCTCCCCATGGATCAGAGCTGAAATCAGGGAAATCCATTTTTTCAGTAAATTCATTTGGAAAAATTGATCTTTCTTTCATTTGTCGGCTTGAAGTACTTTGCAGTCCAAAAGCCTAGTATTTTCCCCTACCACTTGCATAGCAGTTTGCTCCTTAATGAGGGTAGAAGCACCAGAATTCAATCTCCAGGGTGGAAGACACTCTGGACCATGGAGCACAAAGAACAAAACTATTGAACATATTCAAAAGCATGGATTAATGAGACAAAGCCTCACCAATCTATTACATTTCTTTGAAGGGGTGAGCCGGTCGATATTGTTTTATCTGGATTTTCAAAAGGTGTTTGACAAAGTATACCCCATGAAAGACTCCAGAGAAAACTGGAAAGTCATGGGATAGGAGGCAGTGTCCTATTGTGGATTAAAAACTAGTTAAAAGAAAGAAAACAGAAAGTAAGGTTAAATGGTCAGTATTCTCAATGGAGAAGGGTAGATAGTGGAGTTCCGCAGGGATCTGTGTTTCGACCGCTGCTTTTTAACATGTTTATAAATGATCTAGAGATGGGAGTAACTAGTGAGGTAATTAAATTTGCTGACAACACAAAGTGATTCAAAGTTGTTAAATCGCAAAAGGATTGTGAAAATTACAAGAGAACCTAACAAGACTGTGAGACTGGGCATCTAAATGGCAGATGACATTTAAAGTGATCAAGTGCAAAGTGATGCATGTGGGGAAGAGGAACCCAACATAATGGAAGGCTCCATATTAGGAGTCACCGACTGGGAAACAGATCTAGACGTCATCGTTGATGATACATTGAAACCCTCTGCTCAGTGTATGGCAACCGCTAAGAAAGCAAATAGAATGTGAGCTATTATTAGGTAAGGAATGGAAAACCAAAATAAGGACGTTATAATGCCTTTGTATCACTCCATGATGCGACCACACCTCGAATATTGGTTCAATTCTGGTCACCACATCTCAAAAAAGATATAGTGGAATTAGAAAAGGTACAGAGAAGGGTGATGAAAATTATAAAGGGGATGGGACAACTTCCCTGTGAGGAAAGGCTAAGGCTGCTAGGGCTCAAGCTTGGAGAATAGATGGCTAAGGGGTAATCTATAAAATAATGAAGAATGGGCTCGTTTACTCTTTCCAAAAATACTAGGACTAGGTGGCACACAATGAAGCTAGAAATTAGTAAATTTAAAATGAATCAGAGAAAATATTTTTTCACTCAACATGTAATTAAATGCTGGAATTCGTTGCCAGAGAATGTAGTAAAAGTGGTTAGCTTAGCAGGGTTTAAAAAAGGTTTGGATGGCTTCCTAAAGGAAAAGTCCATAGACCATTATTAAAATGAACTTGGGGAAAATCCACTGCTTATTTCTAGAATAAGTAGCATAAAATGTATTGTACTGTTTTAGGATCTTGCCAGGTACTTGTAACCTGGATTGGCCACTGTTGGAAACAAGATGCCGGGCTTGATGGACCTTCAGTCTGTCCCAGTATGGCAATACTTACGTACTTATGAGCAGTTGTATTCCCTGGCTTCCACCACTTTAGTCTTTGCTAGCTTGCACCACTTTAGTCTTTGCTAGACAGAGTTTGACAGCCTCCCCATCTTTCTTCAGCTTTTCCTGCATCCACAAAATATAGCTGACCAGGTGTGTCTTCTCCTCCCAGGATTCCCAGATAACATTGGACATTCCCAAGGGTTATCTCCCATGTAGGAGTTTGAACAGAAGTGCTAACTTCAACAACAGATATACTAAAATAGGAGTTTGATCAGAGAAAACCCATTGGACTTTATGGTACTTCCTGGATGGCAAGCAATGCATAGGGTAGTAAGGCATCCCAATTCTTTCCATCCTTAACAACAAACTTCTACAACAGTTTTGGGGGTTTTGTTAAAATATTGGACGAAACCATCAGTTTGGGAGTGGTATACTGATGGGTACATACTTGCTTATTTACCTGAGCACAAATGGTGTATCTTGGTCTACAAGTCCATTTCTAGCATAGCAGTTAAAAATATATATGTTTGACTCATTTACACCTGTGTGCTAATATTACCATTAATGTGTGGCTATTTGAAAAAAAATAATGCTGGAGCCCTTACTACTTTCTCTTTTGTAAGGGATAAGGGCTGCAGCGTTAACTGTGCATTAGCCAGTTAACCCTAATATGCATGTACTGTTTACCCCCCCCCCCCCCCACACACACACACAAATAAAAAATGCTGTGTACTTAGTTTTGCCACCTCGTCATCATGAGGAAGCTGCCCCCCCCCCCCCTTCAGGTGTGGGTTCATACTACAATGGCTAAAGCTACTTCATTTGCGGAGTCTAGTCTGGTTCTGTGGACGACATTTGCAGGGTGAGCTTCAGTACATGGTCTTGTGGAAAATGCACTTCTTATTTCTGGGATAAGCAGTATAGAATGTGTTGTACTTTTTTGGGATCTTGTGACCTGGATTGGCCACTGTTGGAAACAGGATGCTGGGCTTGATGAACCTTTGGTCTGTCCCAGTATGGCAATACTTATGTACTTACCTACATGTGCTAACAGGATGCTTTAGCATGTTCTGTGCTAGGCCATATTTTGCTGTATTAGGCATGCACTAGCACCTAACAAAGCTTAGTAAAAGAGCCTCCTTTTTTTTTCTATGATGGGCTACTAAGTAGATATGGTTTACATTTTTTTCCCGTAAAGTATTTTCTTTTGTTTGCCAGTTGGGGGTTAACCTTTCTGCTCTATTTTTTTGGTAAGTTGTTAGCCTGAAATTTTTTGTAAGCTATTGCATAAATATAAAATTAAAATAAGAAGAAATAGAACACACATATACTGAATTAAAAGCAATCACAGATGTTTACTAGAACACTCAAAATGGAAAAGTTAAACTCTTCTGCCTTTACTGTCACTGATTTCAGTTCTTGCCACCGCATAAATGGAACAGAAATCACACAGTCTAAAAAAAAAAAGCCCTTATAAACGCTTGAAAGTATGATATCAAACAGTATGCTCTTTCGGTATGTTCGGATGAACCCCATATATTCACTGGCAGAGAAAGGATACAGAAACCAAATAGGTGATTTTAGAAGGGTCATGTAATATTTACAAATGTAAGCAGAGAACTGACACATTGAAGCAGCTGAACATATTAAGTACCAATATTCGAGCAGGCAGGCACAAGTGAAAAGTGGCAGCAATACACTCTTTTAGACATCCACAGGGAGGAGCTTTGAGGCATGGTCAAGATGAGATTGCACAGGCTCTATGTATTTTCCAGTGACACAGAGAAGGTGCCAAGTTTGAATACAGCTAATTATAACTATGCATAAATGACCACACAATTGTCTTTCTTGACCTGATGCTTACTGAGGTGTTTGTTAGAGGTGCTTTGTTTGCAGTTGGGGTTCCCTAATTCCCCTCTGCCATAAGATTAGCAATACTGGGTCAGACCACTGGTCCATCCAGCCCAATATCCTGCTTCCATCAGTGGCCAATACAGGTCACAAGTAACTGGCAGAAACCCAAATAGCAACACCATTCCATGCCACAAATCCAAGAGCAAACAGTGGCTTCCCAAATGTTCATCTCAATAGCAGGCTATGGACTTTTCCTCTAGGAACTTGTCCAAATCTTGTTTAAACCCAGATACACTAACCACCATTACCACATCTTCTGGTGTGTGTGTGTGTGTGTGTGTGTGTGTGTGTGTGTGTGTGTGTGTGTGTGTGTGTGTGGTGAGGTCTTGGTTAGTAATGAGTGAGCTCAACAAATGGCTTGTCAAGGTATTTGTGCATGGAAGGCAGATGCCACAGAACTGGGCTAGGAAGAGGCAACCATATTGAAGGATTTTATGATCCAGAACCATTTCCTGGACCTATCAGAGGAGTTCTGCATAAAAAGGCACATCATTCTCCACCTCTGCCAGCAGCTAGAGCTTCAGGTACAGCCATCCACACAGCGCAGGCAGGCCATGCCAGGGCAACCTGAAGGTCACCACAGCTAGCAACAGCCATCAGCCAACTCATTCTGCATTGATCAGCTTTTTCTCAGCCACACCACTTAGTACTTTGCCTTCCCTCCAGATGTGCTGCAGAAACAGCAAATTATGACCTAGCACTACAAGAGGGGCTCATTTTCTCTCAGTGTTGGGTATAAAGGATTGCACACACATAGCAATAAAACCCTGAGTGAGGCAAGCTACTATAACCAAAAGACCTTTCAGCTCCCTCAATATGCAGGTGGCCTGTAATGCCCACAATCTCTCATCACTGAGGTTTTGTGAGCTGTTTAGGTTCCTGTCATGATGCCTACATTCTATCAAGTCAGAAGCACAATTCAGATCTGAAAGTGGCCAGATCAGTGGGACATGGCTCACAAGTAACCAACTCATCTCTGATCTTTTCTTTTCATGGAGACCTCTCATTTGACACCTGCAACACATGACCAAGCACCAGGGGAGTCCCAGTTTCTCTCACATTAGTTACAATCTATTCCTTAAGAATCTGACTAATGACCCCCCCCCCTCCCCCCCCCCCCCCCCCCCCCCCCCCCCCGTTGCCAGATATCAGAGTGAGGCTGAACAGATATACAATGAAGCTAACTGCTAAATAAGAGTGATCATCAAAAGGACAATTTAGCTGTTAAATAGTACTTTGAATGCCTGGGCAGATTGAGAGAGAGCTCCTACACAGCTTTCAACAAGTGCATCACATTTTTATGGGATGCTGTTTTTTTTACATTATTGTCCCTCATTTCTAAACAACTTCCTTTTGAGGGCAATGTGCCAGAACTTGAAGAAGAGGCAAAGGCAGTTATGGAAGGACCAGCAAAGAATCCCCATGAGCAGGGCCTTGTATTGAGAAATGACTTTATCCACAGACATGTCTTATGAGTACATGCATTTTTTCTATTTATAGCGTTCGATGTGTTATACATTAGGGCCCTTTAACTAAGCCGCGTAAGCATCTATGCACACCCAGCATGCACCAAAATGGAGTTACCGCATGGCTCTTGTGGTAATTTTATTTTTAGCGTGTCCGATACACGTGTCTGAAATGTTTTCGCACACGCGTATTGGACACATGCCAAGTGGCATTTAACATGCGTAGGTTATTACCGCCCAGTTACCGCGTGAGTCTTTACCGCTAGGTCAACGGCTGGCTGTAAAGTCTCAGACCCAAAATGGACACGCACCAATTTTGATTTTGCAGCACGTCCATTTTTGGCAAAAATAAAAAAAAGTCATTTTTTGCAGGCTCACTGAAAATAGATCTGCGCACGCCCAAAACACACGCCTACACTACCGCAGGTCATTTTTCAGCACATCTTAGTAAAAACACCCCATTGTTTGTGCAAATGCCTGTGCAAGTGCACCCCCAAAGCCGCCTTGCACCTCATGTCCACAACTGATGCCATGTCATAGAGATGTCTGGAGAGAGGTTCCATTCTCTGTCTTATATTGTGGGTGGTGGAGGAGACACAGACACAGCAGATGGAGATTAGTAGGAGCACTGGTGGAAAGGCAGCAATTGCAGAGGTTCAGATGGAGAGGCAACAGCTGGCAGGTGTACAGGGGAAGAAACAACAGCTAGCAGGGATGCAGAGACTGCAGTGGCCTGCCCTCCTGTGTCATGTTAATGTTGAAATTGCAGCTGGGCTTTCATATGTCATACTTTCTCCCAAATATATATATGATATACCTGGATGGAACCAGAATGCTCCACACCAGCCTCTCCTATTGTTTCTCCTGGATGACAATTTTTTTTAAATCCCAGAGTTCCAGGAGTCTCTCATTTTGCTGGAGGAGTCATTTGTACAGTGAACCAACTTGTCCTTACTCCTTTAAGCTGTACCCTCTACTACATCATCACACTCTCCTGACTGTCAGTCACATCTAGGTAGGCAGATGGTGATGGCAGCTTTACTTCAGAAACCTACTCTGCTCTGGCATCTGAACTGTTTTAGAATGCACATTGCATTTGATATTTTTATTTTGTAGTTGGTTATTTTATTATGAATGCAACAAAACTCCTCCATAGTACTGATATCACAAGCATAAAGGTATATAGAAAATCTATTACATCATGAAGGAAAAGCCTCAGATTTGGTACTCTTACTGTAATCATAAAAATTTGAATCATTGGCAAAAACCATCCATCATTTTCTTTTTAAAGCAAAATAATTTACATGTGAAAAAAAATTGTTTAACTTCACATTTACATGTGGTGCATAAGAAATCAAGTTGTCCTGATTTTTTGCTGATGTCTGGGTCAGCCCACAAGCAATTAAGGTACATGCCTTTCTTTGTAGTATGTGTGTTGGGCATGTCTTATTAGTGTTAGATATGTCTGTTTATAATGTTCTAACTGGGTGAAAATGTGGTGGTGAAAAATGTTTAATTTTATGCTTCCCAAGAGAGCATCTTCAATGAAGCAACTAGAATCTACCTTTAATTTGATCTTCAAAAATAATTGCATTAAGTTCCATCTGCCACTTAGATGCTAGTTGATATGCATATTTAGATGAATGTAAATTCATAAAGGAATTGTGTAGTTGGGATGAAAGTCTCTTTGCCAAGAGAAGCAAGACAAGCAAATTATTTTGTATATCCAACCAAAATTCTTTTTATTACTGAAATTATGGTACACAAATAATATCAACCATGCAAATGTGTGAAAATAATATCATTTTTATGCTTTTGGAAAGAGAACACCATGAGCTCATTGACACGAAAAATGAATTGACCAATGGCAGGCCACTCTGTGCCCATCTCCAGTAAACAGTACAATTAAACCCAGACTGAACCTAGGTCGGCTGCCACCAGGGGTGGATCGCCGCTGCGCACCTCCCCCCCCCCCCCCCCCCCCCCCCCCCGGGTGCAGCGGCATCCATCCGCCCAGGGTGCAGCATGACACTCTGCCCCGGCCCAATGACACCCCTCTCCCCGGCACATCAAGGCCCCCCCACAGCGAAATGACACCCCCCTCGGCGCATCAAGCCCCCCCCCCCCCCCCCCGGTGTATTCTTGGCTGCTGGAAGGTGCAGAGAGCAGCCGTGCGCCTGTCAGCTCCACTAGCTCCCTGCTCCCTCTGCCCCGGAACAGGAAGTAACCTGTTCCGGGGCAGAAGGAGCAGGGAACCAGCGGAGCCAACAGGCGTGCGGCTGCTCTCTGCACCCTCCAGCAGCGTGCACCCGGGGCGGACCGCCCCCACCGCCCCACCCTTGCTACACCACTGAAATGAAGAGCCCTTTTACTAACTTGCAATAGATTTTGCACTTACTGCATGGTAAAAGCAAACATATGGATTTCTTGTAACTGAAATTTGACAGTACAAATCCTGTGCAGTAAGGGGCCTTTTTACTAAAGAGTTGGTACACGGCAATGTGCCAATCCAGAACTACCACCGGGCTACTGCAGGAGACCAGTGGCAGTTCCCACCCCCAAAACGAGCCATTTCCGGTGCCAGGGGCGTAGCCAGACAACAGATTTTGGGTGGGCCTGGGCAAGAATTGGGTGGGCACCAAGTGTTCTCCCCCACCCTCCAAAAAAAAAAAATTCTCTCAGCCGGTGGGAAAACGCTTCTTTCCACCTTGGCAGCAAGCATGCACTGAAAACTGAGCATGCACAGGTGCCGGTGTTGTGGAGAGTAGCATGTTCGTTACCATCAGGGGGAAATGTTCAGCTGGCGGAGCTTGGGATTCCCACCAGTTACCACTAAACATGTGCTACTGTTGGGTGGGCCTGAGCCATAAATGGGCGGGCCCTGGCCCACCCAAGCCCACCTGTGGCTACGCCACTGCCCGGTGCTACAAAAATATTTTCTATTTTTGTAGCACCAGTGCTTGCCTGATGGTAGTTTAGTAGTTCTGCTTGGTTAACACGGGAGTCCTTACTGCCACCTCAGTGGGTGGCGGTAAGTGCTCCCCACAAAATGGCCGCATGGTAAATGGTTCACTTATCACATAGCCATTTCTTTTTGAGAAAAAAAAGACAGCCTTTTACCCACTGAGGTAAAAGGGGGCCTCAACACACGTCAAAAATATATGCTGACACTAGCACAGGCCCCCTTTTACCACAGCTTAGTAAAATGACTCCTCAGTGCAGAGGAGATGCCCTACATTTACCACACAGGGCACATGGCTTTTTTTCCCTGAGACTTTTTTTTTAATGGTACTTGCAGATGGACATGTTGAGCCTGAAAACGTCTAGCTCAAAGCCATAATTGAACCAGAAATTTAGAAGTTTTTCTGGTTTGATTATGGCTATGTGCTAGACATTGGTTTGAGACATTTTCGGCAAAATGTCTCAACTCAGACTTAGACATCACATCAAATGTCCCTCCACAGATCCTGTTTACTAAAGCATGGCAGCCAGTCTTCGAGTTAATTATCTGTGACTCTGGGCAAGTCACTTAACCCTCCATTGCCCCAGGTACAAATAAGTACCTGTATACAATATGTAAGCCGCATTGAGCCTGCCATGAGTGGGAAAGCGCGGGGTACAAATGTAACAAAAAAATAAAAATAAATAAAAATGTGGTAACAGTTACCACACATCACTTGTGCTAATTCATGCAGCAACTGCTTGCTATAGAAAAGGGATGAAAAATGGGAGGGTGATGGGCAAGGACAGATCTTGCAGTTAATGTGCAGTAAGTTACCACGTGCTGGCACAACTGCATTTGCCCCCAGATTCTATATACGGTGGTTAGATCTTGGCACCCAAATTTAGGTGCGCTTCTGAGATGCACGCACAACTTAATTGGCTAATGAGTTGTTAACCATCAATAATTAATTGGATGTTAACAACCATTTATTGTGTTAATTGACACCAATTAAGAGTTGTGTGCACATCCGTATGCTATTCTATAATGCTGGCTGTCTATATCATTACATTACATTACATTATATACTTATATTCCACATCTACTTAACAAGTTCAAGGCGGATTATGAAAGCACAAACAAAAAATGGGGATAGCCCATAGAATTACAGTACCATGAAACCGAGGAGGTCTTTTACTAAAGCTTAGCTTGAGTTATCTGCAGCAGGGCCCATTTTATTCCTATTAGTACACGCTAATGCTAGAGAAGCCCATAGGAATATATGTGTGTCTCTAGCATTTAGCACACGCTAATTTTAGTGCACGCTAAAAATGCTAGCGCACCTTAGTAAACAGGGCCCTTAGTTTTCACAAGGTTTAACTTTATCCAATGTATAGTTACCCATTTTTCAAATATGTTGACACAATATTCAGCTGCAACTATTAAATCAAAATCAGATCTAGGAATAGGAATTAACAAAGTAACATCATCAGTATAAATAAAGTGCTTAATACCACGTTTTTCTACTTCTCTCCCTAAAGAAAACAATACCACATTAAACAATATGGATGATAGTGGAAATCCCCGAGGGACCCCACAACCATTAAACCACAACAAAAAGAAAGAATCATTCATCTTTACTGTGTAATCTCTAGAAGTCAAAAAGCAAATAAACCATTTTAAGAGGGGGTGTGGCCATGGGAGAGCCATGGGCATTTCTATTACTACTACTTATCATTTCTATAATGCTACTAGATGTACGCAGCGCTGTACACTGAACATGTAAGAGATAGTCCCTGCTCGACAGATCTTACAATCTAATCAAGACAGACAAACAGGACAAATAAGGAATTAGGGAATGATAAAACAGACATGGGCACTGAACAAGGGAATAGCAATTAGGAGTTAAAAGCTGCCTCAACTCCTATTGACAAGTTGGGTGTAGAATCCTATATAATAATTTGTACCTCCAACGTTCTCTGGATGGCTGGCTATTTGGGTTCGTAACATCTCCTGACATCAGCAAGCCCCCAGCGTTCCCTTCCCTCTCACTGTCCCGCCCTCACATAACGATGTCAGCGGAGGGCGGAACAGTGAGAGGGAAGGGAACGCTGGAGGCGAGCTGACGTCAGGAAATGTTATGAACGGAATGGAAGCCAGCCAGCCAGAGAACGTTCAGGTTCAAATCACTGGACATGGAGGGGAGGAGAGAATCACGGGACATTGAGGGGAGGGCAGTGCAGAGGAGAATCAATGGACATGGATGGGATGGGAGGAGAGGAGAGAATCGCAGGACATGGATGGGAGGGCAGGGAAGAGGAGAATCACTGGATATGGAGGGCATGGGATGGGAGGGGAGGGAAGAATTGCTGGACATGGAGGGAAGGGCAGGGGGTGATAGAAAAAAATGCTTACACGAGAGCCTTCCTAGGGCCCGTTTCATTGTTGACGAAACGGGTTTGGTTCCACTAGTTATAGAATAAAGGGTCTCTGTGCCCAACCTGGGCACCGGGATTTACACTAAGTTTCAGCAGGCGTACGTCTAGTACCTAGAGTTGGGTGTGGAAACCGGTGCTTCACATAATTCTATAAAAAGCGCACACCCTTTATAGAATAGTACTTAGTTCTGATCTTTTAAGGTGCCCATTTTTGAGTGATGTTTATAGAATTCCCTTCATAGTATGGATGTACTTATACCTTCTTCAGATAGCACAATGCATTTGCCATGATCTGACATCGCCTTAAGGAGCCCCTGACAGACCCTCCTCATACTGTATCAAGGATCCCCCAACCCCCTTCAACTGCTCCTGGCTCTTACCAGGGGTTCCCTGGCATCTAGTGGGGGACAGTAGTGATCCCCAGATGTTCCTGCCCTGTCAGCAGACTGGATTGGAAATGGTAATCTGACCTGTAGCGTAAGACTAGTGCCAGGGGTCAACATGCACTATTTTGGTATAGGCAGCCCTTGCAGCAGAAGTGAGTGGGGATTGCCCCTGCCCTATTGGCCCCCCTGGACTCATTGGGGTGAATCAGTGTCCAAGAGAAGAGGGGAGGCAGGTGCATCAGGCCCTCTCAGCCACCAGGGAGCAGATGTCACCCATGAGGGCAGTTTGTGCTGGTGATCTCATATGACACTGCTACACAAAGGGCACAATTATTTTAGTGCATCTGTTGGAAAAATAACTACAGCTCTTTTTTATATTCTTGCTTTTGCATTTTAGTGCATTAATAAACTGTTTTGCATGATTTTCCATCCCTGCAGTTCATGAAAAATTTATATAAACTTTTCCATGAAGCAGACTTGCATTAAAGTTTACAGCTTTGAAGTACACTTGCAAAAGTGAAATTCGTATTAAAAAAAAGCACAAAAATGCCAAAATATTGGTGCTTTTATTTTATTTTTTATTTATTTTATTTGTTACATTTGTATCCCACATTTTCCCACCTAATTGCAGGCTCAATGTGGCTTACACATTTTCAGGCATTTTACATTATTTTTTGCATGAAGTGAACTTCTTCTATGTCACTATGCACTTTAAAACATAAGACCCTAGATGTATTTTAAATGCATAGTATCCTCACACAGGTGGGTGTCGAATACATGATCATACTGCATACTTTTTAAAATATTTTTTATTTCATCATTGTATGTGGTTTTCGAATTTTTTTTTTATAAATTGTGTCCTTTTTGCCTTTTGGTCATGAGATTATTCTTGATCTGCAAGTTTGATCTCTACTTTGCCTTCCCATGAACAGGGGTTTGAATGAACCATGGAAGACCTCTAGTGGACTTAGGGCCATTGTCTCATTTATATTTATATTGAGCCCTGCACGTTTACCATAGTTATCTATTAATGTCAGGACTTTTGAAGGGAATTTGCTCCCTCTGATTACAGTAAAATATTGCTGGCAGTGATGGACAGATTATTGCAGTCAGTACATTGGATAATAGCTTCATGTCATCAACAAACAAAAAAAAAGAGTAAAATACTGTAATAAGACCTCAGTTTGCCACCGTTCTGGGCACATCTGAAATTATTGCAAAAACTGTTCCTTGTGAGAGGATAAGCAGTATAGAATGTTTTGTACTTTTTGGGGATCTTGCCAGGTATTTGCGACCTGGATTGGCCACTGTTGGAAACTGGATGCTGGGCTTGATGGACCTTTGGTCTTTCCCAGTATGTCAATACTTATGTACTTATGTAACTCTGGGAAGTGACTGCAGACCTGCTGTTGTGATTTTACTCCCTCCTGCCAAATCCACATAACTTCCTTCCTTCCTTTCTATAACAAGAGTGATATTTTGTCTTTCCCTCCTTTAATCACCACCTCGACTTGCACCTACTTAGAACTACCATGACTTGCCTCCCTCGGGTGGTAACTACGGTACTAATTTTCAAAATAGAAAAACAGCTCAAAAGTGGCACAAAGTGCCAGAAGGATAACATTCTCACCAAAACATCTAAATCAGGATTTTCAAAAATGCAAAAATGCACTGAGTTCATCCAAATAGCATGGGGGCATATTGGAGGCATGTTTTGGGTGCAACATGGGCAGACTTACAATCTGGACAATTATCCTACAATAATGGAACAGAAAAAAAGGTCCAAGGCTGAAATGAATAAATAACCTCCTTAAGACTCACCTTTTCTCTGAAATCCTTCCCCACCCATGACTAAATGATAACCTTCTTCCCTTTACTGTTTTAGGGATCCTTTTACAAAGGTGCGCTAAAAAATGGCTTGCGGTAGTGTAGGCGTGAGTTTTGGGCACGCACCGATCCATATTTTAGTGTGCCTGTAAAAAAGGCCTTTTTTGCTGAAATTGGATGTGCGGCAAAATGAAAATTGCCGAGCAACCATTTTGGGCCTGAGATCTTACCGCCAGCCATTGACATAGTGGTAAAGACTCACGCGGTAACTGGGCAGTAATGACCTACACGCGCCAAATGCCACTTGTGGGCATCCTTTACGTGCGCCCAAAAAGAAAAAATATTTTTGAGATGCACGTATCGGATGCGCGCCAAAAATGAAATTACCACAAGAGCCACGCCATAGTCAAGCGGTAACTCCATTTTGACGCACATTGGGCGCACATAGACACTTAACCAGCTTAGTAAAAGGGCCCCTTAATTCATCTTTCACCACTTATACTGTCCTGATTTTTAGTTTTGTAAACCACCTAGACCCTACGTGTAGGCCATATGCGCTATATCAAGTGGAATAAATATGAAATATGTTTTTATCTAGACCTGTTTCAGTCACTACTAAGTCAGAAGAAGGTGCCCTAATTGACCAGCTGACCACTGGAGGGATGAAGGCATGCCCCTCACCTTAACTCCTAATAGTCACTGACCCCCTACCACCCCTCCAAAGATGTGACAGTGATAGTAGACACCAGGCTCTACGACAACTCAGATAATATGGACATTCCTAAGAAAGCAGCAAGTGGATGGAGTAGCCTAGTAAACAATGAGACCCAGGTTCAAGTCTCACTTTACCTCTTTAATTTTAGTACAAATATATGAGCCCTCCTGGAACATAGCAATACCTTCTATACCTAAAAATATAAGCGACCAGCAAGCTTGAGGGCTATTGTAGTGGTGGACCTTTAGGTACAGTAGGTTTTCTCTGTTATAGGAGGGCTCACAACACAAACTGAAGGGGTTTAGAAGGGAATCGTACCTGGGTCGCTTTATGTGATGTCCACTGCATTGACCATCAGGCTGCCCCTCTGCACTACTAGGATGTCTTTGTGGCCAGTTCTTAATGCTGCCAGACATACATTCCTCTTTCATAGTAACATAGTAACATAGTAGATGATGGCAGAAAAAGACCTGCACGATCCACCCAGTCTGCCCAACAAGATAAACTCACATGTGCCATTTTTTGTGTATACCTTACCTTGATTTGTACCTGTCTTTTTCAGGGCACAGACCGTATAAGTCTGCCCAGCACTATCCCCACCTCCCAACCACCAGCCCCACCTCCCACCACCGGCTTTCTTGCCAGATACAGCTCCAGAACACAATTCCCTCTAGTTCATCCACCAGGTACAACTCTAGGCTACATCTTCATCCAGTTTATTCACCTTATAATTATATAGTTCTGGGTTGCCTCTTTCATTCTACTTGCTATGGCTCCAGGCTGCCTCTTTCTCACTCTTTTTTGAGCTATGTTCACTCTGTTCTTCCCTTTCACTCAGTGAATGCAGCAGTTTTATGGTACTGGCTATCACTAGATCATCCAGCCATCAATGCTACTATGCACCTGCATTACTACTGTTACTAGCACCATTTACCAAAGGGATGGAGAAATTGGTAGGAAAAAGTAGGGAAGGAAGACTGATAAAAAAGGAAGGAGAGAACGAATGGTAGACAGACAGAGAGATTGAAAAGAGATATAGGGCAAATAGAGAACAGATGGCGGGAATGAGTTTTTGGAAGAGTGAGACCAGAACATAAGAATAGCCGTACTGGGACAGACCAATGGTCCATCTAGTCCAGTACCCTGTTTCCAGTGGCCAATCCAGGTCACAAGTACTTGGCAACATTCCATGCTACCAATCCCAGGGCAGGCAGTGGCTTCCCCATTTCTGTCTTAATAGCAGACTATGGACTTTTCCTCCAGGAACTTGTCCAAACCTTTTTTTTTAAACTGCTATTGCTACATCCTCCTACAAAAAGTTCCAGAGCTTAACTATTCAATGAAAAGTGTAATTTTCACACATAGAAAGAAACATAAATAATATGCAAATATATTATAGGATCACTCCAGACTTTAAGATATAATGCCACCGAATCCTTTTTTGTTGTTGTTTCATAGGAAACCAGGGCTCTTTTGTAATCATATGCAGTTATGTTTTGACTGTTAGTTTAACTTCTAAATAAGACTTGAAATGCAATTGTGATTAAAAATTGATGCAGTCTTGTCATTAATACATTATTTGCTGTTCAGCCTCTCCCATTTGACAGGCTGTTTTATTGTTGCTGTTTTTCTTGTATTGATTTGATTTGATTTTACTTCATGGTAGACTATTCCTGCATTTCTGGATAGGAACAGTCTGTTTTGTGGGCCTGATATAAATGATAATATATATTGATTGATACATATGTCTGCTTTCACTTATGATAAATATTGATAGCTAGATAGATTAATAGTGGTGTATCAGATCTAATTGCATGCTATTGTACTCTGAAAGTCTCCCTTTCCAAAATAAGCAATCTATTTACTAAGTTGCATATTAATGCACCATTTTTATTCAAATTAATGCTACAAGTTCCTAATAACAGCCACCAAAGGGGCCTCTTATGAAAGCCTTCCATGGACTTGCCGCGCAGCAATTCAGCTCTACCACCAGGTTCTCGGAGGAGGCAGTCTGTAGTTCTGACCCCCACCGTGCGCCATTCCTGGCACTAGAAAATATTTTTGTATTTTCTAGCGCCAGGCTTCCCCAGAAAATGGCCATGTGACAAGTGTTTAACTTCTTCACAGCCATTTACTTCCTTTAAAAGAAAAAAAACTTTTAACCTGTGGCGGTAAAAGGGTCCCTGTGGTGGCATCGGCATGCGGCAAACCCATGTTCCAATGCCACTGCAGGCCCCTTTTACCACCGCTTGGTAAAAAGAACCCAAAATCTCTTTAGGGAACTATGAGCTTTCTTGAAAACCACTGGTCAGGAACCTTGGGATATTGTTGGACTTGCTGCTTACTTTGATCCCACAAATTTAAGCAACCTTTAAAACCTGCTTCTGTCATCTGCAGCACCTATGATATTTCTCCATCAAGAAGGGAAATCTGATCAGAATAGTCCATGTTGTGATGACATCACAGATGGACCACATTAGTACCCCACATATATATTGTGCTGACATTGTGAATATCATATTTCTGTTATGTGAACATCCTAATGTGCTGTTTTAATTTGTACTATATTTGCTTATTTACACCTCTACTCCTCTCAGAGTGGAGGAGTAGCCTAATGGCTACTGCAGCAGCCTAAACACCAGGAGAACCAGGTTCAATTCCCACTGTTGCTGCTTGTGACACTGGGCAAGTCACTTATCCCTCCATTGCCCCAGGTACAAGGTAAGTGCCTGAATATCCTATATAATAAAACTCACCCTCAACGTTCTGAAGCCACTGACGTCACTTCCTTCAAGACGGGTTCGAAGGGTTCGTGGTGGTGAAGCCACCGAAATCGCCAAGTCTCGGGGCCCTGCCCTCGTGTCAAACGTGATGATGTCGAGGGCGGAGCAATGGCGTCACACACCGAGGGCGGAGCAATGGCATACGGTGCATTCAGGAGGTGAGGAGCAATGGCATCAGAACGACGAAGGGGTCGGCAGGTAGGGAGGGAGGGAGGGAGGGAGAAGTGGGGGTGTAGGGGAGGAAAACCTTGCTAGCGCCTGTTTCATTTGCTCCAGAAACGGGCCTCTTTTACTAGTAATATATAAATAGCTTTGATTGCAATCACAGAAAGGCAGTGTATCAAATCCAATCCCCTTTCTCTTTATTGTTATTAATTTCACTTTGATGACATACCTCATCAGATACCGCATAAAGTAAGTAAAGAGTTAAAATACCGTATATACCCTTACATTAATTATAAAAATAAACAAAATCACCCATTCCTCCCTATAAACTGTATAACAAATATCCATCCCAATAATCACTGCTCCTCCCTTAAATGATAAATTCTATGGAATTAGATATCAGCTGCTCCCAAGTTACATTCCACAATCAGCTCATCTCCCTCAAAATGCTAGCCTAAAGGATTATGCTTTGGTTTAGTTTTCTGAAAAATCAGTAATTTATGGATTTCATGTAATCCCACTGTGAGCATATTCCAAATCTGATGGTCAAAATAATAACTAACTGAGGAAATTAGAAAGTCATGGGATAGAAGGTAATGTCCTATTGTGGATTACACACTAGTTAAAAGATAGAAAACAGAGAGTAGGGTTAAATGGTCAGTATTCTTAAATGGAGAAGTATAGATAATGGGGTGCCCCAGGGGTATATGCTGAGATCTCTGCTTTTTAACATATTTATAAATAATCTAGAGATGAGAATAACAATTGAGGTAATTAAATTTGCAAATGGCAGATGACGTTTAATGTGAGCAACTGCAAAGTGATGCATGTGAGAAAGAAGAGCCCAAACTATAGCTACGTGATGCAAGGTTCCACATTATGAATCACTATCCAGGAAAAGGATCTAGGTGTCATCATTGATGACACTTTGAAACCCTGCTCAGTGTGCAGCGGCTGCTAAGAAAGCAAATAGAATGTTATATATTATTAGGAAAGGAATGGAAAACAAAAATGAGAATGCTATAATGCCTTCATATCACTCCATGGTGTGACTGTACCTTGATTACTGTGTGCAATTGTGGTCACTGCATCTCAAAAAAGATGTAGCAGAAATAGAAAAGGTACAGAGAAGCTTGACAAAAATGATAGAGGGGAAGGGATGATTTCCATATAAGGAAAGGCTAAAGCAGCTAGGGCTCTTTAGTTTGGAGAAGAGGGGAGATATGATAGAAGTCTATAAAATACTGAGTGGGGTGGAATGGGTAGAGGAGAATCACTTGTTTACGCTTTCCATAAATACTAGGATTAGGGGGCATACAATGAAGGTTCTAAGTAGTACATTTAAAACAAACCATAGAAAATATTTCTTCACTCAGGGGAGTCTTTTACAATGTGGCAGTAAGCCCAATGCGGGCTTGCCTCACACTAAAGATGAACTACTGCTGGCCCAATGGGGCCGCTGGCAGCAGTTATGGTTGGAGCATGCATCATTTCCAGTGCTGCGTGAAATGTATTTTTCCCTGGTGTGCCACTAACCTGGAGGTAATCTGGCATCACCACATGCTGCCGGATCACCACTGAGTTACCGTAGGAACCCTTACCTCCATCTCAGTGCATGGAGGTAAGTGCTTCCTGCCACATGGCTACGCGATAAGTTATCTTACTGCGCGGCCATTTTGGGGGAGGGCATTTTACCTTTAGACAGCAATGTGTATATTGTGACACTTGTGAGGGGTTAGGCAGATCTAGGAGCCGGAACTCTGGACCGGGGCGCTGGAGAGGCAGGCATGGGTGAGAACAATGGAGGGACTACCGATCCCAGCATCATTGGGAAGGATAACCTGAATCCTCTAGGAAGGCTAATCAGCATTGCAATGCCCCTGACTCCCAGAGGAGGCCACTAGACTCCCTTAGAGAAGGTGAATCAGACTACAACTCCCAGGTTCCCAGGGGGGAGGAGGCTTTTGAGCAGGCTCATGATAAAGATTGGGAGCAGCTGGGGAGAGGGGAGAGACATATAGCCTATGGAATGGATGCCTGAGGAGGTGATTACCAAGGCCAAAGAGGTTGGTGAAGGAATGCAGGTAGAGCCCATGGAAATTTCTGCCTTAGCCCAGGTGGAAAAGGGGCAATCTCAGGGCCTGGTAGCAACCTTGATGAACCAGTTAATTCAATTCTTTGAGAGAAAAGCCCAGAGAAGTTTCTGAGCGGGTTCCCCGGGTAAGTAGCTTCCAACTGGCCCTGGGCAAGCATGATGCTTAGGAAGGATACCAGGAGTTAGTGGCTGGTATGAATGGGAGGGGGTCCCCTTTCCTCAGGTTGCTCTGAGGTGAGGGTTTGCTAGGGTGAGTGTGAAGCGTGCAGCAGAACCTTTTCGGCTGAATGAACTTTGGGGAACTTTTGGGTGAAAGAACTTTGAGACTTTTTTGCTGAATGCACCTTGGGGAACCTTTTTGCTGCGGAAAGTGCTGGAACTTTTGCCCAAGGATTAGTGGACTTGATGAACTCGGGAAGGGAAGGATTTGGACTGTGGGACTCAGGGCTGGGTTAATACCTGTTGGAAAAGAGCTTGTTTTTTTGTTTTCCTTTTGTTGCTGAGTTATAAGTACATAAGTAATGCCACACTGGGAAAAGACCAAAGGTCCATCGAGCCCAGCATCCTGTCCACGACAGAGGCCAATCCAGGCCAAGGGCCATGAACTTAGACTGGGGGGGGCGAGGGGGGGCAATGCCCCCCAAAACGACAACGCCAACAACAACGACTTACCCGGGGCACCAGTAGTAAAAGCAACAAGCAGACACGCTGTCATGCTTGTCTCCGTCCGCTTCCCTGCCCTCTCAGCGTCCCGCCTGAAAGGAAATGACATCAGAGGAAGGCGGGACGCAGAGAGGGCAGGGAAGTGGACGGAGACGAGCGTGACAGCATGTCTGCTTGCTGCTTTTACAACCCCCGCCTGTTTGCCACTGGACTAGAAGAAATGCTGGCTCCTGAGTCCTGATTGGTCCACTGTAAGGAAGAAAGCCATTTGGTACATCTCTGCTTCCACTCCCCCACGCAGCCATCGCCATTCACTCACAGCAAGCAAACCTGTGAGCTGCTGCATCCACATTGTCGTTCTTTAAGGGAGATGCTGCGAAGGGGGAGAGAGGGGGGAGAGACGCTGGATAGAATGGGAATGGATAGAAACAGGATGGACAGGGGAGAGAGGGGGTGAGACGCTGGATAGAATGGGGATTGATAGAAACAGGATGGGCAGGGGAGAGAGGAGAATTGCTGGACAGCAGGGATTGATGGAGGGGACAGGGGAGAGAGGAAATTTGCTGGAGATGGATGGAGGAGAAGGCAGGGGAGAATGGAGAGTTGTGGGCAGGGGAAGGAGGAGAGTTGCTGGACTGGATGGATGGATGGAGGAGAAAGGGGAGAGAGGAAATTTGCTGGATATGGATGGATCATGGAGGAGAGGGCAGGGGAGAATGGAGAGTTGCTGGACATGGATGGATGGAGGGGAGGGCAGGGGAGAGAGGAGAATTGCTGAACATGGATGGAAGAATGGAGGGGCAGGGGACAAGAGGACATTTGCTGGATATGGGTGGATGGAGGAGAGGGCAGGGGAGAATGGAGAGTTGCTGGATGGATGGATGGATGGAGGGGAGAGAAGTCAGAAAGGAGATGCACATGGATGGAGGGGAGGGAAGAGAGGAGAAATGTTGGACAAGGATGGAGTGGAAGGCATGGAAGGGAGGAGAAATGTTGGACAAGGATGGAGGGAAGGAAAGACAAAGGAAGGAGATGCACATGGATGGATGGGAAGGGAAAGAGGAGAAATGCTGGACATGGATGTACTCACTCTGCTGCTCCCCAGTATCTCTCCACACTCGTCCTTCCCTACACCCCTTCCCGTGCACTCCGCTCCATGGATAAATCCTTCTTATCTGTTCCCTTCTCCACTACTGCCAACTCCAGACTTCATGCCTTCTGTCTCGCTGCACCCTACGCCTGGAATAAACTTCCTGAGCCCCTACGTCTTGCCCCTTCCTTGGCCACCTTTAAATCTAGACTGAATGCCCACCTCTTTAACATTGCTTTTGACTCGTAACCACTTGTAACCACTCGCCTCCACCTACCCTCCTCTCTTCCTTCCCGTTCACATTAATTGATTTGATTTGCTTACTTTATTTATTTTTTGTCTATTAGATTGTAAGCTCTTTGAGCAGGGACTGTCTTTCTTCTATGTTTGTGCAGCGCTGCGTATGCCTTGTAGCGCTATAGAAATGCTAAATAGTAGTAGTAGTAGTAGTAGTAAGTAGATGCATATGGATGGAGGGAGTGAGGAGAAATGCTGGATAAGGATGGAGGGAAAACTGCTGAGTTTAAGAGCTGGTTTGGAACACGTTGAGGGCAGATACTGAAACTCGAGGAAGGATAGGGACATGGCTAAAGATGGTAGACAGGACACATAAGGACACAGGAGGATGGTGGACATGGTGAGAGAGAAAATATCAAATGGAAAGAAGACACTGCATAAAACAGAAGACACTGGGACCAAAGCGAATAGAAAAACTAAATGATCAGACAACAAAGGTAGAAAAAAGTATTTTATTCAGAATTTATTAATTGGAATATGTCAGCTTTTGGAAATGTGCATCTGTGATATTTTGCATGTAAATTTCGATTTTTCTGGTATTGCTGCATGATGAGTCTGACTTCTTGAGGTAACTTTCCAGTTCAGTATTTTGCCTTCATAGTTTTTTTTATTTCTAGTTCCTTGTGTCATATCTGTTGTGTCATGTGTTTTTCATGTGTGATCAAGGTGCAGTATTCTGCTAGCGTGTAGTATTTGCAGCCCTTTTTGTTTTTTCTTTTTTTTTCACAAGGTAGTGTATTGGTGTTTTAGAGCCTGGTGTAATTACAGTTCTGCCTTTTCACGCATAAGGTTGTACTACTAGAGATGAAAAGGGAGTGCTGAGTAAGGAGGAAAGAAGGAAGGAAGGAAGGGAGAAAGAGCTGGCTTGATATCTCATACATATTCATTATGGTTATTCCCCAAAAAAGCCAGCTCTTTTTCCCTTCCTTCCTCCATATTAGCATATTCATTTGTTTTTAAAGGCCCTTTATGCTGTTTTTCTGCTTGGACTTTTTTTGCACTTAGCTCCCTCTGTTTGTTACAACATATATATTTTAACCATTTTTTGTTGTCAATTTGTTTATTTATATTTATGTATTTTATATATGCTTACAGACCTCTGATGAAGGCATATTTGCCGAAACTTGGCTGAGTCGGGTCATTTCACAATAAACTCATCTGTGGCTGAACTTGTGGTTTTCTTCTTTACTGGACTATCTCTGCTTTCTTTTGCTACTTGTTATGCTGGTACAGAGGTTTTGCTTCTGTTCTTGCTGCTCTTCCTCCACCTTGGTCATGCATGTTGTAATAAGCCTGATAATAAATTGTGTGCAGGAAAGTGAGGATCAACTCAAACCTCCAAATGAAGCAAATTCTTTAGGTTTTTTTGTTTGTTTAAAACCACCTGTTTCTGGGTCACCTTTATCTAGAGTAAGATACAAATGCCCTGATTCATCTGAACCAGTGAATATGTTTTGACTGTTAATTTTTCTATATCCTGAGAAGATATAAATCAACTCCAAAGTGACCACATACGGTATTCTAGTTTTTGATAAATGTAATATTTCATAGCTTCTGATCCTTCAAGGGCAAATTCCAGTGTTTGCATAGATTGTAGTCTTAGAGTAGAAAACCTGACAGGCAATTTCAGAGAATTTGACACCTTACATTCTTGCTTTTAATAAAATGATATTTCTCAGTCTCCACTTGTCTTCCTGCAGAGTTTGGTGGTAGTATCACATCTCCAGCACAATCTGGGGATAATCTCATAGGTGTGTTTAGGCAAAATTTCCATTTTGAAAATTACTTCTGGAATGTGTGCACTTGCATCTGCTCTTTTGGCATGTGCACATTTTCTGAGTTACCAGTAATTTACACACACACACACACACACATAAATATAAAGTACTATCCAACCCTACTCCTAGGAATGTCTCTCTCAGTTTAGGTAAAATTAAATGTGGGTAGGTTCATATTTGGCACAATTTTTAAAAAGCCTATGAAGAAGTGATTTATGCATAGAAATAGTGTTCAAAATTGCTCTCCCTATGTGTTGGTTACACCTCTAAGTGAAGTTTCAGGGTAAACAGAAGAGCACATGAATATTTGGCTCTCTGATGCAGATGACACCATGAGATAAATTTTCAAATACTTAGCGGCCTGTTTACTAAATTGTGGTAAACATTTACACTTACCATGCTTTAACTGCCAAAAATATTTCATTCAGCTAGTTTTGAAGCCAAACAGGAAGTTTAAGTGAACAGTTGTTCAGGAAGGAAGGAAGGACAATACATTTTTAAAATGTGGAGTGGGGGGTGGGAGATGGTACTTCGTGTGTAAGAATTTTTATAAGCTTGTGGTCTGTTTGTTTTTTCTGGCTGGGTTTTGTTTTTCATATCGGCAATCAAATGCTAATCCAGTGTCAGTGGGCCCCATGGACATGAATGGCTTTGTAGTTAGTAGAAAAGGTAAAGCAGAGATCCTCCTGGGGCTTTGAAGCCAGGGTCCAAGCTGGATCCCAATATTGCTAGTAAATTTGGCAGTCCTGAATCCATAAAATGCAAGAACACTGCTGCCTCTGTCACATTGACAGATTCTAAATCTCATGTTGGAGATGGCACTAATGATAATTCAGTTGTTGGCCCTTTGAGGGGCTCCCAGGCTTTTGGGGGAGTTACTGGATCAGTAGGGTGCTTGTATTTGCAATCTAGACAGTCCTGTATGCCAGTGGCATAGCCAGACAGCCAGTTTTGGGTGGGCCTGAGCCCAAAGTGGGTGGGCACAAAATTTTCTCTGCTCTGCCCTACCTCCACCTCAAAATATAAATACTTTAGCTAATGAGGATCCTCAAGCTCAGTCAGCTGAAGACTTTCTCTGAAGGTGGCCAGAACTCTCTTTTACCAAGCTTGGCAGGCAGCAGCAATGACCCTAAGCCACTGATGCCAGCACCCCACACATGCTTAGCTGTCGATGGCTCAAGGATGCTGTTGCCAGAGCTTGGTAGAAGGGAGTTCTGGCCGCCTTTGGAGGAGGTCCTTAGCTGGGGATGCCTGGGAATCCTCACCAGCTATACAGCAAGGGTTAGGACTGTTGCAAGACCTACTTGGCCCAGGTCAGAAAATAAAGGAGGGCTCCCCTCCCCGATTCCCTCTCCTCTTTGCCTCCCTTCCAATTTTCCACCTGCCATTACTATCACACCAACAGAACCTCACCAAACACAGAACAAGGGATCACAAATTAGAAATAAAAATATTTAGACAAAAATTGAAAAGGAACCCCAAAAGTTAAACATAGCATTACTGCAACACTGGAGACACAAAACATGCATTTCCTTTTCTACAGAACACAATACAAAGACATTTCCTATGCACATTTCCAAAAGCTAACATATTCCATTTAAAACATTTGAAATAAAATGCTTTGTTTCTACCTTTGTTGTCTGGACATTTTATTTTTCCATCTTGCTGGTTCCAATTTCTCTTTTCTGCTTTCCTCTCTGCCGTCTGCTAATTCTTCTTCAAGCGGCTGTAGTCCATTTGTGTTTTCTCCTCTCTCCTGTCTGTTCCCTCAATATTCCTGCCTCTGACATGTTGGTCATTCCTTTGTAGCTCTTTTCTGCCTCTCTCTCACCCTTCTTTGTCTCCTTTTTACTTTTCAACTACCTATCAAATTTCCATCTTCTTCTTTCACCCACTAGCTCTCCCATTCCCCATCTTACTCCTCCCCATCCCTACTTTCTCTTTTATCTTTAATCTACTCCCCATTACCATATTTCTACCCTCTGTAATCACTATCTCTCATTCATTTCCTTGCCACCCCCTCCTCCCCCTCTTGCCCTCTCCCACAGGGTTCCACCATTCCCATCATCTTCTCCCTCCACCCTTCTAACCAGCATCTGATCCCCTCCCCACCCCACCATGGTAGCCTTATATTTTCCTGCCCCTTCTCTCTTCATTCCTGTTAAATAGTAATAGTAGTAGTCCTCTCCCCCATGGCCCAGCATTTCCCCCCTCACCACCTACTGTGTACCTCTCATCCACCCCCATGTCTATCTCCCCCTCTCATTCCCACTGTCCAACGTCTCTTTCCCCTTCCCATACAGCATATCTACCTTCCTCCCCTCTACCAGCATGTCTAACATGTCTCCCTTCCCTCCACCCCTATGCCCACCATTTTGCCCTCCTCTCCACCCCTATGTTTAACATATCTCCCCCTCTCGCCACCTATCCCCTCTCTATGCAGCATGTCTCCCTCTTCTCCACCTCATATGCAGCCAAGACTTCTCCCTTCCTGACCCCTCCACCCCTTTAGTGGATCTCTCCCTTCTTCCCCATGCAGCTTCTCCCCCACCCACCATGCCTCATCATTCCATCTTCCCTCCTCCCTGTGCAGCATCTTTCCTTCCATCTTCTTCCCTCCCCCCCCCCCCCCCCCCGTGCAGCTGCTGTCCCCGTCTTCCCTCCCCCATTCCAACATCTTTTCCCCATCATCCCTTGCCCCGTTGCGTGCCGCAACTTTCACCCCCATCTTCCCTCACCCTCGCAGGCCCGCCCAGCAGCGATTTCGATCGCAGGCAGCTCCTTCGGCTCGCACACACTGCCTGCCGGCTGCCGCTCAAATCTCCTTGCTGCAGCTACTAGCAGTGCTAACCCGGAAGCCTCTCCTCTGAGCTTCCGGGTTAGCGCTGCTAGTAGCTGCAAGGAGATTTGAGCGGCAGCCGGCAGGCAGCGTGTGCGAGCCGAAGGAGCTGCCTGCGATCGAAATCGCTGCTGGGCGGGCCTGCGAGGGTGAGGGTGAGGGAAGATGGGGATGAAAGTTGCGGCACGCCACGGGGGAATGGATGATGATGGGGACCGGAGCCTCCGGAATCGCTGTGCTGCTGGGCGGGCCTGACCCCAAATTGGGTGGGCCCAGGCCCACCCGGGCCCACCCGTGGCTACGCCCCTGCTGTATGCTGAGCTGGAGCTGGAGAATACTTGATGATAGCTCTGGCTTTGATTTTAATGTTTATTTTTATTGGTTTGTTGTTTGATATACCGCCACTTCTAAATAAAAGGTTGCAACGGTTCACAAAACAGGTAAATAATAATAAAAATAAAATAGAAAAAGGAACACCAAAGGTAAATAGGACAGACTCAGTGATCCAGGAACACACTGCAACAATAATACTAAAACATAGTCTCTGCACAGGGAAACTAGCTCACCAGAGTACAAAAGTGGGTTTTAGGAAGGGACTAAAAACGCAATAATGAGAGTTCCAAATGAAGAACAGGGGGGAGGTCATTCTATAATTTAGGAACCAAAAAGAAAAAAGCTGAGTGAGGAGTAGCTTCATAATGGGCCTGCTTAGGGGAAAGGAGAACTAGGCAGTGGTAGTCAAGAGAGCGAAGGGTGCGAGGGGAAGTGTAGGGGATACCAAATGAGGAGAGGCAGGGTGGACAGCCAGAGTGTATGGCTTTGTGCCTGATCCAAAGAATTTGAACCATGAACAAAATTTCGCAGGAAGCCAATGGAGAGAGGACAAGAGCGGAGTAAATGGAATCAAATCTGCGGGCTTTGCAAAAGAAGCGGACAGCAGTATTCTGGAGGTTCTGTAATCAATAAAGTTGGGAGGCAGGGAGACCAGCATAAACCACATTGCAGTTGTCCATGTGTGATATGTTGAATGCATGTAACATGGAGAAATCCAGAAATGTAGAGATCGGAGATGTTGAAGAGATAGAAAGCTATGCTGAAGAACCAAGGAAACCTGAGAATTGTGTATTTTACTAGATCCTATTGGGACTAAGGTCAAAGCAAATACATCCTCTGTTTTTGCTTTGAATGGATTTTTGTCTTTGGATATTGATATTTTGGATAGAGACTAAAAAGGCCACTTTTAAAAGAAATACCTATAAAACATTTGTGTCTGTATATTTTCACTCTTATACTTATTGTTAGTTATTGTTAAGAGCTGCAAGATTTGAGTATGTTTGACTGCAATAACTTCATAGTGTATGTGTTCCTACTTTTTTCCCTAAACACTAACAATTAATTTCACAGATTAAACTGTGGGCCCTTTTACTAAAGCTTAATGTGTGCTAATGGAATTAGCATGCTTTAAATGCTATGAATTCCATAGGTATGAAATGGGCTTCTTAGCATTTAGCACACACTAGTTCTGTTGAATTAAGATTCCTCTTTTCCTATATAATTAATTATGAATACTCACCATATTATGAAGCTGATCAAATCAGGGGGCCATTGTGTAGAGACATTCATCAGAACCCCTGGGAAAACCTTACATCTATTCATTCAAAGCATGAATACAGCCCAGGGAATACAAGAGTAGACTCGGCACACACCTGTTTATTCTAAAGTATAAGAAATGAAATATATTATGCAAAGCAAGAAAGGAGTCCTAAGAAAGGACCAAAAAAGTGATCAAACAATGAGTGATGTGCAGTTTGACATTTTCTTGCTTCTTTATGGGCTCCTTTTACAAAGGCGCGCTGAAAAATGGCTTGCGGTAGTGTAGGCACGGGTTTTGGGCGTGTGCCAATACATTTTTCAGTGTGCCTGTAAAAAAGGCCTCTTTTTTCCCCCCAAAACTGGACGTGCGGCAAAATCAAAATTGCCGCACATCCATTTTGGGTCTCTGACCTTATCGCCAGCCATAGACCTAGCGGTAAAGAATTTGGGCAGTAAGAACCTACGCACGTCAGATGCCACTTGGTGTGTGTCCGCTACGCACGCCAGAAAATAAAAAATGATTTTTTCAAAAACGCGTAGTAGATGTGTGCCAAAAATGAAATTACCACAAGAGCCACTCGGTAGTCGGGCGGTTAGTCAATTTTGGCATGTGTTGGACACACATATATGCTTACGTGGCTTAGTAAAAGGGTCTCTAAATAAGCAATATCTGTGATGCTAATATCTATCATACAGTATAGGTTCCCAGAAACTGTGTTAGCCAGATTATGCACAATGAATATTCCATTTCTGTTTTCTCCAGTGTTTGGACTGACAACTCCTGCAGTACTCTGCAAGTTATAGTAATAGATGCTTGTCTGCTTAAGAATTTGTGTCTGCTCTAATTATTGCTTGTACTCTTCCCAACAGATGTTCAGTCCCTGTCTAACAGTGCCCACAATAAGACTACTCAATTAAAGTCAAAGCACACAGTGGCTCAAAAGCTACAAAAAATACCATCTGTTCATTTGGGGCCATTATGGAGAAAATCACCTGTAGATTTTAAATGTCAGCTTAAACATGCTATTTTCTGATCTTGCATAAACTGCACCCTCTCCCTTTACAATTAAAGGTACATATATAAGAACATAAGTGGTGCCATACTGGGACAGACCAAAGGTCCAGCAAACCCAGTATCCTGTTTCCAACAGTGGCCAATCCAGGTCACAAGTACCTGGCAAGATCCCAAAATAATGCAATATATTTTATGCTACTTAATCTAGAAATAAGCAGTGGATTTTCCCAAGTCCATCTTAATAATGGCTGGCTTAAAGACTTTTCCTTTAGGAAACTATCCAAACCTTTTTTAAACCCCACTAAGCAAATTGCTTTTACCACGTTCTCTGGCAATGAATTCCAGAGTTTAATTACATGTTGAGTGAAGAAATATTTTCTCCAATTTGTTTTAAATTTACTACTTTGTAGCTTCATTGTGTGCCCCCTAGTCCTAGTATTTTTGGAAAGAGTAAACAAGCGATTCGCATCTGTCCATTCTACTCCACTCATTATTTTATAGACCTCTATCATATCATGTTGTGGACCATTTTGTATACTTTTTGTCACAGTTGAGAGACCCTTTCAGATTGCAAATTCTTCTGGGACATACCAATTTACCCCATAATGACTTTTGGTCTCTTATTCCTGTCCCATATTGATAAAAAAAAGACATTTTGAATAACAGTATAAAGAGAAACCTGTGCTCTGGACACATCTAATGAAATCTAATAGTCATTGCAACTGACTTCTTATCTTTCTCATGCCACTCCAAAAATGCTGATTCTAGATTTTGGATGTTTTAAAATGAAACCAAATCTCAATGCTTCTTCTTAGTACAGAAGGAGGTCTTCATCATCGGAGGCCCATTCTATCATCAGTAATGCTCATCTCCAACTCTACAGAATGCCAAATTGAAAACCACAGAACAGGAACATTACCTTTCTAGGTGTTCCATCTGTATCTGTGTGGAACAAATATTCAGTAAACTTTAGGTTCAATCACACTTAATTTTAAGATATTTGGCCAACCAGAGCTACCTGGAAAACTTTGGCAAGCAGGCATGGAATATCAGTGCAAATCGGTAATACCCCTAATGATGCATCTTTTTAAGCAGGTAAAGTTTGCATGCAATGTGACTTGCTCATACAAAACTTAGTTAATGAGCAGGTCAGCATGATGATTTGTCTAGCTAACTCCCAAAGTTAGCCAGACAAACAAATATTGATCTCACTATTCTTAACGGGGTACTTTGGGGCAGTCCTCCTAGTAAGTGAAATTTTCTCCATCTGTATTTTCTCTTTCAAGTATTCATGTCCAAATGATGCATGCACTTTGAACCCCCTGTTCGTGCAGGAGACCAATCAGGGTCAAAATGGTAGATGCTTATTTGAAAATGAAATGTGTATGTGCTGTTTATTTACCCTGGACCAAACCTTCTCCCTGGGAATGTCATTTCTTTATCTGCTTTAAAGTGTACATTCTCTGGAAGCTTTCACGTAGCTTTAGCTAGGTTGAAGAAGGCAACTTTCTGACATTTCTTAGACAAGTTTTATTTTTAACGAGCCATGATTTTAATTGTAGTCCATAGGCCACTGAGATACCTGGGCTGACTAGAATCAAATGTGTTTTCCTCCATTTTACACTAGTGTGGGCTAGCTTCTTTAGACCCAGCCTCACTGTATTTTAGCTTCACTATTTTTTTTTGTCTCATTTTTAAGAGGGGTAAACTTCCTGACCAACCAATTTATCCAGTTAAGGGGGAAAGTTATCAACATGGGCTACTGTTAAGTCAGGCTATTTTAACACAGGGTTCCTTTATGCAAAGAGACCCTGTGCTAAAATCAACTTGTGGTAAAATAACTGACTTAACAGTAGCCCATATTGATAACTTTTCCCCTAAATACCTTTGGAAATTATCATCCAGAGGTGTTCACTTTCCGGACCCTGGAAGCTCTATCTTGGCTTGGATGGATGTCCTAATAGATGTGGCTTCACAAGTTCAGAGTTCTGAGTAAACACAGCTGTGAATCCACTATGGGAGAAATCTTCCTTTTCATTTGCTAATAACAGAGTGGCTGAGATTTTGTCACTTGCCATATAATTATTCTTATTTCCTCTCATTACTTGCTTTCTTCACAGAATAGTTGTACAGTCACAGATAAAATGGGGATAGTCTCAGTAAAATGCCAGTTTTATAAGCACATTCTTCTCAGGCAGAATCATGCAGTATTACTAATGCATTTATTTAGCAGGGTAAAATCTGTTTTCCAGAATGTGTTTTTTATACTGGGTTTATAATGTGTTTCTTAATTCAAACTTAAAGGATAAATGGAGGGGCATAATCGAACGGGGGCGGCCATCTATAAGGGCGGCCATCTCTAATGACAGCCCCGTCAAGCGGCATACCCGACTGTATTATTGAAACAAGATGGCCGGCCATCTTTCGCTTCGATAATACGGTCGGGGCCGGCCAAATCTCAACATTTGGGCCGCCCTTAGAGATTGCCGGTGTTAGAGATGGCCGCCATTGGTTTTCACCGATAATGGAAACTAATGGCGGCCATCTCAAACCCGGCCAAATTCAAGCCATTTGGTCGTGGGAGGAGCCAGCATTTGTAGTGCACTGGTCCCCCTCGCATGCCAGGACACCAACCGGGCACCCTAGGGGGCACTGCAGTGGACTTCACAAATTGATCCCAGGTGCATAGCTCCCTTACCTTGGGTGCTGAGCCCCCCAAAACCCACTACCCACAACTGTACAACACTACCATAGCCCTTAAAGGGTAACGGGGGGCACCTACATGTGGGTACAGTGGGTTTCGGTTGGGTTTTGGAGGGCTCCCATTTACCACCACAAGTGTAACAGGTAAGGAGGGTAAGGAGGGATGGGCCTGGGTCCGCCTGCCTGAAGTGCACTGCAGTACCCACTAAAAACTGCTCCAGGAACCTACATAGTGCTGTGATGGAGCTGGGTATGACATTTGAGGCTGGCATAGAGGCTGGCAAAAAAATGTGTTTTAATTTTTTTTTTGGGTGGGAGGGGGTTGGTGACCACTGGGGGAGTAAGGGGAGGTGATCCCCGATTCCCTCCGGTGGTCATCTAGTCAGTTCGGGAACCTTTTCGAGGCTTGGTCGTGAACAAAAAAGGAACAAGTAAAGTTGGCCAAATGCTCGTCAGGGCCGGCCTTCTTTTTTCCATTATCGGCCGAGGCCGGCCATCTCTTAACCACGCCCCCGTCCCGCCGTCGGTACACTGCCGACACGCCTTCTTGAACTTTGGCCAGCCCTGTGACGGAAAGCAGTTGAAGCCGGCCAAAATTGGCTTTCGATTATACCGCCCTTCTCATTCGAAAATAAGCAGGATAGTAACATAGTAAATGACGGCAGATAAAGACCTGAACAGTCCATCCAGTCTGCCCAAGAAGATAAACATGGTATGTAATACTTGTATATCCGAGTTTGATTTGTCCCTGCCTTTCTCAGGGCACAGAGCGTAGAAGTCCACCCTGCACCAGTTTTATTCTCCAAATACTGGTGTCGCCACCCAATGTCCGCTAAGATTCCATAGATCCATTCCTTCTAAACAGGATTCCTTTGTGTTTATCCCATGCATGTTTGCATTCCATTACCGTTTTCATCTCCACCAGCTCCCACGGGAGGGCATTCCACGTATCCACCATCCTCTCAGTGAAAAAATACTTCCTGAGTCTGCCCCCCTGCAACCTCAATTCATGTCCTCTAGTTCTACCACCTTCTCATCTCCGGAAAAGGTTCATATGCAGATTAATACCTTTCAAATATTTGAACATTTGTATCATGTCACCCCTGTTTCTCCTTTCCTCCAAGGTATACATGTTCAGGTCGGCAAGTCTCTCGTCATATGGTTTGCAACGCAAATCCCATACCATTTTCATAGCTTTACTTTGCACCGCTTCCAGTTTTTTTACATCTTTAGCCAGATAAGGCCTCCAAAACTGAACACAATCAGTATGTTTCATTTCCGCCCAATGGGATACCAGCAGGGCATCTTTCTTCTGGTGTCTAAGATTACTCAAGTGTTCTGCCATTGGATGGAAATGAAACATACTGATATAGATCTCAGGTTTGTTGTGTTGAACCAAATCCCCATTAGGGTGACAGGAGACATAACAGCCATCCTGATTAAAAAAGAACAATGTTTCATTTACTATTGGCAGACGGTCAGCCCTCAGGGTCTAAACAGAGAAATTGATTGGCTATCATAAAAGTTTGAAAACAGCTGAGTAATACGTCACTATATAAACATTGTGCATGCTATTCGACGGATGGTAGAAGCTGTCAAGTCCTTCCACAGGTTAGCTGTAGTATGTATTGCTTCTTATTGAAGTAGAGTATTTTAAAGAGTGAAAAGATGCTTTAAAAACTGTTCTAAAAAAGACTGAGCAATATTGGCTACCGTGACTGTGCACTTTTTGCTTGTATCATTACAGATGAAGTAGTGTTCCCCTGAGGACGCCGATATGGTGAAACACGCCAACATGTAGGGAACCTGGAACAACACATGCTTGGAATGATGGACTTTAATCCTGTTTTTAGGGAGTAGTATGCACTACGGTTAAGCTTTTAAAAGTCACTACACGGATGGGGATCCCCAGAGGACGTCGGATCCATCAGTGAACTCCTGAATGAGCTAAGTAGAACCATCTTTTATGGAATTTTTAGAACATTGCTAACATAATGACTAGCTCTGAAGATATTGTGGTAGGCAGGCAGGAGTGCTATGATGGCTTAAGGGATGATAGCAGTAACATACTGCAAGACAATCCTGTGACCCCTCCTACTGAGCACTATCAGCATAAAAAAAAGAAAAAAATAATTTGTATTGCACAACATACACTAGTTTGTTTATGTTTTAAAAAAAGGATTGAGTGGTTTCTGCATATGATATTTATTAAATTTTAACTGCCAGACCCTCGACCATTCTTCTAACTTTCGGAGATCCCTTCTCATCGTTTCTACTCCCTCTAGGGTATCCACTCTATTGGCTATCTTTGTGTCATCCGCAAAAATGCAAACTTTTCCTTCCAATCCTTCCGCAATATCTCTCACAAATATATTAAACAAAATGGGCCCTAGCACTGACCCCTGAGGAACCCCACTGCTCACCATCCTTTCCTCCGAGCGGATTCCATTTACCACCACCCTCTGCCACCTGTCGGTCAACCAGTTTTCTATCCAGTTCACCACTTTTTAGTCCAAAGTTCAGCCCTTTCAGCTTATTCACGAGTCTTCTATGGGGGACCGTATCAAAGGCTTTGCTGAAATCCAAGTAGATTACATCTAGCGCACGGCCTTCATCCATTTCTTTGGTCACCCAGTCAAAGAAGTCAATGAGATTCGTTTGGCAGGATTTCCTTTTGGTAAAGCCATGTTGCCTCAGTTCCTGTAACCCATTGTCTTCTAGAAAGTTAACTATCCTTTCTTTCAGCAGCAACTCCATTACTTTTCCTACCACTGACGTGAGACTTACCGGTCTGTAGTTTTCTACTTCTTCCCGGACTCCACTTTTGTGAAGGGGGACCACATCTGCTCGTCTCCAATCTTGCGGAACCTCTCCTCTCTCTAAAGATCTATTAAATAAATCTTTAAGAGGTCCTGTTAGGACCTCCCTGAGCTCCCTCAGTATCCTGGGATGTATCCCATCCGGCCCCATAGCTTTGTCCACCTTCAGATTCTCCAGCTGTTTATAAACTCTTTCTTCTGTAAACGGCGCAGTATCCACTCCATTCCCAAATATTCCTTCAGCAGCCAACCGCTGTCCTTCATCAGGATTTTCCTCCGTGAACACTGAAGAGAAGTAATTGTTTAGCACATTCGCTTTATCACAGCACTAAAGTCAGGCTTACCAGTCTGTAATTACTCGGATCACCCCTGGATTCCTTTTTAAAAATCGCTGTCACATTGACCACCCTCCTGTCCTCAGGTACTACAGACAACTTTAACGATAGGTTACAGATCATGTATATCACTAACAAATGGAAATCATCATCAGTTAATACAATACAATAATACAATGACAAAAAAGAAAGAATAAACCAATTATAAAACACCTTTCCAATAAATAAATTCTTACAATAAAATTTCAAAGTATAGAAGATCTGCACAGAAATGTAGGATATAAGGAAACGATACTATGACAGAAAAACCCTCAGGTCTAATTTGCAGTTAAAACCAGGTGGTGTAACTGTATTTAATTGAAAAATAATTTCCCCTTCTGCCTATAATAAGATGTCCTCCACTGTTTTTCTACACCAGTTGGTTTTGATAACTTTAAGTACACAATAAGTTCTTCAAAAGAATGACTATTCCATGCAATGTGGGACTAAAGGGGCTGTATCTGCCTTTTCAAACAGCTCTTATGCTCCAGTAACCTAGTCTTAACCTTCCATTTTGTCTTACTCACATAGAGCTTTGGGCAAGGGAACATAATCAGATATACCACATTTTCAATTTTGTAATTTGAAGTGTCTAATATGTACCCTCTTATCTGACAGTGGATGTTGGAATATAGTAACTGACAGAACATTTGACCAAAACATGTGGCAATATCCCTAGGAAGTACCGGTAATGCAAAGGTACCAATCTATCTTTCAGATTTCTTTCTCTACAATAGGCAATGGTGAGTTTCTTATTTTTGAAGCACTCATTTTTGTCCAACAAATGCCAATGTTTCCTCATGATTTGCTGAATGCCATGGGATAATGTGGAAAATTGAAGAATGCAAACAGTACCAAGGTCCTTTTTATTCTTATCATTTTTCAAAAGCTTTTCTCTATCTGCTGCCTTAGCTTTCACATAACATTCGTTAATACATTTGCTCAGATATCCTCTGGCTGTAAATGTATGGTAAATGAATCTTAAGGCTCCTATTGTGAAAACTACTATACTTTAATATTTGTTCCTATCTATTGGTTTCATACAGACAGTACTGCTAAGAGCATATGCTCCTTTGCAAATCAAATGTCTAAACATGCAATCTCGTGGTGAAAAGATATTTTAAACTTAAGATTAATATCTCTCTCATTAAGCCAATCATGGAAAATCATGAGGTATTCTTCACTGCCCTGCCATAAAAGAAGCACATTGTCTATGTATTGATGCAGAATTAATATGCTTAGGGACCCTTTTACTAAGCCGTATAGGCACCTATGTGCACCCAATACACACCAATTCAGAACTACCACCCGGCTACCGCGTGGCTCGGGTGGTAATTTCATTTTTTACACACATCCACTATGTGCGCTGGAAAATATATTTCATTTTTTGGCATGCGGTACTAACCGAGCGCTAATCGGCATTGTTTACATGCTGATGATTACCACCTGGTTAATGCGTGAGACTTTAATGCTAAGTGAATGGGTGGTGATAAGGTCTCAGGCCCAAAATAGACGTGAACCAGTTTTCATTTTGCTGCACGTCCATTTTTGACCCTCCCCCCCCCCCCCCCCCCCCCCCAAAAGGCCTTTTTTGCAGATGCGCTGAAAAATGGACCTGCACGTTCAATACACATGTCTACACCAGTGCAGGCCACTTTTCTGTGCATTTTAGTAAAAGAACTAAAGGATCATTAACCAAGTGTTTGGCTTCAAAATCTCCAACATGTAAATTAGCCAAATCAGGTGCCATTGAGGCACCCATTGCTGTGCCTTTTAGCTGCAAAAATAATTTTTCTTGAAAACAGAAATAATTTTCTGTTAACGCTAATTTAGCTAACTCAAGTATGAAAGAGTTGGGTATCCTAAGATTGGTAGTATGTGCAAATAAGGTGCTTTGACTATTTTTAAAGCAGCTGTTTGCAGGATAGTTGTGTATAACGGATCTATGTCAAGAGTAACTAAAATTAAGTTACTAACATCCCCCTCATAGTTGTCTAAAAGATTTGTCACATGTGTAATGTCCTTTATGTAATAAGGTATTGCTAGAGCAAAAGGCCATAGGAAAGTGTCTACTAAAACAGATAGCTCTAATAATGAACCATTAGCTGAAACCTTTGGTCTTCCAGGAGGATTTTCCAAAGATTTATGAATTTTTTTTTGGGAAGAATGTATATAGTTGGAACCATAGGATTGGTGTTAATCAAAAAATCCTCATGGCTAGTGAGAAAACATGCTGAATCTCTACAACGTTCTTAATATCTAACAACAACCATCAAGTCTGTGGTAATAGTCACTTAACTGCCTCTGTCTCTCCTATAAATGCATTTCTATTAAGAATAACCACTCCACTACCTTCATCGGCAGGCTTTATCACAATCTCCATATTTTTGGACATAGTGTTAATGGCTTGATATTCCACTTTACTGATGTTGGTTATACGGTTTATGACGAACCAAGCAAGCTGCAGCTTTGGACAACTAATTTCCAAAGTCATATTGCATTATATTCAAGATTTATACTCAAAATGCTAAAACTGCACCATTATTGTTTCCCCCCACTAAATATGCAAGTTAATGTACTCATGGATTTCCACTGGAAAAAAAACATTAAAATAACAAAAGTTAATTCTTGCACAAGGTGCACAGTATAAAAAACAACAGCAGCAGAGGCTTGACAAACTCATCAATGCTTGAACTCTGCTTCTTAAAATTAGATTTCTACATAAAGAAAAAGAATCCCAGTATTTGTTAGTCAATCTGTACCTCTACCACAATACATATCAGAAAACAGAATGGCACTAGATAGGTTAGTAAAACAGCTTTTCCCAACAGGTTATAAAATATTAACACATGAGCAATATTTGTAAGCCTTAGTCTATATCTTGGTTTGTTGGTATCAGCAAAATCTTATATTATGAAAAATGCATCAGAAACCTTGATATTTCATATGACTACAATCATTGCACAACTGAATTCATACTAGGGATTTAAAGTTAGTTATTGAATATTACATTTATTTACAGTAACTTAAAAGCCAGGATTCTTCGAAGTTCTAAGCGATTCCTACCAACTTCTGCGGTTTTATTCTCTGCATATTTTAGCCTATAACCTATGTGATAACTTATACTCAGTACACGAACAATAGGCGAATACCTTTAACGATAACAAGAGGAAATAATTATGAAAAATAAGCGTTCAGCAATGGGGGAGGGGGGTATCCGTAACACTATGAATATAAAACTGTGCAGGCTTTGTTCACCAACAATTACCAAATAATAGATATATCATCGGAAGGTGTTGATAAGTATTTTTTGACTTTGAGCAAGCTGCTACCATTGAATTTATGCATTCACTAAAATATAGCGTTCAAGGACCATATGAAACCACAGGTAAAAATTAAGCTTTTCAAGGCGAAAAAAAAAAAGTACAAACGTTCCCTATTCTCACCATTATTACACTTTCTAAAGCAACATTACATAAGTACATAAGTATTGCCATACTGGATAAGACCAAAGGTCCATCAAGCCCAGCATCCTGTTTCCAACAGTGGCCAATCCAGGTCACAAGATCCCAAAAAAGTACAAAACATTCTATACTGCTTATCCCAAAAATAATGGATTTTCCCCAAGTCCATTTAATAATGGTCTATGGACTTTTTCTTTAGGAAGCTGGCCAAACCTTTTTTAAACTCCGCTAAGCTAACCGCCTTTACCACATTCTCCAGCAACGAATTCCAGAGTTTAATTACACATTGAGTGAAGAAAAATTTTCTCTGATTCATTTTAAAATTTACTACATTGTAGCTTCATTGCCCCCTAGTCCTAGTATTTTTGGAAATACGCTTCACAGACGCTTCACATCCACCCGTTCAACTTTACTCATTATTTTATAGACCTCTATCATATCTCCTCTCAGATGCCTTTTCTCCAAGCTGAAGAGCCCTTTTTTCTGTTAGAAGAAAAAACTGCCAGTAGCAGATTAATATCTCCAAAATAACCCAGTACTTTCTACCTAGCTCCTACTCTCAAATGTAAGTACGGAAAGAATGAAAAATAAAACTGAAATCTATACACAAGCAGACTGCGATGTTTATCACCCCATAAGCCCAAACCCTGGAGCTGCTCACACAACAATACAAACCAACTAGGAACTAGGCGGCCTACCAGTTCAAAAAAAATGGAAGTTCGACTTAACCAAGTAAAGGAAGAAAATGCATGTCCGGTCATATTCCCCCAGCAACTGCAAAGCCAATAATTTATTTATTTATTTGTTACATTTGTATCCCACATTTTCCCACCTATTTGTAGGCTCAATGTGGCTTACATAGTACCGGAGAGGCCTTTGCAGGCTCCGGTGTGAACAAATACAGGGTGATGTTGTGGTAAGATCAAGTTCATGTGGCACAGCCACATTAGGGAATCGGAGAACAGAAGAGTTGTGTTATGTCCATTACGTGCTTTAGTTTGGTTGTGTTGCAGAGATTAGACATTTAAGTTGGATTTGTAGGGTATGCCTTTTTAAACAGGTTGTTTTTTAGTGATTTCCGGACGTTTATGTGGTCCAGGTACACAAGTAACTCCATCACCTCCTAGCTAAAACTGGCCTAAAATGGTCCCTGCCCATGCCCAGTCAAAAACTCATTGCTCTGTAAAATATAACTAAACTTCTGCTAATGAATGCAACAAGTTCACAGGTGTGCCACCACAGATCCTATCCTTCCATCCACAGCCTCTAGCATTCATCTCATGCCAACCAGTGCTCCTGTTTGAATGAAAAAAAAATCTCGAGAATGTTATTCCAAGTTTCTTCCTTTCCATGCAGTCTCCACTCTCCATACTGAAAATGGCTGCCGTGAGTTCTCACGGAAATCTTGTGAGACTGCCGCTGGAACATTTTCAGTATGAAGAGTGAAAACTGCATGGGTAGTAGGAGTATAGGAGGATCACTCCTGCACCAGCTAAACTGACTCAACAACCGGCTTACAAACTAAAAAAAACCCAACAACAACTGGCTCTTGCGAGCCGACTCCAGCACAACACTGCCCCTGCCCTTGCCCCTCCTTTGCCCCCCAAAATCCCACATCCCTCTTTGTGGATTGGATCTGTATTCTAACCTGTGGTCCTGTACACTCAACTGTTCCTCCCAAATCTTCTCTAAAACGGCAGCTTTTGGGCTGTCCTAACTTGGCCAGGTTAGCTATGCTGGTCTTGGCACTGAATATTGCCAGCACCTGCATAACCGGCAGCCCCTCTCCAGTGTCACCTAGTGTACTGCTCCTGACCTGCCACTTTGAACATGGACAGTCAGAGAGGATATTAAGTGGCACTACAAGGAGCAGCAGTGGGATTTGAACTGGCCACCTCTGGTTTGCAAAACCAGTGCTCTAACTACTAGGCCACTCCTCCACTCCTAACCACTAGGCCACTCCTCCACTCAACTTGAAGACCAAGTTGCTGAAATCACATCAAAAAGCTTCAAAACACTATGGAAACTGAGAAGAATCAGAGACTATTTCCCCAGACAATCATTCCATCTTATAGTACAGAAACTGATATTGTCTCAACTAGACTTCTGTAATGCAGCATATGTAGGCTGCAAAGAAAGCCTACTATGATCATTTCAGGCCATCCAAAACACAGTAGTGAGATTGATATTCAAAAAGTCGAAATATGATAGAAAACCCTTCTATTCGTAATGCTACATTGGCTCCCGATCAAGGCCAGACTATTTTTCAAAACCAGCACAATCATCTTGAAAATACCTTTTGGCATGTCACTGGACTACATGCTAGACATGACCGAACTATCACCAAGGAATGCAAACCCAGGAACCAGAGGTTATGTACTACTTCACCTGCCCAACTGTAAAAACGTACTATACAAGTCCACCTACATGGCGGGATTTAGCTACCTAGGTTCAAAATGGTGGAGCTCAATTCCCATAGTTAGAAGCATCACGAATTACCTCCAGTTCAGAAAAGACCTCTCTTCATGAAATTCTATGAGTAAAATATGCATTAATCATTCTGGAACAACAATACACAACACAACCTCTAACTAATGCATCTTTTCATATAAGAAATGAACCAAGACATATCTTCTCAAGAAGCCCAATGACTATTCCATATCTCTCTCTATATAAAAGGCAACACCAACGTTCTATGAAGCCTCCAGCCGGAAGTGTGAAGGGGGAGAGATATCCGGTTTCCCCATGAGTGTCTGCTCCGCCCTCTCTGTAACACAAACAGTCAGTGAAGGAAAACACAGCAAAGCAGTGAAGGACTCAGAGGGGGGAGGGGAGAGAGGGCAGAGGGCAGGGACACACACACTCCCACATGCACACAGAAGAAAACCTTGCTAGCCCCCGTTTCATTTGCATCAGAAACGGGGCTTTTTTACTAGTGTACTAATAGTTATCTTGCCAACCACTGTAAAACACAGCATCATACAACCTTGTAAATGTAATTGAATCAATGTAATCTCTAACAACTGTTAAATGTATGCCACATTGAACTGAAACTCGTTTTTTTGATAATTGTGGGATACAAGTATGAATAAATAAATAAAATTCTTCCATTGTTCACCTATCATTGTCAAAATGTCTGTCCATAATATAAAGTTTTAGGGCCCTGTTTACTAAGGTGTGCTAGTGTTTTTAGTGCACGCTAAAAAGTAGTGCTTTGCTAACTGTGTAGATGCCCATAGGAATATTATGGGCGTCTACACGATTAGCTTGTGCTAATGCTTAACATGTGCTAAAAATGCTAACATGCCTCTAGCACTGCTTAGTAAACAGGGCCCTTAGTTGATTGCTGTTTGCTATGCAGTTTGTGGATTCAGCACAGGCAAAAAAAAAAAAAACCTTATCTTCTCTCTATGTGTGCTCTCCAATACCCCTCTTGTCCACATGTCCAAAGAGCTGGAAGGTCAACATTTTTCAAGAAAGCAAACTTTGATGTAAAATATATTTTCATTCTAGAAAGCAAACTTTGATGTAAAATATATTTTCTTCTACTAAAGTTATCTGCCATACAGCCAACAGAACCTTTCAACCATGTCGACATTCAGAGTTAGTTAAGTTGACGTGTTCTTTTAATATTATTTGAAACTATAGATACTACTGTTTAATGAGTTGCTACTTTGCCTTTTTTGAAGCTCAGACGTTTCTGAATACAGTGTCTAATTATTATAAAGATGAATTGTGCAGGAATGTATATTCTAATATAATATGACAATTATTATTTTTAATAATATCAATCTGTTAGAATTCTTTGAAATCAATGTAACTAATAAAATAAAAAGATTTGTAAAATTGGTGATACCTATTTGCATCAGTGCTGTGGTGCGAAATTTGACAACCTGTTTTGAATTAGATATCATGCTTGTCATCTCATACATATTAGATGATGTAGTTCCAGAGGTAATTAAATTTTTATCATTTCTTTTGGCACTTCTGAAAATCTAGTTATGCTTTTTTCATAAAAGGCCCTCTTGAGAAGCTGCACCGATGCAGTAGAGTGTTTCAGTTTTAACTTCCACATGATCTTATATTCCAAGCAGCTGTGCATCTCACTTGTCAAAGTGAGAAGAGCTGGGATTCATATGGGAAAGTGAATACTAGGATATATCATAAATTGTATTTTCATGAGAGCTAGAGCCACAGGTAAGAAGCAAAATACTTGCTCAAGAAGTGCCATGGGGCTTTTGACCAAAAGGGGTAAATTTAAGAACCAGGCAACATGTCTACTGTGTTACTTTAAACAATTTTTTTTTCAAGATGTGGAACTTTTTGCTTGGGAAGAGTGCACTGCTTTTTGTGCAAACAACTGAGATCAAATTTCAAGTTTTCAAGTTTATTTATTTCTTTATATACCGCCTAGGAGCGTTCTATAGGCAGTTTACAATAGTTGCTAATGGCAAAATGTAGAAAGGAACTAGAAATTTGATAGGAAAGAGACAGGAAGAGAAAAAAAAGAAGAGAGAAAGAGAAAGTAGGAGAATGGAGAAAAGAGAGAAGGAGTACAGTACAAAGTTAAGATGTTGCATCAGTGGTGACCTGATGCCCACTCGCCAGGAGGGATCTGCTCTCAAGGATTGTTAATCATTCGTGATGCAGCCACTTTAACCCTTGTGTTTGCCTGAACTGAAGTAGTAGAACTTAGGGATGCTCATTTTACTTGCCATAATTTCTTTTCCTCAGTGGTGTCTCTAGACAGAAATATTTGGGATGGCACCAGGAGTGCAAGCTAGGTATGGGGGGGGGGGGGGGGGGGGGGAGGAGGAGACAAGTCAAAGTGACATTTTTCCACATTGTACCCCTCTCCCCTTCTCGTTCTAAATTAGCATTGTAAATGATAGCATCATTCAACAAATTCTTCTTTACTGGAGTGGTATAGATTTTCTACAGGATTGTTCAGAATTTCTATATAAACTCTGAAGGACCAGTTCTATATTGCAAACTTCATATGCCCCAACAGTGGAGCTCTCTCTCTTTGAACTCACCATACAAAATTGTGATTATCACTTCATGAACAGCACACACTCCTTCTACTGTCAAACACTTTGTTTAAAGCAGACAGGTTCTTCTTTATGTGGTGACTCTATAGGATATGGAGCAGGTAGTCCCGAGCATTTTTATTCTGGGAGACAATGGTTCGCTTTTAACAGCCCTTTTCCTAGGGCCTGCTTTCAAAAAGGTCAGACACTTTGCAAAATAACACAAAACTCTGAAAAAATACTGAAAACCCATATAGGAAAAACTTACAAACCAAACCTGCCTCACCTATGAAAAGACATTGATATAAATATTACTCTTGGCCCTAGAGCACCAAATATCTGCTACTAGGAAATTGGAACAATTTGGATTGTTACACATTCCTACACAGACACTACATGCTATCAGAATCCTTCACCTCTGTCACACATACAGAACATGGACAAACCCTCACCTGATACAAAATAGGGGACCACAAAGACATGCAGACAAAATGAAATGGAGACCCACACACACACACAAAGAAAGTCAGACTCTATAAGCAGTGAAAATACTGGTAAAAGGAACAGAAATGCATTTTCTCCTGTACTCTGCTAAATACAAAAATAGAAAAGATGTACATCTTTTTCCCCACCTTGGTTGTCTGGGTACTTTTCACTTTTTTTCATATATCTCTAATTAATTTTTCAATAACATAGGCTTTATGAAGAATTAAAAAAGAAGGCTGTGTAATAGCTGAAAACATGATGGGGTGCAATGATTTCGACCATAGTTTTGCCAATTGATATCACTAATAGAATAACCCAATTCTTGTTCCCAGTTGGATTCTAATGTTTTACAAGTTTTAGGTTCCAATGACTGTAAGGTTTTGTAAATTTTGGAAGATATCAATGATTGGCACCAGGAGGAGTAGCAAGAAGCAGATGGGTTAAATTCAGCAATGTTGACAATTTTTTAAATGTTCTTTAGTAATGTATATTGAATTAAAATATTCAGAGATGAGAGCTAGACCATATACCGGCTTTTTTCCACAGATGCCAATTAAGATCCATCTTTGTTACGGATTGTTGTATTAAGCCATGGTGACTACTACTACTACTACTACTATTTAGCATTTCTATAGCGCTACAAGGCATACGCAGCGCTGTACAAACATAGAAGAAAGACAGTCCCTGCTCAAAGAGCTTACAATCTAATAGACAAAAAATAAATAAAGTAAGCAAATCAAATCAATTAATGTGAACGGGAAGGAAGAGAGGAGGGTAGGTGGAGGCGAGTGGTTACAAGTGGTTACGAGTCAAAAGCAATGTTAAAGAGGTGGGTTTTCAGTCTAGATTTAAAGGTGGCCAAGGATGGGGCAAGACGTAGGGGCTCAGGAAGTTTATTCCAGGCGTAGGGTGCAGCGAGACAGAAGGCGCGAAGTCTGGAGTTGGCAGTAGTGGAGAAGGGAACAGATAAGTAGGATTTATCCATGGAGCGGAGTGCACGGGAAGGGGTGTAGGGAAGGACGAGTGTGGAGAGATACTGGGGAGCAGCAGAGTGAGTACATTTATAGGTTAGTAGAAGAAGTTTGAACAGGATGCGAAAACGGATAGGGAGCCAGTGAAGGGTCTTGAGGAGAGGGGTAGTATGAGTAAAGCGACCCTGGCGGAAGATGAGACGGGCAGCAGAGTTTTGAACCGACTGGAGAGGGGAGAGGTGACTAAGTGGGAGGCCAGCAAGAAGCAGATTGCAGTAGTCTAAACGAGCGGTGACAAGGGTGTGGATGAGGGTTTTGGTAGAGTGCTCGGAAAGAAAGGGGCGGATTTTACGGATGTTGTAAAGAAAGAAACGACAGGTCTTGGCGGTCTGCTGGATATGAGCAGAGAAGGAGAGAGAAGAGTCAAAGATGACCCCAAGGTTTCGAGCTGAGGAGACAGGGAGAATGAGAGAGCCATCAACAGAAATAGAAAACGGGGGGAGCGGGGAGGTGGGTTTGGGGGGGAAAATGAGAAGCTCGGTTTTGGTCATATTTAATTTCAGGTGGCGTTGAGACATCCAGGCAGCAATGTCAGACAAGCACGCTGAAACTTTGGTTTGGATGCAAGGTGAGATATCAGGGGTAGAAAGGTAGATTTGGGAGTCATCAGCATAGAGATGGTAGGAAAAGCCATGGGATGAGATTAATGAACCAAGGGAAGAAGTGTAGATAGAAAAGAGGAGGGGACCAAGAACAGAACCCTGAGGTACGCCAACAGGCAGAGGAATAGAAGTAGAAGAGGATCCACCAGAGTGAACACTAAAGGTGCGGAGGGAGAGGTAGGAAGAGAACCAGGAAAGGACAGAGCCCTGGAATCCAAGTGAGGACAGGGTATCGAGAAGTATGTTGTGATCGACAGTGTCAAAAGTAGCGGAAAGATCAAGAAGAATGAGGATGGAATATTGACCTCTGGATTTAGCCAGTAATAGGTCATTGGAGACTTTAGTAAGCGCAGTTTCGGTTGAGTGGAGAGGGCGAAAACCAGATTGTAATGGGTCAAGAATAGCATGTGAGGAGAGAAAATCAAGGCAGCGGCGGTGAACAGCACGCTCAAGTAATTTGGAGAGAAAAGGAAGGAGGGAGATGGGTCGGTAATTAGAGGGACAAGTAGGGTCAAGTGAAGGCTTCTTAAGGAGAGGTGTGACCACAGCATGTTTAAAGGCAGCAGGGACAGTCGCAGTGGAAAGTGAGAGATTGAGAATGTGACAGATAAAAGGAATAAGAGTAGGAGAGATGGCATTAAGAAGGTGGGTGGGAATGGGATCAGAGGAACAGGTGGTACATTTTGAGGAAGAAAGGAGAAGTGTAGTTTCCTCAATAGTAACTTCAGGAAAGGAGGAAAGGGAATGAGGGGAAGGAGAGAGAGGGGAACGGACTAGTGGAGGGAGAGGTGGTGAGGTAGAGAAAGCAAGGTTTATCTTTTGAACCTTGTTGTGAAAGAATTCAGCAAGGGTCTGAGGAGATAATGAAGGGGGAGTTGGGGGAGGGGGCACCTTGAGGAGAGAGTTCAATGTGGTGAAGAGAAGTCGAGGATTAGAGCCAAGAGAGTTGGTCAGTTGGATATAATAATCCTGTTTGGCATGTAAAAGAGCAGATTGGAAGGAGGTCAGCATGAACTTAAAGTGTAAGAAATCAGCAAGGGCCCGAGATTTCCGCCAGAGGCGTTCGGCGGAGCGGGTACAGGAACGTAGGTAGCGGATATTAGAATTCAGCCAAGGTTGGGGTTTTGTACGCCTTACAGGGCGGGTCATCAAAGGTGCAACAGTGTCTAAGGCAGAGGATAGAGTATTGTTGTAAGAAGAAACAGCCTCGTTGACAGACGTGGATGGTGCCACAGTAGAGAGGAGGTTTGAAACATGGGAGGATAGAGATGAAGGGTCAATATCGTGAAGATTCCTAGATAAATTAGATAGGATAGGACGGGACTGGGAGGGAGGAGATTTAAGTGTGAAAGTTATAAGATGGTGATCAGAGGAGGGATGATCAGAGGCAAGGAAACTAGAAGGTGAACAGTTGGAGGAGAAGATGAGATCAAGACAGTGACCATTTTGATGAGTGGGGGAGGTGGAGCATAGTTGGAGATTAAAGGACGACGTTAAAGCGAGTAACTTGGAAATATAAGAGTTGGAAGGATCATTAGCAGGAATATTAAAGTCACCAAGGATGAGAGAGGGGGAGGAAGGATCATGGAAGAAGGCAAGCCAGGCGTCAAAGTCACTGAGAAAGGATGAAAGGGACTTATCAGGGGGACGATAAATGACCGCTATTCGAAGAGGCAGAGGAGAGAAAAGGCGGATAGAGTGGACTTCAAAGGAGGAAAAACAGTGAGATTGAGGTGGAAGAAGGGGTTGAAATCTGGAGGAGGGAGAGAGAAGTAGTCCAACACCGCCCCCACGGCCAGCAGGGCGAGGAGTATGTGAAAATAGATAACCGCCATGGCACAGGGCTGCGACTGAAGCAGAGTCATCAGGGCAGAGCCAGGTTTCTGTTATGGCGAGCAGATGGAGGTGACGCGAGATAAAGAGGTCCTGTATATAGGGGAGTTTGTTACAGATAGAGCGGGCATTCCATAGGGCGCAAGAGAAGGGCAGAGAAGAGGAGGGGAGTAGAGGAATAGAGATGAGGTTAGAGAGGTCACGGTGAGATCTGTAGAGTTTGGATAATAGTTGGTGAGGAGGGCCAGGATTGGGATTGATGTCACCAGCTGAGAGTAAGAGAAGGAGTAAAAGAGAGCGGAGGAGAGTAGGAGAGGTGTAGCCACGAAGGCGTCGAAGGCGAGAGGTATTTAGGTGGAATGGGGAAGGCAAAATGGAGGGAAGAAAGAGACGGAGATTAAAAGCCAAGAGGGAGGAAGAGGGTAGGAGAGAAGGTGAGGTGATGAAGTCAATGGATGGGAAGTGAGTTCCTGTAGCGGAGAGAGGTAGGGAGTGAGGGAAAAGATTAGGAAGGGACAGAGCTAGGAAGAGAATGTGAAAAGGGGCCATAATGATTAAGGTATTTTAGCAACTGGAAAAAGATTAGATACAAAGAGAAAAATGCCCCGGCGCGCGGCACCTAGAGCGGAGGCCCTGAGTGGATTGGGGTGGACCTGGGTGTCACCCCGGAGAAGGCTGTAAGGATATGCAGATGAGCTGCAAGTCCTCCACAGCACCTGAAAGGCAGCCGGTGGTAGAGGTGGGCACCTCTCAGCTGAGGAAAGGCTTACCAGGGGTTAGGCCGAAGCCAGCATTCCTCCCCCTGAGGGGGGAGGAATGCTGAAAGGTGCTGAAAGGTGCTCCTCAATTACACAGTTTCACAGTGGGTTTTACTATAAAGGAACTAGGGGAATATGAGAATTTTTTTTCATGATAGGTAAGAGGTGTAGGTGATATGGGCTAATTAACTCTTTTCAATGGTAAGTCATCTAGATTGGTCTTGTGGATTTGAGAAGTTGAACCGTCTTATCGCTTGTGAAGCCTGAAAAGCTAGATGAGAGGTCTTAAAGACAGGGAAGTTAATGCCACCATTGCATTCCAAAAGTTTCAGTTTAGCTAGGGCAATATGTGGGACATTAGCCTTCCAGATAAATTTATTTAAGAGTCTTATCAATTTTTTATAGAAGCTTCCTGGGAAAAAAGAGGGGGTCATACTAAGAACATAGTTTATCTTGGGAGCTAGCACCATTTTTGTAGCTTCAGTTCTTTCCCACCAATTGAGAAATAATGGTGTTCATTTTTTTCAATTTTGTCATTGACTATTTTGATAATAAAGTCCATGTTAAGTTTGATGGTTTGATCTGGAGTTTTACCATACCATATGCCTAAATAAATCTTATCCGGTTACCACTGAAATGGGAACACATCAATATGATATTTCATGTTGTAGCAGGATAATGGCATGACACCTTATTTGGTCCAATTAATTTTGTAACCTGATAGATGAATGAAGGAGTCAATATATTGGAGAACAAAGAGGAGTGAATTCACCTTGGCACAGAGAAGGATATCATCCACATAAATTCATAATTTGAATGTAATGTCATTGATTTGAATCCCATGTATTGATGAGTCAGCTCTGATTGCCAGAGCCAGTGGTTGAAGTGCTAAATTGAATAGCAGAGGGGATAATTGGCATCCATGTTTGGTGCCACATTTTAATGGGGAATTTTTTTAGAGTTATTACCATTAATTATAACAGAGGCAATTAGATGATCATATAAGATTTGAATCAAACCAAACCATTTTAGGGTACAAAACAGATAATCCCATTCAATTCTGTTGAACTCTTTTTCCGTGTCAAGGGCTAAGGCAACATGAAGATCCACTGCTACTGTCCCCGACACCTTCAAGCACGCTGTAGTCACTCCACTTCTTAAAAAACCATCACTTGACCCCACCTGTCCCTCCAATTACTGCCCCATCTCCCTTCTACCCTTCCTCTCCAAATTACTTGAACGAGCTGTCCACAGCCGCTGCCTTGATTTCCTCTCCTCTCAGGCCATCCTTGATCCGCTTCAATCCGGCTTTCGCCCACTACACTCAACAGAAACAGCTCTCTCCAAAGTCTGCAATGACCTATTCCTTGCCAAATCCAAAGGTCACTACTCCATCCTTATCCTCCTCGACTTATCTGCCGCCTTCGACACCGTCAATCATAATTTACTTCTTGACACACTGTCCTCATTTGGATTCCAGGGCCCCGTCCTCTCCTGGTTCTCCTCGTATCTTTCCCAACGCACCTTCAGAGTATCTTCTAATGGCTCTTCTTCCACCCCCGTCCCGCTCTCTGTTGGAGTTCCCCAAGGATCTGTCCTTGGACCGCTTCTTTTCTCAATATACACCTCTTCCCTGGGCTCACTGATCTCATCACATGGTTTCCAGTACCATCTCTATGCCAATGACACCCAGCTCTACCTCTCCACTCCCAACATCACAGTCGAAACCCAGGCCAAAGTCTCGGCCTGCCTCTCAGATATCGCCACCTGGATGTCCAACCGTCACCTGAAACTGAACATGGCAAAGACTGAGCTCCTTGTCTTCCCACCCAAACCCTCCTCTCCTCTTCCCCCACTCTCTGTCTCTGTTGACAACGCCCTCATCCTCCCCGCCTCATCAGCCCGCAATCTCGGAGTCATTTTCGACTCCTCCCTCTCCTTCTCTGCCCATATCCAGCAGACAGCTAAGACCTGTCGCTTCTTCCTCTATAATATTAGCAAAATCCGCCCATTCCTCTCTGAACAGACCACCCGAACCCTTGTCCACTCACTCGTTACCTCTCGTCTTGACTATTGCAACCTTCTCCTTGCTGGTCTCCCGCTTAGCCACCTATCCCCCCTTCAATCTGTCCAAAATTCCGCTGCACGTCTTATCTACCGCGTGAACCGATACTCTCATATCACCCCTCTCCTCAAGTCGCTTCACTGGCTCCCGATTCACTACCGTATTCAGTTCAAGCTTCTCCTAATGACCTTCAAATGCACTCAATCTGCAGCCCCCCATTACCTCTCTACCCTCCTCTCCCCCTATGTCCCCACCCGTAACCTCCGCTCTCAGGACAAATCACTCCTATCTGTACCCTTCTCCACCACCGCTAACTCCAGACTCCGTCCCTTCTGCCTCGCATCACCCTATGCCTGGAACAGACTCCCTGATCCCATACGCCATGCGCCCTCCCTGCCCATCTTTAAGTCCTTACTCAAAACCCATCTTTTCTCCCTTGCTTTTGGCGCCTAACCACCTTCCCCATTCATGATACACTGACTACACTGACTACATAGTTTGTTACCTTTAGATTGTAAGCTCTCTTGAGCAGGGACTGTCCTTCCCCATGTTTTAACTTGTACAGCACTGCGTAACCCTAGTAGCGCTATAGAAATGCTAAGTAGTAGTAGTAGTAGTATCTTCAGAGGAACCAGCGCCTGACAGAATATTCCAGAAGAGTCTTGAATTATCGGTAGAGAGTTCACCTGGCATGAAACCGTTTTGGTCTCGGTGAATCAGGGAGGGGAGGATTTTACTTAAGTGAGAAGCTGTAATTTTGGCATAAATCTTATTGTCTGTTAGTGCTGATAATTGTTAACATCTATTTATTGCTGCTGATTGGCCTGTTCACTAATTAAGTTGCACATGCAAAACAGAATATGTTCAAATTTGCACACACAAATTTAGTCGCCCTATATAGAATCTGAGAGTAGGTGACCAGATTTATTACTTTCAGCATAAAATTTGGATTTTTGTATGGAAATGCTTGACATAGTTTCTTAAGATAACAGGGAGTTATATTTATATTTCAGTTTCTGCTAATTTTGATGAGTTTTGGAGTTATGGTTGGAAATATAATTGGATTCAATTTTTTTTTTATGTCAGAGTCTAACTTTTCCACTTCTTTTTTTGTGCTTTGTGTAAACCTGCTGAATAATTAATTATAGCTTCTCTGACTGTAGCATTATAGGCATCTCACCAAATATGAACAGGATAGTCAGACACCAGATTGTTCTCGAAGTATTCTCTATAGATTTCACTTGGTTTATATAATTATCTTGAAGTAGGGCATTATTGAATCTCTAAGACCCTTTAGTGATTGAAATGGCCAAATTCAGAAGGGCTAAAGATTTTGCTGAATGATCTGATATCGTTTGACTTTGAATTTCTGCATGAGTTATTGAGGCATCAAGTGTTTAGAGATTAAAATGTAGTCTATTCTTGAATAACTCATATGTTGTGATGAAAAGAAAGTAAAATCTCATTCAGAGGGATTAAGCAGATGCCATGGATCATTAAATCCTAGGGAATTTATGAAGGAGAGAATACTGGAGGCTGCCTTGGTTTGACAATATGGAGAATAGGAATTCCTATCTAGTATGGGGTCTAAATCTTGGTTGAAGTTGCCTCCTAAAATTGTGAGGCTGGAGAAAAGGAAGGAACTACAGCTGTTATATCTTGAAAGCGCTGTGGATCATCAATATTTGGTGTATAAATATTGAATATATTAATAGGGTAACTATAAGTACAGCAACACCAACCCATCTGCCACAACCATCTGAAACCTGTTTGAGTACAGTAACCTGCAGTGATTTGTGTATGAGAACAGACACTCCATTTTTTGTGAGAAAAGGCAAAGAAAGCAATATGAGTGTAAATGTGATCTTTTAAGCAATGATTATAGTGGGATAATAGATAAGTTTCCTGAATAGATGCTATGTCTGTGTTTAGGCATTTAAGATACAGTAAAAGTTTCTTTCTTTTTATGGGGTTGTTTATCCCCTTAATTTTTATTGAGTCTATATGCATTCAGGGGGTTAACATTCATACACATGTCTTATGGTACATGATACAAACAGTACTATTGCAAAAAGTAACTTTGAGTATTTTGCTGTAGTAATCAGCAATTTGACTATCAGATGTAAGTACAGTGATATGATATTTAAACAAAGTACAACAAGAACAATAAAGAGGTAAAGCCTTTAGGTACCATATCCAGAGAAAAAAATAGCAGGTACTGGCTACTGTAAACCTGTATGGGTGCATAGAGAGGAAAGGCTACCAAATTGCAGGTTGGGTATATAGTGTAATTCTTCTGGAGAAAACTGAATTATTGAACTGAGACAGGTAAGGTAAGAAAATAGGTTCAATTCTTGGCGCTAAGTGCTATGTCATTAGAAGATCAATTCAAATTCGGCAAGCTTTTGAATATTATTTCACAAGCTCAAAGAACATACACCAATATGAATTCAAGCAGAAAAGCTTGTGTATTAAATGCTTATAATGAAAATGTTTTGTGAACCTCAGTGTGGGGATCAGATGACTTATAATTCTTTAATCCGTTCTGAAATCACTACTACTTACTACTACTACTACTTAACATTTCTAAAGCGCTACTAGGGTTACGCAGCGCTGTACAATTTAACATAGAAGGACAGTCCCTGCTCAACGAGCTTACAATCTAAAAAATCACCCAGTATTGTCACTGGCCCTTATCAGTTGTTTTGAAAACTCTATCCAAACTTCATACTGTGAAAAATCTTCCTTCTTTTGAACAATCTTCAATGTCCAGAAATATATAATGCTACTTAGTGTCGGCTGCAGAGGCGCTTTTCAGTCCGACATGAATCATGTTTCGCCAACAAGCGACTGTCTCAAGGATCAACCCCCCAGTTTTAATGCCAAACCATACATGCCAAATTTTGTCTCCTCTGTCTTTCTCCTTCCCCAGTCTGCTAATCCACTCTCTTCCTATCTTTAACCCACTCCCTAATCCCCCAATTCCATCCTCTGTACTCACCCTCTCAGCCCTCATCTACCCTCTACTGACTCTCATCCCCTCACCAGCCCCAGCTCTATCCCTGTATCTCCTTCTTTCCTTTGTCTCCAGGCTATTCTGTCTCTTCCTTATAGGAAGAATTGTTTCAGCAGTAGGTAACAGAACTGATGTGGGATGGAGCTATTCTGGACCTAGTGCTTGCGAATGGAGAGAATGTTTCTGATGTCATCTAGTGATCATCGAATGGTGTGGTTCAATATTAAAACAGGGGAGAGGGCTCATTCGAAATTGAAGGTCCTGGATTTCAAAAGAACTAACTGAGATGGGGGGAGCAGTTAGTAGGATGGGAACAGCTGAAGGATGTTGAACAGCAATGGACAAGACTGAAAGGAGGGATATTAAAGGCAACTAACCTTTATATTAGAAAATTACATAAAACTAAGAGGAAAAGAAGGCCGCTCTGGTACTCAAACATAGTAGCTGAAAAGATAATGGAAAGGAGGTTAGCCTTCACATGTTATAAGACAATTCAGAAAAATGAAGACAGGCGAGAATACCTGGATAAGCGAAGAGTAACTGTAAAAGCTGTCAGGAAAGCAAAGTGGCAAATGGAAGAAAAGATAGCTAATATGGTAAAATTGGGGGATAGGACCTTTTTCAGATAGTATGTAAGTGACAGGAGGAAGTGCCGTAATAGCATTGTGAGATTCAAAGCTGAGGGAGAGAAATATGTGGATGATAATAAAAATAAAGCTGAACTGCTTAACAATTACTTCTGCTCTGTGTTCTTTGATGAAAGACCGGGGGTAGGGCTGCAGAAAACAAAGGCTAAAGGGGATGGATGTATGGTAGACCAAGACCCATTTGAGATACATCCTAGGGTATTCAAGGAACTCGAAGATATTCTTACAGCACCACTGACTGACCTCTTCAATGCTTCCTGGAGTGGTCCCGGAAGACTGTAGAATGGCAAATGTGGTTCCTTTGCACAAGAGTGGAAGTAAGGAGGAGGTTAGGAATCACAGACCAGTCAGTCTGATCTTAGTGGTGAGTAAGCTAATGGAAACGCTACTAAAGCGGAGGATTATGAGATTTCTCGAACTGAATGGAATGCAGGACCCGAGGCAGCATGGCTTCACTAGTGGCAGGTCATGTCAGACGAATCTGACTGACTTCTTTGACTGGGTGACCAAACAGTTGGATGTGGGAGAGGTGCTTGATGTGGTATACTTGGATTTCAGCAAAGCCTTTGACACGGTTCTGCACAGGCGACTGATAAATTGAGTGCCTTCAGCACACGTAGGCGCCTACGTGCGCCCAACGCATGTCAGTTTTGAGTTACTACCCAGCTACCGCGTGGCTCTTGCAGTAATTTCATGTTTGCTGCCCATCCACTACATGCATCCAAAAAATATATTTTATTTTCTGGCTTGCAGTAAGGTCTCAGACCCAAAATGGACGCGTGACAATTTTTATTTTGCCGCATGTCCATTTTCGGCAAAAATTTTTAAAAGCCATTTTTTGCAGGTGCGCTGAAAAATGTTTCTGTGCGCGCCTAAAACATGCATCTACACTATCGCAGGCCATTTTTCAGCACACCTTAGCAAAAGGACCCCTCACTTTTTTATATTTCTCTCCTGATTTGAAGAATACCTTCTACTAAGGTTTACAAGATTAGCCCACCTCTTTACTTGTGACTTCCTGCTCCAGAGGCATGCGACTCAGATTTTAACCTTCTGCTACACATCTACCATTCTCTCATTTCCATCTGCATGCAACTAGTTTACTTTAAGTAAAATAATGTTTTTTTATAGCATGGTTTCGTGCGTATTAAACAGCTTTAGTGTGTGTGTGTTAAGTTTTGAGGCACAGGCTGCATAAAGTGTTACTGAATAGAATAAGCTGCATTGAACCATCAGAAGAAGGCTAACATCCAAATGTTTCTTTTCGGGCATAAAAGAAATGATAAAAGTCCAGCTTCCTATACTGATGCATATCTCCCATAGACAAGAGATTTAAACGTTAAAACCATTCAAGTGCACTAACCACCTTTGCTAATATATGGTTTTCCATCATATACTAATTATTTTTTCTACTAGAAAATCATTGACCTGGGGCACTGAATTTGGGCCCTAAATCAATATGAAACTAATGATCTAACCCATGCTGTCTTGTGAATTTGTTTTTCTCAGAGGTACCAAAAGTGTATTAAAACATTTGGTAAGCAATTATGAACGCCACATGACCAATTGCATATGCAGTTGGTTGCATCTTGTATCATACTCTTTGTTTATGACGCTCTATGTGTTTAAAAGGTTCCTTAAATAAACATTTCAAAGCTGTCGACAGAATGGAGTAACATTTATTAATATCAGAATTAATATGCCTGTTCCATACCCTAAATCACATTCCAACAGATGGCAATTCCCTTCACAGAATGGTTTGTCACTGAACATCACATCTGATGCATGGGTTGTATACTACACAGTGTGTATGTGTGAGGAAGGGACTGTCATATCTCCTCAGCACAGATGTAGTTCAATTCCAAAAGTTCTATTACAGTAATTTAAGTGCAAACTGTTGATGTTTTACAGAGTGATTCAGATGAATCAGTCAAATGGACAGAGAAGAGCCAGATTGTGGTTTAATGTGGACAATAGATTTGGGCAGGGGCGTAGCTACGGGGGGGCCTGGACCCCTGCAAATTATGTCCGGGACCCTGCTCTTCTTGCTCCTCCTGTCCTGTGCATGCTGATGCTTCTTTATGTAAAACTGAGGAGCGTCAGTGTGCACAGGACAGGAGAAGCAAGAAGAGCAGGGCAGGAACGCGGCTGCGCCGGAGACGGTGCTGAAGAAGACTTTGGCTGGTGAGGGTTGGGGACCCCCGCCAGCAAAGGTATTTGCGAGGCGAAGGGGGTGCGAGGAGGTGGGGGGGTGTAAGAAGGCACGAGGCGGTGGCGGGGGGAGGTGAGGCGAAGCGTGGCGGTGGCAGCGGGGTGGCAATCAAAATATGCCCCCAACCTCGGGCTCTGGCCCCCTCCCACCGTAAGGTCTGGCTACGCCCCTGGATTTGGGGCACAAGCGGGATCAGGTGTAACACACTTTTGACAATCTAGTCCTTGTTCATAATGACAGAAGGGGTTGGGTGAGAAAGAGTTAAGCCAGGGGTGGGCAGCCATGGTCCATGAGGGCCACAACCCAGTCAGATTTTCAGGATTTCCACAATGAATATGCATGACATCTATTTGCATGAACTGCTTCCATTGTGGAAATCTTGAAAACCCAACTGGATTGTGGCCCTCGAGGACCGTGGTTCCCCACCCCTGGGTTAAGCTTGTTTGGTTCTATAGCACCTTTAATGAAAGCAGTCTACTAGTTCAAAATGAGAAAGGAATGAGTGTATAAAGTCAAACAGCAATATTGCTGAGCACATGTTGGTGTGCATGGAATGGCCCAAGGCAAAAATAAGTTCACTTGGAGCACTGCCACAGACTAAGGTTTTCATTACATCCTGTGAACTGTTTCTTAACACTTCCAAACCTTCATTTGGATTTTTCAGAAACATTCACAGTAACAGTCCATTTTAGTACTTACTGAAAACCCTTTCTGTGGGTGAAATGCCTGTAGAAATTGGCCTTTAAAAATCTGTTTGCATAAGGTTACCAGCTGTTCTCTGGAAAGGAGTTTGCATTTAGACACAGACTTTTAAATTTTCAAGTGTGTTGGTTTATTTCCTCTCTAAGGGGTCTTTTTTTACTAAGCTAAGTGCTAGCACATGCTTACCGCAGCTTAAAATGGCTTACCGCGAGACACAATCAGGCATCCTGCAGTAAGTTTCATATCATCAAATGCAAACTGCGTGCAAAAATGTATATATTTTTTTACTTTTGTTGGAAGGGGCTTTTCTGGGGTTGGAGAGTAGGCATTACTGCACACTGACTGGTTAGCACAGGATTACTGAAAGAACCCTTACCATCTACAAAATAGGTGTTATTAAAAAGTAAGCAACATTAGTGCATGTATATGTAGACCAGAAACTATACTAAATTCAATAAAATCAAAACCAAAACATTTACAAAATATAAATAATATATATAAATAACTAGTAAAAAAGGCCCGTTTCTGTTTTAAAGGAAACGGGCGCTAGCAAGGTTTTCCTTGGAGTGTGTATGTTTGAGTGAGTGTATGTGAGAGTGACTGTGTGAGAGAGAGTGAATGTGCGAGTGTGTGTGTGTGTGTGTGTGTGACAGAGAGTGAGAGTGGGAGCGAGTGTGTGTGTAAGTATGAGAGTATGTGCCAGGGTCCCCCCTCCCTCCCACTTCCAGGGTCATCATCCCCCCGGTCCGTCTTCCAGTTGCAGGGTCCCCCCTGCCTCCCAGTTGCTGGGGGGGCCTTCCCTCCCTTTTTCCCAGTTGCAGGGTCCTCCCTCCTTCCCCCTGCCCCCTCCCTTCCCATCCCTCCCTCTCCTCCTCCTCCCTCCCAGTTGCAGGGTCTGTCTGTCTCCCCCCCTCCTTTTGTCACAAAACAAAAACAAAAAACAGTTTCCCAAGTTCTCTACATGGGCCATGCTTCGCCAGCAAAGCAGCATCTTCAGGGGAACAAAAAGTGCAGCAGCTTTGGGAGGAACCCTCTCCAAATCGAACTTGGGAAACTGTTTTTTTTGTTTTTGTTTTGTAATTGATTGGAAACAAGTTGCACTATAAAAGTATTGCACTGACCAGGAAGTTGTACCGGATGTTTCATACACGCCAAGCAACTGGACCAAATTTACTGCTCAAGCTAAGTAACAGCATAACATTGCATATAATTTTGCACTCTGAAGAAAGACTTTGAAAAGCCCTTTATTAGAAGGAGGCAGGGCGTGCTATGATGTCTATGAAGGTGTTATTACATCTCAATTCCTGAGTCTTTGTATATACACCAAAAAAACTGAGCACATATTATTTATATATATTATTTATATTTTGTAAATGTTTTGGTTTTGATTTTATTGAATTTAGTATAGTTTCTGGTCTATATATATTTGACATATAAGGAAACTGAATTTAAAGAACACTCAATAACTATAGTAACATTAGTGCATGGCCATGAATAGGAAAAATAGAAAATTGATATTTTCTGGCTGCAGTAAAAATGGCCTTAGCACATGGGAAAAACCAGCCTAAGTGCACACTGACGCCACTGTTTACTGCAGCTTAGTAAAAGGACCCCTAAAACTTAGCACACACATATATACCTGCTAATTTGTGTGCAGGTAGTTTTCCTGGGATCATTTTTCAAAACAAAGTTATGCACACAATTCCCCTTGAAATTTGTGGGCCTGATATTCAAAGCGATTTAAGTGGGCAGGAGCCTCTCCTACCGATATTCAGCAGCACTAAAGTGGGGAGTGCCGCTGAATATCACCTTTCAGTGGCCTAAAAAAACGTGTACCGGTCAGTGGTGGGCCAAGGGAAGCACTGGGGAGGAGCCAGAGCTTATGTGGGCACTGGCAACATTCAGTCGAATCCCACATAAGTTAAGTGGATGAATTTAGGATAGCTCAAAAGCTGTCATAAATTCACCCGTTTATCTTATGTGAGCCCCAGCTGAATTTTTGGGCCAGGGCCCACATAATATTTATTTTCCCCCTTCCCCCCCCATAAGGTCTGTAGGCCACCCTCCCAGTGCACCCCCCTCAATAAAAGCCTCCCCAGTCAGTTTCCCCCTCTCATTCTCATCCCCTACCTCCCAGTCAGGATAACCCCCCCTCCCTCTTGGCCTACATGACCTCTCTGGTGGTCCAGTGGGGAGTCAGGGCAGGAGTGAACCCCCCTCACTATTGTCCCTAGTGACAGGTTCATCAATGAGGGATAAAGTGGTTTTGCGTTAGAGTTCATTCGTGGTAGAGTAGGCCTTGGTAGTCAAGTATAGAGAGTTACGTTTTATCCAGTTCTGGCTTGTGGTTCGTTGTCTGGTATTAGGATGGATCAGTGTGGTATGCCTTGTTGAACAGGCTGGTCTTCATTAATTTCTAGATTTAGAAGTATAGCAAATGGATTTCAAGTGCTATATAATCCTATGAATATTAAAGAAAAATTTAAAAAATTTAAAGTTGTAACTGAAATATAAATAATCAAGAAGAAAGTAAAGAAACGTTTTGGTGGTCTTTTAGCCGATGAAGAATGGAGATTCTGTGAGTCATGAAGCTAGATTAAACTCGGACCACAGACGTACAGAGGCTTTTTTCTCCAAAGCACTTTACTTCCTCTTTTAGGGGTCCTTTTACTAAGGTGTGTAGGTGCCTACATGTGTCTAATGCACGTCAGTTTGGAACTACTGCCCAGCTACCGCCTTCCCTGGGTGGTAATTCCATTTTTTATGCACGTCCAATACATGCAGCAGAAAATACCGCTAACCAGGCAGTAATTGGCAGTGTACGCACACTAACGATTACCGCCCGGTTAGCGCGTGAGACCTTATCATTAAGTCAATGGGTAGTGGTAAGGTCTCAGGCCCAAAATGGATGTGCACCAATTTTTTTTTTTTTTTTGCTGCACGTCCATTTTCGGCCAAAAAATGTCCTTTTTTGCAGGCACGCTGAAAAATAGACCAGAGCGCGTCCAATACACGTGCCTACAATAGCGCAGGCCATTTTTTAGCACACCTTAGTAAAAGGACTCCTTAGTGCTTCTGGCAGCTACATGAAGATGTAGTTTATCTATTACCACCGTATTTTGTAACCACATTCATGCTTTATTTTAATTCAACCAAAGAAGGAAAACTTCAGAAATAGGTAAATTTAACACTCTTTATAAGCTTAAGGGACCCAGAACCTCTCTATAGTGAAACCCCCTCACACATGTATGCCATTTATATGAATAGATATCATTCTTTACATATGCAAATACCATATAGCTCTTCCTAAATGACCTTCTTTATTGCTAATTCATTCCTTTATTATTTGAAAGTTAGATATCTGGAATTTTTGCTACTCTCTTCCTCTATAATTTCCTCAGTTATAAGCAGTTGAAGATGCAATCAGCTATTTTATTTTCTCTCTTTCTAAAAGTGCTTGCTTTTCCTTTCCCTCGACAATCCGACTTCCACAATTTAGCCAGCTTAAAATTCTCACTTCACAGGTATTGCCTTTTACTCTGCTCTACTGGCCTACTTACCTGCGTCTCACATCAGCCCACAATTTTCTGTTTGTGTATTGCAGTCTCACTGGTTTCAGTCTCTCTCTCTGTACATCTGAACCTCTTGCTTTCAAGTATTTTCTTTGAATGTTCTGTTTGTGGGGAAAAAAAACCCTTTCCCATCTGTGCTTCTCCTTCATTCATATCCTTGAAATCTTAGCTTGAAAACCAATTTCCCTTCATCCTAATTTCTTCTTTGTCTGCTGTCACTCTTTCTTCTTGCCTTTTGTAGTTATATCAGATATCTGTGACTGCTTACAGCTTTTCCCTTTTATTTGTACCATTCAGCCTTTAATTATATCTTTTATCTTGTTGCCCTTGTACTGTTCTCTCCTTGTCTAATGAATTCGGGATATGAGATGTGCAAATGTTTTTATTATAATATTCTTATTAAATAATAACATTGATGTTCAAGAATGTAATAAAATGTATCATAAATAGATTTGCCCTTTCAGTTGACCAGAACCAAGTCCAGTAGCTGAATAATCAGGCTGATATTCAAAGCAGATTATTCATTCACCAGTGGTCAGTGAATGTATAATTAGTTTACTCATAATTTTGAAACATTATGTGGATAGTAGCAGGCCCTTGTAATATAAGAGGAGGGGAAAGAATAAATGAACTGTCAACCAACAAAACTCTCCCAATTTTAACAAGGATATTGATGGGCAGACTGGATGGGCCATATGGCCCTTATCTGCCATCATGTTTCTATGCTTCTAAAAAGCAAGCTGGACAGTGCCTGTTAATTTACCTGCATTTATTATTCTCAATACCACAAAGCAGAGACAGTGCGAAGGTGAAAATTAAACACTACATGGAGGAAAAAGCCTCAGAGCCCCACCTCCAGCAGTAAATTTTGAAAGGAAGCCGACACCATTTTGAAGTGGTGCAATTTTCAAATGAACATGATTGTTAAGATTGGTCCCTGTAATCCCCGAAGCAGCAGTTCAGCAAAATGCTGGCCACCATCGGTTCAGTTCGGTTCAGTTAAAACAGATAATGGAGCTGAGTGTGACAGGCTTTTATGCCAATGAAGCAATTGTCCATAAAGCCTGCTAAAATTTACTGCTTAGGTGGGGCTCTTAAGCTTTTACCTCCATCTTAGGGCTCCTTTTACAAAGCGGTGCTACCGATTAGCGGCATGTCGAATACAAAGAAGCCCATTCAATTCCCAAGGGCTTCTTTAAATTCAGTGCATGCTAATTGCTAGCACCACTTTGTAAAAGGAACTCTTCCTGTTCAATTTTCAACTTAACTCTGCATTGTGGTATTGAGAATAATGAATGTGGGTAAATTAATTGGCCCTGTCCAGTTTATACTATCTGTATAAATATGGGCTGGATTGGGGGTGATGAAGAATCGATATCCAGTGGATAATTCATCATTTAGCTTAGGCCTGCTTTGTCCTCAGGCTATGCAAACCTATAATTCCCTGGCTCAAGCCTTTTTGACCAGCTCCTATTCAACAGATCTAAATTAAAAGGATAGTGCCAGCATGGTCATCAGCCAATCTGTATATTTAGAGCTGCTACCTACATAGATAGCAGTGCTGAATATATGGATTAAGCCCCAGCACCTGTACCAGAACCAGCTATAGTTAGGTATCCTCTAAACCTGTGGTTCTCAACCCAGTCCTCAGGCATATCCACCTAGTCATGTTTTCAGGATATCCACAATGTATATGCATGAGATAGATTTGCATGCACTGCCTCCTTTCTGAACAAATGTAGCTCATGCATATTCATTATGGATATCCTGAAAACCCAAATGGCTGGGTGTGCCCCAAAGACTGGGTTGAGAACCCCTACTCTAAACAATAAAATTGTGCCCCCCCCCCCCCCTTTAACACATACACTTTGATGGCATCAGTTCTAGCACAATGCCCTTTCCTTTGGTAGGGAGTAGAACATAACCATCTGAAGCCATAGCTTGAGCACAGTTACAATACTAAATACATTGTGGAGTGGAGGAGTGACCTAGTGGTTAGAGCACCGGTATTGCAATCCAGAGGTGGCCAGTTCAAATCCCACTGCTGCTCCTTGTGATCTTGGGCAAATCACTTAACCCTCCATTGCCTCAGGTACAAACTTAGATTGTGAGCCCACAATTTCCCACCACAAGTGTACTAGTTAGAATGGGATATGGACCTGGGTCCCTTTCTCACAGTCCACTGCACTGACCACTAGCCTACTCCTGGGACCAACTTGCTTCTCTGATAGGAATGGCCATATTATCTGAAGCTGTCACAAAGCCTGGTATGTACTATCACTGTCACACCTATAGGGGGTGGGAAGTGGTCAATGACCACTGGGGGATTAAGGACGGGGTCATGCCTTAATCCCTCCAGTGGTGAGCTGTTTTTGTGACATAGTTGTGATTGAAACAGGTCAGATAAAAATGTCCCAGTTTCAGCCCTACACATTTTTATGTTGTTGCATTATCCCTAAAAGCTACAGTGGTTGGAAACTGAACTTTCTCTTGACATAAATAACATAGGGCCCCTTTTACTAAGCCACGTAGGCACCTATATGTGCCCAATGTGCGCCAAAATGGACTTACTGCCCGACTCCCGCTTGGCTCTTGCGGTAATTTCATTTTTGGCACACGTCCACTACTCGTGTCTGAAAAATATTTTTTATTTTCTGGCACTCATAGCGGATGCGCACCATGTGGCATCTGACACGCATAGGTCATACCAACCAAATTCTTTACCGCTAGGTCTATGCCTGGAGGTAAGGTCTGAGACGCAAAATGGACACACAGCAATTTTGATGTTGCCAAAAGTCCATTTTGGGGGGAAAAAAGAGGCCTTTTTACAGGTGCGCTGAAAAATGATTCTGCACGTGCCCAAAACCTGTGTCTACACTACCGCAGGCCATTTTCAGCATGCCTTTGTAAAAGGACCCAATAGGGACCTATTTGTAAAGGGCACTAAGCACTTAATGTGTGATTACTGCATGGGAGCAGTCTACCACAAAACACATTAACGTATTTTGCCTGTTTTCGCATGGTAAACCCCCACGTTAATTTTTTTTTTTTTAAAGAAATTTTTGGAGGGGGCGTGTCATGGACAAAGAATGGGCATTCCAGCATTATCAAGCTAGTGAGTTATGATTAGTGTACGCTAACTGGTTAATGCAGGTTGTGGTATTTAAGACACTCTCCCAGTGGTCCTGTTGTCCTTAGTACCTGATTCACACAAAGAAATTTGAAGATAGGGATAAAGCCTGGAAGAGAGCAAGAGAAACTCTGGGCTAATATCTCTGAGGTGGGAAGGAATTAAAGGATTCTTAATAATTCCCCAGTCTATGAGAGGAGACGTGAGGGGGAAGAGAACAAGAGGGAGTACATTCCCTTAGTTTAACACTGTACACAGTGGGTACAAAGCAATATGAATGGGGAAAATATAAAGTAGTGTTTTTCAACTGGTGTGCTGCAGCTGCTCCCCAGGTGTGCCATGGGCAGGAACAAACTGACTTCTAGCAACCGAAGACCCAGAGCACCAGGGGCCCGGTACCGCATTTCTCCCTGTTTCTTTGATTCCCCTCCCGCACCCCCCCCCCCTCTCCGTTCCCCAGCAAAGGCAGTAATTCATAGCTGCTGCTTGCAACCTGCTTGGAGTCTCTTCTGTCCTGGTCCACCCATGCATAAACAGGAAGTTGAGTCAGAAGGAGGAGGGTCATGGCAGAAGAGAGGGAGAGGCTGCAAGCAGTGGCGGTGAAGTACTACCACTGCCATGGAACCTCTTTGAAGACGTGGTTCGCAGTTTAAGGTAGACCGGGTGGGTGGGGGGGGGGGAGAAAGAGAGGGAAAGAGGTTGACGGGGTGGGGTTCAAGAGAAAGAGAGAGTGAGAGAGGTTAACCAAGGGGGAGGGAGGGGGAAAACAGAGAAAAATCCTGAAACTGTGAGATGAAGTGAAGGGAAGGAAAAGAAAAATGCTGGACCTCGGGGAGGAATAGGGAAGAAATTGAAAAATAATGGACCTGGGGACTGGAGGGGAGTTAGGGAAGAAAAAGGAGAGAAGCCATGGACTGGAGGGGAGGGGGAGAAGCCATGAATTGGAGGAACAGAGTGGGAGAAGTCATGGACTGGAGGGGCAGAGGGGGGAGAAGTAATGGACCTGAGAGGAAGGAGGGAAGAAATGATGGATCCAAGGGGTGGAGGGGAAGAAAAGAAGAGAGGGAAGAGAGAGGACGAGATATTGGATCACACAGGCAGGGAGGGAGGAAAGAGAGAGGAAAAGATGCTGTCCAACAAATGGGGGGAAGGAAGGATAGAAACCAGTGGCATAGCCAAGGGTGGGCCTGGGTGGGCCCAGGCCCACCCACTTTGGACTCAGGCCCAACCACTAGCAGCACACCTGTGATGTGGTTGGTAGGGATCCCCAAGCCCCATCAGCCAAAAACTCCCAACAACTGTCCTTCCTGCATACCTTATAAATAGCAGATCTTCACCTGCAGCAAGCAGCGACTGATACATACTGTTCGCACTGGCCCTACAGCCTTTCCTCTGATGTATTCCCGCCTATGTGTAAACAGGAAGTTGCATCAGAGGGAAGGCTGTGGGGCCAACATGAGCAGTGTGTATTAGTTGCTGCTTGCTGCTGGTGAAAATCTGCTACTTAAAAGGTATGCGGAGGGAGGGGGATATTTGAGAGTCCATATGGTATGCAGGCGAGAGAGGGAGAGACCAAATCACTTGTGGGGCAGGGCAGAGTTCTTCTGCCCACCCATGTTGGGTCTAGGCCCACCCAAAATTGGGTGTCTGGCTACGCCCCTGATAGAAACTGGGAATGGGGAAACCATAAGGGAGAAATCATGGGGGATGTCAAGGAGATGAGTGAGAGGAGGCTAATATACAGTGTAAATATGCAGTAATGGGGAGTAGAGGAAAGATAGGAGGGATTAGTAGGCAGGGGAAGGGATGAGATGGGAACTGGGAGAGCTAGGGGGTGAGAGAAGGAGATGGAAAGTTGATAGCTGACAAGGAAAAAGAAGATGAGAAAGTAGTTGAAATCTGAGTTGACAGAGAGGCAGAAAAGGAAATGGAGGAAAGAGTTAAAAGAGAAAGATAAATAAATAAATATGTCAGAGGCAGACGTAATAAGGGAATGAAACAAGACAGAAGAAGAAAAGAGAAATGAGAAATGGACAGCAGCCCATGGAAAGAAAGCAGAATACAGACAGGGAAACAGAAAAGAAAAATTAGTATAAACATGATGGGAAAAATATCCAGACAACAAAGGTAGAAAAAAAGTGTTTTATTTTGAATTTATTAGCTAATATAGTTTAGGAAATGTATATTGTGGATGTCTGTTTGTATTTATGCTCTGTATAAGAGGAAATGCATTTCTGTTTTTACTTCTCCCATATTGTGGTAGATGCCTAATTTGACTTCTTGGGGTTCACAGTTCAATTTTTGTCTTTATATCTCTATTTCTAATTTATGATCACGTTCTGTATTTGGTACATAAGTAATGCCACACTGGGAAAGACCAAGGGTGCATCGAGCCCAGCATCCTGTCCATGACAGCGGTCAATCCAGGCCAAGGGCACCTGGCAAGCTTCCCAAACGTACAAACATTCTATACATGTTATTCCCGGAATTGTGGATTTTTCCCCAAGTCCATTTAGTAGTGGTTTATGGACTTGTCCTTTAGGAAACCGTCTAACCCCTTTTTAAACTCTGCTAAGCTAACCACCTTCACCACGTTCTCCAGCAACAAATTCCAGAGTTTAATTATGTGTTGGGTGAAGAAATATTTTCTCTGATTTGTTTTAAATTTACTACACTGTAGTTTCATCGCATGCCCCCTAGTCCTAGTATTTTTGGAAAGCGTGAACATGACTTTAGAGTAATAAGTCTATTTCGAAAGAGAAGGGCATCCTAGGTTTCCATTATTGCTGAAAACCGGGGACAACCATCTCTAAGGTTGACCTAAATGTTGAGATTTGGCGTCCCCAACAGTATTATCGAAATGAAAGATGGACGCCCATCTTGTTTCGATAATACGGGTTTCCCCGCCCCTTCATGGAGCCATCCTGCAAGGACGGCCCCAGGAAAACTTGGGTGCCCCATTCGATTATGCACCTCTATATCTTTTTTGAGATTTGGCGACCAGAATTTAACACAATATTTGAGGTGTGGTCGCAACATGGAGCAATACAAAAGCATTACAACGTCTTGTACTAACCACTAAGCTGTACTAACCACTAAGCTGCCTGTCTGCTCTGCATAGAGGTCTATGTGGCCATTTTCTACAAATGTCGCCAGACAGATGTCTGTGTTCCTTGTTCCCCATCTGACCCCCCCACCCCCACCCCATTCGTAATTTGGATGTTTCAGTTTGTAAAATGGCTGTTCATGCAGGAAGTCTTCAGCACATGAACATCAATCTTATTTATTTTCAAAGAGGAATTCTCAACTTATTTCCTGTTCAAAAATACATGTGAGATGGACATCCATTTGGGATGTTCTGACCCAGATGTCCCTATGCTGAATTGAACATCCTTTCAAAAATGTCCCTCTAGATCTCACACTACAAAATCTACCCCTGACTGAGTTATTTAAACAGTGCAATAGTTTAGAAAGTGTATGAGAACACAAAAGGTATAACAAACAGTACCAACATTCAGGAAAGCTTGCAATAATCAGATAATCCTTAGTTAAAAGCAAATGAAGGAAAAGGCAAAGATCAAGAAGACTGTGTAGGATTGCACCAGAAAAGAATAATGGGTAGATCATGGATAAGGTGTCCTTTATCTACTGTTATATTTCATATTTCTTTGTAATAAATAGAGGCTCTTTGATCATTCTTTCTAACATAACAGATTTCTGTTTCACCTGACATTGGAAGGCCAAGAGTGCTTTTAAGCAACAGATGGACTATTGTTTCCTCTCATGGTTATAGGCCATTGGACAAAGTGAACAGACATTTTACTGAGTAAAACAAATGTCACAGAATAATCTGTGCTTCCTGAATCTCAATCTATACTGAAGGTGTAACCACTAATCAGAATGAAATCAAATAATGTCCAAGACAATGCTTTCCAGCTCTGAAATAGCTTAACTGGAGGAGCAACTGAGTGATTAGTATGGTGGCTTAAGAACCAGGGCAACTGGGTCCAATTCCCACTGCAGATCCTTGTGACTCTGGGCGAGTCACTTAACCCTTTATTGCCCCGGGTACAAAATAAGTGCCTGTATATAATAAGAATATAAGAACAGCCATACTGGTTCAGACCAATGGTCCATCTAGCCCAGTATCCTGTTTCCAACAGTGGCCAATCCAGGTCATAAGTACCTGAAAAAACCAAAATGGTAGCAACATTCCATGCTATAAATCCCAGGGCAAGTGGTGGCTTCCCCCATCTCTGTCTCAATAGCAGACTATGGACATTTCCTCCAGGAACTTGTCCAAATCTTTTTTAAACCCAGATATACTAACCACTGTTACTACAGAGCTTAACTATTCATTGAGTGAAAAAATATTTCCTCATATTTTTGTTTTCAAAGCATTTCCATGTAAGTTCATTGAGTATCCTCTAGTCTTTGTATTTTTTGAAAGAGTAAAAAATCGATTCACTTCTACTTATTCTATACCACTCAAGATTTTGTAGACCTCAATCATATCCCCTCCCTCAGCCATATCTTTTCCAAGCTGAAAAGCACTAACCTCTTTAGCTTTTCCATATATGAGAGGAGTACCATCTCTTTTATAATTTTGGTCGATCTTCTAACCTTTTCTAATTCTGTTAAATCTTTTTTGAGATACAGTGACCAGAACTGAACGCAACACTCAAGGTGAGGTCACACCATGAAGTGATACAGAGGCATTATAGTATTCATAGATGGGCATAATCAAACGGGGCGCCCAAGTTTTCATGAGGGCTACCTCGCAGGACGGCCCCGCAAAGGGGCGGGGAAACCCGTATTATTGAAACAAGATGGGCATCCATCTTTGGTTTCGATAATACCGTCAGGGACGCCCAAATCTCAACATTTAGGTCAACTTTAGAGATGGTCGATCTAAATGTTGAGATGGTCGACTTTAGAGATGGTCGTCCACGATTTTCAGTCATAATGAAAACCGAGGACACCCATCTCAAAAACGACGAAATCCAAGCCCTTTGGTTGTGGGAGGAGCCAGAATTCTTAGTGCACTGGTCCCCCTGACATGCCAGGACACCAACCGGGCACCCTAGGGGGCATTGCAGTGGACTTCACAAATTGCTCCCAGTTGCATAGCTCCCTTACCTTGGGTGCTGAGCCCTCCCCCCCCCAAAAAAAAAAACCCACTCCCCACAACTGTACACCACTACCATAGCCCTAAGGGGTGAAGGGGGGCACCTACATGTGGGTACAGTGGGTTTCGGGTGGGTTTTGGAGGGCTCACATTTACCACCACAAATGTAACAGGTAGGGGGGATAGGCCTAGGTCCGCCTGCACCCACTAAAACTGCTCCAGGGACCTGCATATTGCTGTCATGGAGCTAGGTATGACATTTGAGGCTGGCATAAAGGCTGGTAAAAAAAAAATTTTTTAGGGTGGGATGGGGTCGGTGACCACTGGGGTAGTAAGGGGAGGTCATTCCCGATACCCTCCGGTGGTCATCTGGTCAGTTTGGGCACCTTTTCACGGCTTGGTCGCAAGAAAAAATGGACCAAGTAAAGTCAGTCAAGTGCTCACAGGGACATCCTTCTTTTTTCCATTATCGGCTGAGGACGCCGATCTCTTAATCACGCCCCAGTCCAGACTTCGCTACGGTGCTGACACGGCCCCGTGAACTTTGGTCGTCCCCGCTACGGGAAGCAGTTGAGGATGCCCAAAATCAGATTTCGATTATGCCATTTGGCCGACCCTGAGAGAAGGGCACCCATCTTCCGATTTGTGTCGGAAGATGGGTGCCCTTCTCTTTCAAAAATAAGCCTGATAGTCTTAGTTACCATGCCTTTCCTAATAACACCTAGCATCCTATTTGCTTTTTAGGCCACCACCGCACATTGGGTAGAAGATTTCAGAGTATTGTCTACAACACCTAGATCTTTTTCTCCACTCAGCCGTCTCTTCTCAAAGTTGAAAAGACCTAGCTGCTTTAGCCTTTCCTCATAGGGAAATTGTCCCATTAAATTTATCATTTTTGTTGTGTAATTCCACTATATCTTTTTTGAGATGTGGCAACCAGAAACTGCACAGAGTATTTGAGGTGTGGTTGTACAATGGAGAGATACAAAAGCATTATAACATCCTCTTTTTTGTTTTCCATTGCTTTCCTAATAATTCCTAACATTCTATTTGCTTTCTTAGACACCGTTGTACATTGAGCTCAGGGTTTCAACGTATCATCAACATTGACATCTAGATCCTTTTCTTGGGTGATGACCAGGAACTTGTGACCTGGATTGGCCATTGTTGGAAACAGAATACTGGGCTAGATGGACCATTGGTCTGACTTAGTATGGCTACTTTTATGTTCTTATGACTCCTAATTTGGAACCCTACATCACATAACTATGGTTTGGGTTCCTCTTTCCCACGTGCATTACTTTGCACTTGCTCACATTAAAAGTCATCTGCCATTTGGATGCCCAGTGTTCTGGGCTGTCTGAAGTTTTTTGATTATTTGCTCTTTGCAGCCAGCGTAGAGTGCATTACAATAGTCTAGATGACTGAGTACCATTGATTGTACCAGGTTACGGAAGACAGTTCTTGGGAAGAATGGTCTTACTCTTTTTAATTTCCACATTGAGTGGAACATTTTTTTGGCTGTGTTTTTCACGTGACTCTCTAGTGTTAGGTGTCGGTCAATGGTAACTCCGAGGATGTTTAGGGTGTCCGAGATTGGTAGGTTCAGTTTAGGTGTGTTGATGGTGGTGAATTTGTTCGTATGTTGAGAGGTGAGTATTAGGCATTGGGTTTTTTCTGCATTAAGTTTCAGCTGAAATACATCCGCCCATGTATGCATGATGTGTAGACTTGGTTGATGTCATTGGAAATTTCCTTTAAATCTTGTTTAAATGGGATGTAGATCGTTACGTCATCTGCATATATGTATGGATTGAGGTTTTGATTTGATAGTAGTTTTGCCAAGGGTATCATCATTAAGTTGAATAAGGTCAGTGAGAGGGGAGATCCCTGTGGAACTCCGCATTCAGGTGTCCATGTGGCTGATGTAGTCGAATTAGATGTCACTTGGTATGAGCGTGTGGTTAGGAACCCCTTGAACCAGTTGAGAACGTTGCCTCCAATTCTGAAGTGCTCGAGGATATGTAGTAGAATTCCATGATCGACCATGTCAAAGGCGCTAGACATGTCAAATTGTAGAAGTAGTATGTTCTTGCCGGTTGCAATCATTTGTTTGAATTTAGTCATAAGAGTAACTAGTACTGTTTCAGTACTGTGGTTAGATCGAAATCCTGATTGGGAGTCATGTAGTATTGAGGACTTGTTATTTGTTCTCATGTTTGATATCTAATCCTTAATTTTTGTTGCTTTTATATTTAACTGTATTGTATTTCCCTTTATTGTTGAGATTTCTCTTTTGTGATCTGCTTTGTATCCCATTGTGGAATTTAGTGAACTATATCTGAAATAGAATAGATTTTATTTTTATTTACTTTTATATGTTTTTTTAAGAGTTCTGATTTCAAGCCCCTGACGCAGCCCTTTAAGAGAGTGAAACACGGCCGTGTTGGGCTTCAAACTATCTATTTAAGCTCATAGTGGTAAATACAATGATTTTTTTTTAAATGAGAACTCTGTGGTGATTTGCTTCTTTTTTCACTCTATGCTAGAGTAGATCAACTACAACCTATGGCAATGCAAAATAAATTAAATTGGGCAGAATAGAGAGGCCTTATGGTCCTTAATGCTCTCATATTCTGTGTCTTAATTTGAAAGGAAATTAACTGCCATTTCCAGACTGTTGAGGTTCCTCCTCTGTAATTTTCCTACTCACCTTGTTGGTTATAAAACTATTCATACATTACCCTCATTTTCAAATGTGTTACTTAAAAAAAAACATTAAGAAAAGTGCTGTAGTGCTAATTCTAGACCTTAGTTTAATGCCAGACCTCCCATGCATGAGAAACTTAGACTGAAATGGAAATTGAATAGATCTTATAATTGAGGCTTCAGGATGGTTTAAATAACAACAGCAAAACCTTGGAAACCTCATAAAATAATATGGTGATTGAGAAAAAGTCTTGGGTCCCAAGTTTTAGGATGTTGACTCTGCTTTCTTTGCGACCTTGGATAAAGTACTCAACTGGAAAAAAAAAGTCCAAAGTCAGATGCATCTGATTAAGTGAACTCTGTTCTCAAAACCTCATGCTTCAATAAAAGGTTCCAGCAGCCTCTGTCATTTTTGCTACTCCAAAGCAATATCGGGAAGGAGCAGGAAAAGGAAACAGATTGCGGATTTAGCTCATACCTTTTTCAGTAGTAGCTCAAGGTGATTTACATTCAGGTACTCTGGGTATTTTTTTGTCCCTGGAGGGCTCACAATCTAATTTTTGTACCTGAGGCAAGGGAGGGATAAGTGACTGACTTTTACATACCTTTATTTTTATATTGACATGAAGATGAGCATAAGTTACATGGTAAAACAGCGGGCCCGATATATAAAATGATTTAAAAGGCCAGAGAAGGCTCCTGGGAATTAAATCGCTTGTCTAGGGCTAACCGGTCATATTCAGTGGCACTTAACTGGATAGTACCCAAGGCGAAACTGGTTATTATGGGGGCATTCAGGGGGCGGAGTCAGCACTTAACTGGCCAAGGTAACCACATAAAAATCCTAGCTTTATGCAGTTTACCATAGCAAGTTAAGTGCTGAACATTACACTGTTTACTAAGCTGCTCTATAGGCGCGCTAGCGATTTTAGCATGTGCTAACGCTAGAGACACCCATAGGAATATATAGGTGTCTCTAGCATTCAGCGCATGCTAAAAACGCTAGCACACCTTAGTAAACAGGGCCCTTAACCAGCTATTTTTTTTTTTTTTTGCTGCTCCCATATATCTGGAAATTCAATGCTAGAACCTGGACATGGCCCGGCATTGAATTTCTGTGGAAAATGCTAATCGCTGCCATCTGAATATCGAGTCCAGCATTATTATCTTTCTTCACTTCCCAAACATGTCCTGTGGGCTCTACAGCTAGCTGGGTTTTCAGGATATTTACAATGACTATGAATACATTTAATTTGCACTCTGTGGGTTTCCAATATAGGGTCTTCTACTATATTTATATTATTTATTTATTTATTAGGATTTTGTATACAGCCTTTTTGAAGAAATTCACTCAAGGCAGTATATAGCCAATAGACAATTACAACAGTAAAAATATTCAAATTACAATATAAGGTATGGCATAGTATGCTACATTACGATGTTGCTCATTTTCAAAGCACATAGACTTACAAAGTTCCATAGTAACATACATAACTTTGTAAGTCTATGTGCTTTGAAAATGAGCCTCAAATGTAATACGAGATAAACAATATCCTTGTCTCTGGTAACATAAAGTGAATCCTACTACAAGAACCAGGACTGTAGCCACCTAACATATGTACTGATTGTCTCTCAGTGTTATGACTTACAAAACTCAGCATATAATGTATAGTATTTTTTTGAGTACCCTCAGATATAACCCACTTTTTCAAATGCAGATAATAAAGCTGCTAATCAGTGGTATAGCACATTGGGTTACTCGCAAAGTTCGTGGGAGGCAGTGGCGTTCCTAGCCTTGATGGCACCCGGGGCGGATCGCCGATGTGCCCTCCTGGGTGCAGCGCACCCCCCCCTGAGAAATGACACCTCCCCCCCCCCCCGGCGAAATAACACCCCCCGGGTGCACGCCGCTGGGGGGGTGCCGTAGCGCGCGCCTGTCGGCTCCGAGTTCGCTAACTTCGCTCATTCGCTGCAGCTCCCTCTGCCCCGGAACAGGAAGTAACTTCTTCCGGGGCAGAGAGAGCTGCAGCGAATGAGCGAAGTTAGCAAACTCGGAGCCGACAGGTGCACGCCGTGGCACCCCCCAGCGGCGTGCACCCGGGGCGAACCGCCCCCACCGCCCACCCCTTGGTATGCCACTGGTGGGAGGGTATTTTTTTCACATAATTCATCCCCCATCACCCGAGTGCTATGTGTCATAACCACTTTGCAATAATAAATATCATGAACACTGTGTACTTAGCTTAAAGTTGCCTCGCTGGTAAAATTGCCTCGCTGAGAGCAGAAACACACTAAAAGTGTCCAACAGACACCTTCCCCTGAAACCGCTACGAGGTCATAGGACAAACCTGATGGGGTCTCCTGTCTGAGGGAATGTGTCAGTGAGGAATAGGATGAATATCATGTAATTCTACTGCAGTTGATAAATATAGACAATGGATGAATCATGCTGATATACCGCTATATTATAGCGATCTTTAAACAGCTCCTGAGGACGCCAATGGCGAAACACAGCACTGTGTAGAGCTGCAAGAGAAAATTTGCTTTGTATACAGAGAATTCAAGAGAGATTGAGAACATCAGTTTCGATTAATCTTTCAACCAATGGTATTGGTAAATGAGTGAACAAGGATATAATTGGAAGGAATCAACACGGTATAACGGAATAACGGAATTAACATCACTCTTGAAATACATGAACTTTTATATTACTCTTTGACTGCTAGGATTTCAGAGTATAGACTTTGGTTTATATTATATTGATTGGACAAGAATATGGAATAGTAATATAATAACTATTGTTTTGTGAAGAAACATCTTGTATGTTTGTTTGTAATCTCATATGAGCTAGACAAAAAATAGCATAGTAATAAATAGCAATTTTGGATACAAATGAGGACAGCCAGAGGGTTTTACTCCATTGTAGATGTGCCAAGTCTCCTGCATTCAGTGGGAGACTCCCTCTTTCACAGGTCATCTCCCATGCCAAGAACTCCCGCTCAGCAGCCTCCCCTTCCGTCAGCAGCAGAAGATGCTTTAATAAGACATCTCCTGCTGATGCTGGACCAGTCTCGCCATGAGACCTGCAAGATCTCACAGCTCTTATTGCGAGACTGGTCCCACAACAGCAGGAGATGATGTTTCATTAAGGTGCCTCCTGCTGCTAGAGGGGGCAGTGGCTTGTTGATACGGGGGCTGCCGAATTGAGGTCTGTCAGGGGGTGGAGTCACAAGGTAGAGTGGGAGTGGATGGGCGTGGATGGGTGGAGTGGGGAGGAGCTGGGAGCATGCCTTAAAATCTCCCTCTGAAAGATCAGGCCCCTTGGCAGCTCAGCCATGGCCCATTGGTGGACTAAAGTAAGGACACCATAAATGTTCGAGCCCAGGAGCCCTTGGTCTCGCAGGAGTGAGTGTAACTTGGGGCTGGGCTTCCCACTCCAGCAGACTTCATGGCACTGCTGGAGCAGGGAGGGAGGGATGGTTGCCCGGTGTGGCACCGCAATGCATTCTTGTGGGTCAGATTGGCTGCTGGGGTTCTGTTTTCCTTCCAGTGGACGGTGGTGCTTGGGCACACTTTGGCTTTGGCCATGCACGGTCAGCTTCTGTGGGACACGGGCTAGGTCCCTGCTTCTTGGGGAAGTATGCCTTCTACCGGGTACAGCAGCGAGTGCTTTGGCTGCAGGGAGGACTAGCAGGGGCTCTCTGGTGGCTGAGGGGGGTCTTCCGATGCACCCAAAGGTGGGGCTCTCCTAGTGGATCCCTTCTTGCTCAGTTTGGGTGATCAGGCTTCCTACTGGGAAGCTTGTGGCACGTTGCCCTGAGTTGGGGCCCGGTGGTCAGGAGGGGTCAAGTCTGATGGAGCGACAGCTTGGGTCTGAGTGTCGGAAGCATTGGAGGTTCTATTGTGAGCTTTCTCAGGGGTAACCTCCCTGGTGCTTGCCAGGGCTTCTGTGTTTTTCTGCCGGCATGCCAGAAAGGGGGGGGGGGAGGTCTTGCTTCTCAGGGATGGGAAGTTATCTGTCACTTCTTCTTTTCTCTGGAGGCTAAAGGCTGCACCTGCCCGGGTTGAACTGTTGGGCATCTCTGTAAACCTGAGGTTGGTCTTTGTTGGCGCAGTACCCAGGTAGCCAGCGCCTTGGGACTGTGCACCAGGGGATCGGGGGGAGGGAATCTCATGGCTCAGTAGGCTGGGGAAGCATGCCTTGAAGTTGGCTGTTGCCCCCCATGTGCTTTGCGGACACTGCTGCATCACTGCTTGGCGGATCGTGCTCTTGGGGGAGGCGTTTGGAAGTCAGGTCAGGGTCCTAGTTGATAAAGACTTGCTTGGTCCTATGTGAGAGGCTGGCCTCACATGAGGTGGGGTGCGGCTGCCAACGCAGGCTGCGCTGTCCATTGGGATGGAGGTTAACTCATGGCCCTGCAGCCCCACTGGCGGCCGGGGCTCATACTGCCAGGCGGGGTCTGTGGCTCGGGCCAGAGCAAGGGGATGCTGTGTGGAGGAAAGCTTTTTGGCTAGAACTGGCCGCGCTGGTCGGGCGTAAGTTTTGATTTTTCCTGGAAGGTTCCAGGGTCTCATTGGGGAGTTGGTTCGGGGGTAGGCTGCAGCTTGTAATGACACCTGGGGGATGGAGGGGGGGCTTTCTGCAGTTTTCAGGACAACTCCCCCCACCCCATAGCTGAAAACCTGAGCTGCAGGTGGCAGCTAATCGGGGGGGGGGGGGTGAGCTTATTTGTGGCTCCATGAGCCGGCTGATTGGAGGCTCAGGTGACCCAGTACAAGGAGGCATGGAGGTCCGTGCCTCAAACACAGTCCCAGCTGTCTTGGCGGGGCAGTAAAGGGTGGCTGAGATGTTTGTAATACTTATGATATGTTACTGTAGCTCTGGTTATAGTTGGTTATGAATGCTTATGGCTAATTGCTCATTAATAAACAAGCTGCAGCTTAGATATTCCTGCCAATTCACTTGTGCAAGTCTCTTTTGTGGTAAGCAGGAGGGGAGCTAAGAAATGGGGTGAGGAAAGGTGAGGGGGGAAATTGGAATGGGAATCAGTCCCAGCTCCGAAAGTTACTATGCACACATCTGGCATTGCCAACTTCCTAGGGATCCTACACAGACAAAAGTCAGTGACTTGTTAATCACATGCAGGAGTAAACATGCAAATTCAACTTATCTCATGCATGTAGAACCAAACAGTTCTTAGACGAGATGACAGACCCGCAGAGCATCGGATTAGTTGTGGGAGGGATCCCAGTTTCACTTTTGTTTAGTAGCCATGCACAGTGAAATCTGCACTCTGCCCCTTTAAGTTTCAGCAATCTGTTCCTTTAAGATTCAGCAGTCCAGCTCCGGAAGGGGAAGAAGAAGGGAGAAATGCTGTAGACAGAGGACCGGGTACCAGGAGCAATGACAGAGAGCAGAAGTCAGGAGTTAGTAGTGCATGAATTACTCGCAGCCGTCTGCAACTCTTGCTCATCTGGTCGTCGCTGGGGAAGTCGGAGGAGTTCAACAAGACGCAGTCAGCTGCAGTGAAGCCAGACCAGAAGGATTGGGCTACGGTAGCGGATGATATTTGGAAAGATGCACTCTGCACACTGCTTCAACGAGGTACAGGGAGGAGGAAAGAATTTTTTCTGTCTTTTTCAGCATTTAATGAATTAGTTTGTTTTGCTCAGGGCCCCCCCTCCCTTACTGGTTGCATCTGTAGAAAGTGAGATTGAGATCTGTAGTCATTGCATAACAGGGATCTTCCCCACAAACCCTCAACTTGAGCTTTAATGGTTCCTGCTGATTCTATGTCTCCGGTATCTTTCTTTCCTGTGGGGGATGCTGTTATAATGAAATAGATGTCAAACTTGCTCTGCCCCATTAAGGTGACTGACATTTTTCTGCTTATTTAGCGGGCTTCCCGACCTTTGTAAGGCTTTCTAGTGCACGTTGCTGTTACGTATGTGTCCTCTGAGTGTATTATCATTTTTATGGTGTGCCTTATGCAAGCGCTAGAACATCATATTTGCAGATTCAGAAAATGGAAAAAATTAAGGGTAATATCATCCTTCTTGTTTACAAATATGGAGAGATGCGTATTTTATACCCTGGGTACTCAAAAATCATATGTACATTTTACTCATTGCTAGGCTGATAGATTTCAGTCAGTTCTGCAGGCTGTTATTTAGAAGGTTCGTATAGTTTTAGGCTTTGGAGCTAGTTTGATTAGTTTGTGGTGAAAAAAAAAATTACCCTCGGGGATTGGAGAATATGGAAACGGATGAATGAATGGGCGGTGGTTCCCCAGCTTGTTAAATCAAATCAGTGTCAGTGAAATAGCCTTCATTTTCAAAAGAAAACCATTCACTGTGCCCCGTGTTAATAATAATAATATTTGGAAAGGGAACAACAACAGAAAAGTGTCCCATTAAATTTTAAATGGTTGTCATCTTTGCTTACTTTTTCAATCCCATTAAAACTTAAGCTCGGCATTCAGGAGAGAGGAAAATAAACTGAGATTCCTCCGAGAAAAATAGGCGTACAACGCTTTCACCAGACGGAAAGAAAAATTGACAGCAACCTATCTGCTCTGTTTTGGGGTATTCTTCGGGTTTCTGCCTGCATCTGAAACTTGCAGGCTAAGATGTGCCATAGGGACAGACTTAAGTCTAGTGCTGGTTCTGTGAAACCTCACTATCGGCTAATCATCTTCATTTGCATATCTGCTTTCCCCAGGCTGACCGGCTTCCCTGTTGCAAAAGCTCAGCAGCAGGGTGTGCGGTGCAACAACTGGCCTGGCAAGCAGAGCTGAGCTGGGCTGTAATGTGTGCAGGGGTGATGCTTCCGATGTAAACACCGAAAGAGAGCAACCCGTCTGCATGCAGGGAAAGGGAGTACTGCTGTACAGCTGCAAAAACGAGCTGGAACCGTGCTGCACACGCGATGATACGGTTTCCTTGGCTGCTAGTGGAGTGTTAGAGCGTGAAATCGTCCAAGAGGTGCAGCTGATCTCCATTATTTTTTTTGGGGGGGGGGGGGGGGGGGGGGAGGGGGGCAGCATCTTTCTGAAGGTTGTGTTGCAAATTGTGCCCTCCCTCAGACACAATGATTAATCAAAATCCCCGAAGCGTAGGGGGGGCTGAGAAATCCTTTTAGGGACTTGACAGTCAGTTAGCCAGTCACCACTGTGTTGTGGTCACGGTTATTGGAAGTCTATTAGAATTACAGACGCGTGCCATGCTCCACGGTCATTTGCATGCAGATTTCTGGCAAAAGCAGGACACTTAATTTTCAGCAAAAGCTCTGCCCTGTTGCGCTTACATAAAGCACCAGAGGTGTTGCATGTAATGGCATGTGTGCTTCGTTCTGAAAAGCATTCACAGAAATTCAAAGGAAAGGGATACTGGTTTTGCTTTTCATGAAATGAACCAGTGCACATATAAATAATATATCTGCCTTACTGAGCTTTCTCTAAGAGAAGGAAATGGAAAAAAAAATATGTGATGCATAACCTTATCTCAGCTTCTTGAAAATATGTAAGATGATATAAATTGATATAAATATATTTTAAAGAATGGAGAAGAGCACTTAATATGACAGTTTTGCAAAATGACAGTGTTACCTAATGTGTAATAAGGCAAAACAAATTCAAACAAGAAAGACAATTAGATGGAGGTCTATTCTTTCCCCCTGTGTATTTGGGATCCAGATGGTGGTGACTGTCTCTGGAATGTATTTTTTTTTTTTTTTTTTGCAAAGGGATTACTCAGAAACTGTGCATGGTGTTCAAAAAATTATTCAGTTTAGCTGAAGAAAAGGCCCGAGAGCCTGTCTCGATGGGCCCAGTTAAACGTGGGCCGGGCCCGATTGGGAAGGCTCAGGCCAGGAGGCTAGTGGGTTGGGGGGGGGGGGGAGGCGGCAGCAGTGCTCTCGCCCGGCGGGCTTAGGGGCAGTGGCGTTCCTAGGGGGGGCGGTGGGTGCGGTCCGCCCCGGGTGCATGCCGCTGGGGGGGAGGGGTGGCGCGCGCCTGTCTTCCGTTCGTTCCATGCTTCTTCTCTGCCCCGGAGCAGGTTACTTCCTGTTCCAGGGCAGAGAAGAAGCATGGAACGAACGGCACGGGGCACCCCTCCAGCGGCGTGCACCCGGGGGGTTCCTTCGCAGGGGGGTGTCCTTTCGCCGGGGGTGGTCGTGCTGCATCCGGGGGGGGGGGGGGGTGCTGCACCCAGGGGGCGGGGCGCATTGGCAATCCACCCCGGGTGTCAGCCCCCCTAGGAACGCTACTGCTCAGGGCTAGGATGACTGGTTGGCTTAAAAGAAGCCAGCCAGCACATGAGCCTGTTTCTGTGAGCTGATTAGAGGAGAGGTTGCTGGGGGCGGGGCGTTTGGGAGGGAATAAAGCCTGCACTGCCTCCAAGGCTCAGGACGTTTCCTGATCCTAGGAGGCGGCTTTGGGCTATGGCATCGAGTTCTGGAGCTGCTGGGGAGGAGGACATGCTGGCAGAGGTTTCCCTCTGTGCTAGTGACTCCCTTGAGAAGAGTCCAGAGCAGGTGGGTGCAAGGGATCTGTTGGCCCCTTTATCTTACCGCAGATCTAACAAGAAGGCCAGTTGTGCAATTTGCAGTAGGGGCTGCACTGTGTGCAGGCAGGAAGCGCTGGGACAAAACTTCTCCGGCCAGGCCCAGCAAGCAGGGGGTGGGTTTTAGAGTGAGGGGGTCAGGGTCAGTGGAGTTATGAGCAGGCCCATCTTCCCTTTCTGACTCAGTGGGGTTGGCTTTGGGAGAGGGGAGGGCTTGTTAGGGGATCCCATTTTGGCTCCTCTCCCTCCCGAATGCTGCTTTCCTTGAGGCTTTGGCGGGGGGAGGGTGGCTAGTTTTCCAGCTGAGGCTCCTGGTGGCCTGGTCTGTTTGCCTCCCAGAGACTCTCAGCCCACAGGTGGATGGGGTGTTGAGAGTTTGGCTGCGCTTTTGGACACTCACAGCCTTCCTGTCCTGTGCCACTCATTGTGGACACAGCGGTGCATCCGGAGAGAGCATCTGGAGATGGCCCTGCTACGGTACTGGGGACTTCCATGGCAGGTGCTGCAGCTTCAGGATCAGGTAGTAGATCATCCTCTAGTCAGGCACTGGACCAAGGCGCTAGGCAAAAAAAGGATGGGAAGGAAAAGTGGAATAGGGCTTCTTCCTCTTCTTCCGACGCCTCTTCCACCTCTTCCATGTCCTCCTCTTCTTCTTTTCCTTCCGGGGTGTCTCTCATTCTGTGGAGTCGGCGGCAGCTGACGGAGAGGGGATGACCCTTTCTGAGTTATGGGAGCAAGTCCCGCGTTCGTTGCATAGGAAGATCATGCGAAGGAAGCGTAGGGATATATTTCAGTTGCTGGAGGGCAGGGGGCGTCAGAAGGCTAAGAAGAAGGATAAGACACAGGCCAAGGGTGTGAGGGAGCGCAGGGTGGCAATACGGTGGTTAATTGGGTACGATCCTTTCTGTGCATGGCCAGTGTATGGGGATGTCGAGACCTGGGCCAGTATGGCCTTTTGTTAGCTTATGCGGACACGGTTCTGGATGCCTTTCAGCAGTTTGGGAAGTGACCGTGGTTGAATTACGATGAAGCCTTTAGGAACAAGATGGAGGAAAACCTCCATATGTCCTGGGTGACACAGGATATCAACTTATGGTTGGTTCACATGGCTCCTCAGTGGGGGAAGGCAAGGCAGGGCTCACCCTTTCGACTCTGGATAGGTCCTTTCATGCCTCGTGTCCCTTTCCCGACTGCAAGTTTTGATATGTCTGTTCTGCCTGTGGACAAGGACATGCTGCGGCAAAATTTCCAAAGAAGGGGGCGGGAGGACCATCCACCGCTAAGCCGTAATTGGTTTAGCTGGGCCCCTACGCCAGCGAGGGTAGATGCGATGCTGCCATGGCTCCATCCGTACCCAGTTAGGGAGGCTGCAGAGATCATAGGGAGGGGTTTCACAGAAGGGCTTGCCGTTCTACTCAAGAGTTGGTTGGTCAACAACTGGGTGCGCAACTCGGTCTCTACCATTTGGCTGTGGGAGGTAGTAAGGTAAAAACTGGCGGAGGAGATTGAGTTGAGCAGGATTGCTTGCCCATTTGATTGTCAACCTTTTCCATACTTTATGCTCTCTCATTTGGTGGTTATGCCTAAAAAAGCACCTGGAAAATTCTGCCTCATTCACAACCTCTCGTACCTGACAGTTGTTCCGTAAATGCGGGCATTCTCAAGGAATTCTGCTTGATGCAGTACATGTCATTTGACAGTGTGGTGCATCTGGTACGCCAATGTGGTGCTGGGGCGCAGTTGGCTAAAGTGGATATTGAGGCGGCCTTCTGGCTGCTGCCCTTCCACCCTTCTTCGTTTCCTTTGCTGGGTTTCCATTTTGAGGGGTTGTTTTACTTTGACCGATGTATGCCGATTGGTTGTTCAGTCTCCTGTGTTTACTTCGAGTGGTTCAGCTCCTTTGTACACTGGGTGGCCACGCAGAGGTCTGAGCTCGTCAGTTTGGTGCACTATTTGGATGATTTTCTCTTCGGGGCGTCAGACAGTGTGGACTGCGGCTATTTGTCAAGCGTCTTTATGTCTTTGGCATTCCTTTGGCCTCCGATAAAATGGAGGGCCCTGTTTCGGTGTTCAACTTCCTGGGCATCGAAATTAATACTTTGCTTATGGTTACCCGTTTGCCGCAGGAGAAGGTTGCTCAATTCGAAGACCAGATTATGGCAGTGTTACAGGCATAAGGTTCCCTTGTGTTCCCTTGTGTTCCCCCTCCCTACCCATCTTCAAATCATTGCTCAAAGCCCACCTCTTCAATGTCGCCTTCGGCACCTAATCACTACACCTCTTCTCAGGAAATCTAAACTACCCCAACTTGACATTTCGTCCTTTAGATTGTAAGCTCTTCTGAGCAGGGACTGTCCTCTTTGTTAATTTGTACAGCGCTGCGTAACCCTAGTAGTGCTCTAGAAATGTTAAGTAGTAGTAGTAGCATACAGTCAGTAGTGGGGAGCCTTAATTTTGCGACCCAACCAGATGGGTCGCTGTTGCATGTGTGACCTTTTCAGCTTTTGAGACGAGTCTCTTCTGAGTGGCCTTCACGTTGGCCTTTTATGAGGCCTTCCGGGTGGATGAGCTTGTTGAGAGCTGCAGGTCAGTTACAGTGTCAACAGGGCTGTTGTGGGAGAATGTCTGTATACAGGGCAGCATGCTGCACATTAAGCTGCTGTGATCAAAAACCGATCAGAGGGGTGCCAGGAGCACAGTAGTGTTGAAGCGGGTCCCTGGTATGATCTCCTGCTCAGTGTCCTTATTGGAGCCTATTTAGAGGTCCGTCTCCATGGTCTGCACTCCCTATTAGTGCATGCGGATGGCTCTGTTGTAACAAGGTACCAATTTGCGCAAATGTCGGTTTGGGTGAAGATCTGGGTCATTTTGGCACTCGCTCCTTCTACAATGGGGCGGTAACCAGTGCATGCCAGGCAGGCTTAGGGGTGGAGGCCATTCAGAGTATTGGCAGGTGGTTGTCTGGGGCTTATCAGGGTTATATTAGGCTTCCTGATGGGGCCTAGTACGACAACTGTTGCTCTGCTTTTGGTAGTGCTGTCTGTGCTGGTTCCTATCCTGCTATTGCCTTTATTATTATTATTTTATTATTATTAGCATTTGTATAGCGCTACCAGACGCACACAGCACTGAACACCTGACACAGAGAGACAGTCCCTGCTCGATAGAGCTTACAATCTAAAATACAGACAGACAAGACAAATAAGGGGCTAGGGAAGTACTATCATTCCGGCTGTTTGGTCTCTTGAAGGGGCTGTTTGTGTGTGTCCTTGCCTTCCTATCTTGTGGTTGCCCCTTTTAGATGCTGGTGGCTCGACCTGCTCAATATGAATTATCGGACATTCTTTCGTCCATTGGGCTGGCTGCAGAGCTGCGCGGCATCCAAGATGGATTCATCTGGGCTTAATGTGGCGAGAAAGCCACATATCCTGGTTGGGAGAGCACGGCATGTGTTGGTGTCAACTTTTGCCACTGCTGTATCAACTACGCGACAGACCTCAGCACCCTCAATCATTCATTTGGGTGGGAATGATGTGGACAGCTGGACTGGCGAGAGGCTAATAGACACCATAAAGGATGACTTGCGCATGGTGGTGGCCTGGTTTCCATTTTAAAAAATTGGCTTGGTCGGATATTATCCCCAGGCCAGCCTGCCTACTAGCGCGCAAGTGGCAATGGAGTTTGAGTACAGTTAATTGGCAGGTTGGAGTGTGGGTAATGACCAGGGGGTTTGGGTGTCCAAATTAAACACACCTGAGTGGACAAGCATTGTGTGGGCCTTTTTGCACGGGACAGAGTCCATCTGTTGGATGTGGGCCTAGACCTGTTCTTGAATGATATTCAGGAATTCTTGGGGCAACATTGTGTGAGATGGTCCTAATAGGCCGCAGCGTTCTTTGGGGGGGGGGGGGTCTTTGACAGGTGTCAAAGGGCCCTCCTCCTGTGGCAAAAACCTGAGCTACAGGAGCAATGGCTCATGGGGATGAGCCAGATCATTAAGGTGGGTTGGGTGATCCAGAATAAATGTGTGGAGGTCCACACAGGCCAGTGCTCTTGCTGTTAGGGCAAAGCTGGGAAGAGGAAGAGTTGCAATGAGGTGGGGGGAGTTATCATTTACTGATGTTAACTGAAAGTTAAAAATGTTAATAAATCAAGCTGTGGCCTATGGTTATCCCTTAATTGTGTTCACATGAGTTATTGATTGATGAGGTATGATGAGAACACAAAGTAACTTGGAGGGGGTAGGGGCATGCCTGGTAGAATGGGTCCCAGTTCCAAGGGTTAAGAAAAGGCCCAAGAGCCTGTCTCGACGGGCCCAGTTAAACATGGGCTGGACCCGTTCGGGAAGGCTCGGAGCGGAAGGCTAGCAGGGGAGGGAGGCAGTGCTCTCATCTGGTGGGCTCAGGGGCTGGGATGATTGGCTTAAAAGAAGCTGGCCAGCCCATGAGCCCATTTCTGTGAGCTAATTGGAGGAGAGGTTGCCACGGGCAGGACGTTTGGGAGGGAATAAAGCTTGCAGTTCCTCCGAGGCTCAGGGCATTTCCCAATCCTTGGAGGCGGCTTTGCTCATCCTCCCACCCTCACATTTTGTTTGATGGGGTGAGGCTTCACTGTTGCGTTGTAGCTTTTGTCTTTAGGTGGAGTGCGTTGGGGTTGTTGCAGCAGCAAAAACCCAAGCTACAGGAGCAATGGCTTATGGGGATGAGCCAGGTCATTAAATGCGGGTCGGGTGACCCGGAATAAATGTGTGGAGATCTACACAGGCCAGGGCTCTTGCTGTTAGGGCGGAACCGGGAAGAGGAAGAGTTGTGGCGACAGCAAGAAGTGGAAGTTGTTGCTTTGCTATTGAAAAAGTCTACATGCTAACCATGACACAAAGGTGTGTTTCTCAGATAGAGAGAGTGTGTGTATATTTGTGACTGAGTGGATGGAGGTGATGAGTGGCAACTGACCTGAGCAAGTGCATGAAGGCTACAGTTGACAGAAGTGACTGAGTATTATACCTGGCAGATGGTCTGAACAAGTACATGAATTGATATGGGGGTTGAGTGAGCACCTTTGAGCAGGGACTGTCCTTCGTTGTTAAACTGTACAGCGCTGCGTAACCCTAGTAGCGCTTTAGAAGTGTTAAGTAGTAGTAGTGAGTGAGTTGATAGGTGAAAACTCTCAGGAGGGCTGAGAAAGTGAGTGGCTGGGGGAGCACAGTGAGTGAGGGGATAGAGGATTATGATTGGTTGGGGAAACTCATTGAGTGGATGGAGGGGGTGGACTATGTGATTGGGGAAGTGAGTACAGGAGTGTATGTGTGTGTGAAATGCAGCCTCTCCCATCTTCTTCCTTTTTATTCCTATCTCTTCACTTCCTGCACTCCTCCTTCCCCGCCCATCTCACATCTAACCTGTCTCTCACCTGGCCGCCACTTAGTTATGTTGCTGTGGATCCTGTCCCTTCTTTAGCTGGCAGGGGAGAGGGATCCTCCACCTGCGCTAGCTCTTAAATATGACTTAAATCTTCATAGATATGGTTTTGTTTGTATGTGTGCAGAGCCATGCGTACAGAGGGATAGATCCTCCACAATAGGCAGTATCGCTTATTGTGAACCGCACTTTACAATGGAGCGTACAGGAAGCAGAGGAACAATAGATGAGATATTAACATCCACAGCTGTACTCATGGCCTAGCCTGCGAGGATCGTTGGTCCACAGACTTACATCCTTTTTGTTCACCTTCTTGAACCCAAAAACCTGAATCTGTGCACTGCTGTCTGGGGTCAAGTGTCTCCAGAAAGTCCCTTACTCCAGCTACACAACTTCCATTGTAATCTGTGGGAACAAGTTTGCCACTTTTCTCTTTTGTTTCTTTCTTGTAGCACAAATAGGGAATCGATTTACCTAAACCATACCATTTTACTCTATCATATGCCACCAGAGCAAAGACTGAGGAAAGCTTTTGCTGTGGGTGAACTTTGTTATGTTACCACTTTCTCCTCAGCAGGTTATGGCACTCTTTAAAGGAGCTTTGTCAGATGCTTCTTGCTTCCTAACTAGCTAACCCTCTTATTTATCACTCTCATCTTTTCAAGCTTATCTCATTGTCATGTTCTTTGTCACTTTAATGCACTTCCTGTACCACAGTGGACATATTTATATATATTTTCATACTTGTATCCATTATTGATGCTCTTTCACATGGGTGTAGTTTGGAGAGGAACGCATTATAAACCCCCCCCCCCCCCCACCCTACCCCCCCAGATGCAATGGTTAGGGGCTGAAGATTCAGTGAAATGGTTCTATAGCTGACAAGTAAATACAACAGTGGGGATTTGGAGTATGCATAGTGTTGCTGGTCCTATGACCCTACCTACCTACCTTCACTTGCAAGCTCTCTGATCAAGTGGAAGTATATGGCTAGGAGGAGGAAAGAGACACAGGACCATGTTGGCTACGTGAACATACGGAACAGTGGTGAAAACTTGGAGGGAAACAGAAGGGGAGGTGGATACCAAGTGTAGTTTCCAGATATAGAAAAGTATGTTAGTGTAGGAGGAGATGGTGGGCCTCTGTCATTTGCTCTAAGGACATTGGTCACTTCTCCAGCAAGTCTAATCGGCAGAAGAATACCACAATGTCATAGCAGGTCTAAAGAGAAGAAGACAAATCCATAATAATGGCCCCACAGACAAACAATAACCTAGAAAATGCAAAGCAAAATGTTAGATAGTCTATATAGTTCCACATGAAACAGAGCCGTTTCTTACACTATGACCTAACTTATTTTCCTTTGCACATAGCAGCACGCTACTCCCACAGCTAAGGATGGAAATTATAATATAGCGCACAATGGATAGACGTGAGCAATGGACATGCAATGTATAAGGGACCCGTATTGTGGTTTAGACAAATAAATAAATGATACTATCTGCCACACATAACACAGACACGTCGCAATTCTGGACACTGGCATACACACTCACAGAGTGGCTGTTAAGGATAATACAGAGCTGGCCTCCTTGCTTCTCAAACACTGAGCTGTCCATGAGTAATTGGGCAGCATGGGAGTCGAAGAACTCCCTTTACTAGAGACTAAGTGGGTGAGTGCCCTGCTCCAACCCTGGGGTCAAATTAATTTTAATTATGAGATCTCTTTCAGTCTGGAAAATGCAAGAGAACATGCTGCCTAGACGAGGTGACAACAAATGATAAAACAAAACACTATAACTAGCCACTGTCACCCTCACAGCACAAAATGAACTTACCAAAAATGAGAGCCCTAGATGTAACACACACATACAATCATGGAAAATCACATGGACATCCATTTACTAAGCCTAATGGTTAGTGCAAGAGGCTTTGATTCTGGTGACCTGGGTTTGATTCCCACTGCAGCTTCTTGTAACCTTGGGCAAGTTACTTAACCCTCTATTGCTCCAGGTATAAAAACTTAGATTGTGAGCCCACTAGGGACAGAGAAAGCACCTGCATATAGGGGGATATTCTATATATGGCGCCTGGAAAATCCACGCAGAAATAATTTTCACCTAAGTGTATTCTACAAGATTTAGGCGTGGTATATAGAATTTGCTTAGTTGATATCCCAGTGCAGTTGGTGCAATGTGCGCCCCTTTGTCATTCCTATGTTTAAGTGCCACATTATATAATCGCCCCCTTATAATGAGGAGAACCTACTACAAAACATACCAATCACACTGTAAAACTGAACATGAGAACATAAGCATGGCTATACTGGGACAGACCAAAGGTCCATTAAGTCCAGCATATTTACAACAGTGGCCAATCCATGTCCAAGCTCCTTGCAAGATCCCAAAAGAGTAAAACAGTTTTTATGCTGCTTATCCTAGAAATAAGCATGGATTTTTCCCAAGTCCATCTAATAATGACTTATGGACTTTTCTTTTAGGAAATTATCAAACTTTTTTTTAACCCTGCTAAGCTAACTGCTTTTACCACATTCTCTGGCAATTAATTTGAGTTTAATTACATGTGGCATGAATAAATATTTTGTCTGATTTGTTTTAAATTACAACTTAGTTGCTTCATTGTGTGCCCCTGAGTCCTTGTATTTTTGGAAAAAGTAAACAAGCGATTCACATCTACCTGTTCCACCCCACTCAGTATTTTATAGACCTCTATCATATCTCCCTTCAGCTGTGTCTTCTCCAAGCTGAAGAGCGCTTGCCACTTTAGCCTTTCCTCATAGGGAAGTTGTCCCATCCCCTTTATCATTTTTGTTGCCCTTCTCTGTCAAATGCCTTTTGAAAATCCAGATGCACAGTATCGACCAACTCACCTTTATCTATTAGTTTATTCACCTCCTTCAAAAAAATGTAGCAGATTGGTGAGGCAATAAGGAAATAAGACTGGAGAGATTAAACATACCAGTAATGTACTAGAAGAAGGTCAGTGTCTAGACAAACGGATAAAAAAAACTTCAATAACTAAAACCTAATACATTTTAAAACCATTTCATAAGGAACCTTGCCATAACTCATAGAATATGAATAATTGAAAAGCTGGAATCTCAGTAGATAGAGTACCCAAATTGTGCATCACACAAATCTAAGTAATGATCATTTAAACACAAAAAGAAACAATAAAATGGGAAAAATAATCATTTACTATCTGGAATACTTTGTAATTGTGTCAACAAAAAATTAAAAAATGCTTAGTTTTCAAAGAGAGCTTCTGACTCAGTGTGATTTGAGCCTATGGATTTGATCTCAAGGCTCCCTAGGAAAATAACAGTTTAGTTTGTGTATTCAACATTTTAGATACTATCTTGCCGAATGGCAGGGTAACTTCCTCTGCACAGGGCAAGTGTACATTTTTCTCATACTCATGCTTTCTGAGTTTGGTGAATATGCAGTTTGAAAGATAATTTTTTAAACGTCCTAAGTTTTTTCCTTAAGCTTGACAGAAATTGACTTCTAGATAGTCTCTCATGGTATAAATCATCCCTTTTCTTTTACTTTATCATTTGTAGTCTGTCAGGCAATGAGCAGCAAGGTGTGATGACTGTGGTGCTACACGCTGAATCACCACCTCTCTAGTGGAACAGCACAGCAATGTCTCTCTGTGATTGTTTAGCACAGCTGAGAGACATTCCAGGGAAATTCTACATAGGGGAGCCTATTTTTAAGCACCAAGAAGGCACCTATTTAGAGCCTGTTCTTTACAGTAAAGCAGATGCCTACTTTCATTTACAGTATAGACTATGACTATAATAACAGGTTAAGGGCCCTGTTTACTAAGGTGTGCTAGCGTTTTTAGCACGTGCTAAAAATTAGCATGCGCTAACCGTGTAGATGCCCATAAGAATATTACGGGCATCTACACAGCGAGTGCTACTGCTTAGTGAGCTCTAAAAACGCTAACTCACCTCTAGCGTGGCTTAGTACCAGGGGCACAGCCAGACTTCGGCGGGAGGGGGGTCCAGAGCCCAAGGTGAGGGGGCACATTTTAGCCCCCCCCCCCCGTCACTGCCAACCCCTCCCCCCCCGGCACCAACCCTTTTGACCCCTTCTTCCCGCCGCCCCTGCCGCCGTTGGGTACCTTTGCTGGCGGGAGTTCCCAATCTCCGCCAGCCGAAGTCCTCTTCTCCAGCACAGCCGCGTTGCTGATCTGCAAGGGCAGGCTTCTGTTTCTGTGAGTCTGACGTGCAGGACGTCAGACTCACAGAAACAGAAGCCTGCATGGCCGCGTTGCTGATCTGCAAGGGCAGGTTTCTGTTTCTTTGAGTCTGACGTCCTGCACGTCAGACTCACAGAAACAGAAGCCTGCCCTTGAAGATCAGCAACGCGGCCACGCCGGAGAAGAGGACTTCGGCAGGCGAGTGTTGGGGACCCCCGCCAGCAAAGGTACCAGATGGCGGCGGCGAAGGAGGGTTGGCGGTGGGAGGGGGTCAAAGGGTTTGGCGGCAGGGGGGCCAGGGCCAAATCTATGGGGGCCCATGCCCCCGTGGCTCCACGTAGCTATGCCCCTGCTTAGCACACAGTGCCCTAAATATGTGCCTGTATTTTAGGTCTGAGCATTTACACCAACCACTGAACTGGTGTAATTCTAGCACTTAATTATTATAGTGTATTTCCAGGGTGTCCAACCTTGGTCCTCGAGGGCCGCAACCCAATTGGGTTTTTAGGATTTCCCCAATGAGTACGCAATACACAATATTTAACAATGGCTACCTAAATTTCTCTATAATGATATCCACGTCAATATGTTAATCACGTATAACTATTTTGTATTGTAATAAATTTTATTCATGTCAGCTATACAAAAAAATGCTAATATTTAAAAATGTTTCTTTTTGTCAACAAACATTCCACTTAACTTAACTCATCATTCTCATTTTCACACTCGCACCTCATAATGCTTTTTACAACAGTCCAACATGTTTAAACATATAATGTAAACAGTTATACTCTTTTGTTGCTGATTTCAAACTCAATCATTAATATGAAATCTTCCAAACTGTCATCACATGTTCTTCCTATAAGGACCAGTTCAACTTCCACTTGAAATATTTTTGCCCTTCCCACTTCTACTATCATAGCCAGTCCTTTTTATCAATATATTTCAATTCTGGGGTACTTCCATATTATTCCATACAAACTCCACATTGTAATCTTCATTATGAGGTCCTTGATTCAAAACCAGTTATCATTCATAAAACCAAATGGTCTTCAGGCGGGAGTGCGGGGAGGTCATCCCCGATTCCCTCCGGTGGTCATCTAGTGAGTTGGGGCACCTTTTTGAGACGTGGTCCTAAAAATAAATGGACCAAGTAAAGTCGGCCAATTGCTAGTCAGAGCCGTCCTTCTTTTTTCCATTATCGGCTGAAGCCGGCCATCTCGTAAGCACGCCCCCGTCCCGCTTTCGGTACACTGCCGACACGCTCCCTTGAAGTTTGACCGGCCCTGCGACGGAAAGCAGTTGAAGCCGGCCAAACTCGGCTTTCGATTATACCGATTTGGCCGGCTTCGGGAGAAGGGCGGCCATCTCCCGATTTGTGTCGGAAGATGGCCGCCCTTCTCTTTCGAAAATAAGCAGGACCGTAACATAGATGACGACAGAAAAAGACCTGCACGGTCCATCCAGTCTGCCCAACAAGATAAACTCATATGTGCTATTTTTTGTGTGTACCTTACCTTGAATTGTATCTGCCATTTTCAGGGCGCAGACCTTAGAAGTCTTGCCCAGCACTAGCCCCACCTCCCAACCACCAGCCCCGCCTCCCACCACCGGCTCTGCCACCCAATCTCGGCTAAGCTTCTGAGCCGAGATTGGGCTCCTTCCAAAGACTCGATCAATTCAGTAGACAGTCACCCCAATGTAAAATTTTCCATGGGATGTCCTGCAGTCTGTTTTGATAGAGACATATCTGTTCACCAAGAAGCTTTAGCTTCATCTCCACTTTAAAGAGAACTAACTCATTACTATTCTGTTTGGCTGAAGACCAGTAACCAGTTCAACAAACACAGGCATCTCTACTATTCTTATAGGCTATATTCACTGAACAGCAAAATGTAAGATGACATGAACCACTGTTTGCATGTGAGATTTGCTATAGCAAAATCCAGTTCCTAGTTTTGCTGTTTATTTGGTTTAATGAGGAATTGTCATTTTCATCTCATGCCTGCTTTTTCTTTTTACTTTTAACTGCATCAGATGTAACTGAGTAAAAGTAGTAAAAATTGGCAATGTTATCCTGTATTTCTTTACAAGTAAAAGTGGGGCAACACTTTTACTTATGTACAGTAGCTAGTTACATTTACTTAGTTGCTATACAACACTGGGGTCCTGTTGGGGGTGGCATATGTAAAGGCTGAACTTGGGGTGATGGTGTCTGAGGATCTCAGGGTGAGAAAACAATGCGACAAGGCGGTGGCCACGGACAGAAGGATGCTAGGCTGCATAGAAAGGGGTATAACCAGCAGAAGAAAGGAGGTGTTGAGGCCCCTGTACAAGTCATTGGTGAGTCCTCACTTGGAATATTGTGTTCAGTTTTGGAGGCCGTATCTTGCTAAGGACGTAAAAAGACTTGAGGCACTTCAGAGAAAAGCGACAAAAATGATAGGGAGTTTGCATAACAATACATAGGAGGAAAGACTTAAGGAACTGAACATGTATACTCCTGGAAGAAAGAAGAGACAGGGGTGATATGATAATGGTATAAATCTACAAACAAACCTTTTCCAGAGACAGGAAGGTGATAGAACTGGAGGATATGAATTGAGGTTGCAGGGGGGCTGACCCAGGAATAATGTCAGGAAGATTATTTTTACAGAGAGTGGGTGGTAGATACCTGGAATGTGCTCCCACCAGAGACTGTAGCGATGAAGTGGGTAACAGAATTCAAAAATGCATGGGATAAACACAAAGGAATCCTATATAGAAAGAGAGGAACCAAACAAGCTTAATGGTGGTTAGACAGCAACACCAGTAATTGGGAAGCAAAGCCAGTGCTGGGCAGACTTCTACGGTCTGTGCCCTGATCGTGGCTGGATAGATTCAGCTTCAGTAGCTGGAGAACGAAGGTCAGTGCTGGGCAGACTTCTACAGTCTATGCCCATGATGGCGAACCTATGACACGCGTAGCCATTTTGGATGACACGCGGGTTGAAAGCCAGCAGCAAATAGAACCCAGCCTACCTGCTCTTACTGCCAGGGCCGGTATTAGGCAGGGGCGACAGGGGCGTTGGTGGTCTTATCGCAGCTTCAGAACCCCCCTCCGAGTCGGAACCCCCATGCTCCGCCCCACCTCGCAGCCTTGGTAACCAGCAGTCCTCTTCGTCAGAATCATCCAATTAGAAGTGCCCTTTTAGACGCCAGACAGGCTCCCTACAACCAATCACAGCTCAGGGCAGTTGTAGCTCAGCCAGGTGAAAAAACTGCCTGAGGCTCGAGGCAATTGTGATTAAATGTCGAACCTGAGTGCTGAGTGCGAGTAACCCAGGCAGCTGCTGCTCTCTTCAGACAAATAAAGTCGGGTCAGCGGCCGCTTTCTTCCTCTCTGTGATCCTGTTGCAGCCTTAGCTCAGCTGTGCTTGGACACTAACTGCTGCTCCTGCTCCACACTTGTTTGGGACGTTCCTAAAAATACCGGTCCAGCTAAGAAATCACTTTTCATTGCTTTTATAATGCTCCTTTCACTACTTGTTTGTAGCAATTCATTATGAGAGAGGGAAAACAAAAAGGGAGAATAAATCATGGGTGCCGTTATTAGTTTTTGGTTTATTAAATACAGTTATATATTACAATTATACATTTTTGTTATTTAAACTATAAATATCGCAAAATTATGTTTTTTTTTTTTCTCGAAGTGACATACCACTCGAGTTATGCTCGGTTTTTTGGCGAGTTTTGACACACCAAGCTCAAAAGGTTGCCCATCACTGGTCTATGCCCTGAAAATCAGTTTGTATAACAAATATGTAAATGGAATTTGTTACTGCACCTAAGTAAACGTTTTTTGTTACGTTTACTTGTAAAGAAGTACAGGATAGCATTTTTTTTAAATTTTTACTGAAGTAATAATTTTCACCAATTTTTACTTTTACTCAAATTACATCTGATGCTTGCAGTTAAAAGTAAAAAGTAAAAGTGGAAGAGTAAAAGTGAGATGGCCGGCATGGGTTTTCGCAATTCCTCAGTAAACCAAATGAAACAGTAAAACTGGGAACAGGATTTTGTTATTGCAAACCTCATCACCACAGTGCAAACAGTGGATCATCTCATATTTTTTTTTTAATTTAACTTTATTATTTTTTCAATATATCCCAACAAATAAGATAATACAGAAATTAAGAAATATACATATCCCTTAATATAAATATAAATTGCTAACCAAAAGAAGAAAAATAATATACTTTCGTCCACAATAAATGTAATGTGATCCAAGAGTTAGAAATTAAAAATTAACAAAATACTCTTAGAAAAATTAATCCCAAGGCTACCATATACCCGTAAAGCTCTCCCCAGCCTGCCCTAACAGCATGCAATATGAGTCTATGCAGTGACTTTTGTTTCTTCTTTAGCCACAAGAAACTCTTCTAATTGCTTGGGTTCAAAAAATTTAAATTGTTGGTACCTTGAAATATCACAAAACATAAACAAGGAAATTTAAGCACAAAGTTGGCACCTAAAGCTAATATTCTCAGTCGAAAGGTCAAGAAGGCCTTACGTCTCACCTGTGTCTCTCTTGAAAGATCAGGAAATATTCAAACTTTTGATCCCAAGAATTGTGTGTCCAAATGTCTAAAAGAAAGTTTCAAAACAGCATTGAGATCTAACTCCAAAGCAAAGGATACCACCATAGTAGTTCTCTGTGTAATTATTTCCCATGAAGATTCTAAAAAGGATGTAAGATTCATATTTTCTTGATCTTGACCTCGCAGGGCCTCTCCAGCTGATTTCCCTGAGACCAGTATATACTGGGCTTGCGTAACAGGAGGTAATCAATCTCCAGACATCCCTGGAACCTCAATTAAATATTTCTTAACCATATCAATAGGTGCTATAAGAGGAGACCTGGAAAAATTGAGTAATCTCAAGTTAAGTCTTCTTATCTGATTTTCTAAATATTCCAAACAACAATGTATAAAATTCTTGTCTTTAACTGAAGTTAGACCCAAAGTTTCCTGTTTTTGAATTTTAATTTCCAAGGAATCCAATCTAGACTGCTGAGCAGATGTCTGTGCTTGAAGAAGAGCAGCCTCGGACAAAACTTTAATATCTTTAGTACTTTCCAATGTCAAAGGAATACATGTCAAATACAAGGTCCCATGTGACTCCAATGTCACGACACTGGTTAAACAAAAACCCGCGAAGTTAAAGCAGGAGTAGGCAAATTGGAAACTTGAGAAAGAGTACTCACAGTTTGCTGAGGCAAAATTGAGGCAGCATTTTGAAGTAAATCTTGAGTAAGATACAAGCTTCCAGGCGCTGTGGATATGTGCCCTCCTTGAGCTCCCAGGTCTTCACTCACTACAGATCCGGGGTCAGGACAATCCAAAGCAGCACTACTTCCTGGCTGTGGGGAAACCGCCTGCACCACAGGGTTCAAGGAAGCCCCATCTTCACTGCTCGCTGACGACACCACACTGGCACCGGCAGAAGGGGAGGAAGCCTGCACACAAGGACTCTAAAGTCATCAAGAATCTTTTGTTTCAGAACCGGAGCGGGAGTCGAGGGAAACTCCCGCGCCTTTCCTCTTCTCTTTCCCATGCTCAGCTAGGGAAGAGCCACCTGAAAACACCCAAATCGAGCCAAACACTCAGAGAGTTGCAGGCATGGTGAGTCTTCATGACGTCATCTTGGATCCAGGATGCCAATCGTCATCACATTTCGATCATCTCATCTTAAATTTTGTTGTTTAGTGAATATAGCCTATAAATATAGTGGTGTTGCCTGTATTTGTTGGACTGATTATTGTTCTCCAGCCAAACAGAACAGTGATGAGTTGGGTCCTTTTAAACCAGAGATGGTGAAGGCGGTTAGCTTGGCAGAGTTTAAAAAGGGGTTAGACGGTTTCCTAAAGGACAAGTCCATAAACCACTACTAAATGGACTTGGGAAAAATCCACAATTCCAGGAATAACATGTATAGAATGTTTGTACATTTGGGAAGCTTGCCAGGTGCCTTTGGCCTGGATTGGCCGCTGTCATGGACAGGATGCTGGGCTCGATGGACCCTTGGTCTTTTCCCAGTGTGGCTTTACTTATGTACTTATGAAGCTGAAGCTGGTTGCAATTCTTGGTGCAGACATATGTCTCTACCACAACAGACTGCTGGTCAGACCATGGAAAATTTTATATTGGAGTGACTGTCCACTGGAATGATAAGAGTCTTTAAAGAGGAAGTCTGCTTGTCTGGCTTTAAGACTGAAGGATTCCCACACATTTGATGTTCTTGCATCAGTTCTTTAAGATATTCAGAGTTTGCCATCAGACAAAAAAAATGTTAGAACAATACAGTGATTTGTGAAAGTCTTCTCTGTAAATGGACAGCATGATGATGATAAAGGTAAAGATGAAGATGCAAGTGATAAGTTAGACAACACCAGGGGCGTATCTGGAATCCGGCGGTAGGGGGGGCCAGAGCCAGAGAGGGGGGGCACAGTTTTGCCTCCCTCCCCCCCCCCCCCCGCCGCCGCCGCCGCCGCCTCTCTCCACCCCCTCCCCGCCGTCAACCCTCCCCCGCTGCTTACTTTTGCTGGCGCCGAGGTCCCGACCCGCAATCTCCGTTTTTCGTCTTCCTCCGTGGCCATGCTTCCAGGAAGTAACGCTGCAGTGCTGATTCGTTGACTCCAGTTCGACGTCTGACGTCAGACGCCGAACTGGATTCAACGAATCAGCACTGCAGCGTTACTTCCTGGAAGCATGGCCACGGAGGAAGACGAAAAACGGAGATTGCGGGTCGGACCTCGGCGCCAGCAAAAGTAAGCAGCGGGGGAGGGTTGACGGCGGGGAGGGGGGCCAGGGCGAAATCTGCGGGGGCCCAGGCCCCTGTGGCCCCACGCAGATACGCCCCTGGACAACACCACTTCTAATGCAGATGATAATGACAAGGGTTTCAGAGATTCCCTTGATCATAACCTGCAGACCCAGTCAGAAGACACTGGTAATATTGCAACCTGACCTGATTTGAAGGAACGTTTTTATCAGACTGAACAATCCACTTTCTGCTAGTGCAGTTGTTGAATCTTTTTAGCTGTCATATCCTATAGTTTCTACGCCCCAAAGATGATTGACCTGACTCTGTCTTCCTTAACTATTCACAATGTAACCCATAATCGTAATGTAACAAACTGTATTTCCATCATTTACAATGTATTGTAAGCCACACTGAGCCCGCAAATAGGTGGGAAAATGTGGGATACAAATGCAACTAAATAAAAAAATAAAATAAATAAAATTAATGACAAACAAACAGACTCACAAAAGTGACATTTTCAAAAATGTAATTTTATTAAAAGCAATTGTAGAGCAATAAAGTTGTTGGGATAAAAACATTAACATTGTAGTTGGAGTACTTTTACTTTTTACTCAAAAAGTATTATATTAGGCAACTTTTTTACTTTCACTTAATTTTTAGGGGTATGTTTACTAAGGTGCGTTAGCGTTTTTAACACGCCAGTAAATTTAAGGCATGTTAAACAGTAACATGCCTATACATTTCTATGGGTGCATTAGCATTTAATGCACGAAAACCATTTACGCCTGTTAAAAATGCTAACGCGCCCATAGCGCTGCTTAGTAAACATAGGTGTTAATGTGTTCTTCACTATAATTTTAAGTATTAAAATTTTTTATTTACATTTGTACCCTGTGCTTTCCCACTCATGGCAGGCTCAATGTGGCTTACATATACAGGTACTTATTTATATCTCGGGCAATGGAGGGTTAAGTGACTTGCTCAGAGTCACAAGGATCTGTGTCTGAAGTGGGAATTGAACTCAGTTCCTCAGGACCAGAGTCCACCATCCTAACCACTAGGCCACTCCTCCACTCACATTTATTTTTACTTTTAGTACTTTGACCTAGTACTTTGAGTAACACTGCTGAAAATGACAAGGACAAATCATGATCAAGTTTATATACTTTATATGGGGGCCCTTTTACTTAGGCGTGCTGAAAAATTGCCTCTCGTAGTGTAGATGCATGTTTTGGGTGTGCATAGAATCATTTTTCAGCACACCTGTAGAAAATGCCTTTTTTAAATGTTTGCTAAAAATGGACATGCGGCAAAATGAAAATTGCCATGCGTCCATTTTGGGTCTGAGAACTTACTGCCAGCCATTGACCTAGGGGTAAGGTCTCACAAGGTAACCAGGCAGTAATGGTCTATGCACATAAAATGCCGATTACTGCCTGTATGCCGGAGTGGCCTAGTGGCTTGGGTGGTGGACTTTGATCCGGAGGAACTGAGTTCAATTCCCACTTCAGGCACAGGCAGCTCCTTGTGACTCTGGGCAAGTCACTTAACCCTCCATTGCCTCAGGTATAAACTTAGATTGTGAGCCCTCCTGGGACAGAGAAATATCCAGTGTAACTGAATGTAACTCACCTTGAGCTACTACCTGAAAAAGGTGTGAGTAAAATCTAAATAAATATTCTATAAAGAGACACACCTATGCCCTGTGTTAACACCCTCTTTACATTAGTGCATTTGAGAAGCTAGGTGCTCTGTTTGTGGAATAGAGGTGTATGTCTGTTATGTGCCCAACTGCAGACATCGCTGATATCAGCGGAGTAACTTCACGCTTGAAACGGAAGTATCTGTTTGCAGATTGTAGTAGAGTTGAAACTATATGTAGTTACATGCCTGATTTGTTCAGTTCTCAGGATATAGAATGGTACAATTATGGACACACCTTAGTGTGAGGGGAAGAGCAACTTCCAAAATGGGGTACAAGGAGCAAGAGGAAGAAAGTGAAGGCTGTGTACGCAGGTTGCCTTTGGGTACGCAAGCAAAATCCAGCATGTCGGCATTTGCTTTTCAGGTTAAAATGATAGAAGTTCTAAATCTGCTTCATGGGGGCAAATTCTATGTGTTATGCACTTAAATGTTTTGAATATGCACATGCCAGTGCACATTTATGCATTCATATGCCAGCATGCCAGCTAAATATACCAATGCACATAATTTGCATAACATGCGTGTGCTAGGGGGTGCACATAAGGGTGGAGTATGGTCAGGACCCAAATTTATGCATGTTTCTTATGGACTACTGTAAGGTATGTGTTCCTGCTGCATTTAGGTGCTAACACCCCAGCTCTTTGGCTGGCATAAGTGACTGAGCCTATTTGTTAGACATGTTAATATATGGGTATTCTACAAAAAAAAAACAAGTGCTACCCACACAGTAATCATGCAGCATGCCCCAATGTGGGTGCGCTGCCTGTTACTACCAGGAACGCCCGGCACACACGCTACTCCACAGTAGTTCCGATTGGGAGCACACTACATGTGTGTTAGCCCTCCCACGCTTCTGTAAAAGGGCTCCTCAGTTTTTAAATTCTTGAAGTGGAAAAAAAATGATATACCATTGAACAGTCCTTGAATAGTATCTGCCAGAGAGAGAAACAGGCCTAAAATGCATTTTATTTATTAACTGGGATTTATTAGCCACCTTTTTGAAGAGATTCACACATGCAGAGGAGGTGTAGTTTATGCCTTTTTTTTAAAGTGTGTTTTGTTTTGATACCTTTCTGTGTCTTTGATTCCTGAGGGAACTTTTTAGTGTTGACATGGGATCCCATTTCTTTTAATATTAGTCATCTTTTAATATTTTTTTAGTTTCTGTATATGTTATGTTACCTATGCCATTGAAGCTGTTTTTTAGATTCTGTTGTTTCTTGCTTGCAGGTTGTAATGAATGAATGAATGAATGTTGCTGTGAAGTGCAGGACCTCACGGGAACATGTTTCCAGCTCAGGCTACAGTTACTTTATTTGCAGTAACTGCTGAAAGATTTTTTGCTGGAAATTTCTAGGACCTGAATGGGATGAATTTTCCCCCACAATATTTTAGCTTTGAGTGCTGAACAGTGTTACACACACACACACACACACACACACACACACAACATTTGTACTGTAATAGGTTTGTTGAACTGTTCAGCACCTCATATTTGTTGCAATTGGACAAGAAACATGGTATAATGGAACCATTGATGTAAAGGTTTTCGGCTTAATGCTGTATAATGGAACACACAGGGGTATAGTCTACAAATAGCGCCTAAAAATCGGTGCCGAAAATTGAACGTGCTTAGGTAAAAGGAGCCCTGCGCTAGTGGTGGAGGCTGTTTTTGCTGCACGCTGATGCCCTTTTTATCCCAGTGGGTAAAAGGGCCGAAAAAAGAAATGACACAAAAAAAGCCACAGGAGAAACTGGATCTGCTATGAGAAGAAATGCAGAGGCGAGGGAGTAGCGTGATCAACAGGACACTTCCAAACAAATCCAAGGAGACGAGAGATGGTAAAATATTCTGTAATTGTAGATAAGACACAGCGATATTGCAATTTGGTATTTTTTGCACTTGACTGTTCTCCCAGCTTTATTTATCCATCAATACCCTTTTTAAAGGTTTTATTTGGTTCACTTTCTTCAACTCCATCAACTGGCGTTTACCAAGTACAGAATCCTGAGGCAGGCAGTGTTCACCGAAACACGGTGTCGTGTCAAGTCTTATCTGCTATTAAATAATATTTTGCCATCTCTCATCTCCTTGGATTTGTTTGGAAGTGTCCTGTGGATCACGCTACTCCTTTGCCCCCGAAAAAAAGAAATGGCCATGCGGTAAGGTTTCACTTACTGCATGGCCATGTGGGGGGCAGAGCACTTACTGCCACCCATTGAGGTGGCGGTAAGGGCTCCCTCACTAACCTGGTGGTAACCGGGTATCATGCGGCGCTGCCCAATTACCGCCGGGTTACTGGCTGTGGAAATATTTTTAAAATATTTCTGCTAGTGCCGGAAATGCTGTGCACTAGAGGTAGAACTACTGCCGGCGTCCGTGTTGGGACGGTGGTAGGTCCAGATTGGTACATGGTAAGCTTGCGGTGGGCTTACCACCACTTTGTGTTTTTTTTTTCCATTATTTCCACTGTTCTTTTTTTTCCATATTTGTATTAAGGTTTTCCAAACATAATACAGAAAAGCAAACAAAAACAACAATCCATGGCAAACAAAGAAAAGTAAAAATCAGAACAACATTATCCCCGTTCCATGACGATACCTCTGGACAAATAACCTAGATGCGGGAAGTCAAGTAGTGCTATTGGGTTCCTGACAATAAAGGTCCAACCGGGCCCAAGTCCTCAAAACCGACTTAACACCACTTTGTAAAAGGGCCCCCAAACACAATTCTATAAAGAGTATTGGGCTCATTTTCGAAAGAGAAGGATGTCCATCTTTCGACATAAAACGGAAGATGGATGTCCTTCTCCCAGACAACAGAAATAGGGTGGAGAGGGCCCAATATCAAGAGATCAGTCACCACACACAAGGGTAAGATGCTCCAAAAAACTTTAATCAGGACCCAACACGGTCCGTGTTTCGGCTATATCAGCCTTCCTCAGGGGTCAATCAATTGGGATTCAGCAATACATCAACTGAAGGAGCATTTAATAATCAATTAGTAATGATCACAAAAACATTCAAAATATAGGCACTAACCCTTACTGTTGAGTCATAGTATTACAAACCATAGCACCAGGCAGCGTGTGGGTGTGTCGGTTGTTGATTGACCCCTGAGGAAGGCTGATATAGCCGAAACACGGGCCGTGTTGGGTCCTGATTAAAGTTTTTTGGAGCATCATACCCTTGTGTGTGGTGACTGATCTCATGATATTGGGCCCTCTCCACCCTATTTCTGTTGTGTTCGATTACTGTGGAGAGTGTGAACACCGCTTTGTTTTTCCGTCCTTCTCCCAGAGACATCCAAATCGGTATAATCGAAAGCCGATTTTGGACATCTCCAACTGCATTCCTTCACAAGGACGTCCAGATTTCAAGGGGCGTGTCGGAGGCGTAGCGAAGGTGAGACTTGGGTGTGCCTAACACTTGGACGTCTATGACCCATAATCAAAAAAAACAAGGATGTCCCTGACGAACACTTGGACATTTTCACCCAGACATGATTTTATTATGAATAAGGCACAAAAAGGTGCCTGAAATGACCAGATGACCACTGGATGGAATCGGGGATGACATCCCCTTACTCCCCCAGTGGTCCTAACCCCTCCCACCCTCAAAAATCATATTTAAAAATATTACTTGCCAGCCTCCATGCCAGCCTCAGATGTCATACGCAGGTCCATGACAGCGCATGCAGGTCCATGGAGCAGTTTTAGTGGGTGCAGTGCACTTCAGACAGGCGGACCCAGCCCCATCCCCCCCCCTTCCTGTTATGTTTGTGGAGGAAACAGTGAGCCCTCCAAAACCCATCCGAAACCCACTGTACCCACATCTAGGTGCCCCCCTTCACTCGTAAGGGCTATGGTAGTGGTGTACAGTTGTGGGTAGTGGGGTTTGGGGGGACTGAGTCAGCACACAATGTAAGGGAGCTATGTACCTGGGAGCAATTTATGAAGTCCATTGCAGTGCCCCCTAGGGTGCCCAGTTGGTGTTCTGACATGTCAGGGGGACCAGTGCACTACAAATGTTGGCTCCTGCCACAACCAAATGGCTTGCATTTGGCCGTTTTTGACATGGACGTCTTTGGTTTCAAAAATCGCCGAAAGTCAGAAACGTCCATGTCTAGGGACGTCCAAATCTAGGGATGTCCAAATTTAAGAATTTGGATGTCTCTGATGGTATTTTCAAAACGAAATATGGACGTCCATCTTTTTTCAAAAATACGGGTTTCCCTGCCCCTAGATTTGGACGTTTCACAAGGACGTCCAAATCGCAACTTGGGCGTCCCTTTCGAAAATGCCCCTCTATGTGTCCTTTATAGAATCACGCTTAGGCATAAACTGCGCCTCAATGTAGGCACCTGCAATTAGGTCTGCTATGAGCAGGCTTTACATGGAGGCACCTACAGTTAGGTGCAGTTTGGCCATATTCTACATCAGTGCGTATAACATCTAGGAACGCCTCAGGAAACACCCCTATCCTTGCCCCCAAATGTATATGCACATTAGGATTTTTGCGCACATCTTTATAGAGTATGATATGCGCATAAATCCTAATTATTGCCGATTAGTGCTAATAATTGGTTAGCACCAATTATCATTGCTGATTGGCTCATTCTCAGGTAAGGGCCCTGTTTATTAAGGTGTACTAGCGTTTTTAGTGTGTGCTAATGCTAGAGACACCCATATATTCCTATGGGTGTCTCTAGCATTAGTATGTGCTAATTGTTAGCATGCCCTAAAAACATGAGCATGCCTACAGCATGGCTTAGTAAACAGGGTTCTAAGTTATTTGTTTATTAAATTTGTACCCCGCGCTTTCCCACACATGGCAGGCTCAATGCGGCTTACATAGTAACAAAATAAAGAAATTACAAAGTTGTAAGAAGAATATACAGTTTGTAGTAAACGCGAAAATAATAGGATTATTGGATAAGTAAATTGAGCATGGGAGAGATTGGGTGCAGAAGGACATGAGCGTTGGGAATAGGCATAGGAAGATGGATAGGAATGGATATGTGGATATGTGGCTTTTACTAAAGCTTAGCTCAAGTTATCCACAGCAGGGCCCTTTTTATTCCTATGGGTCCTACTGCAGATAACTCGAGCTAAGCTTTAGTAAAAGACCCCCTAAATTGAGTGTTGCACCTAATTTATTACATATAAAGGCAGCCAGCTTTGGAATGCTCTACCAAGACCTATCCGTACCATTAACGGCCTTTTGCCCTTCAGAAAAGCTCTGAAGACCCATCTCTTCAAGATAGCCTACCCTAATGATTCAACCTAACCAAAACTTGCCCACAAGATTCTTATTTACAATTGTTATACATTGATCATGTTTCCCATTATCCTTTTTGCTACCACATATCCATATAAGTCTTAGCTCTATATATAGAATTTGGCCCATATTGCCTAATTTGATGGCCCTTTTACTAAGCTACATAAGTGTCTACGCGTGCCCAATTCGCACCAAAATGGAGTTACCACCCAGCTACCGTATGGCTCTTGCGGTAATTTCATTTTTGGCATGCGTCCGATATGCGTGGCTGAAAAATAATTTTTTATTATCGGACATGCATAGGTCATTACTACCCGGTTACCACACAAGACTTTACCGCTTGGTCAACGGCTGCCAGTAAGGTCTCAGACCCAAAATGGACGCGTGGCAATTTTCATTTTGCTACACGTTCATTTTCATCAAAAATAAAGAAAAGGGATTTTTTTTGCAGGTGCACTAAAAAATGATTCTGTGCACACCCAAAACACATGCCTTCACTACCACAGGCCAAATTTGAATCCATTTCTATTTACTTGTGTATCTAGGTGACCTTGTCAGAAGCCTTTGATCTGGACCATAGTGATGGTCACATAATTACATTTTGATGTTGTTATAGCAATTTGACTTTGAAGGACAGCTGCATTACTTGCTTTCCCAGTATATCTTGGAGAATAAAATCAGACCTTACCAAAAACTAAGAGATATATGTAAGCACATTTTTCTCTTTTTTTTGAACAAGACCTAATTTAGAAGTGAGCATGGAATGTAATGTCTGTATTTTCTTAATGGAGGATATCTGGAAAGCATTACTTGGAATTATAAACGTGAGAGCAACTAGGAATTTGTTTTTAGAAGATCCTTTTTGCCATAAATACCAACTAAATATTCTCTGAGAGAAGCAAACACTTAAACTTCATTATTTATAATATATTCCATTGTGATTTGTTCTGAAAGTACATAAGGAATATTCATTATGGCAGGTCATATTTTTGAAATGTGACAGTGACCTAATTTGCATAAATTGAATATTTAAAGCATAAATTTAAAGCTTATTTTCACCTTTCTTGTATTCACATATTCATTTTATCCCCTTCAAATCCTCTTGGCATGTGTTATGGCAAGACAGTATCATTAGAAAGCCATGAGGTCGATTCACCGCTGTAATTTTCAGCCTGTCTTGAGCAAAAGGTAGCAGGTACTCAGATTTTCACCATCCACCACTGCCAGTAAAGGTTTATTGTGGAAATACTCAGGGTTGATTAAGAAGAGCGTTTTAGCTTTTTGTTTGAGATCAAGTGTAAGGTGTGAGCCATGAGCTTTGTTTTGGGTCTTTCCTGTTTTTTATTCTTGGCTGTGATGGAGAACCTGTAGAATACAGGAGCAGTTACATGCTTTACTAGCTGACTCCACTGAACATACGTGACTCGCTGAGCGAATAGATAGCCAAAGTGGGATATGTGACTTATTTATACCACAAGATAGAGAGGGATATAAACTGCATAATCTTACAAAGTTTCTTCCTCCTATATGGAATAATTACATCTTTGAAAAATGAGAAATGTTTTTTCAATTAAAAAAGGGGGCCTTTTACTAAGGTGTCCTGAAAAACGGCCTGTGGTAGTGTAGGCATGGGTTTTTGGTGCGCAAAAGTCCATTTTTCAGTACGCCTGTAAAAAAGGTTTTTAAAACTTTTTGCCGAAGATAGACGTACGGCAAAATCAAAATTGGCACACATCCATTTTGGGTCTTAGACCTTACCGCCAGCCATTGACTTAGCGGTAAATTCTCACGCTGTAACTGTGCGGTAATGATCTACATGCATCAAATGCCACTTGGCGCGCATCTGATACACGCGCCGGAAAATAAAAATTATTTTTTCGGGCATGTGTATCGGATGCATGCCAAAATTGAAATTACCGCAAGAGCCATACGATAGCTAGGCGATAACTCCATTTTGACGCATGTTGGGCACTAGTAGACGCTCACGCGCCTAGTGGTTAGGGCACCAGTCTTGCAATCCAGAGGTGGCCAGTTCAAATCCCGCTGCTGCTCCTTGTGATCCTGGACAAGTCACTTAACCATCCATTGCCTCAGGTACAAACTTAGATTGTGAGCCCTCCTGGGACAGAGAAATATCCAGAGTACCTGAATGTAACTCACCTTGAGCTACTACTGAAAAAGATGTGAGCAAAATCTAAATAAATAAATAAAATAAAAGGGCCCCAAAGTAATTAACTCTAGAAATCAAATACCTGCTTTAGCTACCCACAGTTTTTAGGCTGCAGAACTTGAAAAATTTGAGAAAAAAAATTGCATAGTTCCATTCTACTGATCCAATAGTACCCAAAACTTTCAAAAATGAAAATTGCTTCTCCAGACTTTTATAGCCTTTATCTCTCTTATTGCTAACACCACACTTTTGGTACCTTTTCACTCAACAGGTGCCATGCGGTTCTCACTATGGGAGAAAATCATGGGAACCAGGCCAGGTTACCTTCTATTTTTCTTCTCTTTCACATTCTCTGAAAAATGTGTTTTTTCTGCAGGCGTAGTTGGCAGCTTTTAGAGAGGCACTATTTATTTCTGTACTGGAGATCATGGCACAAATTTCTCTGACCACATATGCTCATCTGTTTCATTTGTATGTTGTCTTAACATCCCTTTTTACATATATACTGTACTTATATACACACTCTATGCACCTGCAATTGTATTCCTGCAGTCCTGTCCTACAGTAGGAGGTGGACCAAATGTATTTCCTAAACAGTAGATTTATTGAAAACAGACTCAACACAGTCCTGTGTTTTTGCTAAAGCACCTGCCTCAAGAAGCAAACAAATTGTCTCATGTTTGTCCTTTGCTCAGCACGTTTCAATGGGTAATACTTTGTTTTCCAGCGTTCTTTATGCTGTACCTTCGGATTTCTTAGCATATTTACTGTTACCATCAGTGTCTGAGACAACTTCTCTGACTCCTGAGGCAGGCGTGTTATCACCGAAACACAGGACTACGTTTAGTCTTTTTCAATAAACCTACTGTTTTGGAAATACATTTGGTCTACCCCCTACATTTTTATTTTTCCTTCACATTTTTTGTGGTTTGTTGTTAGGGGGATACTTCTGCTTGTTTTGTGTGGTCCTGCCCTCCAGTCACAAAAATGTAGCCAATGAGAAGAGGTGAGGATAACAAAGTTCATCAATTTTGTCCATTCCTGATTTAATACTGCAAAACTCACTTAATCTTAAGCCAGGAATTCTAAAATTTCTCCGACACTTACTCAGAAGAAATGTACTCACTATGGAATCATACTTCCTACCTCCCAATAAATTGTGATGAGGGTGGACAGAGTGCATAATGAGTGCATTCATTTACTAGAGAGTTCACACACCCCACCTCACCCCCATGAGAAACTATCACACTTCTCCTTCACTCCCTCCCCCTTCATTTCCATGCAGCTTCTTGAGCAGTCTGTATATAGTTCCTTTGTTGGATTCCTGAGGTGACATCATATAAGGAATGTTGTATATCCCCACACTAAAAAAAGCATTCTGTGTTTCATCCATATTTTAATAATTTGATAATGCATTACTCTACATGAACAGGGTCCTATATAGCAGTTGAAGAAACTGCAATCCCTTCAGACTGCCATCAGACTTCACTGTCACGCCCAACGATTTGATCACGTTGCCCCTCTATTTCAAGACCACCACTGGTTTCCAGTCGAACAGCATATTATATTCAAAACTCTTATGCACACTTTTTTAAGACACTTGGATAGGTCTACCTCTACACTTTGCATCCCTCATGATCCCATATTCTCCCAGCTCATTTGCTTCGTTCTTTAAATGACCTTTGCCTGATATTTCAAAATAGGCCCTTTGGACTCAACCAGGTGTCGAGCTTTCTTTTTTGCTGCACTGGCCTTTATAGAATTCTTTACCCCTTTCCATTCAAGCTGAACAGTTCCTTGAAAATGTAAATCTGCCTTAACAACTTGGCTCCTTCCATCTTGCTTTTGATCATTCTTAGGCAGAATGCAAGTCTCGTATCACTGGGTTTATGCTTTTTCAATCATTCTTTCCTTTACCCACCTCCTCTCCTTCTCAACCCCTACTCCCTCATTGTAACTGATATTCCTCAGCTCTGTCTCTACAGTCTCTTTTCTTTTGCTTTCCCTTTCGTCTGATTGATTTACCTGAATGGAATTTTGCTCTTTCCTGTCAGTAAATTTGATGGTTTACTATCTAAAAAATACAAAGCTTACATTTTTCTCTTTCTCAATAAGCTTTGTATTTTTTAGATTGTAAACCACCTTGATCCACAAGTTAGCAAAGGCGGTATAGCAAGTGTGAATAAACTATCTCCCCAATATCCAGTGCCAGGCCATGGCAAGACACTGGCACTGAATATCAGGGATCTTTTTGGGTGGGATGGGTACCTGTCACTTATGCGGGCCTGGCTGATGTTCAGCCACTAGCTGAATATCGGGCCGACTGGCCTGCATAACTTAAAAAAAAAAATTCTTCTTTAACTAAAGCCTCCGAGGACCCCTCAAGCCCTCCTGTCAATGTCCCCTTCTTTCCTTCCCCCTGCCCCCCAGCCATGCAGGCAGGCCCTCCCTCCAGGCCTACCTGCATCCCTTTTGGTCCAGTGGGGTCATTGGGGGCAGAAGCACAGCCTCCTCACTCATACCCCTTGTGGTGCCAGTCTAGAAAGACTGCCACAACCTCTTCTGGCAGCCATTTTAGACCGGCACCACAAGGGGCAGGAGCAAGAGGGCTACACTTCCTCCGCCAATAACCCTGCTGGATCACCAGGGATACAGGTAGGCCTGGAGGGAGGGCCTGCTTGCACGGCTGGTGGTGAGGTAGGGGGGGTCTTCTGGGGCAGGGAGGTCTTGATATGGGCTGGGAGGGAAAGAAGGGAACATTGGTGGGGGGCTTGAGGTGGCTCACGGGCTTTAGTTAAAAAATAAATAAATACATTTTAAACTTATGCTGATGCTGGTCCAATATTCAGAGCCAGCGCCTGCATAGCTAAGCAGCCTTATTTAGGACAACTCTTAGCTATGCGGGTGCCGTCACTGAATATTGCCTGCAAACGCATAACCTGGGGCTCCTCCCCAGTGCCATCCTTGGCGCTGCCCCTGACCTGCCCAGTTTTTGTTTGGGCGGTCTCAGGATATTCAGTGGCACTGTCTGGTTAAGTGCCGCTGAATATCCCTCGCTTTGAATATCACCCTCTATAACTGTTAACTATCTCATAGCATGCTCACTGTTGACCTGGGCTCACCAGTAGCTATTTTTCAAACTCAGATAGTTTGAACCTGACGCAGATAGAGATTTGAGTCTATTTATTCACTTTTTTAAAATGTGTTTTTTATTTTAATTATTGTTATGAGGGTGGTTAAGTAGATTCTAGATTAAACATTAAACATTCACCTTAACCTTCTTGCCAGCCTGAAAATGGGTAAATCCAGCTCCATGTGTTCATTGCTCTGATTTATAAAAGTAACAAACCTACACGGAGAAAAAGCTCAACAAGTATGAAAACAAGAAGGGGAAGGAAATGAAAGGGACCTAGAAATAAGGCTGAAAGAGAAAGCAACAGAGTGAAGAAATGGGCAGGATGATATTCTGAGGACCATGAGGTACTGATGCTCTAATCTTTTGCGCTTGGTTGATAGTGGCAAATGGAGAGAATAATTTCACCTTCTATATGCCATTCCCTGCAGAAAGCTCTTCTTTCCTTAGGGTGTAGTAAGAGCAGTCAAACCAAGAGCAGAGAAACTCGGTTACTGATGCTGAAAAGATCTACAGAGTCAGTGGTGAAAACACACACAGTCCACAGCAGTTCAGGGTGTTCTGGGTATAATATTTTTGGATAGCATTCAACCACTAGTGAAATGCACATTTAACATGTCTCCAGACGTCCAGATAATCTGCTTTCATTTTAGGTAGCAAGATTGGATAGGGATGTTTTAAATATTTTATTGTCTGCTACTGACTATAGTCATTTTAGAAGTTTTAGTAGAGACTAATGATGCCCATGAGATCAATCTGCTTGTAGGTTTGTTATTATTTTTACGATGTCTTTTCCTGGTAATGTCCAGTTTCTTCTGATGTAATCCGCGTAGACTATAAGATATATTGTTACGTTATGCTGTGGTGATATCACCACCACTTTAAAATTACTGCAGTTTTAATAAATGGGGTATTAGGATGTGGCTTTGCATTCTTACCTAGAGCTAATGCTTTTTTGTATGAATAAAAAGCCAGACAAATGAGAGAATTCTAAAAATAGCACTCAAAAATGGGCACTGAAATGATCAGCTAAAATAGCGCTTAGCACCAGTTTCCACGCCCAGCTCTGGGCATCAGACCTAGCCTGCTGAAACCTGGTGTAAATTCTGATGCCCAAGCTGGGCTCAGAGACCCATTATTCTGTAACAGTGCCCGCATTTTGGAACACCCATGGCCACTCCCCCTTTTGTGTTGCACACTATGGGATTTAGCAGTCCTTTGATTAAGATGAGCTGAAAAATGGCCTGTGGTAGTGTAGGTGTGTGTTTTGGATGCGCGGACCCATTTTTCAGTGTGCCTGCAAAAAATTGCATTTTAAAAATTTTTTGCCGAAAATGGACATGTGGCAAAATCAAAATTGGTGCACGTCCATTTTGAGTCTGAGTGTTATGATTCTGCCGGTTTGGCTGAGGGGGAGGGGGGACGTCTCTTCTGATTGGCTGCCAGGGGTTGTGCTGACGTCAGGGGATAGTACTTTAGCCTGCAGCTGAAGAGTTTCTCTGCTTTTGCGTTACTTATTTGGTGGTAACAGGAAAGCCTGATAGGTTTCTCTCAGAACGTGCTCTAGGTTCTGACAGGGATCTGTGTTGATTTAGAGTATTCTTTTCCTTCCCTCTGGGTTAGCTGCTGCTGTGTGTGTGTGTGTAGGTAGCTCTGTAATCAGGGTCAGCTGCTCGGTTGTTTAGTGGGGGCTGGGCATTGCTCAGCCTCCAGGGCTCTGGGCTGAGTGAGAGGGTTCTCCTTTGTTTGTTTGTTTTAAGGATTTCTCTTCCCAGTGTCCCGGCCTGCTGGCTCAGTGAGTTTAACCCTTTGTGTACTGTGTGTATTGTATTCCTGCCTCTGCCAGTGTGTTTGTTTGGATGGGCCCCACTCCCTCTCCAAGGGGAAGCATTCTCTCTGATTGTTTGTTGATTTATGGCACTCTCTCTCTGCTGGCTCTACAAGCTTAACCCTTTGTGTTCTGTGTGCCTCTGTCTACAGTGGGTTTGAGGCAAAGGCTTTCTGCCTTCCTTTTGTGTTTGGTTCCTCTGGCTTCTGCCTGGGGCTCCTACCCTGGTGGGGGGGGGGGTTGCTGTGTTAGTTCCCCTGTCCTGCGCTAGTCCCCTGCGTGGGCGTGGCCCGCTCTGGTCCTTTGTTTCCCCCTCTGCCCTATTGCTGGTGTTCAGCGCGTGTCTGGCATCTTGGGGCCCTCTGGGTTCTTTCACCCCTCCCTGTGTGTGATTGGGTTCCAGTTCAGCCGTGAGGCTCGCACGAGTGGCTCTGTCTGCGTGGGTTCCGGTTTGGCCGCAAGGCCCGCCTGTATGCCTATTTCCCTTCTTCCTGAGGGACTGTGGGGAGGGGTAGCTTAGGGGGTATTGTGTAGCTGGGGTGTGCGGTGGTGGGTCGGTCTCCCCTTGGCCTGGGTCGGCGCCCTGCTGGCCTCGGCCAGGGCCCAAGGGCTCACGACCAACCCAACTGATTACAGAACGCAAAAGCCATGAGCTCGACCGATCCATCCCCCATGCAACTGCTCCAGCAATTGCATGCTCAGCTACAACAGGTATCGGGAGTCGTGAACGCACTGTCTCAACGGGTAGACACGCTGACTGTCACGGGGGCTGCGGAGGTCCCGCCAGCAGCTACTCCGCCAGGTTCCCACGCATGCGGCCGAGGGATTCGGGTGGCTACACCCCCGAGGTACGAGGGCGACAGTAAGACCTGCCGGGGGTTCCTCAATCAATGCCAAATTGTCTTCGAGTTGCAGGCCCGGGATTTTCCTTCGGATCGGGCGAAGGTGGCTTATATTATCTCTCTACTGGCAGGCCCCGCTCTGGCCTGGGCCTCGCCCTTATGGGAGAAGAAGGATCCCCTCCTGGATAATTTGGCAGAGTTCTTGAAACAATTTCGGCTCATTTTTGAGGAACCCGGGAAGCCCTCCTCGGCGGCGACTCAGCTGTTGAACCTACATCAGGGGCGACTCTCTCTGGGTGAGTACGCCATCCAGTTTCGGACCTTGGCCGCGGAGCTAGGTTGGGATAACCCAAGCCTGACTGCGGTATTTTGGCATGGGGTCTCGGCCAACATTAAGGACGAACTCACAGGCCGGGAGCTGCCCTCAGATCTGAATGACCTCATCCGTCTCTGCACCCAGGTGGACATCCGGTTCAGGGAGCGGGCCTGTGAACGTCGCGCTGGTCAGCAGGTTGCAGGGGCTAACTCGAGGAGCTCGCACAAGAGCTTTTTAAGATCTTGTTGTTACACCAATTGTATCTGCCTCCTGGTATGGCGATGCCATAACAGGTCTTTGTAAGCCACATTGAGCCTGCAAATAGGTCGGAAAATGTAGGATACAAATGCAATAAATTAAATAAAAAAATTAATAAACAGCTCGTTAGCTAATTAAGTTGCATGTGCATTTTGGCAGTGTGCACAAATTTGTCTACTGTATATAGAATCCAGGTGAAACTGGCTGGCTGATTGCGTAAAACAGTGATGCTATAATAAAGCTTAATGATTAGGCATGGGCAGCCCAAACACTTTCATTTTGTTTCCCATGTTGTTTGTGGCCTTGTTCATTTTGTTTCAGTTAGTCCTTTTGTTTCAGAGGTAATGTTAAGAGTGGGCTCCCTTTGAGTGTGCTCTGTATGCAAAGAGGATGCTTGCACAGTTTTTCTTGATACACAGTTTATCTTGATAGTGCACACACTAACTTGTGCATGCATGACTTTAACAACTGGCTCCCCAAATTTGGGCTGGGGTGACTCGGGTCCCTCCTGACTGCGTCGGTGTCCAGCTGCCCTGTGGCTTGGGCATTTCACTTGCTCTCCTCCTCTCTGACCCTTGCAGCAGAAAAACAAAAAACAAAATGAAACAGTGCATGGGGCCGTAGCCCTGCATGTGCCATTGCCGGCTCCCTTCCTCCTCCCTCTACAAAACAGAAAGTTACATCCTGAGGGGAGGGAGGAGGAAGCAGTGGCGTAGCCACAGGTGGGCCGGGGCCCACCCACTTAGGGTTCAGGCCCATCCAACAGTAGCACATGCTAATGAAAATGCTGCTTTCCACAATACTGGCACCTTTGCATGTTCAATTTTCACCGCATGCCTGCTGCAGATGACCAAGGTGGAGACTGGAGATAAGCATTTTCCCACCAGCTATTTTTTTTGGTGTGGGGGAGAGAACATTTGGTGCCCACCCACTTCTTGCCTAGGCCCACCCAAAATCTGCTGTCTGGCTACACCCCTGGGAGGAAGGAAGCTGGCATCAGCACACAAAGGGCTACCACCCTGTGCACAGTTTCATTTTGTTTTTTTTTGTTTTGCCCACCAGGAGTGTGAGGGTCTCAGCTTGTGGCTCCTTCAGGCCACTGCAGTACTGGCCCAGGAGGAGGAAAGAAGCTGGCCGTAGTCCCTGCAGTGCTGCAGCCCAAGGAGGTTAGATTGAGAACAGGAGATGTGTAAAGTGAAAAAAAAGTTGAATCCTCAGAGGTTTGTCTCTCTTTCCCCTCCCCGCACAGCTGTTATCCCCATACATTCAAAACAAAGCAAACGGTCCTTTGAGTTGCTGCATTCATGTTGTTGTTCTTTAATGTTGGTAGCATTTTTATTTAATCTCACTTATATGCTCAAACCTGCCAGCTTGTGCAGCATACAGATGTTCACAGAAGAAGTATAATAACGGAATAACTTTTCATAGGTAGAGTAGTAATTTGTTATAAATCGTAATTAGTGTGCCATTTGGAGGGGCTGGTTAAAGGAACACCCTAGCATGTGTTATATTCGTGCAGAGATTTTTTTTTTCTCCTGGTAAAGGGCCACTAAAACAGACATCAGTTATGATAATGAGGTGCTCAACATCCAGAGATTTTTATTTATTTATATTTATGACATTTATATCCCACATTAAACATGAATTAGGTTGAAAGCTGGGAATATTTAAAATCTTTTTTTTCCTGTGCCTAGATCAAAAGAGAAAGATGGTCGGCATCCTTGCTAGCAAAGGTATGCCTAGCATACCCGCCTGGTGGGGGGGTGGGGGGGGGGGGAATGAGGAATGCGTTGAGGAAATCAAAACAAAATATATAGAATCTGGGGGGAAACATGTAAAGAACATGAAAAGTCAAGAAGAGACTGACAAAATAATATTAATTTATATCCAGTTGGAGGTACTTTATACTGTATAGCAGCACTCTAGAGCGGCTCCCGTATCTTCAGAAGAGGCATCTGGCAGGTCAAGTCGCACTGAGCAGGCCAGCTGACGATATTCAGCAGCACTTCGGGCCCTTTTACTAAGCCGTGTAGGTATGTACACACTTCCTACATGCGTCAATTTTGAACTATCGCCCGGCAACTGCATGGCCCGGGTGATAGTTTCATTTTTTTACCTCTTACCGGGCGGTAATCGGCATTGTGCGTGCGTAGACCATTGCCGCTCAGTTAATATGTGAGATTTTACTGCTAGGTCAATGGTAGTAAAATCTGAGGTCCAGAATGGACATAAGTACATAAGTACATAAGTAGTGCTGAAACAGGTGGGAAATCAGAAGACGAAAGGCAAATTTTTGGTTCCAAACAAGGCAACTTTATTGCTAGCAAGTGAACAGCACCGAGTAGTCTCGGGACACTGTGTGTCATAAACCATCTGACACTTACATTTATACTTCCCTACTGGGCCTGCGCATTTGGCCCCTTACACGTCACAACCGACATGCGCAGTAAACATTTGTAGTTCTTACAGTACAAAATTGTAGTCTCAGTACGTACACACGTCATAACACTGAAATGATACTGGCAAGAAAAACGAAACTTAGCAGCTTATTCTTCACACACACAATGCTCCTTTCTAGCACAGGAGATAAGATTCGTTCGGCTCAGGAATGCAGGGCGGGGTGTCAGCACCCACCAAGGTCGTCTATTCAGATGGCGTTGCTACATGCAAGCTGGTCTTGTATAGGCCTTGCAAACTACTGTCACAAGCTATATGTCTAATAGCCCTGCATTCTGTCTGTACATTAGTAAACAGCAACTTCTTTTGTTAGTAAACAGTAGAACTGGATAAGGCACAAATGTCCAGTGCAGTAATAGGGTGTGGCCAAACAGCCAAAAGCAGAGGTAGAGTGCATAAGTATAAGTTCATCAGTAGGCACAAAACATGAGGTTGTCCTGTTGCTCAGTAGTATTCATAGTATTTGAACAGTATTCGGCGTTCCACTCCTTCATTCCCCCCTTTTGATACTTGAACATCCATTTTGGTGGAGAGTATCACCTCCATGAGCCCTGAAAAGGAAAGAAAGGACAAGGGTAGTCAGCGAGAGAGGCAACAAGCGAGCCCTAAGCCCTTGCGCAGCCGTTGGTTGCTTCGCCGGGGTTGAGACGGAGGGCCCCTAGTGGAATCCCCCCCCCTTTGTATCCGGTCTTGTGCTGACACAAGGGTAATGGCCCCTTAAGTGACTCAGGGGGTTCATAGTGCACATTAGCCACAAGGTGCTTCGTCGTAAGCTTCATCAGACTGGGGAATGGGGGAGTACATCTGGAGAGCCATGAGCTGGGCAGCAGCCCGGCGGTCAGCGATGCTCTCCATGGTGGAGCGGAAACACCTGAAAACAAAGGGAAGAGATAAAGGAATTAGTAAACAGGACAACAAAAACAGGCCACCCATGACAAGGAGGCCTTGCAGGCTCCCGGAGGTTGGCAACCAGCTGGTTAGGGAGGAAGTCCAATCCCACGCACTGTTCCAGGTCTGGACGGGGACGTGGGCTAGTTTGACCATCCGGTCAGTTATTTCTCTGATGACATGGCTCTGGTCATCAATTTGTAAGCAGCAATTACTGAGGTTAAACTTGCCACACACCCCCCCCTCCTGGGCTAAGAGGTAGTCGAGAGCCAAGCGATTTTGGTAAACGGCGGTAATGAGCTTAGTGTTCTGTCGAGCTAGGATATTGAGGGCAAGGGCCGAATCGTTAGTAAGGATTTCGAGTACGGCCTGTAGGCGAATAATGCGATTCAGCATATAGATAGGGGTACGGTACCCGTATGTACCATCTTCAGCCCATGTGGCCGGTCCATAGTAATGAATGATGCGTTCAGGCGGCCACTCGTTGTCTTTCCAGTCTCCAATTTGGACTTTGGGCTTGGTGTCTAGGAAGGACCGTTTACGTCTGGCCGGGTTATCTGGCCCCTTTTCCACGTATAGGGGGATACCCAAGGTTTCGCCAACTCGCAGGGGCAAAAGGAAAAAGCTAGGTCGAACAGTGCCCAAGAGACAGGTACCGTACCAGCGGGCCGGGAGCTGTTCGTAGGCCCTGCGCCCGCAGATATAGTAGTAGCCCGCGGGGGCCACCCACTTGAGGGAAGCGTTGCCTCCGTATGTCCATGTCGTGTTCAAGGTGGGTTCTGTCCAGATAGGCTCCGGGGCGGACAGGTTATCCGTTTGCCACCAGGTCGTCCGGCTTCCATTATACTGAAGGACCCCCGTGCAAGCAGAATCTCCCACTGGTACAGAGTACCGCTTCGATGGCGCTCGACTAGCGCAGAGGGTACCTATTATATTTGTTCTCAGGGCCCATTCGTACGGCTTCGGCCGTTGGGGAAAGGTAATGTTAGTGGTGTTGAGTGCATCCCATGTTTGCTGTCGGATCTCTCTCGCTTCCCAGGGCCATTGTTCACCCATGTCGGTTCCTCCACAGACGAAACAGTTGGCAATTCCGAGGGAGAGGGCGATGTTTTCAGCCAAGTTGAGGAACATATTTCGGGCTTCTGGGGAAATGGGGAATTTAGTCTCGGTCTGCTCGGCACGAGCAATTTCATCGAATACGTCTTGGTAGCCGACAACAGTAGTTTGGTAGTGCGTAGGAGGCTTCGTTTCGAGACTCTGATATATGGTAATATATGTCAACGGATCCATTCCTCCGCCGTCAATACCGAGGCCCCACGTCCCTCTCCAGGGCATGTCGTGTCCTCGAATGGGCCAGTCAAGGGACACATAGTTACCAGAACCTCGACGAAACTCGCCCAGGCCGGTGCATCCGGCATATCCTCCTCCCGTATAAGCACATACTCGGTCCCAGCCCGAGGCTCGAGTGTCGCCGGCGCATGGGAGCCAAACCCACGGGGAGCAGCATCTCATGTCTGGACTGAAGGGGCAGACATACTTGTGGTCGTTAACGTATGCCTCACGCCAACTCTGGCTGCCACACTTGCGAGACCAAGGGTGTTTGTCCATGGCGGCACAGACGTCGAAGGTTAGGGTTGCTATAGTTTGGATGCCACCGACAAGGATGCGAGTGGAATTAATGTAATACAGAATGCCATCTCCTTCGACTCCCGGAGGTCCGGCCACATACGCGGGGAGTCCTACGCTGAGGGTGACATTGTAGTATCTTGGTTTGGTAGGGCTGTGGCAGATAGTGAGATTTCCTTGGAGGCATCTGTGGAACTGTTGGAGGCCGTTCGGAGTGATGAGGGCACAAGTCGGGAGAAGCTGGCAATCGCCTTCCGGGGGCTGCGTCTGGTGAATGAGGGTAGTGACTAGGTGATATCCTCCCTCTATACGGTGGCGCACGAGGCGCAAGCATTCAGTGCAATTCAGGCTCAAAGTGGCAGGATAGCTCGGGACTGCACACAGGAGAAGGAAGATGGTCAGCATTATATATGTGGTGGGAGGTATCCGAGCTTTTGCAGCAAGAAGATAATGAGGCCCACGATAAAGGCTGCGATGAACAGAGAGCCAAAAACGCAGTGGGTCCAGAAGCTGATTTCCTGTTGTTGGGCAGGCATGAATCTGGTGGTTCACGTCTTTCTCAGAGTCAGCCGTAAGGGAGCGTCAGGATGTTGGTGCGCAGTCCAACGCTTCAGGGTGCTGCTAGAGGGAGCAGCAGGTTTCAGTCGGGTCCAATGTATCCACACTGGGCTTCCTGCAATTTTAACAGCGGTTGAGGTCGTTAGGAGAACAAGGGAGGGCCCCTTCCATTTGGGCTTTAGGCAGTCAGATTCATCCCACTCTTTTACCCAGACCTCGTCTCCCACCCTGAACCTATGCGTAGGACTGGTGAGGACCAAGGGAGCTACTCTTTCAGTGTACTGCTGGATGTCTTGCACTACCTGGTGTAAGGCTCTCATCTGTTTCACTAAGGAACTCTCACCCTGTATCTGCAAGGAATCGGGAAAGGAGGGTAATGGTGGTGGCCTAGCATACATCATCTCGTAAGGAGTAAGGCCGGTAGCCTTGGGGGTACACCTAAGATGCAGCAAGGCCAGTGGAAGCAGGTCGGGCCATTTGGCTTTTGCTTCTTGGCATAGCTTGGCTAGCTGGTTCTTCAGGGATCGGTTAGCCCTCTCCACCACTCCACTGCTTTGGGGTCTCCAGGCACAATGCAACTTCCAATCGAGGCCCAGTCTGGTACTGAGCTGTTGTGTTACTTCGCTAGCGAAGGCGGGACCGTTGTCAGAGTTTATTTGCTTGGGGAGACCGTATCTGGGTAGAATTTGATGAAGCAGTAGGGAGGTGACTTCTTTAGCCATTTCCGTTCTAGTGGGCTGGGCTTCAATCCATCCGGTGTAGGTACACACGGCGACGAGGATAGCTTTGTAGCCTCGCGCCGGGGGCATGTGTGTGAAGTCAATCTGGCACACGTGGAAAGGGCTGGTGCCCCGAAGAACATGTCCTGGCATAGGGCCGGGCCCCGTTCGAGGGTTGTTCCGGGCACAAGTCGCGCATCGGCTGGAAGCGTTTTTTGTCCACAGGGATAGTTTGTTGATGTAGTAGGTCTTCTCAAGTAAGCGCCCCAGAGCGTCCCTTCCCAGGTGGGTACGGTCGTGAGCCTCCTTGGCCACCGTCCAGGCCAAGGCTTCGGGTATCCATATGCGCCCATCCTGCAGTATCCACCAGCCATTGCGTGACTGTAGACCCTCTTGTTGGGCCCATTCCGTTTCTTGGGGGGTGTAGATAGGGGTCTCCGTAGGGAGCTGGACGACGAGTACGGGGTCAGAAGGGTGAGAGGAGTGGGGGAGCTGACTTGCCCTTTTTGCAGCGTCGTCTGCCCGCTGATTTCCCCGGGCGATAGGGTCCGTTCTTCCAGTGTGGGCCCTGCAGTGCATCACAGCCACCTTCTTCGGCTTCCATACTGACTCGAGTAATTGGCAGATCTCAGCGGCATTTGCAAGTCCTTTCCCCTCAGCTGTCAGAAATCCCCTCTCCTTGTACAAGGCTCCATGCACCTGGAGGGTGAGGAAAGCGTATTTGGAGTCGGTGTAAATGTTAACAACTTTTCCTTCAGCCCACAGGAGGGCTTTGGTGAGGGCGATCAGCTCCGCTTTCTGGGCTGACGTTCCGGGCGGCAGGGCCATAGCCTCGATCACGTGGTCCTCAGACACGACAGCATAGCCAGCTCTTCGAATTCCCTCTATCACCTGGCTGCTTCCATCGGTAAAAAGGGTGATGCCCCCTTGCCAGGGTTGGTCCTTCAGGTCAGGTCTGCTCGAGTGCACAGTGGCCATTACCTCCTCACAGTCGTGGAGTGGTGATTCAGGGGCCGGAAGGAGGGTGGCGGGATTAAGGTTGGTTGTGTCCAGGATCCGCACCTCCGGATTTTCGCACAGGAGGGCTTGGTATTTGACCAATCGGGAGTTGGTCATCCATCTGGGTCCGTGGCTCTCGAGTAGGCCGCGGATGGTGTGGGGTGTGGTCACAAAGAGTGTCTGGCCAAACGTGAGTTTATTGGCCTCGTGTATCAACAGACAGGCCGCCGCAATGCTTCGGAGGCAGCCCGGCCATCCTCGTGCCACGTTGTCCATGCCCTTTGAGAGGTATGCTACAGGGCGTTGCCAGGTGCCGACCAGTTGGGTGAGGACTCCAAGTGCCAATCCCTTCTTTTCGTCGATGAACAAGTGGAAAGGCTTAGTCACATCAGGCAGTCCGAGCGCAGGTGGGGCCACAAGGGCCTCCTTGAGGTCCTGAAGGGCTTTCAGTTCGCTTTTCTCCCACTGGAGATCTTGGCCCTCGAGTTCAGGTCCTTTCAGTTTGGCGTACAAACTGTGGGTCAGGATGGCAAAGTTGATGATCCAAATGCGGCAATATCCAGCGGCTCCGAGGAGTGCCCGTAGTTCCTTCTTATTTGCAGGAGTGGGTTGGTTGCGGATAGCTTGGGTTCGGGGGATACCGAGCCTCCGGGTTCCTTCTCGGAGGCGAAACCCCAGATACTCGACTTCGATCTCGCATATCTGGGCCTTCTTGCGACTGGCCCGGTACCCCTGGGCTTCCAGGGTTTTCAAGAGGTAAAGGGTAGCTTCTGCACAGTCCGTGTATGTTTCACGGGCCACCAACAGGTCATCCACGTATTGGACAACCGGCCCGTACTCATCTTGGTACGTTTTCAGGTCCTGGGCAAGCTGGTCACCAAAGAGGGTGGGGGAGTTCTTGAACCCCTGAGGAAGCCGGGTCCATGTATATTGCTGCTTGGTTCCCGTCTGTAAGTCTTCCCACGTAAAGGCAAACAACTTTTGACTGTCGGCAGCGAGAGGGATGGAAAAGAAGGCGTCCTTCAAATCAATGACACTGTACCACTTGGTCTGGGATGGCACTTGGGCTAGGATGGAGTAGGGATTTGGTACGAGGGCAACTATGTCGGCTACCTGGTTGTTGACTTTTCTCAGGTCCTGGACGGGTCTGTATTCTGATGTTCCTGGCTTCTTGACGGGCAACAATGGGGTGTTCCACGCGGATCTAGTCGGTTTAAGGACCCCTTGTTGAAGGAGTTTCTGTAGGTGAATTTGCATACTATGCCGGGCCGCATAGGGGATATGGTATTGTCCTTGGGTGACAACTTGAGCGTTCGGTTTGAGCTCAATCCAGATAGGGATAGCGTTAATGGCCAGTCCTCCGGGGTTCACTTCTGCCCATACATCCGGCACTTCATCCATTATGGCTCGCCTCTGCTGGGCAAAAGAGGTATTCTGGTCGTAACGGCAGCTGCCAGGCCCTACAGTTGGGGGAGCGTGTAGTCTCCATTCTTCTCTTACTGGGCAGATGAGTGTCACTGGCCGATCTTCAAAGCGAGCTTCCACCTCACCCGTGGTCTTGAACTTCAAGGTGGCCTGGAGCTTACAGAGTAGGTCTCGACCAATTAAGGGGACTGGGCATCCAGGGATGTGTATGAACTGATGAGACACCATTGTCCCTCCGATCTGGACTTGGCGTTCCTTGAGGAGGGGGGCTGCAAGGGATTTCCCGGAGGCTCCCACAATTGGTATAGTTTCTTTCGTGGCTGGGGCTATGGCGGTGGTGATAACAGATCGCTGGGCCCCCGTGTCCAGTAAGGCCTTCATAGACTCTGTCCCCACCCGAATTTCCACCAGAGGGTCAGTGGGGACTCTGCCCTCCCGGTCTCTTCATGCGGTACTGTCTCGGGTAGCCTCCACAGCCATCTGCCATTCCCTCCGGTCATCCCGTCCCCTGTCTCTTCGACCCCGGCTCCGGCCTCGTCTGGGGGCCCCTTCACGGTCGTCCGTCTCCTCCTTTCTGGGCCGGTCCCATGGTTCTTCTTCTCTCGGGTGGTCCCGTATCTCCTCTGGACAATCAGCCCACCAGTGTCCTTCTTGTCGACAATTTGCACACTGGTTACGTCCTAAGGGGGACCGTGCTCCTCTTGTTCTCCTGCCCCTCCCTCTTGGTCTAGACCTCATTCGTTCTTCCAGCACCGTGGCCAACACATCTGCCTTCTCCCGCATCCGTCTAGTCGATTCCTTCCGGGCCTCCACCTTCTCCTCCTGGTCGCGATATCCGAATACGCGATCAGCTATAGCTTTCAGTTGGCTGAGGCTCATCCCTTCGAACCCCTCCGTTCTCTGTAGCTTTCTTCGTATATCCGGTGCTGACTGGCTAACAAAACTCATAACCACGGTTGGGAGGTTCTTAGGGTCTTCGGGATTTATCGGGCTGTGCCTCCTGAATGCGTCCATAAGTCGTTCAAGGAAGTCCCCTGGACTCTCGTCCTTTTGTTGGACCACACTGTGGATTTTCCCCATGTTGGTAACCTTCTGCTTTCCCTTCTTTAAAGCGGCCAGGTACGCCTGCTGGTATCGGCGGATAAAGGTTTGGCCTTCAGCGGTTCGGTAGTCCCACGTAGGGGCAGCGATGGGCGCCTCCGTTTCTATTAGATTCTGTAAGTTGGCATGGGCCGGATTAGCATCCCGGATGGCTTGCTCCATATTTTGTTGTAAAAGGCGGCGTTCTTCAGTGGTCAGGATGTGGGCGCTCAACTGCCTAAGGTCTGCCCAAGTCGGATTATAACTGTATATAATGCCTTCCACCAGCTCTACCAACTGCTCGGGTTTCTGGTCGTAGGACGGCCCATGGAATTTCCAGTTATACAAATCGTCACTTGAGAAGGGAACATGGCTATAAACTGTTGATTCAATGGGCTGGCCCCCCCCTTCCGCCGGGTTAGGGGTATAGGTGGTAGACTGTCGAACTGGGAATAAGTGGGAGGTTCCCCCTTTTCGGCCGGACGGGAGGGCCTGATGCGGACTCGATTGGGGGAACCGAGTAATGTTCTTCACAACCCGTTTACTTTTCCGTGTGGTTGCGGGGCCAGGTGACTCAGGTGAGGCTGGGTGAGACGTCTCCCCGGCATCCGACTCTGACCCGGAAGTCTCGGCGTCAGCGGGGCCTTCTGCTAGGTCCGTAAGGTCAGGGTATATAGGGGCATATGGCGGCGGCGCAATGTCGTCTTCGTATGCTTCTGCCGTAGCAAGTATCGGGGCTTTTGGAGTCTTCTTCTCGGGCGAACCCTGAACTTTCCCTGCGGTTTTCTTCGGGGGTTTCTTTCTAGAAGGTGTGTGGGTAGTACTGGGCGTGGTTCCTGCCTTGCCTATAGTAGCAGGGGGCGTGGTCTCAGTGGCTTCAGTGCTAGGGGCGGTAGGCCGTATGGGGGCGGTCCCTGCGGCCTTCGGGACGGCAGCGGTTGCCGAGCTTTGGAGAACGAAGGCATGGGTCGGCAGGGTTCTAAGTTTAGTTTTCCGGCCTTTTCTCTGCTTTACCAACATGAGGGCGGCCTTTTCTACCTTCCGTTGGGCCCAAGCCGGCGGATCCCGGACTACATCCAACCACGCTTCTATGTATGGAATGTCCTCGGGACAGCCTGGGTTTCCCTCAATTATAACAATATTCATGACCGCCGCCACTTTTGCATACTCGAATGACCCTTCCGGGGGCCATCCAGCAATTCCTAGCCCCGGCCACATAAATTGACATCTCTGTATCATCCCGGCCCTGCTACATTTATCTAGGTCGAACACTTCGCTAAAGTGTTCCGTCATTAAATCTAACGGTGAAGACCCACCCCCGCCCATCCTAACCTGAGTGCCAAAGGACAGGTGACGGACAAAGGGGGAAAGGGGCGGTGGAGGAGTAAGGGGTCTCGTTCCACCAGACACAGAAGGGTCAACACTCGGCCTGACCAGGACGCGGTCGCCCGGCCTGGAACTGCAAGCCCATTCACACACTTTCATACGCCACAAGAAACCCTCCCGTTCGCCGCTCGGTTTCGTCGTCGGAGCCTAGTGAGTTTCGGGACCTAGTCGTATACCAATAGTCCGTATTAGTCACTGGCTAAAAGAGGGTGATCACGCCTCTTCTTCGGTCCTTACTGGGCCGGTCACTACGCTGAGTATACTCGCCTGTCTGTCGTCGTCGTTGCAGGCCGCGCCGTCGTACGCGCCTCTCCAGAGAGGAAAAAGGAAAGAAAAGAAAAGGTGCTTTGCCGGAACCACACAGCCCCCTCTACAGTCAGGCGGAGCTGATCGACCCCCCTCCGGGAGATGGACGCTGAAATCAGCGGTGGCCACTCACCACCTTCTCGGATGGGGATCGACAACCCGATCCGACCACAGTGGGGGAGGGGAAGAATATAATCCGATTCCCCTTTCTACTTCCGTCCCATCTGGGTCGCCAATGAAACAGGTGGGAAATCAGAAGACGAAAGGCAAATTTTTGGTTCCAAACAAGGCAACTTTATTGCTAGCAAGTGAACAGCACCGAGTAGTCTCGGGACACTGTGTGTCATAAACCATCTGACACTTACATTTATACTTCCCTACTGGGCCTGCGCATTTGGCCCCTTACACGTCACAACCGACATGCGCAGTAAACATTTGTAGTTCTTACAGTACAAAATTGTAGTCTCAGTACGTACACACGTCATAACACTGAAATGATACTGGCAAGAAAAACGAAACTTAGCAGCTTATTCTTCACACACACAATGCTCCTTTCTAGCACAGGAGATAAGATTCGTTCGGCTCAGGAATGCAGGGCGGGGTGTCAGCACCCACCAAGGTCGTCTATTCAGATGGCGTTGCTACATGCAAGCTGGTCTTGTATAGGCCTTGCAAACTACTGTCACAAGCTATATGTCTAATAGCCCTGCATTCTGTCTGTACATTAGTAAACAGCAACTTCTTTTGTTAGTAAACAGTAGAACTGGATAAGGCACAAATGTCCAGTGCAGTAATAGGGTGTGGCCAAACAGCCAAAAGCAGAGGTAGAGTGCATAAGTATAAGTTCATCAGTAGGCACAAAACATGAGGTTGTCCTGTTGCTCAGTAGTATTCATAGTATTTGAACAGTATTCGGCGTTCCACTCCTTCAGTGCCATACTGGGAAAGACCAAAGGTCCATCTAGCCCAGCATCCTGTCACCGACAGTGGCCAATCCAGGTCAAGGGCACCTGGCACGCTCCCCAAACGTAAAAACATTCCAGACAAGTTATACCTAAAAATGCGGAATTTTTCCAAGTCCATTTAATAGCGGTCTATGGACTTGTCCTTTAGGAATCTATCTAACCCCTTTTTAAACTCCGTCAAGCTAACCGCCCGTACCACGTTCTCCGGCAACGAATTCCAGAGTCTAATTACACGTTGGGTGAAGAAAAATTTTCTCCGATTCGTTTTAAATTTACCACACTGTAGCTTCAACTCATGCCCTCTAGTCCTAGTATTTTGGATAGCGTGAACAGTCGCTTCACATCCACCCGATCCATTCCACTCATTATTTTATACACTTCTATCATATCTCCCCTCAGCCGTCTCTTCTCCAAGCTGAAAAGCCCTAGCCTTCTCAGCCTCTCTTCATAGGAAAGTCGTCCCATCCCCACTATCATTTTCGTCGCCCTTCGCTGTACCTTTTCCAATTCTACTATATCTTTTTTGAGATACGGAGACCAGTACTGAACACAATACTCCAGGTGCGGTCGCACCATGGAGCGATACAACGGCATTATAACATCCGCACACCTGGACTCCATACCCTTCCTAATAACACCCAACATTCTATTCGCTTTCCTAGCCGCAGCAGCACACTGAGCAGAAGGTTTCAGCGTATCATCGACGACGACACCCAGATCCCTTTCTTGATCCGTAACTCCTAACGCGGAACCTTGCAAGACGTAGCTATAATTCGGGTTCCTCTTACCCACATGCATCACTTTGCACTTGTCAACATTGAACTTCATCTGCCACTTGCACGCCCATTCTCCCAGTCTCGCAAGGTCCTCCTGTAATCGTTCACATTCCTCCTGCGACTTGACGACCCTGAATAATTTTGTGTCATCGGCGAATTTAATTACCTCACTAGTTATTCCCATCTCTAGGTCATTTATAAATACATTAAAAAGCAACGGACCCAGCACAGACCCCTGCGGGACCCCACTAACTACCCTCCTCCACTGAGAATACTGGCCACGCAATCCTACTCTCTGCTTCCTATCTTTCAACCAGTTCTTAATCCATAATAATACCCTACCTCCGATTCCATGACTCAGCAATTTCTTCAGGAGTCTTTCGTGCGGCACTTTGTCAAACGCCTTCTGAAAATCCAGATATACAATATCAACCGGCTCCCCATTGTCCACATGTTTGCTTACCCCCTCAAAAAAATGCATTAGATTGGTGAGGCAAGACTTCCCTTCACTAAATCCGTGCTGACTTTGTCTCATCAATCCATGTTTTTGTATATGCTCTGCAATTTTATTCTTAATAATAGCCTCCACCATCTTGCCCGGCACCGACGTCAGACTCACCGGTCTATAATTTCCCGGATCTCCTCTGGAACCCTTCTTAAAAATCGGAGTAACATTGGCTACCCTCCAGTCTTCCGGTACTACACTCGATTTTAGGGACAGATTGCATATTTCTAACAGTAGCTCCGCAAGTTCATTTTTTAGTTCTATTAATACTCTGGGATGAATACCATCAGGTCCCGGTGATTTACTACTCTTCAGCTTGCTGAACTGACCCATTACATCCTCCAAGGTTACAGAGAATTTGTTTAGTTTCTCCGACTCCCCCGCTTCAAATATTCTTTCCGGCACCGGTGTCCCCCCCAAATCCTCCTCGGTGAAGACCGAAGCAAAGAATTCATTTAATTTCTCCGCTACGGCTTTGTCCTCCTTGATCGCCCCTTTAACACCATTTTCGTCCAGCGGCCCAACCGACTCTTTGGCCGGTTTCCTGCTTTTAATGTATCTAAAAAAATTTTTACTATGTATTTTTGCTTCCAACGCTAATTTCTTCTCAAAGTCCTTTTTTGCTCTCCTTATCTCTGCTTTGCATTTGGCTTGGCATTCCTTATGATCTATCCTGTTACTTTCAGTTGGTTCTCTTCTCCACTTTCTGAAGGATTGTTTTTTGGCTCTAATGATTTCCTTTATCTTACTGTTTAGCCACGCCGGCTGACGTTTAGTCTTTTTTCCCTTTTTTCTAATACGTGGAATATATTTGTCCTGAACCTCCAGGATGGTGTTTTTAAACAGCATCCACGCCTGATGCAAGTTTTTTACTCTGCGAGCTGCTCCTTTCAGTCTTTTTTTTACCATTTTTCTCATTTTGTCGTAATCACCTTTTCTATAGTTAAACGCTAGCGTACTTGATTTCCTAGTTTCACTTCCTTCAATGCCAATATCAAAACCGATCATATTATGATCACTGTTATCAAGCGGCCCTCGTATCGTTACCCCCTGCACTAGATCATGAGCACCACTAAGGACTAAGTCTAGTATTTTTCCTTCTCTTGTCGGCTCCTGAACTAGCTGTTCCATGAAGCTGTCCTTGATTTCATCAAGAAATCTTATGTCCCTTGCGTGTACAGATGTTACATTAACCCAGTCTATATGCGGGTAATTGAAATCCCCCATTATTATTGTGTTGCCCAGTTTGTTTGCGTCCCTGATTTCCTTTAACATTTCCGCATCCCTCTGTTCGTCCTGGCCAGGCGGACGGTAGTACACTCCTATCACTATCCTTTTCCCCTTTGCACATGGAATTTCAATCCACAGTGATTCCAAGGAGTGTTTTGTTTCCTGCAGAATTTTCAATCTATTTGATTCAAGGCTCTCGTTAATATACAATGCTACCCCTCCACCAATCCGATTCATCCTATCACTACGATATAATTTGTACCCCGGTATGACAGTGTCCCACTGGTTATCCTCCTTCCACCAGGTCTCAGAGATGCCTATTATATCTAATTTTTCATTTAGTGCAATATATTCCAACTCCCCCATCTTATTTCTTAGGCTCCTGGCATTCGCATATAGACATTTCAAACTATGTTTGTTGTTCCTAAGTACATCATGCTTAGTACTTGACAGTATTAATTGGCAATCTTTTGTCTGATTTTTATTGTTATTTAAAGATACCCGATCTACTACAATCTCTTTTGCAACCTCACTATCAGGATACTCTATCTTCCCTGTTATGGTGATATCTTTGAAAGATACCTTATCCCGAACCATGCTCTTTGAGCGACTGTCGGCCTTCCCCCCATTTCTAGTTTAAAAGCTGCTCTATCTCCTTCTTAAACGCCGATGCCAGCAGCCTGGTCCCACTCTGGTTAAGATGGAGCCCATCCTTTCGGAATAGGCTCCCCCTTCCCCAGAATGTTGCCCAGTTCCTAACAAATCTAAAGCCCTCCTCCCTGCACCATCGTCTCATCCACGCATTGAGACTCTGGAGCTCTGCCTGTCTCTTGGGCCCTGCGCGTGGCACAGGTAGCATTTCAGAAAATGCTACCCTGGAGGATCTGGATTTCAGCTTTCTACCTAAGAGCCTAAATTTTGCTTCCAGAACCTCTCTCCCACATTTTCCTATGTCATTAGTACCCACATGTACCAAGACAGCCGTCTCCTCCCCAGCACTATCTAAAATCCTATCTAGGTGACGCGTGAGGTCCGCCACCTTCGCACCAGGCAGGCAAGTCACCAGGCGATCCTCACGTCCACCAGCCACCCAGCTATCTATATGCCTAATGATCGAATCACCCAGTACAACAGCTGTCCTAACCTTTCCCTCCACGCCAATTTTAATTTTGCCATGTATCCATTTCCCTACCTGAAATGGCACGCTGAAAAACGGACCTGTGCACGTCCAATACACGCACACTTTAGTAAAAGGACCCCTTAATCAGGCAGTACCACTGAATATCACATCTGACCACCGTGACACTCCAGGCAGAGCTGGGGAGGTACTGAAAGTGAAGCGGGCATTGGCAACATTCAGTGCTGGTGCCCACATAAGCTAACAGAGCAAGTAGGACCGCACATGTAGCACTAAATATCAGCCATACCCACATAACTAAGGATATCACCGCTCATCGGGTCTAATTTGACTGATCACAGTGAGCACTTCAAAAAGGTTCACTGCCGCTGGTTGAAATATTGACCAGATCATTTTTCAAGCTCCTAAATGAAGAATTTTCAGCTGGAAGCTTGTGCTCCTAAGTTTGGCTGAAAATAAGGCACACACTTAGGAGCTCAGCTTTTTGGAATATTGGGCCCATAGTACAGAACCAAAAGAGCAAAACCTACCTATTTCAATTAGCATGACCTCTTCCCTGATACAGCCTATGATGAGGTAAGTGGATGAGAGGTCTCGGTGGGGAGCTGAGGCAGAGCCAGTTTCCCACTGGCACTAGGCCTACTCCTCTCACCCACCAAGCTTGGGACCAGCTTTTCCCCTCTACCTTTCACACCTGCTTCTTCTCTATTCTTACTGCTGAAGGACCCCCTTACAACTTTCATCAGTTGTTTATCAAATATGTGCATATAAATTACAGGCAAACATTTACACCAGCTCCTGAGCAGGCATAGATGTCCACAGCTTAAATGTAGGCACGATTTCTCCCACTTTGCTCCTTGTATTTTATAAAGACATATAGGTACCTCTGTGTCTTTATAAAACAGGCTTGAAAAAGGTCTCTACTTGGTCCCCATCCCCCAGATTCTATAAATGGCAACTAAGTTGCGCACACAAATTTGCATGCATAGCCGATTTGTACATGTAACTTAATTAACAAGTTAATCAGTGTTGATAATAGGCCACTAACAAGCAATTATCGGCACTAATTGCCACTAACTAGAATTTACATGGGGAACTTTCTAAGTGTATTCTGTAAAGTGGTGTGCGTAAATTCTAATGCACAGCTCACAAAAGGGGGCGTGGCCATGGGAGGGGCAAAGGCAGGTCATGGCCATTCCTGACAATTACGTGCACTGTTACAGAATACACCTGATCCATGCCTAAATAAGACGTGGGCATTTACACCAGGTTTTAGTTGACGTAAATGGCTGCACCTAAATTTTAGACACAGGACGGCTGCTATGTGTATTCTATAAACCGTGCCAAGCGTGGCGGCTTTTTTTGGCGCTATATAAAGAATTCGGCCCCATGTGGATAGTTCTACAAAATTACCCCACATAAGGGTCCTTTTACTAAGCCACAGTAAGAAGTGGCCTGCGCTAGTGTAAGCACGTCTTTTGCGCATACGCTGGGCCATATTTTACCACGTCTAGGAAAAAGGACCTTTTTTAAGGGGCCGGAAAATGGACGTGGGCTAAAATTGAAACCAGCAAGCGTCCATTTTCGGCCTGAGACCTTACCGCTACCCATTGTCCTAGCAGTAAGTTCTCACGCACTACCTGTGCAGTAAGCATGTAGCGCACGCCAACTGCTGTTTACCATTGGATAAGCGGCCCGCAATAGAAAATTATTTTCTACTGTGGGATTCAGCACGTGCCAAATTCAGAATTACTGCCCAGCTGATGAGCTAGCCAGGCGTTAGTGCCGATTTGGCATTTGCTGAATGCGTGTAGGCCCTCCCACGCCTTTGTAAAAGGGCCCCATAGTTTCCAAGGATAGCTCAGAGGAAGCACAGTTGGTTTAAGGAATGGGGCAGATGAAGCACTTGCACAAGGGCACCAAAAGCCTGCGTTACTGTCTCACCTGGTCAGTCACAAACAGAAGAAACAACCTCCATGGATGAACTACACCAAGCACAAGACAGTAGAGGAAACACAAAGAACCTCTCACAGATGGTGTCCAAACAACAATGAATCTTCCAAATGGTTCTACAACAAATGAGACTAATTTGGAAGATTCAATAAAGCAAGTTTGGACACCATCTGTGAGAGGTTCTTTTTGTCTCCTTTACTGTCTTGTGCTTACTGGCTCACCCTTCACCATTGTGAGAGGAGAGCATGTTCTTTGCACTTGCAAAAGTTGACTCAGGGCACCACAACCCTTGAGTTGGCACCAAGAGGAGGATCTTTGCTTATTTAGAAATGTTCTGTTTTGGGGAAGCACACAGTTATCTCTAAGAGCCAATCTTGAAAAGTGTTATTATCTCATATTTGGAAATCAGAAGGATGAGAGTTTATTATCTGCCCAGAATTCAAACTAAAATTAAACCTTTTATTTATTTATACATTAGAGAGATTAAAGAAACTTAAGAGATAGAAACAGCAGGTCTTGCAGTCCAGTATATAGACTGATAAAGGGTATGAATCAGCCCCAAAATCTCACCTAATTATTGACATGGTGTCATCAGCTTTGAAAATGGTTTTTCAGACTTCAAATAGGGAGCCAGGAGCTGGCAAAGATGAAAATACCATTGCCAGGAGATTGCCTGATAAATAAATACAAAGATTGTATTGAACAAAAAATGAATATCTTTAACAATTGAATTTTCTAGGAATATAAAAATAAGCTACACTGCTTCATTTTTATGATACATTTCAGATAAAACTCAAAGCTATATCTTTGCAGCTTCTTTGTGTTAAACTGTGGAAAGGCATCAGAGGGTGCAAACATCTGCCGTTCTTGTTATGTTTGTTGCTATGAATTCGGTAAGAACACAGCAAACCGTGCTCCAACATATGCAGTGCATGCATGATATTTTGTGCAGAAGTAGATCTTTGTGATGAAGGGAATGAGACATCACTCCTGACTCATCACATGGGCTTTTTTTTTCTCAAAAAGGCAACTTTCAATAATTCCTTGTCAGAATAATGAATACATCAGTTGTTTAAACATTAGAAAGAAAACTAATATGGTTTAAAAAATTTTTGTTTAGTTTTATTTTTGTCTTATTTTATTTTGATTTTTTTTTTTACTTGATCTTTATTAAATTTTAATATAATGACACAAGTATAAACAAACTTGCTACAGAAAAGAGAAAGGGATACCTCTAAATTTAAAGGAAAAACAGTTAAAATTAGGGCCCTGTTTACTAAGCCGTGCTGTAGGCACACTAACTTTAGAGACACCCATAGAAATATATGGGCGTATCTAGCATTAGCGCACATGAAAAGTTAGCACACCTACAGTGCAGCTTAGTAAACACGGCCCTTAAAAGATAACTTCCCTTTCTCACTAGTCCACGAGATGTGGAGGGATCCATTTCACAATGCACAGGAAATAATAGAAATAAGTAAAGAAAATAATGCTAGTTATTTTGATTTTAATATTTGCTTTTATATTTGAAGCAGCCATGTAAACTGGTCTGATTGTACTGCATGAAGAGCATAAATAAATAACAAAAAACATACGTACTTACCAATGTATAAAATTCCGCTTGAAATAAACATACCCCACACAATTTATAGAATCCGATATCTAGATAATTAGCTGTCAAATAAGGATATCTTTCTGGCTTCACTCCTCTACAGGACTACCTCTACAGGTCACCTGACATTTTAAACTGTTCTCAGCAAAGTACAGTGTAGCTTAAACAGTCAGCTTCAACCATCCCCAAATAGAGGTTTTACCAGTTGACTCTCAATTCTTAAGCAAATCTTCTTTATTGTAGTACTCAGAATAAACAAAGAAAATCCAACTTACAGTTCAGTTGCTTAGACAGAATTGTAGCCTTCTGCACATGGAGTCTGTAACTAGCCATCCCAGAGCCAAGGAGATAGCCAGAACCTCAGCCCAGTTGAGAGGAAAAGCTATGGCTCGCAAATGAAATAAGGGGGCAAAACACAGGGGAAATTAAAGGGGACTGCCTTGGGGAGATGGTGAAAAATCTTGATGGAATTACAGTAGATTAGGGAGGACTGCCCCCCCCCCCAGAACAGCTGCTGATAACCAAGGCATACTAGCAAGACTAGGCTCTCTCACACAGCCCACAGGGTCAGAGAGGAACGGCTGGCCATTGCTCAGAGCTATAACCCAATAGGGAAAGCTCCCAAGGAGTCAATCACAGGATACTGCAAACTATAGGAAAAGCAGTCCTAATACATAGTACTTCTAATACAGACAATGCAATTGATTATAAATAATACTCATATTAAGTATACATAATGCAACCTGCCATCATGAATATGGAGGCAGAACAGAGCCAGATGGGGCAGGAGTGACTAGAGATTATTGTTGTCTCATTCCACTAGACACCTGGGATTTCAGAGATAGGCCTGTGGGGCCATCTTCTTTGGGGGAGATAGGGAGGTCTTCATGGAGGTGGGGTCTTCTTCTGGAGTTCTTCCACAAATGGGGAGAGTGTTTGGGAGTGGGTCTTTGGGAGTATTGGCTGGAGGAGTGCCTTGGGAGATAGAGAATCTTAGCTGGGGTGTCCTTGTGGAACTTTACACCAGTAGCTTTTTGAAGAGGATTTCCTAGCCCAATGTTTTTGGAAACCAGAATAACACACTTTGTGAGGTTGATTGCAAGTTGTGTTATTCATATTTCAGAGGATTTATTAACTTGCAGTACTAAGTTACTACAGGTGAGTGACTCTCATGGTAAACTAAGCTCTGGTAAAAATATGTTATTTTACTACAGCTTAGTAACTACTGCTTCTATCCATATAACCTGTAGCTCTGTTTCCAGAATGCCCAGCTCCTCCTCAAGTTATTTGCATAAGGTTTGGCCACATCTTAAATTTATATGGCAAAATATATCTATTTGCTGGAGGCTGATTTTCAAAGGCACTTATGTGGCCAGTACTTGATGCTGACTGCACATGTGCTTTTCAATATCAACCCCACAGTTTTGCTTTTCCCAAGAGTCTTCAGACTTAAGTCACAATTGGTTCTTTGAATACCGATTGCATCTCTAATCTAATCTAGCATGAGCGCTTCTATTCTGCTTCATCCAGGTAAGGCTCAAGGTGGATTACAAAAAAAGAATAAAGAGGAGTTAGGTCAGTCTCCCAAGATTATAACATCATAATCATGTAGTACAAACAATTTAAAATGTAAGCATTAATATGTCTGATTAAAATTGGTAAGCCTGAACTAATCTTCTAAATGTATAATAACTTTTAATCTTGCTTAGGTAATGCAGTGATTTAATCCACAGATCAGGGCCACTAACTACAATAGATTTGTTCCTAGTTGTAATCTTTCAACAGACTGAGTTTGAGGGAATTCTTAATCTAATTTTTTATATTTATTTATTTAGATTTTGCTAACACCTTTTTCAGTGGTAGCTCAAGGTGAGTTATATTCAGGTACACTGGATATTTCTCTGTCCCAGGAGGGCTCACAACCTAAGTTTGTACCTGAGGCAATGGAGGGTTAAGTGACTTGCCCAAGATCACAAGGAACAGCAGTGGGATTTGAACCAGCCACCTCTGGATTGCAAGACCAGTGCTCTAACCACTAGGCCACTCCTCCACTCATTGCTCATTGTCTTAAATCAGGGGTAGGCAACTCCGGTCCTTGAGAGCCTCAGGCAGGTCAGGTTTTCAGGATATCCACAATGAAAATACAGGAGATAGATTTGCAAGCACTTCCTCCATGGTATGCAAATCTATATCTCCTGCATATTCATTGTGGATATCCTGAAAACCTGACCTGCCTGCGGCTCTCGAGGACCGGAGTTGCCTACCCCTGTCTTAAATAGACTGATTTTACTGACCCCTGATGAAGGTGCTTTATGCTGAAACAGGGCCAGTGTCGGATCTAATAAAGGAGTCTTGACTATTCCATTTTTGAAAGGCTCTTGGTGCTTTTTTGTATTCTTATTGTTGTGTGTACTCTGATCCTCTCTCTTCTGCCGTCGCATTAAATTATTTTGGAACACCAATAGCTTGTGGATATCTTTAACAAACCATTGAAGTTATGGAAGGAAAAAGCCTCAGAACCCTGTCTGGAGTTCACTTTTCCACTACCAGACTTTCAAGGGCAATCACCTCATTGGCTGAGAAAACCTTCCATAACTTTAGTGGTTTGTTAAAGATACTGACAAACTGTTGGTGTTCTGTTCCAAAACAGTTTAATGACATTGTGTGTGTGTGTGTGTGTGTGTGTTTGGGGGGGGAGAGGAAGGGGGTTACTTTTCTGCATGTTGGTGCTGCATGCCAGAAACTGCTAATGACCGTAGCTTGCTAATACACTTGTGGTTTATTCTCTGACTCTAATAGGACCATATCCCTATGTGCTTGATTGCTGGGATTTCCCACCTTGACTCCAACAGAAGAGCTGCAGCATATTTTATTTATTTATTTAGATTTTGCTCACACCTTTTTCAGTAGTAGCTCAAGGTGAGTTACATTCAGGTACTCTGGATATTTCTCTGTCCCAGGAGGGCTCACAACCTAAGTTTGTACCTGAGGCAATGGAGGGTTAAGTGACTTGCCCAAGATCACAAGGAACAGCAGTGGGATTTGAGCTGGCCACCTCTGGATTGCAAGACTGGTGCTCTAACCACTAAGCCACTCCTCCACCACCCCCTAAATGATAATTATATCACTTAGGGGGTCTTTTACTAAGGCACACTCATGTTTTGGCACGCGGTAAAATTGGGCACGCGCTAAACGTTAGAGATGCCCATAGGAATGCATTGGCGTCTCTAACGTTTAGAGCGTGCCCAATTTTAGCACACGCTAAAAACATGAGTGTGCCTTAGTAAAAGGGGGTCAAAGAAAAGACGGGGTAGACCCCACAAAATTTTGAAAACAAACATTAATAACTTAAAAATTATTCTAGCTTTTTTCAGAAGCCAATGTAACTTAACTAAATCAAGTAGCATCCGGAAATCCTAACAAAATGATATTATAGTAGTCTTGCTGACCCATAATCACAGCTAACAAAATTGTTTGTAATTGAGAAGAATCTAACAATGGTTTGATTTTGGTGCAACAATTTGAGTTGCTTTCCTGTTTCATTCACGTGTTTGTCCATACTCCCCCAGATTCTATTAATGGCAACTAAAGTTCTGTGTGCAAATCAGAATGCACAGCCAATTTGTATGTGGAATTTAATTGGACTACAAGCCAATCAGTGCCAATAATTGGATGTTAACAAGCAATTATTGGTACTAATTGACACTAATTAGGATTTGCGTGCATAGCTCGCTAAGCGTATTCTATAAAGTGATGCGTGAAAATTGGACCACGTAGATCTCAAAAGGGGTGTGTCCATGGGAGGGGCATGGACGGGTCATGGGCATTCCTAAAATTTATGCATAGTGTTACAGAATATGTTTGATTTATGCCTAAATTACTCATATAATTTTACACAAGGGTTTTGTGGGTGTAAATGGCCATGACTAAATTCATTCGCAGGAATGGGCACTACGCATATTCTATAAACTGTGTTTAACTTTAGGTGAGGTTTATAGAATAGCACTAAGGGTGGAGATTTTTTGACACAGATTTGTTAGGTGCCATAGCTCGTTAAGTGCAGAAACTAATGTCACTCCAAAAGTTTTAATGTGTGACTGTAGGGGAATTTCAGCTGTAGATAATTTCATTTTAAATTGCAGTACTTCCACATCTCTATTCCCCCTACCCACAAGACATTAGTTTTATCTGGATTTACCTTCAAGTCATTTAATAACATCCATTGGCTGACTTTTTATTAAGCATCTTTGTCATCAAGAGAGAGGTTTCTTGTAATGACATCTTAAGTCATAATTGATTGTCTCATGCAAAACAACGTTTTGGTGAGATTGGATGCCAAAGCCCAGAACACAGTTTCATTAATACAGTCGTGAATTTTGTACTCTGCACATGTTAGAATATGAAAATTTTAAAGGTTCTCATTTTATGCTTTTATAAGTCTACCATCTGCCCATTCCTCAGATTCTAGCAAAGAATTCATCATTCTGTGCTCTTTGATGCTGTGCTTCTATTATGCCTTTACTTCTATTAACAGTATTCTCACAGGCCTTTGCAACTCTTCTTTGCACTCACTGCAAATTCTTATAAACTCCACTACTCACTCCCCATACCACTTTCCATTAAACTTACTTCTTTCAAAGATAGATCTTTGAGGGGCCCTTTTACTAAGGTGCGTAGACACCTACTCGCATCCAACACATGTCAAATTGGAACTACCGCCTGGCTACCACGTGCCCTGGGTGGTAATTCCATTTTTGACGCATGTCCAAAACACGCGGTAGAAATTTTCTACCGCATGGCACTTACTTGGCAGTAATCGGCAGTGTGCACGCACTGATGATTACCGCCCAGTTAACGCGTGAGACCTTACCACTAAGTCAATGGGTGACAGTAAGGTCTCAGGCTGAAAATAGACACACGCCGGTTTTAATTTTGCCACACGTCCATTTTCAGCCACAAAAAAGGCCTCTTTTTGCAGGCGCACTGAAAAATGGACCTGCGCGCATCCAAAACGTGCCTACACCAGTACAGGCCATTTTTCGGCACATCTTAGTAAAAGGGCCCCTAAGTTATCAACATGAACTACCATTAAGTGTGTTATTTTAACACTAATCCATGCTCTTTTTTTTTTATTATTTCTTTATTCATATATTTCAATATATCATCACAATACATGAGTATGCAATCGGCATTTATACAAGAGGCAAAAAAAAGAAATAAAAGGAAATATCATTAACAGCCTTTCTGTCCACAAGTTTAGGAAATTTGGAATCTAAGAATTTAGAATTTAAAGTAAAACATATAGCAATAATTATGAACTAATGGTTGCAACCTCTAATTCATGCTCTTTCAACACAGGTGGCTGAAAACATACTTCTTCATTCTAGGGGAGAGATGGGAAAACTATATTTTTGGTGCTCCATTGAGATGGGTTCTTTCCCAGTTCCTAATTCAGGATTGGACAAGCATTCATCCAAGTTAACCTTGGAGAAATATGAATATCTGCTTTCATTGGCCTGTATTAATTCTGTATTATTAACAGTAAGTCTGTTTGTTTTCTTTTGCTGGTTGATGATTCATTCTTTTGCTTGCTTTTAGTTGCGGGCAGTTTTATCTTAGGTTGCAAAGAGTAGCTATCGGAGAATATAACAGACATTTCAGGTAGAGTTTGCCTGTAGCCTTCGTGGAACAGAAAAGATGTGCTTGGGGAGTATACAAGAATGTACTGATTAAATGTCTTCATTTTACTTGTTTCACTCTGTAGAACAGTAAAACAGAATGGGTTTACAAGTATGATAGTTTATATCCTTTTCGGCAAAATTCTTTCATTCGTTCTTCTTTCTTTTTTCTTTCTTGTAATGAAATACTTTCAAAAAATGAAAAGAACAATTTTCTGTTTTCTAATTAATACATTAATTACAGAAAAAAAGCACACAGAATGATTTACAGCATCAATGTGGTATTTAAAAGTCTAATCTACATCCCTCATGGAATTTAGTGAGAAATTTTCAAAATTATTTCTGCAGATAAAGCACAGTCTTACGTGCAAAACAGGTTTTTATAAAATTACTCTTTCCATATGTGGTTGAGCTTACATGTGTAGCCTATGTGCACATAAATTTACCTAGACTGAGTGGAAGCATTTCTGTTGAGCTGGGGAGGGGTTAGCTTTATGTACAAACTTTGGAAAATACACAAGTGTGCCCGTAAACTAATCTGGCAAATTTGTATGTAGTCAAGAGAAAAAGTAAATGTCAGTCTATACGTTCTCTAAGGTAATTTTCTAAGTACATCTGTTTTGAAAACTTGCAGTTTCCAGTCGAGGAAAAGTATGCATTTACAGTGCAATCCTCTTAAGTGCAAGGGTCTGGGACCAAAGAAATACATGCAGTTAACCGGAGCGTGCACTTAATCGTTGTGACCCAAAGAAGCTTGACATCTGATAAACATATGTACAGTACTGTTTATTATACGTACAATATACAGTCTCCGTTAACTGACGTTAGGCTTACTTGAAGTAATCAGTCATAGTCCTCTGTACACTCTTGTGTCTGTGAGTTCCATAGACTACGTCTGCCAGACGGTAAAACTGTCATAGCACTGACATCCAGTGGCCTCCAGATAGGCCCGCACAGTGTTGAGACTCTCCATTGCGGTTGCAAAAATGAGAGGAGGTTGTTGAATTTCGTCAGCATGTGCCTCGCTGCACATTTCATCATCTATTTCATCATCAGCCATTGCCTGCGTGTAGGCGCATATCTCAACATCAGTGCTGTCGTCAGCTGTTTGTAGATCGTAATCAGCAGCTACGTAGTGATGAAACTCCTCTTCAGTAACACCGGCTGAGATGTCAATAGCCTGTTCATCTGACGCGTTTGCAACAGCTGCATCTGTTTCGTCCCTCTGCACATCCTTAACAAAGCTTGCCCGCTTGTAGCAGTTCACAATGGTTGCCTGTGTAACATGATTCCAGGCTTCTTTCTACATATGTAGGGAATCCAACAGTGATAGATTACGAGCCAGTTCAACAGCACGTTTATCCTTGCCAGTCTGATCATCCATAACGTTCATCAGACGACATAGCACAAGAGCCCGATAATGTTGTTTGAAATTGGCTATTATGCCCTGATCCATAGGTTGGATCAGAGAGGTAATGTTTGGTGGCAGGAAGACAACCTTGACATTAGACAGCCTGATATCATCACTGTGTGCAGCACAATTATCACAAAGCAACAAAATCTGACACTTGTGTCCACATTCTAGTGTCTAACTTCTTTAGTCACTGCTTCCAAATTTCCCCAGTCATCCATGAATTTGTGTTAGCCTCATATGACACAGGAAGTCGCTTAACATTTTTGAAGCAACGGGACTATTTGCTCTTTCCAATGACGAGTGGTTCCAACTTCTCACTCCCATCCATATTGCAGCAAAGGAGAATCGTCAGTCGGTCCTTCGACGTTATACTTCCTGTAGTTTCGACTTGTTTGAATGCAAGTGTTCCATCAGGAATCGCTCGCCAGTAGAAACCATTTTCGTCAGCATTGAAAATGTCACGAGATGCAAACTCGTTCAAGATGGTAGGAAGAACTGAAACAATCCAATTTTCAGCAGCAAAGTCATCAGCGTCTTGTTTTTCACCATGCTGTTTCTTGAATTTTATGTTGTTCCTCTCCTTCCATCTTTCCAACCATCCAACAGTGGCTTTGAATTCAGTTAGTCCAAGACTTTCAGCTAGCTGGTTAGCTTTCTCCATAAGCAGTGGACCACTGATAGGAAACTGTCTGCTCCTGACTTGAGAAAACCACCAAAGAAGAGCATCTTCTACCTCCTCAGCTTTTCCCACCCGTTTTTGTTTCCTGTGTGGATTTGTATTTTTTGCCAGTCTTCCAGAAGCTGATCTTTCTACTTCAAGATATGTGAAATTTGAGTGGGATTGACACCATATTCTTTAGCAATAGATGCTTGACTTTGTTTTCTAATTTTTTAAGAACTTCTATTCATTCAGCCAGTGTTAAAGTCTTACAGTTGCGCAACGACGACTCCAGTGTACACTCTAACAGCATTCTTTCACTTATTCTACCTGTAGCAGTTAACCGAGATTTCAAATTTACCGCCCCTTTGTCACGTGCCAGTCGGCTTCGATATTCTGTGTGTGCGCTTATGCGGAGTCTTTCCTGCAGAGGAGCGGTCTTAAAACATGCATATAAGCGAATCTTGCACTTATCAGTGGTGCGCTAAATCGAAGTTTGTCCCCATAGAAACTGATGGCGCCAAAAACGGGACCGAAGTACGGCATGCAGTTAAACAGAGCATGCACTTATCCGACGTTCACTTAAATGGAGTGCACTGGATTGTGTTCAATTCTGGTCGCTGCATCTCAAAAAAGATACAGTGGCATTAGAAAAGTTACAGAGAAGGGCAATGAAAATGATAAAGAGGATGGGACGACTTCCCTATGAGGAAAGGCTGAAGCATCTAGGGCTTTTCAGCTTGGAGAAAAGGCAGCTGAGGGGAAATATGATAGAGGTCTATAAAATAATGAATGGAGTAGAATGGGTAGCCGTGAATAGTTTGTTTACTCTTTCCAAAAATACTAAGACTAGGGGGCATGCGATGAAGCTACAAAGTAGTACATTTAATACGAATTGGAGAAAATATTTCTTCACTCAATGTGTAATTTAAACTCTAGAATTTGTTGCCAGAGAATGTGGTAAAGGCTGTTAGCTTACCGGAGTTTAAAGAATGTCTGAACAGCTTCCTAAAGGAAAAGTCCATAGAGCATTATTAAATTGACTTGGGGGAAATCCACTGCCATTTCTGGGATAAGCAGCATAAAATGTATTGAACTTATTTGGATCTTGCCAAGTATTTGTGATCTGGGTTGGCCAATGCTGGAAACAGGATGCTGGGCTTGATGAGCCTTTGGACTGTCCTAGTGTGGCAATACTTATGTACTTATGTAAATGGTGGTCTAAGGAAGGGTTGTATTTTGTAAGATTTATTACTCTTATTTTCCTTTATAATGTTTTTTTTTCCTTCCATGTGTTGCTAGATGCAAGTGGATGCTTGTTAAAATAAAATGTGATAATCTGATTTTAAAAAAATGTATGAGTAAATCTCAAACATGCAGTGCATGCAAGGAGACCTAAGAATATATTATAAGCTAGAAGAACTCTGCAAGAAAGAGTGGGAGAAACATCCAAAAAGTAAGAATAGAAAGAGACTTTAGCTGGCTAAAGGGAACATTTGGAAGCTGTTGTCTCTGCCAAAGGAGGTGTTGTTACACAGTACTGACTGAAAGAGTGGCAGACGTTTGCACCTGCCATATTCACTGTTTTATTATTATGAATTGTAAGAAAAGAAAAAAGTAAATAAAACTGATGGTTAAAAAAGATCTTGTGCTTAACTTTGTACCATGTAAAAGTTGTGGAAACTTCTGTTCATGTTAGCAATTCATTGGCATATTATTTCACCACTGATTGAACCTTTGCACACAATAGTATTAGGGTGTAGTTATCAACATGGGATATGATGTGTTATGTTACCACTAACTCTGTTTTAGCACAGGTCTCATTTTATGCCTTTGCGTGGGCTTCACCTGTTTGGGAACATGGCGACCCTGTGCTGAATAATCTTACAGCCTTTTTGGAGCAGTTCCAGAGGGTATTTGAAGAACCAGGGAAGGCTTCTTCCGCTGCTTCAAAGCTCCTATGACTAAGACAGGGTTCCCACTCATTGGGATCTTATGTCACCCAGTTCCGCACCTTGTCCTCTAAACTGAACTGGAATAGTGAAAGCCTGGTGGCAGTATTCTGGCAAGACTTATCTCCGCATATCAAAGATGAGCTGGCTGGTCGGGATCTTCCATGATCTCTGCAATCGGGTGGATGTCCACTTCCAGGGGCGGGTCCAGGAACGACAGTCCTCCCACCATGTGGTTCGTCTAGCACCCAAGTTTCAGCATCCTGTCTGACTCCAATGCAAGGAGGCCATATCCTCAAATATGGGGGAACCCATGCAGATGGACCACAACTCCATCGCTGAACAAGAAAAGCAAAGATGCATGTTCCTGAATCCTATGCCTTTATTGGGATAGAGTCTGCCAGCTCTGTTTGGACACCATAGTACCTATCCTAACTTTAGCCTCTGTGGATTTAAAAGTTCTGGAGGGAATGCCTTGGGCCTATGCAACCTATGCTGACATCTTCTCCAAGAAACAGGCCAAGACCCTTCCTCCAACCCAAACTTATGACTGTCCCATCAATCATCAGCTGGGAACAATGCCACCATGGGGGAGGGTGTACCCCCTCTCCGTACCCAAGACACAGGCCATGTCTAACTTTATTGTGGAGAACCTCAAAAAATGGTTTATTCACCTGTCTACTCCTGCTGGGGCAAGCTTCTTCTTTGTAAGGAAAAAGGACAGGTTTCTACACCCCCTGTATTGACTATTGAAGTCTAAATGCCATTACAATCAAGAATAAGTATCTGCTTCCCCTGGTATCAGAGCTATTTGATCACCTCCAAGGAGCCCACATCTTCACCAAGTTAGATTTGAGAGGGGTGTATAAACTCATATGTATCTGCAAAGGGGATGAGTGGAAAACGGCCTTTAACTCCAGAGACGGCCAGTATTAAAACCTGGTCATGCTCTTTGGGCTCATCAATGCCCCAGCCATTTTTCAAAACTTTATCAGTGACATCTTCTGGGACCTGCTCCAGACCTGAGAATGACATCTTCTGAGCCCTGCTCCAGACCTGTGTGTTGGTTTATTTGGATGATAAGGCTTTGGCACAACATCGTGGACACATGAAACTGGTCCTTCAACGGTAAACCAACTGTATGCTACATTGGAGAAATGCTCTTTTGAACAGAGTGAACTACCCTTTCTGAGTTGCATTGTTTTGGATCAAAGCCTTAGATGGACCCGGCAAAGTTGACGGCTATTCATGACTGGCAACGCCCCCAGGAGCTACAAGCCAGCCAACGTTTTTTGGGTTTTGCAACTTACTACTGGCAGTTCATATGGGCTACTCCACTCTTTCTGTGCCCATCACTGCTCTTACTCAGAAAGAGGTGAATACTTGGGAATGGCCTGAGAAGCCAAAGCTTGCTTTCGATCAGTTGAAGCAGGCATTTCTGTCCGTACCGGTCCTCTACCATCCAGACCCAGAAAAGATTTTCATGGGAGAAGTTGAAGCGTCATCCATTGGAGCTTTCTTTCTTTCTTTCTTTCTTTCTTATAACACCATAACAATTATTTTCCTCCATGCACCAGAGTTGAAAAATTAGCTAACATTTCACATGCAGATACATATATATATATATATATATATATATATAATTTTTTTTTTCCGGGTCCACCTGCACCTGCCACTTGTGCTCTACACTAGCACTCTCCTCCCACCGACTGGATCCCACCGATTGGATCCCAAGCACCTCTAGGTGAGTCTCCTGCTCTCAAATTATCCCCAGTGATTTTTAGGTTACTGGGGCCAAACTCCAAGTGGTCCCACAGTTCCCATAAAGCACTCACAGACCCAACACACAAACCACCAGGATTCTTTATCAGTCTAAGCAATAAACCGAAGGTTGTTTATTGTCTTAAAAACATTGAGCAATGAACAAAAAATATTGAACAATGAACAAAAAAAATGCATGCATATGAAAAACCCTCTGTGCAAAAATATATGCAATGATCAGTACACACATGTTCATATGCCACCTTAGTGCAGACATGTTCTGGGGTGGAGTTTGGCCAGAGTGCAGGTAGCATTGTGATTTACATATGTACTTTATAAAATATGCGGAAAGATTTATACCTGTTTCCAAGCAGCGATAAATATCTGTTACTTCCTTTTAGGCATGAATACTGTAGGATTTTTTCTGGTATTTTATAAAATCAATCTAGTCCCAATAGTAATAAGTAATACTATATCTCTGTCATCATCCCAAAAGACACTCATTTATTTGTGTAGAGAAGGTGGGAAGTTATCAAGCTGCGTTAGGGCAATAACTTTATTTATTTATTTATTTATTTATGGCATTTCTATCCCACATTAGCCCAAGTGAAACTTGGGTTCAATGTGGCTTACAATATAAACATAAAAGAACAGAAATAAATTACAGTTACATTTAAAGAATGCATCATAAAAATAATATATAGGAAATGACGGAGTTGTAACATTTTTGAAGACTGAGCTAAAAAAGTAATTTTTTAATAAAGAAATAACCCATAATCACTAGTGTATCTAATTTGTTTAGGAAGAGAATTCCAGATTTTGATGCACTGATAAGAAAAGTTAGCATTGTGGATTGTTTTGTAAGATACATTTCTGTAGCTGCAGAAATGTAAAATGAGATATTCTCTGGATGACATTGGAAGCATTGCATGGAGGTAAATAAATGAGTTCATTCATATAGGACGGTGACATACCAAATAAAATTTGATGGACCAGTGCACATAGCTTGAACAAAATTCTGCTCTCTATAGGTAACTAGAGTAGATTAAGGAGTGGGGTAGCTTTAACAAAGCACAGTGATTTACAAATTAGACGGGCAGCCGTGTTTTGAACAGTTTGTAGTTTTTTTAAGAAGGTCTCATTTAATTCCAGCATAGATGGAATTATAATAGTCAATTTTTATTAGAACAAGATTGGGTTAAGGTACAGAAGACTGGCCTTGTGAAAAATGATTGGAATCTCTTTAGCTTCCAAAGCATATGAAAGGATTTAGAGACAACATTTGAGACTTGACTTTCTAAGGATAAAAACTGATCAATTGTAACCCCTAATATTTTCATTGAGGATACAAGAGGATATGTTATATTATCAATTATAAAATCTTTGAGAATAGTCGGATGATAAGGATTTGTTATTAATAAAAATGTAGTCTTCTCAGTATTAAGTTTTAATATAAAATTAGAAGCCCAGGATTCAGTTGTGATACCTAATCTGAATTTTGTTGATATCATAAAGAGTTTTGGAAAATGGGTTGTAAATAGTGATGTCATCCGCATAAATAAAAGTAGAAAGACCTTTGCTCTCAAGTAGATTACCAAGAGGAATCATCTTGAAATTAAATAAGATGGGAGACAAGGGAGAACCCTACAGTACTCCACAACTAGAAAGCCAGGATGAAGAGATAGTGGCTAATTGTTTAACTTGGTGTAATCTAGATTTCAAAATCCTGACAACCAATCATGTACAGCACCACAAATACCATAATGATCAAGAATATTTAAGAGAATATTGTGGTTGACCATAATGAATGCGCTAGACATATCAAATTGGAGTGCTATAATTTTATTACCAATACTGAGCTCCCGTCTGAAGCTGGCTAAGAGAATGGTAAGAACAATTTTGGTGCTGTAGGAAGGTTTAAATCCAGATTGCAATTTGTACAGAATGGAATGGAGTTGGAGATATTCCATTAGTTGTTGCGAGACCAGTCCTTCCATGACTTTGACAAATAATGGGATTGAGGCTACAGGTCTGTAATTGGAAGCAATGCTTTGGCTTGTTTGGGAATTTTTAGGGTCAGAAGTCAGGGTAATATTGCCACTTCTTAGAGAAAATAGACCCAGGGATAACATTAAAGTAAGATAGGAGTGTAGATAATCGAAAAACAGTGTGGGGGCTGACCTAAGCAGATAGTTCGGACAAATGTTAAGCAGACATTGCGATTTGGCATATTTACATAATAACTGTCTGACTTGGTCCACTTGCATTATTTTCTCCTTGGCTTGACTTAAAGGGCACTGACACAGGTTGTGTTGCCCTAATGCAGAGGTTTTCAACCTAGTCCTTGATGCACACCCAGCCAGTCAGGGTTTTCAGGACACCCCCATTGAATTTACTAGGGATATCTTGAAAACCCTGACTGGTAGGGTGTGCCCCGAGGACTGGGTTGAAAACCCTTGCCCTAACATATTATATTACATTTTATTTGAAATCTCTTAATATTATGTTTTTAATTTGTCCTGTTTTTTTGTAGAAAGTAGATTGTGATCTCTGAGGCAGGCGCTTTGGGGCCGAAACATGGACCGTGTCGGGTCCTTGATATGAATATTCTGAGTAAACTGGTTTTTGATATTATCTCCCTATTGGTTTGCGCATTTGTCAGCCTCTACTTTTGCTGTTTTGCAATTCCTTATACCTGTCATTAATTAATGATAACTCAAGGAAGTTAATCTAAACAGGGAGCCTGTATCAGTTCAGCCAGCTGCCACACTTGCTGACAACCAGCCTCTACAGTTTTATTACTCAAAAACTTTACTAATTGAGATAGTTCAACGAATATATAGGTATTAGTAAGATGTTTTACCACATATTTGCAGGGAAACTTAAGTACAAAAGCAGCTTTCTACATTTTTGTGTAGCTTTAGCAACATCAGGAAACATAACACAACATTATTTAAGTCAATGAGGGGTAGGTAATAATGGGATGCAAAACATGCTAATACAGGTAAAACAGCTCTTTACTGTATACGTACTATACTGTGACATGCAGCGTGAACAGGGTGCACACCCCAAGCCACGATATAGCTGATAAATTAACCCCAACTAAAAGCCACGCTCAAGGGCAAAAACATGACCTCCAGCCAAAGTACTGCCAAACTACTGCTAGGGGTTGCCAGCGCCATTTTGGATTATGGTGTCTATGAAGGTAGGAGCAACTGGGCATTGCTCCTGCCCAGGACACTAGAGAATACATTTCAGTAGGCCCGGGGGCCTTCAGGAGGGTGGGGGTTTCATGCCTTGGTCTTTCCTGGTAGGGGAGGGGCACTTGGTAAGTTGGTTTGCAGGATCGTTTTGGAGGGTTGGCCTTCTTGGTGGTGGTGGGGGGGGGGGAGGGGAACGGCCCTATGCCTACCTGTTTTTGGTCTAGTGCTAGCTCCTTTTAAAGTGTGGCCAAGGAGCATCAGATGGCTGCAGTTTGGCATCTTACATATGCACACACAGTTTGTTTGAGTTTGTGTGCTTGTTAGAATCGGTGGGTTTACGTTAAATGCAGCTTCCCTTTTGCTGCCTGCACCCCTTGAAGCTGCCACCTCAGACAACCACTTAGCCTTGCCTTATGGTTAAGCTGGCCATTTTAAAGACAAAGCATGTGCTTACTTTCTGTTTATGAACTGGTACAAAGCCTTTCGGTAACAGTAAGTATGGAATTTGCAACTTACCACACAGATATGAAAATGCCCCTAAAAGAAGTAATGGTAATATGAAGGTCATGTGTTTGTGTTTTCTGTTAAGTAATCTTTGTTGAAACATTAGTGGCATTTTTGAAAATACATTAGTGTGTTGTTTTTTTTAATATTGAAAAACCTTTCGTACAGAAAATTTGGAAAACAGAAATGAGCAAGCCAAATCAAAATTATTTTTTTTTAAACAGAGGAAACAGAGCTCTTCCAGGAAAATCAAATAGCTATTTCAGCCCATATCCGTTACCAGATTTTCATTCCTCATTGTGGTGTGTTTATCTGTCTGATGCAATGAGCAAAGGTTATGAATTCAGCTCAGTGGTCCACTGCATGTAGTCTTAAGGCCAAGAGAAAGAGTTCATTCCACTGAAGAGTATCTTTCATTTCTTTGTTAGAAGATTTGAAAACAAGAGCTGGCTAGTAAATGAACTTATTGTAGCTCCATAGCCTGGTGAGATTGTTAAACAAATGGTTCCTTTTTTTTCTGTCGTGTGGTTTCTGGAAAGGGTAATGCAAGTCAAGCCATGGGAGGCAAACATTCATCGTGTTTCTTCAGGCTGGCCAATTACTGTCACCTCGGTGGGGAAAGACATCTCAGTGCACTACAGGCATTGTTATTTTCATGTTTGTCCAGGGCTCCTAAAAAAAACAATGAACAACAATTCTGTTTTCTGTTGCTTCTTTATAGGAAAGAGTGATTTGCATTTCATTTGCATGTACTGGAAGCAGGCGTTTGAAGTGCAATTTGAAACTGCTTCATATGCTCATCTTTATGGCAATGCCAAATCAGAGGTTTGTCTGCAAATAAATGAACTGACATGTTTTGCAAACAGCAGTTCGGTTGTCTTTAGTATCGGTGACTGGCATAAATGCTTCACAGGCACATTCACAAAGTCTCTGCAATTTTCCATGTCTACCCAGAAGAATTACTCTGTTGAATTGTTTGCTATTAAGTAGCATAGCATGTAGACCAAGTGAGTGATTTACAGCCTATGCCAACAGCAAGCTAAGTCTTAAAGACATAGTCGACTTTTGTTTTCTATTTAAACTTTAAGAATAATCTTACCGTATGGTCATGTCTTTTTTTTTTTAGGGGCTTTTTACCTGTTGTGGTAAAAAGGGCCCTGGCACATGGCAAAAACAGCCCCCACAGCTACCCCAGGGCCCTTTTTACCGCAGAGTAGCGCTTAGATACTCTGCTAGCACTTACGTATAGTGAGGGTTCTAAACATGTACACATGTTCAGTAACCCCTGAATTCTCTGTAGGGTGCGCAATCACAGATCCACTCAAACTAGTTGGCTATATAGGTGATGATAATGAATTATTGGCATTATCAAGTGCTCATTGGTAGTTATTAATGCCAATAATTGTATCCAATTATTGGCATTATTATATCCAATACACATCAAAATGCATCAAATACAATCCTTATAGGAGATATAAACCTTCATCTAGAGAACTCATACTACCCAAAAATCAAAGAACTCAATAATTTCTTAACCTCTTGGCATTGCTCTAGTCCCCTAATACCCTACTCCCCTGTGAAAGGTCATCTTTTAGATTTGTTCGCTTACAGACTCCCTACCCCATACATTCATAACATAGACCACTATAACTGGAACAGTATCCCATGGTCAGATCGTTATAAGCTCATTTTTCACTCTCAATTGGAGAAAATATTGTTATAAACTCACTTTCACTCTCAATTGGAGAGAATATACTCCTAAACTGAGAAACCACTCTCCTACCTCCACCTACATTACTAGAGGCAAAATTGATCCCACAGCATTTTGGGCACATCTCCGTGTCTCCCTAGTCCCCAATGACAATTTCAACAATTTTACTCAATGCTGGGACCAGGCAGTCAGAACTGTTCTAGATTGCATAGTGCCTTGAGAAATCCATAACAAAAAGCAACAATAAAAAAAATCATCCCCCTGGTTTGATAACAATACCTTAGAGGAATCGCTATTGATCAACACTTGACTTGTGAAGACCAGGTAATCTCTGTGATCTTTAAATAATTTAACACACTCTGGAGACTGAAAAGATTGAGGCCATCCTTCACAATGAATGTCTTCTGATCACTTGTTCAGACAATGATTTTGTCTCAATTAGATTACTGTAATTACATTTAGTTAGGGAATGACAAACTAGTAAGGAAATTACAGACTGCACTTAGTACCGCTGCTCGACTGGTCTGCAAAGCCAACAAATTGGATAGATGTTTCCACTCCTCATCAAACTGCACTGGCTACTCATCAAAGCCAGAGTCATTTTCAAAATATGTACATTTACAAAATCATCTATTCAATGGCCCCTGAGTATATGTATGGTTTGATTGATCTGCCAATCCGAAATTTGAATTCTACTGCAAGGGGCTATCTTACCCTATATTTCCCTAATTACAAAAATATCAAATACAAATCCACTTTAAATTGAGATTTCTCTTATTTAGGTGCTAAATGGTGAAATTCCATCCCCAGGGAAATTAGACAAATCATTAATTATCTGTCCTTCTGAAAATTCCTAAAGGCCTATCTTTTTAATAAATTCCTTCATTAATGATTCATACCGACACAATTATGATCTCTCTTCATCACCACCTAAGTCATTCCTTTGACTACTTATTATTTCTTCATCTAAAATGCATTCAGCATTAAATTTGTAGTGATTTATAACCTATGTAAATCACATAAAAGCATTCAGATTATGTGGCACATAAGTAACAAATAAATAAAATAAACATATTTCAACCTCCACAAGATTTTCAATTTAAATAAAGCTTGCCAATTCAAATTGTTCACCTGAGTATCCATAGCTAACCTAGGACCCTGTTTACTAAGGCACGTTAGCATTTTCAATTCATCTACAATTGGCACGCACACTATGTAGGTGCCTATAGGGATATTATAGGCGCATACACAGTTAACACGCATACATGGTTAAAGAGCGTTAAAAATGTTAACACGCCTATAATGCGGCTTAGTAAACAGGGCCCCTAGAATCCAACCAAATCCCTAACAATTTAATCTCTTTTTTTTTTTTACAGTAACCTCTACACCCTTCAGCACCACAGTTTTCAGCAAATAATCTTGTTTAGATTAAACATACAAGATATTTGTTTTATCGGGATTAATTTTAAGGTAAAGTTGCAACATCCAGCTGTAAATCTCTAAGAAAACAATGTCCATTAACTGTAAGGTGATCATCAGATCTGATTGAACAGGGAACAATAACACAATATCATCTACATAGGAAAAGGAATGAATCTTCTATTTTATAGAATATCTCCTATGTCACTTATATACAGATTAAACAGAAGTGGAGATAAAAGTGAACCTTGTGGAACCCCCTTATTTCATATCCCAGATATCTGAAAAGAATCATTGCCAGTACACTTGCATAGATCTCATACCCAGAAAGTTTTAAAACTATCTCAAGACAGTACCATCAATACCTATTCTCTCAGTTTTTCTAATAAAACTTGATGAATTAACTACATCAAAAGCTGTAGATAGATCAAGCTGCATATCTAGAACTTAAGTTCCATGATCTAAATATTCTCATATCAGCTATAACTGTTTCAGTAATATAGAGTTTGAAAAACAGATTGCTGTGGATCCAAAATATTACAGTGGTTCAAATACTCCTGAAGTTGTGTTGTTACCACTGCTTCTATCATTTGTAGTTAAAGTTGGAATGTTTGCTAATGGGCAATAATTACTATTATCTGTAACATCCAGATTTTCTCCCTTAATCAGGGGCTGTAATATGATCTTACCCTGGTCCTCATGGAAAGATCCCTGAGTTAGAAAAGAGTTAATCAATTGTTTCAACCTAGTAACCGAACTCCCCTGCATAGACTTCAGTAATTCAGCATTAGGAGAGTCCAAAATGTAATTTCCCTCAGCAAACCTCTTTATCAATTTAGCTGTAAATCTCATCATCAAAGCTAGAATCATTTTAAAACATATACATTGATATATAAAATGATACATGTTGAATTTAATTGATCTCCCAGCCCATAATGCATCTATAAGATCAAGAGAATTTCCCATGCTAATCCTAAAAATCAGTCTACCAGATGTATTTTGGGTAAGTTGTAATTTCTTTAAAGGTTTGTCACTGAACATCTACACTAACTGCCTAAGCCAAAACCATCTATTCATTGGGCAGTCTGGGGCGAAGTTGGCACTTCACCAGTTAAGTATCGATAATCAGCCATAACTATTGTTTAACAGGTCAAATATGCCTGCATTAATTGTAGTCTTATCTTTGGCCAGTTTAACAACCAGTTAAATGCCAGCTGTCTGCACGTATCCAGATATTCAATGCTGGTTCCCGGACATGGCCCAGTATTGGAATATCCGAGCATAAAGCCAATCGTAGCGAAATGATCACTGACTGCCACCAGCTGAATGTTTACTCCATATCTTTTATGCTCCTAAATTAAGATGACTTTTCAGCTGAAAACTTAGGCTGCTAAATTTGGCTAAAAATCAAGGTGCAGGAAAAGCCCACTTTTACTATACCTTGATAACCTATGCCCGGTAGTGTACCTAGCTTGCTTGCCACCCAGGGCAGGAGGCCATTGCACCACCCTGAAGCGTACAGCAACCCAAACCCATACCCCGAGGCTCATCACTCCCATCACCCTTCCTTCTAGCAAGGGGGTGCACGGAGCAGTTGTGCAGCTGTCGGAATAGGAAGTAACCTCAGAGAGGGCAAGGGACCAGTGAAGCCGACAGCCGTGCGAATGCTCCATGCACCACTTTGCTGCCTGCACCTGGGGTGGACCGTCCTCACCGCCCTGACCTTGGTACGCTACTACCTACCCCTCCCCCCCTAAAGTACAGTTGACAATATGGGATAAAATGGAAATGTTAGCTACATCTGTTTTTGCAATTTTTAAAAAGCCTTTAGTTCAGGGTTATGAAAAGCTTAATAAGTTAACTGGTCTCATTCTATAGTAAAGTAGTAGCATTTCAGACTATCACTGCTCAGTTAGCAATGTTTACTTAGAAGAGCCCTTCAAGCGGTACAAAAGGTGAGGACACATCTGTACTGCGCTGTACAAAACTGTATCTTGGCAGCGTCGGTTGTACTTTGAGAGTTTCTTTTAGGTGGACTGGTTAGCTGAAATGTAGATGCAAAAATCCCCCAGACAGTGATCTACTGCATGTCAAAGAATTCTCCCAGTGACATGAATTATTGTTAGTGATAATCAGACGGGGTCCTGCTCCTGTCTAGATTTAATTTACAGCGACCCAAGAGGTCTAATCTGCTTGGGTACAACATAACACATTTATCTGTATAATGCTTACCAGTACTTTCAATTGCTCAGATGTCCTTAATGCCTGGAGTAATATAAGAACCTTTGAGTACAAATACTGTAAATTACATTATGTACTGAATTGTATTTTGTACTGTAAAAAGGACACTGAGACCTTATGTCATCTGCATGTATTGCAAACTAATGAAAAGGCCAGAATCAAGAATACCAAGAAGTTCAGACCAAGGTGGAAACAAACTGGTTGAATGACTGAAGTTCATCAAGAAAGAAATCTGCAGATAGAATGGGGGAAATATTCAGCCAGCAGCAGTTATTGTTTTTCTAAAGGCTGACCACTCTCACTGAAATTATGCCTGAATATTTAATGCCATGCCATGTCTGGATAGCAGCATTCACGCATGCCCTTCACTCACACCAGACTGGCTTTTGCCCTTATCTAAGAAGACGCTCCTTGACCTTAGAAAATATGTTAAAATGGTTCTTGATGGTGGGAGAGATGTTCTTATGCTCTCCATTGACTTATCAGCTGCTTTTGACCTTGTTAGCCATCCAAAGGTTCTCCAACGCCTACTTGATGTCCACAATTGTGGTACTGCCTTGATGATGTATCGCTCAGTCTCAGCTTTGTCACCTAGACCCCTCCCGTCAGGTATTCCATAAGGATCAATGCTTGGCCCAATCCTTTTCAATGTTTTTTATTTTTGTCCCCTGTCCCCCCCTCCCTTGCATTGCTTCTCCAGACTCTTGATTTCACATTTTTCATATATGCAGATGACATACAGCTCCTAATACCATTTAGATCTTTCACTAGCACATTGCTCTCCTCAAAATTTGACACTGTTGTTGACTTGTTTCTTGAAAATGAGCTGATACTGAACTTCTCTAAAACTGTAACCATGATTTTTTCTTCCAGTACTTCAGGTGGCGTGGAGGGACATTTTCGAACAAGGACGCCTATCTCTAAGGGCGCCCATCTCTGAGGACGTCCCCGTGAAGGGGCGGGGCATCCCGTATTATTGAAACAAGATGGGCATCCATCTTTCATTTCAATAATACATTCGGGGACACCCAAATTTCAACGTTTAGGTCGACCTAAGAGATGGTCGACCTAAATGTTGAGATGGTCAACCTTAGAGATGAATGTCCTCGGTTTTCGCCGATAATGGAAACTGAGGAAGCCCATCTCAAAAATGACCAAATGCAAGCCCTTTGGTTGTGGGAGGAGCCAGGATTCGTAGTGCACTGGTCCCCCTCACATGCCAGGACACCAACCAGGCACCCTAGGGGGCACTGCAGTGGACTTCACAAATTTTTCCCAGGTGCATAGCTCCCTTACCTTTGGTGCTGAGCCCCCCCAAACCACCCCCAAAACCCACTCCCCACAACTGTACACCACTACCATAGTCCTAAGGGGTGAAGGGGGGCACCTGCATATGCGTACAGTGAGTTTTGGGTGGGTTATGGAGGGCTCACATTTACCACCACAAGTGTAACAGGTAGGGAGGGATGGGCCCGGGTCCACCTGCCTGAAGTGCACTGCACCCACTAAAAATTGCTCCAGGTACCTGCATACTGCTGTGATGGAGCTGGGTATGACATTTGAGGCTGGCATAGAGGCTGGAAAAAATGTTTTTTTTTATTTTTTTGGGGGGGTGGGAGGGGGTTGGTGGCCACTGGGAGAGTAAGGGGAGGTCATCCCCCATTCCCTCCGGTGGTCATTTGGTCAGTTCGGGCACCTTTTCGAGGCTTGGTCGTGAAAAAAATTGAACCAAGTAAAGTCGGCCACATGCTCGTCAGGGACACCCTTCTTTTTTCCATTATCAGCTGAGGACGCCATCTCTTAACCACGCCCCCGTCCTGCCTTCAGTACACTGCCGACATGCCTCTGTGAACTTTGGTCGTCCCCGCGACGGAAAGCAGTTGAGGACGCCCAAAATCGGCTTTCGATTATACTGATTTGGGCGACACTGAGAGAAGAATGCCCATCTCCCGATTTGTGTCAGAAGATGGGCGTCCTTCTCTTTCGATTATGCCGCTGATAGTCGGCATGCTCCAAGAGCAGCACTCTCCCCTCCCTCCTCAACCCTTTAACTTATTTCTTTCTTTTCCAAAAGATTTCAGTGGCAGCAGTTCCTATAGGCTGCCCTGCCACTGGCACCGGACTCTTCTTCCACTGTGGCTGGCCTCTTGATGTAACTTCCTGTTTCTTCAGAGGTGGGATGCAGTAGCGAAAGACCAGTGCCGGCGGCAAGGCAGTCTATGAGAATCGCTATCGCCTTTTGGAAAAAAAATAAGGTAAACACAGGGAAGGGGGAGATGCTAGACTGGGAGCAGGAGCAGGCACGAGGGTGGGGGCAGGCGGCATCTCATCCTTGCCTCGGGCGGCAGATTGCCTTGGGCTACCCCTGAATATAGTGCCCTCTCTTTCTATTAAAGGAACTTCTATACCTTGATAAGGATCTCTCTATCGCCACATTTTAAAAGTAGTTTCTTCTTGTTTTCTTTTTTTTTATATATACTTATCTGTTCACTTCATCCTTTTCTAGACTTTAATCTCTTCACATTTTACTCTTAGTCTTGGTCATTACGAAGCTCACTCCCTTTTGATTGGACTCACAAACACACAACTACATAGACTTCAGTTAGTATAGAACAAAACCATTAAACTTCTCTGTCAACACCCTTTTCCTAACTGAACATTGTCTCCCTTTCGCTGGAATGCCCTATAAGATCTTAGTAGCATGCTATCATATTCAGTCCCTAGGCTCTCAAGTATTCTTGGCTAACCATCTCATACCCTAGTCCCCTTTTTGTGTATTTCATTCCGCTCAAAAAAGGTTTTGTCTATTCCATCAATTATAAAATAAAATGAAGTGCATATGAATACTTAACTAGCAATATAGGTCTGTGAAATAACAGAAGGGTGCTGATGAAAGTGACTGTGATAAAAATGACTGTATTGAACATTGTAATGCTTAAAAGCAGAGTAAATATAGCCACCAAATTTATATAATAGAACATACAAAATTAAAACTGACTGATGTACAATTAAAAACAGCATACATTCCAATATTCAATAATTGAATACATTATATGAAAAAAAATACAAGATGTGTAAAAGCAAACAAGTATGATAAAAACAGTACAACAAACTTAATCAGGTTTGGCAATTAAATAGACAAACATGAAAGGTAAAATCTACAAATAAAAACAAGCATCAAACTTCAGACACCAAAACCTGATATAACACTTGACAAACAGATTTTATATATTTGTAAGAAGTGTATCCATCTCTATTTCTTTGTTGAGACCTCATGGATGTACAGCGTTGAGCTCAAAAATCATTCTTTGTTCTAACCTTAATAATGCAATGTCCAAATTTTGACTTGCATTAGTGCATAAGTATTGCCATACTGGGAAAGACCAAAGGTCCGTCCATCAAGCCCAGCATCCTGTTTCCAACAGTGGCCAATCCAGGTCACAAATACCTGGCAATATCCCCAAAAAGTACAAAACACTTTATACTGCTTATCCCAGAAATAGTGGATTTTCCCCAAGTCCTTTTATTAATGGTCTATGGACTTTTCCTTTAGGAAGCCGTCCAAACCTTTCTTAAACTCCACTAAGCTAACCGCCTTTACTACATTCTCTGGCAATGAATTCCAGAGTTTAATTACACGTTGAGTGAAGAAACATTTTCTCCGATTCATTTTAAATTTACTACATTGTGGCTTCATCGTAGTCCTAGTATTTTTGGAAAGCGTAAACATTTACCCATTCAACTCCACTCATTATTTTATAGACCTCTATCATATCTCCTCTCAGCCGCCTTTTCTCCAAGTTGAAGAGCCCTAGCCGCTTTAGCTTTTCCTCATAGGAAAGTCGTCCCATCCCCTTTACCATTTTCGTTGCCCTTCTCTGCACCTTTTCTAATTCCACAATATCTTTTTTGAGATGTGGCGACCAGAATTGAACACAATATTCGAGGTATGGTCGCACCATGGACCGATGCAAAGGCATTATAACGTCCTCATTTTTGTTTTCCATTCCTTTCCTAATAATACCTAACATTCTATTTGCTTTTTTAGCTGCAGTAGCACACTGAGCAGAAGGTTTCAACGTATCAGCAACAATGACACCCAGATCCCTTTCTTGGTCTGTGACTCCTAACATGGAACCTTGCATGACGTAGCTATAATTCGGGTTCCTCTTTCTCACATGCATCACTTTGCACTTGCTCACATTAAACGTCATCTGCCATTTAGACACCCAGTCTACCAGTCTCGTAAGGTCCTCTTGTAATTTTTCACAATCCTCCCGTGATTTAACGACTTTAAATAACTTTGTGTCATCAGCAAATTTAATTACCTCACTAGTTACTCCCAACTCTAGGTCATTTATAAATATGTTAAAAAGCAGTGGTCCCAGCACAGACCCCTGGGGAACTAACTACCCTTCTCCATTGAGAATACTGACCATTTAACCCTACTCTCTGTTTTCTATCTTTTAACCAGTTTTTAATCCACAATAGAACACTACCTCCTATCCCATGACTCTTCAATTCCCTCTGGAGTCTTTCATGAGGTACTTTGTCAAACGCCTTCTGGAAATCCAGATACACAATATTAACTGGCACACCTTTAGCCACATGTTTGTTCACCCCTTCAAAGAAATGTAGTAGATTGGTGAGGCAAGATTTCCCTTCACTAAATCCATGTCGAATTCAATCTCAACCCCTGATTTCTCAGCCTCAACCAGATCTGAACTTGACAGAGTTCCTTGAGAGTTCACTGGAGATGGTTACTGAACGCACAACTCTCCTGGTATCTTTCGCACTTGAACTTGATAGAAATAACATCTTTAAATTGTATTTCAGGCATATGAATGCATCTTTTTTTGGAGCTAAGATTCAGATTTTCCCTGATCTTAACAAAGAGACACAAAAGTGTAGACGAGAGTTCCTGGTGTTAAAGCCAAGAGTTCTCGCTTTATCTGGAACATTTGTTTTAAAGTATCCATGTAGATGCTTTGTGTCCATTGGTGGTGTTAATTATATGTTTCTTGACCCCAGAAAAATGCAAATATATATAGATTCGAAAGAACATAGTAAGATTGGTGATCAGACCTGAGGCCCCACTTTAAATATGCTGTTAAATCGGCTAGCGTGTAGTTGGGATTTTCTTCCTCTAGCAGAGTAATTTAAACTCAATTATTTTTTTCCTTTATTTTGTTATTCCTAGTTTCTTGCCTCATAATGTGGTGTAGTTTGTGGTCAATATAAGAATGATTATATTTCCTATGTTATAGTATGTTTAAAAAAATATTTTCTGTATCTATTACATTTTTGAAATGGATGTAAAATTGTAAAATCATAAATAAAATAAAAAAAAAAATAAATCCATGTTGACTTTCCAGCTTTTATTGCGACCTAAATCGGGAGATAGGCGTTTATCTCCCAAAAATGAATAACGCGGTATAATCGAAAGCCGAACTTGGACGTTTTCAACTGCACTCCATCGCGGAAGCGTACAAAGTTGATGGGGCGTGTCGGAGGCGTGGTGAAGGCGGGACTGGGGCGTGATTATCACCCGAACAGAGATGGGCGCCTTTTGCCGATAATGGAAAAAAAGTATGCGTATGTAGCTAGAATTTAGGGCACTTTTCCTGGACCCTGTTTTTTCACGAATAAGGCCCCAAAAAGTGCCCTAAATGACCAGATTACCACCAGATGGAGTCAGGGATGACCTCCCCTGACTCCCCCAGTGGTCACTAACCCCCTCCCACCACAAAAAAATGATGTTTCACAACTTTTTATTTTCACCCTCAAATGTCATACCCACCTCCCTGACAGCAGTATGCAGGTCCCTGGAGCAGTTGTTAGGGGGTGCAGTGGACTTCAGGCAGGTGGACCCAGGCCCATCCCCCCCCTACCTGTTACAATTGTGCTGCTTAATGTTTAGTCGTCCAACCCCCCCAAACCCACTGTACCCACATGTAGGTGCCCCCCTTCACCCCTTAGGGCTATAGTAATGGTGTAGACTTGTGGGCAGTGGGTTTTGAGGGGGATTTGGGGGGCTCAACACACAAGGGAAGGGTGCTATGCACCTGGGAGCTCTTTTACCTTTTTTTTTTTGGTTTTGTAAAAGTGCCCCCTAGGGTGCCCGGTTGGTGTCCTGGCATGTGAGGGGGACCAGTGCACTACGACTCCTGGCCCCTCCCACGAACAAATGCCTTGCATTTATTCGTTTTTGAGCTGGGCGCTTTCATTTTCCATTATCACTGAAAAACAAAAACGCCCAGCTCACAAATTGTCGAATAAAACATGGACGTCTATTTTTTTCGAAAATACGGTTCGGTCCGCCCCTTCACGGACCCGTTCTCGGAGATAAACGCCCATGGAGATAGACGTTTTCATTCAATTATGCCCCTCTTTGTCTCATTAAGCCATGCTTTTGAATATGCTCTGTAATTTTGTTCTTAATAATAGTCTCTACCATTTTGCCTGGCAACGACGTCAGAGTCACCGGTCTATAATTTCCCGGATCTCCTCTGGAACCTTTTTTAAAAATAGGCGTTACATTGGCCACCCTCCAATCTTCCAGTACCACTCTCGATTTTAAGAATAAATTACATATTACTAAGAATAGCTCCGCAAGCTCATTTTTCAGTTCTATCAGTACTCTGGAATGAATACTATCCAGTCCAGGAGATTTGCTACTCTTCAGTTTGTAGAACTGCCCCATTACATCCTCTAGGTTTACAGAGAATTCATTAAGTTTCTCTGACTCGTCAGCTTCGAATACCATTTCTGGCACCGGTATCCCACCCAAATCATCCTCGGTGAAGACAGAATTCGTTTAATCTCTCCACTACGGCTTTGTCTTCCCTGATCGACCCTTTTACTCCTCGGTCATCTAGCGGTCCAACTGATTCTTTTGCCAGCTTCCTGCTTTTAATATACCTAAAAAAATTTTACTATGTGTTTTTACCTCCAACGCAATCTTTTTTCGAAGTCCCTTTTAGCCTTCCTTATCAGCGCTTTGCATTTGACTTGACGTTTCTTATTATTTTCAGTCGGTTCCTTCTTCCATTTTCTGAAGGATTTTCTTTTAGCTCTAATAGCTTCCTTCACCTCACTTTTTAACCACGCCAGCTGTCATTTTTTCTTCCGTCCTCCTTTTTTAATATGAGGAATATATTTGGCCTGGGCTTCCAGGATGGTGTTTTTGAACAGCATCCACGCCTGATGTACATTTTTGACCCTCACAGCCGCTTCTCTGAGGTTTTTTTTCACCGTTCTTCTCATTTTATCATAGTCTCCTTTTTTAAAGTTAAATGCTAACATATTTGATTTCCTATGTATACTTACTTCAAAGCTAATATCAAATCCAATCATATTATGATCACTGTTATCAAGCGGCCCCAGCACCATTACCTCCCGCACCAGATCATGCGCTCCACTAAGGACTAGGCCCAGAATTTTTCCTTCTCTCGTCGGCTCCTGTACCAGCTGCTCCACAAAGCTGTCCTTGATTTCATCAAGGAATTTTACCTCCCTAGCATGCCCCGATGTTACATTTACCCAGTCAATATCAGGGTAATACCCATTATTATTGTGTTGCCCAGTTTGTTTGCGTCCCTAATTTCCTTTAACATTTCTGCATCCGTCTGTTCATCCTGGCCAGGCGGACGGTAGTACACTCCAATCACTATCCTTTTCCCCTTTACAAATGGAATTTCAATCCACAGTGATTCCAAGAAGTGTTTTGTTTCCTGCAGAATTTTCAATCTATTTGATTCAAGGCTCTCGTTAATATACAATGCTACCCCTTCACCAGTTTGATCCACCCTATCACTACGATATAATTTGTACCCCGGTATGACAGTGTCCCCCAGGTTATCCTTCTTTCACCAGGTCTCAGAAATGCCTGTTATATCTAATTTTTCATTTAGTGCAATATATTCTAACTCTTCCATCTTATTTCTTAGGCTCCTGGCATTCAAATATAGAAATTTCAAACTATGTTTGTTGTTCCTATTTACATCATGCTCAGTACTTGACATTATTAATTTGCAATCTTTTGTCTGTTTTTTATTTTTATTTAAGGACACCTGATCTACTACGGTCTCTTTTGCAACCTCACTATCAGGATACCCTATCTTCCCTGTTTTGGTGATATCTTTGGAAGATACCTTATCCCAAACCATGCACTTTTGAGCAACTGTTGGCCTTCCCCCCCGTTTCTAGTTTAAAAGCTGCTCTATCTCCTTTTTAATAGCTGACGCCAGCAGCCTGGTCCTATCCTGGTTAAGGTGGAGCCAATCCTTTCGGAATAGGCTCCCCCCTTCCCCAGAATGTTGCCCAGTTCTTAACAAATCTAAAACCCTCCTCCCTGCACCATCGTCTCATCCACACATTGAGACTCCGGAGCTCTGCCTATCTCTTGGGCCCTGCGCGTGGAACGGGTATCATTTCAGAAAATGCTATCCTAGAGGATCTGGATTTGAGCTTTCTACCTAAGAGCCTAAATTTGGCTTCCAGAGCCTCTCTCCCACATTTTACTATGTCATTGGTACCCACATGTACCAAGACAGCTGACTCCACCCCAGCACTATCTAAAATCCTATCTAGGTGATGCGAGAAGTCCACCACCTTTGCACCAGGCAGGCAAGTCACCAGGCAATCCTCACATCCACCAGCCACCCAGCTATCTATATGCCTAATGATCGAATCACCAACTACAACAGCTGTCCTAACCTTTCCCTCCCATGCAGCACTTGGAGACATATCCTCAATGCGAGAGGATAGTACATCCACTGCTGGGCAGGTCCTGTCTTCAGGAGTACTTCCTACTTCACCAGGGTGATGCTCTCTTTCTAGGAGACCTCCCTCCTCCAAGGTAGCACCAGACTGGAGGTGGGACTTTTCTACAACATCCCTGTAGGTCTCCTCTATGTACCTCTCTGTCTCCCTCAGCTCCACCAAGTCTGCTACTCTAGCCTCAAGAGAACTTACACGTTCTCTGAGAGCTAGGAGCTCTTTGCATCGGGCACACATATGACATCTCACCAACTGGGAGATAATCATACATGTGACACTCAATGCAAAAGACTGGATAGCACCCCTCTCACTGCTGGACTGCTGACTCCATCTTAGTGTTTTTGAATTTTTCAATAATTTAAAACTTGCTACAGTATTAAGGATATTAGCCTAATATAAAAGTGTCTTTTAGTTTATGTATATTATATGATTTTTTAGTGTGTCCTTCTTAGATGGTAATGAAATGCATTTAAAACTCTGTAAGAGCACACCTTGCTTGTTACCCTAATTACAATAACTGACTATAAATGAAGAGTTGTCCTAGGGGTGGGCGGGAAGACTAAACTAGATCCTGCAGTGCCTGCTAGATTCTGTTAATGCCGTGGTACAAAGTTTTTAAAACTAAGTGGAAAAGACTATGGAGATTAGTTGCTTTTTATATTTTCATTTTGCCTATCACTATCCTACAATTCCTCCTTTAAACCCCAATCTTTAAGTTCCTAAAGCACAAGCAAAATAATGTTCACTTACCAGAAAAATGTACTCTTCTCTCGGAACTTCTCAGAAAGAAAGTTCAGTGGGACCTTTCCTCTTTATATAGTTTTGAATCTAAGGTAACTTTTTTAAACAGGCTCTTTGAAGCTGACTCAGCAACCTATGCAAGTAAGTTTTCTACTTCCCCACACCTTAATTAACACTTAATTGAGGTCGCTGGTGTGCTACCTCTCCAGCAGCCAAGGAACAGAAATTAACTGCGTTTTAAAAGAAGTGTTTTTGTCTGTTTAGTTTCTACCTCTAGAAAAGGTTTCAGTTTAAAACGATGGGAAAAATGCCTATTTCTGGAGAAAGTTTTAGTTTAAAACTATGGGAAAAGGGTTTGTACACTATCCAGCTCATAATCGAAAGTGATTGCCGGCCATTTCTCGACACAAATCGAGAGATGGCCGGCGATCTCGGAAAAGCGGCGAAATCGGTATAATCGAAAGCTGCTTTTTTTGACAGCATCGCCTCTTTCCCATCACCTCGCCGGCGAAAGTTCAAAGGGGCATGTCGGTGGCAAAGCGAAGGCGGGACATGGGCGGGTATGGACGTGGCTACCAGATAGCCGGCTTTCGACGATAATGGGGAAAAAAACGGCGTTAAGCAGTATTTCGCCGGGTTTACTTGGTTCTTTTATTTTCATGACCAAGCCTCAAAAAGGTGCCCCAGCTCACCAGATGACCACTGGAGGGAATGGGGGATGACCTCCCCATACTCCCCCAGTGGTCACCAACCCCTTCCCATACTCCAAAAATAAAACTAAAAACCATTTTTTGCTGCCTGTATGCCAGCCTCAAATGCCGTACCCACCTCCATGACAGCAGAATGTGTTCTATCCTCTGACAGCCTTTTCCTACTTGTGATGTGGCTCTGAGGGTGAGTGTGACACCTTTTCTGTTATTTACACTGCAGATTTACACTGCAGAGTCACATCAGCAATGCATTGTGGTGGATGTAGATATTGGTAGTTGGTAGGCTCTACTCCCCTGGTGCTTTCCCCCTGCATACTGGGTCAGAGTGTGCCCTGTTTTGTTTCCTGTTGTAGTCCATGCGGTAGTGGCCATTTTTGTAAGACAGTTTTAGTTCCCTTTCCTGTGTTACCCATGTTAGAGAACATAGTTCTTACCTTGAATGGTGCTGAAAGAGGGCATTGTACACCATTGTGCCAGCTCTGACCTACTGCTCATCTTAGTACCAGGGCACTCTTTGCCAGTGGGGCACAACCTCTGATCTGCAGTTCACTGTGAGTAAACATGGTTATTTCAAGAAAGGACTTTTTCAGAGAGATTAGTCTTCAGATGTGAACTGGTGTGCCAAAGTTATACAGCAGCAATAAGTCCTAGAGTCTGTATGCTGGGCCCTTTAGCAGTTTTAGTGGGTGCAGTACATTTGTGGGTAGTGGGTTTGGGGGGGGGGTTTGGGGGGCTCAGCTCCCAAAGTAAGGGACCTATGCATGTGGGAGCTTTTCTGATGTCCACCGCAATGACCCCTAGGGAGCCCAGTTGGTGTCCTGGCATGTCAGGGGGGCCAGTGCACTACAAATGCTGGCTCCTCCCACGGCCAAATGTCTTGAATTTGGCCGGGGTTTGAGATGGCCGACATAAATTTCCATTATCACTAAAAAACGAAGCCGGTCATCTCAAACCCCGGCCAAATCCAAGGTATTTGGCTGGCCAGAACCGTATTATCGAAACAAAAGATGGCCGTCCATCTTTTTCGAAAATACGGGTCTGGCCAGCTGTTTGCAGCGCCACCAAAATACATCGCCAGCCATGTATTTCGCCAGCGCCGTTCGATTATTCCCCTCCACGGCATTTAGTTAATAATGCTTGCTTTTCTCTTTCTCTCTCTCTCTCTCTCTCTCTCTCTCTCTTTTTATTCCCTCCTTAATACTAAACTAGGTCCTGCTTTCTTTTCCCTCTCTCTGTCTTTTTTATTCCCCCTTAATACTAAACTAGATCCTGCAGTGCCTGCTAGATTCTGTTAATGCTGTGGTACAAAGTTTTTAAAACTAACTGGAAAAGACTATGGAGATTAGTTGATAAAATTTGCTTTTTATATTTTTAGTTTGCCTATCACTATCCTACAAGTCCTCCTTTAAACCCCAATCTTTAAGTTTCCAAAGCACAAGCAAAATAGTGTTCACTTACAGTTCTTCTCTCAGAAATTCTCAGAAAGTTTCTCCTCAACATATGCATGGCAAGAAAATGGAGGTCATCTGTGGTATGTTGGGCTTCTAACCAATATTCTACTAAAGGAAAGGGAAAGGGAAATGGGACTTTAAAATACTGCCTTTCTGAGGTTTTTGCAACTACATTCAAAGCGGTTTACATATATTCAGGTACTTATTTTGTACCAGGGGGTAATGGAGGGTTAAGTGCCTTGCCCAGAATCATAAGGAGCTGCAGTGGGAATCAAACTCAGTTCCCCAGGATCAAATTCCACTGCACTAACCACTAGGCTACTCCTCTAATCTGACCTGACCTGCCCTGCCTTTTAACCAGTGGCATAGCTATGTGGGGCCAGGGGGCCTGGGCCCCCATAGATTTGGCCCTGGACCTCCATGCCGACGACCCTCTCGACCCCCTCTCCCGCTGCCAACCCGCCGTCACCTGCAAAGGTAGCCGATGGTGGGTTGGCAGCGGGAGGGGGGTCGAGAGGGTCGTCAGCAGGGAGGGCAAAGGTGGTGGTGGTGGCGGGGTCAGCAATGGCGGGGGGTGGGTGTCAGCAATGGTGGGGGGGGGTCGGCGGTGCCAGGGGGGGCTAAAATGTGCCCCCTCACCTCGGGCTCTGGACCCCCCTGCCACCAAAGGCTGGCTACGCCCCTGCTTTTAACACAACTTCAGTGTTCAATGAGCCTGGTTCTTAGCATCCTTTTGTTTTCCCCCACATACAGTAGATTACATGGACAGACCAATGTTGTACTGATGGAGCTGACCTGACCTGACCTGACCTGCCTATTAACACAACTTTGGTTTTCAAAGATCCTGGTTCTTAGTATCCTTTTAGTTTCCTCCACATACAGTAGATTACGTGGACAGAGAATTATGTAAACAATATAACTTGAATTACATGTAGTAGAAAAATTTAATGTATAATTCTTACCATTAGAGGAATGGATAAATGTAGACAGAGTAAGTGAATGTTTACATACTGAGCAAGAGCCACAGGGAGCATGACCAATGTGATTGGAATTTAAAGGTAAGGCAGATCCTAAGGTTTTGATTACTAGTACAGTATTCTTGAAACATGTGTGCGACTGTAATATGTACCAGTGTTTCCTAATAATTTTTTTAATATTTCATGCTAGACCGGAAATGCACAATGTACAGACCAAATCTGGGGGAGTTCTCACCTTGTCTCCGGTTTTCAATAGATCTTCTCTTGGTTGTCTGCTGCCGTTAGATTAACCATTTTTGATACACTGTATGGGATACCCCCTATTTTTAAATTTCTATACTAAAATTTGGGATTGATGACAAAAATCCTCTGGTTCTGAACTGATTCTCCATAGTCTTAAAAACTGACATTATGGTAAGTTAGTCTTCAGTTGTCTGTTACGGCAACTTGAGAACTGCAAATAGTTGTTCTTATCAATTGGTTTTCTGTATTGGATTGCATTTTGAATTTTAAATATGTAGCTCTGCTGTTAAGCCATTTGAAAAAAGTAGAAAGCTGATCTGTCTCTCCTTTCCATAAAATTAATATAAATTATAAAAGATTGGATCACTTTGGAAACCTTAGATTTACTCTTCATCAGCGAAACCTGGATCCATGACCAAAAAGATCCCATAATACTGGACCTTTGCCCTCCGGGATACAACATTACACACTAGACCAAAATAGGTAAAAGAGGCGAAGGCATTGCCATAATCTACAGATCCCATCTCATTTTAAAAACCACTGTGGAATCAATCACACCTCAACTAGAAATTGCCTCAATCAGATTGCAACATAAAAGTGTAGCTGGCAATCTAAATTGCATCCTATTCTACAGACCACCAGGCACTTGGAGCGAAGCATATATAACCCTAATGGATTTCATATCGGCCACTTCTACATCTAACTCAAACATACTAGTCATTGGGGACATAAACCTTCATTTAGAAGACCCAAACTCAACTGGTGTCCAAGATTGTAAGGTATTCTTCCAACTATGGGATTTTGAATGGCCACATCCGAATGCCACCCACAGAAAAGGCCACACACTTGACCTGCTAACCCATAAATTTACATCAGACCAAATTCCATGGTGAGATAACTTCAAATTAAATCTGACCCTACATTGGCTGAAGAATGGGCATCTAAAAGCTGATGGAAAAAAAATCTTACCAAACCAAAGGTAAAGTGGACACAATTGCATTCTGGCAATCAATTTACAACAACAATTGGTCTATTCCATCTGATTCCATCAACTATCTTGCAGATTGGGAATTGAGATGTATCACCGTTCTAAATGAATTAGCTCCTTTACGAACAAAAAAATTCACAAACCAAACAGGACCCCATGGTTCAACGAAAATGTGAAACAATTAAAATCTAGAACCAGACAACTCGAACGAGCCTGGAGAAAAAACAAAAACGATCAAAATCTAAACGCTTGGAAAGAATTACATAGAAAATACAAATATAAAATCAAAAAATCCAAATGGAACTACTATAATGAACAACTAGATTCTGACTACAAAGACATGAAAAACATTAATACAATGCATAGGCTTGAAAAACCCCTGTTTTTCCACAATGGTCTTTCTAACAATGAAACACTCAAAACTATGTATACACTGGTAATTTTTCATTGGCCTCATTGAGGCTGCCACTGCTCCTCATGGAGCATCCTCAGTTTGGCCACAATCTGGGTCAGTTTTTGTTTTGAAATAAACCCTCACAAAACCTCATACAAATTCCAGATTTTTTCATTTTCTTTCATTTTATTAATAGTGTGAAATATTTCCAAATCACATACAATAAGACATGAAATAAACATTTTTTTAATCAACAAATTTTTAAAAAGTAGAATGAAACAAAATTAGGCTGAAACATCACACAAGCTTGATTGCACACCCCTATCTAGTGCATGTAAGAGAGAACCATACCTCAAGGCCAGCAAGGGAATATCATTATACTATAGCACACACACTCCGACACAGGGATGAAGAACGCATGCTGAAAACTTTGGATAAAATTATATTTAAGAAAGAAGGCAGGAGGACACAGAAGGTACCACATAAGTATGACAGACAACAGCAAACACCATGCAAAAAGAGACTTGCAGACTCACACACCTTACATACCCTGGTCAATAATGATAGATATGTGCAAGGAAATACAGTGTAGACTGTAGACCTTCTCTCGCAGCCAAATCTGGTCTTCTGAGTTATCAAACAATTAACAATCCTCCATAAGCTGCAGGCTGCTTTATATACTCCAGGAGTAATTCTATAACAAAGGTGATAACTTTTATGCGCTAATTACATGGGTGTCGAGGGGAAAGAGAAGGTGTTCCCCCATCCCGATTTCTTAGCCACTGGCTGCTGCCTGCTACTGCATCACCGTTCTTAGTAATACCTACTCTATTGGATTGTACAAAAAAAAATTTACTTTGCTCCTCGGAGAAATTCCTTCCTACGCTATTGGCCAGTTATAAATGTTTGGAATAACAGCATTCATGTGTGCACAAACTAACAGAATTATGCCTGATATTCCATATATCCTTGTAACTTACACAGCGTGTAATTGCAAGGGGAGTATACATATGTATGGAGCTTGGACAGAGCGTGGATGGAACTCAAACTTATGCAACTTCCAGAATACTGTAAGGTTTGTGTGTGTCTGCAGCACTTAGGGGTCTTTTACAAAGGCGTGGTAGCGTTTTTAGTATACGCTAAACACTAGAGATGCTCATAGGAATATATGGGTATCTCTAGCATTTAGCACACACTAAAAATGCTAGCGCACCTTTGTAAAAGGCACACTTAATTGTTAACACACCAGTTCTATGGCCGGCATAAGTGATTATGCCTAAATGTTAAGTGTGTATATATCCCATTTGGCTAGTATTCTATAGAGGAAAGTAGGCACCTATGTTCCTTCAGTTTTTTGGGATTTTGCTTACACCTTTTTCAGTAGTAGCCACTAGGCCACTCCTCCACTCCTTCATAGAATAGACTAGTACCAGGTGCCATGTTATAGAATTGCTCTCTCCATGTCTGCCTTCTGGTATCTATGGCAGAGCCATGGGAAAGGGGCCTGGCTCCCCCCCCCCCCAAAAAAAAAAAACAAATTGAGGCTCTGCTTGGGCTTTTGGGGGTCTCAAGCCCCACCAGCAGAAGCTGTCCTCCAATCGAAGAAGCCTGACACATTTCTTGGGATACCCCCCCCCCCCCCCCTCCATACACACACATGCACATGGTTGTTTTTTTGTGAAACTAAGCATGAGTGAGGCCTGCCCCTCACACTTGCACAAAAACTGAGTATGTGCAGTAAGCAGAGCTCACCCATGTGTGGAAACTGAGCATGCATAGGGGTGGGGCCCAGGAAAAGAGCCAGTCTTTGGCTGGAGGAGGGCTTCCTCTGTTTTAGCTTGGGACCTCTGCCAGCCTAAGTATGTAGGGTCACGGAGGAGGGGGACAAAATTTTATGCCCCCCTTTTGGTCTCAGGCCCCTCCCCCTCAAATCCTCAGGTCTGGCTACACCCCTGCCTGGTATCTCAGACAGTGCACCTTAGAGCAGAAACATCCGCTTTTCAGGGGCTGAATCATTCAGAAATTTCTTTTTTTTTTTTAACCCACTTATTTCAACAAATACAAAGCAAAGCTATCACTATCATGAAGTGCAGTAAAAGGTGGCCTCGGCATGCAGCAAACCTTTGCTCCGACAACACCGCGGACCACCTTTTACTGCTGTTTGGTTAAAAGGGCACCTAAATTAGCTAGTTTGTCATCAGAACGTATATATACATGACTAGCAAATCTCAGGTCTTCTGCCTGGACTCTTCCATCTCTCATCATCTGTCACATACCTTTTCATTTGAGTTCGTGATCTAGTTATTCTTTAGCCTTCATGTATAACAACCACATTTTCTTGTTTACTTCTATTACTCATTTTTCATCTGTTGTGGTCCATCTGTCTAGATGTTTATATTATTGAATTTAATCCAGTTTCAGTCCTTTGGCAAATATTTCCACCGCATTGATGTTCTATTTGCTGATTGTCATATCCATTATCATCAGAGATAATTGGGGAGAGGTAGAAAAGTACCTTGAATTGCATTCTTTATTACAGATTACCTGAGATTGATATCTTTGAGTTTCACATGGCCATTTGTTTATTTAGATGGCTTTCCACAGATGTGCTCGCTTACTGTAGGATTCTTTTCCAGCTGGGTCTTGATATTTGATCTCTGAAGTACTCTTTTTGTTTCTTTGTTTTCCCCTCTACATTAGCCATTCTTCATAGTCACTTTTATCTCTGCACAGTCTCCTTTATAAGTTTTCCCAAACCTCTCTTGTTACAGAAAGTGTAAGCAGTTTCAACTAGGAATGAGCACAAATAAAATATTTTTAGTTCAATTTTACATAAGAACATTAGAGTAGCCATACTGGGTCAGACCAATGGTCCGTCTAGCCCAGTATCCTGTTTTCCAAACAGTGGCCAAGCCAGGTCACAAGTACCTGGCAGAAGCCCAAATCATAGCAACACTAGATACTACAAATCCCAGGGCCAGCAGTTGCTTCCCATGTCGGTCTCAATAGCAGACTATGGACTTTTCCTTCAGGAATTTGTCCAAACCTTTTTAAAGCCCAGATACACTAACCACTGTTACCACGTCCTCTGGCAAAGAGTTCCAGAGCTTAACTATTCGTTGAGTGAAAAATTATTTCCTCCTATTTGTTTTAAAAGTATTTCCATGTAACTTCCTCGAGTGTCCCTTAGTCTTTGTACTTTTGGAACGAGTAAAAAAATCGATCTACTTCTACTCATTCTACACCACTCAGGATTTTTGTAGACCTCAATCATATCTCCCTTCATCCATCTCTTTTCTAAGCTGAAGAACCATAACCTCTTTAGCCTGGCCTCATACGAGAGGAGTTCCATCTCCTTTATCATTTTGGTCGCTCTTCTTTGAACCTTTTCTAATTTCACTATATCTTATTTTTGGCCCATTTTTAACATTAGTGGCAAGTGGTGGGACCATTTTGGGTCCTAGATGGCTCTGGGGCTCTGTTGGCAGCAGACGTGTCATGCCGCATTACCTCCTAGCCGTGGAATGAAGCCATGAGGAACAGGAATCGGGAAAGGACCCTGTCTAAGACTAGGCCAGGCCGTCAGAGCTCCAGCGCATGCACAATTTTCTGGGTAGCTAATTATAATGTTATACAATTAGGGACTCAATAGAGCTGCTGGAGCACTCGTATTATCAATCACTAAATATTTAGTGATTGATAATACGAGTGCTCCAGCAGCTCTATTGAGTCCCTAATTGTATAACATTAGCTAATTATAAGCCATGCTTATTGGCTCAAAATGTCCTCCCCCAAAATAAAGCTACATTATGTAATTTTCAAGCTGCATATCTACTGGAAGTAGTAGCAATTGACTTCACCATCTTTAAGCCAAGTAGAAATGGAAAAGAAAATGTATTAATCACAGATTTATTCAATCGTTATGCCGTTGCCGTTCAAACAAAAGATCAAGGTGCTCAAACCATGGTCAAAGCATTATTGCAACACTGGATATTTCATTACGGGGCACCAGAGAGAATACACTTTGACCAGGGCCAAGTGTTTGAATCACAGTTAGTGAAAGAACTTTGCACTTTATATGGAATGAGAGAGCCACACAACATCCTATCATCCCGAGGGGAATGGACAATGTGAAAAGTTCTGTCACACTAAAATACTTGCTGGAGTCGTGCATGGTTTATAACCATTATGTGCATCAATCAACTGGATATACTCCTTTTTATTTGATGTATGAGAGGAATAACAGAATGGTTACAGATATTTATTTTCCAAAAACTGTTCCTTCGACACTTACTATGGATGACTGGGTTAAAGATGACTGATAAAAAAGTAAGGGGCCTTTTTACAATGCTGCGGCAGAACTACCGCAGCATTGGTATGTGCCAATCCAGCACTACAGTCAGCTCACCCCAGGAAATGGAGATAGTGTCGCCCTCACTGCATTCCATTTCCAGAGCGACCAGAAATATTTTTTATTTTTAGTTCCGGGTTAGCGCTTTTACCGACTCCCAAATAGGAGGCAGTAAGGGCTCCCCCAGGAAATGGCTACACGGCAAGTTTATATTTACTGCACAGCCGTTTCCTTTACAAAAAAAATCTGTTTTAAAAGGGGCCTTGGCCCAAGGCAAATCCACGCACCAACGCCATTGCATGTCCCCTTTTACTGCAGCTTTATAAAAGGGCCACTAAGGGGTCCTTTTACAAAGGCATGCTGAAAAATGGCTTGTGGTAGTGTAGGCACAGGTTTTGGGTGCACACCGATCCATATCTCAGCGCACCTGTGAAAAAGACCTTTTTTAAAATTTTTGACGAAAATGGACATGTGGCAAAATGAAAATTGCTGCGTGTCCATTTTTGGTCTGAGACCTTACCATCAGCCATTGACGTAGCGGTAAAGACTCACGCGGTTACCATGTGGTAATGACCTATGCACCCCAAATGCCACTACCAAATGCCAAATGTCTGTTATGCAAAATCAGCATAACAGCAGCAGCTTTGTAAAAGGACCCATCTATTAATGGGTCCTTTTACTAAGCTGCTGCCTTTATGCTGATTTTTCCTGCTCGCTAAGGCCATTTTCTCTATCACAGGCCTTTCACTAATGTTAGCATTTAATGAGCGGCCATTTAAAAAAAAAAAAAATAACAGGTGAACACTTACCGATACCTATTTTGTAGGCAGTAAGGGCTCACGTGCTAATCCTGCACTAATCAGCATGCAGTAATGTAGTTGTGCTAACTGCTTAATACAGAAATGCCCACTCTCTGCCCCCCAGACACACCCCCTCTGCCGAAAAATTTAAAATATTTTTTATTGTGCATTTTGCACACACAGATTAGGAAATTACCACGCCTGAGCACGTCCTTTTCCTAAGCTGCGGTAAGCACACACTAGAATTTACCACAGCTTAGTAAAAGGATCCCTGGTCAGGCAATTCAGAGGGTTTAGAAATGACATTTTTTAAAAATATCTTTATTATAGTACAGTATGTTCACAAACTATGCAATGCAATAATGTTCTGCAAACAAACACATTGAATAGCAAAAACATGAAACAAAGCAATAACAAATGCTAAACATGTAAAGCATGTAGGGCACATTTGCCCCCCATTTTTACAATAGTTGAACATCCCGTACATATTTCTTTTTTTAAAACAACTGTTAAACAAACAAGAAAAATGGTCAAACAGATCTAAGGGGTCCTTTAAGCTGCAGTAAAAGGGAGCCTGTGCTTCCATCAGCACATATATGTGATGCGCGATGAGGCCACCTTTACCACAATGGGTAAAGGTTGTCTCTTTTTTTTTTTTTTTTTTTTTTTTTTTTTAAGAAATGGCCATGCAGTAACATAGTAGATGGGCGGCAGAAAGACCTGCACGGTCCATCCAGTCTGTCCAACAAGATAACTTATATGTGCTACTTTTTGTGTATACCTTACCTTGATTTGTATCTGTCTTTTTCAGGGTACAAACCGTATAAGTCTGCCCAGCACTAGCCCCGCCTCCCAACCACCAGCCCCTTGATTTGTATCTGTCTTTTTCAGGGCACAGACTGTATAAGTCTGCCAGCACTAACCCCGCCTCCCAGTCACCAGCCCCGCCTCTGCCATCCAATCTCCGCTAAGCTCCTGAGTGAATCACTTACCGCACGGCCATTTCAGGAGGGAGCACTTACCGCCATCCATTAAGCTGGTGATAAGGGCTCCTGCACTAACCGTGGTAACAGTGCAGCATACGGCACTGCCCGATTACTGCCGGGTAAACACTGGCACTATAAAAATAGAAAATATTTTTGTATCACTGCAAATGGCACGCGCTGGGGGTGGGAACTACCACCGGGCTGCTGTGGTAGCCCAGCGGTGTTTTGGCACGCAATAAGCCTGCAATGGGCTTACCGACACTTAGTAAAAGGGCCCCCCTGAGTTTACTGTAAGCACCCTAAACCTACTTGTATAATGTCCTGGTTAATGTTTGATCTAGTGACCACCTAATAATTTTTTTCTGTACAGATTCTTTGACATCTGTCACCATCTACTGATCAGAAAGTTTGAAGTCTGCTCTGGTGCCCACAAGCAAAGCAAGTTCAGAGGGTCTTTTACTAAGGTGCGCTAGCGTTTTTATGGTGCACTAAGAATAGGCACGCGCTAAACGCTAGAGGCACCAATAGAGTGGAGGAGTGGCCTAGTGGTTAGGTGATGGACTTTGGTCCTGAGAAACTGAGTTCAATTCCCACTTCAGGCACACAGGCAGCTCCTTGTAACTCTGGGCAAGTCACTTAACCCTCCATGGCCCCATGTAAGCAGCATTGAGCCTGCCATGAGAGGGAAAGCGTGGGGTACAAATATAACAAAAAAAAATAGGAATACATTGGTGTTTCTAGCGTTTAGCTCATGCCTATTTTTAGTGTGCACTAAAAACACTAGTGCACCCCCCTCAGTTACTTATAGCTGTGTGTACCTGGGTGTTGTGAAGGCAAACATACAAGAGTGTGATCAGTCAACGAAAAGAAAACTCCAGGTGGAAATGCAATTCCATTTTGGTATATTTTGTTTAATGTAACAGCCTGTTGTGTTAATTGTGGTCTTGTCGTTTCACACTGCAATATAAGCAGCAGTCTGTGGACTGTTTCATGCTTGTTTTGACCTTAAGGGTCCATTTACAAAGCTGGAACAAAAAGTGGCCTTAGCATGCCCTAACATGGGTCTGTTCTGCATGCTAGGGCTGTTTTTACCATAGCTGAAAAATTATTTTCTATTTTTTGTATTAATGTTGCCATTAGCATGTGAAGGAGGAAAAAGCCTCTGTATCTCCGGTCAAAGTTATGTATCTTATGACCCACGGGGTGAAATCTTCATTGGCTTGAAAAAACCTCCCGGATTTTAATCTAGTATTAAGTGTTTTGAATACATAAGCATAGAGCACTTATCTTAGTCTTCCAGCATAAAACTTGAAACGCTGGTTCTAATCTTTCTTCCTACGGGGTCCCGTTTCGCCGTGTAGGCTTTCTCAAGAAAACCGACCTCCTGCTTATGCTGGTGTCTGCAACAAAGAGAACCATTATCAGAAGCCATCTACTGGATTCGCTATCTCTTAATAAGTCTTGTATTTATTCTGAAGATTTTGTTCTTACGTAGTGGTCTCTACAGCATTAGACACTTACTTTGATGCAGCTTGAATTTTGTCCGCTGTCACAAAACCCTCCATTGACAAAATGGCGTCTAAATATATAGACACTCATTAACGCACAGCAGATGTCATTATGGTGGACGCTTAAAGGGGTAGTCCTCACTGTTAACGATATACAAAAAGTTTTTTATTCAAAAAAATGCTATTTGTTCAAAAAAATGTCGCCCATTGTATCAGCGTGTTTAAACCCCTGGGCTCTAAGGCCTTCAGTCTGAAGATCCATCGCTGCTCCAGTTGTAAAAGGCATCTAGCTTTATGCTGGAAGACTAAGATAAGCGCTCTATGCTTATGTATTCAAAACACTTAATACTAGATTAAAATCCAGGAGGTTTTTTCAAGCTGATGAAGATTTTACCCCATGGGTCATAAGATACATAACTTAAACCGGGGGGGATACAGAGGCTTTTACCTCCTTCACACACAAAGATATTACCACACCATCTGCAAACCATTTCGGTATCTTAATAGGTTTTACTGGCGTTATGTTATGGTTTAGTCCTCAGTCAGTAGGAAATGCCATTAGCATGTGGCCATTTCTAAAAATTACGGTGTGAGCACTTACAGCTGCTTGTTTTGTAGGCAGTAAGGACTCGTGCAGTTTTCCTGCACTAACCAGTTAGCGTGCAGTAATGTAGATGTGCTAATTAGCATAGGAATGCCCATTCTCCACCCCTGATGCCTCCTCAAAAAAAATTTAGCTCATGGTTGGTGCATGCACATTTTGAAGTGTATTTATTTATTGGGATTTATTAACCACCTTTATGAAGAGATTCATCCAAGGCCGTGTAAAGCAGGTACAGTTTAACATAAAACTTATATCCAGCGGCATTCCATTTGTAGCTGCATTAGCCATGCATTAGTGCCTAACGCAGGTTAGTAAAAGGACCTCTTAGTGAACAGTGAAATGGGGCTTTACGAAAGAGAGAACCCCCTGTTTACTAAGGGGTCCTTTTACTAAGGTGCAGTGAAAAGTGCTGCATGTATTGGATGCGCGCATGTCCATTTTTCACTGCACCTGCAAAAAAGGCCTTTTTTTGGCTGAAAATGGATGTGTGGCAAAATGAAAATTGGTGCGCGTCCATTTTGGACCTGAGACCTTACCGCCACCCATTCACTTTGCAGTAAGGTCTCGCGCGTTAACCGGGCGGTAATCGTCAGTGCACAAACAATGCCAATTGCTGCCCGATTAGCACTGCGCACCGGAAAATAAAATATATTTTCTGGCACGTGTACTGGACGCTCGTAAAAAATGAAATTACTGTCTGGGCCACATAGTAGCCGGGTGGTAGTTCTGAATTGGTGCATTTTGGGCGTTCGTAGGTGCCTACGCGACTTAGTAAAAGGGCCCCTAAGTTGCACTAACAGCTGCTGGTGTGCTAATGGGCTGTGTCGGCATAGCTGCATGGCTTAGTAAACGGGGGAAAGTATACATATTTACACACTTTGAATTCAAGAGGGAATTTTCAAAATATCTATTAGAATTTAAGATGTTTGCGTAATTGATTCTGGATCTGTAACATATTTGTGACATGTTAGTAGTCATATATTCCTCAGGGGATATTGCTGGAAACAAGGACATGTCTCATGCAATTATTTCCTGATGAAATATTTTAAAGAAGAGAAAAATCAATGGATGTGTTTGTTTGAGAAAAACATGTTGCCTATCCATTAGGGAAAATGAGCTTTTAATGATAATAGTTAAAAAAAAAAAAAAGAGAGAGGGAGAGAATATATTTCACACTTTGTTACCTTATTTACAGTCATGAGCTGAGAAACCATGCTAAGTGATGTGGTTTGTAAGCATTCAAGATAAATGAGCATGTGAAAGCTTGAATTTGTAATGTTTGAACATGTAGATCAAAGAGCACCATTTCGATATAAAACTCCTAACTCAAAGAAGAATAAAATAGTTTGCCTTTCTGTAGATCTGAAATATCTTCAGCTGTAGGGTCAGCTCACATATTTAGGAGAATCTTGTGAATCATCTTTTAAGCTATTGTGGATACAGAGTGGCTAATTGGAAAGCCACATTTTGTGGTGAATAGGAAGTGAGCATATATAAAAAGAGATTTTGACTGTTTTATCATCTTCATTAAAATATGCATGAGGCTTAATACTCGTTTTCTGACATGCAGAGTTGTTCCTGTAGCATTAGCAGTCTGTAGAGAAGGATGGAGGAAATGCATAGAGTATGTTTATTGAATAATGAAGCAGTGACAAATATATTTTATAACAGATGCCTAAATGTTTTTTTAAATGGTGCTTTTTATTTGCCAATTTTTTTAAGACAACATACAGTAGGCACCTGTGTACCTTTATAAAATAAACTCTTAGTGACCCCCAGTAGTGCACAAATTTACACCAGCTCTAAAGCAGGTATAAATGTGAGAGTGTATGCTTGTATTTTTATAAAATATGCACCTACATTGCGACCCCTCTTTGCTCCACCCAAGCTGTGCCCTCTGGGAATGTCTGTATAACCTCTGTACCTGGATCATACGGAGCTATAGCTGCGCTCTGTGCAACTAACTTACTGGTGTCAAGGCCCCTCCCACTTCAACACCACCAATGAGAGGAGACAGTGAGCTGGAAGTAATTTCATGCTCCTCCATATTTATGCCCTGTGTGGCCACACAGGGCATAAATATGGAGCAGTGGAGGAGTAGCCTAGTGGTTAGTGCAGTGGACTTTGAGCCTGGGGGACTGAGTTCAATTCCCACTACAGCTCCTTGTGACTCTGGGCAAGTCACTTAACCCTCCATTGCTCCTGATACAAAATAAGTACCTGAATACATGTAAACAGCACAGCACGAAATCCCTCTCTCTGTAACAGTGAAGGACTCAGAGGGGGGAGGAGAGAGATGCCCTCACTCTCTCTGTAACACAAACACTGAAGGACTGGACTCCGAGGGGGGAGGGGGAGGGAGAGAGGGCAGAGGGCAGGGACACTCCCACATGCACACTCTGAAGAAAACCTTGCTAGCCCCCGTTTCATTTGCATCAGAAACAGGGCTTTTTTACTAGTTTTTATATATATGGGAAGGATACTGGGTCAACCTGTTTTGAAATCTCCCTTAGGCTTCCTTTTAGTCAGATCAGAGACTTTTGGAGTAAATGGAGGAGGGGCTAGACTGCTCTTGGGAAAAGCAAGTGTAGTGGGGGAAAAAAGTTGTCTTGCAAAATTGGACACAGGGGATCCCGCCTTAGTATTTGCGCTGGAGGAATCAGTTCCATACATTTCTGACCCTGGAAGCACAGGATGCCTGCTACTCCCTTAAATGTAGGAAACTATTTTTTGTTTTTTTTTAAATAATTATCATTTTCCAATATACTGTGGAAAGCAAGTAACCAAAGAAATTGCAGCAAAAATTATGTGGTGACAAATTACAACAAAATAAGCATCAAGCCTACATTAATGGGGAACAAAGTGTTTAAGGATCTGGAATCCCTATTTACAATTGCCAAATTCAAGAGCCCACTATTTAATCCTGAACACATTAGAACTTGGAGTGAGGTGGTGAACAAGACTACCAAGCAGGGATAGTTTTTGGTTTGATGAGGGGGGGGGGGGGAAGGGGGAGGAGTGGAAGGGTTGTGGGAGATTAGGGTATTCACATGGAACACTATAAGAATCCAAGCATCCCACGTGATTGGATGGGGTTAGGAAGGACATTTTTGAATTTTTTTTGTTATGCAAATAGCAGTTAACCTTTTTGAATGTTGGTATTTTGCGGCATTGACAAGTTGCTATAGTTTTTCATTTGTTCCTCAATAAAAAAAAAGATTTAAACACAAAACCTCAGCCCCTGCCATTTATGTGGAACACCCCTTTAGAGCCTCTAAGGAGTAATTGATTATTTTGATTATGTTTAGTTTGAAACATGGTAAATCCTTTACTTTTTCTTTATGGCAGTGGTTCCCAGACTTTTTTAGTTTACGGCACCCTTCGTGTCTGAGCAACTTTTCACGGCACCCCCCTCCCCCGCCACACAGGTCTCTCCCCCCTCCACCCCCAGCCACACAGGTCTTCATCTTTTTATCTGCACAAATATATCAGTACTAGGGTGTCCCTATAACCAGCCCCTCCAAATAACACACTGATTATGATTTATAACAAATTATTATTCTACTTATAAAAATTATTCCATTATTATACTCCCTCTTTGTACATCTGTATGCTGCACAAGCCAGCATGTTTAAAAATATAAGTGAGATTAAATAAAAAATGCTACCAACAATAAAGAATGACAACTCGGATGCAGCAACTCATAGGATTTTTTGCTTTTTTTCGAATGGGAATGGAAACAGAGACTACTGACCTATTAGTTTCAATTTTTTGACTTCATCCCGTCTCCTGTTTTCATCCAACCTCCTTAGCAGTCACCTCCGAGTCCCGAATGCTGTCTACTTCCTGTCCCCATTGGCCATGACAAAAAAAAAAAAAACAAGTGCGGGGCCGTTACAGCCTTCAGGCATGTGCTGTCGGCTCTGCTGGTCCTCTGTCCCCGCTGACGTCAACTTCCAGTTTCGGGGTAGAGGACCGGCAAAACTGACAGCACATGCTTCAAGGCTGCTGCAGTCCTGCGCTTGCTTTTTTGTTGGTTTTGCTGCCGCTGCTGTGCTACTGTGTACAGTAGTGGTTCAGGCAGGAAGGAGGTCGGGATTTGCCGCGTCACCTGGAGTGGTCACTGTAGCACACCAGGCTGCCATGGTGCACAGTTTGGGAAGCGCTGCTTTATGGTACGGGCAATGGAAAGTCCAATAAATTGATCTGTAATATTGAGACCACCTCAAGGTCAGGATTCCGCTACTCCAGCAATGAGATTCAAAGTCAGTGAAAGACGTCTTTCCTATCCTAATACTGATTCTCACTTGTCTCCACTGATCCCAATTGAAGGACATTAGCTGCTATCCTCAGGGACTGATCCTAGGGTGCCAGTGCCTACTGATGTTGAAGCAATGCAGGACTCTTCTGGACACCTTGGTATTAGTGAAGACTTCTCAAAAATTGATTGTTTTCTATACCACATGTGATTTAGGGGGGACGTTATCAATGTGGGCTAGTTAAAACACATTATTTTACTAGTAGCCCGGGTTATTAATAACTAAAAGGGGACGTTATCAGTATTGGCTACTGTTAAGATGGGTTATTTTACCACAAGTTGTGCTATTCTTACCCAGGGTCCAATTTTATATGAGCCCCTGTGCTAAAATAGTTCAATCTGCAATAAAATAAACGATCTTAACGGTAGCCCGTGTTGATAACTGCCTCCTCTCCCCCCCCCCCCCCCTTAGTTCTCAAGGAGATAACAAAGTGGCTATAGAGAGTCTGCCCATGATGAAGTTAATATGTTTTCTTCTATTTAAGAAAACAGTACATTTTCTGGTAATGGCAATATGGGGGTTCTTGGGTGTTTTCCTGTTGTTCCCACTAAAGACATGACAAATATGGATATATGGCATTTTGTGGACTAGGGCAGCGACCTTTGTTAATTATTGTTTGTTCCAGCTGCCTTTTTTTGGGGGGGGGGGGGGGTCAAGCAAAGTTGATAGTAGTTAAGGCTAAACTAATGGATGTGGCAAAGATCCCCCTCACACATTGCCTGTTCACATGGTTTTTAGTCATTGATCCTTTCCTTGGGTCCTGGCTTGTCCTGAGAATGCCCCACAGTACTGCTCCTGGATTTCGACAGTGCAATAGATGGTAACTGGGTGTAGTCTGTATACATCTCATTGATTGAGACAGGGTGACAAACAGCTTCTAACTTGAAGCCGTACACACGCACGCAATGATTTAACTATTATTTTTACTGCAGAAAAAAAATTGCAATTATCCTTTCATCTGAATTAAATCCTGCAAACAAAACTCTTTATCTTATTGCCAAGCTGGGAACTGAGCTGATAATTTGACATTCAGGTTTATCTCCAGGCTTATTTCTTTCATCAATATTCAGAGAAGGACAGCTGGCTGGAGAACTCTAAAATGGATGCCGAGTGCAAGGCATTTTTTGTTCAATTTCACTAAGTGGGAATGTTCACTTAAAATATCTCCTATGAAATAGCAGTGACCTTGAAAAAGGCCTCGATTATGCTCTAAGCTAAAGAAAAGGCAAAACGAGAGAGTGCCTGATTGGGAGACTGATTTTCAAAGCATTTTTTGCAGGCACACAAGCATTTGCCCATGAAAATTGCCTTTTACCTCAGTGGGGGGTAAAACTACCTCCCACTCATCACAGAAAGGCACTTTTACCTCTGACAGAATGGGGGAGGGGGATCATGTCCAGGTCAGGAGAGTACAATGTGAAAGCTGCACACATACCTTTGATGGGTATGTTTGAACTTAATATCCAGTTAAAGTTCTCCAGATAAATTTATGAATATAATTTTCCTGCTTACTTCTTTGCTGAATATTTAACCCAATATCATAGGAGCCAACTTTCAGAATTATTGGGGGGGGGGGGGGGGGGGTGCCAAGCCCAATGGCAATAACCCCTCCCTGGGCGCATACAAGGAATTATCTCAATATTGGGGGTGTTCTAGCACCTACTGCACTCACAGAGCCGGCTCTTATGCCCATTATAACTAGGGTTATTTGTCATACACCATTAATCTTTGCCATTTTTAGAATACTAGCTTAGCACGAAGGTTTTAGCTACCTAACTTTTAGCAACTTTTATAAATTGACTCCTAAATGACCAACATGTGTCCATATAAGTTCAGAAGGGACCAGGGCTCTTCTAGGGCAGAGCCAAAATGTATGCAGATAGTGGTGATTTTCAGCTGCAATTCAAACAATTTTATCAGTGGATGACATATAAATAGCAATCCTAACATATATTTAAATTATCTTCATTTTTGATGTGGACATTTCAGGCTCCTTTTACAAAGCAGCGCTACCAATTAGCGTGTGCTGAATGCAAAGAAGTCCATGAGAACTGAGGGCTTCTTTTACAAAGCCACGCTACCGATTCCTGCGCAGCAAATGAGGGGAAGCCCTTAGGAATTGAATGGACTTCTCATTTGCCACAACGAGAATTGGTAGCGCGGCTTTGTATAAGAAGCCCTGAATGAGCTTCTTTGCATTCAGCGAACCATGAATCAGTAGTTTTCGCTTTGTAAAGGAAGCCCTTAGTCAGGTGGGCCATGGTTTATTGCTAGTTTTGGTGTTTCCTGGAGCAATCACAGTTTATTTTGGTATTTTTCACTTGTTTTATTTTGAAATCGATGTTCTATTTTACTGTTTGACGTTGTTTTGTTTGAATATATTTAAACATGTTTGTTTATTGCTATTGTATACCATCCTGGTGTGGTTTTTAAAGGTCAGTTAATCAAATATAATAAACATAAACATACTTATACACTATCTACATAAGCTTCACTTATGTATAAGTTTATGACCACATAATATACTGTGTAGTCCAACTTGTATGATTGGATTAGCTGGAAATCTGCTAAGGATATCTAGATAAATTATCTTTATGCAGCAGCTGTCCCACTGAGTATTGCTCCCACCTGTTTCTATTGTATTTCTATTCTGTTCTTGGTCTTGTTCTAACTACAGTAGGTAGACTTGCAGCATTGAAGTAGTTGTTTTCATCACCTGTTAAAAGAAAGCAAAACTTTCTTGTGTGACCCAAAAAATATCATCAAAATATATCCATCAAAATTATTTTGTACTCTGTAAAAACAACCTTGTCTTAGTGAATGAAGGGACATCTTCTGTCTCCTGCTGTGCCTCTGGAGACAAATGGTTAGTGCAGTGGGCTGAAAACCTGGGAAATAGGGTTTAATTCCTACTGCAGCTCCTTATAAGTACATAAGTACATAAGTAATGCCACACTGGGAAAAGACCAAGGGTCCATCGAGCCCACCATCCTGTCCATGACAGCGGCCAATCCAGGCCAAGGGCACCTGGCAAGCTTCCCAAACGTACAAACATTCCACACATGTTATTCCTGGAATCTTGGATCTTTCCAAGTCCGTTTAGTAGCGGTTTATGGACTTGTCCTTTAGGAAACCGTCCAACCCCTTTTTAAACTCTGCTAAGCTAACCGCCTTCACCACTTTCTCCGGCAACGAATTCCAGAGTTTAATTACACGTTGGGTGAAGAAAAATTTTCTCCGATTTGTTTTAAATTTACTACACTGTAGTTTCATCGCATGCCCCCTAGTCCTAGTATTTTTGGAAAGCGTGAACAGAAGCTTCACATCCACCTGTTCCACTCCACTCATTATTTTATATACCTCTATCATGTCTCCCCTCAGCCGTCTCTTCTCCAAGCTGTATAGCCCTAGCCTCCTTAGTCTTTCTTCATAGGGAAGTCGTCCCATCCCCGCTATCATTTTAGTCGCCCTTCGCTGCACCTTTTCCAATTCTACTATATCTTTCTTGAGATGCGGCGACCAGAATTGAACACAATACTCAAGGTGCGGTCGCACCATGGAGCGATACAACGGCATTATAACATCCTCACACCTGTTTTCCATACCTTTCCTAATAATACCCAACATTCTATTCGCTTTCTTAGCCGCAGCAGCACACTGAGCAGAAGGTTTCAGTGTGTTATCGACGATGACACCCAGATCCCTTTCTTGGTCCGTAACTCCTAACGTGGAACCTTGCATGACGTAGCTATAATTCGGGTTCTTTTTTCCCACATGCATCACCTTGCACTTGCTCACATTAAACATCATCTGCCATTTAGCCGCCCAGTCTCCCAGTCTCGTAAGGTCCTCTTGTAATTTTTCACAATCCTGTCGTGATTTAACGACTTTGAATAACTTTGTGTCATCAGCAAATTTAATTACCTCGCTAGTTACTCCCATCTCTAAATCATTTATAAATATATTAAAAAGCAGCGGTCCTAGCACGGACCTCTGGGCAAGTCACTTAATCCTCCGTTGCCCCAGGTGCAAAAACATAGGGGCCCTTTTACTAAAGTTGAGCATGTGCTAATTCAGTTATACCTGTGGGCTTCTTAGCATTTGCATGCACTAAGAATTAATGAGTACTAAGCTTTAGAAAAAGGGCCCCTTAGATTGCAAGCCCACTAGAGACAGAGAAAGTACCTGCATTTGATAAATGTAAACTGCCTGGTTTGTACCACAGAAAGGCAGTATATCAAATCCATGACCCTTTACCTTTCTTCATGATAAGTATGTGCACTGTCGGCAACATGAATACTTTTCTCTGCTGAGGTCCTAGTGTGACTTTTAAAGGGCCATGAGACAACTCTTGCTTACCTGTGGAATTCACTTTTGAAAATGACCAAAACAAATCCTCATGTTATTCAAGTCAGCTATTGACAGATATCTGCAGGTAAAGCAGTTGCCTTAGGTGTGTGGTCTGGAACACCATTCTGCACAACCGACCTCTGTTCTTCTAAGGGTGTGATACTAGCCGAGAACTACAAGCTGTGTAACTTAGTGTGCTTTAGACCGTTGATAATCCTTCTGCAGCACTCATTTAACATTTGGCTGATATTTTTTCATGCAAGCAAGAATCCAGTGGTGTAGCAAGGATCTCCAGCACCTGGGGGCTCATGATTGTATTTGTGCCCCCTCCTTTCCTGAATCCACCCAGTCCCAGCAGCAGGTGGTGCAGTAAGCCCAGTGTTCTCTAACTTACTGTTCTGCCCATGGTGTCTCTCTTGTTCATGTGATTCAAAGCTGTTTGACCCACATGGTGCTCCATAGATACCTAGGGTGCACCACATGGCGACTGGTATGAGGCTTAAGGAGGCAGCCCCAACCATGATCTTGCTCTCACTCTTTTGTCACGGCCGCCGGGATCATTGCTTTCTCAGCTCTGGAGTGATGGCGGCATTAGTAAAAGCAGCAGATAAGACCCACATGTAGGACCAGTTCCCTGTGCATGCAACTACAAGCTGTGCTGGTCCCACCTCCTCCGATTCAGGAAGCTTATGTCAGAGGGGGCGGAACCAGCAAAATTAGCAACAGCAGGTGCAGGGAAATGGCCCCCATCTATGCGTCTTGTCTGCTGCTTTTACCAATGTTAAAGCTGCTCAAGGAAGGCAGCAAGAGGAAAAGTGAGAGGGAGGGGGAAGAGAGAGAGAGAGGCTAATGCTGGGCTGGGGGGAGGGGAGAGAGGGAATGAGAGAGACTGGACCTTGCTGGATGGGGGAGGGGGGGAGAGAGATAGGGCCATACTAAATAGAGGTGGGGGAAGAGACAGACAGCAAGAGATGGAGTGAGGGTGGATGGGGTAAAGAGAGAGAGATGAAGCAATGCTCAATGGCAGAAGAGGGAGAGATGAGGTGATGCTGGAGAGTGGAAAGAGAGACATAGGGTGATTCTGGATGGGGGAAGAGAGAGGGGAGAAAGAGCTGCCACATGATGGGGGAGAGGAGGAGGAGGAGCTGCTGCATGGCAGGGAGAGAGAGAAGGAAGATTTAGAGACTGGGGACTTAGAGGAAGGGAAATGGGAATGCTGGCATGAGGGAAAGAGAGAGAAAGCTGGTGAAAAAAATGGAGATCAAAGACTGGATCGTAAGAATGAGTGAAATCTGAATAGACAGAAAAATAGAAGAAAGCTGAAAGAAAAAGATCAGTGTCCAAGATGGATGTAGTGAAAGATGTAAAGACAGGAGGAGAAAGAAAAATGAGAAATGGACTGGAGATCCTGGAAAGAGATGTAATAGAAGACAAGAAAGCAGTAAGCAGAGACCAGGACATACAGGGTTTGAAAAAGTTAAATGGTCGGACAACAAAGGTAGAAATTGTTGTGTTTTCGTTGTTGTTGTTGTTGTTGTTTTTTTAATTTAAGGTGGAAGTAGTGTAGTAGCCAGGTTAGTACACTTTAAGAGTTAATAACATTAAAATAGAAAGTAAAGTGATAATGTTTTATTGGACTAATGTAAAGATATCGCCTTATTTTTCTTTTTTTTTATTTTTATGTATTAATGTAGTGAGTGGAATATGTCAGGTTTTTTACATTTATATCTGCCATCTGTATATTTTATACAGCACAGAACATTGTTTCTCTTTGACTGGAGTTGCACTGTACGCAGAGTCTGGCGTCCTGGGGAATTCATCAAGCAGTATTAGGGCCTTAAGTTGTGTTATATGGACCTTAATGTGACTTAAACGGCTCTAACGCCACTTAACTAAAAATACCGTGGTTATATTTAATTCGCCATGTGTTAGGTAGTAATGAGATGCAAAATCTGCAAATATATGTTTTATATCCCATTACTATGCAAATGCCCTAACACAACTTAGTGATACATCATAAACATAAGTCCCTCACCCCTCCAAAGGGCTACTGTGGTAACATTTGTGGTCCAGGAGGCCTTCTGGGGGGTCCAGGGTTTCCTCGGGCAGGAGTGATGCCAAGTCCTGTGCCAGCTACAGAACGGCACCCCTAGTGGTAGTCTTTGCAATCACACGTACCACTAGGGTCATATATACAAGGAAATATGATCCCTAGCAGTGGCCATGCCATTTTGAAGCCGGTGCAAGACTAAACACAAGTGACTGGACATCACTTCTGCCCGAAGACTCCTCGGACCCCCCCCCCCCCCCCCAGACCACTAGTGATACCAAAGTAGCCCTTTTGGGGATAGAGGCTACTTTTGAGACGGGGGAGTGGATGGCCTTATGCCGGGGTGGGCTTAAGTTGAGGGGGAGGCCAAAAGCCTGGGGAGACCATGATCTGCCTGCCTGGGGAGCATCAGGCCATGGCTATTCTCTTATCACAGGATTCAGCAACTTGCAGTACCGGGATCCCACAGGTAATCAAACACAGTAAAAGATTATTTTTTACCATACCTTGATGAATTCCCCCCAAATGTATGCATGTATAGGATCAATTTGTATTAATCTGGCTTGTTTAGTTTTCCTAAGAGGTTATTGGGTTACTACCCACTGCTATGTTTATAGTGCTATCTTTTCATATGTAGGCCCTTGTTATATGACTCCTTAAATTTGTATACTAATATGCAGGGCTTTTTTTGAGGGGGTACTTGGGGGTACTGAGTACCGGCACTTTTTCTACTGTCTGCTAAACTTGACCCATGGTTCTCGTATTTTAATGAAAGAGCTCAGGTTCTACATACAAATTCTGTGTTGCCATAGATTCTATTACTGGTTGCAGGGGTCCTGGCTATTGTGGGGTGAGTCCCTCAATGATCACTCCACCCCTGAAGGGTGGCCTGGCATTTGAGTACCGGCACCTTTTTTGGTAGACAAAATGCACTGCTAATATGGTATTGTTAAATTGCTCTATAGGGCCGAGTGAGATTTGTAGGGGTTTTTGTAGTATGCCTAGTACTGGATTTTCAATTTGATTTAGATTACACCTTTCTGAGTAGTATCTCAAGGTGAGTTACATTCAGGTACAGTAGGTATTTTCCTGTTTCCAGAGGACTTACAGTCTAAGGGACCCTGGGACCCTTTTACTATGCATTTTAACATGGGACTTTCCCATGCTACGTCCATTTCTAGAGCATCCCCAAAATAGTTTTTTTTCTTCTTTTTGCAGGTTCCACGCTAACTTTTCCATTAGCACACAATACCTGCAAAAATGTTAACACAGGAGCACTTGCCATCTCCTAGTTATTGTGTGCTAATGCAAACACACAAACTAAATAACGTTTCCACACCCATTCCCTGCCCATGACATGTCCCCTCCAAAAAGTTTTTAAAAATGGCATGCAATTAGTGTATGCTCACCAGCAACTTAATTATTTAGTTCCCTCTCCCAGTGTGCGCCATTTCCGGTGCTGCAAAAATATTTCAATTTTTGTAGCATCGGTGTGTACCCAGTGGTAATTGGGCACGGTGCCCCGTGCTGCCCAGTTACTACCAGGTTAGTACAGGAGCCCTTACCACCACCTCAATGGGTGGCAGTTAAGTGCTCCCCCACCCCCCGAGATGGTCACTTGCCGCAAGGCCATTTCTTGAAAAAAATAAAGACCTGCCTTTTACCTTCTGCGGTAAAAGGGGGCCTTGGTGCACGTAAAAACATGCGTCGAAGCCAGGAAAAGCCCCTTTTGCTGCAGCTTGGTAAAAGGACCTCTTAACCCTCCATTACCTCAGGTGCAAATTTTGGGGTCTGTTTCCTAAATGACGTTACGTGCTAACATATGCACTTACCTGGATTCTATAAACGGCAACTACAGTTGTGCATGCACATCAGTGCTGATATGTGCAAGCAACTTAATAATTTAACATGTTAATCAGCACTGATAATTGGCCGTTAACAAGCAATTAACACTTATTAGAATTTATGCGTGCAACTTTCTAAGCATATTCTGTAAAGTGGTGAGCGTAAAATCTAATGCGTGGATCAAAAAAGGGGGCGTAGTCATGGGAGCGGCATGGGCCTGCTACATCCCCACCCCTCAAAAATAGAAAGTCTGTATTGTAAGAGCATAGACTCAAAGGCTTCCACCCCCCTTCTATCTCTGATGTCAAGAAGGGCCAACCAAAATCCCCCTGACCACACCTCCCACCTACCATATCTGTAGCCCCCCCCCCCCCCCCCCCCCCCCGGCTTCCTTGTTGAGTCCTGGTGGTCTAGTAGGGGCTGAAGTGATGCCCTCTCGCTCCTGTCTGTCACAGCTCTTGTAACAAAATGGCTGCCATAATCTCTAGCGGCAGTCTTGCAGTACTGTTTCAGCAGCAGCAGCTATTCAAAGATCATTAAGCAGTGACAATCTACTATCTCCCTTCATGATCCCTACAGCACTCAGGCTGCCATGGGTGGGTATTTTCCCTTATCTAGTTACTTTGAAAGATGATGAAAGATCATTTTTTTTTTCTGTTTGTTTGACTTAAAATGGTGAATTTGAGACCAGATGAAAAGGACTAGCATTATCAAAGTTCAGGTTGTTTTTTTTTTTTTTTTTTAGTAGTTCAACAAGAGCTCTGGTGTGTTCTTCTGCCATCACTGCGTGTTGCAGTGAGTCGTAGACAACCTTCCCTTGTAAAGATAAGACTACATTTTTGCATTTCTTCACCACTTAGACTGGGAAAGGGTTGAGAGTGCACCTTGACTATTTAAACCCAGAAACAAAGCTATCCCCATAGGTAGCACAGGACAAATCAAAACTATTTGCCTTTCTCATCCTAGGGTTGTTTTTCTTCCAAATGCAGACACAATGTAATACACAGGGGAAAACTGTGCATTTTATTCAGTTTTTAACTAGATTTTACATTCAGTAATTCAGAATGCAGTATCATCTTCAGGATCCTCCTTTCCTTGTATAATATTTGCATCTCATTAATCAAAGGCAGGTCTTTGGTTTTCTAGTCAGTTATTCTTGCATATATAAGGTTCCTCCCCCTCCCCACCAAGAGAGCTCCAAAAAAGCATAAATAGCAAATCATATTCCTTATGACATTTATCTAGGATTCAGCCTCAGCAGTTCAAGCTTGATCAGAGCTGTTTCAATTTTTTTTTTCATTTTTTTTGCTATAGGAACATAATTGAGCTGATCTTTAAAGGTTCATTTGTGTGGAAAGCACAATTTACACATTTCAGTTGTCATACAAGTAGCAATTTTAGAAGAGGTGCTACCTTTATATGTACACCTACTGTAGATTTTAAGACAACGTATGAAGGGTGTAGTTGAGTTGTGCATGTATTTTATATTTTACAACAGAAATTCACATATGCTTTTAAAAAAAATCCCCATTGGCATTTACACCTGCTCTAAGGCACATATAGCCATAAGTTGCTGGTTTGGACCTGGAGGTTGAAGAAATAATTTATAATTTAAACTTTATTTATACTTGCTGTTCCACTTTTCATGATGAACAGGCCAAAGCGGTGTTCAGGCTAAAAGGAATACCAACTTCTAGATAGGACAGAAAACAATCCTATAGAAAACATACATACGGAATACAACCCTACTATAATTAACAGCAAAATATAGGACCTAAAAGCATAATTTAAAAGACAAACTGGTATCTTTATCCTTAAGTGGCTGTGACATTTACAAGATAGATGTTTCATTTGCAGACAAACTCTTCAGGTTAAGTCCTTTATTCATCCTACAAGTAAAGTTGAGTACCAGCTACAACGTGGAGGTGCATAATCGAACGGGGACGACCATTTCTAAGGACGTCCCGGCGAAGGGGCGGGGAAACCCGTGTTATCAAAACAAGATGGGCGTCCATCTTTCATTTCAATAATACGGTCGGGGAAGCCCAAATCTCAACATTTAGGTCGACCTTAGAGATGGTAGTCCTTAGAGATGGTCGTCTCCGGTTTTCGGCCATAATGGAAACCAAGGACGCCCATCTCAAAAACGACCAAATCCAACTCAATTGGTCGTGGGAGGAACCAGCATTCGTAGTGCACTGGTCCCCCTGACATGCCAGGACACCAACCAGGCACCCTAGGGGGCACTATAGTGGACTAACTGATTCACTAACTGAACAGAAAAAGCCCTTCCCTTACTGATCCCTTAGAGATTCAGAAAGAAACAGGCATGCATGAAGGAAATTGCATGCAAATGAGCTGCGTGCTGTTAGCTCATTTGCACACGATTTCCTTTCTAAGGAGGGGAAGCCAGTGCAGAGCAGCCACGCATAATGCTTGGCTGCTCTGCCAATGACGACTTCATACATGCAGACAAGCTGCGTGTATAATAGCTGTCTAGAACCTCAAATAAATTGCCATCTACAACCTTAGAAAAATACAAGTCCAGGTGAAAACGTCCACGTGCTCGTCAGGGACGTCTTTTTATTATTAGAGTATGGGTGAAGGACGTCCTTTGCTATGCCTCTGTCCCTGCAACGGCAGCGTCCAAAATGTGATGTTTCTGTGAGAAGGATATCCATGTTTCCTATGCCTCTGACACCCCTTTTATTTATTTGGATTTTGGATCACAAGTAGCAGCAGTGGGATTTGAACTGGCCATCTCTAGATTGCAAGACCAGTGCTCTAACCAGTAGGCCACTCCTCCATGCCTTTGAAATTTGGCCATCCCTGTGGGGGGGGGGGGGGGGAGGCAGTTCAGGACGTCCAAAATGTTTGAAAGAAGGACATCCACGCCTTCCCTATACCTCTGCTGACACACACATACCTCCCCTCCCAAGGACCTGCATACTGCTGTATGACATTTCAGGCTGGCAAAAAAAAGTTTTTAAAGTTGTTTTTTTTCAGGGTGGGAAAGGGTTAGTCACCACTGGGGGAGTCAGGGGAGGCCATCCCCGATTCCCTCCGATGGTCATCTGGTCAGTTTGCGCACCTTTTTGAGGGTTGATCGTGAAAAAAAATTGACCAAGTAAAGTCACCCAAGTGCTCGTCAGGGATGCCCTTCTTTTTTCCATTATCGGTCAAGGACGCATCTCTCAGCGACTGGATTTACCCTGTGTATTGAGCTGATGTCCTCACCTTGATTGAGGAAAGCACCCTGCTGGTTTTTTACCTTTCAATTTCATGTCCTGCTTGGACTATTAGCCCCTGACGCAGCCCCTGTGGGCGAAACACAGTCTGTGTCGGGCGAATCTCTGAAAATAAAGTTTTGAACCATATCACTGATTGATCTGCTTTGTTTGTCTCCACGCTTGATTTGTCTCTGCCATTTTCAGGGCACAGACCGTAGAAGTCTGCCCAGCACTAGCCCCGCCTCCCAACCACTAGCCCCACCTTCGGCTGCTACCACGGTCTGTTTTTCTGGCTTAGAATCTTAACCTGATCCTCCGCATGATCCTTTTGAGCACTTGGACAGTTTGTCCTTGAAAGAACTCACGTTGAAGATGGTCATTTTAGTGACCATAGCTTCCACCAGGTGGATGTCGGTTTTGCAAGCTTTGTCCTGTAGGAACCCCTTTCTCCATTTTACAGAGGTGGGTGTCTGCATTAGGACAGTCCCGTCCTTCCTGCCTAAGGTGGTGTCATATTTTCATTTGAATCAGCTGCTCTTTCTTCCGGTATTTTGCCAGGAGGACTATCCTACTGAATTCTGGGCCCTGCGGTGCCTGGATGTGCGGCACATTCTGACTCATTACCTTGAGGTTACCAATGAATTCAGTCTTTCTGATAATCTCTTTATCCTCTTCGCTGGTCATAGAATGGTGTATCTGGCTTCAAAGCCACAGTGGCCCGTTGGCTGAGAGAGACAGTTTCTTCAGATTACTTCTCTATGGAAAAGTCTCTTGCATTCTACCAAAGCGCGGGCAACTTCCCTTGACGAGTCCCATTCGGTGTCCTTGGATGAGATTTTCAGATCAGCCACTTGGTCTTTGGTGCATACCTATTCATGGCATTACATGATTGACTTGGTGGCATGTGAGGATGCAGCCTTCGGTGCATCGGTTCTGTCTGCTGCAGTGGCAGTGCCCCGCCTACTACTACTTAACATTTCTAGAGCGCTACTAGGGTTACGCAGCGCTGCACAGTTTAACAAAGAAGGACAGTCCCTGCTCAAAGGAGCTTACAATCTAAAGGATGAAATGTCAAGTTGAGGTAGTCTAGATTTCCTCAGTGGAGGTATAATGGTTATGTGCCGAAGGCGACATCGAAGAGGTGGGCTTTGAGTAAGGATTTGAAGATGGACAGGGGGCTTGACGTATGGCTCAGGGAGTTTATTCCAAGCATAGGGTGAGGCGAGGCAGAAAGGGCAGAGCCTGGAGTTGGCGGTGGTGGAGAAGGGTACTGAGAGGAGGGATTTGACTTGTGAGCGGAGGTTTCAGGTAGGAACGTAAGGGGAGAGATGAGGGTAGAGAGGTAATGAGGGGCTGCAGATAGAGTGCATTTGTAGGTAAGTAGGAGAAGCTTGAACTGGATGTGGTACCTGATCAGAAGCCAGTGAAGTGACTTGAGGAGAGGGGTGATATGGGCATAATGGTCCTGACGGAAGATAAGATGTGCAGCAGTGTTCTGAACAGATTGGAGGAGGGATAGATGGTTAAGTGGGAGGCCAGTGAGGAGTAGGTTGCAGTAGTCAAGGCGGGAGGTAATGAGAGAGTGAACGAGTGTTTGGGTGGTGTGCTCCAAGAGGAAAGGGAGAATTTTGCTGATGTTATAAAAAAAGAAGCGACAGGTCTTGGCTATCTGCTGGATATGCGCAGAGAAGGAGAGGGAGGAGTCAAAGATGACTCCGAGGTTGCGGGCAGATGAGACGGGGAGGATGAGGGTGTTATCAACTGAGATAGAGAGTGGAGGGAGAGGAGAAGTGGGTTGGGGTGGAAAGACAAGAAGCTCGGTCTTGGCCATGTTCAGTTTCAGGTGGCGGTTGGACATCCAGGCAGCAGTGTCAGATAAGCAGGCCGATACTTTGGCCTGGATTTCCACAGTGATGTCTGGTGTGGAGAGATAAAGCTGGGTGTCGTCGGCATAAAGATGATATTGGAAACCATAAGATGAGATCAGCGAGCCCAGGGAGGAGGTGTAGATTGAAAAGAGAAGGGGTCCAAGGACAGATCCCTGTGGAACTCCAACAGAGAGCGGGATGGGGGTGGAGGAAGATCCATGAGAATGTACTCTGAAGGTACGGTGGGAGAGATAAGAGGAGAACCAGGAGAGGACAGAGCCCTGGAACCCAAATGAGGACAGTGTGGCAAGAAGTAAGTTGTGGTTGACAGTGTCAAAAGCGGCGGATAGGTCGAGGAAGATGAGGATGGAGTAATGACCTTTGGATTTGGCAAGAAACAGGTCATTACAAACTTTAGATAGTGCTGTTTCTGTCAAGTGTAGAGGGCGAAAGCCGGATTGAAGCGGATCGAGGATGGCATGAGAGGAGAGAAAATCAAGGCAACGGCTGTGAACGGCGCGTTCAAGTATCTTGGAGAGGAAGGGCAGGAGGGAAATGGGGCGGTAATTGGTGGGACAGGTAGGGACAAGTGAGGGTTTTTTGAGGAGTGGTGTGACTACAGCATGCTTGAAGGTGTCAGGAACAGTTGCAGTGGAGAGAGAGAGGTTGAGGATATGACAGATGAGGGGGGGTGACAGTAGGGGAGATGGTGTTAAGTAGGCTGGTGGGGATGGGGTCAGAAGAACAGGTGGTGCATTTGAGGAGGAGAGAAGGTGGGCGGTTTCCTCCTCTGTGATATCAGGGAACGAGGAGAAGGAGGCCTGGGTTGGTTGGTTGAGGGAGTGAGTTAAAGGGTGAAGGGGAGGCGGAGGCTTGGTGGTGAACTCGAGGTTGATCTTCTGCACCTTATCACGGAAGTAGTCAGCCAGTGATTGAGGAGAGAGTGAGGGGGGGTGGGAGCAGAGGGCACTTTGAGGAGGGAGTTAAGGGTGGCGAAGAGACGACAAGGGTTAGAGCTAAGAGAATTAGTCAATTGAGTATAATAGTCCTGTTTGGCAAGGAATAGGGAGGCCTGGAAAGAGGATAGCATGAATTTATAATGAATGAAATCGGTATGGGTGCAAGATTTCCTCCAGAGGCGTTCAGCCGACCGGGCGCAGGAGCGAAGGTATCGGATACAAGGGGTCAGCCAAGGCTGGAGATTAGTGCGCCTTGTGGGATGAGAGATGGATGGTGCGAGGGTGTCCAGAGCAGAGGAGAGAGTGGCATTGTAAGTGGAGACAGCCTTGTCGACTGACTCGGAGGACATGATGGAGGGGAGGAGATTAGAGATACTAGAGGATAGTGTGGGAGGGTCGACAGCCTGGAGATTCCTGGAAGTAGTGGTTAATGTTGGGCGGGACTGAGGGGGAGGGTGATGAAGTGTGAAGGTGATCAGGTAATGGTCGGAGAGAGGAAGAGCTGAGGCGCAGAAATTGGAGGGTGAGCAGGAAGAGGAGAGGACGAGATCAAGACAGGGGCCAGATTGGTGAGTAGGGTGGTGGAGCTCAGTTGGAGGTTGAAGGAGGAGGTTAGAGTGAGGAACTGAGAAGCGTATGAATCGGATGGGTTATCAGTGTGTATGTTAAAGTCTCCAAGGATGGGGATGAGGGCTCGAGAAAAACGGAGAGCCAGGCATCGAAGTCGGTGAGGAAGGAAGAGAGGGACTTATCAGGGGGGCGGTAAATGACTGCAACTCTGAGTGGCAGCGGGTAGAATAGACAGATGTAGTGAACTTCAAAGGATGAGAAGCAGTGAGACTGTGGTAGGGGGAGAGGTTGAAAACTGCAGGAGGGCGAGAGTAGTAACCCGACGCCGCAACCGCGGCCAGCTGGGCGGGGAGAATGGGAGAAAAGATAACCTCCATGACTAAGGGCTGCGACTGAGGCAGGGGGGCAGGCTGGGCTGGGGGGCAGGCAGGTAGATGGGCTGGGAGGTAGATGGGCTGGCAGTCAGGAGAGTGATGGGCTGGCAGGTAGATGGGCTGGGAAGCAGGCAGGTTGAAGGGTGAGCAGTCAGTAAGGAGAGTGATGGGCTGGCAAAGTGGCAGGGGGGAGGCAGGTAGGTAGTAGGTAGTCTAGGAGGCAGGCAGGTTGTTGATGGGCAGACAAGCGGGCAAGTTGAAGGGCTGGCAAGCAGGTAGGTTGGTTGATTGGCTAGCAGGCAGGCAGGAACAAGTGAGTGCGGTGGAGAGCTCAGCAGCAGGACTGGAGCAAGCTGGAATAATTTGGAGGTTGGTTGATTGGCTAGCAGGCAGGCAGGAACAGGTGGAGAGCAGAGCAGCAGGATTGGAGCAAGCTGGAACAAGCTGGGGCAGACAGGTTGGAACGAGCTGGAACGAGTTGGATCAGGCAGACTGGAACAAGCTGGAGCAGTTGGAATGGAACAAGCTGGAGCAGATGGGCTGGAACAAGCAGGGAGAAGCTGGATCAGGCAGACTGGAACAAGTAGGGAGAAGCTGGATCAGGCGAACAGGAACAAGCTGGAGCAGATGGACTGGAACAGGCAGGGAAAAGCTGGATCAGGCGGACTGGAGCAAGTAGGGAGAAGCTGGATCAGGCGGACTGGAACCAGCTGGAGCAGATGGGCTGGAACAAGCAGGGAGAAGCTGGATCAGGCGGACTGGAACAAGCTGGAGCAGGCGGACTAGAACAAGCTGGAGCAGATGGACTGGAGGGAGAAGCTGGATCAGGCAGACTGGAACAAGCTGGAGCAGATGGATTGGAACAAGCAGGGAGAAGCTGGATCAGGCGGACTGGAACTAGCTGGAGCAGATGGGCTGGAACAAGCAGGGAGAAGCTGGAGCAGGCGGACTGGAACAAGCTGGAGCAGGCGGACTGGAACAAGCTGGAGCAGATGGACTGGAACAAGCAGGGAGAAGCTGGATCAGGCAGACTGGAACAAGCTGGAGCAGATGGGCTGGAACAAGCAGGGAGAAGCTGGATCAGGCGAACAGGAACAAGCTGGAGCAGATGGACTGGAACAGGCAGGGAAAAGCTGGATCAGGCGGACTGGAACAAGCTGGAGCAGATGGACTGGAACAGGCAGACTGGAACAAGCAGGGAAAAGCTGGAACAGGTGGACTGGAACAAGCTGGGGCCGATGGAGTGGAACAGCGAGAAGCTGGATCAGGCGGACTGGGACACGCTGGAACAAGTTGGACATAAAGCATTGAAGCATTTGGAGGAAGCTTTTTAAAGCATTTAAAGCAGAGTTCAAGCATTAATGGCAATCAAACCAATCCAAACCGGCAAACCAGCAAATCGCTAGCGCTCCAGGTCAGACTGGGTCTACCTCTTTAACACAGCGAGATCGCCTGGCATGACTGCTTTGGTACATCCCACAAATCTCTGGATTGATCTATGGATGCTATGGAAGGTAAAATTAGTACTTAACCTGATAATTTTGTTTTCATTAGTCCCAACGGATCCAGAGGCCCACCCTTGGTTGATCTTGTCCATCAGTTTCGTTACAGTTTGGGCAAATCTGTGGGGGGGTTTTTCTTCCAGTTGGTTTGGTTCCATCAGGTTCCTTCATTTGATTTTTATTATTTAAAAAAAAAAAAGCCCCTCACAGGAAACAGGTGTATCGCTGGAGCCTAGATGGGCTTTCTAGAGGCAGGAGAGGGTTTAACTTTGGATTTCTTCTTACAGTGCTTTGCTATCGACGATACTGAGGTTAAGGTGGCTGCACATGACCACATATCGGAAACCTCTGACGTTCTCTCTAGCTCCACCTGCTGGCAGATGGACATAACCCACAAGTCTCTGGCTTGATCTGTTGGGACTAATGGAAAGAAAATGATCAGATAAGGACTAATTTTACCTTTTGGTCCAGTATAACACCTAACCTAAGATCTTCACAGCAGGATATAAAGAGATGTTACTACCTGTAACCATCAATGGCGACTGCAGCGAGCTGGTTCTGCGCTGAGCTTTAGTGAAAGGACCCCTTAGTTATACGATTACGGTAGTATTTGCTGAGGATGGTTTTGAAACTTTTACAGGACAAAAGGTTTGACCTGTCAAATGGTGCCTAGTTGCTTTAATTCTGTTTAGCTGTATTTTTTCCGTAGTAGTAACAGTGATCTCCATTAATGTGGACTGTCATTTGTTTTTGCTTATCTTTATTGAAAGTTTCTACCTTTTTTTTTTTTTTTTTACATTTGTACCCCGTGCTTTCCCACTCATGGCAGGCTCAATGCGGCTTACCTGGGGCAATGGAGGGTTAAATGACTTGCCCAGAGTCACAAGGAGCTGCCTGTGCATGAAGTGGAAATCGAACTGTTTTTCCTTTCTTTTCTTTTGTAATATACATGTACAATAGAATAAAATTCATGAAATAGAAAAAAAAAGAGTGAGGGGGGTAAGGAATTTTCTGCTTCCATGTTGCGTTTTTATACCAGTCTTGAGCTGGCATAAAGATTCAGAGGTACAAAAGAATTTTAAAAACTATACTACATTTTAGTGCAGTCTATTTTTAAACATGGGGAGTAATTTAAAGTGCAGGATTTGCATGTGTTTTGCATGGCCACTGTGCTGCCCTATAGCAGTGTTTTTACACTTATCTTCCCATGCTAATCTTTTTAACTGCATTGGCAGTAAGGAAAAGCAAGCTTAAACCACTGTTGTATTAACGGTAGCATGGTTTACTGCAGCAGCCCTAGGGTAAGCTTGGTTGCTGTGTTGGTGCTCTCCAGGCTTTGTTTTTGTTAAGCAGAGCAAAGCATCCGTGTCTTTTCTCTTATTGTGCTGTCATGCCAAGAGATTTCACATCAGACAGACAAAAATCTCACAGCAGCAGTGAAACAGGAAATCTTTATTCTGCCTTGTCTTTAGCCATAATCTCAAGGAGTAAAACAGGAGGAAATACCCCAGCACACATTTTCACAAGACACTCCGAGCAGCATCAGTTGGCATATCTCTTACTCTGGCTGAGACTCTTGAGAATTTTTGCCTCTTTGCCAGTCCACTCTGTTTTCAATTTTCATTAGCATAGGTTGCATAATCTAATTATGGTTTGCTCCCTTGCCAGTTTAGATTATCCATTGAGGCTAAACTTTCTTATCCTGTAATTTCAAGGGATTGAAATCATTTGCTGGAAGAAGCCGTTCTTTCATTCATAGGTGAGAATCATCATAGAAATAGTAATGAAAGTTCTTTCAGAAAGGTTATACAATTCAGCCTCCTGCTTCAACCAGAAAATTATATGCATTGTAACATGAAGTTTAATAAAATCTGGCTTTAACTATTTAGCCAATATCCAGTGGAATCTATTTAGGATTAACCAGATAATTTATGTGGTTAACTTTAGCGGATTTTCAGCAAATATATATAGCTAAGTCTGACCACTGAACACACATTCTTAAAATTTACTAAATATGGTATTCAGATAAGCTAGAACAGCTATTTCTCTGGTCCTATTTATCCAATCAAAGTTAACATGATACAGCTGAATATTAACTTATCCAGTTAATTTTAAACCCTATTCCCAGAATGCCTCTTGCTTCTCCCAAACTTAAAGCTAGATTTATTAAAATTCACTACCTTTTTAGCAAGTGCTAATTCAGCCAACATGTTATTAGTAAATAGGGCCTATTGCAAAAAAAGGAGCCCATTGTCTATCAAGAATTTGTAATAACGTTTATAAATGAAAGGTGTTAATGCATGTTAGTATGCAGTAACATAAGAGCACTTTTTAGCAAATCTAGGGGTCCTTTCACAAGATGCGCCAAAAAATGGCCTATGCCATTGTAGACACGTGTATTGGACGCGCGCAGGTCCATTTTTCAGTGTGCCTGCAAAAAAGGCCTCTTTTTTTTTTTTGTCTTAAAATGGACGTGCGGCAAAATGAAAATTGGCGCGCATCCATTTTGGGCCTGAGACCTTACCACCACCCATTGACTTAGCGGTAAAATCTCATGCGTTAACCGGGCGGTAATCGTCAGCGTGCGTACAATGCCGATTATCACCCAGTTAGCGCCGCACGCCGGAAAATAAAATATATTTTCCAGCGCGCGCACTGGACGCACGTAAAAAATGAAATGACCACCCGGGCCACATGGTAGCTAGGTGGTAGTTCTGAATTGGCGTGCATAGGCACCTATGTAGCTTAGTAAAAAGGCCCCCTAGTCTGTAAGGTGATAAATTTTAACTGACTATCAATTTGTCTTCTTTAAATGAACATGCTTACTGGAGTTTTAGGGCACATATTTCCAAAAAATAAGAGCAACTGTTGGCAGAGTCTCTCTGTCTGTTTGTTGGCACTTCCATAAATATCTGTGCATGTACAAACAGTTGCATAGAGAAAAATCCTGAAGTAGAGAGAAGAACCAATGAGCCAAAGGGTGATGGGGAGCCCAGGCCCTGCCACCAGAAGAAAGAGGAGTCAGTATGGCTGAGTAAGAAATCGTAGGTGGCTGGGAACCTGAGCCCTCCCATCAGACACTATGGTGGAACCACTGGTGGCCACACCAAAAGCAGATTGGTGGCTTGGATCCTGGGCACCACCACTGGAAAAAAGTGTAAGCAACCATGGTACAAGAGAGGGTAGGAGATGGTGGAGGCAAGTCAGTGATTGAAAGGTTGGAGGGGAGAGAGATTAGAAGGAGGGAGGAAATGGAGAGAGATAGGGGATGGGAGTGTTTAAAATGGAAGAGTTTAAAGGGTAGAATGCATGGAAGAGGGGCAGGGACATGGAAGAGGAAGGAAGTGAAAGGAGAGAATGGGGTTGGGTAGTATAAAGAAGCGCACATTAGAAGTCCCCAGTCCTCCACCTTAAGTGAGATAGAGCAGGGAACCAGGAGTGACAGGGCCAAGCTGGTAAATTTAAAACACCAAGCTCACAGTAAGGAAAAGAGGCTCAGACAAGGAAGTAGGTTACCTGTGCACTGTGCGGGTATGTATGTGCCAGATAACTGCTACAATACTTGCAATCAGTAATACAGGTACTTTACTATATCTGTAAGAATAAAAGATTTATGTTGGTTTAACTTAAAACTCAGTGAGTAATTTGTTGTATAGAAGGCTTCTCTGCTGGCTAAGAACCTGGTTGCTCACTCATGCTATTACAGGTGGAACAGGGAAAGGAGTTTGCCCCCTTCAACTCCCCCCCAAGTATACCCCACTACAGATAGGCCCATCCAATCCTACCCCCTTGCACCTTTCTGCCTCCTGCCATCCCTCAACACAGTCTTTACTCCCTTTTTCTCCCTTAACATCACATTCTTGTTCTCTCCTCCTCCTAACTCTACTACACATTTCCCCCTCTTTCTTTCTCCCACATACCAGCACAAAACCCTACGCATCACCTCACTCCCCTTCACACATCCTCTAACCCCTTTATCTTACCTCTTACTTCCTCCTCTTGTATGAGGAAAGGCTAAAGAGGTTAGGGCTCTTCAGCTTGGAAAAGAGATGGATGAGGGGAGATATGATTGAGGTCTACAAAATTCTGAGTGGTACAAAGAGTAGGGGACACTCAAAGAAGTTACATGGAAATACTTTTAAAACAAAGAGGAGGAAATATTTTTTCACCCAACAAATAGTCAAGCTCTGGAACTCGTTGCCAGAGGATGTGGTAACAGCGGTTAGCGTATCTGGATTTTAAAAAAGTTTGGACAAATTCCTGGAGGAAAAGTCCATAGTCTGCTATTGAGACAGACATGAGGAAGCAACTTCTTGCCCTGGGATTTGTAGCATGGAATGTTGCCACGATTTGGGTTTCTGCCAGATACTTGTGACCTGGCTTGGCCACTGTTCAAAAACAGGATACTGAGCTAGATGGACCATTGGTCTGAACTTGTATGGCTACTCTTATGTTCTTATGTCCTTCCTCAGAACCATTTCTAAACCATCTACCACTACTTCTATCTCCCCAACATACCCCACATTCTCACCCCCCCCCCCCCCCCCCCCCCCGCACACACATCTTTCCCCCAACTCATATGCAAACATATACTCTCCCTCTCCACACAACCCCATACTCCTTCTTACCCTGACATCCAAGGCTTAATTCCCTCAGCATCCCTTTCCAACCTTAGTCCAGGGATCTCTGAAATGGCCATTCCCTACTGCCCTAGCCTGATGTTACGTGGCCAGCCTGACTGCCAGCAAAGAGTAAAAACTGGCAGTGGAAAGCTTCTTTTTTTTTTTCCTTTTTTTGCACTAGGGACAGGGTACAGATGCCATCCTTCCGTTGCAGGTCAACTCTGCAGGTGCTCCCTCCCACCATTTGGTCCATCATCTCTCTTCTCCCCTTCCATGTGGTCCAGAATATTCATATCTCTCCTCCCCCCCCCCCCCCCCCCCAATGTGGTCTATCATTTCACCCTCTTTTCTTCTCCCCCCACAGTCCAGCATCTTCCTTTCTGCCACTGTTCCTTAACCTTGGATGAGAAAGATAGAAAGAAAAAGGGGAAGCTGGACCTGGGGAGGAAGAGGAGAAAGAGAGAAGGAAAGAGGAGTTAGTATGAAACTAGAGAAGGTGAAATTGATGGGGTGAAAGTAAGCTGTACCCAGATGCAATAAACAGATGGCGCTTGAGGACTGTTTGGTAAGAAGGAGAGAAAGTGGATAGAGCAGCAGAAAAATGAATGAAAGAAAGCTGAAAGGAAGGAAATTATATTAGAGATGGAAGTAGAAGAAGTAAAGAGAGGATTAGCCAATGAAAAAGCAACACTTGAAAGAAAGTTAAAAGAAGGAAAGCATAAATCAGAGCCTGGGACCAACACAATAAGAAAAATAAACCAGTTAATATCAAATCTTATATACTGCTAAAATCTCCTTTTCAGGGTTCAGTGAAGTTTACATCCTAAGTGGACTTCACATAGACCAATTAGAGTATATCAAAGTAATAAAGGTACATCGTGAATAATCTTATAGACAAAAAAGGATACAACAGTAGTAATGGTTTATTATACAACAGTTTTTGGAAAGAAAAGATTTCAACCTCTTTTGGAAGCTGAAGTAATTATCTGACCTAATAACAGTAGGTAAAGAATCCCATAGTGAGACTTTTAATACAGGGAAGGGAGAACTGACACTACCTCCACATCATGCAAATAGCTCTCATGAATATTCATTGTGGATATCCTGAAAATCTAACTGGCTGGGGTGCCTCCAGGATCAGGCTTGGGAACCACTAAGTTAGAGCCTTCAAACAGAATAGAGGGAATCCCAGTCAAGAGAGAATTACAGTAATCCAAAACACTAGAATCTGGGTTAACATTTAGGTGCTAGAACCTACTTAAGAGGTACCACGTAAGTGCTGCACATAGACACATAACTTACAGTATTCTATAAGTTATGTACATGTGTGCAACTCTGTCCATGCTCCGTCCAAGAGGTTGCATTCCTCAGCCCCCGTTGAACTATAGTCCACTTCTTAATCTCCAACACACATATGCTTTCTCATACAGTGGTAAACCCAAAGGGGCTATTCTATAATTTGTGATGTGATATGTTTCATGTATACCACTAACTCCCACCAAGCGGTGGTTCATAAGTACATAAGTATTGCCATACTGGGACAGACTGAAGGTCCATCAAGCCCTGCATTGTGTTTCCAAAAGTGGCCAATCCAGGTCACAAGTACATGGTAAGATCCCCAAAAAGTACTGCTTATTGTAGAAATAAGCAGTAGATTTTTCCCATGTCCATTTTAATAATGGTCTATGGACTTTTCCTTTAGGAAGCCATCCAAACCTTTTTTTAAAACCCTGCTAAGCTAACTGTGTTTACTACATTCTCTGGCAACGAATTCCAGAGTTTAATTACTCATTGAGTGAAGAAAACTTTTCTCAGATTTATTTTAAATTTACTTCTTTGTAGCTTCATTGCATGCCCCTGGTCCTAGTATTTTTGGAAAGAGTAAAGAAGCGATTCACATCTACTGTTCCACTCCACTCATTATTTTACAGACCTCTATCATATCTCCCCTTAGTCGTCTTTTCTCCAAGCTGAAGAGCCCTAGCCGCTTTAACCTTTCCTCATAGGGAAATCGTTCCATCCCCTTTATCATTTTCATCACCCTTCTCTGTACCTTTTCTAATTCCACTATATGTTTTTTGAGATGCGGTGACCAGAATTAAACACAATATTCAAGGTGCGGTCACACCATTGAGCAATATGAAGGCATTATAATGTCCTCATTTTTGTTTTCCATTCCTTTCCTAATAATACCTAACATTCTATTTGCTTTCTTAGCCACTGCCACACACTGAGCAGAGGGTTTCAATGTATCATCAACGATGACACCTAGATCCTTTTCTGGTCGGTGACTCCTAATGTGGAACCTTGCATTACATAGCTATAATTCGGGTTCCTCTTTCCGACACGCATCACTTTGCCCTCATTTAATTTTTCACAATCCTCTTGCAATTTAGCAACTTTAAATAACTTTGTGTCATCAGCAAAGTTAATTACCTAACTAGTTACTCCCATCTTTAGATCATTTATAAATATGTTAAAAGCAGCGGTCCCAGCACAGATCCCTGGGGAGCCCCACTAACTGGCCCTTCTCCATTGACACTACTGACCATTTAACCCTACTCTCTGTTTTCTATCTTTTAAACCAGTTTTTTAAATCCACGTACGACACTACCTCCTATCCCATGACTCTCCAATTTCCTCTGGAGTCTTTCATGTGGTACTTTGTCAAACACCGGATACACAATATCAACCGGCTCACCTTATTCACATGTTTGTTCACCCCTTCAAAGAAATGTAATAGATTGGTGAGGCAAGATTTCCCTTCACTAAATCCATGTTGGCTTTGTCTCATTAATCCATGCATTGGAATATGCTCTGTAATTTTGTTCTTTATAATAGTCTTTACCATTTTGCCTGGCACTGACGTTAGGCTCACCGGTCTATAATTTCCCAGACCTCCTCGGAAACCTTTTTTACAAATCGGTGCTACATTGGCCACCCTCCAAATCTTCCAGTACCATGCTTGATTTTAAAGATAAATTACATATTGCTAACAATAGTTCCGCAGTTCATTTTTCAGTTCTGTCAGTACTATGGGATGAATACCATCCGGACCAGGAGATTTGTACTCTTCAATTTGTCAAATTGCTGTATTACATCCTCCATGTTTATAGAGTTTCATTCAGTTGCTCTGACTCATCAGCTTTGAATACCATTTCTGGCTCCGGTATCTTTCCCAAATCTTCTTGGTGAAGACTGAAGTAAAAAAAGTTCATTTAGTCTCTCCGCTATGGCTTTGTCTTCCCTAATTCCCCTTTTATCCCTTAGTCATCTAATGGTCTAACTGATTATTTTGGCATCTTCTTGCTTTTTAATATACCTAAAAAAAAAAATTACTATGTATTTTTGCCTCCAACGCAATTTTTTTTCAAAGTCCTTCTTTGCCTTCCTTATCAGCCCTTTGCATTGACTTGAGATTAAACATTAATGAAAGAAAAAAATAAGCATAACATTTCTTAAATTATTCTAACTAATTCAAAATATAGCTGTGAAAACTAATCTATGGATACAAGCATTCCAATAGTGTAACATCTTTGCTGGTTGTTCAGCATTGGTTGCCCATTGATCATTCTATATATGGGCCAGCTGGTTTATTTTTCTTCCTTCCTTATTCCATATCACTCTGCTCATTCTGTTCGTTCTTCTAATACAAACCTTCATGCTGTCCCTTCAATTTCACAAATGCACCATGACTTTTCATGCTCTATAGTATTGCTGCTTAACGCCCATCCTCTGGAAACAACTTCCAGCAACCTAGTGTTTGGAATCATCTTTCATTAAATTTAAATCTTTGTTGAAAGCCTGGTCGTTCTCCAGAACCTTTATCTGAATCTGATATCGGTTCCTTTCCATTTCTTTTCTCCCACTGCCTTCATCCTTCCTCCCTCCCTCCCTCTGATGTGTTTTCACTCTATTTTGCAATGTATAAAGTTGGTTTTGTTGTGTTATGCTATTTCCCCCACTGTACATTTAAACTTTTATTTGGTTTGGTCTAGATAAATTGTTTTAGTTTTGTTCCACTATCAGGCTTATTTTCGAAAGAGAAGGGCGCCGATCATTTGACACAAATCGGGAAATGGGTGTCCTTCTCCCAGGGTCGCCCAAATCGGCATAATCGAAAGCCGATTTTGGGCGTTCTCAATCGCTTTCCGTCGCGGGGACAACCAAAGTTTACGGGGGCGTGTTGGAAGGGTAGTGAAGGCAGGACTGGGGCATGCCTAACACATGGGCCCTAGGGTGCCCAGTTGGTGTCCTGGCATCTGAGGGGGACCAGTGCACTACGAATGCTGGCTCCTATCACGACCAAATGGCTTGGATTTGGTCATTTCTAAGATGGGCATCCTCGGTTTCCATTATCGCCAAAAATTGAGGACGACCATCTCTAATGTCGACCTAAATGTTGAGATTTGGGCGTCCCTGACCGTATTATCGAAACGAAATCGAAACGAAAGATGGACGCCCATCTTGTTTCAATAGTTTCAATAGTGGTTAGGGTGGTGGACTTTGGTCCTGGGGAACTGAGGAACTGAGTTCAATTCCCACTTCAGGCACAGGCAGCTCCTTGTGACTCTGGGCAAGTCACTTAACCCTCCATTGCCCCATGTAAGCCGCATTGAGCCTGCCATGAGTGGGAAAGCGCGGGGTACAAATGTAACAAAAAAAATACGGGTTTCCCTGCCCCTTCGCCGGGACGTCCTGCAAGGATGTCCTCAGGAAACCTTGGGCACCCCGTTCGATTATGCCACTCCATGTTTAACTGGTTCTGTGAACTTCCATGTTGCCTAGCGAATGGCGGTATACCACATGTTCAAAAATATATAAATGTTCTGTACAGGAAAGTAAGCACCTACCTTCCTTTTATAGAATAGGTGCCCTGTTATAGAATTGCCCTCTGCATGGCTAGTGAGGGCATTCCACTGAAGTCTGCAGATAGCTGACAATATTCAGCAAAAAACTGTTCTAAATTTATCTGTAGAGCTGAATATTATCAACATTCACTTCTGTATAAGCATATTTAAGATCAGGATTGGTCCAAGGGTCCTAGGTGAATGTTTAGCCATGTGTTTCTTCCCAGCTTGGGCTGGCTCAATGCTCTCCTCGCATCCTCTTTAATCCACCAACTCCCCTACACCCCCCCACACTGTCCTAAGTCTTCCTTTCCCTATATCCCTCCATCCCTCCTCTATCTCTTTCCCTACTTCCCTCTATGGTGTCCACTGTCCAGCATCTCTCTCCTTTCCTATCACCCATTCTTCATGGTGTCCAGTACCTCCCCACTGTGTTTGGTGACTTCTTTTCCCTTCCTTACCCTCTCCAGGGCAGCACCAATACTGCAGTCAGCCTGTAGAAGACATTGCTTCTGGCATTTGTGCATGTTGAAGACCCACCAGGTTCTGCTTCTTCTGAAACGGAAATTCAGAGGGGATAGGATCCAGCAGGCCTTGAGCATGTGCCATATCAGTGCCCCTCCCCCCCAAACACACACAATTATACCACTTTAGGCCAATGCCTAGTGGCCGGGCCGGGCGTGTTTAACGCTTAAGCTTTTGCAACCTAGTGGTTGGGTCGGCCCTGTTTAGCTCTTATGTTTTTGTGGACAGCAGCACTGAATATATGTAAATATAAACTCTTTGGTTGGTGTTTTTAAAAAAACATTGACAACGGTGTTTGAATATTAACTTGAGTATTCCTCCAAGTGTGTTAGATTAGAAGAGGAAAATAAAATGCATGCATGGGATTTCTAAAAATTTGCATACTGTTTTATAGTGCTCAGCCACTCAGACAGTATATGGAAATTTGTAGGTGGTATGCTTTGAATCTGCTCATTTTATTGTGCAATAATGCAAGTTGTTTCCCTTATGAAGTGATATAACATAGGCAAACTAAAATAGTCTATGTACTTTGCACACAACCCTAAGCTAATGAAAATTGTCCATTAAGTTTCTGGCATATGAAGGATATGATCAATTGTAAAGATATTGTACTTTGATGGTTCCATTGAGGCACTGATTTGCATGCTGTTTGATAGTAATTATGCACACTGCTTTTGATGATTTTCTAATTCCTCTCCTCTATTCACAGTGTACTTTTTAACACTGAACCACTAGCCACGCTTCTGCTATTAAATATCTTCGTGCTCATAATTGTTTATATCACAGACATTGGGGGGAATGTTTTAAGGATTATAAACCTCTTGTTGACTGCTAGGTTATGTGAGGAGGCTGTAGATTTATTTGGAAGTTCTTTCCCTAGTAATTATTTGCCTTCAAAGATTTTTGGATGCAAATAATGTGCAGAAAAAAAGGAATGACTATGGCATTTTAAATATCTCCCTATGAATTAGGCATGATGTGCCAAAAGGTGAACCTTGTCGGGGGTTTGAATGAGTACAAAAGCAACTTAACTTCAAAGAAAGGCATTCTTTTTGTACTGTTACACTTCCAGGGGTGCTGTAAAAATAATTGGAACACAGTAACTAATGACCAGATATTTTTGCACATATAAAAAGTTAGGACTGATGATTATAGTGTTCATAATGTTTTACCATGTCTTACTAATAATAATACCCTCTACCAGAGAGTTCCCCCTCCCTGTCTATTCTTTATTAATTATCTAGGTATTACCACAAAATGTAGCTTGAACCCATCAAAACTATTTTTTGTAAAGTCCACTGTTGTCAAATAGTTTTGTAGGAATTTGTCCAGCTTGGTGTAATTTCACCCAAGACGCCTATAACAATAGATATGACTCAACATGATGTTTTCCAGATTCTTGTCATTTCAATCATCAGGTCTCGGTCTTTTGTTAATTTTTCCAGTTTTTTTGTCTGTAGTTCTTGTGTCTCTTGGTATCTCAGCATTGAAATTCACATTATTTTTGTCAGCCGTTATGTTAGGTGTGTTGTATTCAAGTGCTGGTCCATCTGAATTCAAAAGTCTCATAAAATCTTGATATTTTCATTTTCTGATTTTTTCTACATGACTGTTAAAACCAGTAGATGTTGACTCTAAAGTTGTACGTAATGCACAAGCTCCAATAGATCATTATGGCTACCCTGTTGTGACATTGTTTGTAGTTAGCTTGGGCAATCATTACTTGCTGTTAGTTGAAAGTGTTCCTGAGCTACAAAAATCTGTCTCCATTTTTATGCAACCCATCTGCAGCCAGTTCTAGTTCCTGGTGTTGTCCACGTTATTCTCAATTTCTTTTGAATACTGTCCATGTTAAGGCCTTCCCTTTCCAGTTAGGCACACCTGTTTCCAGTTGTTCATTTCTCATGATTGTAAGCTCTATTGAGCAGGGACTGTCTCTCTGTGTCAGGTGTTCAGCGCTGTGTGCATCTGGTAGTGCTATACAAATGCTAATAATAATAATAATAATGTTTTGTTTGACACCTTTATGATGTTTTCCCTGCAAACTTCAATTACATCATCAATACAGGGAAGTTAGGGCATCCTGATAGTGAGGTTGCAAGTGAAACCATAGTAGGCCAGGTATCTTTAAATAAAAAGCAGACAGATTTTCAAGATTGCAAATTAACACTGTCAACTGTTAAGCAACTTGTGAATAGGAACAACAAACGTTGGAAATGTTTATATGCAAATGTCAGAAGCCTAAGAAAAAAGATGGGAGAGTTAGAATATATTGCACTAAATGAAAAGATAGATATAATAGGCATCTCTGAGACCTGGTGAAAGGAAGATAACCAGCGGGACACTGTCCTACCAGGGTACAAATTATATCACAGTGATAGGGTGGATCGAATTGGTAGAGGAATAGCATTATATGTTAAGGAGGACCTTGAATCAAATAGACTAAAAATTCTGCAGGACACAAAGCACATCTTAGAATCCCTATGGATAGAAATTCCATGTGTAAAGGGGAAAAGGATACTGATAGGAATGTACTACCGTCCACCTGGCCAGGAAGAACAAACTAACGTAGAAATGTTATCAGAAATTAGGGAGGCTAACAAACTGGGAAACAGAATAATAATGCTTGATTTCAATTACCCAGATATTGACTGGGTAAATGTAACATCAGGGCATGCTAGGGAAGTAAAATTCCTTGATGAAATCAACGACTGCTTTATGGAGCAGCTGGTTCAGGAACCAACAAGAGGGGAAAAATTCTAGACCTAGTCCTTAGTGCAGCATATGATCTGGTGCAGGAGGTAATGGTGCTGGGGCCACTTAATAACAGTGATCATAATATGATCAGATTTGATATCACGTCTGGAGTAAGTACACACAGGAAATCCAATACATTAGCATTTAACTTTCAAAAAAGAGACTATGACAAAATGAGAAGAACGGTCAAAAAAAAAAAACTTTAGAGGAGCAGCTGCAAATGTCAAAAATTTACATCAGGCGTGGAGGCTGTTCAAAAATACCATCCTGGAAGCCCAGACCAGACATACGTTATGTATTTAAAAAGGAGGCAAAAAAATCCTCCTGCACATTCCTCAATCTTCATCCTCCCAAATGCAAAGGCTTGAAATACAGATCGATGCATGCATCAACCTTTTGCTATACAAGCACACAGCTCTGGAACTCACTGCCACGTAACCTGAAATCGGTCTACGAAGTGACCACTTTCCGCAAACTCCTGAAGACTTATCTCTTCGACAAAATATATCATAAAGAACAACATGTGTAACTCCACCTTCTTCAAGATATCCAGGAATGTTCTTTAATGTCTTTTGCTCTCACACCTTCTTGTACCTAATGCCTTTGACTCTAACACTTTCATGTATTTCACCATCATGTAACCAAAACTTCTGCTAAAACAAATGTATACTCTTTTCTATTCCCAATATTATGTATTTCACCATCATGTACCCAAAACTTGCTGTAAATCCAAATCTACATTCTTTTCTATTTCCAGTATCCACGTTGAATTGTAAGCCACATTGAGCCTGCAAAAAGGTGGGTTAATGTGGGATACAAATGTAATAATAATAATAATAATAAAAGTGAGGTGAAGGAAGCTATTAGAGCTAAAAGAAAATTCTTCAAAAATAGAAGAAGGCTCCGACTGAAATTAATAGGAAACAGCATGAGGAATGGCAATGCAAATGCAAAGCGCTGATAAGGAAGGCAAAGAGAGACTTTGAAAAGAAGATTGCATTGGAGACAAAAACACAGCATAATAACTTTTTAGGTATATTAGAAGCAAGAAGCTGGCAAAAGAATCAGTTGGACTGCTAGATGACCAAGGGATAAAAGGGGCGATCAGGGAACACAAGGCCATAGTGGATAGATTAAATAAATTCTTTGCTTTGATCTTCACCAAGGAAGATTTGGGAGAGATGCCGCTTCCAGAAATGGTATTTAATGCTGACGAGTCAGAGAAACTGAAACATATCTCTGTAAACATGCAAGATGTAATGGAGCAATTTGACAAGTTTAAGAGTAGCAATTTGCCTGGATTGGATGGTATACATCCCAAAGTACTGATAGAATTGAAAAATGAACTTGCAGAGCTGTTGTTAGTAATATATAATTTATCTTTAAAATCAATCATGGTACTGGAAGATTGGAGGGTGGCCAATGTAATGCCTATTTTTAAAAAGGGTTCCAGAGGTGATCCAGGAAATTATAGACTGGTGAGCCTGATGTCGGTGCCGAGCAAAATGGTAGAGACTATTATAAAGAACAAAACTACAGAGTATATACATAAGCATAGATTAATGAGACAAACCAGCTCATTTTCGAAAGACATCGCTGGCGATCTCCCGACACAAATCGGAAGATGGCCGGCAATCTCCTGAAACCGGCCAAATCGGTATAATCGAAAGCCGATTTTGGCCGGCTTCAACTGCTTTCCGTCGTGGAGCCGGCGAAATTTCAAAGGGGCGTGTCAGTAGGGTAGTGAGGGCGGGACAGGGCGTGCTCACGAGATGGCCGGCTTCACCCGATAATGGAGAAAAGAAAGCCGGCCTGGACAAGCATTTCGGCGGTTTTACTTGGTCCCTTTTTTTTACGACCAAGCTTCAAAAAGGGGAGCCTAACTGACCAATGACCACTGGAGGGAATCGGGGATGACCTCCCCTTGCTTCCCCAGTGGTCACTAACCCCCCCCCACCCCCCACCCCCCCAAAAAAAATCAAAGTGCTTGTCAGGGATGTCCTAAATCAAAACTATTTTTACTTGGCTTTTTCAGTAGTATCAGTGGGATTTGAACTGGCCACCTCAGGATTACAAGACCACCTCTGGATTATAACACCGGTGCTCTAACCACTTGGCCACAGCTCCACTTACTTGGATGTCCCTCGTTTTTGATTATGCCCCTTCGGTCTCTCTCAGCCAATCACAGCGCATTTAGCTGTCTGTGATTGGCTGAGAGAGACCACTGTCTATGATTGGCTGAGAGAGACCTGAAGGGGCATTGTTGTTTTGGTGCATTCTTCATTTTTTAAAAATCGTTAGGGACTTTAACGATTTAGATTTTTTAACGTTTGCTTGATGCATCTGCCTCTAAGGCCTCAACATTGCTACTGTAAAGACGGTGAGAGTTGGCAGTAAGAATCACACCTAGGTACTGAAAACTGTCCGATGCCCATTTCAAGTCCCGCCCACTGGTGATGCAACTCAGGATAAGTTGGCAATCCCTCAGATTTGTGCATATTAAGGTGAAGTCCTGAGAATGACCCATTTTTGGCAAAACTTTCCAGCAACACAGGTAAAGATTGAATAGGGGAAGATAAATGCACCAACAAATCAGTTGATATCTTAAATTCATAATTACCCAACTTGACACCCGTGATCTCTAGGTTGCTAAGAATATCCTGAATCAAAGGATCCTATGTCACTGCAAACAACATTGAAGATAGTCGACACCCCTGCAGTGTTCCGCTAAGAACCGTAAGCAAATCCGAAAGACTCCCATTAACTGAGACTCGAGCTGTGGGTGCTCGACACAAAGCCCTAATCACTTGCTCAAAGAAGCCCTCAATGCCATTGAAACGTAAGACCGGAAAAAGGAAATCCCAATTAACCCTATTGAATGCTTTCTCAGTGTTGAAACTGATACACAGTGCAGGAAGCCCAATATAATGAACATGCTCCAAGGTGGCTAAGATATTGCGAACATTTTAACAGCCTGTCTACCCTGTATGAACCCCACTTGAGGATCTGCTTTGATGGAGAGAAGCACTTTGGCTAGAGGATTAGATAAAATGGTAGCCAACAATTTCGCTTTGTAGCTAATCAGTGAGATCTATATGAGTCTCTGGACAAGTGGGGTTCTTCCCCAGCTTGGGAAACACAATGATCTCCGCCACTCACAAGGAGGCAGGTAACATCTGATCCTCTATCACGGTATTAAACAGAGCTGCTAAGGGATGTTGTAAATTTGCCAATAAGAGCTTATATAATTCAGCGCTGTAGCCTCACTACCTCTCTACCCTCATCTCCCCTTATGCCCCTACCCGTAACCTCCGATCACAAGACAAATCCCTCCTCTCAGTACCCTTCTCCACTACCGCCAACTCCAGGCTCCGTCCTTTCTGCCTCGCCTCTCCCTATGCCTGGAATAAATTCCCCGAGCCCATACGCCAAGCCCCCTCCCTATCCATCTTCAAATCCCTACTCAAAGCCCATCTCTTCAATGTCGCCTTTGGCACCTAACCATTGTACCTCTACCCATGATTGCACTCCTTGTCATTTTGTCCTTCTTGTCCTTTAGATTGTAAGCTCCTTTGAGCAGGGACTGTCCTTCTTTGTTTTTGTACAGCGCTGCATAACCCTGGTAGCGCTCTAGAAATGTTAAATAGTAGTAGTAGTAGTAGTAGCCATCAGGTCCCGTGTCTTATAAAGCGCACTTCTCCCCCACCGCCCAGTGTATTTCATCTGTGGTTATAAATCTATTTAGCCCTGCTAATTGTAAATCTGAGAGCCAAGGTAAATCCATAATACGTAGATATATGTCTGGATCTAGACATATATCTACGAGTCAGTTCAGGAGTGTATAATTGCTCATACTAAGTCTTGAATATTTGAGTAATTTCCCCATCAGAGTGCATCACCCATCCAGAGGAATGACACAGCACTAAAACCCTCTGGTAACCCCTCTTCTGCCACACCAGACGAGCCAACAACTCTTATGCTGTATCTATAAAGCTGGTATTGGTAATACAAAGCCGACTTCTTTGCATGCTGGTGTAAGCAATTCATTAAGAGCAATTGGGGTAGCTAACAGTTGTTCTTTATGTTGGAACATGGGAGATGTTCCAGATAGTTGGCGATAGTGTACTAGCTATCTCCCTAGTCTCAAGATTTCACCATCCCTACGTTTTTTTCTTTGCACTACTATAGGCGATGATGTCTCCTTGTAAGTCGGCCTTGGCCGTCTCCCAATATAAAATTGGGTCAGTATGATGTTGATGATTAAATGATTTATAATCAGCCGATTTAGCCCGTAGGTAATCCAAAAAGGCCTCATTATGATATAAGTCCAGTTGAAAAGTCCAATATTTGTGTGAAGGATTGGATCCCACCCCTGCCAATTCCACCCAAATGTGCACATGATCCAAGATCATTGTGGGGTCAATCGTGGCTTCCATGACATTAGAGAACAACCTCCTATTGACCAAAATGTAATCAATTCTGGATTGGGTCTAATGCGCCCTAGAGAGGTGGGCATAATCCTTCACATCTGGGTGAAGCACTCGCCAAACATCAACCACCCCTAAGGACTCACAAAGTAAGGGGGTCCCTTTGGTCACATCAAGATGGGCCCCATGAGGGTTATGTGTTTTATCCAATTCGGGGTTGGCCACCATATTAAAATCTCCCCCAATAATGGGTTGATGCCAGGTTAACGGATGTATCAAATTATCAATATAGTGAAAATTCTTTTTTACTATAAACGTTGGGGCATTTATGTTGCATAACAAGAATGGAGTCCCATCTAACTAATTTTTTCTCTACATGTAAATTCTTGTGAAAAAGAATGATGATCCCCGCTTTCTTCCCTTGTGCAGGAGCCTCGATATAGTCTCTGACCCACCAAGTATATAACTTCCGATGTTCGACTGATGTCAGGCGTGTTTCCCGTAACATAGCTATAGAAGCACCTTTATGATTAAGAAACTATGCAGAATCTTTTTCTTTGTAATAGGAGAAGTGATACCCCCCACGTTCCAAGAATAAATCTTTAAACCTATCATGTAACAGCACCATAGCATATAAAATGTAGCGGTAAGTGCTCAAACTTGTTTCAAGAATGGTGTCCCAGCCCCCAACACCCTGAACATAACCTCCTCCCCATACATATAGAATCAATCCCCAACTCCCAAGAAAGAGACCTAGGTAAAACCTAAATATTAACCCCACCACCATCCTTCCCCTATCCCACTCTCCCTCCCATCCTCTAGTCTCTCCCATCCACCCACCCATCCCCAACAACCCCAAATACCCACCCACCATACCTATATCATCCCCTAGTGATTGTCACGTATGCATCCCCCCCATACAAAGTCCCTTCAACCTTACCAGCAAGCAAAAAGTATCTCTACAAAGGAGCCATTTTTATGAAGCATCCAGCCCTCTACAAAGAAAAAGGACCATCTGTTCTCTTAATTGACTGCTGTTGCTATAGAACTGTGAAATGGACCATCATGACCTCTTGCATGTTAACCTGTAAATGCTATCCAACTTATAATGGTATTGGTCTTCATGTTGATTGGTTTTATTTCTCTGGCAAAATTTAGTGGTTGTCAAAGGTGCCAGATTGACAGCACTAGGAACCAAAGTCCTCATTCATTTATTCGGAGAGCATATGACAGCAAGGACAGCAGCCATGTAAGCTTCCCCATACCACTTATGTCACCTGAGGCCCCTCTGTTGAGACTGCCAACAATGGAGCTATAGTAATTTATCATAAATTGTGATAGATTTTGTGACATTTGATGTGGACACTTCCACTAAGAACAGGATAAGACCACCAACTCATTTCACATAAGCCCCCAAGTAGCTTTCAGAACATAATAGGGTTTGGTTGTTTGCAGCATGAGAAAGATTTAATCAGTGACCCAGACATCAAATAGTATAATCCTGCACATGCAAACGTTTGGACTGACCTTAGTGGGGAACTGGTGATCCCTAAGTGTCCACAAAATGAATAACAAAAAAAATGTATTTGAAATGTGTGTAATATGAAAATAAGCATTAATAATATACATCTTGAGTTACACTCATGTTTTATTGCAGGTCCCAGGTCATGCAGTGGGACCTAGTTACTAATAATATATTTTAATAATATTAATGTATGCTGTCACAGTAGCACACTTCAGTAACTGTAGCTATAAGTCTGCAAAGAAATGATTGTTGAGAATTAACACAGAAAGAGAGCTGTTCAAGTATTACAGCAGTAAAAGGCCATATTTACTGCCGAGAAACTGAAATTGTAGATCCTACTTGGCCTAGCACTAATTTGGATTTTTACCCATCTTTCCAAATGAAGCTCAAGGTGGCTTACAGGATTAAACAGTATTCAAATAAGACACGAAGCGATATCCTGGAAGCAGTCATATTTCTACAGCTGGCACACACACTTTTAATGATCATATTTCTTTCAAGATTTGTCACATTGCAGCCTTTTGAGTAAAAGGTCCGATATTATTTGAATGTTATTTCATGTGCAGTTTGATTACATGGTTTAATGTGGTTCATTGTGTTATTCAGTGGGTGCATTTGTGCCACTTAATGGCATTGTACCCTCCATTGTCCCAGGAACAAAACAGATTGTGAGTCCACTGGGGACAGAGAAAGTACCTGTATGCAGTATGTAAACCACTTTGGTTGTACCACAGAAAGGCAGTGCAGGAGCATAGCAAGTCCAGTGCGTGCCCTGTGCGATGCACCCCCACCTTGCCCACTTTGCAAGGGAAGCCAATGAAAAGGGCATGATTTCACGCCCCAGATTCCCTTGCACCCTGTGTAGCTTGCTAGGGCCCTGAGGCAGTATATCAAGAATCTCATAAACAAACAGTATTTACATTGTGTGGAGTGGAGGAGTGGCCTAGTGGTTAGGGTGGTGGACTTTGGTACTGAAGAACTGAGTTCAATTCCCACTTCAGGCACAGGCAAGTCACTTAACCCTCCATTGCCCCATGTAAGCCACATTGAGCCTACCATGAGTGGGAAAGCACAGGGTACAAATATAACAAACAAAAAAAAGCCTTTTCAGATGCAATGGAGTTGTAAATGACATTTTTTTCTCTGTCTGATCATGTTCTTCCCAGAATATCCCATCACAAAAAAATCAAAGCAATTTGTAAACAATCCATCAGCGATTATAAACAATCAAAGTGCTTGCATTTCTGTTCAGAAAACATTTTCTCACACCAATTGAAGGTTGGTTTGTTTTTCCTGAGATTTGGGGAACATTGTTGGGAACACTGCCCTTGCTTTCTGTACGTACCAACCCTTCTGATTGTACTTGGATTCCCTTCTCATTGTGCCATTCTTGTTTCTCCCAGAGCCTAGATGTTAGTGATGGCTTTTAAGACAAGTATATGAGACATTGATCACAGCAGGGGTGTTAATGTGATGCTTGAAGATGGCGAGTGAACTATGATGAAAAATAGGATAAACAAGCAGAATAATATGCAGTCGGTTAGGATGCCGTTTTTATTATTTAATGATGAAATGTTATTGTTTTTAATTTAAAGCCAATTAAAAGCTTCACTATGAAGTGGTTTTCAGTTTTGAGAAGGTGCCATTTTAATCACAATTTCCCAGACAGCAGGAATATAAAAAATATTTGAATGAAGGCATTAATAACCATACGATGTTACTGTAGAGGCTTCTTTCATGGTGTTCCTAATAGTGGAATACATTCACATTTATGTCTTCATTCAAACTGTTATATTTTTATGTGAGCTGCCTGATAAACGTGATTAGAATTTCATATTTTCTCTGAGAAGCAATGACAAAAAAAATCAGTGAAAGATCCCTTTAATTTTGAAAGAAGTCTGGTATAATATGAGAGTAAAAAGCTTAATCTAGTAGATGACAGCAGAGTGAGAGAGAGATGCCTTGCAGGCGATCACATGTTGTGGCTGACAGCCGGAGTATATCCCTAGCAACACAGACAGAGTAATTGGATAGCACAGATGAGCTATCTAGTAATACATTGGGTCAATATTATAAGCAGGTTATATGCTCACTGGAGGCAGGTGAATGCACAACTCACTTATCCATATATTATGCAAAAATACACAGAGAATTTAATCTGTTTAGATCACTAAATAGCCTGATACTATCCGTGTAAAAAAGGGCAGAGTGAGGGTAGTAGGTCAAATCTGCATAGTAGCAATAGGCAGCCATAGCAGGTCTAAACTAAATGGATATTGCCGAACTATTGGGGGATTTCCTATCATTTCGTGTTAAAATAACATTGCTGTTTCCTGTGTTGTTTCTTGTAAATCCTCACCCTGTTGTAGAAACCCAGGCGTAAAAACGTTTACCTGTGTTAGGCCAGCTGCGAGACCAGCAAGCCACGAGCCAAGTCTGGAAGATATAAGCTATGTAGTTTGGGTAGAGTGCAGTGCTTGTGAGGGCCAAGATGAAACTATTGTTCTGCATAGGTACACAGCTACCCAGTAGGCACACTTTGCTCTGTATACCTTATTGGTGTGTTGGTCACAGCCAAAATAAGATTGCAGTAGCCTGTGAGGATCTTTCAGTTTGCAGGAAAAAGGTTGTAAGGAACTGGCTAGGTCTCCACAGGATGGTCTTACTGCAGACATGGCCAATGGACTCAGCAGGAGGGCATACTATATTGCAACAGAGGTCTAGGGAGGCAGAAACAAGATTTGAATAAGGGCCACTACATTCCCTAAAGGATCTCCTTTGACTGAAAAATCTTTCTCTCTCCTTTATAGACAGAAGATCTGAAGAAGAGGGCCTGCTATCTGTGGCTGCATTGCATAGCCTGACTGCATGAGGTGCAGAACCAAATGGAGCAGGAGAAAGGTCAGTACACCTATTGCAGGACACGCACATGCAGTACTCCCTTAGCATATTTTATGGCAGGGATCCTCAAATCGAGTCCTTGAGGTCCACAATCAAGCCTGGGTTTCAGGATTTCCACAATTAATATGTATGAGATCTATTTGCATTTACTGTTTCCATTGCATGCAAATAGATCTCATACAAATTCATTGTGGAAAGCCTGAAAACCAGGTTGGGGTGTGGACCTCAAGGACCCCTGTTTTATGGGATATCCAGGACTGACCTTATTGCACCATGCCTTCAGACAGTGCTGTCCCTGTGTCTTGATTCATGTTTGTATATTTGAATTACGCTTCCTTTATAGCCCATCTCAACACACAAAGCATGCTAACACCTCTGCTCACTAGAAGGCTTCTCATAATGTCTCCTCTCTTGCTTTTCTCTCCATGGACTTACAGTATCTAGCATACACATGCCACCTCTCAAAGAGCACTTAATTCAGACATTTTACCATTTTTACTGTCACAAAGGATTCACTGCCAGCTTCCAAAACTGTCCCCTTCATGTTGCCTATTCCCTGCTGACCTCCCTCCCCTTTCTCACCCATACCTTTGTACCTTGGCCGACTCATGGTCGGCCTTGCATTCTCAGCTCAGAACATGGCAGCCCACTCCTTTTCCTGCTATCCCTTTCACACTATCCTGCTTCTGAGACTGTCCCACTACTGGGCCTCTTTCCATCTGCCTCCATTTTTGTTTTAGGCCCTCCTTCTATATTTGTCCCCTATACTACTACCTTTCATTTTGTCCCTAGTAGATGAGGATGGAGGTAAGGAGATTAGTCTTCCAATTGGAGGGCCTACCCATCCTTGCAACCATCCAACTCCATATTCCTAGATGTAGCCCCTGCACCATCTTCTGCTCAGGTAAGAGCTACAGCTTCTCCTCCAGGAACTGTGGGATAGTGTAGTGGAAGCTGGTCACCAGTATGAAGGGGTTGTTGGTGACACAAGGCAAGAATAGAGAGAATGCTCATTCTTGTCTCCATGATCTTATCTGTTCTTGAACACAAACAGGCTTATTTTCGAAAGAGAAGGGCGCCCATCTTTCGACACAAATCGCAAGATGGGCATCCTTCTCACAGGGTCGCCCAAATCGGCATAATCGAAAGCCGATTTTGGGCATCCTCAACTGCTTTCCGTTGCAGGGACGACCAAAGTTCATGGGGGCGTGTCGGAGGCATAGCAAAGGTGGGACTGAGGCGTGCCTAACACATGGGTGTCCTCGACCGATAATGGAAAAAAGAAGGGCGTCCTTGACGAACACTTGGACGACTTTACCTGGTCCTTTTTTTTTCTTACAACCAAGCCACAAAAATGTGTCCTAAATGACCAGATGACCACCGGAGGGAATCGGGGATGACCGCCCCTTACTCCCCCAGTGGTCACTAACCCCCTCCCACCATCAAAAAAAATGTTTTAAATATTTTTCCAGCCTCTATGCCAGCCTCAAATAGCATACCCAGCTTCATGACAGCAGTATGCAAATCCCTGGAGCAGTTTTAGTGGGTTCAGTGCACTTCAGGCAGGTGGACCCAGGCCCACCCCCCCTACCTGTTACACTTGTGGTGGTAAATGTGAGCCCTTCAAAACCCACTAGAAACTCACTGTACCCACATCTGTGCCCCCCTTCACCCCTTAGGGCTATGGTAATGGTGTATAGTTGTGGGGAGTGGGTTTTGGGGGGGGCTCAGCATACAAGGTAATGGAGCTATGCACCTGGGAGCAATTTCTGAAGTCCACTGCAGTGCCCCCAGGGTGCCCGGTTGGTGTCTTGGCATGTCAGGGGGACCAGTACACTACGAATACTGGCTCCTCCCACAACCAAATGGCGTGGATTTTGTCGTTTCTGAGACGGGCGTCATCAGTTTCCTTTATCGGCAAAAATCGGGGACAACCATCTCTAAGGGTGACCGTCTCTAAGGTCGACCTAAAGTTCGCGATTTGGGCATCCCCGACCGTATTATCGAAACAAAAGATGGACGCCCATCTTATTTTGATAATACGAGTTTCTTCGCCCCTTCGCCAGGACATCCTGCGAGGACGTCCTCAGGAAAACTTGGGCACCCTTTTCGTTGTGGGAGAATATTTAGCTATACAACTGCAAAAATATATTCCACAGAATTATATTCCACAGTGATAATATGAAGATTCACTTAGCTTCAAACCGGTCTTCCTTGCTCTCCTCTTATTCAAACTGCTGGACTGTAACCTACGGTGGTCAGCGTTTCGTCGCCTGCTTCAGGGTTCAAGGGTCAAATTTAAAGTAAAAAAAAGGAGAGGAAACACGGGGTGAGCATTCAGAAAGTTCCTTCGGTCTACTTCCCAAGATTTCAAATATCCCACATACATGGAGAGAGCATCGCATATCTCTTCTCAGAAGGAAGACAGTGCGCCACAGAAAATGGCATTCTTATATAGGGCTGACGTCAGACGTTCTGAACAGCAGCAATCAATCGTTTCAACATCTTAAAGAGCCATAACTCAATGCAACCCAACCTAGTAACAGTGTGAACAGAAAACAGCTGATGTCTTTTCTTATTATTATTTTTAAAAAGTGACACCATTCCACTTTTGCATTAAGAGCTTCTGGGGTCAGTGAATTTAGCCGGAAAATCCACTGCTGTTCCTTTTGAAGAAGGAAACATTTCTTGTCACCACCCCCTCTTCTTACAGGGGGTTCAGAAATTTGTTACAGTACTCAGCATCGTAAAGATCTAAAAGGATGCTGTGCCGCATTACAGTGTTCTGTAAACGGGGATGTAGACTTGAGGGTTTTGATGGCACTTTTGTGTTCAACCAATCATGTGAACAGCTGATATGAGGTTTGCCCCACATACAGTCTGTCACATGGGCATCGGATACAGTACACAACGTATTCTGACTTACAATCTGTATTCACTCACAAGCAGTACCCACGATGCGTTCGAGGGTGCATAAATGTATCCATTTCGATCATCAAGGGGGGCACATCACACAGTCATTGCATCATCTGTGTCCTCTGAACACACATGTTGCCTTGCTCAAAGGGGGCAGTAAAGACGGGCACATGAGTTCCTTTAAATTCTGGCCTCGGCTGTAGGCAAATCTTATCCTGAAATTAGCAAAAACTGGAAGAGTTTTCAAGATATTCCAATGACTCCTCAAAATCCTTTGAGCCAGGCAACATGTGTGTTTGAATAAGAGGTCCAGCAGTTTGAATAAGAGGAGAGCAAGGTAGACCGGTTTGAAGCTAAGTGACTCTTCATATTACCACTGTGGAATATAATTTTGTGGAATATATTTTTGCAGTTGTATAGCTAAATATTCTCCTACAACATAGAGAAAAATAGTTTTGAGTTTTTCAGGAGGATTTTAATGCCTTTTTAAAAAGCTGATGATGAAGCAGCCCTGCTCTTGTTGCTTGTAGCAACTTTCGATCTTCGTAAGGCATTTTCCTCCTATAGTGAAGACTTGCTGGAGTTAGACCTTAAGTGAACTCTGGAGATTTACTTTATAAATATTGACGGGACAGTATCGGGGTTCTACCTTATTTTTTGGTTAAGCATTCTAAAATTGCCATTTGTACATGGAGAGTGATTTACATATGGAAATCAGTGTTTTCATGTGCAAATCCTGCCTAATCCTGGCACGGAAGAGTAGCCTAGTGGTTAGAGCATTGGCTTAGCAACCAGGAAACCTGAATAAACATCACTTCAGTAGGTGATATATAACATAGTAACATAGTAAATGACAGCAGATAAAGACCTGAATGGTCCATCCGGTCTGCCCAACAGTCACACTCATTATCAAGTAATGATTAAACCAACAATGAATGTGATATAAAATACTCTTTCTCTTTGGCATTTCTGGGACATAGACTGTAGAAGTCTGCCCGTTCCTGTCCTTGGGTTCCAACTACTGAAATGGCCATCGAAGCCCACTCCAACCTAGCCAAATCCATCTTGTCGTTTGCGGGACCTAAACTGTAAATTTCTGTCTGGCCACTGTCTGTAGTTTCTGTTGAAGCCCTCTCCAGCCCATCCTAAGCCAGATTGCCGTATATGGGACCAAACCATACAAGCATGCTCATCACTTGCCTTAGTTCATCACAGCTGGAGTCACCAACTAAGCGCCACTCGACATTCAAACCACACATGCAACCATTTAAGTTTTGGGTTTTTTTATACTGTTCATTTTCTAATTAGAGATCCTCTGTGTTCATCCCTCACATTTTTGAATTCTGTCACCATTTTGTTTCCACCACCTCCCTCGGGAGGGCATTCCAGGCATCAACTACCCTCTCCATGAAACAGAATTTCCTGATGTTACCTCACCTCCCCACAACCTCAATTTATGCTTTTCTGTTTTCCTTTCTCTGGAAAATATTTGTTTCTATATTAATACATTTCAAATATTTAAACATTTGTATCGTACCTTCCCCGTCCTTCCTATTCAGATCTTCCATTCTCTTCTCATATGTCTTTTGGCTCAAGCCCTATACCATTTTTGTCACCTTCCTCTGGACCGCTTCATGTCTTTTTACATCCTTAGCAAGATATGGCCTCCAAAATTGAACACAGTACTCCAAGTGGTGCCTCACCAATGATTTCTACAGGGGGCATCAACACCTCCTTTATTCTGCTGGTTACACCTCTCTCTATTCAGCCTAGCATCCTTCTGGCTACAGCCACCACCTTGTCACACTGTTTCATCACCTTCAGATACTATCACCCCAATGCCTCTCTCCCTGTCTGTGCATATCGGCCTCTCACCTCCTAGCACATTTCTACTCCTTGAGTGCATCATTCTGCACTTCTTTGCATTGAATTTTAATTGCCAAACATTAGACCATTCTAACTTTTGCAAATCCTTTTTCATGTTTTCCACTCCTCCACTCTGCTTCAAGTCTTGGTATCATCCACAAAAAGGCAAACCTTACCTACTAACCCTTCAACAATGTCGCTTATTAAGCCAGCATTGGCCCCAGCACTGATTTTTGAGGGACTCTTCTACTCATCTTTCCTTCAAGTGAATTCCATTAACCACCACCCTCTGGCATCTGTCTGTCAACCAGTTCTTAATTAAAAAAAAAAACAAAAAAACTTCAAGTTTCACTGCTGCACCTTGGGCAAGTCACAACCCTCCATTGCCTCAGGTAGAAAAAATTGTGAGCCCTCTGGGGACAAGGAAATACCTATTATACTTGACACTAACTTACCCTGAGCTATTAATGAAAAAGGTGTGAGCTAAATCTAAATTAATGAATAAACTTGCCTCTTAAGTGTGTCATTTTTATTTGTTTCTGCAACTTGCTTAGTAGCAATTGATTCAGGTAATTTGGAGTCAGTTTTTCTGCATCCTTAGTGTCAGACGTATAAATGTCTTTTTTTCTTCTATAATCTGTATTTGTTTCATCACTACAGATGGCTATCGCCTCATGGTACTATGTAGGCCATATTGAGCCTGCAAATAGGTGGGAAAATGTGGGGTACAAATGTAACAAATAAATAAATAATCATTGAAAGGGGGAAAATTAAAGTCCCCTTAGAGCAAAAGAACACAAATCCTTTATGTATACCCTGCTCTGAACTAAGCACTCCACTCCTGGGTGACAGTAGGCTTTCCCCAAGATCTAGTTTAAAAAAAAAATGTTCCAACTCCTTTCTAATTTACTGCTAGCAACCAAGTTCCATTTTGGTTAAGGAGGAGCCCATTCCACTTGATTAGCTCCCCTCCCCCTCCCTTTCCAAGAGGTTCCCCAATTTCTAATGAATCTAAGCCTTCTTCTGTGCACCATATGGGGACAGGCTTATGAACCTCAACACGTATACACTGGAAGGGAGGTGGGAGAGAGGGGATATGATGAGATGTTTAAATACTTCAGTGGCATCAATGTACAGGAGATGAGCCATTTTCAAATGAAGGAAAATCCTGGAATGAGAGGACATAGGAAGGAGTTGAGAGGAAATACGCTTAGGAGGAATCTAAGAAAATACTCGTTCACGGAAGGGGTGGCAGATGCATGGAATGGCCTCACAGTGGAGGTAGTGGAGATGAAGAGTGTGTCAGAATTTGAGGAAACGTGGGACAGGCATGTGGGATCCCTTAGGAAAAGGAGGAGTTAGTGGTTACTGAGGAAGGGCAGACTGGATGGGTCATTTGGCCCTTATCTGCCGTCATGTTTCTATGTTTCTATTGTCCATTGATGTATTTAAACTCTGGAGCTTAGTCTACTTCTAGAGCCCTGCACATGAAACTAGGAGCAATTTGTAAAATGGGAGGCAACAAAGAGTAGTTGTAAATGGGGTTCACTTTGAGGAAAATGGCATTACCGGTAATGTGCTGCAAGGACTAATTGTTGGTCTGGTTTTTTAAAAACATTTTTTAAGCAATATTGGACCTGATATTAAGCCAGCATCGCTTAGCATTTTGCTGACCACCTCTGGCATTAAACCTGGAAATTCAGTGCCAGGTCATGTCTGGGCACCGGCATTGATTTACAGGTTTCTGCAGTCACCTAACACATAGGTAGTTAAGTGTAGACTCAGCACATACCTGGCAATGGGTTACCACATAAAGATAGGACTGATGTCTATGTGCTCCTATTTATGTGGTTAACCTGAACAGATGATTTAACTGGCCAAGAGCCATTTCTGTCTGGCTAAATCGCTGTGAATATTGACCCATTGTATCTCATTATGTTTGCCCCTTGGCCGATGATACTGAAATCTACAATAGGGTACATTCCCCAGATGGTGTGAATAGCTAAGATGTAGGGTCGTGCATTTGGGCTGGAGGGAGTCCTGTAATATTCCCTGGATTCTATATATGGCAACTAAAGTTGCATGCACAAATCAGCATGCATTGCCAATTGTGCGCACAACTTAACTGATTAATGATCCAATCAGCAACAATAACAATCCGCTCATAAATCCTAGGACACATATTTTATTGGAGGAGCATGTTTAGGAGGCATTTCAAGGGTATTCCTGTGAATTATGTGGATTCTTACAGAATACGCCAGATCCACAACAAATTTAGGCACCAGCATTTACACCTGCTTTCAACAGGCGTAAATGCAGGTGTCTTAAGTTAGGCGTGGATCAGGCACTTAGGCAGTATTCTGTAAAGTGCAGGTACCCTTTATAGATTACCGCTCAACATGTAGGGCCCTGTTTACTAAGCCACGCTAGAGGCGCGTTAGCGTTTTTAGCACACGCTAACTGTGTAGGCGCCCACAATATTCCTATGGGCACCTTACACAGCTTGTGCTAATTTTGTGCATGTGCTAAAACCACTAGCGCACCTTCGTAAACAGGGCTCATAAGTTTTATGTGACGATTTAGCGGCACAATTTACTGAATCTAGTCTTATATGGTGTGACTTACTTCTGTGCATGAAAGAAGAAAAGGTCCAAGATGTGATGGCACCTCATGATCTTAATGTGGCCAGACAGACAGAAGTGTTGATGACAGAAACTAAAAATATGCTTAAGTGCATAGGGAGAAAAATGACCAGCAGAAAAAAGGAGGTGATACCATCTCTATGTAAGTCTTTGGTGAGACCTGATTTAGAATACTTTGTACCAAACGTTCAAAAAGATGCAAACAGGATGGAGTCTGCCCAGAGAATGGCTACTAAAATGGTCAGTGGCCTTCATCATAAAGTGTATGGGGACAGACTAAAAGATCTGAATTTGTATATTTTGGAAGAAAGGTGGGAGGAGGAGATATGAAGGAGACATTTAAATACCTCCATGGCAAAAATGCACAAGAGGCAAGTCTCTTTAAATTGAAAGGAAGCTCTGGAATAAGAGGGCATAGGATGAAGGTGAAAGGGGGCAGACTCAGGGGTAATGTAAGAAAATATTTCTTTACAGAAAGAGTAGTAGATGTGTTGAAAAGCCTCCAGGTGGAGCTGGAGGAGACAAAGACAGTTTCTGAATTCAAGAAAGCATGGGACAAGCACAGAGGATCTCTAAAAAAAAGAGAAAAGGATAGCAGAGATTAGTAGATTATGTGGATAGGCAAGCTAGATAGGTCATGTGGTCTTTATCTGCCATAATTTTCTACATTTCTATTTTTCTGATGGTTCTTAATTACTACTACTACTTATCATTTCTATAGCGGTACAAGACGTACGCAGCGCTGTACATTTGAACATGAAGAGACGGTTTCCTACCTAGAAGCATACATTTAGCAGCAGTCTTCCTTTATCATTGGTACTCAATGAGATTTGGTTCCCCCCCAGTCTTCTCTAAAATCTTGTCCAGCTAGTGTGTGAGGTTTGCTACCTTCACAAGAGAGTAAGCAATCCGCATGTCCACCAGCCATCCTACAATCTCTATTGAATTGCTGTTAATGATTGCAGTGTTGTTCATATCCTGCTGACACAAAGCCCTAAAAATATAGCCTCAATGGGAGAGGATGACAGGTCACCAGATCAGGTCCTTCCTTCAGGTGTGCATGACAGATGATATACATTCTTTGTTGTTGACCCTGTGCCTCCTGAGCAGCACAGAGGCTGCCAAAATGGATGTGGACCATTCTACAATGTCTCTACAGAGCTCTTCTGTTCCAAGACTTATACATTCTCCAAGAAATAATCATTTCAATGGGTAGAATTTATGAAAAGACAGTTTGAAGCAAACACCCACAGAAGGTGAGCTCTCCACAAGGAAACCAACGAAAGGAAAAACACAGTGGATCCAAAAAAGTCCTCTCACAATGAGTGTCTTCCTGAACAAGGTCTTTATTAATAGTAGCAGAATTGACCCGACACGTGACGTGTTTCGGCCGTAAGGCCTGCGTCAGGGGTCTATAAAACAATATACATAGAGATGCATCAAAATACAAATGTAATAAAAACAACAATAAAAATAATAATTAAAAATTAAAAATAAAAACATAAACTTATATATGTGTGTGGAACATTAAAACATGAAAATATAAAAGGAATGTAGAAATGTAAATTTAGATCAATGAGAAAATACACTTATCAACACAGAGATAATGAGGAGAAATGAATAAAATACAGTTTAACACTAATTAAAGCTTTTTTTTATTATTATTTTTATTGTAATGATGTGTTCTTTCTTACATCTTGAATTTTCCAGTTTAATTCCTTCCTTTCTGCTGGCTGCCTTTCACCATACTTTGCACTCTGTGAATCTTTCTTCTGTATGACCCATCAGAGGTCAGCAGGAAATAGAGAAATACAAGCTTTCTGACAAGAATTATTGAAGTACCGTTTTTATTACCTTACAAGCCCACTAATGCTTATGATCATTTCAACTCTGCACTTTTCTTGAGGGGAAAGCGAACTGCTGCTGGATGTTTGATAGCAAAAGAAAAAAAAGTACAAAAGGGCCTTCAAGGCTGGAAACAAATAGGAGTCCTTTGTTCATAAAGACCCGACACGGGCCGCGTTTCGGTGTGAAAACGCCTGCCTCAGGGGTCCAGTAATCCTGATGCTCTCAAAAATGAAAGCAAAAAAAACAAGCAAACAGCTCACTTGAACAGTCCTAACATGATGATAAATAAAACTTGAGCACTAATACTGCATAATATAAATCCTCTGTAGTAGACACTGTGAATTGCAAATTTAAAAAAAAAAGCCCTTTTGTGCCTTTTTTCTTTTGCTGTTTGTGTACTTTTGAACCCTCTCTTTTGTTGCCTGCTGCATGTTTGATAAAATGTTGTCGAGAAGTGTGATATGTGCAATGGTATTGTACAGATAGCATTAGTAAAAAGCAATTTGTGGTTTATGGAAAGTGTTTTGTTTATATTGTATGCCCTGGTCTCTTTAAATGGAATAAAGCCTACGCAAGCAGTGCAATTTGCTTTTGACACCTTGTAAACCCCTTTAGATTTGGAACTCTTCACTATTTGCCTTGTAAAGTCCTGAATAAGACCTGACATTTAGAGTGACAAATGAGTACAATAGATTTTTCAATAAACTGGGAATCTGATTGTGCACAGAAACAGACTGAAGTAAATGACTTGTTTTCGAAGTGTGCTAAGATGTAGTGATGTGGATAGAGGGAACTTCATTTTAGCACCCCACCTGAAAGATGGATCATACTTTCACGGGAAAAGTTTTGGATGTGGTGAGATAGTTCTTAAAAACGTCACTTGTATCTCTACTTGTCATGATACAAAGGATCTAATACACTTAGGGTCTAATTACTAAGGGTGCAGTTCTATAGATTGATGCCTCAGTCTAGGCGAAAGCCATGTGCTTGGTGCCAAGATTCTATTACAGACTTGGCACTAAGATTCCATTAGAGAATACTAGTGTAAAGTCAGCATTGGCACGTCCATGTGTAATCACGCCCTGTTATGCCATGTCAATGGCAGGCAGAAGTTGGTGCACCTAGATGCCCTTTTACAGAGCGGCAGTAAACCCAATGCGGGCTTACCGGACGCTAATCTGAAACTACCACCGGCCCAACATGGGTGCCAGCGGTAAATCCAGCCCCGGTTTGACCATTTGCCGCACTATGGAAAATAGCTTGATATTTTCCAGCACGGCGCTAACTCAGCAGTAATCGGTTAGTGCCATACACTACCCAGTTACTGCCGGGTTAGCGTGGGAGCCCTTAACACCAGGGGTGTAGCCAGACTTCAGCAGGAGGGGGGTCCAGAGCATGAGGTGATGGGGCTCATTTTAGCCCCCCCCCCGGTGCCGCCGACCCCCCACTACCACCATTTTGACCCCGCTGCCGCCAGCCCTCCTCTGCTACTATCGACCCCCCTCCTGCTGCTGCCAACCCGCCACCGCCAGGTACCTTTGCTGAAGGGGGTCCCCAACCCCCACCAGCCGAAGTCCTCTTCAGCGCCGGTCTCTGGCGCGTTCACTGATGTGGATTCTGTTTCTGTGAGTCCTGACATCCTGCACGTTCCTACATTCCTACATGCGGACGTCAGGACTCACAGAAACAAAAATCCAGATCAGCAACGCACCGGAGACCAGCACTGAACAGGACTTCGGCTGGCGGGGGTTGGGAACCCCTCCAGCAAAGGTACCTGCTGGCAGCGGGGCGGGGGGTTATGGCAGTGGCGAGAGGGGAGTCAATAGTGGCGGGGGAGGGTCGGCAGCAGGGGGGATGAAAGTAGAGGGACCAGGGCTACATTTGTGGGGGCCTATGCCCGAGTGGCCCCACCTAGCTACGCCCCTGCTTAACACCACCTCAATGGATGGCCATGTGGTAAGGCCATACTATTTTTTGGCCTTTTTACCCGCTGCGGTAAAAAGAGCCACAGTGCACAGCAAAAAGGGCTCTGCCTCTAGCGCAGGGCCCTTTTTACTGCAGTTTGGTAAAAGGACCCCCTAGTAACACATGTAGTTGTATTCTACAAACTATGTTCCTACCTGGTAGACACGCCCATGCTCCGGCCATGTGGACGCCTCCCTTGCAGTTAGGCTCTAGGGCACTTGGGCACTATCTTATAGAATTGCACCTAGTGCACATAGGTACCCACCTCTAGGCACAACATTAGAGAATTGCCCCCTAAGACATATATTCTATAAGTAGTGCCTAAAAATCATCGCTGAAAATTTAACTCGCTTAGTGCGATTCTTTAAAGAATATGCATCCTTTTCAGAATCACGCTTAGGCATAAACTGCACCTAACTGTAGACATTTGCAATTAGGCCTGCTATGAGCAGACTTAAATTCAGGTGCCTACAATTAGGCACAGTTTGGCCATATTCTATAATCAACGCATATAACATTTGGAAGCACCCCCCTCCCCAGAAATGCCCATATCTATGCCCCCAAATACGTACACACGTTAGGGTTTACACACACATCATTATAGAATATGATATGTTCATAAATCTAATTTATTGCCAATTAGTAATGATAATTGGTTATCACCCAATTATCAGTGCTAATTGGCTCATTACTCAATTAACTTGCATGTTTTAAATTGGGCACATGCCCAATATAACGCATGTAACTCTTAATTCCTTATATAGAATTTGACCCTAAGCGGTTTTTTCATGGACTCAGAATGGACTTAGTAAATCTGGCCCCGAGATGGAAACTAATTAGATTTTTATTTTATTTTTCTCAGCACAGTTGTTTCTAGGGTAGGGCAGTAGATTTTGCTGAAGTTTTAATAGATTTGCTGGAATTATGTGTAACCTTATGTCATTATCAAAACTTTGTCTACCTCAAATGAAATATGATACTATGCTGCTGCATCTATTTAAAAGTGAACCGATGTTCTATATCTTTTTCTTTTAGATATACTTTTGAAAAGAGAAGGCCAATCCTGAAGAGAGGCACACGCTATTTTATGTATCCTGGCAAATCTGAAGAAAAGAGAAGACTAAGTTTTGGTTACATATCATCACCTCTTACCACAGCTGGGTCAATGAAGAGTGGTCATGTGATTATGCTGACATCCCAGCATGCATTTGGTAGACCTGTGGATAACACGTTCTCTCTCCATGTGTCTGCTCTTACAAAGCTTTGTCCTCATGATACTGTGCTTTCATTCTGCCAGCATGTGCCCAAAAGGCTGCCTTTGCTCTCATTCTGGAGGTTTAAATGTCAGCTGTAGTAATGCAAATCTTAAGGAAATTCCAAGAGACCTTCCCCCTGAAACAGTTCTACTTTACTTGGACTCCAATCAGATTACATCCATCCCGAATGACATTTTTAAAGACTTGCATCAACTGAAAGTCCTCAATCTGTCCAAAAATGGTATTGAATTTATAGATGAACATTCCTTCAAAGGGGTGGCGGAAACCTTACAGACGCTTGACTTGTCGGACAACCAGATCCAAAGCGTGCACAAAAATGCATTCAACAACTTAAAAGCTAGGGCCAGAATCGCAAACAACCCTTGGCACTGTGACTGTACTCTGCAGCAGGTTCTGAGGAGCATGGCTTCAAACCATGAAACAGCAAGTAATGTCATCTGTAAGACCTCGGTGTTAGATGAGCATGCTGGCAGAGCATTCCTTACGAATGCCAATGACGCTGACCTCTGCAATCTTCCCAAAAAGACTACCGATTATGCCATGCTGGTCACCATGTTTGGCTGGTTCACCATGGTGATATCCTATGTGGTATATTATGTCCGACAGAATCAAGAGGATGCAAGAAGACATCTCGAGTACTTGAAATCCCTGCCGAGCAGGCAAAAAAAACCAGAAGAAGCCGATGACATTAGCACTGTGGTTTAATGTCCCAAAATGAAGGGCTGAGGTTGAGAAAAAAAATAGATTTAGTGGGCATTGGAACACCAGAGAATCAATTCAAATATTTATGACACTTGAGCCTTTTTTTTTTTTCAGATTAGCTGAATTTTTCCACTGTTGAGCAACTTCTAAACAAAAAGGGGGGATGTTGTTTGGGTAGTACACTTTATTTCCTTTGACAGTACGTTAAAATGAGTAGAGTAATGTGTAATCATCAGTCAGGAGGATACATTTCCCTATTTAATAAAGAAATTTTTATTTTTTTAATTTAAAACCAAATAAAAGCTAAACTTTGAACTGTGTGAAATATACATGTTTATTGACCACACTGTGTTTGGTTAGTTAGTACTTTGTTTTAGCAGGGTTATGCATTTGCAAAGCAATAAAGCAGACCTGGACCGGACTGTTTTTCTGTGTACTAGATCTTACGCTAGGCTAGTTTATTCTGAATTGTGGGATCCGTAAGTGGGTCAGTCATGTGAGATATTTCTCTCGGTGCATCACCCTGAATGTCATGAGTAAAAAAATAGGGAAAAATAAACCTCAATTTGTTCTTTTTTTTTTCCTGCATTTCCTTATTTTCTCAGCAGTGTCTTGATGCTCGGCTACCAGTGTCTTCCATGCTGATTGAGCCGAGTATGATTTTCTCTACTGCTGCTTTCCATACTGCATGCTAGCTGACCACAGAGTTATGGCTGCATGGTTAATGCTTGGTTTTTCCTTTTCTTCCCCACAGGGTGTAAATGCACTAACCCACCCAGCCCTGCCAGGTTTACAAGCAGATGTCTGAAAAACCGAGTCCGTTTTTGGATGATTGTTAATATAAAAAATGTGATTATTATTTCAGTCACGGCACATCATCATCTAAAAGCATGATCCTGATTTTATTTTGCCACCTTAAATTTGGTATTTTGGATAAGAATGGTTCATCTTGCAGTGGGTTCCTCAGTTTTATGAGTTCATAGCTAGAAAATAAGGAGTAGATATTTAAAAACAATTTAATGGGGTAGGTCAGGCTCCTGCCCAGTTAAATCACGGTGAACAGGCCACCCCTGGATTTTCAACAGCACTTCACTGAATAGTGTTGCTGTAAATCTGACACTATCCAGTTAGTACTAGGGCTGTCTGGGGGCAGAGTCAGGGTGGCGACAGTTAGCAGAGATATTCAATCTGTTAACTAAGGGGTCCTTTTACTAAGCTGAACTAAAAGGGGGCCTGTGCTAGCATCAGTGCGTGTTTTTGACATGCACTGAGGCCTCCTTTTACCACAGCAGGTAAAAGGCTGTCTTTTTTTTTTTTCAAAAATAAATGGCCATGTGGCTAGTGAACCACTTGCAGCACAGCCATTTGGGGGGGGGGGGGAGCAATTATTGACACCCAGTGAGGTGGCTGTAAGGGCTCCCACAAGGGCTGTAGAAGGGCAGAGTGGGGTGCTGCCCGATTACCACCGGGTAAGCACCAGTGCTACAAAAATTTAAAATATTTTTGTAGCGCCGGAAATGGCGAGCATTGAGGGTGGGAACTACCGCCAGGCTCCTACAGCAGCCCGGCGATAGTTCCAGTCTAGCACACGGCAAGCCTGTTGCCGCGCCAACCCTTTAGTAAAAGGGCCCCTAAGTGCCCAGATAAAGTTAGGACAGCAAAATTTAATCCAGGCATTTACCCAGGTACCAGTCTGAATATTACTGGTACCCAGATAAGTCCTGGCAGATACCTGTGACCTGGATATTCAATGCTGGTGACCAGATTAGGCTGGCATTGAATATCAGGGTCAAATTCAGTCAGTGATGGCCATCAGCTGAATACAGGGAAGTGAAATGCTAATCCATTTGTTTGATTTGGCATGTTTCTAAGCTTAGTGCTCCTTTTACAAAGTGGTGCTACTGATTAGCATGTGCTGAATGTGAAGAAGCCCATGATGATTGAATGGGCGTTTTTGTATTCAGCGAGCCACTAATTGTAGTGCAGCTTTGTAAAAGCAGCCCTTAATATCTTAGTATCTTAGTTAAACAAACTTAGGGGGTCTTTTACTAAGGTGCGCTAGAATTTTTAACTCATGTTAAAAATCAGCTGGCGCTAAACACTGCCCATAGGAATATAATATAGGAATATAACAGGTGTCTCGGCGTTTAGCATGAACTAAAAATTCTAGTGCACTTTAGTAAAATACCTCCTTAGTTATAACATTTTGAGGTCCTTTTACGAGAGGGATGCCGTGTGGCAACCTGGAACTACCACAATGCTAACCCGATGGTAATCGGTGCTGCCTGGTTAACACAGGAGCCCTTACCTCCACCTCAATGGGTGGCGGTATGTGCTCCCCGCCGCATTGCCATATGGTAAGAGTAATCGTACTGCATGGCCATTTTATTTTTAGGGGATTTTTACTTGCTGTGGTAAAAAGGGCCCTGGCATACGGGAAAAACGACCCCTGCCATTACCACTGGGCCCGTTTTACCACAGCTTTGTAAAAGGACCCCTTTGTGATTAACTTGCATAAAATGAAAGGGGCCTGTTTACTAGAGGGCATTAACCCTAACATACACTTGATACGTGAAAAAGCACAAATGGTATTAAACCATTTTGCAGTAATATCCCCTTTTCTGTGTGCAACTGTGCATTGTTTTTTAATAGATTTTTTTGGACAGGTAAGTGCTCCTGTATTAATTTTTTCAAGTCCTGTGTGTTAATGGAAAAATTAGCATGGGAACGGCAAAAAAATTTTTTTTTAAGCTGTAAATACTTCCATGTTGAATCTGGGCTTAGCACACAGGAAAGTCCCGCCTAAAGACACGCTGAGCCCATATGCAAATGATCTTTAGTATAAGGGCCCCAAAATTGGTTCAGGTCATAAAAATCAAATGAACATTTGGCTGACATTCAAAGCAAATTATACGTTCATTGGCGGTTGGTGAACACCTAGTTTGCTTATCCATACATTTTCAAAAGTTAGACAGTTTCAGGCCATTTAAATTGCTAAACTGCCTATTTGGGCTGAATTAGGGGAGGGCCACAGGCTGTCCTAAAAATTATCTGTTCATTGGTGATATTCAACTACTTAACAATTTAGTTTAGGCCTGCTGAATATTGCCAGCTATGGATATGCATTCATTTGAAATGAGAAAATATTTGGGGGGGGGGGGGGGGGGGGGTTCAGCTCAAAATGACAAGAACAAAATCTAAAATTTGGGGTGGGGAATTTGCTGTGTCATAAATAGTGTGTACTATTTTAGTAGTGCACACATACATGCTCTGCTGGATTCTATATATTGCACCAAGCGTTCTATGCCTAAATCTAAGCATATTCCATAACAATGCGCATAACTTAATTGGCTTAACAAGCCAATCAGTGTTAACAGCATTTTAAAAAGCAAAAATGAGCACTAATTGGCAATAATTAGAATTTACGCACACTACTCGCTAAGCACATCTAAAAGGGGCATGATTATGGGTGGAGAAATGGGCGTTTCCAAATTTACGAGCATTATAGAATATCGCCCAGTCTGCCCAAACCTACGCGCAGGGATTTATGTCTCATTTTCGTTTGGTGTAAATGGATGTGCGTAGTTTTAGGTGCAGGGGTATTAACTAAGCATATTCTATATACCTCGCATAAATCTTCTAGAATATGCTTAGACAAAAATGGTTTCTGAGTGGATTTTCCAGGCGCCATATATAGAATGTCCCTCCACTGTGTGTAAAGTGTGCACACACTGCAAAGACTGTGTTACTCTTTGCAAAGGGTGTGCACGTTTGGAAAACAGTGCAGGCATGTGTGCACCATCAGAAAATAGTGTCCTAAAAAGCAGAAGGGCAAACGATCCGCTAGTCCCAGTAAAATGGAAGAAGAAGCAGACGGTGGAAAATGAAGTTACAAGCTTTTATTGTAGAGAGAGGGCAAAAAGATGCCCAAAATAACCAACACTCAGGAAATGCAGAGCATTCAACACAGAGGAGGTGTGTGCTCATTCACTATCATGTTGCATGCTCTGTGTTTCCTACCTTGCTCAGGTTTCTTACCTTGGGGAAAGTGACAGGATCACTCCTTGAGATATTATATCGTCCTTGAAGCAGCCCCGTTGGGCAAACGTCGGCCATGTGGTGTCTTCTTATCCAATACAGACTTGCAACTTCATCTTCCACTGTGTCTGCTTCTTCATCTTCCATCAGAAAATAATGCACACATACACATACTATTGGAAATTAGTGCACACATGGAAAATGTTGAAAAAATTAGGTACATGTCTCACAGATATCTCAAAAATCTATAAATGGCACTTAAAATTGTGCATGCAATTAATTGAATAATGAGCCAATTAGGGCTGATAATTGACTTCTAATAATTATTGGTACTATGGTCTGTGTCCTGATCGAAGCTAGACAGATAGGCCACTGCTGGGCAGACTTCTATGATCTGTGCCCTGATCATGGCTGAACAGATTTGGATGGGTTGGAATTGGGCTTCAATGACAACTTCAGAAGCTGGAAAACAAGGACAGTGCCGGGCAGACTTCTACAGCCCTGAAAATGGCAAAGACAAATACATAGTAACATAGTAGATGATGGCAGAGAAAGACCTGCATTGTCCATCCAGTCTGCCCAACAAGATAAGCTCATATGTGCTACTTTATTTGTATACCTGACCTTGATTTGTATCTGCCATTTCAGGCCACAGACCATAGAAGTCTGCCCAGCACTAGCCCCGCCTCCCACCACCGCCTCTGCCACCCAATCCCCGCTAAGCTTCTGAGGATCCATTCCTTCTGAACAGGATTCCTTTATGTTTATCCCACGCATTTCTGAATTCCGTTACTGTTTTCATCTCCACCACCTCCCGTAGGAGGGCATTCCAAGTATCCACCACTCTCTTACTTCCTGACATTTTTCTTGAGTCTGCCCACCTTCAATCTCATTTCATGTCCTCTAGTTCTACTGCCTTCCCATCTACGGAAAAGGTTCGTTTGCGGAGTAATACCTTTCAAATATTTGAACATCTGTATCATATCACCCGTTTCTCCAAATCAAGATCAAGTATACATATGTAGTATCACATCATACCTTAAATGCTATGAGTTTATCTGCCAACCAATGTGGAGGATATGCTGCCACCCTGTAGACAAGAAGTGCTGTACTGTTTTTGGAACCTGGCTTTGACTGGGAAAGCAGACCAGAAAAGAGATACTAGGTGTCACACCAAAGCAGACACTATGAAGTCCAAAAGAGTCTTTTATTCAAACAAATCCCGACTCTGTTGACTATTTGGGAAAAGCTTGTTCTTTTCCCCAATAGTTTTTACCCTAATGCAGCCTTTGGGTGACATGTGGCCATGTTGGGTGACTATTGTAATAAAACTGCACTCTTCATCAGATTTTGATCTGCTTGTTTCTTCATTGTTAATATGTATTGGCATTAATTGAAATTTACATGCACATTTGTAGTCACGGGGATCCGCACATACATTTTACATGTGGCTACAAAAAGGGAACACAACCATGGAAGGGTCATGAGCGGATCAGGGGTGTTCCTACAATTTATGCGCACGGTTATAGAATTAAGAAGTTCCATCCTAATTTAGAAGCGAGGATTTACACCAGGGTTTTCACATTATGGAACACATAGATAAACATGGTTTAATAGGACAAAGCCAGCATAGATTCAGCCAAAGGGAGTCTTGCCTCACCAATTTGCTTCATTTCTTTGAAGGTGTGACTAAACATGTCGATAAAGGTGTGTCGGTTGATGTAGTGTTTCTAGATTTTCAGAAAGCTTTTGACAGTTCCTCATGAGAGGCTCCTGAAAAAATTAGTCATTACCGAAGAAAACGGTAATGGAATTCAAACATGCGTGGGATATACATAAAGGAATCCTGTGCAGAAGGAATGGATCCTCAGAAGCTTAGCCGAAATTGGGTAGTGGAGCCAGTGGGGGGAAGAGGGGTTGGTGGTGGGGAGGCGAAGATAGTGGTGGGCAGACTTATACGGTCTGTGCCAGATCCGGTGGTGGGAGGCGGGACTGGTGGTTGGGAGGCAGGGAATAGTGCTGGGAAGACTTATACGGACTGTGCCCTGAGCCGGGGAATAGTGCTGGGCAGACTTATACGGTCTGTGCCAGAGCCAGTGGTGGAAGGCGGGGCTGGTGGTTGGGAGGAGGGGATAGTGCTGGCCAGACTTATACAGTCTGTGCCCTGAAAAAGACAGGTACAAATCAAGGTAAGGTATACACATGAGTTTATCTTGTTGGGCAGACTGGATGGACCGTGCGGGTCTTTTTCTGCCGTCATCTACTATGTTACTATGTTAAAGGAGGCAATGATATGTTGTGGATTAGGAATTGGTTATTGGACAAAAAACAGAGGGTAGGGTTAAAAGGCTATTTTTCTTAATGGATGAGGGTGAATACTGGAGTGCCACAGGGATCTGTACTGGGACCAGTGCCATTTACCATATTTATAAATGATCTGGAAATCAGAACAAGTGAGGTGATTAAATTTGCAGACGATACAAAAATATTCAATGTTGTTAAAACACATGTGGGCTGTGAAAAATTGCAGGATTCCTTAGGAAATTGGAAAACTGGGCATCCAAATGGCAGATGAAATTTAATGTGGACAAATGCAAAGTGATGCACATTGGGAAGAATAATCCAAATCATAGTTACCTGATGCTAGGATCCATCTTAGGAGTCAGCATCCAAGAAAAAGATCTAGGTGTCATTGTAGACAATATGCTGAAATCTTCTGCCCAGTGTACAACAGTGGCCAAAAAAGCAAACAGGATGCTAGGAATTATTAGGAAATGGATGCAAGGTAAGACCTCTGTTTCGCTCCATGGTGAAACCTCACCTTGAGTATTGCCTTCAATTCTGGTCACCATATCTCAAAAGAGATACAGTAATATTGGGAAAGGTTCAAAGAAGAGGAACCAAAATGATAAAAGGGGTGAAACTCCTCTCATATTAGAAAAGGCTAAAGAAGTTAAGGCTCTTCAGCTTGGAAAAGAGATGGCTGAGGGGGGGGGGGGGGGATAATATTTAGGTCTACAAAACCCTGAGTGGTGTAGACTGGGTTAAAGTGAATCGATCTTTTACTCTCAAAAAGTAAAAAGACTAGGAGACACTCAATGAAGTCACATGGAAATACTTTTAAAACAAATAGAAGGAAATGTTATGTTATCAGAGACTTATCTCTCGCCAACTGTCTCAAAATGAGATTCAAGATAAGTTACATAAATTAAAGATAGAAGCTGACACAGTTATCAGAAGTCACAAAAGAAATAAAATAGCACAATAAAAAAATACATTTTCAAAGCTTTTCAAAATAAGAGAGAGCTTTTCATAGATCGTAATTTGAAGGAAGATTGTTCCAATAGTAAACTGCTCCAAAGAAAAAAGATTGAGAAAATACAGCTTTAAACTGTATACTTTTGGTTGAAGGAAAAGGTAACATGAGTTAATTGCATCACCTGGAAGATGTCCTAAATTAACAAATTCACCAACTGAGATTCGTCTTCAGGGCAAGTACCATCTTAAAAATTTAAAAACAAACATAATTCCTTAAAAACAATCCAAGCCTGAAACTCTTTGCTAGTGGATATGGTATCAATGGTTAGCATATGTGGGTTTAAAAAAGGTTTGTACAAGTCCATAGTCTGTTATTGAGATGGACATGGGGGAAGCCACTGCTTGGCCTGGGACTGGTAGCATGTAATGTTGCTACTAATTGGGTTTCTGCCAGATACTTGAGATCTGGATTGGCCACTGTTGGAAGCAGGATACTGGGCCAGATGGACCATTGGTCTGACCCTTTATGGCTATTCCTATGCTCTTATGGTGTAAATCCTTGTGTGTAAAGTTACCTGCTGATACCAGTGCTAAGCGTATTCTATAAATGGCCCCTAACTTTCAGCCAGAACACAACCAAGAAGAATGGAAAAGGAACCCCTACATGTAGGACAGAAAAAACAAAAGTAGGAGTGAACCAGTAAGACACTTCCAGCCAGATGGGTAAGATGCAAGTCTTTATTAGGCAGCACTCATTCTAAGACCTGACATGGGGCCGTGTTTCAATGGGAATCACCCGTCTACCTCAGGGGTCACTTACTCAAAGGAAGTTATTTTATATGAGTCGGTGCAAAAACAACTCTGTAGAAAACTGGAACTCTTAAACTCCGCAGTATAGAGCAAGACACTGTCAGAACCCAGCCTTGAAATGAGTGGTTCACCCCTACTTTTGGTTTCCCTAACTTTTAGAATTTGGTCCATAGTGTGCACTAATACCACACACCCTTTCTGAAGTGTGCACTATTTACATTACCCCCAACCCCAAAAAATAAAATTGAAAACAAAACCAAAATTCCTATGCATGACACAGTCACTAAACTGCACATATGTTCAGTGCCTCTACCTATATGGATAGTGGCACTGAGTACATGTATTAAGGAAAGTGCAAGTGTCAGTAGTAGTCACTGCACCTGCTCAAAACTTACCCTGTTATTTTTTATGGATACGTGACTTTTATCAGTGTGTAAATTAAAAATGTTTAACTTAAAAAAAATAAAAAGTTGAGTCTCAGAATTTTTTCTATTATCTGCCCTGTGTCTCAGACTCTCTTGTATTAGTGCCTTGTAAAAGTCTTCATACCATTTTACATCTATCACCTTGTGCTGCTGAAAAAAATACAGTTCAAAATATATTAAAGTAGGAGTTTTCTTGTATTGAACTGCACAACATCCTTTGTACTTTCACAGTGGAAGAACAATTCTACAAATAGTTAAATGTAAGAATAAGAAACCCCAAATTCTTGATTGTATAAGAATTAACACCCCTGACACAAGACTGGGCAGAAGCCTTTTTTGAAGCAATAAAAATGATAAGTCATTTAGGATAAGTGTCTGCCTACCAGCTTTGTTCACTCTTCTTGGCAGAATAGCTCAAGCTCTTTAAAACTGCTTGGAGATCACCTATGGACTTCTATCTTCAAATCTTGTTGCAAATTTTCTACTTGATTCAAGTCTAGGCATTGAATGCATCACTCGGACATCCACTTCTTGCTGAGCCATATCATCCTTGCTGTTGCTTTGTTCTTGGTATCATTGGCCTATTCAGTCTTGTTCAGGTATGTGACAGACTGGAACAGGCTTTCCTCCTGGATCTTTCTGTACTTTGCACCATCCACCTTTCCTTCAATCTTCACAAGCCTCTCCACAATGCTTTACTGTTGTAATATTATTAGCAGGCTCATGTGCTGGGTTTTACACCACACATAGGGATGGATTCTATATAAGGCGTGGCAAGTAGTGCGTGTTAAATTGCGCACACGGCCAGTTTGCACATGCTATTCAATTGAGTAATGAGCCAATCAGTGTTAGCTGGCCAATAACAACCAATTATCAAATAATTGGCAATAATTGGAATTCCTGCCGAATATAAATCTTGCAGCTGTGTTTTGTGCTGTTTGCAGTTTCTTTAGTAATTGTTCCCTGCATCCGGCACAGATCCAGTGACTAGATCACCTTCTAACCGTCCTTCTGCTGCCCAGCTGGCCAAATACTTCAATGATAAAATCATTAATCTTCACAAATCAGTTCCCCAGGACAATTCTACTACTGACTCTTTTCTTGACTAATTGGATCCCGGATTACATGAAATCCCAGTAGACCGATCATGGACTAATTTTACCCTACTTACCACTGAAGAAGTCATTAAAACGATCTCTAAAATCTCCAGGTCTCATTGCCACCTTGACCCCTGTCCCAATTACCTATGGACAGGCGCCCCAACATGTTTTATCTCAGACCTTACCACCCACATAATCTTCCTACTTCAACAAGGTTCCTTCCCCACCAAACATGGAAACATATTACTTACACCTATACCAAAAAATCCAAAGAAACCTGCAAACGATATCACCAACTATTGTCCAGTTGCCTCCATCCCTTTAATTACAAAATTAATGGAAAACAGAGTGATCTCACAACTTAATGATTATATTCAGAAATTCTCCATCCTACATGAGTCGCAGTCGGGCTTTTGTTCTGCCCATAGCACAGCAACGGTTCTTCTTACCTTAATATCCAAATTTAAACAAGAAATAGCAATAGGAAATAACATCCTCCTTCTACAATTTGACTTATCAAGTGCATTTGACATGGTAGATCATACTATCCTAACTAAACTTTTGGACAAGCTAGGGATAGGCGGTTATATTATCGAATGGATAAAAAGCTTTTATCACTACTAGATCCTATCAAGTTAAAGGGATTACAAATATATCATCCCCATGATTCTAGAAAGGGGCATCTATTCTTTGGAGGCAAAATGTGCCTATTGGAGCCTATTCTATAAAGGAAAGTAGATGCCTCCTTTCTTTTCCTTTATTTTATTATTATTTATTTATTTATTTATTTATTGGGATTTATTAACCATCTTTATGAAGAGATTCACCCAGCAGATTGTTTAACAAAAAACTTAAAATTGTGTTAACAGTATAACAATAGTAAAATGACCAAATATAAATGTAAATATAATAAGGGCCCCTTTTACAAAGGCGTGCACGCATTTTTAGTGCGTGCGTTAAATATGCATGTGCTAAACGCTAGAGAGGCCCATATATTCCTATGGGCATCTCTAATATTTAGCGCATGCTAATCATTAGTGTGCGGTAAAAACGCTAGCGCGACTCTCTAAAAGACACCCTAAATGAAGTAAACTCAAAAACAACAAATTGAAACCTAATAACAGAACTACCGTGAAACAGTATCAAAAATATGCACATTTAACAGCACTGAAATTCAAATAACAGAGATATAATACGATGTTGGAATAATACTAATGATACACCTAATTAGCATGCATTAGAACATTCAAGTAACATAGATATGAAACTAATGCTTTTCTACAATACAGCTTACCATATAGCTGAGGGGCCAAATGCAGATATATATAGTTGAGGACAAGATGGGTGGTACAGAGTCAGTTGGGATAAATAGATGGGTGGCTAAACTCAAGGCAAGTTCTTTGTACAGTTAAACAAGATATAAAGAACTGGTCTAAGTTACAGTGTGTGTAGCAAGCTAGTCCAGGTGCAGAATGAGTGTACAGAAGCCTAGCCTAACAAGTTAAATACATGCCTATATCTAAATCACAATCCCTTAAACCAGCCACAGGGTTGTGTAAGCATACACATCTCGATTGTAGGATTCTATAATTGAAATGTGTAATTATATTCTTTGCCCATGCGAATGCCCATTTGCAAGGTACTCACCATCAATGATGGGCAAGTACTTACAGAATACTGCATAGCCAGAAATCATTTATGCACATGAGTGTCCATATATGTATGGCAACCAAAACAACAGCAGAGGCAGATGGAGAGGAGGGATGATTCTTCTGATGTCAGCAGGGGCAGCGACGATCTGTGAGGCGAGCTCAGAACCTCTTCTCTTCTGAACTTGAAGACGATGCCCTGGTTTGTGCCATCACCAAGAAAGGCGGGCACAGAGAGTGGGTTGTAAGACTCCTGATGCAAGCATCATTGCCAAAATCCAGCCGTATCAAGTCAATTCATTAAAAAGTTTCAATTCCACATGCTGAGAAGTCTTCTCAGCATGTGGAATTGAAACTTTTTAATAAATCTTGATTTTATGCTTTGGAATCCATGTTTCGGTTGTCTCACTTTTTTACTTTTTTTTTTATTTGTTGCATACCCACCCATGAGGCTTGCATGTCCTTTTCTGCTCTCCATATCAAGTCCCATTTCCTTTCCATTTTCCATATATGTGTGTACGTGACTAGAATACCAGCATTTATGTGTGTTCCTGCCATCTAAATATGGGTGGATCCTAATAGAGTTACCCCCAGAGCACTGAAAATCAAAAATAGGGAATTTTCCCCCACATTCTATAACTTGGTACCTATAGTTAGCACCATTTGCACACATACATTATAGAATACTAGCAATTAAGTGCTAGGAGCTCTAGAACTTACATGCACAAGTCACTTAAGTGCAGATGATCAAACGCCCTGCACTGTTCCAAACGGCACTCTAAAATTAGCGCCGAAACAGGTAGGGGCAATAACATCCCTATGATCAAAGCTAATAGCATGCAAATTCATGCATGCTATTAGCTCTGATCGTAGGGGTACTTCTGCAGGAGGATTGTGCCTGAGCATGAGGCCAAGGCACAATCTTCCCACTGAAGTTGTTTGACAGGTCTGGCCTGTCAAAAAAAGAGCCCGGACCTATCAAACATTCCAAGGGGCTGGAGGTCTAGTGGACCTCCAGACCCCCTCCCCCCACAAAAAAAGAAGAGCCCGACGCAATGTGACTAGCATCTAAGAGCACTTACATGCGTAACTGCTGTTTTGCCCTTGTTTTTGCACTCAACTACCGTTATCTTCTATTTTTAATTATGTTGCATTATATATATATATATATATATAGTATATTATATATATATATAGTACTACTACTACTACTACTATTTAGCATTTCTATAGAGCTACAAGGCATACGCAGCGCTGCACAAACATAGAAGAAAGACAGTCCCTGCTCAAAGAGCTTACAATCTAATAGACAAAAAATAAAGTAAGCAAATCGAATCAATTATTGTGTACAGGAAGGAGGAGGGTAGGTGGAGGCAGGTGGTTACAAGTGGTTACGAGTCAAAAGCAATGTTAAAGAGGTGGGCTTTCAGTTTAGATTTAAAGGTGGCCAAGGAAGGGGCAAGACATAGGGGCTCAGGAAGTTTATTCCAGGCGTAGGGTGCAGCGAAACAGAAGGCGCGAAGTCTGGAGTTGGCAGTAGTGGAGAAGGGAACAGATAAGAAGGATTTATCCATGGAGCGGAGTGCACGGGAAGGGGTGTAGGGAAGGACGAGTGTGGAGAGATACTGGGGAGCAGCAGAGTGAGTACATTTATAGGTTAGTAGAAGAAGTTTGAACAGGATGCGAAAACAGATAGGGAGCCAGTGAAGCGACTTGAGGAGAGGGGTAGTACATTGTACATTATGACAAATGCAGCTTATTTGTCTACTGTGCGTTACTAAGCAAATCAGCTCCTGTTTTCAGCCCAGGAATCCTGCACAGTTAACAACATCAGGTTGAGTTAGGTGAATTGTTGATAATCTGATGATACCAAGAATGTCGAGGATATAATCTGAACTCAATAGGATGTTTTCACTGCAGCAACAAGGGTGTAATAAAAATGATCTGAACTATTAAATCAATTATTATACACATGTGCAAAAAAAATAGCTTCAAGTTGACAAAATGACTCATCACCAGGGAGGCACTTTGATCCATAAGATTTGCCATGGGGGGAAACTTAATTCTCAAGAACACTAATGAAGATAAGATAAGTGCAGGTCTATGAGTAATTAATAACAATTCTCCATTTCTGCCAGCATAGCCATTATAAACCTCACAGTCTTCTCTGCAACTGATCTAATGCAAAAAGAACATTATTGCTCATTTATATAACCATTTGGACAGAGGTTACTAACATTTTGCTTGAACCAGAGATCTTTTATCATAAATCAGAATAAAGAACTGGTCCCAGAACCAGACACAAAATTCTCTCCTCATAGCTAGAGAAAAATTAATTAAACATACTGTATCTTTTCCCTAGCACAGAAGAGAAAGGAACAGGGATTGGGGAAAATGCCTGGAGTGGAGGAAAAAGGAACTGGCTGACAGTCTCCCCAAACCTTACCTAAAGGGGGAGGGATATTTCACGAGACCTGTCCAGGAAAGGCTCCCTACCCAGTATCCTTGGCTCAGACAATTATAGTAAGGATAGAGTGGGTGAGTGGGAGTAGGGAGTCCCAGTGAAAGAGCAGGAAGATGATGCAGCCCTGGAGAGGCGATGGACTGGCTAGAACAGGTCAAAGCAACTGACTCAGGGACACCATTTGAAACAGAACCTGAACAGCCTTGATTCAGAGTTAGAGGTGTGTTGATTTTGCCCTTCTCCCCTAGTTTTCCCTCCTGGGTGGAACCACTGTGTTATTCTATTTTGCTTGGTAAGAGGGAGGTGAGAGGGAATTTGGGTTAAGGGGGAGAAGTAAAGGAAGGATCTCCCTAAACCTTCTTATTTGTCAAGTAACTGGTGGGGGGGAGTTGACAGAAACTTAAGAAACTCTCTGTACCCAAACTAAAAGGAGCAGGAACTGTTTGTACTGTTTAAACCTCCAGGGGAAGAGATAGAAAACTCTAAAGAAAAAGAACGAAAGGAGCAGGGCTCCAAAAGACTTGTGGAAGGGAAGGCATCACAGGGGATTTCAGGGCCATACCTCTGGAGTTCCAGGACTGTGACAAGCCTCCTGTGGACAAGGAGGAAATAACCCTACTCCTTTTACTTTAATGAAAGAGCTATACCCGGAGGTAAAGAAAGCCCCTGGCTATCTGAACTGAAAACTCCCACTGAAAGAAAGAGCAAGACATTTTGCTGTTTTCTTGAAGCCACGGGGACTTTATGAGGGAACTTTAACTATTTGGATACTACCTGGGCTGGTGACTGTTATATACTGAATTAAAGCCCAAAGTTTTCTTTTGGATGAACTGTGAGACAAGAGCAGTGGAATGACTGACGTTGGAGCCGATGAACTGTTCAAAGCACTGGATAAAATAAAGATTGACTCAAAGCAGAAAAGGCTCCATTTTCTTAAGTATATATTATGGTTGGTTGAATAATATACCAGAAAAAAAGATCTCTAACACCAATCATAGTTAGAATAATCTATAGTATTCACTGGTGTATACGTGGAAAATGTCAGGAAATACAAAATATACTCATAATCTGTATAAGTTTTAAAAAAGAGGAGGAAAAGACCTCATAAATGACCGTTATCAATAATGTTCAGGCTCAAATTGAAATAAGGCCATTTATATTGCATATGGTCCAACTGTAATCATAGGTCAAAAGCCTCCAATCTCCAAAAATATTCAATAGTTGCAAACTTGTTAAACTTTAATTCTTCCTCAAATAAACTATTGAACGTCCCAAACACAAAAATAAAAAATGTACTTAGCTTTGCTATGTTCTTTTGATGCTCAAATCCAAGAATCCTGACCCAGGTAGTTTTCACTTAATTTTGCATTCATACCTGTCAGGGGCGGACTGACCGTTCGGTCAACCGGGTAGTGCCCGAGGGCCCAGAGGCTCTGCCCGGATGCCCGCCGTTCTTCCGCTGTTCTCCCCATTCCCACACACTACCTTCCTGCCACAGCCACCGCTGCTGCTGTTAGAGCAGTGGCGGCAAAAACAGAAATAAGGATCGCGGAGCCGCACTGTTCCTCCTGTTCGCAGCTGCCAGTCCCGCCTTCCTCTAACAATTTCCTGTTCCAGGGCTGAGCCAGTCAGCTGCGAGCAGGAAGGGAACAACGGTGCAGCCTCGCAATCTTTTTTTTTCTATGTTTGCCGCCACTGCTGAAACAGCAGCAGGGCAGCAGCAGTGATGGCCGCCATGGCAGGGGGGTATTGGGTGGGAGAGGGGATAGCCTGGTCCTGGTGTGCCAGTGGTAGTGGGGGTGTCCGGTGCGGGGGGGGGAGAGAGGGTTTGGGTGTTGGGTGGGGCTGAAAAAAAGACTGTAACACTGGATGGAAGGGGGAGGGTGTGGTTGTAAGTGAAGATAGGGTGGAAGAGTGGGGATATGGGGATTAGGTGGGGTGATAGTGGGGACATATAAATTGAGCAGGAATAAGGAGGACCCCAGGTACAGGGTGACTGGGTGATGGGGAAGGACAGACGATGGATGGCGAATGGACGTTTTTCTCTTTTGAAAATAAGTCCAATAGTCCATTGACCTAATTGATGTTTCTTAGTTAACCCTCATTTATGCCCTAATAACCTCCAGACTAGACTATTGTAACATTATCTACTCTTGTCTCAATCAATCTCTCATCTGATGCCTCCAGACTGTCCAAAACACAGCTATCAGGGTTCTCTGTCAAGCAAGGAAATTAGATCACATCACCCCCTGCTCCTTATACAGTAGTACTGACTCCCAATTCAATATCAAATAAAGTTTAAAACTTCTTGTACAGACTCGCAAAGTTCTACACTCCAGTATTTCCCCAAACCTTTCCTCCTTATTCATCCCCTATACCCCAGCAATAACACATATTCTCCATGTGTCCTCCTATACACAGCTGAATTCTATGCATTCCTGTGTCTTATACTGTATGGCTACTTTTCTGTGGAATGCGTCTTTCTCTGACTTGAATCATCTGTCAAGAAATTTAAAGCCATTCTATTCACTTCTGCTTTTTGGAAGCCATGCTGGCACTACATTGGGGTGGTAGGATACATCAACCCCTGTCTTCACTTTCTTTCCTCTACAAGTCTAACCACTATGCCCTTTATTACTCCTTTATTTCTTTCCTCTATTTTACTGCACTTTCATTTGAATTGATTCCCTTTCCTTTTCTTATTTTGATATGTAAACTGCCTTGCTCTCTTGCCAGGAAAGGTGGTATATTAAACTTAATAAACAATAACCATTTCACTTTCACAAGGGAGACTATGATAAAAGGAGGGAAATAGTAAAAAAAACCAAAAACCTAAGAAGAGCAGCTGCAAAGGTTAAGAGTTTACATCAGGAGTGAACATCTGTTTTTTTCTAATACATGGAATACATCTAATCTGGGCTTCCAAGATGGTATGTTTAAACACTGTTCAAAAATACCATGCTTGGAAGCCCAGACCAGCATGTCCTGCTACAGTATGAGCAGCTGATGTTACCCTTTGTTTGCTTGTGGCTAGCAAATTAGTTATTATTAAGCTGCTGTACTGAACACAGGTGATAGCTTCATCATGTGCCCCCTAGTCCTAGTGTTTTTGGAAAGAGTAAACAAGCGATTCATGTCTACCCGTTCCACTCCACTCATTATTTTATAGACCTCTATCATATCTCCCCTCAGCCGTCTTTTCTCCAAGCTGAAGAGCCCTAGATGCTTCAGCCTTTCTTCATAGGGAAGTTGTCCCATCCCCTTTATCATTTTCGTCGCCTTTCTCTGTACCTTTTCTAATTCCACTATATCTTTTTTGAGATGCGGCGACCAGAATTGAACACATGTACAATCATCATTACAAACTGAAATGTTCATGCTGTATGATTTCAACCATTTCATAAACTTATGTAAAAAGTCTATCAACCACTTCACAACATAAGACTATCCCAGCCAATATTCATAATGATGTAAGTGGGCAGCAGAGGTTACTGCCCACTTAAATTGCTTGTCTACGGCTAGTAGTAATAGTAGTAACCGCACATATTCAGCAGAATTTAAGTTAGCCGCTAAATTTTTGTGATTAGTGCCTGAGCCAAAACTGGCTAAAACTTGTGGGTGTTCCAGGGGTGAAGCTGGCACTTATGTGGTTAAGTGCCGATATTCAGCCCTTGACCACATGAGATAACCGCTTAAATTGGGCAACATAAATAACTGTCCTATCTTTTAGCAGTTCAACTTATGCGGTCAAGAGCTGAATATTGCACTTAAATGCATAAGCTTTAGTGGCCAACCTATAACTGGATATTCAATTTTTTTTATTTTGTTTATTTATTGGGATTTATGAAGAGATACACCCAAGGCGGTGGTCAATGTCAGTGCTTGGATGTGGCCCAGCATCGAATATCCGGGAATACAGACAGCAGCAGACATAAAAGTAAGAACGTAAGAATTGCCATGCAGGGAAAGACCGAAGGTCCATCAAGCCCAGTATCCTGTTTTCAACGGTGGCCAATTCAGGTTACAAGTACCTGGCAAGATCCCAAAACTGCTGCCTGCTGAATATAGGCAGGATCATGTATAAACCACTTCCACATTAGGATGCACTCAGTGAAAGATGACTTATCTATCCTGTTACAAGTGAACATACAAATTCTTTTTAATACTTTCTTTTTCCAGAAGGCCAATGTGGTAAAGTGTGCTTACATTCTCACACACGAATATGCAAGAGTTGTTAGCACATCTAAGTTAGATGTATGCTTGCTAATTTGATTAATGTGCCTATTTTAGCTTTTGAGAGTTGGCATACATGACCTACGCTAATGAGTTAATGAGGCGAAAAATTATAAACTGCCTTGTTACCTATTAGCACAATGATAAAATGTGTGATCTTACAAGGTAATTCTATCACTGGGCACAAAGAAGCCGTTATGGGCCAGATTCTATATAAGGTGCCTAAAAAATTCACGCAGAATACATTTCACCTAAGCGTATTCTATAAGTGGCATCTAAATTTAGGCACGGTATATAAAATACACTTAGTTGGTATCCTAGCACCTAAAACTGTGTGCCTCCATTTACACCAATGAAAACATGGCATAAATCCCGGCACTTAGATTTATAACAGTGCGCATAAATTTTGGAATGCCCATAAAACGCCCTTTTCCTTGCCCATAACCATGCCCCTTTTTGGTCTGCATGCATTAAAATTTTGTCACAGTGCAATACAGAATACGCTTAGGGAGTTGTATACGTAAATTCTAATTATTGCCAATTAGTGCTCATTATTGCTTAAGTACTGTTAACAATGCTGATTGGCTTGTTAAGCCGATTAAAGTTACGTCTGCTATTATAAAATACATTTGGATTTCAGCACAGAACGCTAGGCATGCTATATAGATTCCGGAGGTAGGTGCCCCTGTGAGTGTAAATGCACAATGTGCTATTCTATAAGTGCTATATCAGGTAAGTACAAGGGGACATACACATGGGCAGAGCATGGTCATGTCTCCAACTCACATGTGCAACTTACAGAATAATAGAAGTTGTGAGCATTGCATGGCACTCTTAGTTAAGCTCATTTACGCTAGCTATACACGTGGTATAAAATGATCGCCGATGCAAGTTTATGGAAGTATTTTATAATGAAATCAGCTGGCCATTTGGGACATGGCTACATTTCATTGCTGTACTACAGGGGGATTTGTGGCAACCCAATGTTGTAATATTACTTTTTTCCCTAGTACCTGCCGGACATGGGAATGGCAGGGGAGCGGGAGGGGGAAATAAAGCGTAAAAAGAATAGAATGCACATGTAAAGTGTCTTTGGGAATTTGATTAATGTTGTGGGTTGTAATAACTGTACTGTACACTGCAACAATGTGTTCTATTTGCTAATAGAGTTGCAAAAATAACTAAATAAATAATGAAATCAGGGTGCCCAAAAACCATTATACAGTAGGTATTCCCTGCACTGCCCCAAGGCACCTAAATAGAGGTACCCTGTTAACAAATTGATCCCCAACTGCTTTGCAAATTCATTACTACAAAAAAAATTAGCAATACCATGGGAAGTTTTTTTGCAATAGTCTCTAGGTAAAGTATATTATTATCATCATCGCTTATTAGAACATGCAGTATTAGTCAAGCTGTAGTATTTGGGCCTCTATAACTGAAATATATTTAGAGTTGCAAACTAGCTACAGATTCTCAGGAAATGTTTTTTTTTTAGTACTGCTTTTACCTACTGTTAGAAGGGACTTGCAGATCTGTTTTCCCTATTATATTCAATAAGAAAATCAAGACTACAAGTGGAGTGGAATGGGTAAAGGTGAGTCGCTTGTTTACTCTTTCAAAAATACTAGTTCTAGGGAGGCACACAATGAATCTACTAAGTAGTAAATTTAAAACAAACTGGAGAAAATACTTCAGCACTCAACACATAATTAAACTCTGGAATTTGTTGTCAGAGAATGTGGTAAAAGCAGTTAGCCTAGCAGGGTTTTTAAACAGTTTGGATAATTTCCTAAAGAAAAGTCCATAAGCCATTATTAAGATAGACTCGGGAAAATCCACTGCTTATTTCTAGGAAGAGCAGCATAAAATCTGTTTTACTGTTCTGGGATGGATTGGCTGCTGTTGGAAACAGGATAATGGGTTTGATGGACCTTCAGTTTGTCCTAGTATGGCAACACTTATGTTCATATATGCAGTGGGATAAAAACAGGACCAAATCAGCCTGCCCTGAAAATGTGAGGGTTCCTTTCACTAAGCTGCAGTAAAGCACTAGTGCAAGTTAATAGAATTAGTGCACACTAAATGCTAAGAAGCCCATAGGTATAAAATGGGCTTCTTAGCGCGTGCTAACACTTACGTCAGCTTAGTAAAAAGACTTTTTAATGTTATGTTTGGTTCAGTCACTGATTTCTTTATCTATTTCACCTGTTCCTTTAAATAGTTTTAACCATATGTTAGGTGTAACACTGCCTAGTTACCCCTGGGCCAAAAGAGCTGACCATGACATGATACTTGTGCAGAATGATATTGTTGTCATTTTAAAATAAATAGATTTTTGAAGAAACTCATCCCAATTGTTTGGGAGAAAGATTATCAACAGAGATTCACAGGAATAAAAATGCGATATCGCATCTGATGAAGTAGACTCTGGCCCTCAAAAGCTCATGCCTCAATAAATTGGTTAGTCTGTAAGGTGCCATTTGCCACTAGCAGTATTATTATTAAATGAGCAATGCAAATTATGTCCTGTGGTTTATTGCCGTAAGAAAAAAAATCTATGATATCAAACCATGATCCTGATTTACCAAGGCTTTTATTCATTCTGTACATATGTGGAAAATTAGCCCTTATGAGAGCTAAGTTTATTTACTCTAGTAGCTTCTAACAGAGAGCTTAGGCAGAATGGACAGTATTCATTTGAAAAAGGTCACAAGTGATAATGATTTGAATTCTCTTTAAAAGAAGAAATTTGCAGCTGTTCTAGGCTCTACAGAAATGATGCATGCTCATGTCACTGCTTTGCTTAGAAACCATATCATAGTTCTACTCTATAGACAAATGCTTGGGTTGGGGGGTGGAGGGGGGGGGGAAGGATTTTTCAGACGTGGTAGAATTCTTATGCTGCTTTGCCAAAGCAGAAATTCTATCAGTAGCTTTTGTTCTATGAACTGGAAATGAAGGTCAGAAGAATGCTGTCACATGAATACTAACCTTGAAGAAAGAGGCATTTCAGCAGTACCTGCCAGTTCACTGTCAGTTTTCTACCTTGGGTGTAAATCACTTGTAAGTGTGATTTTTAAAGTGCCCATCAAAACCCTTGACAACCTGAATCATTCTACCTGGGCAGAGTTCAAATCTGTTGAAGTAATCCCTGCAAGGATAATACTGATGTTGATTTATAACTCAGACAATCCAATAGGCAGCAGATAGGTACTGGTAACTTGATCAAAAACATCTAGTTCTGTAATTTTTTTTAGAAACAAATAATCGCTATTAAGCAAATAGGTTAAAATTCTTTGCAACTGTGATTCCTTTGCTACTAGGGGAAGAAAAATGGGACTTGATACACTGCCTTTCTGTGGTTTTTGCAACTACATTTGCTTATTTCTGATCTGAGGAAGAAGGGCGACCTTCGAAAGCTAATCAAGAAATGTATTAAGCTATGTCCAATAAAAAAGGTATCATCTTATTTTTTTTTCCATGTTTTATTTTGTTTGATTTCTATTGATGCAACTACATTCAAAGCAGTTTATATAGAGGGGCATAATCGAACGCGAACGCCCATCTCCATGGGCATCTATCTCCGAGGACAGGTACGTGAAGGGGCGGGCCAGACCGTATTTTCGAAAAAGATGGGCGTCCATCTTTTTTTTCGATAATACGGTTTGTGCCGGGGAAATGCATTGCATTTGGGCGGATTTGAGCTGGGCGGTATTGGTTTTCAGCAATAATGGAAACCGAAGGCGCCCAGCTCAAAAACGAACAAATCCAAGGCATTTGGTCATGGGAGGGGCCAGGATTCATAGTGCACTGGTCCACCTCACATGCCAGGACACCAACCGGGCACCCTAGGGGACACTTGTAACAATTAAAAAAAAATTAAAATACCTCCCAAGTCCATAGCTCCCTTACCTTGGGTGCTGAGTCCCCCCAAATCCCCCCCAAAACCCACTGCCCACAACTCTACACCATTACCATAGCACTTATTGCTGAAGGGGGGCACATAGATGTGGGTACAGCGGGTTTTGGGGGTGGTTTGGAGCGCTCCCATTTACCAGCACAAGTGTAACAGGTAGGGGGGATGGGCCTGGGTCCACCTGGCTGAAGTCCACTGCACCCACTAACAACTGCTCCAGGGACCTGCATACTGCTGTGATGGAGCTAGGTATGACATTTGAGGCTGGCATACAGGCTGGAAAAAATTTTTTAAGTTCTTTTTTTGGGGTGGGAGGGGGTTAGTGACCACTGGGGGAGTCAGGGGAGGTCATCCCCGATTCCCTCTGGTGGTCTTCTGGGCAGTTGGGGCACTTTTTGGGGACTTGTCGTGAAAAAAAAGGGTCCAGAAAAAGTGACCCAAATTCTCGCTTCTGGCGCCCTTCTTTTTTCCATTATTGGCAGAGCGTGCCCATCTCTCCTCGGCCGATAAACACGCCCCAGTCCCGCCTTCACCACGCCTCCGACACCCCCCCCCCCCCGTCAACTTTGTCCGTTCCCGCGACAGATTGCAGTTGGAGATGCCCAAAATCGACTTTCGATTATACTGATTTGGGCGCCCACAGGAGAAAGGCGCCCATCTCCCGATTTGGGTCGAAATATGGGCGTTTTTCTCTTTCGAAAATAAGCTGGATAGCATATACAGGTACTTATTTGTACCTGGGGCAATGGTAGGTGGAAGGGTGATTGGAGAGGGGGAGGGAAGAGGACAAAGATAAGAGTATTTACCAAAAACAGAGATTTTGCTGTTTGTAACTCTTCCTTGTTCTCATTCAAAATAAAAAAATATATGTTATTTATATAGCAATATATGTGAATGAAGGCAGATAAGGCCTACCTAGTCTGACCATCTCCTATCCCTTCATCTACCTTAGAGATCTTACATGCTTCTCTCAAGCTTTCTTGAATTCAGGTACAGACTTTGTATCCACCAACTCCACAAGGGGGCTATTTAACGTATTCACTGCCCTTTGTGTGAAGAAGCATTTCCTTTGGGTACTCCTGAGTCTGTCCCTTTTCACCGTCATCCTGTACCCCCCCTCATTCCAGAGCTTCCTTTCAATTGAAAGAGACTCACCTCCTGTGTACTTATGCCACAAAGGTATTTAAATGTCTCAATTATATTTCACCTTGAGTATTCCATTCAAATCTCGTCACCATGTCTCAAAAAAGATATAATGGAATTAGAAAAGGTTCAAAGGAGCAACCAAAATTATAAAAGGGATGGAATTCTTCCCATATGAGGAAAGGCTATAGAGGGCTCTTCAGCTTGGAAAAGAGATGGCCGAGGGAGAATATGATTGAGGTCTATAAAATCCTAAGTGGTGTAAAATGGGTACAGGTGAACTCACTCCACACCTGTCTTAATATTAAACCACTCCATCCAGTGATCACCTACCATAATATCAGAAACATTCTTCCCATTCTTAAGCACTAAGGGTCCCTTTTACCAAGCTGCGGCAAAAGGGGGCCTGCGCTGGAGTTGGCACGTGTTTTTGATGCGCACCAAGGCCCCTTTTACTGCAACTGGTAAAGGTATAGTTACTTTATACTTGCCCCTTAAAGAGACATTTCAGATGCAAAAGAAAAGTGTATTGCCATATTCATGGTAGGTATGAACAATGGTTGTCAAGGTTCAAGATTGTCTTTATTTGATAGTCTGCCTACAGCAATACCATCAAGGCAGATTGCAATATATAAAATAAAGAAATGAAAAATAACGCCATATATATGGATAGCAAAAAAAAGGGAAAAGGCAAGGTGATGACTATATGCTGTAATCAACAGACTCCTAAAGCGAGAGATCAGTCCAGACGTTAGTCAAATCAAGGATCAAAGGCAGACCGAAATAGGTGCGTTTTCAGCTGAGACTTGAAGCAGGGGAAGGAATCCTCCACTTGCAGGAAGGGTGTTCAATAAGGAAGGTTTATTTATTAGGATTTATTTACCGCCTTTTTGAAGGAATTCACTCAAGGAGGTGTACTTACGTTAAACATAGCTTTCCAAAAAGCAACCAAAGGTGCCTCCTGGACCGACGACACGGCTAGGAGCTGTTTTTAACTAGAACGCAAAGTTCTAAGAGGAACATAAGGTACCAAGCAGGGGAGCAAAAAAGTAGGGGACCAGAGCGCAGTACTTTAAAAATCAATAACAAAATCTTATAGACTATCAGAGAGTTAATGGGAAGCCATTGTTCACATATAGCATGGGCATCACATGGTCAAATTTGCGAGCATCAAACAGTAGTTTCACAGCAATGTTTTGGATAAGCTAGTTGAAAGGCCTTCATTGCTATAAAAAAAAAGTCATAGGACACAAAGTTTTAGAAGAAAGGAGGATTTCTTCATTAAGATGGAAATATGTCTGCTGAAGTCAAGATGAGAGTCCGTGAACCCACTTTGTCCATATGAGGAATTGAAAGAACTATGTTAGGAAAAAATAACTTCTTACTAAGGCATAGAACCTCTGACTTTCAAGGTTTAAGTTTTAGGGTGTCTCCTGGATTCATAAGTACATAAGTATTGTCATACTGGGAAAGACCAAAGGTCCATCAAGCCCAGCATCCTGTTTCCAATAGTGGCCAATCCAGGTCACAAATACCTGGCAAGGTCCCAAAAAAGTACAAAACATTTTATACTGCTTATCCCAGAAATAGTGGATTTTTCCCAAGTCCAGTTTAATAATGGTCTATGGACTGTTCCTTTAGGAAGCTGTCCAAACCTTTTTATAACTCCACTAAGCTAACCGCCTTTACCACATTCTCCGGAAATGAATTCCAGAGTTTAATTACACATTGAGTAATTATATATGGCGCCCAGATTTGGGCACGCTTCTGAGATGTGCACGCAACTTCATTGGCTAATGAGCCATTAACGAGCAATAATTGGATGCTAACAACCAATTATTGAGGTTAATTGGCACTAATTAGAATTTGTGCATGCACCTGGCTGTTCGTTATTTTATAATACTGGGCACCTAAATTCTATCGCGTGCAACCCAAAAGGGGGCATGACCATGGGGGGGGGGGCGTGAGTGGGCCAGGGGCTTTCTAAAATGTTGTGCATAGTGTTATGGAATAATGGGTTTCTGTGTCCAGCTTCAGTACTGGGATTTACGCCAGGTTTCAGCAGGCATAAGTCTGGCACCCAGAGTTTGGTATGAGAATTGGCACCCTTTATAGAATAGCGCTTAGCGCCAACATTTTCCAGCACCCATTTTTGAGCACCATTTATAGAATTACCCCCTGCTGGAAGTAAGCCGGTATGAGAAAGCATCGAGACAATTTTTCAAGTGTTTTAAAGTACAGTAGGTGAAGAGTCAATATAAGTCACAAGCTCCGTCATTTGCATAACTGATGCTAAAGCTCTCAATAATCATAGCTAATGGTGCAAAGAATATACTAGAGAAAATAGAGGCCAGAATGGATCCATGAGCGACTCAATGTGCTAGGGAAGTGGGTTATACAGAGAATTTGTCATTGTACTGTAAAGGAACAGATTTGTCAGTCTTGAACCACTCTGATGCTACTTATTTAAAAAAAAAAAATATATATATATATATATATATATATATATATATCACTCTATCTTGCAATCTATTTGGGTTATAGTACATAAAAATTAAATTAAAATGTGCTAGATCAAAATCCACCCTATCTCTTGAACACCTAACTATTGGATAAACAGATTATAGCTTACGTGATCAAATGCAACACTCTCATCTGATACAATAGAAGTATTCTTTCTGCCTTGGCTAAGATTAATTACAATCTCATTTATCAATACCACCAATGCTGATTCAGTACTATATGCAGGGCAAAAGCCCAACTGTGTAAGGTGAAAGGCATTGATTTTTTTTTTCTGGGAAATCTGATAGTTGTAGGAAAGCAGCATTTGCTACCATTTTAGAAGAGAGACTGGAGACTGTTCTACAGTCAAAGAATTCAGTTAGATTCAAATTAGGATTCTTCGGAAGAGGTGCTTTCTTGTTTCTTTTATTCCAGACATTAAAGGCCAGGCCTTGAATTAAGCTCGTGTTGACCATAGAGCAAAGATAGATGAATAAGCTAACCAAAGGGTCTCAGTTAGTGTTATTGGCAAACATAAAAGCTGAGAAAGTTGATATATGTTGGCTAGGATCAGTTGATTAAAGGCCTTTAGAACACTCCTTAGATTAGAAAAGGGAGAGGGAGGCAATAGTTGGTATTGAGCAACAAAAGAAACTTTTCTGAATATCTGCTACATTCTCGTAAAAGTATAAGAAAGAGAGCCAGGAATACAGGAAGACCCAAGGACTGGATCTGATGGCTTAAGACAAGTAACTTATAAAGGATTCTGTAGGCTATGGGGCTAGAAAATGTTTTTCTACAAAGAGTCTAATGATAATGTTTTTGCACAGGGGGCGCTCTTGAGCTACAGATGAGACTAGATGCTTGAAGATTTCTCTCCCTGTATTTTCTAGAAAATCGACCAAAATCAACTTTAAAAAACAGGTTTTTATTTCCAAATTTTCCTGTTTCAGTTCTCGATTGCAGCATATTGCTTTCTAAGTCATCTAAGTTGGACTCTTTATCCTTACTACAATCTGGATCAAAGAGATCAAAAACGGACCATCCGACGCCAGAGAAAGCTTCTCAAGCAAAACTGCCATGCTCTACCTCTGAAATACTTATGGAACAAATCCGTGCCTTAAAAGAACTTACAACTAAACACTATCAGACTACTTTTGATCTAAAGACGGAATTGCAAACTCTTACCTCTTCTCTCTCGGCTTTTCAGATCAGAATAGAAAAGCTTGAAACACATGCGGATGAATCTGCCCTCAATATGGTGCAGAAGCAAGAAAGGACAGACTAGCATATTCGCAAGTTGGAACTGAAGTTGGAAGACCTTTCTAATAGAAATAGAAGGAACAATATTAGAATTATTGGCCTTAAAGAAGGTGCGGAAGGATCAGACATGATCAAATTCCTCTTACTATGGCTTCCCCAGATTCTTCATTTATCATCGGATCTCCCCTTACAATTTGAAAGGGCACACAGATCTCCTTCAAATCTCAAACAAGGAGCACTTCATCCACGTCCTATTGTAGCGAAATTACTGGTGCTTTCCTCAAGCATTACAGATTCTAACTACAGCAAGAAATTCCAAAAATCTCAAATTTGACGGAAAAGGGTTCTTAATTGTACCGGACTTGGCTAAAACTACATCCAGAAAGCGCAAGGCTTTCCTCAAAATGAGGGCCCATCTTAAATCACTGGGATATCCTGTCCGAATGGCAGTGACCTTTCATAACACCACAAAATTCTCTGAATCTCCGTAACAACTGCAGCAATATCTGGACCAGCTCCAAACAACTGGAATTGACTCTTAGTCTTTGCTTTCCCTTATTACATTAAGTTTTATACATACTGCAGGTATTTAATATAAATATCGCTGTTAATAACATCTTCTCTTCTATTCCAGTAGCTCGTGCAGACTTCATGAATGATAAATGTGTTTCATATAAATGGTTTTGTTAATTTGATCTAATTATTTTTCATGACTTAGGAGTCATCTATGATGACTGCAATGTTTTTTCTTATCTCTCTAGGGGTAGGTGTTATTTAAAAAAAATACAAAAACACTTTCTTGCTTCGATACAGCTAATTGATTAAAGCATAAGCACAATTTTGTATCTTTTAGATAGACATGTTTGTTGTCTCATATCTTTTATCTAGTTATTTAAGATAGCTGTCACAAACATATCTACACATACTCTTACTGATTTCTTGTTTACGCATATTATAATGTTTAATAATTACCATTTCTGGTTTATGAAGTTCCTCATTCTATTTTGTCTCTTTAAGAACAATTTTGTATGATTCTTATGATATCCTAACAATCTCTAGCGTTTTCAGATGGTTATATACGCCCTGTTTTTTCCTCTGTTCTCATTTTCTTTACAGAGGTATCTTTGAGTGTTCTCTCATCTTTTCTCTCAGTCCCACTCACTCAAGTTTCTCACTAGGTTGAACTATTTCCCTAGTTCTTTATGCCGTTCTTATCTCTTTCAGGTGTAGTGTACATAGCATATTATTGTTTATCTTACTTATCCTCTTTGTGTAGTGATATAAACTTTTTGATGAATTTCAATGTCCTCCGGCAGTAATAATTTTCCTATTAACATAGTGTCATGGAATGTAAATGGTCTAGGGCACCCTATTAAAAGGAAAAAGTTCTTATATATCTTAAAAGGTTAAAACCAGATATTATTTTTTTACAGGAAACCCAATCTCTAAATACTTCTCATTTCAGTAAACAATGTAATTGGATCTCTTCCTCAATTGACTCCCCAGCAGAAGGCAGAAAAAAGGGGGTTCTATTTTATTTCCCAAAGACTCCCATCCAATCATTTTAGATCAACGCATAGATCCAGAGGGTAGATGAATTGTTGTTAAAGTCTCTATCAATAATATTGTAGCACTATTGGTTAATATCTGTGCTCCCAATATTGACTCCCCAGAGTTTTTCACTAATATTTTTCAATCAATTCAATCACAGGACCCTGTCCCTGTCATTATGGCTGGAGACTTCAATCTCCCTCTAGACTAACTTTTAGATAGACACTCACAAATTAAACTAACACCCTCAAAATCATTCATCACGCTACACTCATATATTGATCAGTTGCACCTTGTTGATCCATGGAGATTATGTAATCCTACTTGAAGAGAATTTACTTTTTTCTCATCTCCTCATAAAAGTTTCTCCAGGCTGGACTACTTTTTAATCTCTAATTCTTTAGTTGAACGCGTTAGAAACTCCTCTATTTCACCCATAGTAGTTTCTGACCATGCTCCAGTCTCCTTATCTTTGTCTTGGTCATCTTCTTCTCCTAGACAGTCTCCATTATGGAGATTACCCTCCAATTTACTCAGTGATGAAGACATTCTCTTAAAGCTCAAATCTTTTATTAAGCAATTTTTTCAAATTAATACTCCAACTTCAATAAATCCTAGTACAGTTTGGGAAGCGTTCAAAGCTGCCTTAAGAGGTGAATTTATCTCTTTAGCTTCCTACAAAGCTAAACAAGAAAAAACCCAAATATCTGAATTAGAATTGCAAATTAAAAATGTAGAAGCTAATTATATACAGTCCGGTAATCCTTTATTACTCAATTCTCTTTATAACCTTAAATACAAGTTAAACAAACTCCTCAGTGTCAAAGCAGGACAGCAAATCTTTGATCTACATTCTAAATATTATGCAGAAAAACATAAAAGCAGTACTTTTTTTTAGCAAACTATCTTAAAAGGAAATGACTTAAAGTTCACATTCCTGCCATTACTCTAAAGCTTTTCATGATTTTTATTCCAATTTGTATCAATCTGAGTCCCTTCATACGCACAATAAGGTTACTGATTTTCTCTCTCCATTAGTTGGCCCCAAAATGGTCAAAGACATTGAAATGCTCAAGAAAGAAATCACAGAACTACAGCTTCATTGTGCAATTAGAGATACTCCCAAAAAGAAAGCTCCGGGACCAGATGGGATTCCAATAGAATTTTATAAATTATTCAAATCAGACCTCTCACACATTCTCCTCTCACGTTTCAACTCCTTAACTCCTGAAAATGTGTCACATTGCTCATTCTCAGAAGCAATCATCACTGTTATACGCAAACCAAATAAAGACCCTTTGTTAGTTTCTAACTATCATCCCATTTCTCTGTTAAATGTTGATAATAAATTATAAGCTAAAATTTTAGCAAACAGAATCAAAAAAATTATTCAAAAATTATACATCCAAACCAAGTTGGATTCATGCCAGGTAGACTTATTAGTGACAATACAAGTTTGTTTCTGCATATTCCTCACCTGGCCAATTCTCCTCAAGATCCTATAGTAGCCTTATCTTTAGACGCAGAAAAAGCCTTTGATAGGATAGAATGGGATTATTTATTCACAACTTTAGAGTGGTTTGGATGTCCCTCTGAATTTCTCAATAAAATTAAAACTTTATATGCCAATCCCTTTGCCAAAATTATCACACACAACACACTGTCAAATCTAATTACTCTTAAGCGTGATAGAGCCTCTCTTACTAGCAATAAGGGCAAATCAAAATATAAATGGCATTGTCTATAAAGATTTTGATATTAAATGTTCAGCATATGCTGATGATGTACTACTGTTTCTTTCTGACCCTTATGGTTCCATTCCTAAACTTTTTACAGTTATTAACACATTTTCACATTTTTCCAGTTACAAAGTTAATCAGCAAAAGACGGAGCTTTTACCACTTAATTCCTATGCTAATCCTGATATTGCGAACTCTTAAGTTGGTATGGGCTAAACCAGAACTTAGATATTTGGGAATAGACGTGTATCCCTCACTAGCTGACACCAATGCAGATTCAATTATCACCCATCTTAAATTAGTATTACATTCTTGGCATCCTCTTTCATTATCCTGGTGAGGTCGTTTGGAAACCATCAAAATGATGATATCTCCTAAGGTTAATTACATTCTCTCCATGATCCCCATTTTGTTCCCGCCATCTTTTTATACTCTGCTAGTTAAGCTGTTAAACAGTTTTTTATGGAGAAACAAACCACTCAGAATAGCTATTAAAAAACTTAAGAGTACGACAGATTCTGGTGGTGTATTATTTCCTGATTTTTACAATTATCACAAATCCTTTATATCTCAGCAAGGTTGCAACTGGATCTTTCAAAAATCTGATTATAAACCAATTTCGTTAACTTTAGAGGAAGCCTTAGTGCATCCATTTACTCCTTTATTGTTAATTTCCTCTGCATCTTTTCCTTCACACAAGTTATATCCCATTATCTCTGCCACCATCAAGACACTTCTTCTGATTTACTAGTTGCTCATTACACCTCTTTCAACATCTTCTTACATGTCACTATGGTATAACCCTCATGTTCTAATAAATAAACTCCAGAGCCCATGGTGGGAGGCGGGGCTGGTGGTTGGGAGGCGGGGCTAGTGCTGGGCAGACTTCTACGGTCTGTGCCCTGAAAATGGCAGATACAAATCAAGGTAAGGTATACACAAAAAGTAGCACATATGTTGGGCAGACTGGATGGACCATCATCTATTATGTTACTATCCTGCTTATTTTCAAAGGATAAGGGCGGCCATCTTCCGACACAAATCAAGAGATGGCTGACCTTCTCCTAAGGCCAGCCAAATCGGTATAATCGAAAGCCGATTTTGGCTGGCTTCAACTGCTTTCCGTCGCAGGGCCGGCCAAAGTTCAAGGGGGCATGTCGGCAGTGTACCGAAGGCGGGACAAGGGCGTGGTTAAGAGATTGCCGGCTTCGGCCGATAATGGATAATAGAAGGCCTGTCCTGACGAGCATTTGGCCATCTTTACTTGGTCCCATTTTGTTCACGACCAAGCCTTGAAAAGGTGCCCGAACTGACCAGATGACCACTGGAGGGAATCGGGGCTCACCTCCCCTTACTCCCCCAGTGGTCACCAACCCCCTCCCACCCAAAAAAACAAAAACAAAACATTTTTTTGCCAGCCTCTATGCCAGCCTCAAATGTCATACCCAGCTCCATCACAGCACTATGCAGGTCCCTGGAGCAGGTTTTAGTGGGTATTGGAGTGCACTTCAGGCAGGCAGACCCAGGCCCATCTCCCCCCCCCCCACCTGTTACACTTGTGGTGGTAAATGGGAGCCCTCCAAAACCCACCCAAAACCCACTGTACCCACATCTAGGTGCCCCCAGTTACCCTTTAAGGGCTATGGTAGTGGTGTACAGTTGTGGGGAGTGGGGTTTGGGGGACTCAGCACACAAGGTAAGGGAGCTATGCACCTGGGAAAGTCCACTGCAGTGCCCCCTAGGGTGCTCAGTTGGTGTCCTGGCATGTGAGGGGGACCAGTGCACTACAAATGCTGGCTCCTCCCATGACCAAATGGCTTTGATTTGGCCGGTTTTGAGATGGCCGCCATTAGTTTCCATTATCGGCAAAAAACAATGGCGGCCATCTCTAAGGGTGGCCCAAATGTTGAGATTTGGCTGGCCCCGACCGTATTATCGAAACGAAAGATGGCCGCCCATCTTATTTCGATAATACGGTCGGGTACGCCACTTTACGGGGCCATCATTAGAGATAGCCGCCTTTATAGATGAGCGCCCCAGTTCGATTATGCCCCTCTCTGTTACTATGTTATTGGAAAGAATGGATTGTTAAAGGAATATGGACTTTTTCAGATATACTTCAGGAAAACAAATCCTTTCGTTCTTTCTCTGAACTAACAGAGAAGTTCTCTCTGTCTCCTTCTGCTTATTTCAAATGGTTACAACTGACTCATTGTATTGCGGCTTCTCCAATATTTGCTCAATTGACTTTTCAATTACCCTCTTTATATGATACTGCTCAATCTCTTTTGGTGGGAGGTCATACTGCATCAAAGATTTATAAAATGTTAACAAAATCATCTTATAACTTTAATGTATCACTTCAAAATATATGACAAGCAGATGTTGGACAAGTACTTGTCAAAGAGGAATGGTCCTTTCTCTAGACAAAGACGTTAAGGCAGCTATCTTCTGTGTCAGTTCTCCAATCTATGTATTTTCTGTATCATCGAGTCAATTGGACACCTTGCAAATTAGCCAGAGCCTCTCTCATTCCTTCAGATAAATGCTGGCATTGCTCTCAAAAAACAGGAACTCTAATTCATATACTATATGAGTGTGAACATGTGCTCAAGTTCTGGCAATCAATTTGGCCTATAATACAGAAAATCCTTTTGCTGGACTGTGAACTAACATGTTCGATAATATCGTTCAAATCATGTTCACAGCAATTAAATCTCTCCTCTTGTCAAGCAAAGTTATTGGACATCTTACGGTAGTACAGAGGCATATTCTACTTAATTGGAAATCAGCTCACCTGCTTAACCTCCATTTTTGGTGGAACTCAGTCTTACAGAATCAAAAACTAGAATTTTCTATAGCTGAAAAGCAGTATACAATTCTCTCTAAAAAGAGAATTTGGGAACCATTGGAACAGTATTTACAGACTCTTTAAAGGACTTTATTGTTCACTACTTTATGAACGCTGCACACTAATCATGCTTTTTCTTTCTTGATTTTTACGTTGCTATACGTTAAATATTTGACTGTGTAACTATTCTGTTAATGTTTCAAAACTTAATAAAATATTTTGAAAAAAAAGATAATGCTTTTGCACAGATTACAGTCTGCAGATTTGGGTTGTTGATGATGATTTCAAAAACTTGCTCAATGGCAAATTTAGTCACAAGACAATTAGGACCCTATTATTTAGAAATCCTTTAAAAATAGAACCTTAAAAGGCGATTTTCACACTGCCTACACAGGTGCAACGTCCTCAGCTATTTGTTACTCCCAAACATTTCCCCTAGAGTTTTCAGCTGGCAAGTTTGTATACATGTTATTCAATCTGAGTCACAAGCCATTTTTGTCCTTTAATTTGCATTGCATCAGGGAACTCTTTGAGAAAATTGCATTACTACTGAGCAAATCTGCATCAACTGTTATCTCTTACAACTTAAGCAGTTTACATGCTGTGTTTTGTGTCCAACTCGACAGGAGCATGCTTGCAAAATGATTTGGGACACCATAGAGCCAACATGTTTTTCCATATGTTGAACAGTGTTTTTTCACGGCCACAGTACTTAAATGCTCTGGATTTGATTGCAGGTGGCTTGCTCTGCTGTTGCTTGCTGCTGTAGCTATCCACACCTCGCTAACACTTGTCTATTGCATTAACTCTGTCAGCTTGCCAGGTTTTTTTTTTTTTATTACATTTGTACCCCGCGCTTTCCCACTCATGGCAGGCTCAATGCAGCAGGCAATGGAGGGTTAAGTGACTTGCCCAGAGTCACAAGGAGCTGCCTGTGCCGGGAATCAAACTCAGTTCCTCAGTTCCCCAGGACCACCACCCTAACCACTAGGCCACTCCTCCATACCAGTTGTGTTCTAGAGTTCTCAGTTGCATGTCTATGAGTTCTGCAGTACAACACATTTCAATGGTTGTATTCAGAGTCACGTCATGTTACATAAGAACATAAGAGTAGCCATACTGGGTCAGACCAGTGGTCCATCTAGCCCAGTATCCTGTTTTTCAAACAGTGACCAAGCCAGGTCACAAGTACCTGGCAGAAACCCAAATTGTGGCAACACTCCATACTACAGATCCCAGGGCAAGTAGTTGCTTCCCATGTCTGTCTCAATAGCAGACTATGGACTTTTCCTCCAGGAATTTGTCCAAACCTTTTTTAAACCCAGATACGCTAACCACCATTACCACATCCTCCAGAAAATAGTTCTAGAACTTAACTATTCATTGAGTGAAAAAATATTTCCTCCTATTTGTTTCTCTTAAGAGATGGCAATGTGTGAACTCATTGGCAATGCCAAGAGCTATTTTATCCTGAATAACTTCATTTTCAGTGGGCCATACTTATATGTCACTTTCTCTATCTAACGTGTGACAAAGTTGTTAGTGGATTCATCCTCCTATTGTTGACAGCTGTCAAACGTATGTCATTCATATGTTACATTTTTGGATGGCTTAAAAAAGGCTTCATAATGCATCCAGGATAACTTTGGCTCAAATTGTGCTTATAAATATTGTAGCATTTCAGCACCCATCACCCTTCTCAGTGTAGTGCCTGCACTTCAGCTGGCTTCACATAAGCTTGTTGCTAAGCTTGTTGACTTCTCAGGTATCAGATTCTATAAATGGCACCTGAAAAATCCACATTTCCATCTAAGCGTATTCTATAAGTGGTGCCTAGATTTAGGTGCAGTATATAGAATACGCTTAGTCAATCTCCCAATGCCTAGAACTACACGCATCCACTTACACCAAGGGGCCATAAATAGCGCATAGATTTAGGTGAAGACGGGCATATTCTATAACAGTGTGCATAAATTTTGGATCACCCATTTCCCCACCCGTAATAACACCCTTTTTGGGCTGCGCACGTTAGAATTTAGGCGCTCTGTGTTACAGAATACACTTAGCAAGTTGTGTGCATAAATTCTATTGCCAATTAGTGCTCATTATTGCTCGTTAAGTGCCATTATCAATGCTGATTAGCTTGTTAAGCCAATGAAGTTACGCACATTGTTATAGAATATGCTTGGATTTCGGCACAGAAAACTACATGCAATATATAGAGTCCAGGGGTATCTGCCCAGCATCTTTATTTTCTTTATTTTCATTTCCTTTATCCCTTACTTCAACATATGACATAGATTCATGCCTTCTTTATTTTCCATCATTTGTAACAGTAAGATTTAAAAAATCTTTATCGATATCATTTTCATATCAGGCATTTTCTACATGGTATCCAATCGCAGTTGACATTAGAGAGATTAATTCTTTCTTACTATTTCTAAATCAATTGATAGCTTATCTGTTTAAAAGATTTCTACTTCAGTGATAATCTTTTTTGGTGTCTGTTTCTTTTCATTATTGTGTAATAGTTAATACTTGTATTATCCGCATTGAACCTATGATTGGCAGTTGGTGGACTACAAGTACTGTTACTATTACCATTAACCAGAAAGTAGTAAAATAGTGAGCTATAACAATGAGCCTCTAGGAAACATCAGTATAAATCAACAACTGTAAGACAGGGTAGGACATTTTTAAATAGCTCTTATCCACAGTTAAAATATTGTTTACCCTGCCTATGAAAATTATCCTGCCTGTGTCTCTCGTGTTCTCTTATCCATGCTCTCTGCTCACTCTACATAAAGCTACAAGCCACTCAGGAAAAGGGCCTTGACATAATTGTGGACAATCATTGAAATTTTCAGCTCAGTGTGCAACTGCCATCAGAAAGTCAATAGAATGTTAGAAAAGACTCAGAGTGAAATAAAACAGAATATCAATAAGTCTTTGTATCAATCCATGCTGTGACCAAACATTGAGTAGAGTATGCAGTTCTGGTCACCCTATCTTAAAAAAGATGTTCAAAAAGCAACAAAATGATAAAGGAAATGAAGAAAAGATACCTGAGGTGAAATATGATAGAGGTCTATGAAATCATGACTGGAGTGAAATGGGTAATTAGTGAATAGTTTTTTTACCCTATCAACTAATACCAAGACTAGGAGACACACCATGGAACTGACTGGTAGAAGATTTAAGGAAGTATTTTTTTAAGCAACCTGTGAAATTAGTTCCCTGATGATGTTCTCCAGGCTAATATACATTTTGCACATGCAATTTAATTGAATAATGAGCAAATTAGCACTAATTGACTTAACCAATTATTGACACTAATTAGATTTAATTGAAATATGTGCGTAAATATAGGCATGGGATCCATGCCTAAATTTTACATGCGAGTCTAAAAAGGGGGCACAGAAATGGCAGGGTCACAGGTGGAACGGGAGCATTCCTAACATTTATGTGCGTTGTTAAAGAATGAGGGGGATATGTATATAATTTAGACACGTACATCTGCATCATATTTCAGTTGGTTTAAATGGCCATGCCTAAAGTTAGCCATGATTCCTGGGTGTAAGCGTTATTCTACAAAAATGTGCCTAACTTTAAGCGTGGTTTATAGAATAGCGCTTTTTTCTGTGCCAATTATTTTGGCGTCATATATAGAATTCACCCTCATATGGCCTATCCAGTCTGCCCAAGCTTCTAGAGGACTGGCCTGGTAAACAAGGGATCATTACCTGTTACTTCTGGGAGTAAGTATAATTGAAAATTGTTGATGAAAAAGTACCCACACAGAGCTGCATCTGCTTTCTCTGGGGGGAATCTTTTCACATAAAGGTAATGCAGCTATGCCCCAAGATAGCTCCACTCCGCTGCCTCCATTACAATGTAGTGAAAGACCTGCCCATTATGGAGCTATCCCCCAGATTCTATATAGCATGACTTAATTTGCATGCACAAATCCCGTTGTATTCTGGATTTGCATGCAAAACTAATTAGTTAACAAGCCAATTAGCACTGATTATTGCCACTTACTACAAAATTATTGACACTAATTGGCATTAATTAGAATTTATGTGCAGAAATATCTAAGCATATTCTGGAACGTGATGCGCATAAATTCTTAGTTGCATAGTTGAAAAGGGGGCACGGCCATGGGTGTGTAATGGGCGGGTTGTGGGCATCAGGATTTACACTAAGTTTTACTGGGCATAACTGCCTGTGACAAATTTAGTTGCACAGACAGGCGCTCGGCGTATTCTATAATCGATGTGGAAATTTAGGCTTATTCTATAAAGTACATCTAAATTTAGGCGTACTTGTGGTCGAAGGATGTAATGTTAATTGGTCCATATTATCTTTTCCCTTATTTTTTTATATGTAATTTCCTATTTATTGTTTATCTTGCTGTGTTGAGAGATATATTATTGAAAACTTTAGGGGCCCTTTTACAAAAGCGCACTGAAAAACGGCCTGCAGGAGTGTAGATGTGTGTTGTGGGTTCGCGCAGAATCATTTTTCAGCACACCTGTAAAAATGCCTTTTCTTAAATTTTTGATGAAAATGGACATGCGGCAAAATGAAAATTGCAGCGCGTCCACTTTTAAGTCTGAGACCTTACTGCCTACCTAGCGGTAAGATCTCGCGCGGTAACTGTGCAGTAATGGTCTATGCATGTAGAATGATGACTACTGCCCGATCACCGCCTGCGTGCCAGAAAATAAAAATATTTTCCGGCATGCCTAGCGAACACGCATCAAAAAAGTCGCGTAGACGCCTATGCGCACCCAACACACATCAATTTTCAGTTACCGCCCAGCCACCGCTTAATAAATAAATACAAATAAATAAATTTAGGTATACTTTAAAGCATATGCGTAGGCGTATTATTTTTGCTGGTGTGGATTTTTCAGGCACCATATATAGAATCTAACCCTATGTGCATACTTTACACGTGTATTGCCCAGGCATCATTATAGAATATGCTCTTCTTGTGAATTATTGGGGTGCCTAAATGGAGGCCTCACTATAGAATTGCCTCATAAGATTCTGGTTTATTTCCAGTGGAAAGATGAATATTGCACCTTGGAAAATACCAAACCGATCTATCGGACTGACTAATTACACTTTCCCCAGGACTTAAATCATATCTGCATAGGATTCATGCCAGATGGTAAGGTTTGAATTGCCCTTCACTAAGTGCATCACTCATTTTAAAATTTCTTCAAAATAAATTATTGTTTCCAAATGGCCATCTGTTTGGTGATACATAAAGCTTACAAAATGAGGTTCCTATGAAAATGAAATGATGAAATTCACAGCTCTTCATTTATTATTTTAGGACCTAATGAATAAAACATGCAATCCAAGTCCAAGCCCAGGAACTTACCAATCTTGTAAAAATCTGGAAGCGCTTCTAACATTAGAAGCTGGAATGTAAATCTTGCTTAGAGCTCATTAAGTGTCCGATGACCATTATGAAAGATGAGGAAAAGAACACTTTGTTGAGCTGCGTTCCCCTGCCTAGTACAGCTTTAAACTGTGTGCAAATAGATGATGAAAACATCTAAGAAGCCTTTTTTATCAAAATGTTGTAAAGATTTGTATTAAGGGGTAAATTCAAGAAATGGTACTGAAATTTAGGTGCCAGAATAATGCACACTAAGTGCAAGTTCTATAAACAGAAGTTCTATAAGGAACAGCTGTTATAAGATACCTGCATAACTCTGCATTTTCATGCCTAAAATAAGCACTGGCAGTTAGACACATAAATAACATTCTATAACATTCTGCCTAATAGCTTGCCATGCCCCAACCTGTCCATGCCCCTCCAAGGTCCACCCCCATTTTGGAGTTGTATGCCATAGAAATTCAGTGCTCAGCTTAGAGTAGGGGTGTAAGCAAGTTACGTACATAACTCGAAATTATTGTTAAGGCCAAATATTGATACTTATTGTTAGGGCTGTACATCAATAACAAATTTTAATCACACAATTAATCGCTATTAAAATTTTTAATTGCATAGTGTCCCTGTCACATTTCCCCCTGTGAAATGCAAAATATAGAGAGCAAATGTAAATTCTCAAAACTGACATTTCAATTACTAAACTGAAAATAAAATCAAATTTTCTTACCTTTGTTGTCTGGTGATTTTAAGTTTCTAATCACTTGTTCCCTACTTCCGGTTCTGCTTCCCTCTCTCTGTACCCTGAACTCTGTTTCCAGGGCATCCTGTCCTTTCATTATTTCTTTTCACTCCTCCTTTCTTCTTCAGTTCCTACCTTATATCCATCTTTCATGTTCTGCTTTCTTCCATTTTTCTTCCTTCTGAAATCTGTCTAATTTCCATCTCTTCCCTTCCCCTGCCCTCTCTTCTATCAGCAACATCTCCTCGCATCTCTCTCCCCTTCTCTTCTCTTCCCCTCCACTTCATAGACACAATCTCCTCTCCTCTGCTGCCACCGTCCCACCCCCCCTTAGCATACATGACATACATGCTTGGCATCTCCCTCTCCCTTCTCTTGGTGGTCCTCCCAGCTTACCTTTACAGTCTGCAGCTTTGGACACATCCTGCTTCTTTTGAGCCAAGAGCCCTTCCTCTGAAGATCCCGCTTCCTCTGACAGAACTTCCTGTTTCCTGCAGGCAGGATGCTACAGAGGGAGGGTTCCCAGCTTGAGAAAAGCAGTGTATGTCCTGCGCTGCAGTCTAAACACAAGCTGGGAGGGCCAACAAGGGAAGGGACAGGGAGATGTCAAGTGTGTGCATGCATGCACGTCGGTGGTGGGGGGGGGGGGGATAGTGGCGGCGGATGCAGGAGAGAAAGATACCAGAAGGAGGAAGCTGAAATATGAGTATGAAAGGGAGAGATAGAGATACAGGTAGCAGGTCAAAGATCAGGGAGCTAGATACAATTAATGCATTAAAATTATTAACAAGAGTTAAAATTTTAATTCGTTATTGCATTAAAAACACATTAAATGTGCAGCCCTGCTTATTGTCAATTAAATGCCAATTTAGCACTAATTAGCAAATGAAGTTACATGCATAATTCACCCTAGTCTATAACTGCATGCCCGATTGCATGGCTAACTTTGAATGCCAGTTATAGAATTTGGGGGTCACTGTGCATGAACTGCAAAAATTAACATACGGTAATTGCAGACTGTGTGTGGTACCTGCTGGGGATGTACATATCTGCCCATGTCATTACTTCACAGTACAGACATTTACCACATGGAAAGTGCAGTGCTGATAGAATGGTTGCATCCATGCTGTTGGCAATTTACTAATCCCCTAATTCTATAATCTTAGGGCCTAAATGAAACACAATTTCTGTACTAAGACTATAGAATACTAGCAGTGTCACATTCAGACACATAAATGCTACATGAGAGCATTATATATTCTATAATGTGAGGGCGCAAGGTGCATGGCGCGTAACAGCAAGGGGGCATTCATAGGGGGAGGCGCATTGGCGGGGCCTGGGCAAGTCAAACAATTACTTCCTTCAGTTATAAAATCCTGTCATTTACGTGCTAACTCAAGACAGTCTGCCTGATATTTAAAACCATTTAACCAGCCAGGAATGGCACTTAAATATCCACCGATATTCAGCACGTTGCCGGCTAAGTTATAGTTGGAATACTTTTGGCCAGTTTAAACTTAACCGGCCAATGCTGAATATTAGATTTAACTAGCCAAAAAAGCATACAAGATATTCAATGTCAGTCACCACAAATGGCCTAACATTGAATATCTGGGCACAGTGCCGACCACAGGAGGCAGCCTGGCTATCTCTCACAGTCTGAATATCGGGTCCACAGTCTACTTCAGGAAGCAGGTGGAAAAAAAAACCTGGTTCTTCTCCCAGGCCTAAATTCATATGCCAACTGACTATCCACTCACTCTGCATCTGGACTAGCTTGCCGCACACCTTGTAACTAAGACCATCCACATACCTTAGTCAACTGTACAAATAATTTGCCTTCAGTTTAGCTACCCATTTATTTCTCCCAACTGCGATAGGGGGTCTGCCTCAATACTAGTATTGTTGGATTTCTCAGCAGCCTTTGACACTGTGGACCATAATATCATGCTATTTTATTTAATATCTACCTCTAATGTCTAGCTAGAAACCATCAAAAAGTGATATAAGACCTACATCTATTTCATACCCAGATCTGAAGCCAGCTTGGCATTGGTCTAGCCAGTTTCTTTCATTTAGCCATTCAAATTGGTTCTATAAGTTTTTTTTCAGGAAAAGGATGTTATATATTTGCTGATAGTTTACAGCTTGTACTGGTCAAAGGAGCTCTTTTTCAGTAGGGGGCGCACCAGCGCCCTTTTAGTGCTACTGGCCATTTCATAAGTACATAAGTATTGCCATACTGGGAAAGACCAAAGGTCCATCAAGCCCAGCATTCTGTTTCCAACAGTGGCCAATCCAGGTCACAAATACCTGGCAAGATCCCAAAAAAGTACAAAACATTTTATACTGCTTATCCCAGAAATAGTGGATTTTCCCCAAGTCCTTTTAATAATGGTCTATGGACTTTTACTTTAGGAAGCCGTCCAAACCTTTCTTAAACTCCACTAAGCTAACCGCCTTTACTACATTCTCTGGCAATGAATTCCAGAGTTTAATTATACGTTGAGTGAAGAAAACTTTTCTCCGATTCATTTTGAATTTACTACATTGTAGCTTCATTGCATGCCCCCTAGTCCTAGTATTTTTGGAAAGCGTGAACAGACGCTTCACATCTACCCGTTTAACTCCACTCATTATTTTATAGACCTCTATCATATCTCCCCTAAACCGCATTTTCTACAAGCTGAAGAGCCCTAGTCGCTTTAGCCTTTCCTCATGGGGAAGTCATCCCATCCCCTTTATCATTTTCGTCGCCCTTCTCTACACCTTTTCTAATTCCACTATATCTTTTTTGAGATGCAGCGACCAGAATTGAACACAATATTTGAGATGCGGTCGCACCATGGAGCGATACAAAGGCATTATAACATCCTCATTATTGTTTTCCATTCCTTTCCTAATAATACCTAATATTCTATATGCTTTCTTAGCCGCAGCAGCACACTGAGCAGAAAGTTTCAACATATCATCAACGACGACACCTAGATCCCTTTCTTGGTCCGTGACTCCTAACGTGGAACCTTGCATGACATAGCTATAATTCGGGTTCCTCTTTCCTACATGCATCACTTTGCACTTGCTCACATTAAACGTCATCTGCCATTTAAACGCCTAGAGGGGCATAATCGAAAGTGGATGTCCATCTCCATGGGCGCCCATCTCCGTGGGTGGCTCTCTCTGTGAGCAGCCATGCGAAGGGGCAGGACAAACCGTATTTTCGAAAAAAGATGGGCGCCCATCTTTTTTTCGATAATACAGGTTGTGCGGGGCAAATGCCTAGGATTTGGGTGTTTTTGAGCTGGGCGCTATCAGTTTTCAGCGATAATGGAAAGAGAAGGCGCCCAGCTCAAAAACGAACAAATCCAAGGCATTGGGTCGTGGGAGGGGCCAGGATTCATAGTGCACTGGTCCCCCTCACATGCCAGGACACCAACTGGGCACCCTAGGGGGCACTTTTACAAATTAAAAAAAAATTTTAATAGCTCCCAGGTGCATAGCACCCTTCCTTTGGGTTCTGAGCCCCTCAAATCCCCCCCAAAACCCACTGCCCACAACTCTACACCATTACCATAGCCCTTATGGCTGAAGGGGTACAGTGGGTTTTGGGGGCGGTTTGGAGGGCTCCCATTTACCAGCAGAAGTGTAACAGGTAGGGGGGATGGGCCTGGGTCCACCTGGCTGACGTCCACTGCACCCACTAACAACTGCTCCAGGGACCTGCATACTACTGTGATGAAGCTGGGTATGGCATTTGAGGCTGGTATACAGGCTGGAAAAAAAAGTTGTTAAAGTTGGGGTTTTTTTTGGTGGGAGGGGGTTAGTGACCACTGGGGGAGTCAAGGGTGGTCATCCCCGATTCCCTCCGGTGGTCAACTGGTCATTTAGGGCACTTTTTTGGGATTTGTTTGTGGAAACAAAAGGGTCCAAAAAAAGTGACCTAAATTCGCGCTAAAAATGCCTTTCTTTTTTCGATTATCGGCCGAGGGCGCCCATCTCTCCTCGGCCGATAAACATGCCCCAGTTCCACCTTCACCATGCCTCCGACACGCCCCTGTCAACTTTGCCCGTTTCCACGACAGACTGCAGTTGAAGACGCCCAAAATTGGCTTTTGATTATACCGATTTGGGCGCCTTTGCGAGATGGAAGCCCATCTCCCGATTTGGGTCGAATATGGGTGCCCATCACTTTCGAAAATAAGGCCGCTAGTCTCCCAGTCTTGTAAGGTCCTCTTGTAATTTTTCACAATCCTCCCGCGATTTAATGACTTTGAATAACTTTGTGTCATCGGCAAATTTAATTACCTCACTAGTTACTCCCATCTCTAGGTCATTTAGAAATATGTTAAAAAGCAGCGATCCCAGCACAGACCCCTGGGGAACCCCACTAACTACCCTTCTCCATTGAGAATACTGACCATTTAACCCTACTCTCAGTTTTCTATCTTTTAACTAGTTTTTAATCCACAATAGAACACTACCTCCTATCCCATGACTCTCCAATTTCCTCTGGAGTCTTTCATGAGGTACTTTGTCAACCGCCTTCTGAAAATCCAGATACACAATATCAACCGACTCACCTTTATCCACATGTTTGTTCACCCCTTCAAAGAAATGTAGTAGATTGGTTAGGCAAGATTTCCCTTCACTAAATCCATGTTGGCTTTGTCTCATTAATCCATGCTTTTGAATATGCTCTGTAATTTTGTTCTTAATAATAATCTCTACCATTTTGCCCGGCACCGACGTCAGACTCACTGGTCTATAATTTCCCAGATCTCCTCTGGAACCTTTTTTAAAAATAGGTTTATATTGGCCACCCTCCAATCTTCCAGTACCACGCTCGATTTTAAGGATAAATTACAAATTTCTAACAATAGCTCTGCAAACTCATTTTTCAGTTCTATCAGTACTCTGGGATGAATACCATCCGGTCCAGGAGATTTGCTACTCTTTAGTTTGTAGAACTGCCCCATTACATTCTCCAGGTTTACAGAGAATTCATTAAGTTTCTCCAACTCGTCAGCTTGAATACCATTTCCGGCACCAGTATCCCACTGAAATCTTCCTCGGTGAAGACCAAAGCAAAGAATTCATTTAGTCTCTACGCTACAGCTTTGTCTTCCCTGATCACCCCTTTTACTCCTCGGTCATCTAGCGGTCCAACCAATTCTTTTGCCAGCTTTCTGCTTTTAATATACCTTAAAACATTTTACTATGTGTTTTTGCCTCCAAAACAATCTTTTTTTCGAAGTCCCTCTTAGTCTTCCTTATCAGCGCTTTGCATTTGACTTGACATTCCTTATGCTGTTTCTTATTATTTTCAGTCGGTTCCTTCTTCCTTTTTCTGAAGGATTTTCTTTTAGCTCTAATAGCTTCCTTCACCTCACTTTTTAACCACGCCGGATGTTGTTTGTTCTTCCATCCTCCTTTTTTAATACGCGGAATATATTTGGCCTGGGCTTCCAGGATGGTGTTTTTGAACAGCATCCACGCCTGGTGTAAATTTTTGACCCTCACAGTCGCTCTTCTAAGTTTTTTTTTTCACCATTCTTCTCATTTTATCATAGTCTCCTTTTTTAAAGTTAAACGCTAACGAATTTGATTTCCTATGTATACTTACTTCAAAGCTAATATCAAATCCAATCATATTATGATCACTGTTATCAAGCGGCCCCAGCACCATTACCTCCCGCACCAGATCATGCACACCACTAAGGACTAGGTCTAGAATTTTTCCTTCTCTCGTCGGCTCCTGTACCAGCTGCTCCATAAAGCTGTCCTTGATTTCATCAAGGAATTTTACCTCCCTAGCGTGCCCCGATGTTACATTTACCCAGTCCATATCAGGGTAATTGAAATCACCCATTATTATTGTGTTGCCCAGTTTGTTTGCGTCCCTAATTTCCTTTAATATTTCAATGACGCCTCTGCTTGCTAGCTGTACTATATTTGCTGGGCAGGGAAACCAGGCCTAGAATCAGGCTGCTGGTATCACATTTAAAAAGGAAATAGTACAGCTTTTAAAGTAGAAACTGGGGGAAGGCTGACAGTCGCTCAGAAGAGCAAAGTTTGGAACAAGGCATTGTCACGCATATCTGCAATATAAGCTTTGAAAGTTCCATTTCACCACTCTGGTTGCTCTTTTCCAGCTCTTGCACACACTCCCACACGGAGGTTACCACTGCAGTCGCACAGTTTCTTCTCACAGGGACACCGTCTATTCAAAACACAAAGAAAAAGAAATTCCACAAAATACTGCCTTATCTTCAGCAGCTATTTATTCATGCAGTACTCAGTTCCGTTATTTCACCACTAGGGTGTCCCCTTTCACCATCAATCCCTTCTCTCTTTTCTCCATTCCATTTCCCTAGGAGTCTTTTAATGGAGAAACAGAAAATCCAATGTCTTTCTCTTACCATTTTCTTGCTCAGAACACCAAACATTAAAAACGCAGGATTCAACAAAAATACAGCCTTGGCTTTCTGGTTTTTCCCAAGGCTGTGCAGCCCTCCTTCCTCCCAGTGTTTTAAATCACACTGGACCTGCCCACAGCTGCTGTTGACCCTTTCAAACTAAGAGCTTCCAGTCCTGTTTTCTTTACAAATATCAAAATAGCAAGAAAATGTTCAATGGGATAGAGGTCTCCTGCTCCTTCACTCTCCTTGCAGTTTGTCTCCTCTGTCTTCATCTCTACTGAGCTTTCATCTGTTTTAAAAAGGGGATTCCTCATAGCCTATGGGATTAAGATCCTCCCCTTCCTGTCTCAACCTCCTTCTTTCTGCTTCCACCCCTCTAGTGAACTGGAGGGCATGCCCCCATCTCCCAGGATCCTCTTTCCCTTGAGGGCTATCCCTAGGCTGAGAATTACTCTCCCCACCTCTTTTCTTGTTTCTTAAGGTAGGGGTCTTACAGGGATGCCTTTGCTGTTCTTCCCCAGTATCTTTGAAGGATATCACCATAACAGGTGATAGTGAGGTTGCAATAAAGGTCATAGTACAGTGGTTCCCAAACCTGGTCCTAGAAACACCCCAGCCAGTCAGGTTTTCAGGATATCCACAATGAATATTCATGAGAGAGATTTGCATGTGCTGTACCCACTGTATGCAAATCTCTCTCATGAATATTCATTATGGATATCCAGAAAACCTGACTGGCTGGGGTGCCTCCAGAACCAGGTTTGGGAACCACTGCCATAGTAGACCAGATGCTTTTAAAAAAAACAAGCAGACAGACTTGACTGATTGCAAGTTATCACTATCAACTGCAAGTCATTAATAGGAGTAAAAAAAACATTGAAGAGTCTGCATACAAATGCTAGAAGCCTAAAAAATAAGATTGAAGAGTTAAAATATATAGCACTAGGTGAAAAGATAGATATAATAGGCATCTCTGAGACCTGGTAGAAGGAGGATAACCAGTGGGACACTGTCATACCAGTGTATAAATTATATCACAGTGATAGGGTGGTCCGAATAAGTGGAGGGGTGGTATTATATGTTAAAGAGGGCCTTGAATTAAATAGACTAAAAATTCTGCTGGACACAAAATATACCTTGGAATCTCTATGGATAGAAATTCCATGTGTAAAGGGGAAAAGGATAGTGATAGGAGTGTACTACCGTCCACCTGACCAGAATGAATGTAGATGTAGAAATGTAGAAATGTAGATGTAGAAATGTTATCAGAAATTAGGGAGGCCAACAAACTGGTGAACACAATAATAATGCTTGTGAGGCAATGAGGGACTTGGTGCAGGTGTCCCTAGTGCTATTCCCAGTGGAGAGTAGCAGTTCAGCCATTCGACAGCAGGGGACATTGGACTGAACTGCAATGTGTCCCTGGCTGAACTGCAGAACTACTATGGCAGGATCCAGTGTATTATGGGAAAGTGAGGCTACATCCCAGGAGGGAGTGGCTTCAGAATGCAGGAATTTAAAAGCCGTAGAACAGAGGAAGAGGAGAGAAGCCCCGGGAGGAGAGATAGCCGGAGGAGCAAGGTCCCAACACAGAGACCTAGCCAAGAGAGGCACTTGAAAGAGAAGCGCAGGAGACCAGAGTGTGATTGATTGACTGGATCTGAGTCATTGTGAGCTGGCTGAGGCTGAGAATAAGTGAGTGTATAGCTGGAGTAAGACATGAGAGCATGTGAATGCTGTAAAGCCGTGATAAGCCAGTGTGGAAACCGAGCTGAACTATATAAAAGTTCAAGGACATTAGTACTGTTTGCTAAGCTGTGAACGAGTAGTAAAGAGATTGCTACTGCATACTGGAACTCTGTAAAGGGGTTGAAAATCGGGCTGAAGGCAAACTGGACCCAAGGAGTAGAAGTAAAGGAGAGACTGTGTTTGGGCGTGACAACCCCCCAGCCGCATACTGAGTTGGAACTGCCACTGACGCTGGCTTACGGCGGCTTGCTGAACCACAGGGGTGGCGCCCCTTTTTGATGTCTCGGGCTCTGGAAAGAATAAGCTGAGTGTACATGAACATGAATACTAATAAGTTGGGTTGTTGAACTGCAGAGGATTATCCTTCCTACAACCCGGCCCTGTGAGGTAACAGGACCCGGACTGTCTATTCTGTAAAAAAATGCTTTTTATGTTGAATTCATACCACCTGTCTGTATTACTGCTCCAGTCATGCCCAAACCCCGCTTAGCGTCTTACACTGCTTTTAGCTTTTAACTCCTAGTCACCAGTTCAATATCCATCTGTTTGAATCATTCCTACAATAAGCAATTCCCTAATCCTTTATTTTCTTATTTGTCCTGTGTGTCTGTCTCGAATAGATTGTAAGCTCTGTTGAGCAAGGACTGTCTCATGCGTGTTTAGTGTACAGCACTGCATATATCTAGTAGCGCTATAGAACTGATAACTAGTAGTGATAATAGTAGTAATTACCACAATATTGACTGGATAAATGTAACATCAAGGCTCACTAGGGAGGTGAAGTTCCTAGATAAAATCAAGGACTTCTTTATGGAGCAGCTGGTCAAGGAACCAACAAGAGGGGGTTCTAAACCTAGTCCTTAGTGGACAGTATGATCTGATGCAAGAGATAATGGTACTGGGGCCACTTGACAACAGTGATCATAATAGATTTGAGTTAATAACTAGGTTAAATACGCACAGGAAATCCAATATACTGGCATTTAACTTTAAATAGGCTTCCTGAGCCATTACGTCTAGCTCCATCCCTGGCTGCCTTCAAATCCGGGCTAAAGGCCTACCTGTTTGATGCTGCTTTCGACTCCTGACCTGTAACTTTTATCTTATCCTTATGTGTCCTTCTGTCTGTCCTTCCCTTATCCTTTTTGGTCCTGTCTGTTTGTCCTGATTTAGATTATAAGCTATTTTGAGCAGGGACTGTCTTCTTCATGTTCAATTGTAAAGCGCTGCGTACGACTGGTAGCGCTATAGAAGTGATTTATAGTAGTAGTAAAAAAGGAGACTATGATAAAATGAGGAAATTGTTAAAGAAAAACAACCGTAGAGGAGAAGCTGCAAAGGTCATAAATTTATATCAGGCGTGGATGTTGTTAAAAAATATCATCCTGGAAGTGCAAACCAGTGCAGAAGGGAGGCCAAACGACAGCCAGCATGGTTAAAAAGTGAGGTGATGGAGGCTATTAGAGCTTTAAAAAAATAAATAAGAGCGCTTCGTATGTCTAGTAGCGCTATAGAAATGATAAGTAGTAGTAGTAGTACAATACCACAGCTAGCACCAAAAATAGTAGGAGATAATCTCACTGCATTTAAGGACTCTATTTACTAAGCCACAGTAGTGATTCCCACATGGTAAATGCAATGAAGCACATTGGAATTCAATGGGCTTCATCACATTTGCCATGTCGGGAATCACTACCACGGCTTAATAAAAAGCACTAAGAGAGGTTCCAAAGCCAAACTGAACAGCAAGGGTGATAAGGGGCACTAAATCCGTTAGTGCACCTTAGTAAAAGGACCTCTTTATACTATATTTAATTTCATTTAATGAATTATTTTTATTCAGTGTGGGATTTTTTTTTTTTCAATGAAGGGTATGACCAAAACTGAAATTAGTTTATACTATAGGCCTCTTTTTGATTTGTATTGTATACCTTTGAAAGTATTGCCAGGAAAAAGGCACAAATGTAACTTATGTCATTCTACCTGTGAAAGTTAATAAACTCTCATCTAGCTAAAAATCAGCAGGTCAGAATTATCTAGGAGGAATTGTGAGTTACCCAATGCTAGGGTCCACCTTGGGATTCCGCACCCAAGAAAAAGATCTAGGTGTTGTTGTAGACAATATGCTGAAATCTTCTGACCAGTGTGCATTGGCAGCCAAAAAAGCAAACAGGATGCTAGGAATTATTAGGCAAGGGATGCAAAGACCAGGAATATTATAATGCCTCTGTATAGCTCTATGATGTGACCTTACCTTGAGTATTGGGTTCAGCTCTGCTCGCTGTAACTCAAAAAAGATATTGTAAAATTAGGAAAGGTTCAAAGAAGAGCAACCAGAATGATAAAAGGGATGGAACTCCTCTCATGTGAAGAAAGGCTAAAGAGGCTAGGGCTCTTCCGCTTGGAAAAGTGATGGTTGAGGGATGATATGATTGAGGTCTACAAAATCCTGAGTGGTGTAGAATGAGTAGAATTGAATTGATTTTTCACTCTTTCAAAAAGTACAAAGACCAGAGAACACTCAATTAAATTACTTGGAAATATTTTTAAAACGAATAGGAGGAAATATTATTTCACTCAATGAATAGTTAAACTCTGGACTCACTGTCGGAGGATGTGGTAACAGTGAAGTTCCTGGAGGACAAGTCCATAGTCTGCTATTGTGACAAACATGGGGAAGTCACTGCTTGCCCTGAGATTGGTCGCATGGAGTGCTGCTACTATTTGGGTTTCTGCCAAGTACTTGTGACCTAGATTGGCCACAGGATACTGGTCTAGATGGACCATTGATCTGTATGGCTATTCTTATGTTCTTAATGGTTATTCTTAGATGCACTACTATACATTTTGATAGTATTTATTCTTTATTCATAAACTCCTAGTCTTGCACTTTACTTTCCAGACACTTATAATTGAATCTTTTTGTTTCTTCCAGTCAAGCATAGTCCAGTAAGTTTCATGCATGTTGGCAAATTCACAAATGTGTCATTTGCTGCTAATGAACTGGTTTGTATGTCTGATGAGAGACATTCTAAGATATGGCAGCACAAGTATCACTGTGATCAAAATATGGGGCAATCTTCAAACCTATTCACACTGCTGCAAAGTTTAGAAGTGCTTTTACATGCGTGATTTGTATGACTTCAAAGGGAGAATATATGCATACTGGGGGGAAAAAAAACAATTGTATTTGCAACTGTTTTTTGTGTGGGTACTTTTTCCAATTAAAACAATATGCATAGATTTGAAAATATAAAACCACATGCATTCTTGCCTTCCCTGACCTAATTCCACCTTTGAGTCCACCTACTTTATCTGTGATGTTCATTGTTGAGTAATTTTCAGACAACCAGTTCCCCTATCTGTATAGCGAATTTAACTGGATAAACAGAAATTGCCCGGTAATGAGTAATTTTACTAATAAAAGAACAGCAAAAGAGAGAGCAAGGGAAGTTAAGACAGTAACTGAAAGGGTGAATAGGAAAACTATGGAGTCCTTTTACTAAGCCCCGATAGGCTCTATGCGCGTGCAGCGCATGCCCAAATGAGACTACTGACAGGCCAGCACACCCTCCTGGCGGTAATTTCAGATTCAGCACGTGCCCATAATGCGTGAATGCCATGGTCATAGTAGAAAAACTAAGGGGACCTTTTAGTATGCTGCGGTAAAAAGGGCCCTGCTCTAGCGGAGGGATTGTTTTTGTCACAATCTGAGGCCTTTTTTACCACAGCGGGTAAAAAGGCTGAAAAAAGTCATGGCCATATGTTAAGATTGCTCTTACCACATGACCATGTGGGAGGGAGAACTTACCGCCACCCACTGAGGTGGTGGTAAGGGTTCCTGTGCTAACTCGGTGGTAACCGGGTAGTATACGGCGCTGCCTGATAACTGCCAGGTAACCTCCTGGGGAAATATTTTTTAAATATTTCTGCTAATGCCAGAAATGTCATGCGCTGGGGGTGCCTGTACTGGGCCGGCAGTAGCTCCAGATTGGTACGTGGTAAGCCAGCAGTGGGCGTACCACCGCTTAGTAAAAAGGCCCCTAAATGAGTTCTTTCAGTTTTACTGAGGAGGATGGTGGGGAGATACCCACACCAGAAACATCCTTTGATGGTGATGATTCAGAGAACCTGTAGCACATTATGATGAAACTGTAAGATGTAGTAGATTAACAAACTAAAGAGAACCAAATCATCAGGACCATATGGAGGGGCATAATCGAACGGGGTGCCCAAGTTTTCCTGAGGATGTCCTCGCAGCACGTCCCAGTGAAGGGGCGGGGAAACCCGTATTATCGAGACAAGATGGATGGCCATCTTTCATTTCGATAATACGGTTGGGGACGCCCAAATCTCAACATTTAAGTCGACCTTAGAGATGGTTGTCCTTAGAGATGGTCGTCCCCGATTTTCGGCGATAATGGAAACCGAGGACGCCCATCTCAGAAATGACCAAATCCAAGCCATTTGGTCATGGGAGGAGCCAGCATTCAAAGTGCACTGGTCCCCCTCACATGCCAGGACACCAACCGGGCACCTTAGGGGGCACTGCAGTGGACTTCAGAAAAAGCTCCCAGGTGCATAGCTCCCTTACCTTGTGAGTTGAGTCCCCCAACCCCCCCCCCACCAAAAAAAACCCACTCCCCACAACTGTACACCACTACCATAGCCCTTAGGGATGAAGGGGGTCACCTACGTGTGGGTAAAGTGGGTATACATTTACCACCACAAGTGTAACAGGTAGGGGGGATGGGCCTGGGTCCGCCTGCCTGAAGTGCACTGCAGTTGTCACTAAAACTGCTCCAGGGACCTGCATACTGCTGTCATGGAGCTGGGTATGATATTTGAGGCTGGCATAGAGGCTGGAAAAAATATTTTAAAATATTTTTTTAGTGTGGGAGGGGTTTAGTGGCCACTGGGGGAGTAAGGGGAGGTCATCTCCGATTCCCTCCGGTGGTCATCTGGTCATTTAGAGCACATTTTTGTGGCTTGGTCGTAAAAAAAAAAAGGACCAAGTAAAGTCTTCCAAGTGTTCGTCAGGGACGCCCTTCTTTTTTCCATTATGAGCTGAGGATGCCCATGTGTTAAGCACGCCCCAGCCCTGCCTTCGCTATGCTTCTGACACGCCCCCGGGAACTTTGGTCATCCCCACGATGGAAAGCAGTTGAGGACACCCAAAATCGGCTTTTGATTATGCCGATTTGGGCGACCCTGTGAGAAGGATGCCCATCTTACGATTTGTGTCAAAAGATGGGTGCCCTTCTCTTTTGAAAATAAGCCTGATGGTATACTATACATCTCAGAGTTCTGAAAGGACTCAAAAATAGAATTACCAACCTATTATCAGTAATCTGTGACCTATCTGAAGTTTGGAGGTTGAACAATGAAACACCAATTATTAAAAAGTACTCCAGTGGTGTTCTTGGAAACTGCAGACCAGTGATCCTGATGTTGGTCCAGGCAAAATGATACAAACTAATCTGACAAACAAAAAAGCAGATATTTAAAATGATTTAATCAGGCAGGAAAGGCTCCTGGATGGTTAAATTGTCATCATTCAGGCAAACCCAGATCTTCGTTAGCACGTATTCGGATAGTGCCATTGAATATCCGGGCATATCATCTTGGCAGTGCTGAGGTGGTCCTGGTGCAGAGCCAGGAGTTACCTCTTTAGCACTAACGTGGTGCCTATCTGGGGAAAGTTAGGAAAGCCAAAAGGCTGGCCTAACTGTATCCAGGTAGTTATCCAGGTACCAGGTTGAATATCTCCGGTATTCTGATAGGTTCAGGTGACCACATAATACCCAAATATTTAGCACCAGTATCTTTTTTTTTTCCAAAACTTTTATTAGGATTTTCAGATAACAAAAATTATTATAAAAACAGTAAATTAGCACCAATATCTTGATATGACCCAGCACTGAATATTTAAGCATAACAAGCCTGTGAGGGCTGACATTAAAAATATTCTGACCACCCCAGTTGATTATTGACCCAAAAATTACTGGCCATATAGATAGACGTAAAGGAGCAGAACCAGGGGTGTAGCCAGACTTCGGCGGGAGGGGGGTCCAGAGCCCAAGGTGAGGAGGCACATTTTAGCCCCCTCCCCCGGCACCGCCGGCCCCACCCCGCCATTGCCGACCCCTCCCCCCGATTGCCGACCCGCCACCACCAACTTTGCCCCCCCTCACTGCCAACAATCTCGACCCCCCTCCTGCCGCCAACCCGGCATCGCCTACCTTTGCTGGCAGGGGAACCCAACCCCCACCAGCCGAGGTCCTCTTCTTCCCACAAAAGGCTTCCTTCTGTTTGACGTCCTACACGTTGTAGGGTCGAGAGGGACATCGGCAGGGGGGTCCAGGGCCAAATCTATGGGGGCCCAGGCCCCCCTGGCCCCACATAGCTACGCCACTGAGCTAACATGGCCTTGGCAAAGTCCATCTTGTCTTATCCCATATTTTAGACAACCAAAAAGCAGCAGCGATCCAAAGAAGGGCAAACACAGCAAGAGTTTATCACAGGACCCAACCTGGCCAAGTTTCGGAAAAACCTTCATCTGGGGTCACATAGGTTTCCCCAATACATTCACAGATTCAAAGCATGTACTGCAATATTGTGTTTAAAAGAAAAATAAAGCCCAATGTCAAAAGTAAAAGAATGCAGCCAACAGAATCTGCATAGAAAAAGCTATGATCCAGTTCAAAAATCAGTAACCACCAAGTCTCCAACCCAAATTCAAAAAGCACAGTTAAGTTTTTACTTTTGACATTGGACCTCATTTTTCTTTTAAACACAGGTATTGCAGTACATGCTTTGAATCTGTGAATGTATTGTGGAAACCTATGTGACCCCAGATAAAGGTTTTCCCAAATGTTGGCCAGGTTGGGTCCTGTTTCCATTAAAACTGACATTTGGATAAACTCTTGCTGTGTTTGTCCTTCCTTGGATCGCTGCTGCTGTTTAATTGTCTGTTCTGCTTCTGCTGTAGTCTGTCTCCTGTTTGTTTCTATTACCCCATATCTTTCCATTAACCACCATTCAAGACAGCTTGTGTTTCTAGGCCCTAATCTGGAAAATTCAATGTCTGGCCACAAGATAACTAGTTAGAGGAAGACTTTGAGGCATGCTGGGTGCATTGTATATTGCCGTTCATTGACATAATCCAACCCAAAGCAGTTCAAAAAACATGAGAAGAATACAGTGTTAAAACTGATAAACTAGATATTGATGTTGGACATGCTGTATCAGTGTTTTATCAGTGTTGACAATCATCTGAAGCCCTAAATACTGCATGCTGAACAGTACCAGAATCTGGTAATTTTATTTCACTGTTATCACTAGTAGGCATTTCCCCCTCATATACATTATTTTGACAATGCAAGTGTAAATTCTCATGTTGCAAAAGTTTCCACAATTTGTATGTGAGTCTTATGCCTGAAGTGTTTCAGACTGTTAGTCAGAACTCTCAGTTGAGCACAGAAGCAAGAAAGACGCTTGTTAATTAGTTAATGGTAGATTTTATGAGCCCATGTTCAATGTTTAATGCTTAAAAATAGCCATCCTTGTTTTTATGCCAGATCCAGCCTTATGTGTTTATACGGAATTTTTATTAGCTTCTTCTATATTTTCCCTACTCAGGCTGTTAATGGGATGTAAAATAAGTAGTTATGTGAAAAATTGTAAAAGTCAATAGCAAATTACCGCACAGAGGTGCCTAACCATGGTCGCTTGGTTTTCTGGATACACACAGGAATAATCATCAAGCACAATGGCATACATTTCATTGGGAGCTTTGCTTAATTACTCTTGCAGGGGTCTTTAGGCAGACTGGGGGCCAGATTCAGTATATGGCACTCAAAATCAGCGCTCAGCACTTTTCCATAAAGGTACTCCTGGTTGAGCTTGTAACGCCGAGTGCCACATCCAAATTTGGGCACCATGATTTACACCTGCTGAAACTTGGTGTAAATCATGGTGCACAAAATTGGGGCATGCATTCCGGGTATTGTATAACACTGAGCACAAATTTTAGGAATGCCCTTGATCTGCTCATGCCCCTTCCATAACCACACCTTCTTTTGGGTTGCACACAGCATGATGTGCACGCAACTGCAAACTGGTGACAATTAGTGCCAATAATTGTTAGCATCCAATTATTGGCACTAATTATCTCGTTAGCCAATTAAGTTGTGCGTGCACTTTGGCATCATGCCCAAATTTGGGCACCTTTTATAGATTCCAGGGGTGTGTGTTGTATGTGGGTGTATGGAAGCTCTCCTTAACTTTTTTTTTTTGGGGGGGGGGGGTCCTGAGGGGCAGGAGGCAGATCACTTTTTAAGGCCCTTCCTCATTTGGGGCCCTTTTACAGAGCTGCAGGAAGCCCAATGCGGGCTTTCCGCTCGGTCTTCCAGGACTATCACTGGCCCAATGCAGCTGCTGGCGGCAGTCCCGCCCCAAGTGCGCAACATTTCCAGGGGAACAAGAAACCCCCCCCCAGAAATGGTTTGTGTGGGGTTATCCCAGTGGTAATTGGGCATCACCACATGCTGCCCGGTTACCTCCAGGTTAGCATGGGAGCCCTTATCACCACCTCAATGGATGGCAGTAAGAGCTCCCCACAGCATGGCTATGTGGTAAGTTATCTCACTGTGTGGCCATTGGGGGTGGGGAGGCTTTTACCAGCTGCGGAAAAAACAGCCTTGGCGCATGGGAAAACAGCTCCTGCTGCTAGCGCAGGGCCCTTTTTCCCGCAGCTTGGTAAAAGGGCCCATGGATGTTGATTCACTTTTTTCAGTGTCTCACACCCTTTCCTCTAGGCTTACATGCATTCCACAATGGTCACTATCCACTCAAAGAATCTATATAAATTTATGAGCCATACTAAAAGGCATTTATCCAGGTAGTAGTACCTTCTACCTGGATAAATGCCCCTGACTGGTGCTAACCCTTGATTTTCAGCTGCATTATCCAGATAGCACCCCAATGGTCTGTGGGTAGAACAAAAGCAGTCCTCAGCTCAGTGGTGTGCTGAAGCCGGTGAGCTGGTTGTTAAATTTTCTTCCAACTTGCGAGCCGGTTGTTAAAAAGTGCGAGCCGGCTCTCCTCACTCTCTCCTCCCTCCCTCCGGATCCGGTCCCTCACTGACCTGACTCTGCTGAAGTCTTGGAGGCCACCCTTCTAAGTCTCGGCGGCCATTTTGAAGCGTGATCCATCGGCGGGGGAGAGTCAGCACTGGCAGCAGGCAGGCAAGACTGCCTGCCCCAAAGAATTCGAAGGACAAGGCAGGGTGACCCAGAGTCAGGTCGGTGAGGGACCGGATCCGGAGAGAGGGAGGAGAATTCACTGAACAACTTGGGAGGGGGTGGCAGGAGAGAGAAGGGTCGCTGGGTATGGGTGCAAGCAGGGTAGGGCAGGGGAGAGGAGGGTCACTGCTGGACATGGGTGGATGGAGCATGGAGGGCAGGGGAAAGGAGGGTCACTGGGTATGGGTGCATGCAGGGCAGGGGAGAGGAGGGTCGCTGGGTATGGGTGCATGGAGGGCAGGGGAGAGGAGGGTCACTGGGTATGGGTGCATGCAGGGCAGGGGAGAGGAGGGTCGCTGGCTATGGGTGCATGCAGGGCAGGGGGAGAGAAGGGTCACTGGACATGTGTGGATGAAGCATGGAGGGCAGGGGAAAGGAGGGTCACTGGATATGGGTGCATGCAGGGCAGGGGAGAGGAGGGTCGCTGGGTATGGGTGCATGGAGGGCAGGGGAGAGGAGGGTCACTGGGTATGGGTGCATGCAGGGCAGGGGAGAGGAGGGTCGCTGGCTATGGGTGCATGCAGGGCAGGGGGAGAGAAGGGTCGCTGGACATGGGTGGATGGAGGGCAGGGGGAGAGAAGGGTCGCTGGACATGGGTTGATGGAGGGCAGGGGAGAGGAGGGGAGAAGAAATGCTGGACATGGATGGAGGGGAGGGAAGAGTGAGGAAGGAGATGAGATGAGGGAAAAGGAAGAGAGGAGAAAAACTGCACATGGATGAAGAAAATAGGCAGAAGCTGAGGATCAGAAATGAAGAAGAAAGAAGGAAAGAAAAGAAAAGAAATAAATGGAAAGGAAGCCCTGGAAACGGAGTTAAGAGGACAGATAGCAGCAGAATCGGATACTGGGCCAGCATGATCAGAAAAACAGTCATCAGACAACAAAGGTAGAAAAAAATCATTTTATTTTCATTTTAGTGTTTGGAATATGTTCACTTTGAGAATCAGGTGCTCAACATTAAAAGTTTATATTTATTTACTTATTTATGGCATTTTATCGCACATTAAACATGAATTAGATTGGAACCTGGGATCATTTAATTTTTTTTCCTGGAGTAATGCATTGCCACCCCCCCCCCCCCCCCCCCAGGCTCTCTCCCCGGCTATAGCCAGCTCTGCAATTTGGGGGGGGGGGTGCAGAGGGGGACCGGGGAGAGAGCCTGTTGTTAAACATTTACCAGCACACCACTGCCTCAGGTTAGCAGTGATATTTGGTTCATTAACCAGATAACTATCTGGATAGAGTTAGAACAGCAAAAGGGCTGCTATCCAAATAGTGCCAGCAATCGCTGCTAAATCTGGATATTCAGCACCAGCTACTATCAGGATACTGGTGCATAAATATCTGGATTCATTTCTCATATATAAACAATAGCAACAATGACGATGCATAATGTCTCCTTTATTCTCCTCTTAGGACTCGTCTGCCTCTTTTCTTTCTTAACTCTCTGGATCCTCCATCAGGATGCCTCCGCTTTACTTCACCAGCTCTTCAAAATGCAGCTCTTTTGGAAGTCCACAAAGATATTTCCAAGCACCTCTCTTTCTTTTCTCTTTAAGGTGTTTCCTGAAGTCATAGGGACTCCTTTTTGAAAATCTCCCATAAATTACATGGTTACTGCCAAAACACCTCTGGTATTTGATGAAATGTTCCGTACATCTTTTCCCCCTGTATAAATTCCATACTGGTCTAGGCCAATTCTTCACCTTTCCTTTGTCCAAGGCCTTGTACTGTAGGACACTCAAGACCCCACTGACACCTTCTCCTGTTAGCATGGCAGGAAGAATGCAAAGGCCAGATTTCCTCCAAAATGTTTCAATTCATAATCTCTAACCTCCTCAGCACCTCCCTTGACCATTCCAAGGGAACCTACTAGAAAAATCACTTCCCTTCCTTCCTATTGCATCACACTACTACTACTACTACTACTTAACACTTCTAAAGCGCTACTAGGGTTACACAGCGCTGTACAGTTTAACAAAGAAGGACAGTCCCTGCTCAAAGGCAAAAGTAAGTGGGACCTCAGCTTTAAACAATCACTCAGAATACCCCCCCCCCCAAGAAAAAAAAAACCTGAGGAAGATTCCTACAGTAATACTTCATGGCTCTTTTCAGTACCTGAGTGTTTTCCTTGTGGATGATGTTTTCAGATTCTCCTCCCCTGTCCTTTGTGTGTCTGTCCTGCTTCACAATCACTTAGAGCTTTTGGCCCACTCATGCACTCATATTTTTCTCTACTAGTATTTCAGCTTATCCAAAGTTATTAACCACAATGTGAATTTGATAGTACTGTTGTGATCCAAAAGAGTATGCTCAACTTTTTCTGATAAGACAAAATTGAGCTTGTGGGCCTTCCTCTCCTTTTTATAATTGTTAAGTTGATTGCCACTAATCCTTAGAGTCTTACCTTTCAATATTCAACCGATGGCAGTCATTGATCATCGCTAGCTAAATCATCCCCTGATATTCAATGCTGGGTCATGTCTGGGCACTGACACTGAATATCAGGGAATAATTTTGGGTGGGTTGGGCACCAGAACTACCTTTATCCCTGGTGCAGTGGCGTAGCCAAGGGTGGGCTTGGGTGGGCCCTTGCCCACCCATTTTGGGCTCAGGCCCACCCAGTAGCAGCACATCTATGATGTGGCTGGCAGGGATGTCCCAAGCCCCACCAGTCGAAAACTCCCAACAACTGTCCCTCCTGCATACCTTGTAAATAGCAGATCTTCCCTTGCAGTGAGCAGCAACTGATACATACTGAACGCACCAACCCCACAGCCTTCCCTCTGATGTATTCCCGCCTATGTGAAAACAGGAAGTTACATCAGAGAGAAGGCTGTGGGGCCAACATGAGCAGTGTGTATCAGTTGCTGCTCGCTGTTGGTGAAAATCTGCTATTTAAAAGGTATGCAGTGGAGGGGGTGATGTTTGAGAGACCATATGGCATGCAGGTGAGAGAGGGAGAGACCAAATCACTTGCGGAGTACTTCTGCCCACCTATCTTGGGCCCAGGCCCACCCAAAATTGGGTGTCTGGCTACACCCCTGCCCTGGTGGTCCAGTGTTTGTTATTGGGGACAGGAGCACAGCCCCCTTGCAGCACCAATCCAAAATGACTGCCATGACCTCTCGCGGCAGCTCGTGGTACTTTTGAGCTGTCCTAAATTAAGCCACTTAGCTCTGCAGGTGATGGCACTGAATATTGCCAGCACCCGCATAACCTCGGACTCTTCTTCAGTGCTGCCCCAGTGCCACCCCTGACGTACCTACTTTTTGTTTCCCGGTCTGTAAGGATATTCAGTGGCACTCTCCGGTTAAGTGCCGCTGATTATCCCCTTGTGGGCAGCGGAAAGCTTAAATCTCTTTGAATATTGGCCTGTTAGTGCCCCTCTGAAGGTTGACTGTGGTCCTGGCTACTGAAAGGAGTGAGTCATTTTTGAAAGGTTAAGGGGCACTTTTACTAAGCCGCGTAAGCATCTACGTGCACCTAACGCGTGCCAAAATGGAGTTACCACACAGTGCTCTTGCGGTAATTTCATTTTGGCTGCACATCTGATGCATGCAGCCGAAAAAAAATTATTTTCTGAAGCGCGTATCGGACGCGCGCCAAGTGGCATTTGGTGCACATAGGTCATTACCACCCGGTTACCGTGTGAGACTTTACCGCTAGCTCAATGGCTGGCGGTAAGGTCGCAGACTCAAAATGGACGTGCAGCAATTTTCATTTTGCCGCACATGCATTTTTGGCAAAAATTTAAAAAGGCCTTTTTTACAGGTGCGCTGAAAAATGGATTGGCGTGCGCCTAAAACCCATGCCTACACTATCGCAAGCCATTTTTCAGTGCACCTTAGTAAAAGGACCCCCAAGGTTCCTGTAGACTAGTAAACCTCCCTGGAAGTGGGATTATTATTTGCAGCATGAATTTCTTCTAGTGTAGTAGAAACAGAATTATAATGTATTAAAATTTATCTTCTATACAATCAGCTTGCAGACAAGTGCTGAAATGTGTTTATTTTTCTCATCAGAAGCCAGTGATTTTCTGCCAGCATCAGCTCAGAAGCTAAGGTTATAAGAGATGCCTAATAGTTCTGATCATCCAGGAATCTTTATAGCTCTCATCTTAAGAGGTATTACTCCTTCCTTATGAGATGGCAACCTGCACAAAACTGTTATTTTTCTACATTTTCTTGTGCATAAATTGACTTTTCTTTATTTAGATAGCAATTCAGCTCTTAAATTGAGTTGAAATGTGGAATAAGACTTTGCAAATAACTTTATTGACCTCATGATACCTGTGGAGGGTAAAACCAGTCGGAGCAGCAGCAGCAGCTATGGCGAATCGATTGAAAATGCAGTTTTCAAAGGTTTTTGTGAGTATTTGTAGCGTACTACCATGTGTGATGGTTGAAATGGACTGCCCATTATGGAGGGAGAGTCTTTGACCTTGTTTTGAATATCCCCGACATTCAGAATTGCTGGGGAAGTATAAACGATTAATAAAGTTTGTTTTTTTTTAATCCTGGTTGTTTATTTGTGATGATACCACCTTTTGCTTAATATGATATAATTTGGGGATCAGACATCTATGTGCAGCAGGAACATCCATTTTAGAACAAAACCAGTCCAAAATACGAACGGCCAAACAGCAGAAACATAGATGTTCCTTTCACAACATATGAACACCCATGTTGTGAAATAACAACATAGACATTCATAATAGCCCATGCTGTCAACTGCCCCCTCCCACCATAAGTACCTGGTAACCCTCCCCCACTGCTGACCAGGATGGCACAAGGATCAAAGATGGTGCCGCTGCTTTCCAGCACTGGTGGGTGTGTACGAAGGGGGGATTAGGGACTGGGTGAGCGTAGGGTTTAAGGGTGGCCCGCCTCCTTTGTCTAGAGCAGGGGTTTTTTTTTGGGGGGGGAGAGGGGATCAGAATTGTTGGTAGGGGGATTTGGAGGGGGATCGGGTACTCTTGATGAGGAGGTGGGATGGAGTTTTGGACCTGCCCGGGGAAGGAGGGCAGAAGTGGGACATGAGGTTGCGGCAGCACCACCACACTATGTAGGATCATGGGGGCTCTGCATGCCCTGTGTAGTACATGCAGGGCAGGTATAGGTTCTTTAGTTGCACACAGTAAAAGACTGCTGAGTAAAGGTCAATGTGCTATTATCCTACAGTTCAATCTTTCAAGTGCTTCTGATTTAGTTGATTGGGACATCTTGACCAACATATTCCATCAATATAGTATTCAGGTAAAGCATTAAATTGGTTTTTGGGCTTCCTTAAACATCATAGTTATATGTGATGGAAAAATGAAAAGCCTCATGTGGAGTCCCACAAGGATCCTCCCTTTTACTGGTGCTTTTTAACTTGTTAATGCAATCTCTGGGTAGTTTACTAGACCATTTTGAATTTACACATGTAGAACCCTAGCTCAGATTCAAACATGTCTGGAACAAATAGAATTGTGGATTTCTATTCATCATTTAAAACTTCATAAGGAGAAAACCAAGTTTCTTTGGATAGGAGCTAGTACTGATATAAGATATAAGCAGAATTTTACTGTTGGGGATAATTTATTTATCTTATATTTGCACTCAAAAAATTTAGGTATAGAATTAAATAACTTGCTGCTAATGCAGCAACAAGTATCTCTGTAATGAAGAAATTATTTTATATTCTCAGGAAGCTGAGAGCTATAAACATTTTTTTTTAATTGGGATACATTTAAAATATTGGTTCAGTCACTTTTATTATCTTGATTTGGTTATTGTAATTTAGTGTTAATATATTGTTCCAAAACATTCATCAATCACTTACAAATAATGCAGAATACAGCTGTTTGATTTACGGCTTGTCAAAATATGATTCAGTCAGTCATTACTATTCAAAGTTACATGGCTGCCAATTAAAGCTTATAGTCATTTTAAGCTTAATGTTACAGTTTTTTAAATTTTGGGGTCCTTTTAACAAAGGGTATTAGAGGTAGCGCCAATTTGGCATGCAGCGATTTGGCCCAGGGAAGCCTAGTGCTAGTTCTGACTTTTGCCACACCCCAATTCTAGTGCTAGAAAATGTTTTAAAATGTTCTAGCACTGGGGGCTTGCCCAGCGGAAACCGGGCAATGCTGCCTGGTTACTGCCGGGCTACTGCCAGAGCCCTTACTGGCTCCTAAATAGGAGGTGATAAGGGGTCCCCCAGAAAATGGGTGCATGGCAAGTGTTTAACTTACCGCATGGCCATGTCCTTCCTTAAAATTAAAAAAAAACTTTTACCGGCGGCAGTACAAAGTGGCCTCAGCACGTGGCAAAACCCATGTGCATTCGCCACCGCAGGACCTCTTTTACTGCTTTTTGGTTAAAGGGGTCCTTTGTCTGGTGAAGCCCCTTCCTATATGGTGAATATGGCTACACATTTACAGGGTACTGTGTCTAAGTACAACACCCAAAACAAATTTCTGTTGCATTTTCCAGATACAACAAAAATTAAAGTCAACTAAACATTTCTCTTCTTAGTTACATTATCAGATGGCCACACTGTAGAATGCTTTACCTGTCTCATTGAGAACTTGCTGTCATTGTCTAGCATTCAAAAAAAAGCTGAAAGCTTTCTTGTTCCATGATGTTGGCCTTGTATCTTCAGACTATCTGACAGGACTGCATTGCTTATGACCTGTTCTTATTTTTATTTTATTTGTATTATAATTCCTGGGTATTTTGATCTGGTCTCTTTGGATGTGATCCACCCTGAACTGTGTAACATAACATGACACCCTGTGTTATGTTTTACAGTTACTGACCCTTCCAACAAGGTTCCCTTGGACGATCCAGGTAACAGGTCTAACTCCTGACATTAACCTTCATTGACATGGACTTCTTTCCCCTTCTGTAATGGGGAATAAGCATTTATATTTTTAGCCCACCCAAGTCCCATCTAGAATATGCCCAGACCACACGCCCTTGCCAGATGCATGTTCTGCAGTTTTAGGAGTTCATATGCTGGCTTTGTAAAAGCAGGATTTGGATATCCATGCAGTTTGGATGTCTAAGGGGTCCTTTTACTAAGGTGCACTAATAGATTTTCTGCACACTAACGATTAGCGCATGCTAAATGCTGCACAGCCCATTATACACCTGTGGGCTGCATGGCACCTTAGTAAAAGGAGCCCTAAGTGCCATTTTATGAACATCTAAAACACGGATCATGCTTCTAAAATAAGCACCATAGGCACCTATGTTGCAATTTTGGATTTCTCACATGGGTGAACTGTTATAAAATAACCCCTGAATGAGGAAAAGCCCTTTTTTGCATAAGGTCCACTATCAGCTTATTTTTGAAAGAGAAGGACGCCCATCTTTCGACACAAATCGGAAGATGGGCATCCTTCTCACAGGGTCGCCCAAATCGGCAAAGGCGGGACTTGGGCGTACCTAACACATGGGCGTCCTCGACCCATAATGGAAAAAAAGGGTGTCCCTGACAAGCATTTGGACGACTTTACCTGGTCCTGTTTTTCTTATGACCAAGGCAAAAAAGGTGCACGAACTGACCAGATGACTACCGGAGAGAATCGGGGATCACCTCCCCTTACTCCCCCCAGTGGTCACTAACCCCCTCCCACCCTCAACAAGCAACTTTAAAAATATGTTGTGCCAGCCTCAAATGTCATCCTCAGATCCATCGCAGCAGTATGCAGGTCCCTGGAGTAGTATTAGTGGTACTGCAGTGCGCTTCAGGCAGGCAGACCCAGACCCATCCCCCCTACCTGTTACACTTGCAGTGGTAAATGTGAGCCCTCCAAAACCCACCACAAACCCACTGTACCCACATCTAGGTGCCCCCCTTCACCCGTAAGGGCTATAGTAGTGGTGTACAGTTGGAGGTAGTGGGTTTGGGGGGCTCAGCCCACACGGTAAGGGAGCTATGTACCTGGGAGCAATTTATGAAGTCCACTGCAGTGCCCCCTAGGGTGCCCGGTTGGTGTCCTGGCAAGTGAGGGGGACCAGTGCACTACGAATGCTGGCTCCTCCCATGACCAAAGGGCTTGGATTTGGTCGTTTCTGAGATGGGCGTCCTTAGTTTCCATTATCGCCGAAAATCAGAAACGACCAAGTCTAGGGATGATCATCTCTAGGGACGACCTAAATGTCAAGATTTGGGTGTCTCCGACCATATTATCGAAACGAAAGATGGACGCCCATCTTGTTTCGATAATACAGGTTTCTCCGCCCCTGGATGGGGACGTTTTGTGAGGACGTCCTCAGCAAAACTGGGGCGTCCCTTTCAATTATGACCCTCCATGTTACTTACAAACTGATCAGTGGAGCTTGAAGTAGAAATGTAGCAAGTTTTAAAGTGTCCCTTAAACAGAAGGAAAAATCCAACCTCTACAAATTTTATCTAACAAATGGAACCTCAAACCTCCTACAAGGGACCATACCAAAGTACTTATAACACCTTGTATATACTGGAGTAAATTCCTATCATTGGTTCCTACTAAGAAAGGAGAATAGAAAAAAAGCCCAAACGAAAAAACTCTCTTCTCCCGAGGGGTCTCCTAATAAGTAGTCTGGTTCTGGGTTGGGGTTAGCGTAGGTAGGTGAGGTTTTGGTGTTCCTTTTACAGTGTCTTTACATACAAGAAGGGAGGACAGTTTTTTAACCCATACGGTTTTCTCATTCAGGATGAGTTTTTTCGTTTGGGCTTTTTTTCTATTCTCCTTTCTTAGTAGGAACCAATGATAGGAATTTACTCCAGTATATACAAGGTGTTATAAGTACTTTGGTATGGTCCCTTGTAGGAGGTTTGAGGTTCCATTTGTTAGATAAAATTTGTAGAGGTTGGATTTTTCCTTCTGTTTAAGGGACACTTTAAAACTTGCTACATTTCTACTTCAAGCTCCACTGATCAGTTTGTAATAATTTATTTAGAGCTTGAGTTCTCCAGTAATTGTTAGATCCTCCATGTTACTTATCATTAGGAGTCCATTTACAGGGGCCTGATATTCAGAATGCAGGAGGCAGCCCAGCTAACTCCCATGGTCGTTGCTGAGTCCTTATTTTCAATGCCTGGCTATTTCTAGTGATCGTCATTAAATATCTGGCTTAATTTTGTCTGCTTCAAACTTAACCGGCCAAGCCGGTATTCAGTGCTGGCCAGTTAAGGTTGAACCAGCCAAAGATATTCCAGGTATTCACATGGCCAAATATGGCTACCAAGCTTACGCTGAAAATCGGTAGACAGTTATATTACATGATATAACTGGTTAGCCACTAACTGTGAATTTTCAGCGGGACATGACTGGCAATGTCCCGCTGAAAATTCGCGGATAGCCGGTTATGGGGCATTTAACCGGCCAGGTGCTGAACCTGGCCAGTAACATACTTTTGAACATCAGGGGGAGGGAAATGTTTTAATTTTATTTCATTCTCATAGTCAAAAATATATACAATAATTAAAAAAAAATAAGGAAAACCTCTATCACAGTAGATTTATAGTGGAATAAAATCTAATATATGCCATTAGTGATTCTATTGTTAAACAGAAATGTCTTCACTTTGTAACCCTTACCATAAATTAAAGCTTTGGAGAAAGTCTTGAAAATAGAACATAATTGAAACTTGATTGCATACTTACGGTGGCATTGCTTTCCCCAAACCACATGATTAAAAGCTGGGAAGAAAGTAGTTCTCCTTTAAAAGTAATTGAGCATCAGAAAATGTACCATGCTTCTCAGTTTTATTCAGAGGGAATACTAATTAAAAATACCTGCAAGTCAGTAGCAATTACTTAAGTTTGGAGTATTCCAAGGAAGGATAACAAAATGATACAGGGGATGGACTGTGTCCCCTATGAAGAAAGGCTAAACAGTTTAGGGTTCTTCATGTTGAAGAAGAGATACCTGAGAGATATGATAGAGGTCTATAATATCACGAGTGGGATGGAATGAGTATATATGGAGTGGTTTTTAAACCTACTAAATTATATTAAAATGAGGTAATACATTTAAAACAAATCAGATAATGTATTTGTTTCTTCAGTCAATGTTCAATTAGACTGTGGAATTTCAGATAAGTTCCTGGAAGAAAAATCCATAAACTATTATATGCAATGAAGTCTTGGGAAACTCACTGCTTATCTCTAGGGGTGAGCAATATGGAATTGATCCTGGAATCCTGTCAGGTACTTGTGACCTAGTTTGATTAGTGTCAAAGATAAAATGCTGGACTAGGTACATCTTATGTTCTATTGTTACCCTTGGTACCAAGGTATAGAACTTAGTGAAGGCTCAGAAGAGGTATATGTTTCTCTAAGCTCACTAGAAGATGTTTCTCGCTCTTGGGCCCACAACAGGAGCAGAACTGACCTTTCTTAGACTACAGAGTTTTTATGAGCTTTTGTGACCAGGTACACCGGGGAATATAATATTAACACCTATACTCAAATCTGCAGGAGCTGATTTCTCGTTACCTTCTCATTTTCGCCCAGTGGCTAGTATACCATGAATGACTAAATTGACTGAAGCTTTAGTGGCTTTTCAAACAATGGACTTTCTGGACAAATTTCAAGGATTACATAGAGGGGAATTTTCGAAAGGGACGTCCAAGTTTTGATTTGGACGTCCTTGCAAAATGTCCCAATCCAGGGGCAGGGAAACCCATATTTTCGAAACAAGATGGATGTCCATCTTTCATTTTGAAAATACCGTCAGGGACATCCAAATCCTTAAATTTCACCGTCCCTAGATTTGGACATTTCGCTGTTTCCTCCACAAACGTAACAGGTGGGGGCTTGGTGCTGGGTCCGCCTGTCTGAAGTGCACTCACCCACTAAAACTGCTCCAGGGACCTGCATCACGCTCGACTACTTTTTATATAAAAAAGAAGATAATATTTGAGAATAAAGGAATATTTGGAATTTTAATACATAGTGTTGATTATTTAAACATTTACACTGGACTCTTCACTTGTTGATGTTCATCTTTTGAGTTAGAATCACAGTAGCCTTCCTCTTTTTGTGGTTACATGGACCTGAGTATGACATCTGAGGCTGGCATAGAGGCTGGCACAAAATATTTTTACAGATGTTTTTTGAGGGTGGGAGGGGGTTAGTGACCACTGGGGGAATAACGGGAGGTTACCCCAATTCTCTCCGGTGGTCATCTGGTCATTTCGGGCACCTTTTTGTGCCTTAGTCGTAAGAAAAACAGATCCAGGTGAAAACATCCAAGTGCTCATCAGGGACGTCCTTCTTTTTTTTGATTATGGGTCAAGGACGTCCAAGTGTTAGGCACGCCCAAGTCCCACCTTCGCTATGCCTCCGACATGCCCCCTTGAACTTTGGTCATCCTTGCGACGGAGTGCAGTTGAGGACGTCCAAATCTGGCTTTCGATTATACCGATTTGGATGTTTCTGTGAGGACGGCCATCTTCCAATTTATGTCGATAGATGGGCGTCCTTCTCTTTCAAAAATGAGCCCAATAGTACACAATATAGTTACAGAGCAATGCATAGCACTGAATTGTTACTTTTAACTTACTAGTGTAAGAATATCATTGAGTCATAAATTTCCATCTGTTCTTTTACAATTTGATGTTTCAGGAGCATTTGATACTGTAGACCATGTACTGTTATTGGATTGATTAAGGGGCCCTTTTACTAAGGTGTGCCGACAAATGGCCTGCGCTAGTGTAGGCGTGTGATTTTGATACAAGCAGGTCCATTTTCAGTGTGCCTGTAAAAAAAGGCCCTTTTTTTAGGCTGAAAATGGACATGCGGAAAAATAAAAATTGTCATGCATCCATTTTGGGTCTGAGACCTTACTGCCACCCATTGACTTAGCAGTAAGGTCTCATGTGTTAACCAGGCGGTAATAATCAGTGTACTGCCAATTACCGCCCAGTTAGCGCCATGCGCCAGAAAATAAAAAAATATTTTCTAATGCGTTTATTGGACACGTGTAAAAAATGGAATTACTGCCTGGGCCACACGGTAGCCGAGCAGTAGTTCCAAATTGACGTGCATTGGACGTGTGTAGGTGCCTACGTGCCTTAGTAAAAGGGCCGTACGTGATCTTAGTTTTACTGAGGTTTTTTAAACTTGGTTTAGAGGTTTTTTTTACAAAATAGAAGGTATAAAGTAAAAATGAATGGTAATTTTTCAAAATGCTGGTCTTCTTGCTTTGAGTCCCTCAGGGGTCACCGTTGTCTCCAATTTTGTTTAACATTTTTATGAGTACATTGGGTCTATTATTAGAATCTTCTAAATTCTCTGTTTCATCTTATGCAGGTGATATTTTCATGTTAATACCTTTAGTATTGGGTTTTGAGGACAGTTGTATGCTGATTTCAGATTGTATAGGAAAGACTCACTGTTGGGCTACCATGAATTTACGGAAATTAAATACAACTAAAATAAAATTGTCATATTTTACTTCAACTCTATCTGAATTTCCCAATAAAATTGTTCTATTGACTGGGGAACAATTGAATTTTGAGATGTCAAGTAGGGTCTTGGGAATTATTGGATTCTCATTTAACAATTGAAAGCTATTTTAAGCTGTGTCAGTTAAGAGCTATTAGACGACTGTTCTTTCCTGATAATTTTTGAATTTTAGTTCAAGCGATTATTTTGTCACATCTAGATTACTGCAGTATTTTATATTCAGGAACACAAAGTAAATTACAGAACAGACTGCAATTGATGCAAAACACAGCTGCAAAACTGATTTATGGTGTAAAAAAGTATGCTCGAGTTACACCATTGTTGATTAATTTGCACTGGTTGACGATTGCCGCACATTTAGAATTTAATGTTGTAAGTATGGTTTTTAAGATTATTCATGGTCTATGCCCAAGTTCTCATATACAATTATTATCCTTACCTTCTTTCAGAGCTTCTTCTTGATTTTGCTCCACATTAAGTTTGGGTTTCCTTACAGTTAAGAGTTACTTTAAAAAAATTTCATGATAGTTCATTTATCCCCCCCTCCCCCATTTACAAAGCTGCACTAGCGGCTGGTGGTACGGTACTGCCAACACAGCCTATTCACTTTGAACGGACTGTGTCGGTAATGAAGCGTGGCAGCCACTAGCTCGGCTTTACAAATAGGAGTTAATTACTTGCTGTTCCACAAATCTTGAAGGCTTATCTAACAAATATTTTGAATGATCTTTGAAATGTTTTAGATTTGTTTTATTATTTTTGTAACCTGCTTTCATTCTTATGCAGATATAGGCAGGATACAAATACGTGTATGGTATGGTACGGTATGGAGTCTCTCTATTTTATAAACACCCTCTTAACCTGGCCATTATGGTGGTAGTCCTTCACCAAGGGTCACTCTTTCTGGAACCTTTTACATGGGCAGCATGAACCTGGCCCCCATGTGTCACTCTTGGGCAATGAGCAAAAATGAAAGTAGGGAAGGACCAATACAATTCCAACTCAAGGGTAAATAGCAATTTTATTAGTTGGCCTCGACACGGATCTGGTTTTAGTGTGGGGGTGCCTGCCTTAGGAGTCAACAAATCAATCCAGATGTGTGGTTATCAGTGTACAGATATTCATGCAAACGCTTTATAAGGCATGTGAAAAAAAGTAAAAATAAAAAAAACAGTGTCCTTGGTAGTACAAATACTAACAGAGTGAAATAACGTGTGTTGCAACTAAATTGCAGGTTTAAAAAAACCTGGTCACAAAGAACAGCATTTGCATTACCAAGGACATTGTTTTTTTAGGTTTTCTTTTCATATTACTTGTCAAGTGTCTGCATGAGTTTGTGTACACTGATATCCACACCCATCTGGATTGATTTGTTGACTCCTGAGACAGGCACCCCCACGCCGAAATGCAGATCTGTGTCTAGTCCAACTAATAAAATTGCTTTTTACCCTTGAGTTGGAAATGTATTGGTCCTCCCCTACTTTCATTTTTGCTCTGTGCCTTGATTTGTAAGGATTTTCTCTTCTTTGTTTTTGATTTCAACTGTACACTTGGGCAAAAAGCATGACTCTGTAACATCTATTGGCTATTATTGTTGCCACACCCTCAGCTCTCTCCAGCCCATCTAGCAGAATCCAGGCCTGGGATTCAAATGCCAATCTTCTGTATAACAGAATACACAAGTGCCACTGAGCCACAATGCAGGGCAAAGTTCACTGAAATGTGAAACTTCACAGTTTTCATATCAAGAAGTATGAAAAAACTGACATCTAGTAATGTGTGTATAATGAATTCAGTGCATATTGAGGGTCAGAATAAGGACAGGTATATATGTTTGTTTGTTTGTTTGTTTGTTTGTTTTTTAAAAAAGCTCAATTTTTGTAGGTCGTCTAAGTCAGGAAATTGATGCACAAAAATTAGGATGTTGTGCAACCTATTATACAAAAAGCTCACTCAACAGAGTTTTTTGTAAAATATGTATAAGGCTGCAGTAAATTGACAATGTTTGCTATTTCTTGATCAGAAGATTTGCATTTTTCTGGACCTTTACAAGACCCCCCTGGAGAGAGGAAACATTTATTGCTATATGCCAGTGAGTGTTGGCCTTGGCCTTGGGTGCTTATTCTTTGTTACAATTTTCCATGTAAATGTGCTATTAGATATCAAAATATAGAATATATCTTCTTTTAACCTGTACATCTTTATACATTTTTGGATTCATGCAGAATCGGATTAGGCTACTGTGGGCTAGGCTGTGGGGATGGTAACTGATTTTTGTGTGATATGATAAAGCACTCCTATCTTTAATTCCTGTGGATTTATTTCTTCTTATCTCCTTTATTTTTCTTATCTTGGCCCTGTATTTCCTGTAGGATTCAAAGCTTTTTATGATTGCTTTTATGTTTTGAGCAATATTTGCTCTATTTTTTAATGACTTGTATATTGGTTTTCTGCTCTAGTTTTTATACGTGATGAAATATCGTAAAATCCTATAAAAATAAAAAAATTAAGCAAAGAAAGAGAACAGCCTTTTTTTTTTTTTATTTAAATGCATCCAAATAAGAGCAGTATCACTCAGGGCTCAGGAAAAGTAAATGCTGGTACTTACACATATAAGCAGCAGATTTTAATAGCTACATATAGAAGTGCCAGCACTAACAAAACTGCACAACCAAGAGGAGCCAAGTTCCAAGACTCAAAATGTTTGAGTTTTGAGGTGGTTTTAAACACCAGAGAGATAAGAACAATTGTCCCCTCAAAAAGTATGTGAACAGTGCAAAAATGCTCAATTTATTTTCAGTTTTCTTGGGCAATTTTCGTGATTTTCTGGATTTCTTTAGTTCATTACATACTTTTGGTTTAATAAAATTTTTGAACAAATTAGAAGATTTTAGCAAGCACTCAGTGGCCCTTTTATAAAGGCGTGTTAAACAGCTAGCCTGGATTTTACCACACTGATGTTAGTGTAAACCTGGCTAATTATTACCACACATTAAAATTAGCCAACATGGTAGAAATCCGGCATTAGCTGCTGAGGACAGATAGGGGTGGGTCATGGGCACAAAAGGGGCAGCAACAGGAAGTGGCCAACTATGACAGTTAGTGCATGAACTGGTGCCGAATGCTAGTTGTCACATATCAAGAGGTGGGGTTTAGTGCAACCACACTACCGGCACTGCAGTAGCGCGGCTGCTGTCCAAAGTTTAAAAAACAAACAAACAAATGACAGATCCATGGCAATGGAGCACCATTCTCCCAATCCCTCCCAGCAATTCCCAATCTGATCCCCGATGAGAAGCCTCCTCCCTGGATGGTGACTGCCCCTTCAATGCAGTACCCACACTTGGTCCCCTGAACAGAACCCTTTCAATCAGGCCACTCCTTCCCCTCAAAGGCATAGTCCAAACCTCCCCTGATACACCAAGACTCACCTGAGGGTTCCCTGATAGTGTAGCAATATGGGGAGGAATAATCCCCTTCATTCCCACCACATCTGGTTCTGGGTTTCAAAATGGTGCTGAGTCATCCTTACATATAAGTATAATCACAATTGAGGGGATCCTGCTCAGAAGGGAGGTCTGTATTTTGGGAGTGGTGCTGTCAAAGGGAGGGTACTGATTGGAGGAAGCTGGGGAGAATTGGAAGGGGGAATTGTAGGAGATGATTGGCAGGATATTAAACCACTGCCACGGCTCTGTTATTTTCATTACATTGGGCAGTACTGGAGCCCAAATCCTACTACTGAATCTAGTCCTAGGTGTTGTGCACCAATGGATTTAGAATTTGCTAATGATTAGCATGTGCTAAATGATAAGATACCCATCTTGTTATCATTTAGTGTACACAAATTATTAGCACACTCAGGGCCCCCTTTTACCAAGCAGTGATAAAAGGGTCCCTGTGGTGTCATCAGCACATGGGTTTGTCATGTGCCGAGGCCCCCTTTTACCACCACTCAGTAAAAGGTCATTTCCAGCCGAGGAAGAAAATAGCTGTGCGGTAAGTGAAGCACTTGCCACATGGCTGTTTCCTGGGGGAGCCCTTACTGCCTCCTATTTAGGGCTCCCAAGCTAACCTGAGGGTAACAGGGCAGTGTGTGGTGCTGCCTGATTACCCCTGGGTAAGTTCCTGATGCTAAAAAACAAAACTGAGTGGCCAGATATGGTGCGCGGTGGGGGCAGGCATTACTGCCGGTCTCCTGCGGTACCCCGGCAGTAGTGCCAAATTGGAGAGCAGAAAGCCCGTGGTGGGCTTTCCATGCCTTTGTAAAATGGCCCCTAAATTTGTTAGCTCACCTAAACTTGTAGAATACTGCTTAACTCCAACCAGTATTTGACCGCATGAATGTAAGATTCATGTGCCTAAGAGCTATTATTATATAACGTTAGCATGCAAATGACACTTACATTTAAGCACTAACCCCCAGATTCTATATAGTGCGACAGTTGTATTCTGTATTTGCACATGTAACTTAATTAGTTAAGCCAATCAGCGCTAATTGCCAATTAAAAAGCAATTATTGACACTAATTAGCAATAATTATGATTTATATGCACAACTGACTAAGTGTATTCTATAACCTGAAGCACGTAAATTCTAAGTTTCATAGTTGGAAAGGGGGCGTGACCATGGGTGTGGAATGGGCAGGTCATGGGTATTTTTTAAATTTATGTGCGTTGTTATTGAATACACTCGAACCTTGTGTAATTTAGGTGTCAGCATTTATACCAAGTAAAACATGGCTTAAATGGTCACGACTACATTTAGTCACATTGACAGGCGCTCAGTGTATTCTATAAACCATGCAGAAATTTAGGCTTGTTCTCTAGAGTATGCCTAAATAAAGGCATACTTTAAAGAATATATGTAGCCTTTTTTCATTTTGGTGCTGATTTTTTTAGATGTGATATATAGAATCTAGCCCTAAATTATAAAGGAGTTAAACTCCAGATAAATTAAGCCCAGGACATCCTTGAAATCTGTGTATGTTCTGTAGCAGCTTTTCTAAAATTGATTTTCACACGTGTAAATGACTTTTAACCCATCTTAAATGACCTCCTTAATGTATTCATTTAGAACAATTTACAGGAACAAAAATTGGAAGTCCTACAAAAATAAAGTGATTAAGAGGTGATTTATGGTATTACCAAACTGGAGAGACAATGATTTATTATATTTCACATAAAAAGAATGAAACTGAGGACGTAAGGCAACTAAGCAGTTTAAAAAAAAAATCACCCAGTCACACAAATATGCTGGACTTGAACACTGTTCTAAAAAATAATGCTGAGTAGCCAAAGAAAATAATAATTAGAAAAATAAAACAAAATTCCAATTCAAATCACCCTTTGTTCCACTAGTCTTAGAATAGATTTCATTCTCTTCTGAAACAGAAAAGATTTCTATGAGCAAACCCTCATTATTGGCAGAACAATAAGGAAAATACACTGTTGGGTTGTTTTTGTATTTAGGGCAGAGAGGTAGCTTAATGGTTAGAGCAGTAGGCCGAGACCCAGGTTCAAATCCCACTTCACCTTAGATTTAATCTTGCTACTATTTGGGTTTCTTTCAGACACTTGTGTCCTGGATTGGCCACTGCTGGAAGCACTATGCAGGAGTTTCCTGTGTGCTAAGGCCAGATTTACCAAGCACGTTGTAAAAAAATATATTTTTATGCGGTCCATGAGCTAATGTAGTCATTCGTGTGCGCTACCTGCTAGAGTTAAAATGTGAGTGCTTACTGCCTCCTATTTAAGAGACATTAGCCCCTGTATACTATATATGGCACCCAGAATTGGGCATCAAATTTGGGCATGCTTCCGAGATGTGGGCACAATTTAATTGGCTAACAAGCTCTTAACCATCAATAATCGGGTGCTAACAACCAATTATTGACTAATTGGCCCTCATTAGGATTTGTGCATGCAACTGCTGCATGCTATTCTATAACACTGGGCGCCTACATCCCATAGCACACATATCAAAAGGGGGTGCAGCCATGGAGGGCATGGTTGTGTCAGGGGCATTCCAAATTGGGGTGTGTGTATTGTTACTGAATAATGGGTCAGAGCGTTCAACTTGGGCATAAGCATTTACACCAGGTTTCAGCAGGCAAAAGTCTGGTGCTCAAAGTTAGGGCCCAGGAAACAGCATTAAGCACTACTTTATAAATGATGTGTGCTCTTTATAGAATTGTGCTTAGTGCTGATCTTTTTGAGTGCCAGTTACAGAGTCTGACCCTAGGTGTTAACTCTACGTTTTGTGGTTAATACATGTTAATCCTCGATCATACAGTGATACCCACTATCTCCCCATGACATCCCTCTTCCACAAAACTATGTTTTAAAAATAGTTAACACACACTTAGCATGCGAGAACAGGGGAATTACCCAGTGGCGTACCAAGGGGGGGACGGTGGGGGCGGTCCGCCCCGGGTGCACGCCGCTGGGGGGGGGTGCCGCGCGCCTGTCGGCTCTTCGTTTTCATGCTCCCTTTGCCCCGGAACAGGTTACTTCCTGTTCCGGGGCAGAGGGAGCATGAAAACGAAGAGCCGGCAGGCGCGCGGCACCCCCCCAGCGGCGTGCACCCAGGGGGGGCTCTTTCGCCGGGGGATCGGGGGTTCTTTTGCTGGGGGGGGGTGTCGCGCTGTTCCGGGGGGGGCGCTGCACCCGGGGGGCGGGGCGCATCGGCGATCCGCCCGGGTGTCAGCCTCCCTAGGAACGCCACTGGAATTACCAGTGTTTCAAGTGGAATCTTTGCTTCAATTCAAAAGGAGCATCATCATGCATGATGATGCTCCTTTTCAATTGAAGCAAAGATTCCAGTTCTATCATCCTCGTCGGCAGCTACGTTCTCAAAATTGGATGTTGTTGGATATTCCCTCTGTGCGTGGGGTTCGGTTGCAGACCATTCGGGCTAAGATTTTTGCAGTTATTGGTCCATGATTGTGGCCTCTGGGGGCTGACGATCGGAGTCATGAGCCATGTCCTTAGTGGATAGCCACAGTCACCTGTATTGAGGAGAAGGGAGAGGGCATTAGCTAAGGTACACATACCTTTATTTGTATGGTGGCAGCCCTACAAGTTCCATCCTCCAGACCACTGTGCCCATACTGGCAACACACCTGTGAAGCAAACAGAGAGATGTGATCAACTAAGATAAGGGTGTAGGGGTTGTAGGATGCTCCTCACCTACTAGCCATCTGCTTCTGATTTCCTCACTCTGGAAGGCCTCATGGATGACCAAGCGTGACAGCATATAGAAATCATAGCAACACCCAGGATAGTTGGCACAGACATCTGTAATCTCAAGTGCTATGTTGCAGATAACCTGCATATTGATGGAGTGGTATGGCTTTCTCTTGCAATATTCAGCCTCACTATGACCTGGTGGCCTGAGTGCCATATGAGTCCTATCAATGGCCAAAAGCACAGAGGGGAAATGAGCAATATTATAGAAAGCTGTCATTGTTTCCTGCTGTTCAGCTTCACACATGGGGAAAAGGATATACATGGTGTCCCTTTTCAAGAAGACCTCCAGAAACTGGCTAATAATATGGGAGGCAGTTGGTTGGCTGATCCCTGCTGCAGCTCCAAGTGGAGTCTAGAAAGTTCCAGTAGCTAAAAAGACCAAGGCTGTGGTGACTCCCACATGCACTGTCAGGGCATGGCTCATCCAGTCACTGGGGTCCATGTCCTTTCGCAGCTCCTCACACAAGTATGCTATGATCTCCCTATTAAATCTAAACCAAGCCACACATTGCTCATCTGTTAAGACCAGAAACCTGGTCCTGGGCCTATATACCCACTGCACCTGCTGTCGCCTTCTTCCTCTCTTCCTCCCCCTTTCTCCCTCCCCTGTTGGGCCTGTCCCTCCCATACTATGAACCACCCCAAGAACTCCTCCATCACACACTCACAGACACTTGCTCACTCACACACACACACTCAAACACACAAACAATGGGACAGAAACAATGACAGGGACACAAGAAAGCCAACACATTCTCTGGAGTCCTAAAGATAAAATGGCATCCATCTCAGCACTAATTATGTCACCTGCGGGGATCAACACAGAGTTGAAAATCAGGGCTGAGTTAAAAAAAGGAAAAAATAAAACTTCGTTTTGGACCAGGAGATAGCACTTCTGGTGGGATTTGAACCTGCTGTCTCTGAATACCAAGGCAACTGTTATAATTTCTACACCACCTCAGTTACTAGGCAAGTACATGCATTACTTGAATTTTCCAGCACTGAATCTGATTGTTGTGGCTAAAGTAGGGAAAGGGAATGGGACTTGATATACTACCTTCCTGTGGCTTTTGCAACTACATTCAAAGCAGTTTATATACCTGGGGCAACAGAGGGTTAAGGGACTTGCTCAGAGTCACAAGGAGCTGAAGCAGGAATTGAGCCCAGTAGACCGGATTAAAGTCCGCTGCACTAGCCACTAGGCTACTCCTCCAATCTCTTGAGGCTATTTTCTTTTGATATCTGTCCTATTGAACAAGACTTGAACCCCACTCTGGAGTATAGGAGGCCAGAGTTCTAGCCATACAACCACACTGCAAAGATAGATTTTAAATGTGTTAGTGAGGAGACAGCTCTCATTAGAGTAGGGATTGTCTGTCAGTTGTAACCTCCCCCCCCCCGCCCGCCCCCCCCCCAAATTGAGTGTAACACACAGCTCTTTCCATCTACCAAGACAAATGTGTATGTAGCATAGTTCTGAGGCAGTAAAAAACAGGTTAGGCCAAAAGGACAAATGGGATAGTTATTTATTTGGATTTTTTTGGCTTATTATTTGTATTAAATGTTTAGTACAAACAAAAATGTGCATCAATCTTCACCCTCTTGTTATTCTTCTTATTTTAATAATGTGGGAGAGTTCTGAGGCAGTAAAAAAGCAGGTTTGGCCAAGAGGAAAATTATGACAGAAGTCCCAGCTACCGAAACAGATTAGTCCACAGAAAAGGTAGTCTGTTCCAAAAAAGGTCTAAGTGCAAGGTACTATGGATAGAATATGCTTAAAGACTGGATGATCGCTGTTCCAAGAGACACAGTCATTTATGGCATGGAGAACTTGGTGTAAATGCCTGTGTCCAGACTTCAGCAAGGAGCAGCAAATTCTGTAACCATGCACATAGAGTTTAAGAGCGCCTATCTCAAATTGTTTGGAACACCCCCTTTCAGATGTGTGTAGTCCGATTTATATAGAATACATTATAGCATACACTTTGTAGGTACTGGGCATAAATTCCAATTAGTGCCAATTAAAGTCACTAATTGCTTGTTAACCTCCAATTAGTGGCACTCATTAGCTTGTTCATCAGTTAGACTATATGCATTTTATGGAATACGCCTTGATTTCTGCTCAGAAATTTTCAGTGTGCCATATAAAATCTGGGAGATAACTGCTAGTATTCTATAACTGGTGTGCATAAGTGATAGGCATGCCCCTATCCACCCATGCCCCTCCCAGGTCCACAACCCCCAGCAGTTACTCATGATGGAGTTTGTGCATGCAATTTGCAGAATCCCGACTAAGAGCAGTTATTGGCCTAACTGCTAACTAATGCCAATTAACAACAATTATAGCCAAAAATGTGTCATTAACACCAATTAGCAGCTAATTGTTGTATTGAGTTACACATGCAACAGAGAGTATTCTATAGCTTAAACGCACAACTTTGCATTAAATTGTGCACATAAGTTTGCACAATTAGGGAGTACATGAAGAAGGACATTGATACAGTAGTGGTAATTTAAAAGAGGGCAACCATGATGACACATGGACTGTAATGCAAGCCTCATAAGGACAGACTGAATGGTTGACAAATAAGATAAATATATCTTGTTATGTTTATATTCTACAAAGTAAAGTTGGCACCTACTTTCTTTTATAGAATAGGCTACGAATAGGTAATATCCAAGTACCTACTGTAAATATTGCACCTCTTTATATTATTGCGCTCTTCAAAGTGGCCTAGTGGTTAGAGCAATTGATGCAAAGGGCCCCTGAGTGTCACACATATTGCACAGAAACTGATAATATTCTATGTGGCACAGAGTGGAAGCATTATAGAAATCCACATTTTTTAAAGAAAGGATACGATTGTTTTTTAATTTGCTGAAACTAAGGAATAACTTTTTTGCTAGAAAAAATGTTGTCTCAGATTTGTTTAAATCAGGGTGAGTAGGGGAAAATGATTTAGTTGATTTTGCAGACTATTAGAGACTCCTATTTTTCATGACATTTCACGAGAAAATAATTAAGCAGAAATTATTTTTGATGGGGCATGAAGTTTACCAGATGGCAACTTGCCAAAAACCTGTAATAGGTTTTGGACTAAATTACAACATCTATCTCATGTATTGCAAATCCTTCTAATGAAACCTGGCATGGAAATTGAGAGTCTAGCTTCTTCATTATAACTTCCATTTCACAGTAAATATTCATCCATTCCACCAGACCTTTATCCCTTGAGAACATGGTCAAAATGTTGCTAGCCCATTAGACTGGTAACAATGTCTGAGAGACTTCATGTCTGAATCAATCAAAACAATACCTTTGAACAGTATCTACAATAAATTAATGGTGATCCACTTTCTTTTACCTTAGGAATGATATGTAATTTTTCATGCTTATTTTGTCCTTAATGGTTTTGTTTTGTTTTTTTGCCTTTTATTTCATCTTCTCATTTATTCCACAGCTGGTGCACAGCACTGTCAGTTTAACAGACTGGAAGGGCAAACTTCAAATCCATTTACATAAGTAAATAATAATTTTCACATATAATTGGCTATCTGGAAATCACTCCCTCATTACAGTAGAAATATGCATAGTGTTCTACAACACACATGGAGGGCGATTTTATTATTTTCACATATGTCATACTGTTTACACATAAAGGGGGAGATTCTATATATGGCGCCTAAAAATCCATGCGGAAAACATTTCTGCCTGAACGTATTCTATAAGCAGTGCCTAGATTTAGGTACAGAATATAGAATACGCTTAGTCAATATCCCAGTGCCTAAAAATATGCACCTCCATTTACACCAACGAAAATATGGCATAAATCCCAGTGTATAGATCTAGATGAACAGGGCCATATTATATAACTACATATGTAAATTTTGGAATCTCCACAAAATGCCTATTTCCCCGTGCATTAGAATTGAGGTGCACTGTGTTACAGAATACGCTTAGTGAGTTGTGTGCATAAATTCTAATTATTGCCAATTAGTGCTCATTATTGCTTGTTAAGTGCTGTTATCAAAAAGAATTAGTTTGTTAAGCCAATTAAATTACGCACAATTTTATAGAATACGCTTAGATTTCAACACAGATATCTAGGCTCGCTATATAGAATCTGGGGGAAACAGCCAGATTCTATATGTGACATCATAAAAAATCGAAGTCGAAAAACAAAACATGCTTTGCAATAGTCTATAAACCTTGCCTAAAGTTAGGCATGGTTTATAGAATATATAGTAGCCATCCTGTGATTAAAATTTAGGCACAACTATTTACATCACCTAAAACCTGGTGTAAATGCCAACATCTTATTTAGGCATGTATTGGGCATATTTTGTAACAGTGTGCATAATTTTCAGGAATGCCCATGACCCGCCCATGCCCCTCCCCTTTTGTGATCTGCACATTAGGATTTACACACAGCACTTTACAGAATATGCTTAGAAAGTTGCACATGTAAATCCTAATTAGTGCCAATTAGTACTGATAATTGCTTGTTATTGGCTAATTATTGGCACTGATTAGTTGTTAAACAATTAAGTTATGTGCAGATTTATGTGCACAAGTTTAGTCACCATTTATAGAATCTGGGGGAAAATGCTTCTTATAAATCACCCCATATAAAAATATGGGTGATGACAAGAAAGTTACATAGCTTAGATAGATGTATGTTCAGGGACTGGTTTTTGGAAAGAATAGGTGGCATCAAGATTAATGTGTATATGTGTGTTTTTGCACATAGAGAATGACACGGGGACAAAATTTGTCCCTGTCCCCGCTCTGTCTCCGTGGGTTCTGTCTCCATCCCCACCCCGTCCCCACAGGCACCTGCAAGCCTGAAGGCTATTAAAGTGGTGTCAACCTTTTCCTACTTGAGCACACAATTCTGGAACGCGCTGCCGCGCAACCTGAAAATGATCTATGAATTAACTAACTTCCGCAAAATACTGAAGACCCATCTCTTTAACAAGGCATACCACAAAGATCAACAAATGTGAACTCCTACATATATATCCAGAATTGTCTTATAATATTTGCTTGTTACACTACTATCCTGTTTCATCAATATCATGTTACCCAAGATCCTATGTAATACTAAATGTATACTCTCTTATATACTTCCACCATTCATGATGTATTGTAAGCCACATTGAACCTGCAAATAGGTGGGAAAATGTGGGACACAAATGCAATAAATAAATACATAAATAAATAAATAAATACAGTAGGTATTTTTCTGTCTCTGGAGGGTTCACAATTACAAAATAAAAGAGTTTCGAGTCCACTGCCTCTCTGTTCTGCATGAATGTGTTTGTGGCCATTCTTCTAAGAATGCTGCCACACAGATGTCCTTGTTGTCCCTGTTTTTTTTGATTGTTAGTTTCTTTGCCGTTCATATGTTGAACGTTCCAGTTTGTAAAATTGCTGATCATGCTGGACGTCCTCAACACACAGACATCCATCTCTCTTGTTTTTCTCAAACAGGAAATCCTAATGTATTTCCTGTTGGAAAATACATGTGAAATTGACTTCCATTTTGGACATTATGAGTTAGACATCTCTAGTCTGACTTGGACATCCTTTTGAAACTGCCCCTTAACTTGTCTGTGTAAAATAGGTCGAAAACAAAAACCCACTTAGCTTTCTAACCTAGGTGACCTCTCATAAAATTTGGCTTATAATGTTAGCAACATGTAGAGGAGGCATTTCTTGGGGCATATTTAGGTCAGAAGGGGAAAATAACTCTACACCTGTTATTTTCCATGGAAAAATACCCCATCCATTTGCCCAAAATATTTGAAAGAGCACACGTGAAGGGTAATTCTATAACTGTTCTCCCGCATATATATGGCCCTTGTGTGACAAAATTACAGAATACTAGCACTTACACATCTAAGTGTACGCTTGCCCGCAAAAGCACTAGCAGGGCACCTAAAAGCTGTTTTGTAAGGGCAAAGCATAAATGGCACAGTGTGTAGATGCACGGGGGTGTACAGATGCAGAGAGTGGGTGAGGGCTGCCACTTACTGTAATGGAAACAGGATCCAACCTGGCAAAGTTTTGGAAAAACCTTCGTCAGGGGTCACATAGGTTGAGTCCTGTTTCCATTAAAGCTGACATTTGGATAAACTCTTGCAGTGTTTGTCCTTTCTTTGATCGCTGCTGCTGTTTCGTTGTCTGGTGTAACTGTGGACCTGCAAATGTAAGGTGTGCTTATACCAGTATTCTATAATGGACTCTGAGTATCCAGATGCTATTATAGAATAGGCTCTCACCACGTGGCATCAGGGTGCCTAAATGGAGGTGCCACTTATAGAATTTTCCTCTTATAGTGAGACAACATTTCTGTGTCTCAGTGTGACAATCTGTTCAAAATTCTGTTGGACGACTAATATTCCGCCAGTGTCGTTATGCTCATATTAGCCCTCTCCTCAAGTCACTTCACTGGCTTCCTAACCGTTTCCGCATACAGTTCAAACTCCTCTTATTGACTTATAAGTGCATACACTCTGCAGCTCCTCAGTACCTCTCCACTCTCATCTCTCCCTACATTCCTCCCCGGGAACTCCGTTCACTGGGTAAATCTCTCTTATCTGCACCCTTCTCCTCCAACACTAACTCCAGACTCCGTTCCTTTTATCTTGCTGCACCATATGCCTGGAATAGACTTCCTGAGCCAGTATGTCAAGCAGCTCCATCTCTGGCCGTCTTCAAATCTAAGCTAAAAGCTCACCTTTTTGATGCTGCTTTTAACTCCTAACTCTTGTTCACTTGTTGAGAACCGTTATTTTATCATCCTCACTTTAATATTCCCTTATCTCTTGTTTGTCCTGTTTGTCTGTCCTAATTAGATTAAGCTCTGTCGAGCAGGGACTGTCTCTTTATGTTCAAGTGTACAGCGCTGCATACGTCTAGGAGCGCTACAGAAATGATAAGTAGTAGTAGTAGTATTAGGCATATGTGTGTCTTTGTGTGTCCATGTGCATCTTTGTATTCCCATTTTGTATCTGTATGTATGTCTGTCATTCAGTAGGTGTGTATATCTTTGTATGTATTTGAGTGTTCATCCTTCTGTGTATATGTCTTTGTATCTGTTTTTTTTGTGTGTGTTTGTTTGTGTCTTTCTGCATGTTTTGTGTTTCTGTATGTGACTTGTGTATCTGTGTGGGTGTATCTATGTGTGTTTGTTTATGTGGGTCTTTTGGGGGGGGGGGGTAATTCTATATAGAAGGCGATAGCATTTATGCAGCAGATATGTGTGTAAATGACCAGAATGCCAGCATATATGGTGAATGTGTGTACAATACTTGGACATAAATTCCCAAAATCCAGTAATGCACTATTCTTAAATACGTGAGCATCTTCAATAGGGCATATTTTACAGGTGGGCATGCCTATGGGCACAGTCTGGGTGGAGCATGAGTGGGATATATGCTTATACAGAATATTATACAGTATGCATGCATCTCACCAGGGCCGGTCAAACCCGGTACGCAGGCTATGCATTGCAGGAGGGCGTCTGCCTTCAAGGGCGCCTGCTGAGGCTTTTGTTTATCTAATCTCTCCTGCTCATCTCAGTCTGGCTCCAAAGCAGGAGCTGTCAGCTCTCTGTCCAGTTCCCTTCCCCCTCCCAAGCAGAGAAATATCCTCCTGTTGTGTTTGTCAGAGGACCTCACTGCTCCAAACACATTGAGATTGAGAGTGAAACCAGGAGCTGGAATCCAGCCCAGAGAGCAGTGGCGTACCAAGGGGGGGGCGGTGGGGGCGGTCCGCCCCGGGTGCCAGTGGGTGGGGGGTGCTCCACTCCCACCGCCTCCCTTGGCCGTTCCCGCGGTGCCGCACATTAAAAAAAACAGCGAAGCAGCGTCGCAGGCAGCGCCTCGTGCCCTGCTTGTAAAAAAAAAATCTTCTCCTTCCTTCTCCTCATCTTGATGTCTTGACGTCGACTCGGGCCTTCCAATCAATTTGATTGGAAGGCCCGAGTCGACGTCAAGACGAGGAGAAGGAAGGAGATTTGATTTTTTTTTTTTACAAGCAGGGCACGAGGCGCTGCCTGCGACGCTGCTTCGCCGGTTTTAACGGGACTGAGGTGGGGAAGAAGAGGGGCGAAAGGGACTCGGGTGGGGGTGTTCAGAGGGGAGAAGGGGACTGGGGTGGGGGTCTCAGACAGGGGAGGGGAGGAGACTGGGGTGGGGATCTCAGAGGGGAGAAGGGGACTGGGGTGGGGATCTCAGAGGGGAGAAGGGGAGGGGAGAAGGGGACTGGGGTGGGGGTGTTCAGAGGGGAGAAGGGGACTGGGGTGGGGATCTCAGACAGGGGAGGGGAGAAGGGGACTGGGGTGGGGATCTCAGAGGGGAGAAGGGGACTGGGGTGGGGGTGTTCAGAGGGGAAAAGGGGACTAGGGTGGGGATCTCAGACAGGGGAGGGGAGAAGGGGACTGGGGTGGGGATCTCAGAGGGGAGAAGGGGACTGGGTGGGGGTCTCAGACAGGGGAGGGGAGAAGGGGACTGTGGTGGGGGTCTCAGACAGGAGAAGGGGAGGGGAGAAGGGGACTGGGGTGGGGGTGTTCAGAGGGGAGAAGGGGGCTGGAACTGGGGGCTGAAAAAAGGGGCAGAGAGAGAGAGAGGGGGGACAGATCCTAGGTAGAAGGGGGAGCGAGAGGGAGGGCAGACCCTGGATGGATGGGAGAGGGAGGGCAAATGGTGGATTGAAGGGGCAGAGAGAAAGGGCAGGCAGTGGATGGAAGGGACGGCAGAGAGGGCAGACACTGGATGGCAGAGAGAGAGAGAGAGTGAAGACAGATGCTGGATGGAAGGAAGACGGTGAAAAGAAGATGAGGAAAGCAGAAACCAGAGACAACAAACTGTAAATAAAATATATTTTTTTATTTTTTTTGCTTTAGGATAAAGTATTGTAGATGTGTTAAATGTTTATAATAGAACATGTAAATAAGGTAATCTTTTTATTGGACTAATTTTAATACATTTTGACTAACTTTCGGAGAACAAAACCCCCTTCCTCAGGTCAGGATAGGATACTGTAACAGCACTATACTGTACTGACCCGAGGACGGAGGTTTTGGCCTCTGAAAGCTAAATGTATTAGTCCAATAAAATGGTATTATTTTACTTTCTATATTTGTTTTATTTCTATTTGTTAATTTGTAAAGTGGTGATTGGTACTTGTTAGTTTTTTTCAAATTTACATCTGCTGTCTTTATATTTTGCACAGTACTAAGGGACAGTTTCTGTTTCTGTGGTGTTGCATTGTATGCAGAGTCTGGCACTGGGGGTTCAGTTTAATTTTTGTCTAAATAGAAAGTTTATGATTACTTATTCTATAGTGGATTAGGGTGTATCTGTGTTTGTGAAAAAGACATGGCTTTCAGTTGGCATTGACTGTGCAGGATCTACGATCTGTACTATTCTGTCTGGTTTCGTTTTACAATAGGTGAATTGATGTTCTAGTGCTCACTGTAGTGTTTAAGATGCTTTCCTTTTCCTTGTGTGACTCGTAGAAATGACTGCTTATGGTATGGTAGAATTGCTCTATAGGTCCTGAGTGTTTTGTATTCTCGGCATGCCTAGTACTGGATTTGGGGGGGGGGGGTGTTAAAAAATGACCGGCCCCGGGTGTCAACTACCCTAGGTACGCCACTGCCAGAGAGGGCTCAGAGACAGCACAGCACAGCCTGGACCCTTGTTTTGTCAGAGATTGCTGTTTAGTGCTGCACCTGACCCACCCTTTTCCACCCCCACCCCAACACAGCAACTCACAGGACAGGAGGGCTAGATGGCTGCATTCAATTCCTAACCATCACCAATCTCCTATCTCTCATTCCCACTTCAGTAACTCCTGTTAGTCTGTCCAACTCAGATTGTAGAATATGTTAGTTTATGCTGATTAAGTCTGCCCTAGCTAGATCCTAAGCTGTGCTTGATGGGAAGGCTATTGTGCTGCATGCAGAGTCTAACTTCTTAGGATTTCAGGTTAATTTTTGAAGAATTTGAAGAGGGGCTATCTCTGTTCTACATGTGTGACTGCAAGGCCAAGTGTCTGAATAGGGATCTGTTTGTTAGATTCTGAAATTTTGATAACACATTGTTTTTCAGAGTTGGCAAGACTGTTCTCCTAATTCCTGGTCTGTGTGCTAAGTTATTTTTATTCTATACTGGTGTAATATTTTCAATGATGCCATGGCTGGTAAAAGGGGTGTTTGTTTACTTTGGGGGCGGAGCCATAGTGATCCCGCCCCTGGATGGGTAGGGGCGCCGACTAATAGACTGCAGGAGGGCGCTAGAAACCCTAGGGCCGGCCCTGCATCTCACCAGTCTAGGTGTAAGCATTTACAGCAGTTCTGTGGCTGATATAAATGCTTGTGTCTCAGCACATACATCTGGTTGCACTAGTATTCTACACATGAAAGTAGATACCCTATTCCTTCATAGAATAGGCTCTGCATAGCACTCTCTAGGTGCCCTAATTTATATGCCCCCTTTATAGAATCTCCCGTCATATGTCTTTGTGCCTATGTGTATGTCTCAGTGTGTGGATCTTTGTTTTTATTTCTGTCTTTGTATATATAAATATGTGTGTCTTAGTGTATATGTATGTATTTGTGCCTATGCATATACAGACAGACAGATGGATCCTCCCCAGTATTTGCTATCATTTGGGCTAAATGCACCTAACCTCACTTCTTATGCTCTACTTCTATCTTCCTCATTATAATTGAATTTTTTTTCATAAAAAACAGTATTTTTCTGCTTTTCTAGCACATGAAATTATTCTGAACTTTGCATTGTGGATTTAGAAAATGCTATAAGAACTCATCAGATGAGAGAAAATTAAGGGAAGGCCAGAAGTGTCAATCAAGAAGACTACAGGATTTTATAGACGCTATAATATGCCTAGATAGATAGCAAATTTATGTTATTGTGTTTCCCAATGAACAGTTAACATTTAAAAATTAAAAGTCACTGCTGTTCCTACTGCCTGACCTGGCCTTATCTCTCAGCATTTGCCTGATGCAAGACTATCTGTTCAATCTGAATGCTCAGCTAACCAGTGGAGAAAACAATAGATGTGTCAACCACTTCAGAAACAATCTGAATGAAGTGACATCTGTACTGAGTCTGATAATAGAGCAACCGCCAGAAGGCTGCACTGTTTGAACTGAAACTAGCAAAAATCTATGAAGGATGTTTATGTGCTGCCCTAGAAGAGCAAGAGTACCTGAAAGCTATGGCAGGAAGCATTCCTGTACCTTAGACCTGCCCTCCAGGTGAAGCACTGTTCTCTAACACTCAGGATATGTCTTCAGGGGGTGTGTACCAAGGAGGGAATGGTTAGGACTGCCACTGTAGTTGCCTGTCTGGTGCAAATCTGGCAGACCTCATGCAATATCTAGATAGAATTTTAGAAAGTTCTAGGGGAGCTGGCTGTCATGGTACATGCAGGTTCCAACAGTACTCCCAAGGTCAGCAGATGTTCTGAGGAGAGGACCAGGGACACTATGGAAAGTCACAGGTGTCACAGTAATTTCTGCCCCTACCACCGTATCTCACGTTCATGAATAGTTTTGACTCGGGACCACTCCTCAGATGCTGAGTCCAGGAAGTGGACTACTTGTATGAATGTGAATGTGCTGTGGAACCCAGTAGATGCTGTCAAGTTATGAAAGAGTTGTGGTCCTTTTTCTAACATTATGTGTGAAGGAAGCAGAAACACCAGGGTTCGTGAAAAAGCTGCTAGGAGGTGATCAACCACACACATTGGTACTAATGTTACTTTCTCTTCCAACAGACCCTTTCCCACTCTGATCATAATACAGCCAAACTCCCACTGTCCTACTTGTGCAATAGTGGTGAAGTTCTATTCTACTAGTTCCAAGATCCAATCTCACCCGCAGGATGTGTGGAAGTAATCCACACTAATGAAAAAAAAGATGAAGACTGCCCCCACAGCACAGAAACATTTGGGTGAGACCAATGTAATTCCAAACAGGGAAGAATGGACTTGACGCAGTCCTATTTTTTGGAGTGGCAAGCGCCTGCCTCAGAAGTCAGAGATATTCCAGTCTAGTTGACAATGGAAAATTGTTAGCCAGTGAATGGCAGTACAGGGATATCAGCCAATAAGTCACACTATAACATAAAGCTGTAACTCCATCAAAATGATAACAAATTGTAGAAATAAGACTGGAATATCTCTAACTCCTGAGGCAGACACTTGCTGTGACGAAATGCAGGACTGCATCAATTCCATTCAGTCTTCTTGATATTATGGACTTAGCCTTTGAAGGGCATTTTTGATATGACGTCCAAGTCAGACTTTGGATGTTTTGCGCTAAAAGTCCCAAATATGTATAGAAAATATGACCTTTTTCGAAACTGAACAATGTCTATCATTTTTTTTTTCAAAAATACTGATTGTAACAAGTTTTTGTGCCCTGTGCGTTATATCTTTTCCAGCCATTTTTGAAAAAAAAATATACAAGTGAAAAATGTAGAAAATCAAGCCAGTGGGATGTAGGAGGGACTAGCATTTTTAATAGACTGGCCCCCAGACATCCCAGGAGAGCAATGGGGCACTGCTGTGGACTTCATATTGTGATAAACACAGGTTTGCCCTACCCCAAGGAAACCTCCAGAGGGTGCTCTTCTACAAGAAACTGGGAAAATGCCAGTAGAGGGAGCTCCAAGGGAATATCTGGGTTATACCCTGAAGGGACAGCTAGAGGGCACTCATGTCATAGGATCAGCTTTTCCCTATGGAGGCCACCAGATGGAGCTATCGAAGTGGGGGAGGGAAAAGTAGAGAAGGAGAGTTCTAGACTGAGACCTGACTGGAACCAAGGGGGCAGGTCCTAAAGAGGTGGGGAGGATTATTGATCACCTCATAAATTCCTTTCTTCCAGTGGAGAGAGAAAGGAGGGGAAGCCAGATGCCTAATGTTTGCTGCTTGATGGGGAAGCCAGATGCCCCTTGTTTTAAAGCATTTATACTATCTGCAACAGCAATAACCACAACAATGGTTTTTGAAAGTCAAAGTTTGCAGAGAATAAACATATACAGGGGAATTCTATTTGTTCTATAATCTGTGAGTGCAGTTTTGCATGCTAATCATAAAACTGGGGTGTGCAAGATTATAGAAAGAGTGGGATAGGGGCAATTTTACAATTGGGCAGTTCCATTTAGGTACCCTGAGGATGTGCGGGAGCCTATTCTACATGTTCAGGAGCCTATTCTATATGTATGCCTGACATTTATGCACTCACAGTTACATTATGCAGCATGGATGCGCATAACGTAATCTACTTCGATTTCAGCAAAGCCTTTGACAAAGTTCCTCATATAATTCTCATGAATAAACTGAGCGGGCTGTAGTTTGTATTGAAAGTGGTAAAGAGGATTAGAAAAACATTGACTGACAGACAACAGAGAGTGATGGTAAATGGAGTTCGCTCATAGGAAAGTAAGGTGAGCGGTGTAGTGCCTCCAGGATAAGTACTGGGGTTAATTCTGGTCAATATGTTTGTGAGCAGCGGTGCTGAAGGTTAGAAGGAAAAGTCTACCTTTTTGAAGATGGCACAAAGATTTGTAACAGTGTGGACACCCCAGAGGAAGTGGACAACATGAGACTGTAGAAGGAGAAGGATGATCCAGTGCTTGGAAGTTAAAATTTAATGTGAAGACACCCAGAGTGGTGTCCTTGAACAGTAGAAATCCAATGGAGTTCTATATGCTAGGGAATGAGAGACAGAAATGTACAGACTGGGAGAGGGACCTTGGGGTGCTAGTGTCTGAGGATCTTAAGGAGGTGAAACAATGTAATCAGGAGGTGGTCAAACCAGAAGGATGGTAGGTTGCATAGTGAGAGGCATAACCAGCAGAAGAAAGGAGATGTTAATGCTACTATACAAGTCGTTGCCACGGCCTCACTTGCAGTATTGTGTTCAGTTTTGGAGGCCATATTTGACTAAGGATATAAAAGTATTTGACATGGTTCAGAGGAAGGTGACAAAAATGATATGGGGTTTGTGCCCATAGATGTTATGGCAGGAGACTTGAACACTTGAATATATAATTCCTTGAAGAAAGGAGGCATAAGGAAGATATGATATAGACATTTAAATATTTAAAAGGTGTTAATATACAAATAAAACTGTTTCAAAGATGGGAAAGCAGTAGAACTAGAGATCATAAATTCAAGTCGCAGGGTGATAAACCTAGGAGCAACATCAGCAAATACTTTTTCACAGAGAGGGTGGTGGATCATTGAAATGCCCTTCCGGTGGAGGTGGTGGAGACAAAAACAGTGACAAGATTCAAAACTGAGTGGGATAAATATAGAGGATCTTTATACAGAAAGAGGGTGGAATCAAATCAAAAGAAAACTTGGAATGACCTCATGGCTATTGAGGTGTTGTGGGCAGCAGTGCACTGCGACAATAACTCCAGTTGGGAAGTACAGCAAGCGCCAAGCAGACTTTTACAGCCTATGTCCCCAAAATGGCAAAGACAGATCAGAATGGAAGGTACAACTCTGTGTTCAGGGGTGGGTAAGGGTGTGGGTGTGCTTTCACCAGGGTGTCAGAGTGTGTGGGTGGAGAAGTGTAAGCACCCTGAGTGGGGTGGGGCCGTGGCGTGGGATATGCTGGGCACACAGGCATTTAAATGCCATCATTTACTATGTAATTTATAGAACTGTTTAAGTTATGTATGTAAATAGAAACCCTGCCCATGCCCCTCCTATGTATATGCCCTTATTGCATTTACATGTTGTGTATGTTATGGGCCTCTTTTAGAAAGCCGTGCTACCGATTCCTGGTATGGCAAATGAGAGGAAGCCACACAACTCCGTTGTTAATAAAACACCACTGACCTCGTCGAATACCACATCCTCTACAACCTATACTCCAGGAGGATGAATTACTGAAAGAGATATTCCCATCCCCACCAGTACTGGCCTTCCGACAGCCACCCAATTTAAAACACAAGCTAATCAGAAGTAAACTTCCATCACAGACTGAAAAGGAACAGAAGGGCACACTTCCCTGTAATTTATCCAGTTGCAAACTATGCCAAAATATTTCACAGGACCCCAAAGTCATCCACAAAGGAAAGATATTCAACATAAAGGGATCTTTCACTTGCTCATCTTCCAATGTGGTATATATCATTCAGTGTAAAAAATGTAACCAAGGATGCTATATTGGAGAAACAGGCCAGATGCTTAAGACAAGATTCAATTTACATAGACATCATATGAACAATACTGGTGCCAGCAGGGTTCCCACGCCTGTTGGTCAACATTTTACAGGACCAGGACACTGTACCAGTGACTTCACAGTGAGAATCCTGAAAGGTAACTTTAAAACCATACAAGAACGTAAGACCTTTGAAGTCAGAATGATTGAATATTTTAACACCAAACAGAAAGGACTTAACAAGGATCTGGGGTTCCTAGCCCATTATAAACAATTATGTCTCTGTTGATCACCCTCCCCTCACCTATCCACACCCATCCTGTTAGAATATCAATGATATGCTTTGATGTCCCCATGCATACCTCCTACCCACCCCCCTCCTCCCACCCTGTCAGACTGTCATAGTAATGCTTGAATGTTTTCACTTATATACACTGTCAGCTAGCACATTTGCTTATTTCCGATCTGAGGAAGAAGGGCAACCTTCGAAAGCTAATCAAGAAATGTATTAAGTTATGTCCAATAAAAAAGGTATCATCTTATTTTCTTATTTCCATGTTTTATTTTGTTTGATTTCTATTGATTCACATCCTCTACAAAATTGCATTGTTTACTTTCAAGGTTTTCAGGGTAAGCTTCCCCAGCTATCCAGTCTTACTATTCCCTACTCACCAGCTAGGGTATTTTGCTCTCTTAATAATCACCGATTAGTTCTTCCTGGTCCTAAGCATGCATCTTTAGTATCTATCCATTACTGTGCCTTTTTCTTCCTTGCCCCTTTTGTTTGGAATAATCTTCCTCTCTCTCTTCGGAGTGACTTATCCTTTAAAAGTTTTAAAACCAACCTAAAAATGTGGCTTTTCAGGCAAGCCTTTGGGGAAACAGTATGACTGAACCCTCCGGCTAGTGATATCTCCTTGTTCTTTTACTTTCTCCGTCTATCTCTGTTTGCCTCTCTCCGCATGACTGTATTGCTTTCCTATCATTAATGGAGTTCCTTTCCCCTTTCTTTCTGTTATTTTAGTCTATAACCTGCTCTGTCCCACCCTGGTGGCTAGAGCGGTCTAGCATGCATAAATAAATAAATAAATAAGTCCCTAGCAAAGATGATATTCAAACACCTTTCTGACCTCATGTGCAACATTCTTAAATTAGTTCCCTTATTTTCTTACTCCTGTTCCTCTAACTTACCTATCTATATTTTCCATCTTTGCTTATACCCTATGCTGTCTATTAAAATGCTTTATTGTGTATTGTGTTGGCATTGTAATGTAGCATACTATGCCATACTTTGTACTATTATTTGAACATGTTTACTGCTGTAATTGTCTATTGCCTATGTTTGACTTATTCTTGCTGTACACTGCCTTGAGTAAATTCCTTCAAAAAGGCGGTAAATAAATCCTAATAAACAAATAAAGCTCAAACTTAAGTTATAGCTTTGACAAACCTGAGTTATTGCAATCTGGCTAATATTACATTACAGCTGACCCTGGCTTGTCAGTGTGTCAGAACAGACTGACCATCTCTGGCTTAATAAGTCATCGGCTAAGAACCTTTAAAGGAATACAATGGACTCATTTCAGGCAGAGAGTCACACCTACATGTTAATAAGTGTGTCCTGAATGTCATCAGTCAAAGACCACTGTACAGAACAAGCCTTGGGAACATAGGCAGATACAGATAAGAGTCATAAATCTTACTGCATAAAGTGAGAGCTGATTTGTAAAACAATAGAGTTATCTCACATAGCAGACCAGAGAAGACAAGATACAAAGGGAGTTAATGATCCATTCAGACACACACATCGTTCTCTCCCTCTATCTGCTAAAGATCCACCTCATACACAAAACTCTCTCTAGACACTGAGGAGTGATGCAGTAACACAAAATTTTAGCTCCCCAATGCAATAAGCAAATAACAATGCACAGTACCACTGTGTTAAAAAGTGCAGTCAGAAAGCACACACACACACGACTGTGGTAATATGCAGCCATTTGCTACAAATGTATTTATTTATTTATTTATTGCACTTGTATCCCACATTTTCCCACCTCTTTGCAGGCGCAAATATCTCCCTTCCTGTCAGTGCATGAGAAGAGATTGGCTCATGCACTGATAAGAAGGGAGCTATTAGAAAAAAAAATCCCATTGTACTGCAGAACACTTCCCTTCAGGCATACACCTGCGGGTTGCATTCCGTGCCTAGCAGCAGCTTTTCTAGGGTCCTGGCACAATGATGTCACAGATGCACCAGACCTAATGCTATTCCCAGGAAACTCCCCTTCTCTGACTGAAGGCTCAGGCTCAGCTGATATCACTCCCTTCTCCCATCAGCCAACAGCTGACTGAAGCTTTTCTAGGGTCCTGGTGCAGTGATGATGTCCCAGGTTCACCAGACCCAATGCTGTTCCCAGGAAACTCTCCTCCTCTTAACTTAAGATTTGGTCTCAGATGGTACTGTTCCCTTGCAAGAAGGAAAGAAGGAAACTCCCTTATCCTCCCTACCTATTGGATGTAGAAGTGGCATCATAGGCAGCAAGCAGTGTAGGGCTAGGGCTATCCACACCCTAAATTTGCAGCATTCTTTTTTAGTGATGATAATGAACTTCTTTTGACTGAGTCTTGGAGCAATATTCACCACTTTTAAGGGAAGTCTGGCAAGATGTCCACACTGGCAAAGAACAAGTTGTGAAAATAGTGCCACAGGCTAGTCTCTTTATGTAAGCTCTCTGGGTCAGGAAGTGTACTGTGTCTTCCTTTTTCCATATATGAGGCTGGACACCAGTGAACAATTTACCTGCTTTATTTACAGATTTAGGTGGATGCTTCACTTTAGGCTTCTAATCAGGAGTATTAGCAATCAAACATACAGCTTCTCTGTATAACTTAATCCAGGGATTTCTGTGGAGGAGTGGCCTAGTGGTTAGCATGGTGGACTTTGGTCCTGGGGAACTGGGTTTGATTCCCACTGCAGGCTCAGGCAACTCCTTGTGACTCTGGGCAAGTCACTTAACCCTCCATTGCCCCAGGTACAAATAAGTACCTGTATATAATATGTAAGCCGCATTGAGCCTGCCATGAGTGGGAAAGCACGGGGTACAAATGTAATAAAAAAAACATAGAATGTAAAATTATAACATACAACTTGTCTGAATTTCCCTAATATAGACCCCAACTCACAAACTGTCCAACTCTCAGCTTTCCATCCACTTAGGGGGCAATTCTACAACTGTATGCCTACAAATAGGTGCCCTCTGGAGCTTAGTCTATGAAGCTTCCTATATAGAACACTAGTGTAAAAATACATGCCTCTAAGTTAGATGCAAATACTAATTCCAACAACAGAGCTGGCCTAAGTGTGTGAATCTAAGTGCTGGAGATATACAAGCAAGTTGTGGAGTGGCATTTTAGAAAGGACATCCAAGTCAGAAGGTCACAAATGGACTTCCGTCTCACATGTATTTTAGAACATGTGAGATGGACGTCCATGTGCTGGAAATGTCCAACATGGACAACCATTTTACAAACTGAAATGGCCAAATTATGAATGGGGGAAAACAAGGGCCACGGATGTCTAAGTGGCCACATAGGAACATCTATCTTATAAAATGACCACACAGACCATTAGCCTAATGGTTATAGCAGTGGGTTGAGAGGCGAGGGAACCAGATTCAAATCCCACTTCAGCTGTTTGTGGTTTTTTTTTTTGTTGTGAGCCTTCCATGAACAGAAGAATATCTACTGTACCTAGATGCATACTACTTCAATACCCTTCAGGCTTGCAGGGGCTTATATATTCAGGTACAGTCTGTATTTTTCTGTCCCTGAAGGTCTCATAATTAAAAAAAAAAAAAAAGCGCTGAAATGGGATTTGAACCAGGATCCCTTGATTCCCTGTCTGCTGCACTAACCATTAAACTATTCCTCAGATCTTTATGCTACTCTCTTAAAAATGTCCATCATACCTGAAGCTGTCATAGAGCATGGGATCACTTGCAAGTTTCATATTCAGGAGAGAAGCATAGAAACATGACGGTAGATAAGAGCCAAATGGCCCATCCAGTCTGCCTATCCACAGTAACCATTAACTCCTCCTTTTCCTAGGGATCCCATGTGCCTGTCCCACGCTTTCTTAAATTCTGACACAGTCCTTGTCTCCATGACCTCCACCAGGAGGGCATTCCACACATCCACCACCCTTTCTGTGAAAGAGAATTTCTTATTCCTCTTAAGCCTATTTCCTCTTAACTTCATCCTATGCCCTCTCATTCCAGAGTATTCCTTCATTTGAAAAAGGCTCACCTCCTGTACCTTAATGCCACTGAGGTATTTAAATGTCTCTATGATATTCCTTCCCTCTCGCCTCTCTTCCAGTGTATAATGTTGAGGTTCATAAGCCTATCCCTATATATTTTATGACAGAGACCACTTACAAATTTTATAGCTGCCGTCTGGTCCGACTCCATCCTGTTTATATCTTTCTGTAGGTGCGGTCTCCAGAATTGCACACAGTACTCACCAGAGACTTATACCAGGGCACTATCACCTCTTTTTTCCAGCTGGTCATCCCTCTCCTTAGGCACCCAAGCATCCTTCTGGCTTTGACCACCTTAAAGTCATCAGACACAATCAACCCCAAGTCCTTCTCTTCTTTGGTACACTTATATTGTACTGTTCCCTTGGATTCTTGTAAACCAAGTACATGACCCTGCATTTTTTAGCATTAAATCTTGCAAATTATTAAATCTTAGTTGCAAATTATTGGACCATTGTTCAAGCTTTGCTAGATCTTTCCTCATGCCATCCACACCCTCCAGGGTGTCCACCCTATTAAAGAGTTTGGTATCAACCGCAAAGAGACAAACTTTACCAGACAATCCTTCTGCAATATCATTCACAAAGATGTTAAAAGCAGCCGGCCCAAGGACCGATCCCTGAGGTACACCACTGATAACATCTGTTTCCTCAGAGCAAGCTCCACTTACCACTACCTTCTGTCTCCTGTCATTTAACCAGTTTTTAACCCAGTCACAATTATTGGTACTTATGTCCAATTAGGTGCCAATTTAGCACCAATTAACTAATTATGTTGTATGTGTAACTGTCCCTTTTCTATATCTGGTTATGCATTTGCATGCCCAACTTTAGATTTAATTTATAGAATTTGGGGTGTAGTCAATGGCGCTGAATATGTGTTGTGTGGTCTCTACTTCTCCATTTCAATAACATATAATGGCAGTGGTTATAGCATTGATAACCTCCACCCAGTATGGACAGCGGTATGCCAGTTGAAGGAATTTCAGGCCTAACATTATGAGAGCAATTTTATAAGGAGACAAGTACTTTAAATGGTAAAGTACACCCTCATTTTGGTAATATTGTAGACATGTATGTGTCGATGTAGCCACATACGCATGTAAATGACTGCTTTTAAAATACCAACTGCCATAAAACTCTATGCTTTGATATGATGGCATGTACTTTACCAATGAGCTTGCCCAGGGTTGAGTTTGGGTGCAGAATGGGTGCAGAGCACAGGTATAAGCTTGGTTTACAAAATACTATAATGTACCTGTATAGTTGAAAAATATTAGCATGGAGTGTTACACCAGCTATAGGGCTAGTGTAAATGCCGTACCTGCCAATTACAATGTCTTTATAAAATAGGTGCCTTAAAAGGTGCTTTGACTAGGTACCTCTTTTTACAATCATCCTCTATCTGTCTAGTGTATGCAAGTTATATCTGTAGCATAAGAACTCCCTTGGGATGGGGAGGTACTGAATGTCGTGTTCTTGATACAGTACTCAGTGTAAAACCAAACTTAATTTAAAACAATCAAGGAAAATGTTTTAAAAATGACAAAATTCATTAAAAAACATGAAAATGAATGCATTCATAAAAGTCATCAGGATATAAAGAACTCATCATGGATTGAAGGAGCAATAATTGCTGACAATCATCATCTATAACAGGTTTATCAAGTTTTGTGATGGCAAAAAAAATTAAACAGTTTCAATGATCCATTTTGACAAAGCTCAAAATGTTTATACACACCTGAAGTTACAATCTGTTCCTGAATACAAATTTCAAATGTTCTAGTGTAACCAAACTGTAGTTTTTCATTACATGTTGGTTCTGTTTAATAAAAGGGAATAAGAGGAAGGATACATTTTGTGTAATGTAACCTCAACCTCTGATGGCATATTGATATAGCAGTGTCCCCCAAAATGAGCACTGTTCTGGTCCTTAAGAGTCCCTGCTCCTAATTTAAGCCCAGCTTACAATAATGAGTAAATATGGGTTGGACTTGATATTAGTCACTGGGCAGAAGTCCTATCTCAAAATTGATGGAAAATATAAATGGGCCTTGAATGCAGAAGTCATGTTTTCCTTCCAGTAAAGAAGTCCTGAGAGTATGAAAGTCTGTGGACACCCAAAAGATAGTTACTACACAGTCTAACAGGATGCATCTTATGTGACCAACTCAGCCACTTGCTACAGATTGCAGTTCACCTTCATACCAGCTAAGCTTGATCCAGCTTACAAACTGAAACCACAGAAAAAGAACCCACAGATCTCAAGAGGAGAGGAGTCCAGTTGTAGAGAATCCTGATGATACCAAGGGAAGAAGTGCCTTAACCCCCAGATTCTATACAGGTCACCAAAATTTGGGCACTCAAATTTGGGCGTGGATCCTAGATCCATGCCCAAACTAATTAATAAGCTGTTAACAATGAATAATTAGTGGATCTTTCATTTAGGGGCTGCTTTGAAATGGGGACTTAATGACAATGTCGAGTGGAACTCTATTTCATAATTTTCTCTGCTGGATTGTTTCCTGATTAGGAGTTTTTAGTAGGAATCATTTGATGTATTATTGACCATTTCTCTCTTATGTCATATGGCAGCTTTGTTGTAATCTCATTTATGCCCCAAGCTTTATCCAAGTAACACAGACCTTGAAGGTTTGCATCAGCTTTGATTGCTTCCAGTTCCTGGTAGAGATTTCCTAATTCTTGTAAGTTGTCATTATCTCTAGTTGCAACCTTTGGGAAACTCCTCATTCTCTTCATCAATGACTTTTGGACAGCTTCTGGGCTTCCATAGTGCTGGTCAAGTCTTTCCCATATTTCTTTCAAACCTCTGGAGGGGTTATGCAAATATGAACTCTTTAATCCCTTTACACGATTGGATAACTCGGTTCCTAGTATTTCATTATCAGATCCATTTCTTGCTTTGAGGTGGGCTTTACAATTGCTATGGCTTTCTTAAAGTCAGATTTCAACCCTCTATACTTTTCAGGGCAGTCATTGAATGTTCACCATCTTTTTGCAAGCCATATATGTTGCTAGATCTTCTCTTTCTCTGAAGTTTCTAGTGTGATGGCAGTAGGTATCTGTGGCCGGCTGTTTGCCACAATTTTTCTGAAGTTAGGCATGGAGTGTGGTTGGTCGGGTGCTTCTTGGTTAATCACAGCATATTTAGCTGATACCCTCCCTTGGTACAGCTACTCAACCTTTATTTGAGCCCAGTTCCTTTGTGGCATCAGAGTCTGTAGTTGAAGTTAAGCATTTCCTTTGGTTTGCGTTCCTGGAGTGAGAGCCAGTGGTAGTGCTTCCATATGTGTACAAGTGTGTGGATCACTATGGTGGCAGTTTGCCTCTGTGTAGTGCTTTATCTTAGGCTTGCTTCTTTCAGATAAGCTAGGCTCTGGTGTGGATGGAGTTAGTTTCTCAGAATCTGATGACTCTTCTGAGTCAGACTGTGACTGTGTGCTTTCATGTGCTAGGGTGTGAACCTTCACATAGGCTGCAGTTCACTTCTCATGATCTTCCAAGGCGATCTGGCTAAGCTGGCTCTCCCCACCATCCTGCCTTGTGGCTTCTTCAAGTACCTTAAATTGTGCCTCAGTGGTAGCTGCTTCTCCTTGCTACTACAACACTTCCATGGCAATATCTAACTCTTCTTTCTTATGCACTGTGGCCTTATTTTCTCCTCTTCTAATCTGAGCTTCTCAAGCTTCAAGCTGCTCCTTGTTCACTGTAAAGAATATGTGATTTAGCAGCCTCAGCTTCCATTTGCAATTTGATAGCAATAGAGCCTGTAGTGGACCTGCAGGAATGGCTTATACTGTGTGATTTTGAAGTTCTAGAATGTCTAGAGGTTCTAAAGCTACACCTAGAGGTGCCAGAATATTGGGACTCATTTTTCCCTGCTGGATATGTATGAGGTTTGGTCTCTTTAATTGCCTCTGTCACCATAGCCTGACATGTGAGATCTGTAGCTCTCTCTCTCTCTCTCTCTCTGAGCTAAACTATCTTCTGTATTTTTCCTGCATGGAAACTGGAATTTTATTCTGACTTGCGCTGGTACTGCTTATAGATCGACTGTAATTGCTCTATATGGAGGTTATCAGCTTTTCCCTTTTTTGATACCACACTTATTTTCTGCCCTACTTTGAGCCAGAGCCTTTCCAGGAAAAGGAGGTACATGTATACTTCTACTTCATAATTTTCTCTGGCCTTTTCTGTATGCTTGTGTGTTCATTTGAACCTTGTAGAACCTTTCTTACTTTCAAGACTGGCTTGTGCTGAATTGCCAGTGCTCTCTAGTTCAGTACGGGTATTTTGTTCAATCAGTTCAGTGACCTCACTCTCTCAACTGACTTTTGAATGGGTCATAGCTTTTACAAATATACTGGCAGGAACAACTTCAAAGAAATTATCAATTTAATTTAAAAATCCAATTTCATTTTCAATTCTTCACAATAAACTCTTTTTCTTTTACAGGTAATGTTCCTGACAGCAATTAAACAGTAAACCAGGATATTGGATAAGTGTTACTATTCACATAATTTCTCTCACACTGTTAACTTTCTCTAAAGGAAATATCTTTTTTTTTTTTTTTTTTTTAGAAAATGACTCTGTGCCCAATTTTTGTCTTTCAGACCTCCTTGGGACTTGAACCTTCTTTACCAGGTAAGTATAGTTTTAATGGTTTTCCCATAGAGAACTCTGACCCCCTATATTACTCAATAAAGATGTAGTCCCATTGTGCCCACATGATGAAGTTTCACTTAGCTGAGATTTGTCAAGAGAGGCTTTGGTCTTTCATGCACAGTGGAGCCCTTCTCCAACATCTAGCACAGTCTCTGCTGGCTTGTAGCTACTATTCTGTGCTTCAGCAACCCAATGAAGGAAAACCTTATCTTCCTGTTCCCTTAATTAGCACACTTACTTACTGTCACATCAAATACTGTACTGGGGCTTCACTAATTATATATATACAGTGCACTCCATTTAAGTGCAAGTCGGATAAGCAAATGCTCTGTTTAACTGCATGCCGTACTTCGGTCCCGTTTTTGGCACCATCAATTTCTACGGGGTCAAACTTTGGTTTAGCGCACCACTGATAAGTGCAAGATTCGCTTATATGCATGGTTCAAGACCGCTCCTCTGCAGGAAAGACTCCGCATAAGCGCGCGCATGGACTATGGAAGCCGGTTGGCGCATGACAACCAATGAGATTTCAAATTTACTGCCTCTTTAACTGCCACAGGCAGAATAAGTGAAAGAATGTTGTTAGGGCGTACACTGGGGTTGTCGTTGCTGCGGAACTGTAAGACTTTAACACTGGCTGAACGAATAGAAGTTCTTTAAAAAATTAGAAAACAAAGTCAAGCATCTATTGCTAAAGAATATAGTGTCAGTCCCAGTCAAATTTCACGTGTCTTGAAGCAGAAAGACCAGCTTCTGGAAGACCGGCAAAACAACACAAATCCACAACAGAAACGAAAACGGGCGGGAAAAGCTGAGGAGGTAGAAGATGCTCTTCTTCGGTGGTTTTCTCAAGTCAGGAGCAGACAGTTTCCTATCAGTGGTCCACTGCTTATGGAGAAAGCTAACCAGCTAGCTGAAAGTCTTGGACTAACTGAATTCAAAGCCACTGTTGGATGGTTGAAAAGATGGAAGGAGAAGAAAAATATAAAATTCAAGAAACAGCATGGTGAGAAACAAGATGCTGAAACTTTGGTGCTGAAAATTGGGTTGTTTCAGTTCTTCCTACCATCTTGAATGAGTTTGCACCTCATGACATTTTCAATGCTGATGAAAATGGTCTCTACTGGCGAGCAATTCCTGATGGAACACTTGCATTCAAACCTGCTGAAACTACTGGAGGTAAAACATCGAAGGACCGACTGACAATCCTCCTTTGCTGCAATATGGATGGGAGTGAGAAGTTGGAACCCCTCGTCATTGGAAAGAGCAAACAGCCTCGTTGCTTCAAGAAAGTTAAGCGACTTCCTGTGTCTTACGAGGCTAACACAAATTCATGGATGACTGGGGAAATTTGGAAGCAGTGGCTAAAGTTAGACACTAGAATGCAGATTTTGCTGCTTTATGATAATTGTGCTGCACACAGGGATGATGTCAGGCTGTCTAACATCAAGGTGGTCTTCCTCCCACCAAACACTACCTCTCTAATCCAACCTATGGATCAGGGCATAATAGCCAATTTCAAACAACATTATCAGGCTCTTGTGCTAAGTCGTCTGATGAGTGTTATGGATGACCAGACTGCCAAGGATAAACGTGCTGTTGAACTGGCTCGTAATCTATCACTGTTGGATTCTCTATATATGCAGAAAGAAGCCTGGAATCATGTTACACAGGCAACCATTGTGAACTGCTACAAGCGGGCAAGCTTTGTTAAGGATGTGGAGAGGGGTGAAAAAGATGCAGCTGTTGCAAATGCGTCAGATGAAGAGGTTATTGACATCCCAGCCGGTGTTACTGACGAGGAGTTCCATCGCTACGTAGCTGTTGATTACGATCTACAAACAGCTGAAGACAGCACGGATGTTGAGATGTGCGCCTACATGCGGGCAACAACGGCTGATAATGGAACAGATGAAGAAATGAGCAGCGAGGCACATGCTGACAAAATTCAACAACCTCCTCCTGTCACTTTTGCAAGAGCGCTGGAGAGTCTCAACACTGTGCAGGCCTATCTGGAGGCCACTGGATGTCAGTGTTATGACAGTTTTTACCATCTGGCAGGCGTAGTATATGGAACTCACAGACCCAAGAGTGTTCAGAGGACTATAACTGATTACTTCAAGCAAGCCTAATGTCAGTATACTGTACGTATAATAATAAACAGTACTTTACATATGTTTATCAGATGTCAAGCTTCTTTGGTTCACAATGGTTAAGTGCACGCTCTGGTTAACTGCATGCATTTCTTTGGCCCCAGACCCTTGAACTTAAGCGGATTGCACTGTGTGTGTGTGTGTGTGTATATATAAATATATATATATATATATATATAGATAGATAGATAGATAGATAGATAGATAGATAGATATATATATATATATATAATAAAAAGCACCTCCAACATTCTGAAGCTGACTCTGTGGCACTGAAAGTTTGAAAGGTTCATGCTGCCTCTAACGCTGTATCCATCTCCTGAATTGATGTCATGCACTTCCAGGTTTGTCACAAACAGCACTGACCAACCACAGGATAGCAGCATGAGGCATAACCTCAACGTTTATAGCCTTCCCCTCAAGTTTGTTCCCTCAGAGTCCTGCCCTCATGGAAAGAGGAAATGACGTCAGCAGACGGGACTCGGAACGAAGAAGGGAAGGCAACAGACGGGCATGGCTTTCAAAGACGCGGCCACTTCGACGGAGGTAAACAGGGGAACGAGAAGAATCGATGGGTGGCTGGAGGGGGGGCAGGGGACAGAAGAGCATCGGTGGGTGGCTGGAGGGGGGGCAAAGGAAAAAGGAGAATCGCTGGGTGGATGGAGGGGGCAGGGGAGAGAGGAGAATCACTGGGTGGCTGGAGGGGGGCAGGGGAGACAGGAGAATCACTGGGTGGCTGGAGGGGGGCAGGGGAGAGAGGAGAATTGATGGGTGGCTGGAGGGGGGCAGGGGAGATAGGAGAATCACTGGGTGGCTGGAGGGGGGCAGGGGAGACTGGAGAAACACTGGGTGGCTGGAGGGGGCAGGGGAGAGATGAGAATCGCTGGGTGGATGGAGGGGGCAGGGGAGAGAGGAGAATCGCTGGGTGGCAGGAGGGGGGCAGGGGAGAGAGGAGAATTGCTGGGTGGCTGGAGGGGGGCAGGGGAGAGAGGAGAATCACTGGGTGGTTGAAGGGGGAGCAGGGGACAGAGGAGACTCACTGGGTGGCTGGAAGGGGGGCAGGGGGGAGAGAGGAGAATCGCTGGGTGGCTACGGGGGGGCAGGGGACAAAGGAGAATCGCTGGATGGCTGGAGGGGGAGCAGGGGAGAGAGGAGAATCGCTGGGTGGCTGGAGGGGGGCAGGGGACAGAGGAGACACACTCGCACCCAGCAGTCTTACTCTCTCTCTCTGTCACACACACACTCGCACATTCACTCTCTCTCTCTCTCTCTCTCTCTCACACACACACACAGTCACTCTCACACACACTCTCTCAAACATACACACTCTGAGAAAAACCTTGCTAGCGCCCATTTCATTTGTGTGAGAAACGGGCCTGTTTTACTAGTATATATATACAGTGGGGGAAATAAGTATTTGATCCCTTGCTGATTTTGTAAGTTTGCCCACTGACAAAGACATGAGCAGCCCATAATTGAAGGGTAGGTTATTGGTAACAGTGAGAGATAGCACATCACAAATTAAATCCGGAAAATCACATTGTGGAAAGTATATGAATTTATTTGCATTCTGCAGAGGGAAATAAGTATTTGATCCCCCACCAACCAGTAAGAGATCTGGCCCCTACAGACCAGGTAGATGCTCCAAATCAACTCGTTACCTGCATGACAGACAGCTGTCGGCAATGGTCACCTGTATGAAAGACACCTGTCCACAGACTCAGTGAATCAGTCAGACTCTAACCTCTACAAAATGGCCAAGAGCAAGGAGCTGTCTAAGGATGTCAGGGACAAGATCATACACCTGCACAAGGCTGGAATGGGCTACAAAACCATCAGTAAGACGCTGGGCGAGAAGGAGACAACTGTTGGTGCCATAGTAAGAAAATGGAAGAAGTACAAAATGACTGTCAATCGACAAAGATCTGGGGCTCCACGCAAAATCTCACCTCGTGGGGTATCCTTGATCATGAGGAAGGTTAGAAATCAGCCTACAACTACAAGGGGGGAACTTGTCAATGATCTCAAGGCAGCTGGGACCACTGTCACCACGAAAACCATTGGTAACACATTACGACATAACGGATTGCAATCCTGCAGTGCCCGCAAGGTCCCCCTGCTCCGGAAGGCACATGTGACGGCCCGTCTGAAGTTTGCCAGTGAACACCTGGATGATGCCGAGAGTGATTGGGAGAAGGTGCTGTGGTCAGATGAGACAAAAATTGAGCTCTTTGGCATGAACTCAACTCGCCGTGTTTGGAGGAAGAGAAATGCTGCCTATGACCCAAAGAACACCGTCCCCACCGTCAAGCATGGAGGTGGAAATGTTATGTTTTGGGGGTGTTTCTCTGCTAAGGGCACAGGACTACTTCACCGCATCAATGGGAGAATGGATGGGGCCATGTACCGTACAATTCTGAGTGACAACCTCCTTCCCTCCGCCAGGGCCTTAAAAATGGGTCGTGGCTGGGTCTTCCAGCACGACAATGACCCAAAACATACAGCCAAGGCAACAAAGGAGTGGCTCAGGAAGAAGCACATTAGGGTCATGGAGTGGCCTAGCCAGTCACCAGACCTTAATCCCATTGAAAACTTATGGAGGGAGCTGAAGCTGCGAGTTGCCAAGCGACAGCCCAGAACTCTTAATGATTTAGACATGATCTGCAAAGAGGAGTGGACCAAAATTCCTCCTGACATGTGTGCAAACCTCATCATCAACTAGAGAAGACGTCTGACCGCTGTGCTTGCCAACAAGGGTTTTGCCACCAAGTATTAGGTCTTGTTTGCCAGAGGGATCAAATACTTATTTCCCTCTGCAGAATGCAAATAAATTCATATACTTTCCACAATGTGATTTTCCGGATTTAATTTGTGATGTGCTATCTCTCACTGTTACCAATAACCTACCCTTCAATTATGGGCTGCTCATGTCTTTGTCAGTGGGCAAACTTACAAAATCAGCAAGGGATCAAATACTTATTTCCCCCACTGTATATATATATATATATATATATATATATATATATATATATATATATATATATAAATGAATCATCCCTGTCATCCAGGCCTATTCTCATCACTTTTCCTGTTCTCTGGAAGAGCACAGCTTAGTTGAGCTTGTTCACTCAGAGCCACATCCAGCCTTCACATTCACTATAGTCAAGTTAAGGACTCCTATTCAGATTTCACCCTGTTCTTACCAGGATCTGAATAAAATAAGAGCAACTCAGATCTCACTCACTCCTAGTCACTACCAGAGTTACTCACATATATACTTAAATAACAATTTCATAGCAACCTCTCAGCATACCCAAAACTGGCGCACATAGGTTCTCACACTTTTTCATTAGAACTGCCACTCACAACTGACTCTGACCCCTGAGCAGACACTGTTCATTCATTCAGGAGCAAATTAAAACCAGCCTGCAGTACTACAATACTTTCACACATGGAGCACACCATCACACTTCTGTCCTCTCTGAAATCTTCAGCTCTTCTGACCACAGCCAGAGCAGCTGTTGTTAAGGGTAATGGTGACTCTGAGTCACCAGCTGACCTCCAGTAGCCAATCAAACCACAGCACACAAAACTTTGAAAGGCATGGAATATAACAGAAAAGTCCATGGTCTCCATTTTGAGCCCATAGAACATAATGGGAAAAGCACTTTTCCCCCCCCAAATTATTACAAAATATCCAAAATGTCCTGTGATCCTTGGTCCCATCAAACTAAATATACCATATTTTTCTCCATTGTTTTGTTCCACATTTACAGAAAGATGAGAAAGGGGAGATAATTATGATAGAGACATTTAAGGACCTCCATAATACAGAAGATAGGCTCTTTCACTTGAAAGAGATAGAAATAGTGGATAGATTCAAGAGTAGTGTAAGGAAATACTTCTTTATAGAAAGGATGCATGTAACAACCTCCCAGTGGAGGTGGTGGAGATAAAAACTGTTTCTGAATTCAAGAAAGCATGGGACAAGCACATAGGTCCTCTAAGGAAGAGGAAAGGATAGTAAAGATTTGTAGTTGGAATGGATGTGCAGACTGGATAGACCATGATTTCTTTATCTGCTGTCATTCTCTATGTTTCCATAGATACCTATTGGTGTCCTTGTCCCTTTTTGCCTTTTGTCTCTAGGAATTTTCTGTCTCCTCTTATCCACCCAGACCCTTTATAGTAAATGACGGCAGATAAAGACCTGAACGGTCCATCGAGTCTGCCCAACAAGATAAACTCATTTTATATGGTATGTAATACTTTATATGTATATCCGAGTTTGATTTGTCTCTGCCTTTCTCAGGGCACAAACCGTAGAAGTCCGCCCTGCACAGGTTTTATTCTCTAAATACCAGCGTTGCCACCCAATGTCCACTAAGATTCCACAGATTCATTCCTTCTAAACAGGATTCCTTTGTGTTTATCCCACCCATGTTTGAATTCCATTACCGTTTTCATCTCCACCTCCTCCCACGGGAGGGCATTCCATGTATCCACCACCCTCTCCATAAAAAAATACTTCCTGACATTACTCCCGAGTCTGCCCCCCTTCAACCTCAATTCATGTCCTCTAGTTCTACTGCCTTCCCGTCTCCAGAAAAGGTTCGTATGTGGATTAATACCTCTCAAATATTTGAACGTCTGTATCATGTCACCCCTGTTTCTCCTTTCCTCCAAGGTATACATGTTCAGGTCGGCAAATCTCTCCTCATACGGTTTGCAATGCAAATCTCATACCATTTTCGTAGCTTTTCTTTGCACTGCTTCCAGTCTTTTTACATCTTTAGCCAGATACGGCCTCCAAAACTGAACACAATACTCCATCTTTGTCCACAGGTTTGCTATAAGTGGGAGTGTTTATGTAAAATGTTTTTCTCCTTTTCAATATGGGGAGAGAAATTTATTTTGATGAGTGAAAAGGATTTTCTGTCCCTCTTTTCACACACAGAAAACACAGGACTTGAAAGAGAATTCCTACGAATCCTAGCCTGATGGACATTGGGTACTAAGCATCAAAACTGGTGGAAGGAATAATATCTTCCTTTTTTTTTTCCTATCCAGGAGAGGGTTGGTATAACCAGACTCCTTGAAGTAAGGTCTTTGGACCAGGTGGTCTCGGGTTTGAAGAAGAAGTTAAAGATACATGGAAGATGATTTGAGTCACATTCTGAAAACCTTCCTACACAGAATTTTGCACAATTTTAAAATATTGTACATAGAATTTTCATGTTATAGGTGTGGAATTTTGAATTTTTAAATCACATTTCCCTGAGGAGTACAGTTTTCCCTCAGATCTGTGCTTTGTCTCCCAAATATTAAAACATTTCTATCCAAAGACAATCAGTTATATATATACTAGTAAAAAAGGCCAGTTTCTTGAAGGTTTTCCTCAGAGTGTGTATGTTTGAGAGAGTGTGAGAGTGACTGTGTGAGAGAGAGTGAATGTGAGAGTGTGTGTGTGTGACAGAGAGAGAGTGAGACTGGGTGCAAGTGTGTCTGTGAGAGAGAGTGTGTATGTGAGATTGAGAGTACGTGCCAGGGACGCCCCCTTCCCTCCCAGTTCCAGGGTCATCCCCCCTCCCTCCTTCCCTCCGAGTTCCAGGGTCGTCGTCCCCCTCCCTCCGAGTTCCCGGGTCACCCCCCCTGCCTCCCTCCCTCTGAGTTCCTGGGTCATCGTCCCCCTCCCTCCCTCCCTCCGAGTTCCAGGGTCGTCCCCCCTCCCTCCCTCCGAGTTCCCGGGTCGTCCTCCCCTCCCTCCCTCCGAGTTCCAGGGTCATCCCCCTCCCTCTCTCCGTTCCAGGGTCGTCCTCTCCCTCCCTCCGAGTTCCAGGGTCCCTCCCTCCTTCCGAGTTTCACGGTCCATCCCTCCCTCCCTCCCTCCCTCCGAGTTTCAGGGTCCCTCCCTCCGAGTTTCAGGGTCCCCCTCCCTCCCTCCCTTCGAGTTTCAGAGTCCCCCTCCCTCCCAGTTCCAGGTTCGTCATCCCTCCCTTCCTCCCTCCCTCCCTTCTAGTTCCAGGCCCCTCCCTACGAATTTTAAAAGTCATCTTCATTTACCTCGTTGGGGTAATGTCAGCCACCAGCAGTGGTAAAAGGCGTGCAGGCTCAGCCCTTCTCTCTCTCTAAGCTGTGGTCCCACCCTCATTTCCTGTTTCTGCAAGGGCGGGAACACAGCTGAGAGAGAAGGGCCGAGCCTACATGCGTGTTACCGCTGCTGCCATCCGCCGTAACCTTGAGTTGGTAAGTGAAGATGACTTTTAAAAATCGGAGGGAGGGGGCCTGGAACTGGAAGGGAAGGAGGGAGGAAGGGAAGGACGACGACACCCTCATGCATGTGATGTCGTGTGTGATGAACCAGGAAGTACGCTAACGTCACAACAGGAGATGGATACAGCGTTACAGGCAGCACGATCCCTACAACCCTTCACTCCCACGGAGTCAGCTTCAGAACGTTGGAGGTGCTTTTTATTATAGTAGATATTTTTTTTAAAAACTGTGAACAGCTAAGCAAATAAAGCAGGTTTCTCTCAGCACGGACTGAACCCCAGATCAGCTAAACTTTTTGTTGTTATTGTTTAATTACAAGAAGGAAACAGTAACCTTCAGCTACCTCCAAGAGCCGTCAAGTCACTTGGACAATTTATTTTTAATCATTAATGTCTGTACTGTGAACTTCTGTGGCAAATTAACCAAGGAACATGTCTTTTACTGAAATGAAGAACATTTTATGAGCTTTCCAACTAATACGCCTGTCAGCGGTTTATTGATTCTTTTCAAAAATGAACAACTATACTTTATTCAACTGCTGCTACACCAAAATTGACATCTACAATTCACAGTAATAAACTTATTGTGACTGATTTTCTTTTTGTGTTTACCGTTTATGGCATTTCATTTTCTGAGGATTGTACATCCTGTTCTATTGGGAAGAAATAAGGAACTGCTAGCAAATCACCTGCAGATTTCAATAGCCACCAGAACCTGATCCAGTTGGAAAGGTCTCAGTTTGAACTATAGTACTATGCTGGGTTTTTTTGGTTTTTAAGTTTTCCCATTCAATTACCTCCTTTCTCAATAAGCAACTTTACTGAAAAGCTTACATGATCCAGATGCAGGATCCCTCCCATGACCTGTGTAACAACAATGCTATTAATCCTATGTATTACCCAGCCAAAATTCAGTGTTATTTATAGCACTTAACCAGCTATCTGTGAATATTCAGTGGGGGGTAGTGAGCTATCTCTTGCTGAATATTTACAGTCATTGCATAGTGGTCAACCAGCTATATCATGCAATATAACCAGCTAACCAAGAATATTCAGCTCATCGCCGGATAAGTTTGGCTTCCAAATTGGGCCGCCCAAATAGCAGGCCAATCTTTAGCCACTATAAACTTAACCAGCCAGCGCTGAATATTGGCTTGGCCAGTTAAGTTTAAAATGGCCAAAACTAACCTGAATATTCATCCTGCTTATTTGAGCAAGCCTACCCCAAAGATCCTGTTCGCCTTCGTTAATCTCAGGAAGCCACCAGTATGGACTGACACTGCTATCCTGGACTGACCCGTCTATTTTTCTCTAACTTACTGTCCTGCTTACCCATTTCCATTTATTGTACCCTGTCTGTTTGTTATTCAATTGTTGTAAGCCACATTGAGCCTGCCAGAGGTGGGAAATTGTGGGATATAAGCACAGCAAAATAAATAAATAAATGCCGGTCACTGGAAATGGCCCACCATTGAATTTCCGGGCTCACCGCCAACCACGGGAGTTAGCCAGGCTGCCTCTTGCAGGCTGAATATCAGCCAGTATGTATTTAGGAATGTAAAACAAATTAGCTGTTAAGACTGTGAACTTCCTTTTTCTCCTACTACTCACTGGGGGAGTGCTAAATTCAAAGATTACCATGCATGAAATTAAAATTTGGTTGAACACTGACATTTATCTCCCTGAAGAAGCATCTTTAGGAAACACAGCTGGTGTGAGATATGGAGAAATATATGCGTTGAGCTTTTTTAACCACTTTGGGAGTAATCACGGAAGCTGTCCTACCACCATATACTACTACTACTTATCGTTTCTATAGCACTACTAGACATATGCAGCGCTGTACACTTGAACATGAAGAGACTGTAAGTCCCTGCTCCACAGAGTTGCCAGGTCCCCTCGTAGCAAGTGTGGGACCGGCTCAGCAGTTGTTCCCATTGCTCTGAAAACCTCTGATTCCAAATTTGGTGGTTCAGCTGAAACCCCCAGAATCACTCCAGGGACCTTCCCCCAGCCTTCGGGAGTTCCAAGCAACTCATGCCAGACTCCTGTTGGCAGATCTCCTGGGCTTTCTAGTAGGGGTTGCAGCAGAGGCATCCACATATCTGGGGTCAAAGAGATGTCAACTGAAGCCCGATTCTGATCCACCCAGTATGGGAGACTGAGCAGCCAGTAACTCTCCAGCTGTTGATGGGTATGGCCCTCCATAGGACACAAAAGAGTCCATAGATTCAAAAACTGGAGTAGAAGGCATCATCGAAAGTTCTAAGGTTAAAACCTTCACTTTGCCCTTCTTCTTCACCATCAGGTAAGCAGGAAAACAAACCTCCACTATGTTGCAGCCGCCATCTTGACTCCTCCCCTGAATCCGTATTTTTTAGTTTTTGAGTATAAGTATTGTTTTAGAATGGATATGTTTGTTGGTTGAAACCCACTTAGATTTTTAGATAATATAGATTATAAACTGGATAAAGTAATGCATAAAATTCTCCTGTGCTTGGAGTGCAGTGCTGTGAAGAGAAGCACTGTAGAGCCAATGGAAAGAACGAAGCTAAGCTTGCCAATGAAAATCAGGCATGTATGTCTGTGTATTGGGGGGGTGGGAATCATTATGAGTACTAAATTGACATATGGAAGAATGCATCCTAATTTAGGTTCTTGTCATTTTACCTAGGGACAGCAGGATGATTAGGTAGGAGACCAAGAAAAGCTCCCTGCAGTGTGAGGAAACTGATTAAAGATCCCACAAGCCTCATTCTGTCTTCATATTTCTATGAGTTAGAATCTCTGCTGCTGAGTAGTATTCCAAGGTTTCTTTGTACTATTTTACAGCTACAATAACACTGCATAATATGTAAATGTGTTACTGTGTCCTCTAATTTAACTTGGTAGGAACTGGCCAGCCCCTCATTTCATATCATTCCTTAGTATTCATTTAGGAAAAGAGCATCTCTCTATGCTTTCATTTATTTCCATTATTGCTGTCTCTTCCTGATGCTCTTTGGATGATACCCAATTATATATGCAATTAACAAAAGGTTAGAATGGCAATAACAGAACAAGGGAAGCTGAGTGTCTTGAGCCTGTCTTTGGAAATAAAGATGATAGGCATGACACTGATCTGCAGGCTAAACCACAAACATTATCAGCTGCCACCAGGGAAAAGGAAAAGAGGCACATGAGGGAAAATTTCAGAATCCTTCAGATAACTGAGACACGATTAACAAATGGCATTTACCTGCCCACTAGGAAGGTATTTCATTTTTTAATATTACACACCGCTGTTATTTACAAGAAAATGATGTTGCCAATGAACAAAATCAGAAGAATTTTTATTGAATTTGATCTGACAAATTGTATTCCACCTCTTCCAAACCATCATTGTATAATATAATATAATATAATCCCTGCCTCGTGTAGCAAGTGATCACAGGCTCTAGTCTTTAAATGGTCATTTTTGCAAGTTTTATCCACTAGAGCTACCTGCAAGCCTAGTTTTCAAGTGTCATTATTGCAAAATGGATTGGTATTCTATTTGTTTGAAATAGTCTGGCCTACAAATCTTGAAGGCTATTTTCAGCTCTCCCACTTAGGTCCTTAGGTTTTTTTCTACCTGTGATCTGCAAGCAGATTTTTGAAAGAAAACAACCCAAAGAATTTCTCTTTTCAAGTTTATAGGCTGGCCAGTGCCACAAGGATTCTTCTTCCCTACCCCCATCCACTCCTACACCATGTTGCTGCAGGTGTAAATGAATGCAGAGAAAGGTGAGAGGAAGCTGAAACAGGGGTTTCAGAATTAAGTGCCAGATGCACTAAACTTAACGAGCCATTAACGTGGGTTTTAAACTGGCTCTAGCCAGGGTTTTTAGTGCATCTACCCCTAAATCCCAGATATACTTCTGCCTGTCCTGTCCTGTAGCACTGCCTCTTTTCCTCATAGGGAAAAGTATGTGCAGTATTGGCAGCTTACATACTGTACTGTTCCCTACAGAAGGTCCAGGGCAAATTTTAAAGGGGCTTTTTCTGCAGGTAAACACCTATTTACCCATGAAATGCCCTTTTGAAAATTGTCCTAAATATTATCATTATTATTATTGCTACTATATTATTTATATAAACTTCAATATAATTCAGTGGATATTCAATGTGATTTAACTGCCCAGATCCGGCCCCTGGCCGGTTAAAATGCCTGTTTGGGGGTAACTGATCTTTTCATCAGCACTTAACCAGTTACTGCTGCTGAAAATGTTCAGTTAGTACTTAGGTTAAAACCAGCATTTTGGATGCATTCCAGGGGCTGAGTCAGCACTTGGCCAGTTAAGTGCTGATATTCAGCAATTAATCGGCCAGGGTAACCGTATAAATAGGAATGTAAAAATGTCACTCCTATCTTTATGAGGTGCCACATAGGTGGTTAAGTTCTAAATATTACAATTTTCCTTACATATTTAAATATAGTAGTGACATATGACCTGTAAAGTTGACAGATTTTGAAGCTCTTTTACAAAACTCCTTTAAGTAGTAAATGTGGGTTTGTCATACGGCAGATGTTAGAAGACCTACACTAACATCTACCACGCATTAAAACCAGCAACATCGTATTAAATCCATACTAGCTGCTTAACACGGGTAGAAGCGAGAACCATGTATGATTTGGGCAGGAAAAAGAGGCTGGTTGTGACACCTAATGCACAGTTTAGTACTGCATGTTAGCCATCACAATTGCTGATAATGCGACTGCCTGTACTGCTACTTCAAAAGAAGATGGAACTACTGCTAAATGTTCTCCAAGCCCCCTTCCAACATTTCCGTCTTCCCAAACCCAATCTCCTCTTCTGATTTCCTTCCCCAAGGCATTTATCAGATCCCCTCTTTGATCCACCAACCCCCTGGATCCAATCACCTCAATAAGCTTCTCCCCCCAAATCCATGCCCCCCATATGTGCAAAACCCAACTCTCTCCTCATATCCACATGATATCCACCTGCCCCATCACCCCGGAACTCACCTGGAAGTGATCCTCAGTAGTTCAGTGGGCCAGGATGGGAGCAGTACCCCTCTGTGCCTGCCCTGTCTGGCTCTGGCAAACAAAATGGCTGCCATTGCCCTTAGTAGTAGTCTCGCATTGCTTAGTGCATTATACTGAAGGTTTTGTGTCTCATTGTATGGTCAGGCTTCTCTCTTCCTATGTCTATTTCTGGCTTTACCTGACCCACTAGAGCCTCATTAACTCCCACTCTGCTCCATTTCCCCCTATCAAATAGCCATTCTTCTAAGTACATTCCTTCTCCACCCGCACCCTCCTGAGCCCTCCCCTCTCAACCCCTCTACCCCAACTCTGTGCAACAGTATGTGTGTTTGTGCTTTTGAGTGTGACCATCTACTATACCACATTCAGGGGCATAGTAATCAACATGGACTACTGTTAAGACATGTTATTTTCAGAGGTATAGCCAGACTCTGTATTTTGGATGGGCCCAGAGGTAAATTGGATGGACCCTTCCACGTGCATGTGCCCCCCCCCCCCCCCCCCCCCCAACCACTCACTACAAATATCTTCCCGGAGATATTTTTTAAGAACATAAGAAGGGTTTTTTTTCTCCTACCGTACATCTTCTCCCTCTCCTCTGCGGAGTCCTGGCATCTGTGTTCCTGTCTCTGAACTCCATCCCTCCCTGATGTCAGTACAGGCGTCCTTGGTGCCTGCAGCGATTCATTCTCGCTGCGTGCACTGGCCTCGCAGGCTTCCATCTGCCATGTCCTGCCCTCGCTGACATCATTGCCTGTTTCCTGTCTGGTGGAACGCAGCAGATGGAAGCCTGCGGGCCCGGTGCAAGCCGCAAGAATGAATTAATGCAGGAGCCAAGAACACTTGTACTGACATCGGGGAGGGAAGGGGTTCAGAGACTGGAGCGCAGATGCTGGGACGCCGCGGAGAAGAGTGGGGAAGAAAGAGTGGGGAAGAGAGCAGTGTGGTGGACCTGAACCAAGATTAGGTGGGCCTGTGCCCACCCAGGCCCACCCGTAGCTACGCCACTGGTTATTTTACCACTAACTCATGGTATTTTAGCACAGGCCCCTTTTGATGCAATGAGAATAGTTCCTAACAAATGAGGCTAACAGTAAAAAAAACCACATCTTAACAGCTTCCCCCCCCCCCCCCCCCCCCACTTAGCCTGTGTTTCTCTAACTGGCTGCATCTATTTAACCTAGGGTGTGTGTTGGGGTGGGGGGGGGGGTCTAAGCATGACTGGAAGCATGGCTTTGCTCCTTTTGGTCCTTTCTTGCAGGAAAGAGAGGCAACAGAGAAGAACGTGTATAAGATAAGCAGGCTCAGAACATAGTTTGTGGACATGACAGAGGAGCAGTACAATTGCAGGTTAAGTTTGATAAGGACACTATAGTATATCTTTGCAATCAGCTAGAGGAAGACCTAGTGCCCAATGCAGGGAGGGGACCAGCCCTTCCATTGCACCTGAAGGTCACCACAGCCCTAGCATTTTTTGCTACCAGAACCTTTCAGATACCTCATGGGGCAATAGCAGGCATCAGCCAGCAAGCCACTTCCTACTGCACAGCACAGTTTCTACCGGTCTTTCTCAGAGGAGACACTCAATACATTCTCTTCCCTGAACAAAAGCAGTAGAAAAACCAAGCCATGACAGAATTCTCTGAGTTGTCACACTTCTCCTCAATACTAGGAGACATTGAATGCACACACATTGCCATTAAACCACCTGTTGGCATGGATGCCATTTATAGGAACCACAGGTTATACTATTTCATTAATATTAGAGCTGTACCGAATAGCATATTTTACTATTCAGCCAAATACGAATAATGAAAAATATTATTTGGCTGAATGTGAATACTGAATATGAATAATGGGCATTGAGCTTTAACATAACAAATAATAAAAGAAGCAATGTAAAATCAGATAACAAGTATTTATTTCAGTAGTATTTAGCACAGTACAGCCCCAGATTATTCATATTCAAATTTAAATCACTATTCGGCCAAATAAGAATATTGTATCCGGGGTATTATTCAGGGCTGAATCAAATCAAATACAAATATGAATATTCAGTACAGCCTTAATTAATATGCACGTGGTCAGCAACTGATGGAATATCTTTCTCATTTTTCTCTATTGCATGACTCTCAGTCTGGTTTTAGACCATGCTACAGCACAGAGACAGTACTATCGACACTTGTGGCAGACTTTAGAAGGGAAATAATTATGGGAAGGAAGATTATTGTGTTCCAATTTGATATGTCAAGCATATTCGATGTTGTAGATCATGACGTATTATTATGTTTCCGTATACAATTCAAGCTCCTCTTATTGACCTATAAGTGCATTCACTCTGCAGCCCCTCACTACCTCTCCACCCTCATCTCTCCCTACACTCCTTCCCTAGAACTCCGTTCACTAGGCAAATCTCTCCTAGTTGCACCCTTCTCCTCCATCACTAACTCCAGACTCCGCTCCTTCGATCTCGCTGCACCTTATGCCTGGAATAGGCTTCCTGAGCCATTACGTCTAGCTCCATCCCTGGCTGCCTTCAAATCCGGGCTAAAGGCCTACCTGTTTGATGCTGCTTTCGACTCCTGACTTGTCACTTTTATCTTAACCTTGTGTCCTTCTGTCTGTCCTTCCCTTATCCTTATTGATCCTGTCTGTTTGTCCTGATTTAGATTGTAAGCTCTTTTAAGCAGGGACTGTCTTTCTTCATGTTCAATTGTAAAGAACTGCGTACGACTGGTAGCCCTATAGAAGTGATTTATAGTAGTAGTAAGTATTATTATGAATGTTAGATAATATGGAAGTTTGTGGTATAATGTTTCGAAGGTTCACACAATTTCTGAAGCCTAGATCATATCAAGTAAAGATGTCAGGATCCATTTCTCCTCCATGGCCCCCCGATTGTGGAGTGCCACAAGGTTCACCTATTTTACTGATATTGTTCAATGTTGTAATGTCATCTTTGGAAAGGATATTAGAGGTGAGGGGGCTTAAATCATCTAGTTATGTTGATAATGTTACAAAGATATTTGTAGTATATTAGATGTAGCTTTTAAACTGAAATTAAACAAGGGGAGGATGAAACAACTGCTGGCTCCTTCTTGACCAACTCTGCCTCCGGACTGCCCTGGCACTGCCTGGGTAAGTGCTGCTGAATATCAGTGGCCAGCCTGCTCCGCACGGGTGAAGCAGGTAGAAGCCTCTTAAACCATCTACTTAAATCATAGTGAATAACGGCCCCTTAATAAATAGGCTCAAAATCTGTGCCTGAAGCGCACTGGAAAAAAATGATTGAAATTACAGGTATCATTAGTTAAAGTATAATTAAAAATGGATGCAAACACCGTGAGAGAGAAGTATCAAGTTTGTCTTAACTCAAGAGGATCGAACAGGAAACAAGAGCATTCAGTTGGTTGCTCTAGGAAAAAAAATGCTGAACTGAAGGGAAAGGCTATGAAGATTTAAAAACACAGACAAAACAATTAGAAGCTTACCAGAAGCTGCCAAAGAAATAGATCTGTAGATGAGTTGTGAAGAATGGTTAATGAAACAACTAGGAATAACAAAATAAGAGACAAAAAAATTCTGTTTGAAAGATGCAGAAATTTGGGGACTACATCAAATAACAGTGGCAGTCCACAAGTAATTGCAAAAGTATTGAATTATGTAGACACGGTCTGAAGAAACAGAGAAAACTAAATTATGAAGGAGAATCTGTTGTACTTCCAACATATCTAGGCCTAAATTTTAGTTAGCTGAAGGAAGATGACACCCTACTGCATGCAACTATTTATAAAAGGAATTAAGGACCAGATTCTCAAAAGCACTTATCTGCTTAGAGACAGCTATTATCCAGCTGATATTCAGAAAAGCGGTCAGCACTGCGATAACCAGGTAAATTGAGCTAAGAGTATATAGACCAGAAGTTAGCTGGTTATTTCTCTGAATTTTCGCAAAGGTTTTAGCAGCCACCTTTTCAGGTGGTGCAGAAATGAGAAAATGGAACATGGTAACAATTCATAGGAGGGTTAAATTCTGTGGTGCACAGCATACATATGTCTGGCCAGTGGGCATTATTAGAGGTCACATAGGCAGTGTTGGAATGTGGGCCAATGCTGGGAGGCATATTGTGACAGTGCTCACAATTATGCATGTGTGACCCTGAGCCCATAGGTGTGCCACTGCAAATATTGTTGGGGGTGGAGGGATATGAGTTACAGTACTTACATAGATGTGGTGCAAATGTCAGCTCTGCCATACCAATGTAGTTTCAATACCTGGCTGATGACCACAGATATAATTGTTGCTGATACCTACCTAACAACCAGGCATCCCCAAGTGGATCATTGGCAGAGTCCTGATCCAGCCTGGACTGGTCCAGAATGAAGGCATCATGGCATTAACCAGGGAATCTGGCAAACACGTCTATTACAAGGCGCCTAGTATTGCAGATTACCTGCATATTCATAGAATGGAACTATTTTTCTGTTCTTGTAGGCCAGTGGCGTAGCCACAGGTGGTCCTGTGTGGGCCGGGGCACACCCATTTAGGGCTCAGGCCCATCCAACAGTAACACATGGTAATGAAAATGCTGCTCTCCACAATACTGGCACCTTTGCATGCTCAGTTTTCAGCGCATGCCTGCTGCAGACTACCAAGGTGCAGACTGGAGAGAAGCATTTTCCCACCAGCTGAGATATTTTTTTGATGGGGTGGGGGAGAGAACATTTGGTGCCCACCCACTTCTTGGCTAGGCCCACCCAAAATCTGTTGTCTGGCTACGTCCCTGTTGTAGGCTCTCTCCTGCTGCCCAGATGGTTTAAGGGCAACGTGCATGCAGACTATTGCCCACAACACTGATTACGTAAAACTCCCTCATGGTCTTGCTCCCTCTGCTCAGGGGTGTGTGGAATGATGACATAGAGGGGAATTTTCGAAAGAAACGTCCAAGTTGCGATTTGGACGTCTTTGCAAAACGTCCAAATCCAAGGGCGGGGAAAACCGTATTTTCAAAAAAATATGAACGTCCATCTTTCATTTCAAAAATACCGTCAGAGACGTCCAAATCCTTAAATGTGGACGTCCCTAGATTTGGACGTCCTTTGATTTGGACGTTTCTGACTTTCAGCGATTTTCAAAACCAAAGACGTCCATGTCAAAAACGTCCGAATGCAAGCCATTTGGACGTGGAAGGAGCCAGCATTTCTAGTGCACTGGTCCACCTGACATGCCAGGACACAAACGAGCACCTTAGGGGGCACTGCAGTGGACTTCATAAAATGCTCCCAGGAACATAGCTCCCTTACCTTGTGTGCTGAGCCCCCCAAAACCCACTACCCACAACTGTACACCACTACCATAGCCCTTACGTGTGTGTGTAAAGGGTGAAAGCTGACATAAAGAGAAAATATTAACTGACTTTAATGAGAAGTAGTATTTAGGAATGAAAGCAAAGTGAAAGGTAGTGCTGGAGAATAATTCTCCTTTTGAAAATGGGAGTATTTATCTAAATGGTGTCTGAGCAGAGCTAGGCAGTAGAAAATGAAGTTGTTGAGAGATTTTTTTTAATGTTTATTTTTATTATTTGAGAGATTTTATGTAAATTTACCATTTAGTGAATAAGGAAATTTGCTTTACTTTAAGACTCTATTTTATCAAATACATTGGGAGAGAAGATATATTATTTACATATATTACTATTTGGAAATAAAAACAGTAATCAGGCAGTGTGCAACAATGTGGACATGCTGCCGATTACCACCAGGACTGTGTTAAGATTTCCTTTAAGGAGAGTGGAATAGCAGACATACAGTTCCTGATGTTAAGAAAAAAAAAATAAAAGTTTATTTAGGGGCCCCTTTTACTAAACTGCAGTAAGCACTAATGCATGCTTACCGCAGATTAAAAATCACTACCATGGGCTGCACTCAGGCGTCCTGCAGTAGTTTTGATATCTGCGCACACTTCCCAAGTGCTTAAAATTACTTTTTTTTAACACTAGGGGTGTGTTTGGGGGAGAAGAGTAGACGTGCCCAGTGCTAATCGGTTAGCACAGCTGCATCGCTGTGCTATAACCAGTGTGTGGTTAGTGTGGGAGCCCTTACCACCTAGAAAATAGGTATCAGCAAGGGCTCCCGTGCTAATGGCCATGAACTAATTGGGAAATTAGTGCATAGCCATTAATGGGAGAAAAAGGAAATGCGGCCATTTTACAGCCACGCTATAAGTGGCCTTAGCACACAGGAAACCCACAAGCTAGTCATAGCGCAGGCCACATTTTAGCACAGCTTAGTAATGTAAACTGAGATTCTTGTAACAACTTCTGATTCTTTTTACACTACAATAATTCCATGAAATCCCCAGATATTCTAGGAAGATCTGGTGTGTTCTCTACCCTACCTCACTCTGGGGTTCTTTTACCAAGCTGAAGGAAAAAGGGCCCTGCGCTAGCAGCAGGGGCTGTTTTTCCCCAAGTTCCAGGGGGCTTTTTACCCAGCCAGGGCTCTTTTTACCACAGCGGGTAAAAAGCCCCCAGACAAAGATGGCCATACAGTAAGAGAACTCTTACCACATACCCATGTGGCAGGGAGCCCTTACCGCCACCCATTGAGGTGGTGATAAAGGCTCTCATGGTAACCCGGCAGTAACCGAGCAGCGCACGGCAGTCTGACTACCACCGGGTTATTGCCACGTAAGCCATTTCCGTGGGTTTTCTTTTTCCCCTGCAAATGGTGCACACTTAGGGTGGAACCACCGCTGGCAGCCATGTTGGGCCAGCGATAGTCCCAATTTAGTGTTCAATAAACCCCTGTTGGGCTAACTAATGCTTTGTAAAGACCCCCACTATTTGCTGAAGAACTACCAACTATATTTTGATTTTCATAATCCACTTGATTTGCACCCTGGACATTTAGTTTTACACAGCGGATGGGTCTCACTCCCCAAGGAACTATAAATATTGCCTCTATAACATTCCCAGCCAACCTGAGAACCAGAAGCCAGCTTCTGAAAATCAAATCCATGTCTCTGGCAGTTTTGTTATTGAGTCACGGGGTTACTCCATCAGTCAGCAGTTTAATTAAAAAATAATATAATGATGACTCCATGTAAAGAAGAGCTATATTTGTAATGTCACTTTTCTTGTCATATGAAGCAAGCTTGTAGCCGGAGTTTTAAATATTTGCCTATAGCTAGAGAATAAGCTTAGAAAGAAAGCTGTCGTATGGCCTTGATAAAATAAAAATAGCATGCCACTTAAATACTAAAGCCTTGGCAAAAGCAAATTAGTGCAATTTGAGGAGCACAAGACCTGACCAGATACTGTACCTCCTGTCACTCTATGCTAATTAAACTATAACTTGTAATATCTTGGTCAGCACTGCCACAACCAGTGCTCAGGCTCACTATGGCTGTGCCTTTTCTAGAGCTTGCATTTGGACAACAAGCAAAAATGCTCACAGCTGTAGGGGGAGGGAGGAAGTTCTTTGTATCCTGGTAATGCTTATTCTTTTCACATCATACTTCTTCTGCAGTGGTAGAAGACAATAGAACCTCAAAGAGGCTTCATCTCACAGGCACCAAAAGGAAGACTGATCTGGACCCGAGCAAAACCAATGTCCTCAGTCCTGCCACTACAAAAAAGGACATACACTGATGCATATTGTTTTGCTTGTCGGCACAATGTGGTAAGATGACTTAATGGAGGCAATAGGGTGGAAATGTGGGAGTCCTTTTAGTAACCTGCAATAAGCACTAACGTGCTTACCGCAACAAAAAAGGGCTTACTGCGGGCCATGCACATAATTTTTATATGTGCAAGCGCTACCCATATGCTTAAATTTGTTTTTATTTTTTAGTGCTGGGGGAGGGTCTGGGGTGCAGAGTGGACATGTTTTCTGCTTATCGGTTAGCACACCTAATGCCATGCATTAACCAATTAGCACATGAGCCCTTACCGCCTACAAAATGGCTGGTGGTAGGGGTTCATGCGCTAATAGCCACATGCTAATGGAAAAATTAGCGCATGGCCATTAATGGAAAAAAATAGAAAAATTGGCCATTTTATCCCAGCAATAAAAATGGCCTTAGTGTGTAGGAATGACCTGCATAATGGCGTGCTATGGCCACTTTTTACCCCAGCTGGCTTTGATCCCGACATTCTGGGGTAGATTCCCACTTCAGCCCCTTATGACCATGGGCAAGTCACTAAGGGGTCCTTTTACTAAGCCACAGTAAAGTGGCCTGCGGTAGTGTAGGTGCGTGTTTTGGGTGCACCCCGGACCAGTTTTTACCGCATCTGCAAAAAGGGCTTTTCCTTAATGGGATGGGAAAAGGGCATGTGGTAAAACTGAAACCAGCACGCGCCTAAAAATGGCCTGAGCCCTCGATGCCACCCATTTATCTAGCGGTAAGGGCTCACACACTACACGCACAGTGACCAGTCAGTGCGCGTCAACTGCTGATTACCACCGGAAATGCCGTATGTGGGAGGAAATAAATAAATCATCCAGGCATTATGGTCATATGGCAAATCTGAAATTACCACCAGGGGGGTGTGGTAGCCTGGCGGTAGTCTCATTTGGCGCACGCATGTAGAGCCTAAAGCGCCTTTGTAAAATGGCCCCTTAATTCTCCGTTGCCTCAGGTTAAAAAAATGAGATTGTTATCCCACAACGGGCAGAGACAGTACCTGCTTATAATGTGAGATTGTTCTCCACTTTGAACTTGCTGGTTAAGTGGATTATAAATGCCAGAATTAAATTAAATAGACCCCAGTGATAGAATGGGGCCTGTGGAAAATAACATTACTCACATCCATGTTAATAAAGGTTACCATAGGTTATAATAACCCTCTTAAAGCCTTGCCTCACAAAAGAAGGGTACTCTACACCAGTGTTTCCCAAGTCCGGTCCTGGAGTACCCTTGCCAGTCAGATTGTCAGGATATCCACAATGATTATGCATGAACTTGGTTTGCATACACTGCCTCCATTTTATGCAAACAAGTTCAAGCATATTCATTGCAGATATGCTGAAAACCTGACTGGCAAGGGTACGCCAGGACCGGACTTGGGAAACACTGCTCTATACTAGCATTAATTCAGGTTACTATGTGAATGAATTCCATTCTTTCCAACAGAGCCAATTCACTAAAAATTTATTACTTTTGGTACTCATTAAAGCACAAATTACCAGATAAATAATACTATTAACAATACAGAGAGAAAATATTGTTGGTATTTAAAGCTGAACTGCTATGCCGCCATAAGAAGGAACAATTCTTCATAATAAATGATATTGTTTAAATTGGAAATATCTGAAATAATTTCAGAGCTGCAGGAGAAAATGAATTTACAGTTTAAAAAGCTTGCTTGCGCCAGTGATAAATGTATATAAGCACAAGTGGAAATAATTATTGTCCGACTGCATAATTGCCTTAAAAAAATATAAAAACATTGTGAACTTCACTATCTATTCCTATTCAAGAATTAATACTGCTATAGAAATTCCTCTCTCCTTCCAACTGAATAAAGCAATGAAATGCTTCATCTTTATTCTGTATATACCCTTAACCTTGTTTTAATGTCCTCTAATCTTTTACAGGATGTGATTCCTCAAGGTTATTAGAATACTGTACTTACCAATGATGTAATCTCTGACAAGAGTACATTTTTCATTACTGCCTACTAGTTTTGTTATCATAGAAGGTAACATCATCCTTTTTTATCCCATGTTCCACTTTCTGCCATAGAGCATTAGAACATAAGTACTGCCATAGTGGGAAAGACCAAAGGTCCATCAAGCCCAGCATCCTGTTTCCAACAGTGGCCAATCCAGCTCACAAATACCCGGCAAGATCCCAAAAATGTACAAAACATTTTATACTGCTTATCACACAAATAGTGGATTTTCCCCAAGTCCATTTAATAACGGTCTATGGACTTTTCCTTTAGGAAGCCGTCCAAACCTTTTTTAAACTCTGCTAAGCTAACCGCCTTTACCACATTCTCTGGCAACGAATTCCAGAGTTTAATTACACGTTGAGTGAAGAAAAATCTTCTCCGATTCGTTTTAAATTTACCACCTTGTAGCTTCATCGCATGCCCCCTAGTCCTATAATTTTGGAAAGCGTGAACAGATGCTTCACATCTACCCGTTCCACTCCACTCATTATTTTATAGCAAAATGAATCAGAACCAACACAGCTGGTAGAGGAAGTCATGGTCACGTGATACTAGTTTATGGAGAGGTGCAGTATGCTTTCTTATAATTATTATTAGCATTTGTATAGCGCTACCAGACGCACACAGCGCTGAACACCTGACACAGAGAGACAGTCCCTGCTCAATAGAGCTTACAATCTAAAAATACAGACAGACAAAGCGAATGCTACATACCTGTAGAAGGTATTCTCCGAGGACAGCAGGCTGATTGTTCTCACTGATGGGTGACGTCCACGGCAGCCCCTCCAATCGGAAACTTCACTAGCAAAAGCCTTTGCTAGTCCTCGCGCGCTCATGCGCACCGCGCATGCGCGGCCGTCTTCCCGCCCGAACCGGCTCGTGTTCGTCAGTCCCATATGTAGCAAAACAAAGGCAAGGGAAGACACAACTCCAAAGGGGAGGCGGGCGGGTTTGTGAGAACAATCAGCCTGCTGTCCTCGGAGAATACCTTCTACAGGTATGTAGCATTCGCTTTCTTCGAGGACAAGCAGGCTGCTTGTTCTCACTGATGGGGTATCCCTAGCCCCCAGGCTCACTCAAAACAACAACCATGGTCAATTGGGCCTCGCAACGGCGAGGACATAACTGAGATTGACCTAAAAAATTTACCAACTAACTGAGAGTGCAGCCTGGAACAGAACAAACAGGGCCCTCGGGGGGTGGAGTTGGATCCTAAAGCCCGAACAGGTTCTGAAGCACTGACTGCCTGAACCGACTGTCGCGTCGGGTATCCTGCTGCAGGCAGTAATGAGATGTGAATGTGTGGACAGATGACCACGTCGCAGCTTTGCAAATTTCTTCAATAGTGGCTGACTTCAAGTGGGCTACCGACGCTGCCATGGCTCTAACATTATGAGCCGTGACATGACCCTCAAGAGCCAGCCCAGCCTGGGCGTAAGTGAAGGAAATGCAATCTGCTAGCCAATTGGATATGGTGCGTTTCTCCACAGCCACTCCCCTCCTGTTGGGATCAAAAGAAACAAACAATTGGGCGGACTGTCTGTTGGGCTGTGTCCGCTCCAGGTAGAAGGCCAATGCTCTCTTGCAGTCCAATGTGTGCAGCTGACGTTCAGCAGGGCAGGAATGAGGACGGGAAAAGAATGTTGGCAAGACAATTGACTGGTTCAGATGGAACTCCGACACAACCTTTGGCAAGAACTTAGGGTGAGTGCGGAGGACTACTCTGTTATGATGAAATTTGGTGTAAGGGGCCTGGGCTACCAGGGCCTGAAGCTCACTGACTCTACGAGCTGAAGTAACTGCCACCAAGAAAATGACCTTCCAGGTCAAGTACTTCAGATGGCAGGAATTCAATGGCTCAAAAGGAGGTTTCATCAGCTGGGTGAGAACGACATTGAGATCCCATGACACTGTAGGAGGCTTGACAGGGGGCTTTGACAAAAGCAAACCTCTCATGAAGCGAACAACTAAAGGCTGTCCTGAGATCGGCTTACCTTCCACATGGTAATGGTATGCACTGATTGCACTAAGGTGAACCCTTACAGAGTTGGTCTTAAGACCAGACTCAGACAAGTGCAGAAGGTATTCAAGCAGGGTCTGTGTAGGACAAGAGCGAGGATCTAGGGCCTTGCTGTCACTCCAGACGGCAAACCTCCTCCATAGAAAGAAGTAGCTCCTCTTAGTGGAATCTTTCCTGGAAGCAAGCAAGATGCGGGAGACACCCTCTGACAGACCCAAAGAGGCAAAGTCTACGCTCTCAACATCCAGGCCGTGAGAGCCAGGGACCGGAGGTTGGGATGCAGAAGCGCCCCTTCGTCCTGTGTGATGAGGGTCGGAAAACACTCCAATCTCCACGGTTCTTCGGAGGACAACTCCAGAAGAAGAGGGAACCAGATCTGACGCGGCCAAAACGGAGCAATCAGAATCATGGTGCCTCGGTCTTGCTTGAGTTTCAACAAAGTCTTCCCCACCAGAGGTATGGGAGGATAAGCATACAGCAGACCCTCCCCCCAGTCCAGGAGGAAGGCATCCGATGCCAGTCTGCCGTGGGCCTGAAGCCTGGAACAGAACTGAGGGACTTTGTGGTTGGCTCGAGATGCGAAGAGATCTACCAAGGGGGTGCCCCACGCTTGGAAGATCTGGCGCACCACTCGGGAATTGAGCGACCACTCGTGAGGTTGCATAATCCTGCTCAACCTGTCGGCCAGACTGTTGTTTACGCCTGCCAGATATGTGGCCTGGAGCACCATGCCGTGACGGCGAGCCCAGAGCCACATGCTGACGGCTTCCTGACACAGGGGGCGAGATCCAGTGCCCCCCTGCTTGTTGACGTAATACATGGCAACCTGGTTGTCTGTCTGAATTTGGATAGTTTGGTGGGACAGCCGATCTCTGAAAGCCTTCAGAGCGTTCCAGATCGCTCGTAACTCCAGAAGATTGATCTGCAGATCGCGTTCCTGGAGGGACCAGCTTCCTTGGGTGTGAAGCCCATCGACATGAGCTCCCCACCCCAGAAGAGACGCATCCGTGGTCAGCACTTTTTGTGGCTGAGGAATTTGGAAAGGACGTCCCAGAGTCAAATTGGACCAAATCGTCCACCAATACAGGGATTTGAGAAAACTCGTGGACAGGTGGATCACGTCTTCTAGATCCCCAGCAGCCTGAAACCACTGGGAAGCTAGGGTCCATTGAGCAGATCTCATGTGAAGGCGGGCCATGGGAGTCACATGAACTGTGGAGGCCATGTGGCCCAGCAATCTCAACATCTGCCGAGCTGTGATCTGCTGGGACGCTCGTACCCGCGAGACGAGGGACAACAAGTTGTTGGCTCTCGTCTCTGGGAGATAGGCGCGAGCCGTCCGAGAATCCAGCAGAGCTCCTATGAATTCGAGTTTCTGCACTGGGAGAAGATGGGACTTTGGATAATTTATCACAAACCCCAGTAGCTCCAGGAGGCGAATAGTCATCTGCATGGACTGCAGGGCTCCTGCCTCGGATGTGTTCTTCACCAGCCAATCGTCGAGATATGGGAACACGTGTACCCCCAGTCTGCGAAGTGCCGCTGCTACTACAGCCAAGCACTTCGTGAACACTCTGGGCGCAGAGGCGAGCCCAAAGGGTAGCACACAGTACTGGAAGTGACGTGTGCCCAGCTGAAATCGCAGATACTGTCTGTGAGCTGGCAGTATCGGGATGTGCGTATAGGCGTCCTTCAAGTCCAGAGAGCATAGCCAATCGTTTTGCTGAATCATGGGTAGTAGGGTGCCCAGGGAAAGCATCCTGAACTTTTCTTTGACCAGATATTTGTTCAGGGCCCTTAGGTCTAGGATGGGACGCATCCCCCCTGTTTTCTTTTCCACAAGGAAGTACCTGGAATAGAATCCCAGCCCTTCCTGCCCGGATGGCACGGGCTCGACCGCATTGGCGCTGAGAAGGGCGGAGAGTTCCTCTGCAAGTACCTGCTTGTGCTGGAAGCTGTAGGATTGAGCTCCCGGTGGACAATTTGGAGGTTTTGAGGCCAAATTGAGGGTGTATCCTTGCCGGACTATTTGGAGAACCCACTGATCGGAGGTTATGAGAGGCCACCTTTGGTGAAAAGCTTTCAACCTCCCCCCGACTGGTAGGTCGCCCGGCACTGATACTTGGATGTCGGCTATGCTCTGCTGGAGCCAGTCAAAAGCTCGTCCCTTGCTTTTGCTGGGGAGCCGATGGGCGTTGCTGAGGCGCACGCTGCTGACGAGAGCGAGCGCGCTGGGGCTTAGCCTGGGCCGCAGGCTGTCGAGAAGGAGGATTGTACCTACGCTTGCCAGAAGAGTAGGGAACAGTCTTCCTTCCCCCGAAAAATCTTCTACCTGTAGAGGTAGATGCTGAACGCTGCCGGCGGGAGAACTTGTCGAATGCGGTGTCCCGCTGGTGGAGCTGCTCTACCACCTGTTCGACTTTTTCTCCAAAAATATTATCCGCACGGCAAGGCGAGTCCGCAATCCGCTGCTGGATCCTATTCTCCAGGTCGGAGGCACGCAGCCATGAGAGTCTGCGCATCACCACACCTTGAGCAGCGGCCCTGGACGCAACATCAAAGGTGTCATACACCCCTCTGGCCAGGAATTTTCTGCACGCCTTCAGCTGCCTGACCACCTCCTGAAAAGGCTTGGCTTGCTCAGGGGGGAGCGCATCCACCAAGCCCGCCAACTGCCGCACATTGTTCCGCATGTGTATGCTCGTGTAGAGCTGGTAGGACTGAATTTTGGCCACGAGCATAGAAGAATGGTAGGCCTTCCTCCCAAAGGAGTCTAAGGTTCTAGAGTCCTTGCCCGGGGGCACCGAAGCATGCTCCCTAGAACTCTTAGCCTTCTTTAGGGCCAAATCCACAACTCCAGAGTCATGAGGCAACTGGGTGCGCATCAGCTCTGGGTCCCCATGGATCCGGTATTGGGACTCGATCTTCTTGGGAATGTGGGGATTAGTTAAAGGCTTGGTCCAGTTCGCCAGCAATGTCTTTTTTAGGACATGGTGCATGGGTACAGTGGACGCTTCCTTAGGTGGAGAAGGATAGTCCAGGAGCTCAAACATTTCAGCCCTGGGCTCGTCCTCCACAACCACCGGGAAGGGGATGGCCGTAGACATCTCCCGGACAAAGGAAGCGAAAGACAGACTCTCGGGGGGAGAAAGCTGTCTCTCAGGAGAGGGAGTGGGATCGGAAGGAAGACCCTCAGACTCCTCGTCAGAGAAATATCTGATGTCTTCTTCCTCTTCCCACGAGGCCTCACCCTCGGTGTCAGACACAAGTTCACGGACCTGTGTCTGCAACCGTGCCCGGCTCGACTCTATGGAGCCACGTCCACGATGGGGGCGTCGAGAGGTAGACTCCCTCGCCCGCATCGGCGAAGCTCCCTCCGCCGACGTAGTCGGGGAGCCTTCCTGGGAGGCGACAGCAGCCGACCTCACCTCAGGCGATGGACCAGCTGGCGCCACACTCGACGGTACTGGTGGCGCAAGCACTGCCGGTACCGGAGGGGTAGGGCGCAACAGCTCTCCCAGAATCTCTGGGAGAATGGCCCGGAGGCTCTCGTTCAGAGCGGCTGCAGAAAAAGGCATGGAGGTCGATGCAGGCGTCGACGTCAGAACCTGTTCCGGGCATGGAGGCTGTTCCGGGCTGTCCAGAGTGGAGCGCATCGACACCTCCTTAACAGAGGGTGAGCGGTCCTCTCGGTGCCGATGCCTACTGGGTGCCGACTCCCTCGGCGACCCAGAGCTCTCGGTGCTGACACAGGAAGGAGACCGGTGACGATGCTTCTTCGACTTCTTGGAACGAAGCATGTCACAGGAGCTTCCCGGCACCGACGAGGAGAACGTAGAATCCAGCCATCGCTTCCTCGGGGCCGAGGCCGAAGGAGGTCGGTCTCGGGGGGGCTGTACCACAGGAGCCCTCAGGGTAGGGGGAGACCCACCCGAAGGCTCACCGCCACCAGCAGGGGAATGGACAGCCCTCACCTGCACTCCAGACGAAGCACCACCGTCCGACGACATCAGCAGACGAGGTCCCGGTACCACCGACGTCGACGCAGCTGTCCGATGTCTCGGCGCCGATGCAGAGGGCCGATGCCTCGATGCACTTGATGCACTGGCGGCCGAGGATGAAGGTCTGGACGCTGAAGACGTCGATGCACTCGATACCCCCGGTGCCGATGCCGACTAAGAGCCCGAGAACAAACGTTCCACTGGGCCAATCTCGCTACCTGAGTCCGCTTTTGCAAAAGGGAACACAGACTACAGGCCTGCGGGCGGTGCCCAACCCCCAAGCACTGAAGACACGACGCGTGCCTGTCAGTGAGCGAGATGACCCGGGCGCACTGGGTGCACTTCTTGAAGCCGCTGGGAGACTTCAATGTCATGGGCGGAAAAATCACGCCGGCGAGATCAAAAGTCGAAATGGCGGAAAAGGCACCACAAAAACAAGGGGAAGAAAACTTCGACCCGAGGCCTAAAAGCGGCCTACCCCGACGACGAAAGAAAACTTACCGGAGCGAAAAAGCTGGAAATATCGGGGGAAAAGAGACTGAAGAGTCCCTTTCCACACACAGAGTGTGTTTTTTTTTTTTTTTTTTTTCCCAACACAAAGAGAACGCGCGAGGTCGACTTTGCGGGGCACGACACGGCAAAAATATGACCGTACCGAGCGCGGACAAAAGAAGACTGACGAACACGAGCCGGTTCGGGCTTTTACTAGTGAAGTTTCCGATTGGAGGGGCTGCCGTGGACGTCACCCATCAGTGAGAACAAGCAGCCTGCTTGTCCTCGGAGAAGACAATTAAGGGCAAGGGAAGTACTAGGTGAGAACCCTTTCCTCCAATGACAACCAACTCACTTGATTCCCAAGGAGTTCGTAACCTCCACGACCACAGAAATTGTGTGTTAGAGGGGAGGTACAAAGAAATCTTTAAATCACAGGGGCTCATTTTGAAAGCACTTAGGGGTTCTTTTCCCAAGCTGCGGGGAAAAAAGGGTCTGTTTTTTCCACACATCAGGGCCCTTTTTACCGCAGCGGGTAAAAAAAAGCACCCAGACACACATAACCATGCGGTAAGAGAACTCTTACCGCGTGACCATGTGGCGAAGAGCCCTTACCACCCCAAGCACGCAACATTTCCAGGGGAAAAAGAAAATCCCAAGAAATAGCTTGCACGGCAGTAACTCGGTGGTAATCAGGCATCGCCACGCCCTGTCCGGTTACCACCAGGTTATCGCTGCAATGCCCGATCACTGCTAGGTTACGTCCACAGAAGCCATTTCCGGGGGGTTTCTTTTTCCCCTGAAAATGGCGCATGCTTGGAGCAGGACTACCACCAGAAGCCACATTGGGCTGGCGGTAGTCCTGTAAAAGCAACGGTAAGCCCACATTGGGCTTATCGCCCCTCTGTAAAAGGGCCCCTTAGACTTAAAAAGTTCCATAGGTGCCCCACTGCTCTGCCTGTGTGACCATTCTACTAGGAAAGCTGGATCCTCCTATATCCCAATGGCTTGATTTTGTGTGTTTTGCACTTGGACATTGTTTTTTTTAATGGTCCAAAAAGATAGGCGTACTAAGCACAATATCATCTAGGAAATGCTCATTTTTTTCAGATGTTTTCAACAAATGTCCAAATTTGGATTCAGATGTCATATTGAAAATGCCCCTCCATTAGGGGTGTGCTGGTAAATTTTTAACAACAGGCTCCTTCTCCGGACGTAGCCAGCTCTGCAGTTAGAAGGGCCAGGGGTGGCGGGGGGGGGGGGGGGAGCAATACTTGCTTCTCTCTCCTCCCTCCCTCCCTTCACGCTAGGCATACCTTTGCTGGCAGCCAATAAATGGACTGCCACCACTCCCAATGTCTTGCTCTGAGCAGCATGCTGGAACTTCTCTCACATGCTGGAGAAGTCCCAGCCTGCTGCCCAGAGCTGGAAACAAGGAGCAGGGAGCAGCAGTAGTCTATTTACTTGGTTTGCAGGGCTCAGCATCCCCACCAGCAAAGTAAAAGATAATTCAGCAGGGGGCCCAAGCCCACATTTTGGGAGCCAGTTGTTAAAGAAGCCATGGAGGGCCCTGCTTTAACAACCGGCTCCCAAAATTCTTAAAAACTTAACAACCGGCTCTTGCGAGCCTGTGAGAGCCTGCTCCAGCACACCACTGCGGGCCTCCATGCAACTTTGTAAGTCTAAGTACTATATACTTCTAATTATTATTACTTTATGGACCCAGACAAACAACACGCATTTTCAGAAAAACAAATCATTTTGTGGATATGGGGTCATGCACAACCATTATCCCTCTATCACTGAAACAAATATGAAGTGCTACATTAATGAAAATTATCCTGTTCTTCCCTGATCAGCTTATATGAAAGTTAGAATTTTCTATTCTCAAGAACTGCTAAATTCAGAGATGAAATTTTAAGAAGTGTAAAACCAAGTTGAATAAAATGTGGCCCCCAATCTTTCTAGTAGCAACAACTCTGACTGCCTTCCTTTCCCCATTTCCTCCTAATGGCAGAATTTAAGTCTCAGCTTTGTTTTCTAGCCCTCTGTTTCTTTCTGTATCTCTATTATCTTTCTTTCTTTTTCTCTCTTATTTTGGACCCTCTTTATCTTTTATCTATTCTTCTACCTATCAGTTTCACTTTGATCCATATAGTACCATTATATTTCTCTCTCTCTCTGTTCCATTTTTTCCCTTCTCCACTATTCCATCTTCCTTTCTCTGCCTTGTCCTTCATTGCCTCCTAGCATCCTTCTTTTTTCTTTTTTACCCTGCTCTTTCAGATCCCATCAGCCAACAGACAGAAGAACCATAATCTGGGCATCCATATCCTGGAAGGAGAGAATTTGGGACCAAGCGCTGAACCTGTGAAAGATTACCAATAACCCAGTTCAGTTCTTTTTTTTTTTTTCAATTTCATGACAGAAAAGTGTCTCGACCTGTATCTAATTTAATACATTCATTTCTTTGCTTTACTAGCAAGGTCGCTTTAACTACCTCTGGGGCCCTGGGGAAACTTTTGTGGATGGGCCTCCCCAGTCCGGTGGCACAGCTTCCTTAGCCACCTGCCAAAAAAACCCAAAACAGCATAAATGTGCAGAGCCACTGTCCAGGCCTTGCTGCTAATAGCTCTGCTCATTCTGTCCTTCAGAAAGAGGACGTCCATGTCAGAAGGGAGCCACACAGAAGAGCCATTAGATATGTGCCCTAAACAGCAGCTCCACACTTTTATATCAGTTTTTTTTGCTGGAAAAGTGGATATAGGGGAAAGGAAGCCGCTAGGCCAGGGAAGGGGACAGAAGGAAGATGCTGGACCAGAGTACAAAGATGCCTAAGGTTGCCCGTCCCAAAGAGTCAGAATGAAGGTAAGTGAGCGAGTTTTTCTGATGGTGTATTCAGGATATAAATTTGACGCATTGGTGAAGGGACTGAGGCCTGGGGAATGGCTGCTGGCTAGTTTTATTGGCAAGTAATGTCGTCATGCGAATCTGAAAATGGATTTCTTTGTTATGGGTGAAATGTTACATATTTTAAATTATATTATTTCAAGCAATTTACCAACCACCACACATACATATATGGAAACAATTCAACTGTATTTAAATACCCCTCAAGAGGCAGTGTCTCATAATTTAAACATGATCAGACACAAGAATGTCAACCTTATCTGTACTATGCCCACCTCCCGGAAGTGACGTCAAGGACATTGGCCGCTGCTGCTCTGACTCTCTTCCTAGCACGGCTGTGTGAACGCAGCAGCCTCTACCTGATAACACATCTCCCGGAAGTAACGCCAAGGGTTAGCCCTTTAAATATTTGACCTTAGCATGCATAGCTACTATCTCTTACTATATTACTGCTGCTGTGTAATTCCTTGCATGGTTGTCTACTTTTGCTCTCTGTGTTCCAGACATTAGCCACTGCTACTCTGACTCTCCTCTTTGCATGGCTGCCATGAATGCGGCAGCCTCTTCCTGATAGCCCGCCTCCAGGAAGGAACGCCAAGGGTTAGCCCTTTAAATTTTTGACCTTAGCGGTTCACACCGCTTGCGCACGCCCTTGTGTGCATCCTGAGTGGACACCTATTTTTCTGCACCGCTTATGCTTCCTTTTGATATACCATGCTTTTGTGGCCAAGGCCCATTTCTTTGAATCTGGTTTTAATTTTGCTGTTTTTTTTCTATGGGGGGTCTTTTACTAAGGTGCGCTCACATTTTTGGTGCGCAGTAAGATTGGGTGCATGCTAAACATTAGAGAGGTCCATAGGAATGCATTGGCATCTCTAACGGTTAGTGTGTGCCCAATTTTAGCGCGTGCCAAAAACGTGAGCGTGCCTTAGTAAAAACCCTCCACGTTTCTTACTGCTCCTATTCCAGTTCTTTGGTGACAAAGGCCCAGATCTCAACATCACTATGTTAGCACTATCTCTCATAGAAACCCTCACCTTTTATGCCAGTTACCACCCTCCTCAAACATGGACACTTCACACTCAGAAAGCTTTTCTACTGGTCTCCTGAACCCACATTTGCTTAGAGGTAAGCCTCACCAGGTACATAATATTATACTTACCCACAACCTGTCTGTTTTAGGCCTAGTTGAAACGTGGCTTATTGCTGCTGACATTGTTTATCCTAATTGCATTACCCAGCCTGGGTTTCTGAACTATTTGAGTAATCACACTTCAAGATGGGGGGGGGGGGGTCGCTATTATTTATTCCTCCTACATAAGTACATAAGTAATGCCATACTGGGAAAAGACCAAGGGTCCATCGAGACCAGCATCCTGTCCACGACAGCGGCCAATCCAGGCCAAGGGCACCTGGCAAGCTTCCCAAACACCTGGCAAGCTTCCCTGTCTTCACTTGGCTAACTTTGAGTTCACGTGCCGCTCCCTTCTAGAATCATTATCCTTCCATATTAGCATTCTTCTCCTTTAGACCTCTGTATATTATACCATCCCCGCCAGCCACTGTTGAGTCTCGGCAGCAATTACATGCTGCTTTAATCGAGTACTGTGCTGATGCCCCTCGTGTGATTATTCTGGGTGACAACCTCCACCTGGATGACTCCCATTTACCAGCCTCTAGAGGTTTTCATCGATTACTTGATGAGCTAGGTTTGGAACACAATGCTCGTGGGCTGACACATATTGGCGGTCATACTTTAGATGTAGTACTGTCCGGTGATTTCCATACGAGCTTCCAGGTTTCCCCACAGGTTTTCCCATTCCCATGGTCAGATCACTTTTTAATTACTTTTGCTTACTCTTCTCCTATTGCTATGGCACTATCCCCACCACAACTGACTACCATACCAGGGATCTCAGTGGCATGTCAGCATGTCTCTTCTTCTGTCTTCCGGCCTAGATTTGGCTATTTTTTCAAATGTTTCACTAGATGAGAGACTTATGCTCTGTAACAATTCCCTTTCTGCTGGGCTAGATCGCCTGGCCCTGGCCAAACCCTTGTCCTCTCCTGCATCTACAGAAAGACAGGAACCATGGTTTACTATCTCTCTATTATTTTCCAGGCGCCAACTACATCAGGCTGAGCATCGCTGGGCATTCCCGCACACCTATAGCACTAGCAGCCTAACGGGTGATTGCAATTTTTATAAGACTGCATTGCTCTCTGCTAAACAACATTATTACTCTAAGCAAATCAATAAGGCACTGAATGTGGCCACTCTGTATCAGGTTCTTGCAGGGGCTAACTTCTTTATCAAGTTCCACATTTGACAACACAGCTGCTCTTTCTGCTCAAGCCCTGCCATTCTATTTTGAAGGTAAGATCCTAGATATGTATCAGTCACGGGCTCCAAGTTCTATCCCTTCTAGTCCAACCGGATTCCAACAAATATCAGTATAGTCAAATATAAGTACATAAGTATTGCCACACTGGGACAGACCAAAGGTCCATCAAGCCTAGCATCCTGTTTCCAACAGTGGCCAATCCAGGTCACAAATACCTGGCAAGATTCCCCCCCCCCCCCCCCCCCTAAAAAAAAAAAAAAAGTTCAATGCATTTTATGCTGCTCGTCACAGAAATAAGCAGTGGATTTTCCCCAAGAAATTTTAATAATGGTCTATGGACTTTTCCTTTAGGAAGCCATTCAAACCTTTTTTAAACCACACTAAGCTAACCGCCTTTACCACATTCTCCGGCAACGAATTCCAGAGTTTAATTACACTTTGAGTGGAGAAACTTTTTCTCTAATTTGTTTTAAATTTACTACTTTGTAGCTTCATCGCATGCCCCCTAGTCCTAGTATTTTTGGAAAGAGTAAACAATCGATTCACGTCTACCCATTCCACTCCACTTACTATTTTTAAAAAAAAATTTTATTTATAACCATTTAAATTTTTACAAACGATAAAACTTGCTGGAAATACAGAGAAAATAATATGTAGGAATTATTTCAGTCAGGTAATTCTATTCTCTTCCTTAGACCACTAAATAGGGAGAGTGAAACAAGATAAGGAGATCAATTAAACAGTAAACAGAAAAAAAACCCCATGGTATTAACCTGATTATCCCCAGATATTACTCGTCTAATTCATTATTCCACATTGATCATCTGGTTGGCTTCTTCAAGGCCAATAAGGTGTATAGTCAAATCATTTCATTGAAAAACATACTTATTGTCCAATATTAGTTAGAAATAATACATCTGATTACATTCTTTCTCTTTTAAAAACCAGAAGTTATTTAACAATGCATATACTTAAGTCTCTAATTCAAATCCCACTGATTAAAGTAATCCCAGTTGTCACAGGCTTCACTCCTTTTAAAGTAATAATTTGAGGAAATATTTCTGAGGAAAACTTTAGGAGTCATACCCGGAACTCTGGGAAAAACAATAATCTCAATATTAATCATCTATAATAATATTCATTTTATTATTCAAAATTTCTGGTCTATTATCATAACCACTTCTTGCTCATGTAGAATCATTTGTTATATCAATATTTTACTCTCAAAGGGTTTAGTTGAATTGTCCATGTAACTCTCTAATAAAATTATATCTGAAACAAAATTATTTACTGCCACCGTTAGGTCCCGAAGCGCCTTCCAGATGGTATTCAATGTAACCTCAATGGGAGCCAAAAACTCCAAGTTGATTTCTCATAGGTGTTTACGAGTGGTTCTGTTGATTCGGGTTCTGCTGTAAACGTCCTCCGTTTCAGCATATACCTCTAACTCACTCCTCCACTCCTTTGGACATGGTGGTTGAATAATTCGGGAGCGATGGAGTTGCTTTTTCCAGGTCCAAGAGCGTCAACGCTCCTTCGCCGGCGCTAATCAAAGGACTCGCCAACCCTTTCGTCTGTGGGGAGTTCATCACGCAGCGGTCCCACACTTGCTGCTCAGGGGATAAAAAGCTGGCCATCGGCGGCTGACCGCCGGTTGTCCCCGTCCTCTCAGTTAAGGTAACTGCAATTGCAGAGAGGAAATTTACGTAAAGAAGACGAAACTTCAGAGGGCAGCTGGGCCGTTGGGCATACGAACTTCAGGTCACCATCTTACCACTCTCCCAGTTTGGGACACTCTTTGTCTGGTTTCTCCTCAGAGGCCTGTCTGATATGGATAACCCTTCAGCATAGCCCTCTAAGTCATTGAAACACACAAGCCCCTCCACCTCTACAAGGAGGTGTCCCTTCGGAGGGGTCCACTCACTATTTTATAGACCTCTATCATATCTCCCCTCAGCCGTCTTTTCTCCAAGCTGAAGAGCCCTAGCCGCTTCAGCCTTTCCTCAAAGGAAGGTGTCCTATTCCTTTTATCATTTTTGTCGCCTTTCTCTGTACCTTTTCTAATTCCACTATATCTTTTTTGAGATGCGGCAACCAGTATTGAACACAATATTCGACGTGCGGTCACACCATGGACCAATACAAAGGCATTATAACGTCTTGGTTTTTGTTTTGCATTCCTTTCCTAATAATACCTAACATTCTATTTGCTTTCTTAGCCGCCACAGCACACTGAGAAGAGGGTTTCAACATATCATCAATGACGACACCGAGATCCCTTTCTTGGTCCGTGACTCCTAACGTGTAATCTTGCATTATGTAGCTATAATTCGGGTTCCTCTTTCCCACATGCATCACTTTGCACTTGCTCACATTAAACGTCATCTGCCATTTAGACGCCCAGTCTTCCAGTCTCTTGTAATTTTTCACAATCTTCTCGCGATTTAACAACTTTGAATAACTTTGTGTCATCAGCAAATTTAATTACCTCACTAGTTACTCCCATCAGTATTTCCATTTAAATTCATTGATTGTCCCCTAGTCTTTGTCCATAGGAAGTGAATCCAAAACCAACACTCTTCAAAACACACTTATCAAGTGAGAAAAATAAGCCATTTCAATTTGGAATCATCATATATAAGGCAGGAGGCTAGCTCAGATACTTCACAAGCTTCCCATAATGCTTCTGAAAATATAATTATGTGACCCAGAGTGAAGATTTAATGCAATAATAAATAACTTACATAACAATAATTAAAATAATCAAGTACAAAACCCTACACACATTCTCTTATCTTATTCTGCCTTTCAATTACTGTAGAGCAGATGTTACATAATATTGTAAAAACAACTCATGTTTTGTGCCAACAGCTCTTCTGATTTTTCACTCCTTTATTTTATGCCTACAAAACCCATCTCTTTGTATATCAACACAAAGGGATCACCAAGTCCGGGCTGAGTTAATACTGAATGAACTTCATAAATTGGAATGTTCTAGTAGGCTTAAAACTTGTTTTTCTGGAAGATTCAAGATGGCTGCCTTAGAAAGGACATGAGGAAGCTTTGCTCTGCACTTCTCTATTGTAATAGGGGGAAGAAGCACAAGGAAAACCCAGAGATTTCCCCTCAAGTGAGTTCCCATTACCAGCAGGCTATGATCGAGGAAGCTCTTGTCACAAGAATGCTGATTTCTCCTGCTAAGCCGCAAAAAATAGCAGCCATGGAAGTCGCTGATGTCAGCTTGAGCCCTGATCTGCATCCTGCTCCTCTCCCTTGGAACACAGAGCTGGAGAGGAGCTGCAGTTGCTTGCATCACAGGATGGTGCAGTCAAAGCAGCCAAGGGATCCCGATTTTTGAGAGGGAGATTTTAGTACATGCCCACTCTGCCTTGGCTCCACCCTCTCTGGCTTGGCTCCGCCCACTCATGCTCATGTTATCTTGAATTTCTTTTTATGTAGGCATAGGTTTCAACCCAGTTCATGTTTAATGTGGGATACAAATTATATAAGTAAATAAATAAATAGAAACTCTGAATGTTGAACACCTGATTCTCATAACATGATGTCTTTTTTAGAGGCCGTTTACCTTGAGAAAAAAAAATCTCTGCACAACTATAACAGTGCTAGGGTGTCCCTATAACCAGCCCCTCCAAATGATACACTGATTACACTTTCTAACAAATGACTACCTACGAAAAGTTATTCCCTTATTATACTTCCTCTGTGTACATCTGTATACTGCACAAGACAGCAATGTTTGAAAATATAAGTGAGATTTAAAAAAAAAATGATACCAACAATATAAGAATGACAACGTGGATGCAGCAGCTCACAGGTTACCGTTTGCTTACTTTGTTGAAGTAGAAACAGAATAACTGTTGGCTTCAACTTTTTATCCCATCTCCCTCCATGATGCAGCCTCTGCAGCAACCGCAACAGAAAATAAAATAAAAACAAATGTGGGGCCGCAGCAATCTTCAGGCATGTGCTGTCGGCTCTGCTGGTCCTCGGCCCCAGCTGACGTCAACTTCGAGTTCTGGGGGAAGAGGACCGGCAGAACTGCCACAGCGCATGCCTGAAGGCAGTGCTGCGGCTCCGTGTTTCCTTTTTTTTTTCCCCACCACTGCTGCATTGGGAGAAGCAGCAGCAATGGTAGTAATAAAAAACAATTCAGTCAAAGCGGGAGATTTTGGGCGGGATATGGCCCACCAAAGCGGGAGTCTCCTGCTGAATGCGGGAGACTTGGCAGGTCTATGCTATTGTCTGAAGTGTCCGGGCCTATCTCAGGAGAAGGATTTTCTTCAGCCCAGCCGCAGCAAGTCAGGGAAGTTTTACCTCAAGCTGTTTTACAAGACGCAGTGTTGGATTCCTTAACAAATGGGAAACTGGAGAAGGTAACGCTTGATTTGGTCTGGGAGGCACTGACTTCTTTGAATGAAGCCGTTTCTTCTTTTACAAAGGTTGTGATGGCTTTCAGTTCTTCAGCAATGAAGGCTGAGAATGTTTTACCTACATTACAAATTCAATTGCTGAAATTATTGAGTGTGTCCTTGGAATCACAGAAGGTTCAGGTTGCTCTGATTAAAGATAAAGTTTATTTGGCTAGAAGAGCTGAGAATCTAGAGAACTCTATGAGGTATTTGAATCTGAGACTGCTGAATTTCCCAAAAGTATTCAGCGTTTATTGAAAACTTATTTTGAGGAAATTCTTTAATTGCCAAAAGAAGCTTTCCCACCTACAGCTAAGCATATTATATATCTAATAAATCTAAGACATTACCTCAGCAGGATAAAGTCTTAGGGGCTGCTCAGATTCTAAACCTGGAAGAAATATTGCAAGACAGCTTAGATTTGACTTTTTTTCTGGACTATGACTCGAGAAACTTTAATAGTGACTTTTTTATTTCCTCAAGATCGTGACCATATTTTGAAGTTATATTTTCATCATAGACAAAAACTTTTTATAGGTCAGAAAGTATGGATGTTTCCTGATGATTAAAAAGTACACAAGATTGAAGAAAGTGGTTGCAATTTTGAGCTTTCCTTGTGAATGTTGTGTGACTTGGGTTTCCAGAGGTTTATCCGTTTTTACCCTAATCAGCTGAAATCATTTCTGGAAGTGAAAAAATCGGAGACTCCTATACCTGCAGGCGAATAAGAGCAGATGAAGATTTTCTGTATATAGGTTCTCTCTCAAGTAATTCTTCATAAGTTTTCATGTTTACCCTTGTTTCAGGGTTTTTTGTTTTTGGATCTCTCCTCTTTGTTGTGTACTGATTTAACTTTTTTTTTTTTTTTTTGCCTTTTTTCAGTTTTGCCTTATTATTGAGTAATATTGCCATATGGTGCTTTTCTTGTCAAGCTGATGCTTGTAATGTTTTGTTAAATGCAAAAAATAATTTTAAAAAACCAACTTATTTTTCTCACATAGAAAAAATCTTTTTTTAAGTGGTTATGGGAAAATTAGGTTCTTACCTTGGTAATTTTTCCTTTAGTCACAGCAGATGAAGCCATTACATATGGGTTGTGTCCATCAACCAGCAGGGGGAGATAGAGAGCACTCAACTTTTCACAGTGCCTCATGGCCAGCCAGCTCCACTGCCTCTTCAGTATTTGAAGCTTCCAAAGCAGTATGGCAAACTGCAATGGGAATAACATGAACTTTCCTCACAGCGAACGATGGCCCCTTAACAAGGGCATGAACTCAAAAGGAGGGAATGAACACATCCTCCTGGAGGGAATAAACTCGCCCTCCTTATTGTATAACTGGAGGGGATACACGCAACCTCCTGGAGGGAATAAACTCATCCTCCAAAACATAAACTGGAGGGAATGGACTCATCCTCCTATAAGTGAACATGAATCCTGAAGACTGTTTTCCAACTTTCTCCCAAGGAAGGAACTTCAGGAAACAAGAACAGAACCTGAAACAGATTCACAGCATACAGACAATCATACAGGGAGGGCTCATGGCTTCATCTGCTATGACTAAAGGAAAGAAAATTACCAAGGTAAGAACCTAATTTTCCCTTCCTTGTCATCAAGCAGATGAAGCCATTACGTATGGGATGTAATAAAGCAATCCCTATATAGGGTGGGAACAGGTCACACCACGCGCTAGCACTTGTGCTCCAAAACGTGCATCCCTCCTAGCAGCCACATCCAGCCTGTAATGTCGGGCAAAAGAGAGCTTAGAAGTCCATGTTGCTGCACTGCATATCTCTTGACGAGAGAGTGCTCCAGTTTCAGCCCAAGAGGAAGAAATCGCTCTGGTAGAATGCGCCTTAAAGGCTACAGGCAGAGACCGGCCGGCAAGCAGATAAGCTGAAAAGATAGTTTCTTTGAGCCAGCGGGCAATAGTGGCTTTAGACGCTGGAGACCCTCTGCGAGGACCTGATAGCAAAACAAACAGATGATCATAGATCCTGAAAGCGATAGTAACTCGCAGATACTGCAGCAGAGTCCTGCGCACATCCAACAGGTGCAACTGCCCAAAAGATTCTGGAAACTCCTCCTTATCAAAGGAGGGCAAGAAAATAGGCTGGTTTAGGTGAAACGCTGAAACCACCTTAGGCATGAAGGAAGGCACGGTCCGAACCGTGACCCCGGACTCTGAGAATTGCAGAAATGGGACAGCGCCTGGAGCGCTGACACCCGTCTCGCTGAAGTAATGGCCACAAGAAAAAGGGCCTTTAGTGTCAAATCTTTCTCCGATGCTTGCCGAAGCGGCTCAAAAGGAGAAGCCTGCAGGGCCTTCAAAACTAGCCCCAGGTTCAAAGCTGGACAGGGTGCTCGCACGGAAGGCCGGAGCCGAAGCACCCCACTAAGAAACCGTGCCACATCTGGATGAGCAGCTAAAGACATGCCTTCAACCTTACCACGAAGGGAGGCCAACGCTGCCACTTGCACCCGCAGGGAATTATAGGCGAAGCCTATTTGTACACCATCCTGCAAAAAGTCCAGAATCGGCAAGACAGGAGCTCGCATGGGTGTGATCGCTTTTGAAGCACACCAAGACTCAAACTGGCACCAAATCCTGGCATAAGCCACAGAAGTGGAACGCTTGCGGGCCTGCAGGAGAGTGGAAATGACTGTGTTTGAATAGCCTTTGTCCCTCAATTGCGCCCTCTCAATCGCCATGCCATAAGACCAAAGCGGCAGGCGTCCTCCATGGCTACCGGGCCCTGTGACAACAGGTTCGGTACCAGAGGTAAAGGAAGGGGAGCCTCCACTAGCATCTGTCGGAGGTCCGCATACCAAGGCCTCCTGGGCCAATCTGGGGCGATGAGGACCACTTTTCCTGGGTGCAGCCGAATCCGCAGGAGCACGCACCCTATCAAGGGCTACGGAGGGAACACATATAGTAGGCCCGGAGGCCAGAGCTGAGTCAAGGCATCCAACCCTGCCGAGCGAGGATCTCTCCGTCTGCTGAAGAAGCACGGGACTTTGGCATTTGAACTTGTCGCCATAAGATCCATCACGGGCTTGCCCCATTTGGCACATATCTGCAGGAATACTTCGTCTGCTAGTTCCCATTCTGCTGGATCGATCTGATGCCTGCTTAGATAATCGGTTTGCACGTTGCTCTGACCTGCAATGTGAGCTGCCGACAGAAACTGAAGATGCAGCTCGGCCCAGTGGCAAATCTGTTCGGCCTGCGCGGCCAGTGCTCTGCACTGAGTGCCGCCTTGTCGATTTATGTAGGCCACTGCTGTCGTGTTGTCCGACATCACTCTGACAGCCAATCCTTCCAGGGTCACTTGAAAGGCCAGAAGCGCCTGAAACACCGCTTTCAACTCCAGGCGGTTGATGGACCACTCCGACTCCTCGGGTGTCCATAGACCCTGGGCATGCTTCCCCTTGCAATGTGCACCCCAGCCCTTCAGGCTGGCATCTGTCACTACTAGACACCAATCGGGGAGCGGCAGCAGCATTCCTAGCCGCAGCATGCTGTCTGAGAGCCACCACTCCATGCTGAGTCGGGCCGCAGGGAGCCAAGAAAGTCTGCATTGATAATCCTGAGAAACTGGAGACCATCTTTGAAGTAGGGAATACTGTAGAGGTCTCAGGTGCGCTCTCGCCCAGGGCACCACTTCCAAGCCAGGAGCCACCCCCAGGCAGATTTTTGATGGAGCTCGAAGAAGCTGCAGCCACCCTGCTTGGGGAGATAGAGAATACTGAAGAGGCAGTGGCCATGGCAGTGGCAGTGGCCATGAGGCACTGTGAAAAGTTGAGTGCTCTCTATCTCCCCCTGCTGGTTGGACACAACCCATACATAATGGCTTCATCTACTTGATGACAAGGAAAAAAGCATTAATACTTACTGGAAGCATGTTATAAACTGGCCACATACAGGTCTATGCAAAATAGAGAGGTAGCCTGATGGTTAGAGCAGTAGCTTGACAACTAAGGGACCCATGTTAAAATTCCATTGTATGAGCTCTTTTTTTTCTAAATTGTGAGCCTTCCAGGGACAGAAAAATACCTTGAATGTACATCACTCCAATTGCCTTCAGGCTTTCAGGTTTCTTATACATTCAAGTACAGTAGGTATTTTTCTGTCCCTGGAGGGCTCATAATAATAAAACACATACACACACACACACACACACACAAAACACAAAGAGCTGAAGTGGGATTTGAGCCAGGAGTCCTTTGGCTTTCAGTCCACTACACTAACCACCAGGATACTCCTCAAACCTACATCAAGGTCTTATAAGAATGTCATTAATACCTGAAGCTGTCATAGAACCATGTATCACTTGTCGGTTTCACGTTTGGTGGGGTGAAAGGGGGGACAGCAACCACTGGGGAATTAGGAAGGTGGTGTGCCTTAATCTTTCCAGTGGATAGCTGCCCAATCAGAACCCCTTTCTGTAATGTGGACATGCCAAGTACCTGGTCTAAATAAAAACGCCATTTCTTTTTAGACATAGATCTCCCTTTCCCTTCTGTGATAGAACTGGGTGTACATATTTTGGCCCCTCCCTAGTCCTGCCCAAAACACACCCAGATCATTCTCCCTTACTTTATAGACATATTGCAGTTTTAGATGTCCATATTCTGGCTTTATAAAATTAAGATTTGGACGTCCATGCAATATGGACATCTAAATGCAAGTTATTAGATGTCCAAAACAAGACTAAAGCTTCTAAAATAACTACCTATATTACTGTTACTATGCTCTTGTGCTAGAGTCTGCCTGACCAGAAGTTCTAATACTTACTGCTGACTCTTCGTCAGTCTTCTCACACCAATTTTGGTTTTAAACCATTTTTGGACTTGATTTAAAGGATATTATTAACACATTAGCCCCACTGTATATATATCATTTGTTGTGAGAGACCATCATACTGGAGAAACTCTAATACCATGAGATAGATACATGCAATCATGTTTCATTCACTTTTGACAAGTTTTAATATATGGCCTGGATAGGTGTCAATATTATTATTTGCACTTCTTCAGGTTTGTTTTTGCCTAGTAAGGGCATTAAAATATATATTGTCCCAAAAGTCTATTTTTGGTACCATAAATTGTGGTCCATAATTCTAGGTTTACTTTGCTGAGTGCTGGGCAGAAATACTAGCAAAGTTTCCAAAATGCTAGAAATGGAGATCACAAGCTCTAGACTGTAGTCAGAAAATCTTGGGTAGCTCCATCTCTCATGACAACATTCAGCAAAGAATAATATTTGTTCAAGTATCAAGGAAAGCCTTCTTAATAAAATAATTAATACTATGCAGGAGTACTTAGAATATTTTACTGGTTCTAGAATTTACTGCTCTGTAGCATAATTGTAAGCCCTGACCTTTGGAGGCACCCTAGGTGTTCATCGACAGTGTGCCCCGGAGCATGAGAGCTGGCCAAGTACACAATGTATTTGTTTAGAACGTGGGCCAAGACTGGAGAAAACCCCAGGAGGTCAAATAAGGCTCCGCTCCACACACTTACAGTCACTCAGTTCTCAAAATAAAAGCAGACCACACATTGCATGTGCTCTGAACTACAATAATAGTTTACTTCAAAAATAGACAGGTTTAAATGATCAAGGACAATTAAGACAGAGACAGTACATGTGCGGGGCAGCAAAACCTTTATACACAGTCACTTTCTTCCACTCCTTGTGAGAACTGTGGGGTTCTTCAACAGATTAAATTTTATACTCCAGCTATTCAGCAGCAGATGTCATCAGTAGTAAGTATGAACAAGGAATTGATAAACTTACAGTTGTTGAGCCGTACAGTACTAGTTCTTACCACCTCTGAGAAACTGAGAGGTCAGTAGGACAGTCAAACAAGGGCTGGTGTTTTTGTTCAGGAACTGTTTTTCTTCTCCCAGCTGGGCTCTGACAGACTCTGCAGTATTTTGGGTTGGAAACTAAAGATGCTTGGTGTTACAGGTCACAGGTCTCGGTGACACTTCTGAATCCTGTCTGTAAAAAGAAACAGCTTAAATGTATTGACTGGGTCAGTGGCATACCGAGGGCGGGGCTGTGGGGGCGGTCTGCCCCGGATGCACATCACTGGAGGGGTGCAGAAAGCAGCCGCGCGGCTGTCAGCTCCGCTGGTTCCTTGCTCCCTCTGCCCCAGAACAGGTTACTTCCTGTTCCGGGGCAGAGGGAGCAGGCAACCAGCGGAACCGACAGCTGCATGGCTGCTCCCAGCAGGTAAGAATGCACCCGGGGGGAGGGGGGCTTGGTTGATACACCGGGGGGGGGGGGGCTGTTGATGCGCCGGGTGTCGTGCTGCACCTGGGGGGATGGACACCGCTGCACCTTGTGTGGGGGGGGGGGGGGGCGCAGCGGCGATCTGCCCCGGGTGGCAGCCGACCAAGGATCGTCACTGGACTGGGTTAATACAACACTGCTACTACAACTTTTCATTTATATAGTGCTACTACTGTAAGTATGTCTTCTGGGTCTAAAAGGCTGAAGACATATTGCTGGAGGGATCTCCCTGTTACCTGGGTCAGGGGCCGGGAGGCTGAGACCAACAGACCAAATTCAAAGCTAGCAACTTCCTTAAATATTTTTCTAACTTTCCCTCCAGGACTGAAACTCCTCCTAGCTTTCTAACTTTTATCAATCAGGGGCTATGGTACTCCCATTTCCTCTGGTTACTGATACAGTCTCCCAGCTCACCAAAAAGTACCCTCTTTTATACATTTCACTGGAGGAACCTGGTGGAATTTTCTATGCCCAGTGCCTGTGCAAAAATCCACAGGTTCCTACATAATTGTGTATAAAATTAGCATGATTCTATGGCAAATGCTGCAAACACTCCAATATCTATATTCTGGCAAACTGGATCATGTTAATGTAAGAAGAACCAGTTTATATAGCACATCTTCTTCATAAAAAGCTATATGACACAATAGTAACAGTAAACAGGGCCCATTGATAAGTACATAAGTATTACCATACTGGGCCAGTTCAAAGGTCCATCAAGCCCAGTATCCTGTTTCCAACAGTAGCCAATCCAGGTCACAAGTACCTGGCAAGATCCCAAAAAAGTACAATACATTTTATGATGCGTATCCTGCAAATAAGCAGTAGATTTTCCAAAGTCCATTTTAATAATGGTCTATGGATTTTCCTTTAGGAAGCCATCCAAACCTTTTTTAAACCCCGCTAAGCTAACTGCTTTTACTACATTCTCTGGCAATGAATTCCAGAGTTTAATTACATGTTGAGTGAAGAAACAATTTCTCTGATTCGTTTTAAATTTATTATTGCGTGCCCCCTAGTCCTAGTATTTTTGGAAAGAGTAAACAAGTGATTCACATCTACCTGTTCCATTCCACTCATTATTGTATAGACCTCTATCATATCTCCCACAGCGGTCTTTTCTCCAAGCTGAAGAGCCATAGCTGCTTTAGCCTGTCCTCATATGGAAGTCGTCCCACCCCATTTATCATTTTCGTCGCCCTTTTCTGTACCTTTTCTAATTCCACTATATCTTTTTTGAGATGCAATGACCAGAATTGAACAATATTCGAGGGGCGGTCGCACCATGGAGAGACAGAAAGGCATTATAACATCCTCATTTTTGTTTTCTATTCCTTTCCTAATAATGCATAACATTCTATTTGCTTTTGTAGCCACTGCCGCACACTGAGCAGAAAGTTTCAACATATCGTAAACGACGACGCTTAGATCTCTTTCCTGGTCGGTGACTCCTAATGTGGAACCTTGCATTACATAGTTATAATTCGGATTCCTCTTTCCCACATGCATCACTTTGCACTTGTTCACATTAAACGTCATCTGCCATTTAGATGTCCAATCTCCCAGTCTTGTAAGATCTTCTTGTTATTTTTCACAATCCTCTTGTGATTTAACAACTTTGAATAACTTTGTGTCATCATCAATTTTAATTAACTCACTAGTTACTCCCATCTCTAGATCATTTATAAATATTAAAAAACAGCGGTCCCAGCACAGACCCCTGGGGAACCCCACTATCTACCTTTCTCCATTGAGAATACTGATCATTTAACCCTACTCTCTGTTTTCTCTTTTAACCAGTTTTAATCCACAATAGGACACTACTTCCTATCCCATGACTCTCCAATTTCCTCTGGAGTCTTTCATGAGATACTTTCTCAAATGCCTTTTGAAAATCCAGATACACAATAGCGCGCAGCTCACCTTTCTCCACACGTTTGTTCACTCCTTCAAAGAAATGTAAAAGATTGGTGAGGCAAGATTTCCCTTGACTAAATCCATGTTGGCTTTGTCTCATTAATCCATGCTTTTGAATATGCTCTGTAATTTTGCCCAGCACCGACGTCAGGTTCACCATTCTATTATTTCCTGGATCTTTTCTAAAAACATTTTTAAAAATGAGTGTTACATTGGCCACCCTCCAATCTTCCGGTACCATGCTTGATTTTAAAGATAAATTACACATTACTAACAATAGTTAGTTGTTTGTAATATGTAATTATCTTTAATAGCTCCTCAAGTTCATTTTTCAAAATTTTCTGTATTCTGGGATGAATACTATCCGGTCCAGGAGATTTGCTACTTTTCAATTTGTCAAATTACGCCATTACATCCTCCAGGTTTATAGAGATTTCATCCAGTTTATTTATTTACTAGTAAAAAAGGCCCGTTTCTGACACAAATGAAACGGGCGCTAGCAAGGTTTTCCTCGGCTCCCCTGCAGCCACCCATTTCCAGCGACCCTCCTTTCCCCCTGCAGCCACCCATGTCCAGCGACCCTCCTCTCCCCCTGCGCCCACTGCAGCCATCCATGTCCAGCGACCCTCCTCTCCCCCTGCGCCCACTGCAGCCACCCATGTCCAGCAACCCTCCTCTCTCCCCTACCCCCCTCCTGCCACCCATGTCCAGCGACCCTCCTCTCTCCCCTGTCCCCTTGCAGCCACCCATGTCCAGTGACCCTCCTCTCTCCCCTGCCCCCCCTGCAGCCACCCATGTCCAGCAACCTTCCTCTCTCCCCTGCCCCTCCTTCAGCCACCCATGTCCAGCGACCCTCCTATGGACATGGATCAGCTGTGAGGCATGTGTTGTTTTCCCCCCGGGTTCTGAAGTTGACATCATAATGGCTACAGTGATGTCAGCCTGATCTACGGAGCCTAGCAGACCAACTCGGAATGAGCCATGGTCCCAGGCAAGTCAGAACGTTGGAGGTGAGAATTATTATATAGGATTTGTTGCATTTGTATCCCACATTTTCCCACCTATTTGCAGGCTCAATGTGGCTTACAATTTTTCGTCATGACTTATGCCATTTCAGAGTACAGATACAATTGGTAATATATATAGAAACATGGAAGATGTAATGAACAATCAGGTAAAAAAAAGGGGAAAACATACAATTGGTATCATATATTGAACATGGATTACATAATAAATTAGACAGTACGATATAGGGAGAAAATAATCCGATTGTTAAGTAGATGATGGATAATTACAGTTCCAATTATAAGTCAATATGGTATGTTATGTTAAAGCGATGTGTCTTCAAGTGATTTACGGAAGTTAATTAGGTTATGAATTATTTTCAGGTCAAGTGGTAAAGCATTCCACATTTGCGAACTCAAGTATGAAAAGCTGGACGCATGTATTACTCTATATTTTAGACCTTTACAGCTGGGAAAATGAAGATTTAGGAATGTGCGAGCTGATCTTATAGCATTCCTGGGCGGTAGGTCAATGAGGTCTAACATGTAGGTTGGGGCATCACTGTGAATTATTTTATGCACCAGAATGCATATTTTGAAAGTTATACATTCTTTAAGAGGAAGCCTGTGTAAGTTTTCTCTTAGGGGCTTAGCACTTTCGTATTTTGTTTTTCCAAAATATAAGTCCGGCTGTGGTGTTTTGGGCAGTTTGAAGTTTGAAATGACTGGATAGCAGCACAAACACTTTTTCCAACAATACTCTTACTCATCAGCTTTGAATACCATTCCTGGCACTGGTATCTCTCCCAAGTCTTCCTTGGTGAAAACCGAAGCAAAGAATTAATTTAATCTCTCCGCTATGGCTTTGTCTTCCCTGATTGCCCCTTTTATCCCTTGGTCATCTAGCGGTCCAACTGATTCTTTTGCTAGCTTCTTGCTTTTAACATTCCTTCACAGCTGCTCCTCTTAATTTTTTTTTCACCGTTCTTCTCATTTTATCATAGTCTCGTTTTTGAAAGTTAAATGCTAATGTATTGAATTTCCTGTGTGTACTTAACGCCAAAGCTGATATCAAATCTGATCATATAATCACTGTTAACAAGCAGCCCCTGCACTATTACCTCCTGCACCAAATCATGAGCGCCACTAAAGACTAGATTTAAAATTTTTTCTTCTCTTGTTGGCTCCTGTACCAGCTGCTCCATAAAGCAGTCCTTGTTTTCGCCAAGGAATTTTACCTTCCTAGCACACCCTGATGTCAATATTGGGGTAATTGAAATCACCCATTATTATTGTGTTGCCCAGTTTGTTAGCCTGTCTCTGTCTCTCTTCTGCTCCTTGAAGAGTCCTACATCTGGCCTTCTCCCTTTCTCTCGTTTCCCTACAGCCTTCTGTACTTTTTTTAGCAAATCGGCAGCAATTAAGATAGACTGCCGGCATTGATGCCTTCACTCTGCAAGTCCTGCCTATATGGAAACAGGAAGTTGAGGCAGGATTTGCAGAGGGAAGGCCCCAATTCTGGCGGTCTATCTTAATAGCTGCTGCTGCCAAGTCGCTAAAAAAAGTATGGAGGGCCATGGGGAAGGGGGGAACGAGAGGAAGGGAGAGAGACAGACAGATGTAGGACTTGCCAGGAAGCAGGGGAAGAAAGATAGAGGGAGAAAGAGTGAGATACCAGAGTGGAGGAAAGTGAGAGGGAAAGATGCCATATCAGGGGGGCATAGAGAAGAGAAAGATGCCATACTGGGGGGGGGGGGGGGTAAAGAGGAGGGAAAGATGTCATACCGTGGTGGGGGGGCCCAAAGGAGGGAAAGATGCAATATCACCAGGGAGGCACAGAGGAGGGAAAGATGCCATACAGCGAGGGAGAGGGAAGTGGAAAGATGCTGGCTACAGGGTGCGGGAACAAGGGAAGAGAGCAGATAAGCTGAACATGGGGATAAACAGTGATGAAGAGAAGAGAAAGGCAGGAACTATAAGAATAGGGATGCATTGCAGAGGGGAAATACTGAAAGGGGAGAGAGAGAGGGATGGGGTAGATAGGGGCATGGGGGGATTGCTGAAAGAGGGGTAGGTAGAGACACAGAAGGAGCAATGCTGAAAGGGGGATAGATAGGGACAAAGGGGAACATGCTGAAGAGAGGAAGATAGGCATACAGAGAGGCAATGCTGAAATAGGGAAGGGAAGATATGGCTCTGGGGCAATGCTAAAATGGGGGTTAATAGGCACACAGAGGGGCAATGCTGAAAGGGGGTAGATGGAGATACATAGGGGGCAATGCTGAAAAAGGGAAAGGGAGATAGGGACACAGAGGGGTCAATGCTGAAAGGAATGTAGATTGACACACAGAGAGGGGCAATGAAGAAAAAGGGAAGGGGTGATAGGGACATGGGTTAGCAATGCTAAAAGGGGTTAGATAGGGACACAGGGGGTCATGCTGAAGGGGGTAGATAAGCACACAGAGGCAGGCAATGCTGAAAAGAGAGGGGCAGTAGGGCTCTGGGGGCAATGCTTAAAGAAGGTATATAGGCACGCAGATGAGGGGCAATGCTGAAAGGAAGGGATGATAGGGACACAGAGGGGGGGAAATGCTGAAGGGGTAGATGGGCACACAGAGGAGCAATGCTGAAAAAGGGAAGGGGAGATATAGACACAGGGGGCATGCTGAAAGGGGGCAATGCTGAAAAAGGGGAGGGGAGCTAGGGACACAGAGGGGTTAATGCTGAAATGGAGGTAGATTGTCACATACATAGGGGCAATATTGAAAAAGGGAAGGCACAATAGGGACATGGAGAGGCAATGCTGAAAGGGGGTAGATAGGTACACAGAGGAGGGAAATGCTGAAAAAAGGAAGGGGAGATAGGGACAAGGGGGGCAATGCTGAAGGGGGTAGATAGACACACAGAGAAGGGCAATACTGAAAAAGGGGAGGTGAGATAGCTGCACAGAGGAGCAATGCTGAAAAGGGGGGAGAGATAGGGACACAGAGGAACAATGCTGAAATGGGGGAGGGGGGGATAAGGACACTGAGAGGGCAGATGGTGAAAAGGGGGGAGGATAAGAACAGGGACATAGCTGGAGATGATGGAAGAGGTGAGATAGGGACATAGAGGGGATATGCTGGAAAAGGGGTGATGTATAGACACCCAGAGGGGCAATACAGGGGGTGATGGGGACACTGAAGATTGATGCTGGAAAAGAGATAGAATGGTGACACTCACAGGACACAGAAGGGAAATTCTGAACGGGACAAACAGGGATGCAGATAGAAAATAGATGGTACACACTAAAAAAAGTCTGGACAGCTTCCTAAAGGAAAAGTCCATAGACCATTATTACATTGATTTGGGGAAAATCCACTGCTATTTCTGGATAAGCAGAATAAAATGTATTGAACTTTTTCGGGATCTTGCCAGGCATTGGTGACCTGGATTGGCCACTGTTGGAAACAGGATGCTGGGCTTGATGGACCTTTGATCTGTCCCAGTGTGGCAATACTTATGTACTTATGACACGACACAGAGAAGATACATCAAATGGAAAAAGTTCCTGCAAAGACAGAAAAAAACAGAGGAAAGCAGAAGAGATACTGTGATCAAAGTGAATGGAAAAAATAAAATGCTCAGAGAACAAAGGTACAAAAATGTATTTTATTTTGAAATTAATTGGAGTATGTCAGATTTTGGAAAGGAAAAAAGAAGGGATTCACACCTTCCACAAATCCAACAAGGAAAACAAATGCAGAGTGGAAGAAAATCCAATCCAAGAAACCAGTCAGAACTCACAGAACGAGAACTCCAAATAGACTTTATTAGGACCTTTGTTCTCTGAGCATAGTGCGTGCTAAAAATAGGTGCACGCTAAACGCTAAAGACACTCATAGGAATACATTGGCATCTTTAAGCTTTAACATGTGCCTATTTTTAGCGTGTGCTAAAAGCATCAGCGCGCATAAGTAAAAGACTCCCAAGGACTGGGAGTGTGCTATGAACCTACTAAATAGTACATTCAAATCAAATTGGCAGGGGGAGGAAGTGACGTCATGGAGTAAGATGGAAGCCTGACTCTCCAGCTTCGGCTGAGAGGGGAAGAAAAGTAAAAACAAAAGCACCCAAATGAAGTGAGAGCCACTCCTAAGAAGTAGTGGAATACTCGGGAGGTGATGGCTGCACGGAAGAGCTAAGTTTCAGTTTACAGGAGACAAACGCTTAAGTGGCTTGAGTGCAATAAAGAAAGTGGTGGCGACCCGATCCAAAATGGTGGAACTGGATACAGACTCTGAGGCAGACCACGAGGAGCAGGCGACGAGTGATAGTCAACTTACAAAAGGAGACATTGCGCGCTGGTTCCAGGAGCTGAAAGCAGAGATAGGAGCGATCCGGACAGACATTCAAACGGCTGTGTCAGAGATACGGAGAGAGGTCCGGGAGTTAGGCCAGCGAGTGGAGCAAACGGAGGAGAAACTAGACAACCAATCCGAGGACCTACTGAGGCTGCAAAAAGCTCTGAAACTAGAGAGCCATGCGAGGGAAGAATTGCAGAACGCACCTGAAGACCTGGAGAATAGGTCCCGGCGCAACAACCTTCGCTTCAAAGGAATCCCGGAGGGGGAGCAATATACAGACTGTGCTAAGGTGATTAAAGAGATTTATGCCCTGGTCCTGCAAACTGGAGATTCGACGCAAACTCTGGTGTCCCTGGACAGAGCCCATAGGAGTACGGGACCCCAGAGGGGGAACTTGCCTAGAGACATAATAGTGTGTTTTCATAATTACTCGGTGAAGGAGGAAGTGTGGAGAGAAGCACGTACTATGGGGGATGTCATGTGGAACAATTGCAAGATACAGATCTACCAGGACTTGGCCAGGGCCAATCTCCAGAGAAGGAAGGAGATGCGGGAGGTAACTAGCTATCTACAAAAAACTGCGTCCAGATACCGCTGGTTGTTTCCTTTTGGATTACAATTTACATTGGGCTTTCAAACGAAGAAGGTCCATATTGTTGCAGGAGCATGGAAAGCCCTTAGAGAATTGGGGTGTATGGACCTCCCGGCTTGGGAGGGGTCGCCCCGGAGTCAAGGTCCCTCTATCAATACGCAGCCGACTTGGCAGAAGGTGCAGGGAGGCCGGAAGAGGGAGCCCTCAAGCAGTCAAGCGGGGCCGAGTCTGGCTACATGATAACACCTTGGACTAGGTTGTGAATTGATTCTGAAAGTTTTGAGGGGACCTTATGTTCTCTGCTAAACTGATGAAAGTATGGTTGTCGGTCAGGTATGAGTGATCGGGGCTACAGAGAGTGAATGATTTTGCATGGGGATGCTTGATGGTGAAAATGTGGAATGCTGCGTGAATTGTTCTTTTGAGGGGGGTGCATGAGTTGTGAGCAACTTCTTAATCTATCTATCTACTTATCATTTTTATAGCGCTACAAGGCATACGCAGCGCTGTACACCATACACAGAAGACAGTCTGCTCAAAGAGCTTACAATCTAGATAAGACAGGTAAACAGACAAAACAATTAAGGGTAAGGGAATAAAGAGGTGAGGATAAACGACAGGGTAAGTGAGTTAGGAGTCAAAAACAGTGGTAAAGAGGTGGGTTTTGAGTTTGGACTTGAAAACGGCTAAAGACGGGGCTAGACGTACAGGCTCGGGAAGACTATTCCAGGAGTGAGGTGAAGCGAGATAAAAGGAACGGAGTCTTGAATTAGCAGTAGAGGAGAAAGGGATGGATAAGAGAGAGATTTATCTACATAACGGAGTACTCGTACTCGAGGGGGAACGTAGGGGGAGACAAGAGTGGAGAGGTACTGGGGAGCGGCAGAGTGAATACACTTATAGTTCAATAGGAGAAGTTTGAATTGAATACGGAAATGGATAGGGAGCCAGTGAAGTGACTTAAGGAGAGGGCTAATGTGGGCATGGCGACTTTGGCGGAAAATGAGTCATGCAGCAGAGTTCTGGATTGATTGAAGAGGAGAGAGATGGCTAAGAGGGAGTCCAGTGAGAAGTAGGTTACAATAATCAAGACGAGAGGTGATAAGAGTGTGGATAAGGGTTTTGGAAGAGTGCTCAGAGATGAAGGGACGGATTTTGCTGATTTTACAGAGAAAGAAACGACAGGTTTGGGCAATCTATTGAATGTGAGCAGAAAAGGAGAGAGAGGAGTCAAAGATGATGAAACATCACATCTTCTCTCCTCCTCAAAACAAACTACCTGTTCCTATGATCCCATTCCTACCAACCTCCTTAACACCATCTCTCCTACTCTCACCCCTTTTATCTGTCATATCCTCAATCTCTCTCTTTCCACTGCAACCGTTCCTGATGCCTTCAAACATGCTGTGGTCACACCGCTCCTGAAGAAGCCTTCACTTGACCCTACCTGTCCTTCCAACTATCGACCCATCTCCCGCCTCCCCTTCCTTTCCAAGTTACTTGAACGCGCCGTTCACTGCCGCTCTCTTGACTTTCTCTCATCTCATACTGTTCTTGACCCACTCCAATCTGGCTTTGGCCCTCTTCATTCAACTGAAACTGCACTTACTAAAGTTTCCAACGACCTGTTCCTGGCCAAATCCAAAGGTCTCTATTCTATCCTCATCCTTCTCGATCTATCCGCCGCTTTTGACACTGTTGATCACAGCCTACTACTCCTTGACACGCTATCTTCATTTGGATTCCAGGGCTCTGTTCTTTCCTGGTACTCCTCCTACCTCTCGCTTTGCACCTTTAGTGTACACTCTGGTGGATTCTCTTCCAATTCTATCCTTCTACCAATCGGTGTACCTCAGGGTTCTGTTCTCGGTCCTCTCCTGTTCTCCATCTATACATCTTCCCTTGGCTCTCTGATATCTTCCCATGGCTTTCAATACCATCTCTATGCTGATGACTCCCAAATCTACCTCTCTACCCCCAAAATCTCAACCAGCATCCAGACCAATGTCTCAGCCTGCCTATCTGACATCGCTGCCTGGATGTCTCAACGACATCTGAAACTTAACATGGCCAAAACCGAGCTCCTCATCTTCCCCCCTAAACCTACCTCTCCTCTCCCCCCTTTCTCTATTTCGGTGGATGGCACTTGAGGGTAGAAGCCAGTTGGGTGGGGAAGGGAATTATTAAGGGTAGAAGCCAGTTGGGTGGGGAAGGGGAGGGAAGGGAATTATTACTGGGTTTGTGGCATGTCAATGGCATGAATGATCCAGGAAAACGGAGCATTATATATCGAGAGCTTAAGCAGCTTAAGTGGGATGTGAGTTTTATACAGGAAACACATTTGCATAAAAGGGATGCACATTTGCTTCACTTTAGGGGATATACTGACTGTTACTCTCATGCGGATCCGGGAGGAGGCAAAAAGGGTGGGTTGGCGATTTACATAAAAACTGGGGTTCCATTTGCTAAAGGCGAAGTATTCTGGGATGAGATGGGACGATGTATGGCAGTCAAGGGGTACCTAGGGGGCCACCTAGTGACATTTGTTAACTTGTATGCACCTAATGTGGGTCAAGGGGAGTTTTTTGAGTCCTTACACATACAGCTACCGGAGTTTGTGGAGGGGGCATGTGATTATGAGAGGCTTTAATTTAACAGTAGGCCCGTTGGACCATTCTAAGGGTGGTGACAATTGTAACCTAGCCTATAGAAGAAAGCTAATGAAGCTAGTACAGGCGTTGGATTTGCTAGATGTGTGGAGGTTACAACACCCATGGCAGCACACTTACACCTTTTATTCTCATGCCCAGAAGACATACTCCCGCATTGACGCGCTTTGATGTGGTCGGGTGCGCTGGGGCCAAGCGCGAGACTCTGAGGTTGGGAGTATTCACGCCTCGGACCACTCTCCGGTGTGGGTACTGCTTGATGGCCTACAGGGTGAAAAGAGGCAAACCTTTGGCGATTAAATGAGGCACTATTGGGAGATAAGGAAGTGGGCAATGACATACGTGGGGTAATTCGAGAATACATGCTAGCGAATGATGTGGGCGGAGTGTCAGATGGGATACTGTGGGATGCTCTTAAGACAGTGGTGAGGGGCCATCTGATTAAGTGGGGAGCGCGGTGTAAGAAGGAAAGGGACACCCAGGAACTGGAGCTTCGAAAGGAGCTGATCCAGTTAGAGACTTTGCATCAAAGAGGGGGAAACCCTGAGGTGGTAACCCAATTACTAGCTTGTAGAGGGTGCCTGCAAAAGTTTCAAATTGAACGTGTGGAGTACCATAGGCGCCTGGCTAAACAGAGATTTTTTAAATTTAGTAATAAGGCAGGAAGAATGCTAGCCAGGTATTTAAATAAGCGCCAAACCTTATTCACTATTAGCAAGATAAAGGGGCCCGGTGATAAACTTTACTTTAAAGATGGGGAAATCATGGAGCAATTTGTCCAGTATTATTCTGATCTCTATACTAAAGGGGTTGAAGCTCCTAAGGAAGTAATCTGTGAAAATTTATCAGGGGGCGCACTGAAGCAGATATCCCAGGCAGACAGGGAGGAAATGGACAGACCGATTAGAGGGGATGAGATACAGATGGTGATAAAGGACCTTAAGGGGAGCAAAGCTCCAGGCCTAGATGGTTATACTGCAAAGTTTTACAAGCTGTTTGCGGGTAAATTGACTCCATTGTTGGTAAGGGTGGGGAATGCTTGTCTCTCTGAGGGCACATTCCCCCACAAGCATGCATGAGGCAGGGGTGATCTTGAGGCCGGGGAAGGATCCCACAAACTGTGGTTCCTACAGCCCTATATCTCTGCTAAATGTGGATATAAAAATTTTAGCAAAAGTAATGGCAGATCACCTCAGCAGGGTCTTACCGCGGGTGATCCATGAAGATCAGGGTTTATTTCCCGGAGACAGGTGGCGGATAACAACCGGAGGACCCTACACATCCTTTGAGGGGCGAATGAGCCAGCAGAATCGTTGGCCCTGTTGACAACAGACACTGAAAAAGCGTTTGATAGGGTTGAGTGGGCATACCTATGGGAAGTTCTAGGGTATATGGGATTTGGACCTAAATTATTGGCTGGTTACAGAGTCTTTATGCAGCTCCAGTGGCGTGTTTGAAAATAAATGGAGGTTATTCCTCACCTTTTTTGATTAGTAGGGGAATGAGACAAGGGTGCCCAATCTCTCCCTTACTGTTCACTTTATCTATTGAACCATTTGCCAGTAAAATACGGCCTTTGGGGGATGTTAGGGGGATTAGGTTGAGAGGAAGGGAACATAAAATTGCCCTATTCGCAGATTACATCCTATTTTATGTCAATGCACCACAGTTGACTTTACCTATTATAATACGAGAACTTAACGAATTTGGGCTACTCTCAGGATTCAAAATAAATTATGATAAATCAGATTTATGGGAATCACAATAACAGCTGAAGAAGAGGAAAGACTGCTGGGGTCTTTTTCCTTTCATAAGGCTGGCAAGAGTTTCAGGTACTTGGGGATCCAAATATCCATCAAAATTATAAGCTCTGAATTACAACCCTCTGATTCAACAGCTTCGGAGAGAGATGAGAGGGTGGTGGGAAGGATGGATTTCCTGGTGGGGCAGGATAGCAGCAGTAAAGATTAACCTTTTGCCCAGGGTGCTATGTTTGTTTCAGTCACTGCCGTTGCTGGTCCCCAGGGTAAAACTAGAAAGCCTTCAATCATGGATCTCAGGTTTTATATGGGGGTCAACGATTCCTGAGGTTGGCGAAGAGGATGATGTGGGGCTCGACAGATCTGGGAGGGAGAGGGGTGCCCAACTTGAAGTGGTATTATTGGGTAGCTCAATTAAAGTTTATCTCCACTTGGAAGCAGGACTACCTGTCCTCTATTAAAACTCTTGAGCAGAGCTTTGTGTGTAGCATATCTCTTGATGTGGCACTCTGGGCCTCCCTCTCACATTGTGATTATAAGCAGCTGACTACAAACCCGTACATATCTCACTTGTTAACACTATGGAGCAGGCTGAAAATCAAGCTGAGGGATGCTAGGTCGCCTTCCTCATTTGCACACATTTCACAGGAACCAGGCTTTCAGGCAGGGCTTGGACGGGGACATACATCATTTGGGCGTGCAGGGGACTGTGGAGAAGACTAGACAAGTTATTACTTTATTCTATCGTCTAATTAGAGGGTACAGGTTTATTAACTTAATCCTTCCTCCCTATTCCCTAATGTGTCTATCACACATGAACCTTCTACAATATCACTCTGTATCTGTTATACCGGAACTGGCGTTCGCCACCACGGTACTATGTAAGCCACATTGAGCCTGCAAATAGGTGGGAAAATGTGTGATACAAATGCCATAAATAAATAAAGTTTTCATATATGAAGGGCATGGCAAGCTGATTTAGGGTGTGAAATGAGTGTTCAAGAATGGAAAGCTCTGTTTGAAGTGAAAAAATCTTCTATATGTGTCTTAATCAAAGAAAATGCATTTAAAGTTTAATGCGTTGGTACTATATGCCAGAGCGATTAAGAAAAATGTTTCAAGGGACCACGGATCTCTGTTGGAGATGTGGTGAAGAAGTTAGCACCTACTTTCATATATGGTGGACTTGTTGCCGAATACAGGAGTATTGGACTGGGGTAACCCGCTTGATAGCAACCACCCTAGAGATCGAGTTTCCCTGTGATCCTAAAAGGTGTCTCCTAGGATGGGGGAACCGAAGAGGCCTGAAATGGCAAAAAGACTTAAGCGAATGTGTTTTGCTGCAGCAAAGATAGTGCTTGCAGCCCACTGGAAACAGTCTAATGGGCCTTTTGTTTCCACTTGGCTGTTGAAGGTTTGAGTGTTGGGGGAGTTGGATAAACTAACTGACCGCCGGTTGAGGAAGTTTGATCCAAAGGCGGTTGAATTGGTTCATCTGGATCAGTTGTTGGGAAATGTATAGAGGAAGGGGAGTTGGGTGGGTTACGGGGAGGGGAGCTGGAAGGGGGGTATTGAGGGAGTAAATGAAGTATGTAAATTGCTATAGGCAAATAGGGGAAACTGATGTGTAACGAAAGGTTATGTATTCTTGCTCTCTATATGTCTCTGTTTTGTTGTTTCCTTCTCAAAAATTAATAAACATCTATTGTAAAAAAAAATCAAATTGGCAGAAATATTTCTAGACTCAATGTTATGGAAAACCTAATGAAGTGTTTCTGGAAACTGTTTTGTATATATTCCCTCATTGCCCTTGGTTCTGGTTCCGTCAAGGGGTAGATCTTCCCCTAGGAGTCATTGTGCCTGGTAATAGGTCAATTTTTTCTGCTTCCTTTTTAGAGAAGACATCTGCAAACTCTGCATACGCAGGTGGTTGAAGAGTGTGATCAATAATCTTACGTGGACAGGTAATACATGCTGGATTCCAAGTAAGAATATCTCTTGATCTCCAACGTATGGCAGGATTATGTGTTCATAACCAGGGTAACCAGAAGATAGTTGATGAGGGACATGGAATGAGGTGGAAAGCCATAGTTTCTTCATGAAGGCAGTCCACTGTAAGTTCCATTTTGAGGATGACAGCTGTCGCTAAGGGGCTCTTTTACTAGACTGTGGTACGCTTACTGCACGCTAAAAGGCACTACCACAGGACGTGCTAAGACATCCTGCAGTAGTTCTAGGATTGGCATGCGCCAATCCCACTCTAAAAAAAAACATTTAAAAAATGTTGTTGGGGGGCATGTTTAGGGGCGGGAGTAGGTATGCCCTGCGCTAAATGGCAAATCACTGTGCACGGCCAATTAGCACACGTTTAGCACGATAGCCCTTCCCACCTAGTAAATAGGTGGTGGTAACAGCTCCTACTAAAGGCAACACACTAACTGGAAATTAGCTCGTGGCCATTAATGGAAAAAAATGAAATAGCAGCCATTTTATCACCACACTAAAAGTTGCCTCAGCACACAGGAAATCTACATGCTAAAAATAGTGCAGGCCACTTTTTAGCATGGCTTAGTAAAATGGCCCCTTAGTCTTTGGTTATTAGCCTCCCATCGACAACGACAACCTAGGCTGGCACAGGTAAAGTTTTCCAGGGAATCCCTAGTAGTCAGGTGAGTGTGATGTTCAAAAATAATATAGTAACATAGTAACATAGTAGATGACGGCAGAAAAAGACCTGCATGGTCCATCCAGTCTGCCCAAGACAAACTCATATGTGTATACCTTACCTTGAATTTGTACCTGTCCTTTTCAGGGCACAGACCATATAAGTCTGCCCAGCAGTATTTCCCGCCTCCCAACCACCAGTCCCGCCTCCCATCACCGGCTCTGGTACAGACCGTATAAGTCTGCCCTCCCCTATCCTCGCCTCCCAACCACCACCCCCTCTTCCCCCCAACTGCTCCGCCACCCAATTTCAGCTAAGCTTCTGAGGATCTATTCCTTCTGCACAGGATTCCTCTATGCATATCCCACGCATGTTTGAACTCCGTTACCGTTTTCATCTCCACCACCTCCCGCGGGAGGGCATTCCAAGCGTCCACCACCCTCTCCGTGAAAAAATAATTCCTGATATTTTTCCTGAGTCTGCCCCCCTTCAATCTCATTTCATGTCCTCTCGTTCTACCGCCTTCCCATCTCCGGAAAAGATTCGTTTGCGGATTAATACCTTTCAAATATTTGAACGTCTGTATCATATCACCCCTGTTCCTCCTTTCCTCCAGGGTGTACATGTTCAGGTCAGCAAGCCTCTCTTCATACGTCTTGGAATGTAAATCCCATACCATCCTCGTAGCTTTTCTTTGCACCGCTTCCATTTTTTTAACATCCTTCGCAAGATATGGCCTCCAAAACTGAACACAATACTCCAGGTGGGGCCTCACCAACGTCTTATACAGGGGCATTAAAACCTCCTTTCTTCTGCTGGTCACTCCTCTCTCTATACAGCCTAGCAATCTTCTAGCTACTGCCACCGCCTTGTCGCACTGTTTCGTCGCCTTCAGGTCCTCAGATACTATCACCCCAAGATCCCTCTCCCCGTCCGTGCCTATCAGACTCTCCCTGCCTAACACATACGTCTCCCTTGGATTTCTACTCCCTAAGTGCATCACTTTGCATTTCTTCGCATTGAATTTTAATTGCCAAACGTTAGACCATTCTTCTAGCTTCTTCAGATCTTTTTTCATGTTTTCCACACCCTCCGGGGTGTCCACTCTGTTGGAAATCTTGGTGTCATCCGCAAAAAGGCAAACTTTACCTTGTAACCCTTCGGCAATGTCACTCACAAATATATTGAACAGAATCGGCCCCAGCACCGATCCCTGAGGCACTCCACTACTCACCTTTCCCTCCTCCGAGCGAACTCCATTCACCACCACCCTCTGGCGTCTGTCCGTCAACCAGTTCCTAATCCAGTTCACCACTTCGGGTCCTATCTTCAGCCCTTCTAGTTTATTCAAGAGCCTCCTGTGGGGAACCGTGTCGAAAGCCTTGCTGAAATCTAAGTAGATGACATCCATAGCACGTCCTTGATTTAATTCTCCTGTCACCCAGTCAAAGAATTCAATGAGATTCGTTTGGCACGATTTCCCTTTGGTGAAACCATGTTGTCTCGGATCTTGCAACTTATTGGCTTCCAGGAAATTCACTATCCTTTCTTTCAGCATGGCTTCCATTACTTTTCCAATAACCGAAGTGAGGCTTACCGGCCTGTAGTTTCCAGCTTCTTCCCTATCCCCACTTTTGTGAAGAGGGACCACCTCCGCCGTTCTCCAATCCCTCGGAACCTCTCCCGTCTCCAAGGATTTATTAAACAAATCTTTAAGAGGACCCGCCAGGACCTCTCTGAGCTCCCTCAATATTCTGGGGTGGATCCCGTCCGGTCCCATGGCTTTGTCCACCTTTAGCTTTCCAAGTTGTTGATACACACTCTCTTCCGTGAACGGTGCTATATCCATTCCATTCTCAGGTGTACTTTTGCCAGTCCCTCGCGGTCCTTCTCCAGGATTTTCTTCAGTGAAAACCGAACAAAAGTAGCTATTTAGTAAATTGGCTTTTTCTTCATCATTATCTACATAGCGGTTCGCTGTATCTTTTAGTCTCACAATTCCCTTTTTAGTCCTTCTTCTTTCACTGATATACCTGAAGAAATTTTTGTCGCCCCTCCTTACATTTCTAGCCATTTGTTCTTCCGCTTGCACCTTCGCCAGACGTACCTCTCTCTTGGCTTCTTTCAGTTTCATCCGGTATTCCTCCCCGTGTTCCTCTTCTTGAGATTTTCTATATTTCTGGAACGCCAACTCTTTAGCCTTTATTTTCTCAGCCACTTGCTTGGAGAACCATATCGGTTTCCTTTTCCTCTTGCTTTTATTTACTCTCCTTACATAAAGGTCTGTGGCCCTATTTATTGCTTCTTTCAGCCTGGACCACTGCCCTTCCACTTCCTGTTCGTCCTCCCAGCCCATCATCTCCTTCCTCAGGTATTCCCCCATTTACTAAAGTCAGCACGCTTGAAATCCAGGACTTTGAGTTTAGAGTGGCCGCCCTCCACTTCAGCCGTTATATCAAACCAAACCGTTTGATGGTCACTGTTTCCCAGATGTGCACACACTCGCACATTTGACACACTATCCCCATTTGTGAGCACCAGATCCAGCATTGCTCCCTCCCTCGTGGGTTCCGTCACCATCTGTCTGAGCAGAGCACTTTGGAAAGCATCCACGATCTCTCTACTTCTTTCCGATTTGGCAGACGGAACCTTCCAATCTACATCCGGCAGATTGAAATCTCCCATCAACAGAACCTCTTTTTTCTTTCCTAATTTTTGAATATCTGCAATCAGATCTTTATCTAGTTCCTCTAATTGTGTGGGGGGTCTGTAGACAACACCCACGTGGACAGAAGTTCTATCCTCTCTTTTTAAGGTGATCCATATCGCTTCTTCTTTTCCCCAGGTCCCTGTCATTTCAGTCGCCATGATATCATTCCTCACATACAGAGCTACTCCTCCACCTTTACGACCCTCTCTATCCTTCCTAAATAGATTATAGCCTGGTATGCTTGCATCCCATTCGTGGGAACTGTTGAGCCACGTCTCTGTGATTGCAACAACATCTAAGTCTGCTTCCACCATCAGGGCTTGAAGGTCATGAACTTTATTGCTTAGACTATGAGCATTTGTGGCCATTGCTTTCCACCTATATTTCTTGGTATGTGTTTTAACATTAGTGATTTGGGGGTGTCTTTTCACTTTGGGTACCTTCATGTCTTTTTGTTCCAACTTTATTGCTTTTTCCTCTGCTTCAGTTCTATTTTCAGGAGCATTACAGTGCTGTAATGGAGCAAAAGAATTCTTTAGTGGCAACACTTGTGCGGGTGGATGCTTCTGTGCCACATGACGAAGTCTGCCTGAGCCTACTGTGAACCATCTGTTCTTATGTGGTTTTATTCTTTGAGGGAGTGGTGAGAAGCTATTTCTCTGTGCAGTCCTAGAAGCTGGTTTAATTGTATCCAATTCTTGCATTACTTTACTGAGCTCTTGTTTAAAACTAGATAGTTGAAGACAGTTAGGGCAAGCTTTAAGTCTCCAGATGATTGGCCTTGAAACTAAAGTACCACAATTATTGCAGAGAATAAAAGTCATCCTGATTTCTTGAATTGGGTATGAACAGGTGTACTTAGTTGGGGTTAACAGTCTGTAAGACTGCCTGTGTATGATTAAGTTAATGAGGCTTGGTTTGACTATAAATGAGTGGAAAACCCTGGGGTGGGTGGGATTATAAGTCCCAAGTGCCAGCTAACTACTGTGTTAAGGCAATTCTCTGGGTGGGACCAGAATTTTCAAAATGATTTAACTTCCAAATTTGCCCTAGAATATAAAAAATAAGCTTTCCTTGTTGTAATATAAATCCAGATATTCCCAATAATTATATCAGTTTCAACAATGTAAAATGCACTTTAGAGCCCCAATACAATACAGCCTCCCTCTCAGAGCTTGGTAGGAAGAGAAAAAGAAAGAAAAATAAGAGGTTTCACAGGGCAAAAATTAATTAAGCACTAAGCTTTAAATTAAAGAGAATATCAGGAATCTCACCTTAGCCAGCAAGTTGAGAAGTTTGGAATTTAAAAGGTCCAAATTTGTTATACTTTGGAGGAGTTTGCTTCAGGTACAGAGAGGTCAGCACCTGAGCAAAAGTTAGAAATGGTTTGACCCCTATTCAGAGCTCAACCCTTACCTCCTGCTGTGTAATGATTAAGTCCCAAGTGCCAGCTAACTACTGTGTTAAGGCAATTCTCTGGGTGGGACCAGAATTTTCAAAATGATTTAACTTCCAAATTTGCCCTCCTGCTGTGTAATGATTAAGTCCCAAGTGCCAGCTAACTACTGTGTTAAGGCAATTCTCTGGGTGGGACCAGAATTTTCAAAATGATTTAACTTCCAAATTTGCCCTTAGCCAGCAAGTTGAGAAGTTTGGAATTTAAAAGGTCCAAATTTGTTATACTTTGGAGGAGTTTGCTTCAGGTACAGAGAGGTCAGCACCTGAGCAAAAGTTAGAAATGGTTTGAGCCTGATGCTTGAGCGTGGGTCCCTCATTCAGGTGAAAAGCATAAATAGTACAACCAAAAACAACTCCTAGGGGAGGTGGGAGGGTATGCAAGAATAAGCGCCCTGCTGTCCTTGAAGAACACCAGCTATAGGTAAGTATCTAGGCTCACCGAAAATAAAATGCATATAACAAAGTAAAATGACATGATAAAGTACACAACATGCAGAACCTATTACTATATAACCTTGATATAATCTGTCAAGGATAAGATCAAAGGATGAGCTATTTGTTATTGTTATTAGACATAATAGCTGCTTTTGACACTTTAAATCATGATATTCTCCTTTACGGTTAGCGCAGATGGTTATCAGAGGGAATGTATTTAAATGGTTCAGCTCCTTTATTACAGATAGACAACAAAATGTTGTTCATTTATAATATATTTTCCAGGAGTTATCCATTAGTGGCAGGTGCCCCTCAAGGTTCAGCCATATCAGCTGTATTATTTAACCTATATCTCTCCCCCATTTGTAGATTCCTACGTGAATTGGGAATTCATTATGGGATTTATGCTGATGATCAGTAATTCTTTATAGCTATGGAATCCTCCATTTCTGACACATTTGGATTTGTGTCCAAAAGTATAATGACTGTCTTCCAACAGACTGGCACTTAACTGAGTAAATGCAAAGTAATGATTCTATGCAAAACAAGTAATATGTATATCCCAGAGTCAGTAAAGAAAATACTAATATATACAAGGGCATTGTTTGGGTATATAGCAAATATACTTACCTTTAGCTGGTGTTCTCAGAGGATAGCAGGCCGCTTATTTTCACATGTGGGCTCATGTCATCCAAAAGAGCCCCACACTGAATCGCTATCACTAAAGAAAGTTCTAGCAGCATCCCACCGCACATGTTCTTGTGCCTTCACGCCCGATGCTTGAGCGTGGGTCCCTCATTCAGGTGAAAAGCATAAATAGTACAACCAAAAACAACTCCTAGGGGAGGTGGGAGGGTATGCAAGAATAAGCGCCCTGCTGTCCTTGAAGAACACCAGCTATAGGTAAGTATCTAGGCTCACCGAAAACAAGAATGCTAAGATAATGGGGTCTTGAAACATCAAGACTAAACTCCAGTCAACCTCAAACTATATACATACTAGGTGTAGGTGCAGCTTGGAACAGAAGAAAACAGGGCTTAGGAGGGTGGAGTTGGATTCTAGACACCAAACAAATTCTGTAGAACTGCTTGTCCAAACCGACTGTCACGTCAGGTGTCCTGATCCAAACAGTAGTGGGATGTGAATGTGTGGACTGAAGACCACATTGCAGCTTTGCAAATATCCTCTATGGAGGCTGATCTCAAGTGGGCAACTAACACAGCCATGGCTCTGACATTGTGAGCCATGATATGACCCTCAAGAGTCAGCCTAGTCTAGGCTTAAGCAAAGAAGATGCAGTCTGCTATCCAATTTGAAAGTGTGCATTTGCTGATGGCCACCCAAACCTGTTGGGGTCAAAAGAAACGAAAAGCTGGGTGGAATGTCTATGGGTTTTAGTCTGCTCCAGATAAAAGGTTAAGGCTCACTTGCAGTCTAAAGTATGTAGTACGCTTTTACTAGGATGGGCATGAGGTCTGGAGAAAAAAATGGAAGAACAATTGATTAGTTAAGATGGAACTCCAACACAACCTTAGGAAGGAACTTGGGGTGCGTGCGGAGGACTACTCTGCTGTAATAAAATCTAATATATGGTGGGTTAGTTACTAGGGCTTGGAGCTCACTGAATCCCATAAAATCAAAGAAATGCAACATAAAGAATAAGAAACCATGTAAAAAGAAGACACCTTATCTGCAAGAAATGAATGTAAATTTAGGGGATTGAGAAAGATATATGTAGGCCCCTGACAGTAGATTACACATTTGCAAAGGAACTGCAAAAGGAAAGTGCACCACAAACTCAAAAAAACAAAAATATTTTAAAACAGCATTTCTAAAGATACATATCTTTACCACACCAACTTTCTTTGTTAGTGGATAATTTTATAACTGTGTGAATATGAGATGATATGCACATACTGCCTTTTTTCTTGTACAAGTATCAGCAAATTTGCATAATGAAAGAATGTGCGAGTTTCCCCTTTGGAAATTGCTCCATAGAATCTATGTGCATATATTTATACCCACTCTTTGGCTTAGGCAAAAAAAAAAATTGCTTTGTTTCTTGAATTTTTCTGGGGTTTTTTTCCTTATGTTCAGGCTTTTATTTTTTGGTTTGGTTCATGCATTCATTTTAATAAAAACAATACACAGTAGAACATTGTACCATGTGAAAATCAGTTGCATATGTGTTAATACATAGATGAAGCACAATAAATCAATTTTGTATTTGCTAAAGGGGACGTTATCAATGCAGGTTACTGTTAAGATGTGCTATTTTACTGTTAACACCAGCTAATAGTAACTAGGTCTCAATGCATAAAATGGGTCCTGTGCTACAATTGCACGAGTTAGTGGTAAAATAACACATCTTAAAGGTAGCCCACATTTATAATTATGCCCCTAAATGTGTAAAGGTGCATGTTAACACATGCACATCCCTAGGATCCACACATATAACATAAAAGGAGCCATCTTCATGAGAGAATTTGTAGTTGCCTGAAACTACTAGAGACTCTGATTAAATCACCTATGGTCAACTAACTGCCGGTATTCAGTGGCATTTAACCGGGCAGTGCTGTTGAATATTGACAGAAAACTTGCATGTGGGCTGGTCGGGGAGGAGCTGGCAATTATGCAAGTGCTGGCAATATCAAACTACTGCAAGGCTGCCAGGAGAGGTAGCAGTAGCCATTTTATAAAGGCAGGCACTAGGGGAAGAAGCCCTCATGGACCCACTGGACCACCAGGGACTTCAGGTAGGCCTGGGGCTGCCTATCCTAAGTTGAGGGTTGGGATGGGAGGTGATATGGACCTGCACGTGGCTCTTATCTCATCGGGGTGGGTTGGGAGGAGGACTATGGACCTCACCGGGGGAAGGGGGGGGGGATTGGAGAGAAAGTTGATAATTTTATGTGAGTCCTGGTCAATATTCAACTGAGGCCCACATAAATGTCTTATTGGCCACGAAATGCTTAAGCTCTGACAGCCACTGCCATGTCAGTTAGGCCCAGATATTCGTTGCCTGCCAGACTGTCTTTGTGCCTGCCAAAATCGGCGCCTGTCTATATTCTGCACAGCTGCATTCAGCCACGTGCAGTCTTGCAAGGCAGCCTCCGAGCCCAGCAAATAAGCAGCACACTGCTTGTCACTGAATATCTGGGACTAATTCTGCCAGCAGCTGTCTTCATTTTTTATGCTCTTATTGTACCACATTAAATATAATGTACAGTCCCCAACCAGTTGCCACATCAGCCCATAGTAACATACCCTTGATAGACTGTCTGGCAGGCAATGAATATCTGGGCCTAACTGACATGGCAGTGGCAGTGGCTGTCAGAGCTTAAGCATTTCCTGGCCAATACGACAATAAGACAACCACCTTGATCACCCCTGACGTCACAATCCCAATATCTGACAATATAAAAATCCTAGGAGTAACACTAGACAACCACCTAACTTTGGAAACTCATGCAAAAGCCACGACAAAGAAGATGTTCAACATGATGTGGGTACTGAAAAGAGTAAAACCACTCCTCCCTCAGCAAACTTTCCGCAATCTAGTACAATCCACAGTATGTACCCACAGTTACTTCACCAACTGGCCTTCCTTCAAAAGGAAGAGAAAAAGAAAAAAGATAGAAAAACTCACTCTAAGTTTCAAAAAGGTTCAATCTCCATGTCCTCTTGGCTGGCCCATTCAGTAGTATCCATTGGTACCTCACCATTCCACACCATCTCAGTGTCCTCTGGAAGCTTCCTCCCTTCCTCATCTATCCAGGGAAGATGGCCCTTAAAAGCTCTGCCTCTTCTCAGAGAAAATAATCGCTGCCATGAACATCCTTGCAGCTTGGGCCAACGCTTTCAAGATGAAAATGAACAAAGAAAAACTCAATGCCTAATCCTTTCATCACAACACTGCACTCTGCTCCCAACCATCCTGATCACACCAGACATTACAATCCCAATATCTGACAATCTAAAAATACTAGGAGTAACATTAGACAAACACCTAACTTTAGAAACTCATGCAAAAGCCACGACAAAGAAGATGTTCAACATGATGTGGGTACTGGAAAGAGTAAAACCATTCCTCCCACAGAAAATGTTCCGCAACCTAGTACAATCCACAGTACTCACCCATGCCAACTACTGCAACAGCATCTTCATCGGCGGCAAAGCCCAAATCATGAAAAAACTCCAAACCGCCCAAAACACAGCAGCCAGACTCATTTTTGGCAAACCACGATTTGAAAGTGCAACACCACTTCGTGAAAAACTTCACTGGCTCCCTATCAAAGAACGCATAAGTTTCAAAGCCCACACAATGATCCACTAGATTCTCCATGGCGAATCTCCAAGCTACATGACCAACTTGATCGATCTTCCAGCCAGAAATAGGTCCAAATCTTCCCGAACATACCTCAATCTTCATCTTCCCAACTGCAAAGGCCTCAAATACAAAACCTACTATGCATCCAACTTCTCCGTTATAGGCAGCCAACTCTGGAATGCAATACCACCACGACACATCCGAACAACCAATCAACACCTACCCTTCCGAAAGCTGCTGAAAACTTACCTCTTCAAACAAGCTTACCCAAACAACCCAACTTAATTCTCGAACCTAATTCCACATCACCAGCACCACCCATCCTCCAATCCTCTCCCCCACATCTCTCCCCATTGTCTCTACTCTTTTAACTTGAGCATCTCTTGATACTTTGTATCATACTTTATGTATCTATGTGATACTTTGTACCATACCTTGTACCATACTTTGTGTTATCTCTGTGATACTTTGTACCATAGCTTGTAAGCCGCACTGAGTCTGCTATCAAGCGGGAAAGAGCGGGGTATAAATGCTATAAATAATAAAAAAATAAATAATTTATGTGGGCCTCAGTTGAATATTAACCAGGACTCGTATAAAATTATCAACTTTCACTACAATCTCCCCCCCCCCCCCCACCCCCAGTGAGGTCCATAGTCCTCCTCCCAACCCACCCCTATGAGATAAGAGCCATGTGCAGGTCAATATCACCTCCCTTCCCAACTTAAACAAAACTGAGGATACCGATTGGTTCACTATATGGGATGCTTTCAAAGTATATTAAGCGGTGCAATTACATCCTTCTCTGCCAAACTAAAAAAGCGCACTAACAAAGAGATAGATGACTTGGAAAAAGAAATTAGAAGACTAGAGATCAATCACAAACAGTGCCCCACCGATTTCTGTCTTGAACAACTTCATAAGTATTGATACAATTATAATGTCAACTTGAGGAAAAAGCCAGCCAAATCTGTTTTTCACCAAGCTGCCACTTAATATGCAGAGCATGATTGTTCTGGACACATGCTTGCTAACTACTTGAAATCACGATCTGAACGAACCCACATCACTACCATTAAGAACACACTTGGAGGCATATTTTCAAAGCACTTTGGGAGGCTAAGTTCCATAGGTTTCTATGGAACTTTGGGAGGCTAAGTGCTTTGAAAATGAGCCTGATAACCAACTAGTGACTGAGGATTCCGTGATCTCAGACTGCTTTCATGAATATTATAATAACCTGTATACTGCACAAACTACTGATGACAATCAATCAGTCTAATAATTTTTTTCAAAATTTGCCTCATCCTGTTATTGATGCAAATGATAACATACAATTTGTTAAACCTATTACTGAGACTGAGATATTGGATACTATCAAAGATATGGCTAAATTAAAAACTCCTGGACCTGATGGCTTACCAGTCAAATTTTACCTAGCCTTCTACTCTATTCTTGTTCCTAAGTTGTCCTCCTTTTTCACTCATGTGATATCTACTAACTCTGCTTGTGGATCCTTCACAGAAGCAACCATAATAGTCCTTCCAAAACTTGGGAAAGACCCACAGTTGGTACAAAGTTATAGACCTCTTTCAATGATAAATGTTGACACAAACATTTTTTGCAAAACTTTTAGCCACTCACCTACAAACATTGTTACCAAAGATAATAAGATCTGATCGGTTTTATGAATGGACATGTGTCTTCAGATAACACTAGTCTATTTATAAATGCACTTCTATCAGCTTCAACATCATCTCCAATGGTGGTGTCATGAAACACCTAGCCACCCGCCTGGGGTTACCCCACGGCCACTTAGAAGGTTTATCCCCAGCACAGCTCAGGTCCGCCAGCACCTGCAGCTTGTGCTGTACACTAGAACCGTCCTCCCACCAACTGGGTCACAACTACCTCTGGGCAAGTGTCCAGCTCTCCAATTATCCCCAGTAATTTCTAGGTTACTGGAGCCACACTCCCCAGTGGCCCCACAGTTCCCAGAAAGCACTCACAGACCCAACGCACAAACCACCATGCTTCTTCGAACAAACAAATGTGTTTATTCTCAGAACTTGGAACAGTGGACTAAAAAAATGTGCAAATAGCAAACAATAACAAGTAACTGGAAAAAATGGAAAGTACCTGGGGAGTTTTAACATCACCTTGGAACCTCTGCTTCTTGTTATTCACAATAACCCATAAATAAATGGAATCTATTCTGGTGACTTTACCACCAAACTGTCTGCTTATGCAGATGATGTTTTGCTATATGTCTCTCTTTCTTCAATATATATATCTCCTCTCCACAATCTTTAACTAATCTAAATTATCTGGCTATAAACTTAATCAAACCAAAATGGAATTGATGCCAATGAACTGCCCTGAAATCCAGCAAGAAATTGCATCGTACAATTTCATATGGTGTCCAGAAAATATTTGGGCATACTCCAATGATAGAGGATACAAAACACTTGACTAGCAAACATCTCTTGAAAATAATCAAAGATTTAACATCAAAATGGTCTCCTCTTCAATTATTCTGGTGGGGTTGATGTGATACAATCAAAATGCTGATTGCGCCTAAGATCAACTATATCCTAAATATGCTACCTATTTTATTAGATCATACAGTGTATGCTGCAATTGAGAAACAACTCTTGACTTTCTTATGGAACAATAAGCCTCCATGTATCGCAGGCGCAGCCAAGAAACTTAAAACAAACAGAACGCGCAAGACGGCCGCATGCGCTACCCCCACTCTGCTTCCGCCCTCCAGCGGGCCTCCGAGTCCTCCCCAAACAGAACGCGCGAGGCGGCGGGCGAGCGGCCGCCGCACGCGCTGCCCCCACTGCTTCCGCCCTCCACGCGCGGGTCTCCTCCTCCTCCCTCACAGGGAGGCGGCAACGGTCGGATGGATCTCGCGCCGCCTCTCGGTTCCACACGTCCCTTCCCATAATACCAATAAAAACCAATTCCTCCTCCTCCCCAATACCACCGCCGTTATTACAAACCGAGAGCGAGAAACGTCACCGCCACAGTCTTAAACCGGCGAGTCTTAAACCGGCGGCGTCGCGGCGACGAGAACCAGAGCGCTCGCTCGTTTCCTACTTCAGAAACCGAGATGTCAGAGACTGGTTCGCTTCCTCCAACAACACTGGCCTGGATTTCAACCCAGAACACATACTCGAAGGAGTATACAGTGGTAACAGTGACATTTAGTGATGTGGCGGCCTGTTTCTTGGAGGAAGAATGGAAGGTTTTAGAAGAATGGCAGAAGAAGAATTACCAGAAGGTGATGAAGGAGATCCATGCAGCCCTCATCTCTCTCGGGCATAGAATCACAAACCCTTCTGTGTTAGTGAAGATTGCACAAGAAGAACCATGTTGGAAAGCTGCTGGAGCTTTTAGGGGCAAGGGCAAAAAACACCAGAACGCTGCTGGCAGAAAGAATTCCCAAACTGAACCTGATGTCCTGCTGAAGGTTCAACACTGTCTGAAAATGGAACCCGCTCACTCTGAGAGGGAGAATCGAGATAAGCTAATAACCATAAAGAGTGGCCTAAAAGAGAGCAAGTACTATAGGAAAAGTGCAAGATGCCTGACCCCCAGAAACAAAGTACCAGACATACAACCCTGTATCCAGTCTTCTGAGTGTAAAAAGGCATCGAACATACCCAAAACAAAAGGACATGAAAAAACTCACTGTGGTGAAAAAATGAGCAAGCGTCCCAGAAAAAAGGGACTATATGACAGACCAACAAAGTGTGTTCCACAGAAGCAAGACAGTGGAAGCCACAGCAAAGATCAAAATAGTTTTGTTTCTACAACCAACCTCCAGAAGAAGGTATCTGCCAAGCGGAAGAACTTAAATTGGTGTGCAGAGTGTGGAAAGAGCTGTAAAAATTCACAACAGCTAACAATTCACCAGAGAATACACACTGGGGAGAGACCATACAAGTGTTTGCTGTGTGGGAAAGCCTTCAAAATTTTACACCACCTCACTGGTCACTTACGAACCCACACAGGAGAGAAGCCATATGGTTGTGCAGCATGTGGCAAGACCTTTGCTCATGTCTCGAACTTGACTATCCACCAGCGGATTCATACAGGTGAAAGGCCATATGCCTGTGGCGAGTGTGATAAAAGCTTCAGGAAGGTATCTGATCTTGACGTTCACAGAAGGACGCACAGTGGAGAGAAACCATATCAGTGTACAGAATGTAAAAAGAGGTTTCGAATTTCACATCATCTCAAGGGCCATCTGGAAACTCACAAAAGTGACAGACCCCAGAAACAGACCCGGAACACAGTAACACACGTACAGAAGCTGTATAGGTGTCATGAATGTGGAAAACACTTGCTCCATAAGTCTGGTCTTGTGCTACACCAACGACTGCACACAGGTGAAAAACCATACAAGTGTGCAGAATGTGGAAAAGCTTTTGTCTGTAAATCTGCACTTGTCCAGCATCAGAGAGTGCACACAGGAGAGAAGCCATATAAATGTGCTGATTGCGGAAAAGACTTTCGTGAGAAATCAGCTCTTAATAAACATCATAGGATACACTCGGGCGTGAGACCTTATCAATGTCTTACATGTAAGAAGAGCTTCACTCAGAATTCCCATCTTGCTAAGCACCAGAAAACCCACCAAGGAAGGAGCCCAGCTAAAGATTGAAGTTCATTCCGTGGTTTGGATAGGAAAAATATCCCTAATTTGCAGACATTTAGACATGAGCTAGCATTATACTTTGTGATATAAAAAGACCAATTAGAAAACTTGCTAACTACATTACTAGGAAAGTTTTCCAATTATGGACTAACTGCTGGAAGATGGGAACATAATGAGTGGGTTACATCCCAGGACATCTCATCGTGATCACCCATCTTTCAATCAGTCTTGCTGGGCCTCATTTGGATCAGCACCATTTCATTTGAGCAGGGACTGTCCTTCTTTGTTAAACTGTACAGTGCTGTGTAACCCTAGTAGCGCTTTAGAAGTGTTAAGTAGTAATAGGTTCTCACTGCATCTGAACTATTGGATCCAATGTTAATCAAATTCTCAGCAAATCTGAAGGCATCCTTGGTATCTGGTTATTTCATTGTAAAATAGTTTTCTGAAGCTATTAACATTGGCTTCCTTCCTAAGTTTATTTGTAGAGGATATAGATGTTAACAAGCAGAGATGCATCTCTTAATACCTAATAAAGTTGTTACAGTAATGTATGCAGACTGTCTAATATAATAATTTGATCCTGCAACGTTCCAATGTGTCTCACTGGGATCAAAACCATCTCTTGACGTCACTGGCCCCCACTAGAACCCTGCTTGCCTGACGTCAGGAGATGTTACTACTCCTAGCAGGGAGGCGGGAAGCCGTGACCACAATAACGAAGAGAGGGCAGAGACGTTGCTCTCGAGGAGCGGGGAAAGAAACGGTACGACAGCAACACAAGGCAGATAACCAACTGCATCAAAGAACTGTGCCACTCGTGTGCCTACACCAACATCCTCACGTAATCGCATTCCTGATCACTGCCCCGCCCTCGAGGGAACTCTACCCCCAACCCCTCACTTTCTCAAACACCCTCCCTCTTTCCGTCTCCTCACACTGATAGCCCGTCGCGAACTGCCCCTCCCTCCCTCCCTCCCTCCCAATTCCAAGGTCCCCCCTACCTCCCAGTTCTAGGGTCATCGTCCCTCCTTCCCTCCCTTCCAGTTCCAGGCCCCCTCCCTCCGAATTTTAACAGTCATCCTGACTTACCTTGCGCGGTAAAAAGCTTGCAGGCTCAGCACTTACATCAGTTTTCCATTCTCTGTCTCTGAGCTCTGGTCCCGCCCTCATTTCCTGTTTCCGCAAGGGCGGGACCAGAGCTGAGAGAGATGGGAAAACTGACGTAAGTGCCGAGCCGGCACGCTTTTTACCACGCAAGGTAAGTCAGGATGACTTTTAAAATTCGGAGGGAGGGGGGGAGGGACGACGACGACCCTGGAACTCGGAGGGAGGGACGACCCTGGAACTGGGAAGACGGGAGAGGGGACCCTGGAACTGGGAGAGAGGGGGGCCTGGAACTCAGGGGGAGGGGGTGGGGGGGGAATGCACCACCTGTGAAAAAAAAATTCAGCACCCCCAATCATGGGGAAGGAGGGAGGGGAGGATGAGGAGGGGGGAGAGGGCCCTGGAACCTTCCTAGCGCCCTTTTCCTTTCTGTTGGAAACGGGCCTCTTTTACTAGGGGAGGGGGGGACGGGAGAGGGGGTCCTGAGACAGGAGGGGGGAGGTATCTCTGTCACACATTCTCACAGTCAGTGTCACACACTTTCACTGTATCACATTCACTATGTATTACACAGTCACTCTCACACTCAGTCTCATACACTCGGTCTCACAGAGAGTCTGTGTATCGCACATATACACTCTATCTCACACTGTGTGTGAAACACACTCTCACACTCACTGTGTCTCACATATTGTGAAGAGCAAAGAAACTACAAGCCCCAGAAGGCAGTGCAGCACCAGAGAGATTCAGAACCAAGGAACTACAAAGCCCAGAAGGCAGGGCAACGTCAGAGAAGCCAGGAACTAAGAAACTACAAGGTCCAGAAGGCAGTGCAGCAACAGCAGAGGGATCAGGTGAAGGGAGAAGATTCTATGCAAGAGAAGGAGGAGCCGGGGTGTGATTGGGAGATGGAATCAGATGGGGGAAGGGAGGAGTCCCTAGACTGGGAGGAAGGGGAGGAGAGAATGGAACTGGAGGAGGTGGAAGGAGGGGAGAAGGAGGAGGAAAATGGAAGTGCTGGTGGAGGGCTCTTAAAGTGAGTTATGAACTGAACTGGAAAGAGTGAATGAAGCCTTGGTGAATTGACCCGGTGGGTGGATGTCAGGTGGTTTTGTGCTGACAAACGAGGGAGGTGGGTCATTAGGTCTAAGAGTGAGAAAGTGACTTAGATCATATTGCCACTGAATTGAACTGTTTAATTTCATTTCTAAGATGAACTGTGTTTGAAGGCAATGCTAAACTAAACTGTGTTTGAAAGCAGTGCTAAACTGAATTGATGAGGAAAACACTGCTAACTGAACTGAATTGGGAGCAGTGCTCATTAGCTGTGTGAAAGAGCAGTACCACTAAGTACTGGATTAGAAGCAGTGCTGGAGGAAACCATATTGAAAGCAGGGCCAAAGTGAACTGTGTGGACAGCAGGCCCAAACTGAACTGTATTGCAAGCAGGGCTCCAATGAACTGTGTTTAAAAGTGGAGCTACACTGAGGAGAGGGAAGGCCTGTGAAGCCTTAAAGCAGATTAAATGTACTCAGGAGATAATAAAGCACTTCTGGTGATTTGCCTGTTGTCTGGAGACCCTGATTGCAGACTGTCGACTCGGGAGTGAAGGGCGTGCTTGGTGAAGAAAGGAAGAGACTGAGAAAGAGTGGTGCAGATCTGGCGACTGAGCCTGACAATATGCACTCGCACACACACTCTCACAGACACAATCGCACCCAGTCTCTGTCACACACACACACTCGCACATTCACTCACTCACTCTCACACAGTCACTCTCATACACACTCCGAGGAAAACGTTGCTAGCGCCCATTACATTTGTGTCAGAAACGGACCTTTTTTACTAGTCCTATATAATAATTCTCACCTCCAACATTCTAATCTTGCTGCCTCAGACCATGACTTCTTTGGAGTTGGTCTGCTAGGCTCCGTAGATCGCTGACGTCACTGGACCCATTATGACACGCAATCAATGGATGCACAGAAAAATGTCAGGAACAGGAGCCCCCCCCCTCCCTCCCTTACAGTTCCAGGCCCCCTCGCTTCTACTCACGCGGCGCCAGCTCCAATTTCCGGGACCGCAGGCAGCCATCAGGCATTGGCTGTCGACTCTGCAGCCGCTCCTCTCGCCTCTCACGTCACTGCCCCTGGAGGATGACCTCGGAGGAGCGCAGCAACGTGAGAGGCAAAAGGAGCGGCTGCAGATGGCTGCCTGCGGTGCCACGCTCGCTTTTTAAAAACATTTTTGGTTGTTTTGTTTTTGTAGCGGCCGCTGCTGCTCAACAGGAGAAGCAGCAGTGGCCAGAAATGGGAGCTGGCGCCACATGAGTACAAGCGAGGGGGCCTGGAACTGGAAGGGGGGAGAAGGGGGACCCTGCAACTGGGAGGGGGACCCTGCAACTGGGAGGGAGGGGGGACCCTGAAACTCGGAGGGAGTGAGACCCTGAAACTAGGAGGGGGACACCCCGGAAACTCGGAGGGAGGGAGGGGGGACCCTGGCACACACTCTGTCTCACACACACACTTGCACCCAGTCTCACACTCTCTCAGTCACACACTCGCACATTCACTCTCTCTCACACAGTCACTCACACACACTCTCTCAAACATACACACTCCGAGGAAAACCTTGCTAGCGCCCGTTTCATTTGTGTCAGAAACGGGCCTTTTGTACTAGTATATGATAAAACAGACAGTTGTAGGGCAATGTGTATCAAGTTTGTGTATCAAGTTCTTCAGATGCCTGTTTTTTTATGTAGCATAATTATGAAAATATGATTAGTTCCTAATTCAGATACATGCAGCTGTACCTCATGAATATTGTCAAAACTAGATATATAGACTACCACCAAAACTGTACTTGAGTACTGGTACATGCCAATTTTCCTTGTTTCTATACTTAACAAATGCCTCCATTATGAAACAATCATTAGGGTTTGATATTCCTGACTAATGCTCTTCCTCCAAGATAACATTTTGAAAATGAAAGTTGGAAACACTATCCACTACATTGATCCCCTTTAAGAGATGTGATTTCAAGTAGTGCCACTGTAACACTGAAGGAATTTGAAAAATGTCTGCAAGATCCCCTTATAGAACAATAGCCTTTTAAAAATACAAGGCAGAGTTATAAACTGGAAACTGTGGCAAACTGCAGGCATTTGGACTGTAGGGCAATTAATGCAACAACAACATTGGACTCCATTTCATATTCCAAGAAATGTATGGCTAAACATAAGTACATAAGCACTGCCACGCTGGGAAAAGACCAAAGGTCCATCAAGCCCAGCACTCTGTCTCCGACAGCGGCCAATCCAGGCCCCAAGAACCTGGCAAAAACCCAAAATTTGATAACGATCAATGGACTTTTCCTTCAGGAATCTGTCCAGACCCTCTTTAAACTCAGCAAGGCTAGCTGCTGTCACTACCTTCTCCGGCACTGAGTTCCAGAGTCTAACTACGTGCTGAGTAAAGAAAAACTTTCTCCGATTTGTTTTAAACCTACCACATTCTAATTTCATCTTGTGTCCCCTGGTTCTATTATTGTTAGAAAGTGTAAACAAACGCTTCACATCTGTCCGCTCTACCCCACTCATTATTTTGTAGACCTCTATCATATCACCCCTCAGCCGCCTTTTCTCCAGGCTAAAGAGTCCTAGCCTTCTTAACCTCTCCTCATAAGGTAGTCATCCCATCCCTTTTATCATTTTCGTCACCCTTCTCTGCACCTTCTCCAATTCACCATGGAGAGATATAACGGCATTATAACATCCTCATACTTGTTTTCCATCTCTTTTCTAATAATACTCAACATTCTGTTCGCCTTCTTAGCTGCCGCAGCACATTGAACTGAAGATTTCAACGTCCTATCCACGATGACTCCCAGATCCTTTCTTGGTCCGTAACTCCTAAAGCGGAACCTTGCATGACATAGCTGTAATTAGGGTTCCTCCTTCCCACATGCATCACTTTGCACTTGTCAATGTTGAACTTCATCTGCCATTTGGATGCCCAATCCCCCAGTCTCACGAGGTCCTCTTGTAATCTTTCACACTCCTCCCGCGACGAGATGACCCTGGATAACTTTGTGTCATCTGCGAATTTAATTTCCTCACTAGTTACTCCCATCTCAAGGTCATTTATAAATATGTTAAAAAGCAGCGGTCCCGTTACAGAACCCTGAGAGACCCCACTAACTACCCTTCTCCATCGAGAATAATGACCATTCAACCCTACTCTCTGCTTCCTATCTTTTAACCAGCTCTTAATCCATAATAATACACTGCCTCCGATCCCATGACTCTCCAGTTTCCTTTGGAGTCTTTCATCAGGCACTTTGTCAAACGCCTTCTGAAAATCTAGATATACAATATCCACCGGTTTCCCTTTGTCCACATGTTTGTTCACCCCCTCGAAAAAATGCAGTAGATTTGTGCGGCAAGACTTCCCTTCACTAAATCCGTGCTGACTTTGTCTCAGTAGCTCATGCTTTTGTATGTGCTCTGTAATTTTATTCTTAACAACAGCCTCCACCATTTTTCCCGGCACCGACGTCAGACTCACTGGTCTATAATTTCCCGGATCTCCTCTGGAACCCTTTTTAAAAATTGGCGTTGCATTGGCCACCCTCCAATCTTCCGGTACCACACCTGATTTAAGGGATAATTTGCATATTACTAACAGTAGCTCCACAAGTTCATTTTTCAGCTCTATTAATACTCTGGGATGAATACCATCCGGTCCCGGTAATTTACGACTTTTCAGTTTGCAGAACTGCCCCATTACATCCTCCAAGTTTACAAAGAAATCATTTAGTCTTTCTGACTCGTCCGCTTCAAATACCTTTTCCGGCACTGGTATCCCTCCTAAATCCTTCTCGGTGAAGACCAAAGCAAAGAATTCATTTAATTTTTCCGCTACAGCTTTGTCTTCCCTGATCGCCCCTTTAACAACACAATACTATAACTCCCCTTTTAAAATTGAATACTCACAGCTACAGACCAAACATGCTCCTGCATAAGTTTGAACAAAATGGCCAGTAGTTTGTCGGCACTAAAAAATCAATTTAAGTAGCACACAGCTGATTACAAAACATGTATTCTGAGTGGTTCCTACAATGCATCTCATCCTCCAATCATATCAGTGACCACCAGTCAAGCTCAGAGTTTAACCCTGCTGGGTATAAAGTTTGCAGTTAAAAAATCCAGCGTTGTTCTTTGAAATATAGGTAAACTTTTGTTTCCATGGGAAAAAAGTTTAGTGAATAGGGCCCTTAAAGCCTTCCTTGGATTATGTGGATATTATTGACAATTCATCTAGAATTATTCTTTGATAATATATCCATTGATTGATCTCACTAAGGGGTTTTCCCCTGTGAGAAAAGGAGGAGTAAAGAAATTACCTTTTTCTACAGCATATTTTTAACTAGCTGAACCTTTTGGCCCAAAATGGACCAATCCATGTGAAAATGGATTCAGAAAGATTTTCGATTGTCTCACTAATTTCACAGTATTACTATATGCAGACAGCAAGAATCTCTGAGGTTACTATTCAATGCAGTGGCAGCTGCCTAAAAATGAAACTTATCTGTTTATCAAGATGTCTGGCCAAAAGTTATGTGGCAGCTGGCTCCAGCTTCTCAGCATAAATGATTTTTCTAGCTAACTTCAAAATTAACCACATAGAAAATTTTGAATATTGATCTCCCTAGTCTAGATTGGCGTGATGCTGTTCTGCACCAGGTATAGTATATCCAATGGACCAGAGCCCTGTCCTGGAAGTGCCAACTGTGGAAGGAATTCAGTTCACCAACTGCAATTTTTGGCCTTGAATTTCTATGATTATTTCTATGGGTCCCACATTAACAGTAAACAACCCTCTAATATCTATATACATGGGGCTCTCAACCTAATCCTTGAGACACACCTAGTCAGTCAGGTTTTCAGGATATCCACAGTGAATATGTATGAGATACATACAAAGCAAAAGTGAATGTTACAGGAAACTGATATTTAGCTGCCCCAGCCACTTATGACTTCCATCATCAGTATCAGCCAGGATCAGCCAATATAGATGTTAACACTCAATTCTGACCATGGGAGCCAACTTTTCAAAATTATTGGGGGTGGTGCTACGCCCAATAGAAATAACCCCTCCCTGGACACATACAAGGAATTTTCTTAATATTGGGGGTGTTCAAACACCCACAGAGTCAGCTCCTATAATCTGACTGATGTACGAAGGAAATTATTTCAGTTTCTCAAATAGAGCCCCAAAGAGTGGCATAAAAACTGTCAACCTCCTCAAAAAAATGTGGCAGTTACCTCCATGGAAGTGTTTGTTTGGAAGAAAATAGTCTAGCTTCACTATGTAAAACAGCTTTGCAAAAAGTGCAGAAAAAAGATCCTATTATATCTGAGGTCCATTTTGCAATCAGCACCAACCAGCTATCTCTGTATCTTCTTATTATCAAAAGCAACCCTTATGTGTGTGAATGGAACCAGTTGGAATAAGAGATGGCTTGATTCTTCACCAAGGTCCAGAAAGCAGTTTCAAGCAAGTGTCACCTGGGAACTGACTGAACTACTAAATTAATGAAGTCTCAATTCCATTGGCCTTATTTAGACCTACATCAAACACTCTGGAACATGCATTGCACATAAGCCTCTGCCTATGAGAGCGGCACCTTTATCACATATTACATTTAGCACAGTTTGCGTAATTAGAGATTGGCAGTTATTTTGTATGCTATGTGCATGCCTTCCCAAAATGATTTATTGGAAGCAATTGTTGCTAAAGTGCTAAGGTAGATTTTAGATAGTACATAGAAATCAGAATTGAGATGTCCAGGTTGGGACACGTAGGGTAGTATTTTTTAAAAAAAGGATCTGCGAACGTAGAACCTTTCCTAAAAAAAAAAAAATCATGCAGAAATGAAAGTGTATGTGCCAGCTACACGAGAAGGAAGCAACCATGGTACAACTACCAACATCAAAAATATCAACAGGGCAACATGGCAACATATATATAAGTATCAGCATGTGTATGTTGATATTTTAGAACCTAAACATGTAAGTGCTGACAAATAGACATGTCTACAATTTTGAAACTTACATGTCAAAATTCTCCCAATTAGATACAGAGCCCGCAATTATTTTGTAGTCAATTTTGGGAGGCAAAAAAAACCCACCTCACCGGGCCATTGAGGGAGCAATCTCCCATAATCCCTCCAGAAGAGTGCTGCCCAGAATGAACAATTTCCCAAAAACTAGATGTGCCCAGTGGAAGCTGTAAATCTCAACATTAATCTCAAGAGGCATAGACATGCATTCCCTTTCTGAAATGGGGAATTGCATACTTATATTTTAATCCTGCCTAGTCCAGCCTAAACCACAGCCCCTTGCCATATGCATGTGTTGCAGATTTACATATGGAAATATTGGTTTTCCAAAATCAGGTTTTCTACATGTATCTGAGATACACAAACAAGTGCTGGCATTTACATTACTACTACTACTACTACTATTTAGCATTTCTATAGTGCTACAAGGTGTACGCAGCGCTGCACAAACATAGAAGAAAGACAGTCCCTGCTCAAAGAGCTTACAATCTAATAGGCAAAAAATAAAGTAAGCAAATCAAATCAATTAATGTGTACAGGAAGGAGGAGAGGAGGGTAGGTGGAGGCGAGTGGTTACAAGTGGTTACGAGTCAAAAGCAATGTTAAAGAGGTGGGCTTTCAGTCTAGATTTAAAGGTGGCCAAGGATGGGGCAAGACGTAGGGGCTCAGGAAGTTTATTCCAGGCGTAGGGTGCAGCGAGACAGAAGGCGCAAGTCTGGAGTTGGCAGTAGTGGAGAAGGGAACAGATAAGAAGGATTTATCCATGGAGCGGAGTGCACAGGAAGGGGTGTAGGGAAGGACGAGTGTGGAGAGATATTGGGGAGCAGCAGAGTGAGTATATTTATAGGTTAGTAAAAGAAGTTTGAACAGGATGCGAAAACGGATAGGGAGCCAGTGAAGCGACTTGAGTTGAGGGGTAGTATGAGTAAAGCGACCCTGGCGGAAGACGAGACGGGCAGCAGAGTTTTGAACTGATTGGAGAGGGAAGAGGTGACTAAGTGGGAGGCCAGCAAGAAGCAGATTGCAGTAGTCTAAACGAGAGGTGACAAGGGTGTGGATGAGGGTTTTGGTAGAGTGCTCGGAAAGAAAGGGGCGGATTTTACGGATGTTGTAAAGAAAGAAACGACAGGTCTTGGCGATCTGCTGGATATGAGCAGAGAAGGAGAAAGAAGAGTCAAAGATGACCCCAAGGTTTCGAGCTGAGGAGACAGGGAGAATGAGAGAGCCATCAACAGAAATAGAAAATGGGGGGAGTGGGGAGGTGGGTTTTGGGGGGGGGGGGGGAATGAGAAGCTCAGTTTTAGTCATGTTTAATTTCAGGTGGCGTTGAGACATCCAGACAGCAATGTCAGACAAGCATGCTGAAACTTTGGTTTGGATGCAAGGAGAGATATCAGGGGTAGAAAGGTAGATTTGGGAGTCATCAGCATAGAAATGGTAGGAAAAGCCATGGGATGAGATTAATGAACCAAGGGAAGAAGTGTAGATAGAAAAGAGGAGGGGACCAAGAACAGAACCCTGAGGTACGCCGACAGGCAGAGGGATAGAAGTAGAAGAGGATCCACCAGAGTGAACACTGAAGGTGCGGAGGGAGAGGTAGGAAGAGAACCAGGAAAGGACAGAGCCCTGGAATCCAAATGAGGACAGGATATCGAGGAGTATGCTGTGATCGACAGTGTCAAAAGCAGCGGAAAGATCAAGAAGAATGAGGATGGAATAGAGACCTCTGGATTTAGCCAGTAATAGGTCATTGGAGACTTTAGTGAGCGCAGTTTCGGTTGAGTGGAGAGGGCAAAAACCAGATTGTAGTGGGTCAAGAATAGCATGTGAGGAGAGAAAATCAAGGCAGCGGTGGTGAACAGCACGCTCAAGTAATTTGGAGAGAAAAGGGAGGAGGGAGATGGGTCGGTAATTAGAGGGACAAGCAGTGCTTTTTTGTGCTGGTATGCAACGGTACAGCGTACGACACCTTTTTTCTGGGGCTCACCTGCTCGCTCCCTGCTGTTTGTACCCCGCCAATCCCTGCCTCATTTCCTTTCCTCGAGGGCGGGACGCGCTGAGAATGCAGGGAAACGAAGCGGCCAACGCGATGAAAGGAGGCAAGTCTGTGTGCTGTTTGTTTTCTTTCTTGTCTGCCGGTTCGCGAAAAAAATAAAAGTTTTAGAGGCAGGGATCGGCGGGGTACAAACAGCAGGAAGCGAGCAGGGGAGGGTGAGCAAGTGGGGCTGGGGGGTGTGTGGGCAAGTGGGGATATGTGGGCAAGTGGGGCTGGGGGGATGTGTGGGCAAGTGGGGATGTGTGGGCAAGTGGGGCTGGGGGGATGTGTGTGTGGGCAAGTGGGGCTGGGGGTGTGTGTGGGCAAGTGGGGCTGGGGGTGTGTGTGTGTGGGCAAGGGGGCTGGGGGTATGTGTGTATGGGCAAATGGGGCTGGGGTTTGAATGATCTCGGGGGCAGGTGGAGGCTGGGGCGAGTCACTGGACATTGAAGGGAGGGGGAGGATAGGGGGCAAAAGAGAATCGCTGGACATGGAGGGGATGGGATAGTAGGGCAGGGGAGAGAGGAGAATGGGGAATTGCTGGACATGGATGGAAGGGGAAGGCAGGGAAGAGAGAATTGCTGGACTTGGATAGGAGAGGAGGGCAGGGGAGAGAGGAGAATTACTGGACATGGGAGGGCAGGGCAGGGGAGAGAGGAGACATGCTGGACATGGATGGAGGGGAGGGAAGATAGGAAGGAGATCCACATGGATGGGATGGCAGGGGAGGAAGGAGAAATGCTGGAAATGGATGGAGAGGAGAACAGAGCAGGAGATAGAGGAGAATTGCTGGACATGGATGGATGGAGGGGTTGGCGGGGAGAGAGGAGAAATGCTGGACATGGAAGAAGAAAGGAGGAAAGTAAAGAAATAAATGGAAAGGAAGCCCTGGAAACGGAGTTAAGAGAACAGATAAAGAGCAGCAGAATCAGACACTTGGACCAGTATGGATAGAAAACAGTCACCAGACAACAAAGGTAGAAAAAAATTATTTTATTTTCATTTTAGTGTTTGGAATTTGTCCAATTTGAGAATTTATATCTGTTGTCTTATTTTGCACTGGGTATACTAGAGCTGTAACATCTTACAGAAATGATTTATAATGAAAAAAAATCACGTTATTGTTTTTCTCCTATACTAGTATATTTTCAATGATGTCTGTTTATATGCGTCATGGCTGATATACGGGGTGTGGCTAATGTGGGTGTGGCTATCATAGGGGTGGAGCCATATGTGGTGACCCCGCCCATAATGAGTACCGGCACCTTTTTTTCTACAAAAAATACACTGGGGACAAGTAGGGTCCAGTGAAGGCTTCTTAAGGAGAGGTGTGACCACAGCATGTTTAAAGGCAGTAGGGACAGTTGCAGTGGAAAGTGAGAGGTTGAGAATGTGACAGATAAAAGGAATAAGAGCAGGTGCGATGGCATTAAGAAGGTGGGTGGGAATCAGAGGAACAGGTGGTACATTTTGAGGAAGAAAGGAGAAGTATAGTTTCCTCTATTTACATGTGTAAATTATGCATAAGGCTTCTAAAGTAACAACCTTTGTGTGCCATGGATTACCTGCCCAAATTTAGTCATGTGGACTAAAACATCTGAACTAACCTAGATAATTCCCAGGGAGATCAACAAAATCTGGCTGAATCTTTCTGGCTGTTGAACATGCTGGGTACTTTGATTCCAAACCAGAAATCTCAATGGAACCAGCATAAAAATAATTTGGGATATGTTTATACTTGTATTAGAAATGCACTGCTAAGAGTCAGGTGGTACCATTTAAAGAAATGGTGCTCACCAGGCAAAGGCAACTAGGGATTGATCCTTCCCCTCCCCCATTACCCCACAGGGAACCTCAGGTAGGCTTAGTGAGATCAGAGAATGGCAGAGGGACAAAATGCTTTGGGGCATTATAAAAGGGATAGGGCCAGGGAAAGCTGTGGAGCTTCAAATCTTCATAGTCTGGTTACTATCTTATGGCCTCTCTGTTTGGAACTAGTAGAGGAGCTGCCACTCATATTGCTCTGGCTTTTGAAGGAAGGGGGGCTTTTTAATTACAATTAACCATCAAGCAGCAGGTAAGGGAATTTACTATTAACTGGCCACAAGGGAATATTAACTCAAATTGGAAAGGGGGCCTTTTTTTTTTCATGCTGATCTCTTTAGTAGCTTTCTTGGGCACATCAATTTGTGCATTAGCAAGCTGGTGCACTTAGGGGAGTTAACTACCTTTAGTCAAGTGGAGGAGTGGCCTAGTGGTTAGGATGGTGGACTTTGGTCCTGAGGAACTGAGTTTGATTCCCACTTCAGGCCCAGGCAGCTCCTTGTGACTCTGGGCAAGTCACTTAACCCTCCATTGCCCCATGTAAGCCACATTGAGCCTGCCATGAGTGGGAAAGCACAGGGTACAAATGTAACAAAACTATGCAGTGGTTGTTAATGTTCAGGAATCAAGGTGCTGTGAAAGGGTTAAAGCAAGCTGTGTTTACATAATAAGCTGTTTTGTATGTATTTGGGTGCAGTACAGCCACTACTTTTCCTCTGGTGTTTACCTGACTTATTCACAAAAAAAGTTGTATTAACACTGGTTAATTTATGTCAGTGGTCTAAAGACCCATATTTATTAGCCAAGCAAATAAGAGGTGTTAACATGTCAGTACAGCTTAGTACATAGGGTCTCAGATTTGGTAGCTGACTTCCATCAATATTCAAATCAGTTAACACTCCTCACTGGATTAGGAGTCATTAAAATAAACTGATGTTTGGTGATGTTTCAACTATCAATGGCTGGTACCCTAAAAAATTCTAAAGTTCTACAGTGTTAAACTTCAAAGCTTTTATGTGACATTTGTTTCATGTCCTAAATCATCATCCAGGCTCTCAGGCTATCAGCTTCCTGCCATCACTTATGTTTTCAAGAATAAAGAATGGTCAGAGTACTAGCATACTTAGTCCAACCTTCTCTTGACACTTTTGTTCCCGCTTTGGTTTGTTTTTCATTTTGGCCTTTTTACCAATTTTCAAACTGTTTTGGTGGAGCAGTAGCCTAAAAGAGCACTGGCATGAGAACAATGGCAACCAGGTTCAAATCCCATTGCCACTGTTGTGATCTTGGGCACTTAACTCTCCATTGCCTCCACACCCAGGGCTGTTAAGCAGTGCAGTCACACAGGGTGCAATATGGAAGGGATGCAAAAATTGTTTCTAGCCCATCGGTGGTAGTGAAGCAGGCAGAATTGGAGGGGGGGGGGGGCAGTGAGTGAGTCACACAGGGCACAATTATTGCTTGGTATGGTCCTGCTAATACAAACTTACCCCACTTTGAATGGGCTGTTGGCATTACCGCACCGGCAGCTGCTAGCACGGCTTTGTAAAAAGGGGGAGGTTAGATAGCAAAGCCCTCCAGGGAGAGAAAAAATTTCTACTGTACGTGAACTAAACTCACCAGAAACTACTGAGAACAGTATGAGTTAAATCCAAATACATTACTCTATTTATTGTTTTTTAAGGCACACAGTACTTTTTGGCACACACTAATTGATATTAGGCACACTAATTCAATCTTACACTCACTCAGGGGCCCTTTTACAAAGGCACGTAGGCATCAACGCACATCAAATTGGAACTACCGCTCGGCTACCGCATCCATAAGCCATAATTAAGATGGACTTGGGAAAATCCACTGCTTATTTCTAGGATATATTACAGTCCATGTCCCAAACCACCATAGTCTTTACATCATCTTAGTTATGTTTTATATAATTACTAGTATAAAAGGCCCGTTTCGGTAGGCAATGAAACGGGCGCTAGCAAGGTAATCCCCCCCCCCTGCAGCGTCCTTCCTGTCTCCCCTGCCCCCCCCTGCAGCCACCCATCTGGTCTCAGGACCCCCTCCCCACCAATCCTCCTCTGCCCCTGCAGCCACATAAGTGCAGCGGCCCTCCTCTCTCTCCCCTGCTCTCCCTGCAGCCACCCATGTCCAGCGACTCTCCTCTCCCCTGTCCCCCCTGCAGCCACCCATGTCCAGCAACCCTCCTCTCCCCCTGCAGCTACCCATGTCCAGCGACCCTCCTCTCCCCTGCCCCCCTGCAGCCACCCATGTCCAGTGACCCTCCTCTCACCCTGCCCCCCTGCAGCATCCCTTCTGTCTCCCCTGCCCTCCCCTGCAGCCACCCATCTGGTCTCAGGACCCCCTCCCCACCCCTGCCCCCCCTGCAGCCATCCATGTCCAGCGACCCTCCTCTCCCCCTGCAGCCACCCATGTCCAGAGACCCTCCCCTCCCCCCTCGGCGCATCACCCAAACCCCTACTCCCCCCCCCCCCAGCGCATCACCCAAGCCCTTACCCCCCCTTGGGCACATCAACCCCCTCGCCACCCGCAGCCGCCAATACTAACGCTGTCTGGCCACTGCTGCGTCTCCTGTTGAGCAGCAGCGGCCGGTACAAAAAGAAAAAATCCAAAAAAGATTTTAAACCTGAAATACAGCTCCGTAGACCGCCATCTGGCATTGGCTGTCATCCCTGCAGCCGATCCTCCTCTCCCCACTGACGTCGCTGCACTCCTCCGGGGTCTTCCTGCAGGGGCAGTGACGTGGAGGGGAGAGGAGGAGCGGCTGCAGTGACGACAGCCAATGCCAGATGGCTGTCTACGGAGCCGCGTTTCAGGTTAAAATCTTTTTTTGGCTTTTTTCTTTTTGTACCGGCCGCTGCTGCTCCACAGGAGAAGCAGCAGCGGCCGGACAGCGTTAGTATTGGTGGCTGCGGGTAGCGAGGGAGTTGATGTGCCCGAGAGGGGGGGGGGGGTAGGGGCTTTGGTGATGCGCCGGGGGGAGGGTCTTGGGTGACGCGTCGAGGAGGGTAGGGGCTTGGGTGCTGCGCCGGGGCGGAGGGGCTTGGGTGTTGTGCCAAGGGGGAGGGGCACTGAGAGCTGATTGGTAGGCAGGGGGAGGAGTAGGGAAACACACTCCATGTGTTTCCCTATTCCTCCCCCTGCCTGGCTCGCGGTTTTGCAGGGCAGGGGCTTGGGTGTTGCGTCAAGAGGGGGGCACTGACAGCTGTTTCCTAGGCAGGGGGAGGAGTAGGGAAACACACTCCGTGTGTTTCCCTACTCCTCCCCTTGCCTTGGAATCAGCTGTCAGTGACATCACTGACGTCAGTGCATTCTAAACTGCCTAGCAGACCACCTCCGAGGGAGCCACGGTACCAGGCACAAAACATTGGAGATGAGAATTATTATATAGGACTAGTATAAAAGGCCTGTTTCGGTAGGCAATGAAATGGGTGCTAGCAAGGTAATCCCCCCTCCCTCCCTTCCGAGTTCCAGACCTCCCCTCCCTCCCTTTCGAGTTCCAGACCCCCCTCCCTTCCTCCCGAGTTCCAGACCCCCCTGCCTCCCTCCTTTCCAGACCCTACCTCCCTCCCTCCCTGCCTCCCAGTTCAAGGCCCCCTCACGCCCCTCCCACTGAGTTCCAGACTCCACCCTCCCTCCGATTTCAACACCCCCCCCCCCCGCGTCACTGACCCCTGGACCCCCGTGCCGTGACCCTCTCGACCCCCCCTTCCCGCAGAAAACCCTCCCCCACCACCGTCGCATACCTGTGCTGAAGACAGCCAAAGTTCTCTTCTCGTCTGCGCCGGCGATGTTTGTTGAATGATCATCTGTTGAAGTTTCTGTGCATGTGTCTGATGTCAGACGCACACACAGAAACTTGAACAGATGATCATTCATCAAGCAACGCCCCGGCGCAGCCGAGAAGAGAAGTTTGGTTGTCGTCAGCACAGGAACGCGACGGTGGTGGGGGAGGGTTTTCAGCGGAAAGGGGGGAGGTCGAGAGGGTCGCGGCAGGGGTGTCCAGGGGTCAGTTACGCGGAGGGGGGATGTTGAAATCAGAGGGAGGGGGAGTCTTGAACTCTGTGGGAGGGGTGTGAGGGGGCCTTGAACGGGTTGGGAGGGAGGGAGTAACGTGTGTGGGGGGGGGGGGGGCGGGGGTGTTGAAGTTCTTCGGGTGTGGGGGGGTGCTTTGGTGATGCGCTGGGGGGGGGGAGTTCTGTGTTGCCCCGCTCACTGTCACTTGCTCAGAAGTGGCAGGGAGCGGCGCACTGACAGCTGATTCCGAGGCAGGGGGAGGAGTATGGAAACACGCTCCATGTGTTTCACTACTCCTCCCCTTGCCTTGGAATCAGCTGTCAGTGACGTTACTGACGTCAGTGTGTTCTAAGCTGCCTAGCAGACCACCTCCGAGGGATCCACAGACCCAGGCAGGTTAGAACGTTAGAGGTGAGTATTATTATATAGGATTGCATCAGTATATCACTCTGTTGCAATCCATTTCTCTTTTTCTTTTTTGGGGGGATCTTCAGATACTAATGCTGCTCTCACCATATGAACATAGTTTTCAATGTTCTTTTATCCTTCCTGGACAATGGTTGAGGCGCAAATCCTCACAGATCAACCCTTAGTCACCCTTAGTCAGCTATCATTTATAGGTGACATTGCTGTCTGGATGTCTCAATGCCACCTGAAATTAAATATGACCAAAACCGAGCTTCTCATTTCCCCCCCCCAAACCCACCTCCCCCGCTCCCCCCATTTTCTATTTCTGTTGATGGCTCTCTCATTCTCCCTGTCTCCTCAGCTCGAAACCTTAGGGTCATCTTTGACTCTTCTTCTCTGCTCTTATCCAGCAGATTGCCAAGACCTGTCGTTTCTTTCTTTACAACATCTGTAAAATCCGCCCCTTTCTTTCCGAGCACTCTACCAAAACCCTCATCCACACCCTTGTCACCTCTCGTTTAGACTACTGCAATCTGCTTCTTGCTGGCCTCCCACTTAGTCACCTCTCCCCTCTCCAGTCGGTTCAATACTCTGCTGCCCGTCTCGTCTTCCGCCAGGGTCGCTTTACTCATACTACCCCTCTCCTCAAGACCCTTCACTGGCTCCCTATCCGTTTTCGCATCCTGTTCAAACTTCTTCTACTAACCTATAAATGTACTCACTCTGCTGCTCCCCAGTATCTCTCCACACTCGTCCTTCCCTACACCCCTTCCCGTGCACTCCGCACCATGGATAAATCCTTCTTATCTGTTCCCTTCTCCACTACTGCCAACTCCAGACTTCGCGCCTTCTGTCTCGCTGCACCCTACGCCTGGAATAAACTTCCTGAGCCCCTACGTCTTGCCCCATCCTTGGCCACCTTTAAATCTAGACTGAAAGCCCACCTCTTTAACATTGCTTTTGACTCGTAACCACTTGTAACCACTCGCCTCCACCTACCCTCCTCTCTTCCTTCCCGTTCACATTAATTGATTTGATTTGCTTACTTTATTTATTTTTTGCCTATTAGATTGTAAGCTCTTTGAGCAGGGACTGTCTTTCTTCTATGTTTGTGCAGCGCTGCGTACGCCTTGTAGCGCTATAGAAATGCTAAATAGTAGTAGTAGTAGTAATTTATATTAGAACTAGCCATTAAGTCCGTTAAAACAGGCGAGTATTGGTATGTTCTATTTTGATATCTAACTCCCTCCCTCCCTCCCAGCTCCAAGGCCCCATTCCCTCTCCCCTCCCCTCCCAGCTGCAAGGCCCCCCGCCCTCCCTCCTTCCCTGCCAGCTCCAAGGCCCTCTGTCTCTCGCTCCCAGCTCCAAGGTCCCCCCTCGTCCCTCCCCCCAGCTCCAAGGCCCCATTCCCTCCCAGCTCCAAGGGCCCCCCTCCGTCCCTCCCTCCCAGCCTGCTCCAAGGCCCCCCTCTGTCCATCCCTCCCAGCCAGCTCCAAGGCCCCCCTCCTTCTGACCTCCCATGTCCAGCATCCTCCCTCCTTCCCTGCCAGCTCCAAGGCCCCCTTCCCTCCCAACTCCAAGGCCCCCCTCCCTCCCAGCTCGCTGCCGCCCCTCCCCCCCTGAGGTAGTCATTACCGCCACCGCCCCCCCTCCACCCAGGCCAGGCCCTCTTCTCTCCGTTAAACGTACAGCGCCTCACCTTCGAAACTGCAGCAGGCAGATCGCCTCCCGTCGGCCTTCCTTCCCTGCCTGTGTCCCGCCCTCGTGTGACGTAACGTCAGCGAGGGCGGGACACAGGCAGGGAAGGAAGGCCGACGGGAGCTGATCTGCCTGCTGCGGTTTCGGCGCTGTAAGTTCAATTGAGAAGAGAGGGCCCGGCCCGGGTGAAGGGGGCCGGCAGCGACCTCGGGGGGGGGGGGGGGAGCGGTAGCGACCTCGGCGGTTCCCTCCCTCCCCTTCCGTGTGGTGCACTCCTCAGCGCAGTTTCCCTCTCTGTTCCGTCATCACGTCTTGACACGGGGCAGGACAGAGAAGGAAGTCTCTACTGTGCATTTGCAGGTGAGTCGGTCACTTGCCATTAATATGTTTGATTCCTATTATTTCTTTTTCTTTGAGTATTTTTTTTACGCTTTTCATGCTTTTCTTAAAAGTATATATCTGCACTTACAGTGGTGGAAATAAGTATTTGATCCCTTGCTGATTTTGTAAGTTTGCCCACTGACAAAGACATGAGCAGCCCATAATTGAAGGGTAGGTTATTGGTAACAGTGAGAGATAGCACATCACAAATTAAATCCGGAAAATCACATTGTGGAAAGTATATGAATTTATTTGCATTCTGCAGAGGGAAATAAGTATTTAATCCCTCTGGCAAACAAGACCTAATACTTGGTGGCAAAACCCTTGTTGGCAAGCACAGCGGTCAGACGTCTTCTGTAGTTGATGATGAGGTTTGCACACATGTCAGAAGGAATTTTGGTCCACTCCTCTTTGCAGATCATCTCTAAATCATTAAGAGTTCTGGGCTATCGCTTGGCAACTCGCAGCTTCAGCTCCCTCCATAAGTTTTCAATGGGATTAAGGTCTGGTGACTGGCTAGGCCACTCCATGACCCTAATGTGCTTCTTCCTGAGCCACTCCTTTGTTGCCTTGGCTGTATGTTTTGGGTCATTGTCGTGCTGGAAGACCCAGCCACGACCCATTTTTAAGGCCCTGGCGGAGGGAAGGAGGTTGTCACTCAGAATTGTACGGTACATGGCCCCATCCATTCTCCCATTGATGCGGTGAAGTAGTCCTGTGCCCTTAGCAGAGAAACACCCCCAAAACATAACATTTCCACCTCCATGCTTGACAGTGGGGACGGTGTTCTTTGGGTCATAGGCAGCATTTCTCTTCCTCCAAACACGGCGAGTTGAGTTCATGCCAAAGAGCTCAATTTTTGTCTCATCTGACCACAGCACCTTCTCCCAATCACTCTCGGCATCATCCAGGTGTTCACTGGCAAACTTCAGACGGGCCGTCACATGTGCCTTCCGGAGCAGGGGGACCTTGCGGGCACTGCAGGATTGCAATCCGTTATGTCGTAATGTGTTACCAATGGTTTTCGTGGTGACAGTGGTCCCAGCTGCCTTGAGATCATTGACAAGTTCCCCCCTTGTAGTTGTAGGCTGATTTCTAACCTTCCTCATGATCAAGGATACCCCACGAGGTGAGATTTTGCGTGGAGCCCCAGATCTTTGTCGATTGACAGTCATTTTGTACTTCTTCCATTTTCTTACTATGGCACCAACAGTTGTCTCCTTCTCGCCCAGCGTCTTACTGATGGTTTTGTAGCCCATTCCAGCCTTGTGCAGGTGTATGATCTTGTCCCTGACATCCTTAGACAGCTCCTTGCTCTTGGCCATTTTGTAGAGGTTAGAGTCTGACTGATTCACTGAGTCTGTGGACAGGTGTCTTTCATACAGGTGACCATTGCCGACAGCTGTCTGTCATGCAGGTAACGAGTTGATTTGGAGCATCTACCTGGTCTGTAGGGGCCAGATCTCTTACTGGTTGGTGGGGGATCAAATACTTATTTCCCTCTGCAGAATGCAAATAAATTCATATACTTTCCACAATGTGATTTTCCGGATTTAATTTGTGATGTGCTATCTCTCACTGTTACCAATAACCTACCCTTCAATTATGGGCTGCTCATGTCTTTGTCAGTGGGCAAACTTACAAAATCAGCAAGGGATCAAATACTTATTTCCACCACTGTATCTTTCTCAATGGCAACACTTTATCAACAGGAGAACCCCCGCCAACATGGCCAAGTTTTGTTTTCTTCCTCAGGGAAGAGGTTCCCTGAAAAAATAGAGTAGAAGTTATAAAATTTCTTATGCTGCCATTATGAAACAAAGATAATAGTATAACTCCCCTTTTAAAACTGAACACTCACATCTACAGACCAAACATGGTCCTGCATAAGTTTGAACAAAATGCCCACAGTTTGTCTGCACTAAACAATCAATTTAAATAGCACATAGCTGGTCTTTTGGCTCAGAGGAGACTGATCCTTCCAGGATGCATAAGCTGAACTGCAATTCATAGGCTCTGCCGGATTCAAAGAACTGAACTCACTAAGAACTTAATTTCCAAAGAGCTAGAACTTCTGAGTCATAGAACTAGCAGAATGAAACCCATGGCAATGGAACCCCCTTCCACGAAGAAAGTCCCTGCTAAATGTTCAGGAGAGGTACATGAGAAGACAGCCCATGAGAAGGGACTGGAGCAGCCGAAACACAGAAGACAGGTGGCCCTGGGCAAGTCAGGCAGAGCTTGAGGGGTATGTGGCTGAGAGACATTCCCTCCTGGTGGGAAGGAGGTCCAACAGTACAGAGGCAACGGAACAGTGACCCCTTCGAGTAAAAGGGAGGTCCAGCAGCTGAGAGGAAGTAGTAACCATTTCAGTTGGGAAAACAGTCCAGCAACTAAAAGGAAGTGAAGCCTCAGTACAGGAGAGGTGGATCTTTGGGACCAGACAGCAGAGCAACAGAGACAAGTCAAACTAGACAAAAGAGATCCTCCCAGGACATCCATCAGCCACTAGTCCGGTTGCACTCCAGCCTCTTCATTCCTGCCTGTGGGTAAAACTTATAAATCACACCTTAGTATTCCCTCTGTTCAAAGCCCACAATTGGAATCTACTCATGCCTCGGCCTTTTTTTCGTACTGCTCCAGCCCTTTGGAATTCCCTTCCAAAATCCTTCTTACCTGAAATTCCACAGAGAACTGAAGACATAACTTTTAGGGAGGCATACAATTTATAAGCAATAGAGTCTGCAGCTGAGAATCCCTATATTTATCCTTATCTCCTTCTCCTTCTCTTCTGTTCTGTTCTGTCTTATTAATCAATTAGTGTCCTTTCCTCCTTTATTTTGGTCTGTACACCACCTTGTATTTGTTTAGGTGGTATAGTAAGTACTCAGCAAACATAAATATACAGTGGGAAGAAGAATGGGAAGGACAACTAGAAATTGAAAAGGAGGACATAAAGTTACTTAGGGGCCCTTTTACTAAGCTGCGTATGCACCTATGTGTGCCCAATACACACCAAGCTGGAGTTACCGCCCGGTTACCGCGTGACCCTTGTGGTAATTTCGATTTTGACACGTGTCCGCTACGTGTATCCGAAAAATATTTTTTCTTTTCTGACACATGGCAGCTATGCGCATCAAGTGGCACTTGATGCGCATAGACCATTACCGCCTGGATACCGCGTGAGACCTTACCGCTAGGTCAATGGCTTGCGGTAAGGTCTCAGACCCAAAATGGACATGCAGCAATTTTCATTTTGCCGCATGTCCATTTTCTGCAAAAGTTTTTAAAAGGCATTTTTTGTAGGTGCGCTGAAAAATAATTCTGCACATGCCCAAAACACACGTCTACACTACCGCAGGCCATTTTTCAGTGAACATTAGTAAAAGGACCCTTTATAGAGCTGGTAATAATGTGTTGAGATTGATATCTTTCCTTATTTGAATGGTTATATGATGCTTTATAGGAATGTACTATATAAGAGACTCTTGCTTTTTCTTTGAATGCTTACATTTCAAAGAACCATTATTCACATGGAAAAGTGAGCATAGATTCCCTCCGGATGAAGCCATGATTATAGCGAAATTGGGATCTGGGTCGAGGCACAATAGTTTGAAAGAGGAACAAAAAAGTGAAGATGACATTGGAACGACATTTAATTTGCTCTCTTTTTGACACAGTGAAAAATTATTGGGAAAGCACGCTCACCACACTTCCATCTTACATCCAGATAAGTACAAGAATTAAGACCTTTATTTTACGTATAATTATAATTGTTGAACTATGCAGAGACATGTCCCCTAATTCTGTAAAAGTCAACAAATATTGCATGTACAAATTTGGGCATGTGCCCAATTAATTAAATAACAAGCTAATTTGGCTTTTTAAGAAGCAATTATTAGAACTAATTAAATTTAATTAAACTTTACACACATAAATTTAGATGTGGGATCTGAAAAATAAAGCACAGCATTGGTAGGGTCATGGGCGGAATGGGGGCATTCCCAAAATTAACACGCATTGTTAAAGAATAATGGGGATACATGCCTGTTGTAGGCGCGTACATTTGCACCACGCAAATGTACTACCTAAAGTTAGGCACAATTCCCGGGTGTAAGCGCTATTCTATAAACCATGCTTAACTTTAGGTGTGGCTTATAGAACAGTACTTTTTTGGACGCCAATTTTTTCAGGACCATATATAGGATTTAACCTATAATGGACTGGATTCAATAAATGGCAATCAAAATTACGCACCAATATAAATCGTCGCTCTGTACAATTCTATAAAGGGTGCGTGCCCTTTACAGAATCATGCTTAGTGCCAACTCCTGTCTAACATTAGGTGCCAGATTTACGCATGCTGAGATCTGTTGTAGAGTTAGGTGTCATGCATTATAGAATAGTGTGCAGCAAGATACATGTGCAATTTTTAATGAGTGCCAGCTAACTATCAATATTTGGGTTGTTAACACCCAATTATTGATAGTTAAGGGCGTGTTACTCAATTAATTTGCACATGCATCTTGGGCGCGTACATAAATCTTTTTGTTTTTTGGTATGAGTTGTCCTGTGGCTGTTGTTTTCTTTCCTATCCAGATTAATGGAGTTGATGTTTTAGATTGTTATATTGTACACCGCCTAGATATACATTGGCAGTACAGGTGAAATAAAAAGTTCAGTAAATGAATGAATGAAATTTAGATGCATAAATTTGGGCGCCATATATAGAATCGGGGGGAAAGTGTTTTGTGATGGAGAGGTGATCGTACAGTGAAGTCAGTAACAAATAGGAACACATTACATAAAATTGTGATGTCCTTGGTATTTTCCAAACAAAAGATGGACGTCCATCTTTTTTCGAAAATGACCTTCTCCCCGGCTCCGAATTTGGACGTCTTTGTAAAATGGCCAAATTCCAACTTAGACGTTTCTTTCAAAAATGCCCCTCTAAATGTTGCATGACCTTTTTATACTTATGGGCCATGTAGCAGTTAGGAGACGCTAATGTCCATTAGCATGCACTAAGCTTTAATAAAGGGCCATTAAATGTGTTAAATTTCTTTTGTTTCAAGCTCAAAATGATTGTGAGTAATCGAGAAGATGGTGGTTATCTCAGATATGCATTACTGGTTACTGTGCGAATACTGTTAACAGGATTCAAGATACAAAATTCCTAAATGGAAATGATATATGGAATTGATATTCAGCCCATCGAGGTAACTGGCTTGAAGCCACTCACAGCCATGGGCTGAGTTAACCACAAATATTAAACACAAGGGCATGTCTGACCACTAGCATTAAATATCCGGGTAAGTGCGGCAGCCTGAAGGTTAACTGGATACTGGCTGATATTGAAACCAATGCCCAGTTAACTCGGCAGATGAAGTTGGGTCAGTCTTTCACTTAACCGGTTAATGGACTGAATATCGCTGCTAACCAGTTAAGTGCTGGCTCCACTCATGCTTGCCCTGGACTGCCCCTAACCTAGCCAGTTAGGCCCCAATGCTCAAAGGTCGCTGTTAAATACCGGCAGCCGAAGTTGAACTTATCAATTTGTAAACAGCGACTGATGCTCAAAGGGAATCACGTGCAAATGAGATGCATGGAAATTCTGCAAGGGAAAGCGCCTAGCACATGCGCATAACAGTCTCTCGGTAAGTGTCTATGTTTTGCGCATGCCCAGTAATCGTTGCTCCACGCTCTGCCAGTCAGATCAGATCCAGCCTGTGCCTGCCAAATCCGGAGTCCACTTTCTGCCTGTGCCTACAGGATCCTGTAGTAGTCATACCATGTTTTCAGGATCGGACCCTGGGGCCTACAGAATCCTGGGATCGGACCCTGCTCGTACCTGCAGGTTCTCTCCTTGTGGCTCTAGGATCCTGGGACCCCTGGACAGAAATGGAGAGCAGTCTTATCCCGGGTTAGAGCTGAGATGTGAATTCACATAGAGGAGTCCACTGTCCCTCCAGCAAGAGGAAGAGAAAGAAACCCCCTAGGAAAAGGGTAGGTAGAGAGATTGGATTACATGACAGCTCCAGATCTGCCAGAAGATTTTTCACGTTAAAGGTAGGCACTCCTTTCTGTGCATCACATGGAATGCTCATTTTAAATCTGATGAGCTTGTTGTAATACATTTGAATTGGATTATCGGTAGCTGCTATGGCAAACGGTTAAAGCCATGCAGAACCCCTTTGTGCATTAGACACTAAATAACGTTTGCTTGAGACCAGCTACAACCGGTCTAAAGCAAACGTTGCAAGCACAGTAAGCTTTGTGTATCAGGGCCTTAGTGTTTTGGCAGTCAGATGAGATATGGTACCAGGGGCGTAGGTACTATGGGGGCTTGGGCCCCTGTAGATTTGGCCCTGGACCCCCCTGCCAATGACCCTCTCAACCTCCCCTCCCGCCGCCAACCCGCCGTCAACCCGCTATTGCCGTCTGCTACCTTTGCTGGCGGGGGACCCCAACCCCCGCCAGCCGAAGTCTTCTTCCTTCGTTTTGTTTCTGCAGGACGTCAGACTCAGAAACAGAACGAAGGAAGAAGAGGACCTCAGCTGGCGGAGGTTGGGGTCCCCCGCCAGCAAAGGTAGGCGGTGACGGCGGGCGGGGAAGGGGGTCGAGAGCAGGGCCGGCCCTAGGGTTTCTAGTGCCCTCCTGCAGTATATTAGTCGGCGCCCCTACCCATCCAGGGGCGGGATCACTATGGCTCCGCCCCCACAGTAGACACACCCATTTTACCAGCCATGGCATCATTGAAAATATTACACCAGTATAGAAGAAAAATAACTTAGCACACAGACCAGGAATTAGGAGAACAGACAGTCTTGCCAACTCTGAAAAACAATGTGTTATCAAAATTTCAGAATCTAACAAACAGATCCCTATTCAGACACTTGGCCTCGCAGTCACACATGTAGAACAGAGATAGCCCCTCTTCAAATTCTTCAAAAATTAACCTGAAATCCTAAGAAGTTAGACTCTGCATGCAGCACAATAGCCTTCCCATTCCCTATAGTCTCTTCCTCAGCCTTCTCCCTTCATACCCAACCCTCTTTTGCTCCCCCCCCCCCCAGCATCTATGCCCAGCATTCCTCCATCTCCCTGTTCCCTCCTCTACATCCTCTCTTATAGCATAATTCCTCCCCACCCCCACCCCCTCACTCCCATTCATCCCCTCATCCATTCCCATTCCCACCCAGGCTTCCTCACTCCCATTCATCCTCTCATCCACCCCCATTCCTCCCCCCAGACCCACTCTACTACTACTACTACTACTACTACTACTTAACATGTCTATAGCGCTACTAGGCATACCCAGCACTTTACATTTGCACATGAAGAGACAGTCCCTGCTCAAACGAGCTTACAATCTAGATAGGACAAACAGACTAGCACAACTAACAAGACTAACACCTCTAGTAATCTAATTAGGACAACTAGCAATGCTTACAGTCAACTGGTCAGACTAACACCATCGAGCACAGCTTAGGATCTAGCTAGGACAGACTTAATCAGCATAAACTAACATATTCTACAATCTGAGTTGGACAAACTAACAGGAGTTACTGAAGTGGGAATGAGAGACAGGAGATTGGTGATGGTTAGGAATTGAAAGCAGCCATCTAGCCCTCCTGTCCTGTGAGTTGCTGTGTTGGGGGGGGGGGGGTGGAAAAGGGTGGGTCAGGTGCAGCACTAAACAGCAGTCTCTGACAAAACAAGGGTCCAGGCTCTGCTGTGCTGTCTCTGAGCCCTCTCTGGCCTGGATTCCAGCTCCTGGTTTCACTCTCAATCCCAATGTGTTGAAGGGGTGGGTGCAGAGAATACTAAGCTGCTGCTTAGCTCCTGAGCTCAGCCAGGCATAGTGAGTGCCTGTGCTGGAGCCTCCTCAGGCTTTCCTTCTTGCCCTGAAACCGCTCGTCACCAGGGGGGGGCAGGGGGCAGAGGTTAGCTGAGCTCCCACAAGTTATTTCGGAGCCAGATTCAGTTGGAGCAGTGAGGTCCTCTGACAAACACAAGGAGGATATTTCTCTGCTTGGGAGGGGGGAGGGGACGGGACAGAGAGCTGACAGCTCCCGCTTTGGAGCCAGACTGAGATGAGCAGCAGATATTAGATACTGAAAAAGCAAAAGCCTCAGCAGAGCTTGCTTGCTTGCAAAGCGGAGCCCTTGAAGGGAGGCGCCCCCCTGCAGTGCTTACCCTGCTTACTTGGTTGGACCGGCCCTGGTCGAGAGGGTCGTCGGCAAGGGGGGGGATCAAACTTGTTGTTGGTGGTGCTGGGGGGGTGTCGGCAATAGCGGCGGTGGGGTCAGCTATGCCAGGGAGAGGGCTAAAATGTGCCCCCTCACCTAGGGCTCTGGACCCCCCTCACGCCGAAGTCTGGCTACGCCCCTGTGTACTAACCGGTTAAATGCCTCTGAATATCAGAACTATGATATTTATGGGATGCAAGTGTCATAATCTTGCTAGTAGGGCCGCCAAGAAGTGGGGTGGGGTGGGGGGAAGAATTAAGGCAAAGGCAAACTAGGCATATGCTTAGAACCAAAGTGTATAGGAGACGCCCTCTCAGATGTTTAATACACTGGTTCCCAATGCAGTATTTTGCCCTGGTCAGTCATCTGCATGCAGAAAGAACAATGGTGGAAACCAATTTTACCAGTCTGTTTGTTCCCCCCCCCCCCCCCCCCCCCCGCGCATTGTCCTCTGGTCAGTAGGAGGAGTCAAGGAGCAATGCTTCTTATCTGCTGGTTTTCCTGTGAAGTCAGAATCCTGCAGGATCCTATTTGTGGGAGTTTTAAGATGTATTTAGTTTATGATGGAGGACCCAATGTATTTGTTTGCCTAGGGCCCACCAAAGAGTTTATCCTGCCCTACTTAAAATTGTACATAATTAGAGTATTTCAATTAAGCCAAATGTTGGGAAACATTCAGGTTCAAATACTATTAAACACAGGCAAAAACAAAAATTTGGAACATGGCCTTCCACTGGATAAGACCTATCATCTTTATTAATTCCATGGAACAAAACAGTAGATGCTGAGGCGTTATCAGATAACCTTGATTTCAAAATTTGGCCGTGTGTACTACAAGCACATTTGTACTTTAAACAGGCTAAATAATAAAGCCTGAAATTTAACAATTTAGGATAAAGCAAACACCTCACACATCTATTTTTAGTACAGCTCTTCTTCAGTTCAAGGTTATAGTTGGTTGGAATGAATTGAAAAGCATTAAAGAATATTGCTTGTAGTCAGAGTACGATATGTTCTCTAAAGAGAAGAGGCTATGTATCTCTCATTACAGAACATACATTGTCATTGGAACATATTTAATAAAGTAACTAGAATGAGGGTACAATTTGTTTGCTTTTATATATCTACATCTATCTGTAGATAAATAGATAGAAGACAAACAAGTCCCAGAAAATTTGGATTCCATATACCCCAATTCAGAATTTAGAAAAATATGTTTCTAAAAAGCTACTTGCCGAGTTCAATACACAATAAATAATCTCTTCCTATGTTGAAACAAACACTACTCATCGCCAGCTTATTTAAGCTTTAATTCATGTGCACGCTTCTAAAGAGCATGCACATACTTTTCCCTGGGCAGACACCAGCAAGTCTTCAAAATGAACCATATGCATACTTACACTTTGGAAATTTCTTGTGGAAACTGTGCATTTATACCTGCTCTTTGGCACACACATTTTCTTGCTTAAACTACAGTGCAGTGTTCGTAGTTTATACAGTTTGGGACAGATTCTGTATGAGTGACATGCATTAAATTGTGTGCATGGCCAATTTACATGCACTACTCAATTGAGTAATGAGCCAATTAGTGATGATAATTAGCCAATAACAACCAATTATCACTAATTGGCAATAATTGGAATTTTCGTGTGTTGCTTTTTAGGCATATTCTAAAAAGAGGCACGCATAAATTCCGTGTGTAGCTGAACATGGGGCACAGCCATGGGAGGAGTGTAGGCATGTCAGGAACATCAATCAAATTTATGCTTATTGCTATAGAATTCAGGGGAACTTGCATACATTTAGGCACGGGTATTTACACCAGGTTTTCAGTGGCAAAAATGGTCGTACCTGAATGTACGTGTATTCCCCCAGCCTATGCACTATTCTATAAACTGTGTCTTACAGTAGATGTAGTTTATAGAATAGCACTTTGCGCGTTATTCTGACGCACTTACATTTTAGATGCCATTTACTGAATCAGGCCCTATACACATAAACACTAACCCCTCCCCCAACCCCAGAAACACCTCTTTTTAATGGTAAATATATATGCATTTGAATGCAGATTTTAGGATGTTAGGGTATGTGAGAAAATCAATATGGAAATGTAAACCTGGAGACAGGTGCCATTATTTTAGAAGAGCAGCTCTGCGTGTGTAACTCAGATGTATAATTGACCTATCTCCACCCTTAGGAATAGAAGAATTTTAAAAAAGATTGTGCAGAAGATACATATAGCAGTATCTAAAAATGAGGCAACTTCTACATACAGTACACTCAAGCACTAAACAGGGAGTAAAGATGTGCAAGGGGTGAGGAAATGGATATACATTTATATCTCGACGCAGCAACAAAGTACATGTATATTAAGTGAGCATGAGAGTAATTTAAAGGAGACTTATCTTAATTATAGACCATCCCAACAGGGACCTGTTTCACGTCCGCTTCTTCAGGGATGTCCAAAGCATGTCTCAAATGCCAAAGAAATTCTCAGCATTTGAGACACGCTTTGGACTTCCCCTGAAAAAGCAGACGTGAGACAGGTCTCCGTTGGGATAGTCTAAAATTAAGATGTCTCCTTTAAATTATTCTTACGCTCACTTAATATATTGAATTCAGGAAAGAAGAAAAGTTTTCTGTACTCTCAGTAATGATGTTAAAGTCAACCTGACAAGCCATTTTGATCTATGTGAACTTAATATAAAAGCCTTATTGGTTGCTAAAAATTGAAAAGTGAAAAAAGAAAAAGAAATCCATACAAAGAAAAATATGCATCACTTTGCATACTAATTTAATAGAGGAGGTTTTTTCAGGAGAGTCTATGATCGAACAGCCATATACAGTCAATTGAAAGCTCATCCAGCACATAATTTCAGCTGTGGCATTAACTGAGGCCCCTTTTTTCCTCCATTTTTTGATTTAGTGTGCTGGCTTGTTATGTCTCCATGGGCCTGCTTGTCTTCTCAGGATCACTATACTTTTATGCTTAAGTGAAAACTATTAGTTTGTGATCCTTCTCTTCACTGTTCTCTGAGATATTACTATATTTCAAGGATAACATGTGGAAGGGCATAATCAAATGGGACGCCCAAGTTTTCATGAGGGTGTCCTCGCAGGATGGCTCAGCGAAGGGGCGGTGAAACTCGTATTATCGAAACAAGATGGGCATCCATCTTTAGTTTCGATAATACGGTCACGGACTCCCAAATCTCAACATTTAGGTGGACCTTAGAGATGGTCAACCTTAGAGATGGTTGTCCCCGGTTTTCGGCCATAATGGAAACCGAGGACGCCCATCTCAAAAATGATCAAATCCAAGCCCTTTGGTAATGGGAGGAGCCAGAATTCATAGTGCTCTGGTCCCCCTCACATGCCAGGACACCAACTGGGCACCCTAGGAGGCACTGCAGTGGACTTCAGAAATTGCTCCCAGGTGCATAGCTCCCTCACCTTGGGTGCTGAGCCCCCCAACCCCCCCAACCCCACTCCCCACAACTGTACACCACTACCATAGCCCTACGGGGTGAAGAGGGGCACCTATATGTGGGTACAGTGGGTTTTGGAGGGCTCACATTTACCACCACAAGTGTAATAGGTAGGGGGGGATGGGCCTGGGTCCGCCTGGCTGAAGTGCGCTGCACCCACTAAAACTGCTCCAAGGATCTGCATACTGCTGTCATGGAGCTGGGTATGACATTTGAGGCTGGCATAGAGGCAGGCAAAAAAAATGTTTACGTTTTTTTTAGGGTGGGAGGGGGTTGGTGACCACTGGGGGATTAAGGGGAGGTCATCCCCGATTTCCTCCGGTGGTCATCTGGTCAGTTCGGGCATCTTTTTGAGGCTTGGTCGCAAGAAAAAAATGGACCAAGTAAAGTCGGCCAAGTGCTCGTCAGGGATGCCCTTCTTTTTTCCTTTATCGGCCGAGGACGCCCATCTGTTAATCACGCCCCAGTCTCGCCTTCGCTATGGTGCCGACACGCCCCCGTGAACTTTGGTTGTCCCCGTAATGGAAAGCAGTTGAGGATGCCCAAAATCGACCTTCGATTATGCCGATTTGGGTGACCCTGAGAGAAGGACATCCATCTCCCGATTTGTGTCTGAAGATGGGCGCCCTTCTGTTTCGAAAATAAGCCTGAAAGTCAACCAGGATAAAAATTCTACAGGAAACCAAATGCACTGTAGAAGCTTTATAGATATAAATCCATATGCAATGGGGAAGAGTATATTACCATCCATCTAATCAGAATGGTGAGCACACTGTGAAAATGCTAACAGATATTAGAAAACCAAGTAAAACTGGAAACACAACAACAATGGGGAATTTCAATTACCCTAGTATTGACTAGGTGAATATCTCACCAGAGCATGTTGAGAATTTATGTTTGCAGTTGATGGTGAAAGTGATTAGAAAGGGAATTACTTTAAAGCTAGTCTTCACTGATTGCATGACTTGGTGCAAGGGGTAAGAGTGATGGAGACACTTGACAACAGGGACCATAATGCAATCAAACCTGATATGATCACTGCAGGGAGGAAAACTACTGCAGTAGCATTTAACTTTATAAAAGGAGATTAGGATAGAATGAAGAAATCAGATGCCAACCTGTTCTTTATTTTTGTTAGTTATTAATTTTCTCAACAACACAAAGGCAAACACAATCCGTCCAATATTTTTTTAAAAATGGCCGCTAAAACGGCACTTAGGCAGCTATCTGGCAATATTCAGCACCGGATAGCCAGCTATCTGGCATTGAATATCGCCACTTAGCGGCTTAGAGATACATAAGTACATAAGTAATGCCACATTGGGAAAGACCAAGGGTCCATCGAGCCCAGCATCCTGTCCATGACAGCGGCCAATCCAGGCCAAGGGCACCTGGCAAGCTTCCCAAACGTACAAACATTCTATACATGTTATTCCTGGAATTGTGGATTTTTCCCAAGTCCATTTAGTAGTGGTTTATGGACTTGTCCTTTAGGAAACTGTCTAACCCCTTTTTAAACTCTGCTAAGCTAACCGCCTTCACCACGTTCTCTGGCAACGAATTCCAGAGTTTAATTATGCGTTGGGTGAAGAAATATTTTCTTCGATTTGTTTTAAATTTACTACACTGTAGTTTCATCACATGCCCCCTAGTCCTAGTATTTTTGGAAAGTGTGATCAGACTCTTCACATCCACCTGTTCCATTCCACTCATTATTTTATATACCTCTATCGTGGCTCCCCTCAGCCGTCTCTTCTCCAAGCTGAAAAGCCTAGCCTCCTTAGTCTTTCTTCATAGGGAAGTCGTCCGATCCCCGCTATCATTTTAGTCGCCCTTCGCTGCACCTTTTCCAGTTCTACTATATCTTTCTTGAGATGCGGCGACCAGAATTGAACACAATACTCAAGGTGCGGTCGCACCATGGAGCGATACAACTGCATTATAACATCCTCACACCTGTTTTCCATACCGTTCCTAATAATACCCAACATTCTATTCGCTTTCCTAGCCACAGCAGCACACTGAGCAGAAGGTTTCAGTGTATTATCGACGACGACACCCAGATCCCTTTCTTGGTCCGTAACTCCTAACGTGGAAGCTATAATTCGGGTTCTTTTTTCCCACATGCATCACCTTGCACTTGCTCACATTAAACGTCATCTGCCATTTAGCCTCCCAGTCTCGTAAGGTCCTCTTGTAATTTTTCACAATCCTGTTGCGAGTTAATGACTTTGAATAACTTTCAGCTTATTTTCAAAAGTGATCGCCGGCCATTTCCCAACATAAATCGGGAGATGGCCGGCGATTTCTTAAAAGCGGCGAAATCGGTATTATCGAAAGCTGCTTTTTTGACAGCATCGCCGCTTTCCTGTCGCCTAGCTGGTGAAAGTTCAAGGGGGTGTGTCGGCGGCTTAGCGAAGGCGGGACATGGGTGGGCATGAGCGTGGCTACCAGATGGCTGGCTTTCGCAGATAATGGAACAAAAAAAAGCGGCGTTAAGCAGTATTTCGCTGGGTTTACTTGGTCCTTTTAGTTTCACGACCAAGCCTCAAAAAAGTTCTCCAACTCACCAGATGACCACCAGAAGGAATCGGGGATGACCTCCCCGTACACCCCCAGTGGTCACCAACCACCTCCCACCCTAAAAAACACAATTATAAACATATTTTGCCAGCCTCTATGCCAGCCTCAAATGCTGTACCCACCTCCATGACAGCAGAATGTGTTCTATCCTCTGACAGCCTTTCCCTGGTTGTGATGTGGCTCTCGGGTGAGTGTGACACCTTTTCTGTTAGGTGCACTACAGAATCACATCAGCAATGCATTGTAGTGGGTGTAGGGTAGTGGGCTCTACTCCCATGGTGCTTTTCCCCCTGCTAACTGGGTCAGAGTGTGCCCTGTTTTGTTTCCGGTAGTCCATGAGGTAGTGGCCATTTTTGTAAGCCAGTTTTAGATCCCTTTTATGTGTTACCCACGTTAGAGAATTTAGATATTACCTTGAATGTGGCTGAAAGAGGGCATTGTACACCATTCTGCCAGCTCTGACCTACTGTTAATCTCAGTACCAGGGAGACTCTTTGCCAGTGGGGCACAACCTCTGATCTGCAGTTAACTGTGAGTAAACGTGCTTATTCAAATAAAGGACTTTTTCAAAGAGATTAGTCTTCAGGTGTCAACTGGTGTGCCAAGGTTATACAGCAGCAACAAGTCCTAGATGCCTGCGTGTATTCAGGTCCCTGGAGCACTTTTAGTGGGTACCGCAGTGCACTTAAGGCAGGCGGACCCATGCCCATCCCCCCTACCTGTAATACTTGTGCTGGTAATGGGAGCCCTCCAAAACCCACATGTAGTTGTCCCCTTCACCCCTAAGAGCTACGGTAGTGTTGTACATCTGTGGGTACTGGGTTTGGGGGGGGGGGGTTGGGGGCTCAGCACCCAAAGTAAGGGAGCTATGCACGTGGGAGCATTTTCTGAAGTCCACCGCACTGACCCCTAGGGTGCCCAGTTGGTGTCCTGGCATGTGAGGGGGACCAGTGCACTAGAAATGCTGGCTCCTCCCACGACCAAATGCCTTGGATGTTGCCGGATTGGAGATCGCTGGCATTTTTTTCCATTATCGCTGAAAAACAAAACCGGCCATCTCAACCCCGGCGAACTCTGGCATTTGGCCGGGCTAAACCGTATTATCAAAAAAAAAGATGGCCGGCCATCTTTTTCGATAATACGGTTTCGGCCAGCTGTAGCGCCACCACCAAAGTAGATCGCCGGCAATCTATTTCGCTGGCGACATTCGATTATGCCCCTCCACGTGTCATCAGCAAATTTAATTACCTCACTAGTTACTCCCATCTCTAAATCATTTATAAATATATTAAAAAGCAGCGGTCCTAGCACAGACCCCTGAGGAACCCCACTAACTACCCTTCTCTATTGTGAATACTGCCCATTTAACCCCACTCTGTTTCCTATCCTTCAACCAGTTTTTAATCCATAATAGGACATTTCCTCCTATCCCATGACCCTCCAATTTCCTCTGTAGCCTTTCATGAGGTACCTTGTCAAACACCTTTTGAAAATCCAGATACACAATATCAACCGGCTCCCCTTTGTCCACATGTTTGTTTACTCCTTCAAAGAATTGAAGTAAATTGGTTAGGCAAGATTATATCGCACAATATAACAGGTTAACTGCCGATTTTTAAAGGCAGACCATCTAAGTTTGGTGGCCATATTTGGCTGCCACAATAGGCAGCACTGAATACCAGCTTGGCAGCTTAAGTCAGACCAGCCAAAGTTAAACTGGATATTCAATGCCGGCCCGGCATTGAATATCCAGGTTTAGCGCAGACCGCAAGAGACAGCCCAGTCATTTCCCATGCTCTGAATATTGGGCGGAATGCATATAATCAAGACATCAGTTATAGATATAAAGCCTTTATAGCATGCAAGTCATTATCCTCCAGATTCTATATATGGTGCCTAAAATTGTGCATGCAAATCTTGCAAAGTACTATTCTATAAAGATCCTCATGCAAATCCTTTAATGTGTACCTCAAAAGGGGGAATGGCTATGAGTGGGTCAGGGGTGTTCACTGAAGATCAGTGCAGGATTACAGAATTGAAGGGATTGGATTTACACCAGTGCACAATTCAGAGCACCATTTATAGAATAGCAGTTTGGGCAAATTTTTTGGTGCTCAAATTTGGGTGCCATTTACTGATTTTAGTCCCAAATGGAATAAAGAAAAAGAGTAAAACTATGCTGAAATTAATGCATCAAAGGAGACCCCGTTTTTATAAAAGAATGATATATGATTATAGTTTTCAGCTGTAACACATTCATACTTAGAAGAGACACAAACTATGTTCCACCAAGTATTAAGCTCAACCTGTGAGCTATCCTTCCAATTACTTAATATCAACTTTAAGACCAAGGAAATCAAAAATGTCAAATAACTTTTTTCTACACTTTGGTATCTCTTCAACTAAAGGCAGGGATTTTCAGAGAACTAATTTAGATAAGTGCTCTTCTTAAATCTGAAATACATTACCTACTCTCTCCAAAATTTCTCTCCAGTATCTATTAGACAAGGACAAAAAATATGACATCAGAGAGCATTCTATTAAATAAAACCAAAATTTCTCATCAGATGTTGCAGCAAGCTGAGTAATTTTATGTGGAGTCCATGTTGATCTATGAGTTATGAAATACAAAGTTCGTATCAAGGATGTAGATAATGAAAGTTATAATAATTGATCCCAGAAACATCTCCATACTGTAGAAGCTTAAGAAACATTTACATCCTTTTCCCATACTGTCATGGGCAATATATCTCTGACACTTATCATTCTATTCTTAAGAACCTATGGGGCCCTTTTACTAAACCACGTAGGCACCTATGCATGCCCACCACGCACCTATTTGGAACTACTGCCCAGCTATCGCGTGGCCCAGGTGGTAATTTCATTTTGTATGTGCGTCCAGTAGGCACGCCAGAAATTTTCCAGCGCATGGCGCTAACTGAGCAGAAATTGGCATTGTACGTGCACTGATGATTACCGCCCAGTTAACGTGTGAGACCTTACCGCTAAATCAGTGGGTGACGGTAAGGTCTCAGGCCCAAAATGGACGCGCGCCAATTTTTATTTTACTGCATGTCCACTTTCAGCCAAAAAAAGGCCTTTTTTTCAGGTGCACTGAAAAATGGACCTGCGCGTGTCCAATACACGCATCTACACCAGTGCAGGACATTTTTCAGCGCACCTTAGTAAAAGGACCCCTTATAGAATTGAGAAGCAGATGTTAAGGAAGATAATAGTTTAATACATACCAAAACACAATCCAGAATATCTTCCCATGGCAGTAAGTCAAGATTCACTGCAAGAATACAGTGGCAGAGTTGCAAACACTGATAATTCTCCGGTCAATATTCAGCTGGTGGCAGTCATCATTTTTTAAGCACTGACTACCACCAGCTAAATTGGACGAGACCTGGATTTTCAATACTGAGCCATGTCTACGCATCAGTATGGAATATCTGGGCATGACTATGCATGTGCTAGCCACCAGCACTTATGCCTGTCCCAGTTGAAACCAGCTGGGACCAGCGTAAGAGTGGAGGAGTGGCCTAGTGGTTAGGGTGGTGGACTTTGGTCCTGGGGAACTGAGGAACTGAGTTCGATTCCCACTTCAGGCACAGGCAGTTCCTTGTGACTCTGGGCAAGTCACTTAACCCTCCATTGCCCCATGTAAGCCACATTGAACCTGCCATGAGTGGGAAAGTGGGAAATGTAACAACAACAAAAAAAAAAATATATATATATATATATGAATTTCTGCTATGTATTAGCTGGGACCCATATAAGGGGATCTGTAAGATGCCCCAATATCTCCCCCATTCCAATTCCCCTCCTCCATTCTGTTCTCCCATGCTTCCCCATGATGGTGATCCCCCCATACTCTCCCCTTCCCTTGTTCCAATTACCCAATCCCTCTTCCCACACCTGTCTCCTCCAGACCCGTAGGCACCCTGGGGCTTACTCAGAGCTGACTCCTGGTAGTCTAGTGGGACAGGGCAGTAGAGGTCCTCTTCCTTTCCCACCCCCCATATGGGTTTAAAATAGCAGTGCTGACCCCTAGCTGTACATAAGTACAGTGGGGGAAATAAGTATTTGATCCCTTGCTGATTTTGTAAGTTTGCCCACTGACAAAGACATGAGCAGCCCATAATTGAAGGGTAGGTTATTGGTAACAGTGAGAGATAGCACATCACAAATTAAATCCGGAAAATCACATTGTGGAAAGTATATGAATTTATTTGCATTCTGCAGAGGGAAATAAGTATTTGATCCCCCACCAACCAGTAAGAGATCTGGCCCCTACAGACCAGGTGGATGCTCCAAATCAACTCGTTACCTGCATGACAGACAGCTGTCGGCAATGGTCACCTGTATGAAAGACACCTGTCCACAGACTCAGTGAATCAGTCAGACTCTAACCTCTACAAAATGGCCAAGAGCAAGGAGCTGTCTAAGGATGTCAGGGACAAGATCATACACCTGCACAAGGCTGGAATGGGCTACAAAACCATCAGTAAGACGCTGGGCGAGAAGGAGACAACTGTTGGTGCCATAGTAAGAAAATGGAAGAAGTACAAAATGACTGTCAATCGACAAAGATCTGGGGCTCCACGCAAAATCTCACCTCGTGGGGTATCCTTGATCATGAGGAAGGTTAGAAATCAGCCTACAACTACAAGGGGGGAACTTGTCAATGATCTCAAGGCAGCTGGGACCACTGTCACCACGAAAACCATTGGTAACACATTACGACATAACGGATTGCAATCCTGCAGTGCCCGCAAGGTCCCCCTGCTCCGGAAGGCACATGTGACGGCCCGTCTGAAGTTTGCCAGTGAACACCTGGATGATGCCGAGAGTGATTGGGAGAAGGTGCTGTGGTCAGATGAGACAAAAATTGAGCTCTTTGGCATGAACTCAACTCGCCGTGTTTGGAGGAAGAGAAATGCTGCCTATGACCCAAAGAACACCGTCCCCACTGTCAAGCATGGAGGTGGAAATGTTATGTTTTGGGGGTGTTTCTCTGCTAAGGGCACAGGACTACTTCACCGCATCAATGGGAGAATGGATGGGGCCATGTACCGTACAATTCTGAGTGACAACCTCCTTCCCTCCGCCAGGGCCTTAAAAATGGGTCGTGGCTGGGTCTTCCAGCACGACAATGACCCAAAACATACAGCCAAGGCAACAAAGGAGTGGCTCAGGAAGAAGCACATTAGGGTCATGGAGTGGCCTAGCCAGTCACCAGACCTTAATCCCATTGAAAACTTATGGAGGGAGCTGAAGCTGCGAGTTGCCAAGTGACAGCCCAGAACTCTTAATGATTTAGAGATGATCTGCAAAGAGGAGTGGACCAAAATTCCTCCTGACATGTGTGCAAACCTCATCATCAACTACAGAAGACGTCTGACCGCTGTGCTTGCCAACAAGGGTTTTGCCACCAAGTATTAGGTCTTGTTTGCCAGAGGGATTAAATACTTATTTCCCTCTGCAGAATGCAAATAAATTCATATACTTTCCACAATGTGATTTTCCGGATTTAATTTGTGATGTGCTATCTCTCACTGTTACCAATAACCTACCCTTCAATTATGGGCTGCTCATGCCTTTGTCAGTGGGCAAACTTACAAAATCAGCAAGGGATCAAATACTTATTTCCCCCACTGTACATAAGTATTGCCATATAGGGACAGACCGAAGGTCATCAAACCCAGGATCCTTTTTCTAACAGTGGCCAATCCAGGTCACAAGAACCTGGCAAGATCCCAAAAAAGTACAATACATTTTATGCTGCTTATCCTAGAAATAAGCAGTGGATTTTCCCTAAGTCCATTTTAATAATGGTCTATGGACTTTTCCTTTAGGAAGCCATCCAAACCTTTTTTTATACCCCGCACAGCTAACTGCTTTTACTGCATTCTCTGGCAACAAATTCCAAAGTTTAATTACACGTTGAGGAAAGAAAAAATTTCTCCGATCGTTTTAAATTTATTCCTTTGTAGCTTCATTGCATGCTACTACTACTACTACTACTACTACTTAACATTTCTAGAGCGCTACTAGGGTAACGCAGCGCTGTACAGTTTAACAAAGAAAGACAGTCCCTGCTCAATGGAGCTTACAATCTAAAGGACGAAATGTCAAGTTGGGGCAGTCTAGATTTCCTGAATAGAGGTATGGTGGTTAGGTGCTGAAGGCGACATTGAAGTGGTGGGCTTTGAGCAAGGATTTGAAGATGGGCAGGGAGGGGGCCTGCCCCCTAGTCCTAGTATGTTTGGAAAGAGTAAGCAAGCGATTCACATCTACCCATTTCACTCCACTCATTATTTTATAGAGCTCTATCATATCTCCCCTCAGCCATCTTTTCTCCAAGCAGAAGGGTCCAGTTTCCCTATAAGGGCCACAGGGGATATGGGGGAGATCAGAATCATTACGGGATATGGGCAGAGGGATCAGAACCATATGGGGGACTATAGAAAGATCTGAAAGGGGATCAAAGGGAGGATCATATCCAGGGGATGAGTATAGGGATTGAAGTGTCACTCAGCAAGCCAGAAGTTATGTAGGTGCTGGCCAATATTCAGTGCCAGCACCCACATAGCTAAGCAGCCAAAGTAAGGAATGTCTTTTGTGTGGTCTTATGTGGCTGCTTAGCTATGTGGCTACTGGAACTCAGTATGGCCTGTGCGCAAATAACTGCTGGCTCCTCCTTGACTCCATCCCCTGACTGCTCCAGCACTGCCTGAATTCCAGCTGGACAGTTAGAGCCAATGTTCATCAGCACTGCCCGGTTACGTCCCACTGAATATCAGTGGCCAGCCCACTCACCATGGTCTAAGCAGACAGAAGCCTCTCCTGCCCTATTGACCCCTCTGTTATTTTAATAGTTCATTTTTCATTTGCAACATCTAAAATGTTATAAGACCCAGTATGTTAAGTATGAACCAACATGATACCAGAAAAATTAGATGTACCTTAGAAGACCTTGTATACAATGAGAGACTTTATTGAATGAGATCCAAAAGTAACACAGGTGGATGGTACATGGATCAGAGTCCAGCAGCGAGTTCCAGGGCTTAATTATTCTTTGAGAGAAAAAAATGTTTCCTCCTATTTGTTTTAAACGTATTTCCGTATTATACACTAGCAAGTTTTTCATTCATGCACTCATTCATTGAAATATTTATATACCGCTTAGACCTAAGCAGTTTACCGTTTCATTTTACAGGTACTTGGTCTGTCCCTAGTGGGCTCATAGTCTAAGTAGTACATTGTACTACTGTTGTACCTGGGGCAACAGAGGGTTAAGTAACTTGCCCAGGGTCACACAGAGCTGCAGAGGGAATTGAACCTGATGCTAGCATAGGCCCCCTTTTACGGCAGCTTAGTTAAAGGGCCCCTTAGCCATGAAAGTGCTGGTCTTGTGTACATTTACATACTTGAGTGGCACATAAATGTGGGTGCCCTGTAAAATTGCCCTTTAAATGCCTGTTCTATAGGAGATCATTTGTCCTCTTAACATTCTTTTTGCAGCTTTCCAGTATGTGATGTTGTTTACCTCGCCATTGTGTTTATTAGTCTCATAGCCCTGCCAAATCTTTCTCAGAAATATGTGATATAATTTCCATATTGGCCCTGTTTGGGCTTTAGTCACAGAGTTACACTAACAGGAAAGTGATCTGACAACACTGATGATTCTATTTTGGCAGCAAGTAATTTAGAAAACAAAGATGTATCCAGTAAATTATAATCTAATCTGGCATAATCCTTATGGGCATTGAAATAAAATGGTCCATTCGCTTCTACTAGCTCTCTGTACTCTCAATAGAAAATTTACCCCTTTAACTTGATGGCCCTTTTGGGGTATTTTAGAGGCAGGGGTTGCAGTTCACAAACAGTTTCATGATTATATTAAATTACTCTCTAATATTCAACTGATATTCTTTATATTCTATGAATTCTACTATAAGGAGAGAGAAAACATTTTGGTTGCATATATTCTGGATCCTATTTAAGAAAGTGTGCTACCTGGTTAATGTGGAAATTAATATGCACTAAGGGGTCCTTTTACTAAGGTGAGCTAATAGATTTAGCAGTTACTAATTATTAGCATGTGCTAAATGCCATGCAGCCCATAGCTGTATGGCATTTAGCGATTGCTAATCATTAATGTGCATTAAATCCATTAGTGCACCTTAGTAAAAGGACCCCTAAGTTTCATGTTAAACTGCTAGCATGGGAATTACATTTTGGGGCATGTAATGGATGTAGAATGGGTGGGAACTGCCTCTTGCAGTTTACTGAGTAGGTAATTACTATGCATTAACTGCTAATATGGCAAAAATGTGGTGTAGTTAGTTGCATTCTGTCTTATTTGCCATACCACATTAACATGCAGTAGTCAACTTTGTTCTGTATTAACTGCATGGTAGCCCTCCCAACATCATTATATATTTTTTCTCAGAATCTTGCAGTTGATTATGCATCTGAGAGGACATCCTCTTGTTTATTAATATCACTACTCCTACCTGTCCATTATTATATGTGGAAACCCAAATGCACCCAGTCTTTATTAAATTTTCTAAGCTTTTCTGCAATTAAATGAATTTTTTTGCAGGAAATTTCTTGGAATAGTTCTTTAGCATGGTGATGGATAGCATTGCACCGCCCTTGTGGCATACCCAACATACAGAAGAACTTCAGATATGTTGTTGGCAACAGCATAAGTTTGTTGGGTTAAGCAAGCAAAATGTGATTATTATAATTCTCTTATACAGCAGGCTGAGGTTTCTGCCTTGAAGCTGTTTTCAGCTACGTGATAGGTCTTCCACAAGGGGTATGCTTATGTCAAAAGTGGAAAACTTGGCTTCCCACTTTCTGGGAAAAGTGGCACGCCTTCGTGGTGTGGATATGTTTCCATGGTATGGATTTATTTGTTACATGATAGCCACACAAATTTACTATTCATTTTCATAGTTACTGTTTCACATTATTTTCACTTTATGTATAAATTGTTTTGTCTTTACATGATAAGTGCATGTATTTACAGTGTTATTATTATTTAAATTATGAATGTTTACGTATATCACTGTTTTATGAAGATTTCACTTTTTATGTGCACAATTTATGCATGGACACCAGCATATCCAATCACATTCAGACTGTTTTTATTTTAGTCCATATATATGCTTATACTATTGTACAATGTTATTTTTCTGATAGACCCCTGAGGCAGGTGCAGTGTGTGCACCAAAACACAGCCAGTGTTGGGTCAATTGGATTAAAGGACTCTCAATTGTTCCATTCGATTCGGAAAGGAACAGGTATGCATGAAGGAAATCGCATGAAAATGAGCTGCTCGCTGTTAGCTCATTTGCACACGATTTCCTTCCTAAGGAGGGGAAGCCAGTGCAGAGCAACATGCCAAAGACAGCTTCATACACAGACAAGCTGCATGTATAATAGCCATCTACAACCTTAAATAAATTGCCGTCTACAACCTTAAAAAAACACAAGTCCAGGTGAAAACATCCAAGTGCTGGTCAGGGACATCTTTTTTTTTTAGTATGGGTGAAGGATGTCCAAGTGTTAGGCGCCTTCACTATGCCTCCGTCCCTGTGAGGACGTCCAAAATGTGTATGTTTCTGTGAGAAGGATGTCCATGCCTTTGCTATGCCTCTGACACCCCCTTTATTTATTTATTTGGAGTTTGGATCACAAATAGCAGCATTGGGATTTGAACTAGCCACCCCTGAATTGCAAGACCAGTGCTCTAACCACTAGGCTACTCCTCCACTCCATTCCACTCCCTTGAAATTTGTCTGTCCCTGTGGGGGGGTGGGGGGGCAGTTCAGCACATCCACACACACACACACACACCTGCATACTGCTGCGATGGTCCTGAGTATGATATTTGAGGCTGGCAAAAAAAGTTTTTAAAGTCGGCCAAGTGCTCGTCAGGGACACCCTTCTCTTTTCCATTATTGCTCGAGGACTGTTAGGCACGCCCCAGTCCCACCTTCGCTACGCCTCCGACACGCCCCCGGGAACTTTGGTCATCCCCGTGACGGGAAGCAGTTGTGGACGCCCAAAATCAGTTTTTGATTATGCTGATTTGGGCGACCCTGAGAGAAGGACACCATCTCCCAATTTGTGTCGAAACATGGGCGCCCTTCTCTTTCAAAAATAAGCCTGCAAGCCAGTTAGTGGCTCTCCTACTGAATATCCGCTAAACACTATTTTACCAGCCAGGAGCTGTCCCTGGCCAGTTAATCATTTTGAATATTGGGCCCTTGGTGTTTTTATTGATTTTCAACTGTTTGCAGATGAGTTGGCTCTGCTTGTACAAAGAGGGTTTTACAACGTTAAGTAAGCTGCAGACTGTTAGGAGTTTTTGTTTTTTTTACACTAACATATTTCATAAGTTGTTGCATATGAATTTTAAGTGCCAATTTGATTATGGAAATGTGGTTCTGTTGGGATTATCACCAGTTCTCCAGAGAGTTCGTTTTACTTTGTGAAGTAGTCACACTTGTTTCTCACTTGGATGACTTACAACGATTTGCACAGACAAGGACTTTGACATCCATCAGATACAAGTTTTCATTTTATTAACGCCACAGACTTGATGACCCCTGAGGCAGGCCCAAGTGCCGAGGAACAGCTGTGTCAGACCCCTTTGTATGACTACTACAAGAAAGGTCCTTGCATATTTTGATATCCTCCTGGTATTTGCCTCACTTGTTTGGTTGTTGCTTCCTGTTCCATGAGGTTCCTGTCTCCCTCCTCTTTTTTCTTCTTTTGATATTTTGCTTCCGGAGGGTTAGCAATCTCATTCTCACTGGGTTGATTTTATTTTATTTAGGTTGTTTCTACTTGTGTGAATGTCCTTTCCTACTGTTTATTGGAGTTCCTTTCTATTTCTTTTTGTATGTTATGATATTGTGCACCGCTGTGTTATTTGTATTTAGTCAAAAGGTAGAGCAAGTATAATAAACTGTAAACTGAAAGGAGGATATGTTTTATTCTTTTCATATAGCTTAACTTTATAGTTCTTTTTATAGCAGAATTTATTCTATCTACATTCATTTTCATCAATTTTACATTAGCCACATTCTTTTTCCATTATGATTTACAAACATATTTCCTTGATTAGATCCCTCTACAGTCATCCCAGTTGATCCACCTTTGATAAGATATGGCAGCTTATCATAAGTCAGCAGATTTTATGTATCTGGAATCATAAGCGACTTCATCTTAAAAGTCTCACTGCATGAGATACAAATGACTCCTCTGTGTTTGCTCTCCTGTACCATATATTTCCTTTCATATTTCATTTTCACTTTCACGCTCATACATCCATAACAACCCCCATCCATAACCACCTTCCCAGCATAAGCCCTCCAAGATTACAGAATCCTCCATAAATTTCTGCACCCTTAATAACTTTTCCTTGTCAGCTGCTGGTCTACAACCAAATTAACAATTCAAACTTAACATCTGTAGTCCAAATAACACCAGCTTGCTAATATTAAGGTTCATTTGTCTGATCTGATATAATTGTTTTTTTCCTTATCCTTGTCAGCTAAAATGGTACCCTTGTAAAACTCTCGTGTTTATCCATTTTGAAGGTAAATTTATAAAGGCCTTCTATGTGTAAAATCATATAAAAGTAAACACAGAAAACAATCCTATGTGTATGTTTATACATATTTAAACAAAGAAGGCATTCTTTGGGATGGGAAATGACAGTTTTAGTTTTACAGTAGCCCTCAGTTTAGGCTGAAGGCTATTAACATTGGCCAAGACACTTTCTAGGACTGGGTTTAGTAAAGTCATAGGGAATGGGTAAGGGGGTAGGGGGAGAGGAATGTCAGGAAGGAATGTGGCATTTTGTGGTTGCTGGGAAGAAATGAGGAAGACAGGATTAGATCAAAGGGAGGGTGAGGTGGAACTTGGGTGTGTGAGGAAAGTAGAAAGGGTTGTTTTGGCAGGCTTTTATTTATTTAGAGTTTGGGAGGACAGGGCAGAAAGAAGGGGGCTGTGGGGGATTGGTATGGAATTAAATAATTTTGGAATTAAGACAGTTTATGTACTTTGTGACTGGAGTTGCTGCTTACCACTATAGTTTTTGTGGATGTAGTGGTACTTGCTTGTCTCGTTGGTGGTGTGTAAGGCCATAGGAGTCAGGGGGCTCAAGCACAGCTCCTGCTTTTTTTGGTGGGTGGGGGATTTGCAACAGCAGCTTCCAAAAATGTCCCAACTGCAAGTCTGACTAGTTGTGTGTGGTAGTGCCAAATAGCTGCAATGCTCAGGCTGTTCCCTTGGAGTGTTGGCCCAAGGTTGCACTGACACACTGGTGGACTACTGCACTGCTGCCTTCCTGTCTGAACTGGAGGTGAGTTCTGGCTGCTCTGTCAGTCAGGGCACTGAGCATCCATTTTGTTTCTCCTTTGTCTTTTTTTTTTTTGTGTGTGTGTATGTCTTGTCTTGTCTTGTCTTGTCTTGTGCTGCTGGGAATTCATTGTTGTGCTATGGACTAGGGCTTGAGGTCCTTCCAGTGGGCTGGCTGGAATTGTGCTGGTACTCTTTGTGGAGAGGGGTTTGTATTATGTAGATACCAAAAAAAAGGGATAAGACCATTCTTTGGTTTTTCTTTTCAGTGTGTGTCATAAAGTGAAAGGTGGATTTGTGGCATATAGTGTGTTGGTGTGGTGGCTCCAAAGATAGGTCGTGGTGGAAAGGTGGGGGGGGGGGCAGTGCTCCTGGTACTAGGGATCAGCATCATCTGAGGAACAAAAGGGAACCCAATTTAGCACAAGCTGGAGAAAAGTGCAGGGCAGTGCCATGAAGGGGCATTGGGAGTGGGACAAGGAGGGCAGAGGGTGGGTAGAGCTAAGGGGCTGGTTCCTCGACCTCCGTTGCAGAGGGCTAGAGTGACAGCTGTTCATCAGGTGCTGACAGACAACATAGGAGACAGCATAGCAGTCTCAGGGACATCTCAGAGTGCTCCTGAGTCATCTTCTATATCCTTCTCAGGCGAGGGGTTTGAGAATGTTACTATTGGTTTGGGGCAGTCAGGGGCAGGGAGATTTATGTCACTTATGCAGGTTAATAGACAGGGTCATACACTTTCAGATTGCCACTCTTGATTGTCAAATTTCTTGAAAGTTATATCAAAAAATGTTGCAGGGCAAATTTGTTAATGTATTTGCTTTTGCTTTGCAGGAGGAGGGCGGAGGTGACTGTACGAAGAGGGATGCTCACAAAGAGGATGGAAAGAAGAAAAATGACAGGATGTCATGGAACATTTTTGAGTGGTTGTTGGGGTTTCACATTTATGCTAGTGCTTTGCGAGAGTCAAATCCAGCTTTTTATTCTGGCTTGTTACGCTATATAGACTTGATCTGATCTTGCAGGCTTATTGTATCTATGGCTCAATTATGATGAGCAGTTAGAAAAGGTCTGGCAATGGGAAAGTCAGATGCGTGGATGCTGTCAGGATGTGTATCTGTGACTAAAAGAGATGATATCCTCGTGCCCAATTTTTTTGAGTAGTCACCTCCTCAGGACAGCACTTGCCTTTTGGGGGGGGGAGTCATTGTTTGGTCCATTTGCCTCACAAAATGCTGGAAAAGTGGTATTGTACCCTTTTAAGGGCAGAGTTGGACCAGGGGGAGCGTTGCGTGGAAACTGGGGTGGTCAGGCAGAGAATTCCTGTTTTCATTTTAACATTGGCCATTGCAACCACCCAACATATAGATTTCAGCACCAGTGAAGTCAATGCAATGGTGCCCATCCAAGTGTGTATTGTGTCAGTGTCTGTACCTGGGGAAGGGGCCAGCCAACTCAATCAGCATTGCTGGCTGTTCTTGGTGTCTTTGTTCAAGGATCCTTCGCCAATTGCATTTTTATCCAAACCAGGAAGATGCACAGTTGTTGTGGGGAGAGTTTTCGGAAGGATTTGTACTCCTATTTGAAGGTCCACCGCTGACACATCAGTGCAGCAATACTTGTTCAATATCCACAAATCAGTTGCTCAGGACAAAATGGTGAAGCAAGTGCAATTGGGTAGAATTACTTGGCCTTTTGAGGTGCCACCATTTGAAAACCTGGTAGTATTGCCTTTAGGTGTGGTTCTGAAGAAAGAAAGATCCTGACAAATTTTGTTTGATTCACAATCTGTCTTATTCAATGGGCAATGATGTCAACTTGTCTATTGACCTGAGTTTTTGTTCAGTTCAATACACGCCTGTTGATCAGGCAGTTGATATGTCACCTTGGACAGGGTAAATTGATGGCAAAGGCAGATATAGAGATGGCATTTCGGTTGTTGCCTGTGCACCCGGGCTCCTTTTCTTTGCTGACATTACAATCTGAACAGCAATTTTATTTAGATAAATGTATGCCCATGGGGTGTTCAGTACCCTGAGCATATTTTGTGTCTTTTTCCTCTTTTGTTCTTCGGAGAGGGCATCAGAGGGCAGGAATTGCCTCAGTTGTTCATTACTTCAATGCTTTTTTTGTTTGAGGGATCAGCACAAACTGAGCAATGTGCACAAGTGTGGCAGTTTTTCGAAATGTGACCGAGTAGCTCGGTATTCCTTTAGCTGAGGACAACTCAGAAAACCCTCACTATCATTTGGGCTTTGAGGACTGAGTTGGATTCTATCTGTATGGAGTCTGGCTATCCTCTGACAAAATTCAAGCTTTAAAGGAAGTTAATGTTGCGACTTCTTAAAAAAAGGAAGTTAATTGTTGGCATGGCTGGCCGCGGAGGGCCCAACGATATCCCAGTGGAGAGGACAGATGATCTACCTGTTGCGCACGGAAAGAACTAGCTTGCGAACCCGGAGACTATTGGGCGTCAAGTCTTTTTGGAATTGCTGGATGCCGTTTTGGCTTACGTTGACACCCTATGCTAGGGGGCACCTAATGAATATGTAACAAAAATGTGTAACAACTGCTACCATAGTAGCTGAAATGTGAAGTCTGGGACTAAAGACTGCAAGAGGGCGGGGGGAGGGGGGTTGTTTGATAGGGAGGGAGAAGAGGGGGGCAAAGTATAGGGGGAGAAAATGTAAAAAGTTACTGGAGAGAAGCTTAGGCAGACTAGGCAGCTGCAAGCTTATTGTTGATGTGTGAAACGTAATGAGTTTTGTTGTTAACAGCATTAAGATTACTGAGTTAGATAACTAAGTAGAAACACATGTATGCTAATGATGTTTTATGATTTCTCCAATAAAAATTATTGAACCATAAAAAAAGGAAGTTAGTGTTGCGACTTCTTAAAAAAAGAAGTTGTGATGTGATGAGACATGTTCCTTGTATTCCGCTAACTCCATCTAGACAGAGGTTCAAAACGGTTTAACAAACTGAAGACAAAAACAAAAATGACAAAAAAATGTGAACAGAAATGAGAATTAAGACATAAATCGTTTACACAGGACGTCAGAAACAGAACGAAGCCTTGCGCAGGAAAAAGAGGACCTTGGCTGGCGGGGATTGGGGTCCCCCACCAGCAAAGGTAGGCGACGGCGGCGGCGGCGGGAGAGGGTTGGTGGCGGAAGGGTGGTCTCCGTGAAAAAATACTTCCTGACATTTTTCTTGAGTCTGCCTCCCTTCAATCTCATTTCATGTCCTCTCGTTCTACCGCCTTCACATCTCCTGAAAATACTACTAGTTAAATTTCAGTCGCATTGTCAAGTTGGTTTAAAACTTAAGGATGTTAAATTTGAAAGCAGTTGATGGGTATAGCTCCCAACTACTCTTAGAAATATCTACTTAGTTCCTGTTCTGTCATGTGACCTTACAATGCAGATAAGTTATCCACATCAGTAAGAGAGCACAGAAGGGATGTGGTGAGGTTGAGGGAGAAATAATATATATTAGGTTTTCGTTTTGAAAGTCCATATATTTTTGAAAGATATATTTGCCTTTCCTTCAAAGCAGCTACAAATGTACGCACCAATAATTGTGCTGCCCTATTGCTGTAAGCTGGGGAGAAAATCTGCTTGCAAACCCATAGGTACAATTATTATTATTATTAACATTTGTATAGCGCTACCAGATGCACGCAGTGCTGAATACCCAGAGATTTGAAAGCCCTGTGCATGGTTTAAAAATTGCCTTGCTAATCTCTTAAACCAAATACCTACCTATCCTCTACACCTGAATCCACTATCTCTTTTTCCATTTCTTACAGTACTGACACGAGTGACTCTAGGGCCATGCCTTGTATACTTTTTCTTCAAAATTTACCAGGTGTCAAAAGATAAAAGCCCTTTACAGCACAGGTTTCACCCTCATCATAGAGAGTTATTATGTGATAAGAAATGCTATTACAAAATGATATATTATTAGAAGCAAGCAATATTTTTGTATTTCTTAGATTTCTACATAGCGTATACCAGACATTTTTGGGGGGGAGGGGGGAGATTTGGTTAGTTACCATTCCAAAATTATTGCATTTCAGACATATACCCTTTAGTGTGTGTGTGTGTGCTGTGTGTGTGTGTGTTGCAAGGAAGGAATGAATTAGTTTATTCCCACTATGCTGTGTTGTGCGTCAGTAGATTCCTACCCCCAATCAAAAAATTATTCTTGGTATAGCCTGTTTCTATATTGGGTTACACTTTTTTATAGACATCTGCTTTTACTAAACCTTAGCCCACGCTAACAGACATTAGCGTGCACTAAGGGGTCTTTAACAAAGGTGCACTAGTGTTTTTAGCACACGCTAAAAATTAGCACACGCTGTGTAGATGCCCATAATCTACATGGTTATCGTGCGCTATAAATGCTGCATGTCCTATTTTATACCTATGGACCATGTGGCACTTATCATATGCTAATGGCCGTTAGTACACATTAAGCCTTAGTAAAAGGGCTCCATAATTTGTATAGCCTGTCACTTGCCTTAAGATGTTATATACAATGAAGTGCATTTAAGATATAATAAACAGAAAATTAACAGTATGCCAATTTATCTTGTAGTCTGATATTTAAGGAATAATTTATCACACAAACGCATACCATGAAACTCAAAATTAATGTGTCACTAAATAATTTGGGAAACCTGCAGGTGCCCTATAATTATATAAATTACTAATCACAGAATGCTGCCTGTAAAATTCATCTGTGAATGGCTGATATTAATTTACACTGTCAATTATGGTGTTTTTGTGCAGACAAAAGAGCTTCAGTGACTGGATTAGTGGTTTAAATTTCAGCGTATGTGAATGTGCCGATAGTGATAACCTGTATCATAAGAAATAGTTTTTAAGTCAAACAAACCTGACAAAAACCAGGCCTTAAAAAGAATGTGACAGGATCAAAACCCAATAGTATTTCACTGTGCAGAATTCCACTGCTCATTTCATTTTGTAGCTGAACACAGGCAGGCCCCAGGATAAAATCTTGTAAACAGATACAAGGCCAAGATGGCAGTGTGAGAAGATTGTGTAAGTCACTGGCTCTACCTCTGCTGAGGAATTTTTTTTTATTTATGTGAACTTTCACCTGAATCATTGTGGCAGTATACCAAAAGGAAGAGTAAGCTGCAAGAGGTCCTTCCCAATCCCTCTCAGGAGTTTTTCTATCAAACCAGTATAACAGAGCACAACGCCTCAGCCCTACCTAGAACATCAGAAGCAAATGAGCTTGCTTTTCCGGGTGATGAAAGGAGTTCTCCCCAGCAAGAATTTAGTGTTATGCTCAGCTCTGAATAGGGGAAACCCAGAGGACCTCACTATACTGACTGATCCAGTAGGAGAAACAGCAAGAGAGAGTCTTCAAGAGGTTTGCGCCGGCTAAGTGAATTCCCGTCATATAATCCTTCAACTCTGTTACTCAGGGACCCTGCTTCTGTTAAAGGTGTTGTATCTGTGGATTTGGCTTGGATACTGAATTCCCCAGCAACTGGAGTAAGTTCCTTTGGTACATCTACTGCTATTAGTAAGTTGGATTCCATTCACTAATGACACCCCTCAGAGTGACTGCTTATATCACTTTAGAACCTATATAGATGGTGCCATCCTCTTTGAAAAAATCATATTCAGCACTTGTTTGCTTAGAGAACCAACGTGGCATGCAGTTTCAAGCAATAGCCATGAGGGAGCAGAATACACAAGTGCAGGCTCTAGAACAGTCCTCGTCTTTGCAAGGCGCAGGGGCCAGTAGCAGCCCCCAGTGAACCTAGGTGTGGATCCCTGACTCTTTCCCCTCAATATACATATTCTTCCCCTACCCATTTTTTGAAGCTTGCTGCTAGCACTCCAAAAACTGTTGTATTTTGCTTTGAGACTGTGTGGCTCTCAATGAATTGGAGCTACTCAGTGTGTAAATGCCTGTTATTCTCATGAGATTATACAAACTATGAAGGAATTTGGATACTGTATGGCTCAAACTGCCATCGAGCCACAAGATACTAAAAGAAAACAGAGTAGCTGCCTTAGATGTGGCACCAGTATCAACTCTGAGGAAGATGAGGGAGCATTAACCTGGGTGGAGATCTTTTTTTGTAGAGATAAGGGACAGGGTGATGGGAGTTAAGAGTGGCTAAGATAGAGTTAGAGAAAGTGTGTGTTAGGGAGAGAGTTTTAGGATGGAGTGTGTGTTGGGGAAGACAATATGGACTCAGGGAGAGAACAAGTCTAGGGAATCAGACCAGGGGCGTAGCCAGAGAACAGATTTTGGGTGGGCCTAGGCAAGAAGTGGGTGGGCACCAAGTATTCTCCTCCCCCCCCCCCCCCAAAAAAAAAAAAAAACAATATCTCAGCTGACGGGAAACAAATTCCTTCCACCTTGGCAGTCTGTAGCAGGCATGCGATGAAAACAGCATGCGCAGATGCCGGTATGGTGGAGAGTAGCGTTTTCATTACCATTAGGGGAAGACTTCAGCTGGCGGAGTTTGGGATCCCCACCAGCTACCACTAAATGTGTACTACTGTTGGGTGGGCCTGAGCCTTAAGTGGATGGGCCCCAGCCCACCCAGGCCCACCTGTGGCTACGCCACTGAATCAGACTTCATTTTAATTACCCACATTTATCTGAGTGTGCTTCAACAGCCATACTGGATAAATCATTGCAGGGGGACCTCCCTTTGTTTCATTGCCCAGGCTACTTGATGCCAGCCACTCTGTCTGGCAGTAATTCTGGCTCTGACATTGGAGTATTTTTTCTAATGTGGCCTCTGCTTGTAGATAACTGAAGATCAATGTTCTAGAACAAAAAGTAGAATTGATGATATTAGTGCAAGTAGATTTGATCCATGATAAGTTATCTGTTCACAGAAATATGGAGATGATAGAAAATCAGAAGTGCACTGTAAATCTTCCCGCTGACTTCCCATCTAGAAGTGTTTAAGTATGTACAAGAGGTTCTATGGTACAAGAAGAAGCACTTCCATCTACCAAGGATTGTTTGCCAGCTGAGAGAAGGGGGAGAGGACCTAGGGATATCTCTCCTGTTGATGTTATCTATGGATAGCTTGGAGATCACTAGGATATTGGAGCATTTTTGAGGTAAAGCATTTCAGACAGTAACTTTATTGGTGTCTTTTGATTTCTTCATGGATAGAGAGCATGTCCTGAAACTTTTTTTCTTCCAAGACATGTGGAATTTCATAGACCAAAAATATGGATATTTTCTGACTTCTATAAACCTTCTCAAGGAGCAGAGGAATAAATTTATAGTTATGTACTAAGAGGTGTATGTCAATAGGCACTTCTTTTTTGCTGCAATTTCCTTGCAAATGTATAACTAAATATCAAAATTTTAACATTTATCTTCTTTGAACAACTACAACATAGAAAAATGAAGGCAGATAAAGACCATATAGAGATGTATTTTCAAAGTACTTAGACTTACAAAGCTCCATAGGTTACTATATAACTTTGTAAGTCTAAGTGCTTTGAAAATGAGCCCCATGGCCTATCCAATCTGCCATCCATATCATCTACTATCCCTTCTGCTCCCTTAGAAATACTTTGTACTTGTCCCAAGCTTTCTTGAATTCAGATACAGCTTTCATCTCACCACCTCCACCAGGAGGCCATTCTATGGTTTCACCACCCTTTACTACTACTTATCACTTCTATAGTGCCACAAGGCATACGCGAAAAGACAGTCCCTGCTCAATGAGCTCACAATCCATGAAGAAGTATTTTCTCAGGTTACTTCTCAGTCTATTCCCTTTCACCTTCTTCTTAAACCCCCTCATTCCAGAGCTTCTTTTCAATTGAAGGAGACTCATCTCCTGTGCATTTAAGACATGTAGGTATTTAAACGTCTATCATATCTCCTTTTTCCCACCTTTCTTCAAGTATACATATTGAGATCTTTAAGTCTGTCCCCATATGCTTTATGACAATGATCACTGACTCCATGCTGCTTATATCTTTATGAGGGTGCAATCTCCGGAACTGTACACAATATTCTAAATGAGATCTCATCAGAGTCTTATACAGGGGCATTATCACCTCCTTTTTCCTACTGGCTCTTCCTCTCCCTATGCACCCTTCTAGCTTTTGCCATCAACTTTTCTATTTGTTTGGCCACCTTAAGATCATCACATACAGTCACACCCAAGTCCCACTCCTCTTTCATGCACAAAGTTCTTCACCCTCTACACTGTACTGTTCCCTCAGGTTTTTGCAGCCCAAATGCATGACCCTGCATTTTTTAGCATTAAATCTTAGTTGCCAAATTCCAGACCATTCTTCAAGTTTTGCTAGGTCCTTCTTCATGTTATCTACAACAGCAGGGGGTGTCTACCCTATTGCAGATTTTGGTATCATTCACAAAGAGGCAAACCTTACCAGACAGCCCTTCAGCAATATTGCTTACAAAAATGTTAAAAAGAACCACCCCAAGAACTGAACCTTACATCACACCACTGGTAGCGAGCTCCATTTATCACTCCCTTCTGTTGCCTTCCACTCAACCAGTTCCTAACCCAGTCTGTCTCTTTAGGGCCAAAACAAGGGCACTTAGTTTATTGGTATGTGCTGGGAACACTGCTTTTTTAACATATTTATAAATGATCTAGAGATGGGAGTAACAGTGAGGTGATTAAAATTGCTGACGACACAAAGTTATTCAAAGTTGTTAAATCGCAAGAGGATTATGGAAAAATTACAAGAGGAAAATTGCGATAAGAGGAATTTATGAGACTGGGAGACTGGGCATCTAAATGGCAGATGACATTTAATGTGAGCAAGTGCAAAGTGATGCATGTCAGAAAGAGGAACCCGAATTATAGCTACGTAATGCAAGGTTCCATATTAGGAGTCACAAACCAGGAAAGGAATCTAGGCATCATTGTTGATGATACGTTGAAACCCTCTGTTCAGTGTACAGCGGTGGCTAAGAAAGCAAATAGAATGTTAGGTATTATTAGGAAAGGAATGAAAAACAGAAATGAGGACATTATAATGCCTTTGTATTGCTCCATGGTGTGACCGCACCTCAAATATTGTGTGCAATCCTGGTCACCGCATCTCAAAAAAAGATATAGTGGAATTAGAAAAGGTACAGAGAAGGGTGACAAAACTGATAAAGAGGATGGGACGACTTCCCTATGAGGAAAGGCTAAACTGCCTAGGGCTCTTCAGCTTGGAGAAAAGACGGCTGATGGAAGATATGATATAGGTCTATAATGAGTGGAGTGGAACGGGTAGATGTGAATCACTTGTTTACACTTTCCAAACATACTAGGATTAGAGGGCACCTAATGAAGCTACAAAGTAGTAAATTTAAAACAAATCAGAGAAAATGTTTCTTCACTCAACATGTAATTAAACTCTGGAATTCATTGCCAGAGAATGTTTGGATGGCTTCAGACCATTATTAAAATGGACTTGGGGAAAGTCCACTGCTTATTTCTAGAATAAGCAGCATAAAATGTATTGTACTTTTTGGGGATCCTGTCAGGTACTTGTGACCTTGATTGGCCACTGTTGGAAACAGGATGCTGGGCTTAATAGACTTTTGGTCAATCCCAATATGGCAATACTTAAGTACTAAGAGACAAGAGAGGGATCTATTTAGATTTAGTCCTTACTGGAATGCATGGTATAGTATGAGAGGTAACAGTGTTGGGTTCACTGGAAAACAATGATCAAAACATGATCAAATTTGAATAACTGTACTAAGAAAATCAACTGCTAATTTTCAAAAGAATGACAATGATAAAATGAGGAAATTGTTAAAAAGAAGCTAAAATGATCAGCTGCAAAGGTTAGGATTTTCAATCAAGCTTGGGTGTTTTTAATAATACCATCTTGGAAACCCAGATCAGATGTATTCCATGTATTTACAAAGGTGGAAAGAAGAGAAAACAACAGCCAGCATGGTTAAAAGGTGAAGTGAAAGAGGCTATTAGAGCCAAAAGAACATCCTTCAAAGAATGGAAAAAGGACCTGATTGAGGAAAATAGGAAGCAACATAAGCACTGGCAAGTTAGATGCAAAGCATTGATAAAGAAGCCTAAAAAAGAATATGAAACTTGCCGCAGAGGCAAAAGCTCACAGTAACAACTTTTTGAGGTACATCAGAAACAGAAAGCCTATGAGAAAATCCATGGGACTGTTAGATCATGAAGGAGGAAATGTGGCATGCAGGGAGAACAAAGCCATAGCGGAGAGACTGAATTAATTCTTTGCTTCAGTCTTAATGGAAGTATATGTAAGAGGTCTACCTGTACTAGAAATGGTCTTCAAGGGTGATGTGGAGGATCTGAAAGAAATCTTGGTGAACCTAGAAGATGTACTGAGACAAATCGACAAATTAAAGAGTAATAAATCAGTTGGACCAGATGGCATGCACCCTAGGGGACCAAAAGAATTCAAACATGAAATTGCTGATCTGCTGTTAGTGACCTGTAACCTGCCGTTAAAATCATCCATAGAGTCCTGAAGATTGGAGGGTGGCCAATGTAACACCAATTTTAAAAATGAGTTCCAGGGGAGCTCTGGGAAATTACAAACCAGTAAGCCTGACATCGGTGCTGGGCAAAATAATGGAAACTTTTATAAAGAATAACATTATAGAACACATAGACAAACACAGTTAAATGGGACAGAGTCAGAATAGATTCAGCTAAGGGAAGTCTTGCCTCACCAATTTGCTTCATGTATTTGAAGGTGTGAATAAACATGTTGATATTAATGAGCCAGTTGATGTAGTGCATCTGAATTTTCAGAAAGGTTTTGATAAATTTCCTCATTAGAGACTCCTGAGAGTCATGGGTTAGGAGGCATTGTTCTGTTGAAGATTAGGAATAGGTTATTGGACAGAAAACAGAGGGTAGGGTTAAATGGCCATTTTTCTCACCGGAAGAGGGTGAATAGTGGAGTGCCACAGGGATCTGTACTATTTAACATATTTATAAATGATCTGGAAATTGGAATGAAAAGTAAGATGGTTAAATTTGTAGATAATACAAAACTATGCAAAGCTATTAAAGCACATATGGACTGTGAAAATTTGCAGGAAGACCTTAGGAAATTGGAAGATTGTGCATCCAAACGGCAGATGAAATTTAATGTGGATAAATGCAAAGTGATGCACATTGGGAAGAATAATCCAAATCATAGTGTAACCCAAGGGGTTAAATAATCTCAACTGGGCTGAATAAGGGTTCTTTTCAGTGACATCACTCTCAGACATCACTCAGCTGAGCAATTGGTTGTCTGGGAAACGACTTGCTGGGCAGTTGAGAGGTGAGTGCTGAGCAGGGCAGAGCTGTGTTTAAGAGCTGTGCTCAGCTGAGGGGAAACTTTGGGTTAAAATTAAGTACAAGTGTTTACAAATGTGTTATCTGAGTGTGTTGTGAGAGGTTAAAAGTAGTTCATTTAATTTGAATGCCCGCCGCGTTTCAAAGGGCTCTAGGAAAAATATGGATGGCTGACTGTGAATTGGGATTACAAGTGAATTAAATTCCTAACACTTGTTCCTAGATTAATGTGTTCTGGGCTCTCTGAAAAAGGGGTCCTGAGCTGGTGGTAGCTGAATAGCACTTTAGAACTCCATAGAGCATAAATGGTGAAGAAGGAGTTAAAAAGTGAAAAGCTAACCTGAAAGTTTAAATTCCTAATTGATTATAAAGAAAGAGGGTTCAACTCTGCAGCAAGCTTATGGTACCCAACGATTGACAGAAGAGAGAAGATACAAAGCCAGCTGAGGGGACGTAAATAAAAGTATCCTTTTGAACTTTAATAGAATAAAGAGAAAAATAGTATACTTACCTTGAAGTCTCCGGAAGAAAAACCAAAACCTGAAAAAGAAGAAAAGAAACAAAGAATCAATTCTATATAAGGGACTCATATTAGTATATGATCATTTGCATGCATGTTTAACTTTTAGTTTAGGAAATTGAACTGATACTTATCTAATGTGCAGTCATTCTAAAGTTGAGCCTTATAGAGAATAAAGGAACCTATAGGAAATACTACTACTACTACTACTACTTAACATTTCTAGAGCGCTACTAAAATGTAATGTTAAGGTTACTGAGGGGTGAAAGCTATTGTGTTCATTTAAGTTCTTATTAGAATAAAGTGAATTTTTATTAATCAATTGTGATTTATAAGTTTTTTTTTGTGCCCTTCTTCTGCTCTGGGTGAAACACTCGGCTCAGACTATATTCTTTTTGAACCCAGGAGTGGGGGAGGGGTCACAAAAATGGCGTAGTCGGCAGGATAGGGCCTTCACTTTAAAAATAAAGTGAAACTGGGAAAGCTGAAATATATGTGCATATATGGTGAAAAAATATTTGCTATTTCTGAAGTAATTTGTGTAAAGGTAATTGTTCATCCCGGGTGAGAGAACTATCACAATATTTTGATTGCAAGGGGAGCCACTGCTGTGTGGGGGAAGGGGAATTTTTGTTTCCTTGTTGGGACCACACATCAGGCGACAGGAGAAGAACATGGAAGAACTACTAAGACAAATTGAGGAATTAAGAAATATAGTGGAAAGACCAGAAGAGAAAGCACCAATAATCCAACAAAAGAAATCTTGGAGAGCTGAGAATAGATGGAATGAAAGTTGGGAACAAAATAGGAGAACATGGGAGAACAAAAAATACAGAGAACCGTCCGTGAATCAGTTCAGGAAAAGGGAAAGATTTCATGAAGAGGATGGAAATAATCAGAGGGGATCCTATTGGGGAGCTCAGCAGAGGAAGAGAATCCCTGTTTGCTATCGTTGTGGACAGCTTGGGCATATTAGCAGATATTGTGGCGCCAAACTGGAAATGCAAGAAAACCTGAGTTTTGAGAATATGGAGAGATCCTTGAGTCCGGCAAAGCTTGGTCAAAGAGGCTGGAGCCCGGAAAAAGAGAGAGATAAAAGCCTGAACTCTGGAAAGTGTTATTATGTTTGGTACCTGGTACAAACTGTAGAGGAAAACAAAGAACGGTGCAGAGAACAAGAGCAAGTGGTGGAAGAGGGGCAACAGCAATTAGTTAACTTGAATGAACCACTAATAAGTTCGGAAAAAAAGATGGAAGGAAGGGAAGTAAGAATAATAAAAGAGGAAGAGCAAGTAATAGAAGGGCGAAAGGAAGAAAACAGGATACAAGAAAAAGAAGCAAAGGAGAAAGAAGAAGAGGAGGAGTCAAGCAGCGAGAGCAGTGAAGGCGAATTCTGCAGCGATGAGGAGGAAGACGAAGCAAAAGCTGATGAAAAGGGGGCTGAAAACTCAGAAGGGAATGTGGAAGGCAGTTCAGGAACAGCTGCAGCAGTGGGGGATAGAGTGAAGTTAGAGATTCCAGAGGCTGGGATAGAGGTGGAAGAAACTATCACAGAACCAGCTACAGTGGAAGAAATACAACAGATGGAGACTCTGACAAAATTAAGATTTCCATTAACTGTTAAAGACAAGAGAAGGAAAAAGAAGAAACAGGGTAAATCACAGGGAAATGGTGTGATTAAAGAAGCAATGGAAGAAATATCTTTAAAACAAAGGAGAATCATTAATAGCCAACGCTCAGTACTTGAAACGTGGAGTGTTCCAGTGGGAAGTCTGTTCAAGCCCATCTGGTGTAATAGGGGAGGTGGAAATAAAAACAAATGCTCACGTGTGCTCAGAGTTTTTCAAAGGCTGTTATTGTTTATTTACTTGGGAGCAGTTATTTTTATAGAAATGTTCTGTAGAAGACACCCGATTCTTTTCTCTTCATATGAATTCTCCGGGGGTGAAAAGAGGAAAAAGAAGACGGAAAAGGCAAAGTTGAAGAAATTTGGAATTTCAAAGAGACTAGGAGAAAAAGGGGCTCAAGGAATAAACTACGATTATAAGAAGAGGAAGAAGCTTGATTGACAGAGAAATCTCATTATTTCTGCCATCAAAGACATGAGCAGAAAAAAAAAAAAAAATTATAAGAAAATTTAAACATTTGCTTTGGTATACTAGAATATAAAAACTCTCAGGGAAAGAACAATTACCTGGTGAAATGAAAATTGTTGAATATATTGAAGTGTGGGGGGATATGAAGTGGATGGAATGATTTAAAAAAAAAAATGTTATTTCATACATTTTTTTTTAACTTGGCTAGGCCGAATGTAACCCAAGGGGTTAAATAATCTCAACTGGGCTGAATAAGGGTTCTTTTCAGTGACATCACTCTCAGACATCACTCAGCTGAGCAATTGGTTGTCTGGGAAACGGCTTGCTGGGCAGTTGAGAGGTGAATGCTGAGCAGGGCAGAGCTGTGTTTAAGAGCTGTGCTCAGCTGAGGGGAAACTTTGGGTTAAAATTAAGTACAAGTGTTTACAAATGTGTTATCTGAGTGTGTTGTGAGAGGTTAAAAGTAGTTCATTTAATTTGAATGCCCGCCGCGTTTCAAAGGGCTCTAGGAAAAATATGGATGGCTGACTGTGAATTGGGATTACAAGTGAATTAAATTCCTAACACTTGTTCCTAGATTAATGTGTTCTGGGCTCTCTGAAAAAGGGGTCCTGAGCTGGTGGTAGCTGAATAGCACTTTAGAACTCCATAGAGCATAAATGGTGAAGAAGGAGTTAAAAAGTGAAAAGCTAACCTGAAAGTTTAAATTCCTAATTGATTATAAAGAAAGAGGGTTCAACTCTGCAGCAAGCTTATGGTACCCAACGATTGACAGAAGAGAGAAGATACAAAGCCAGCTGAGGGGACGTAAATAAAAGTATCCTTTTGAACTTTAATAGAATAAAGAGAAAAATAGTATACTTACCTTGAAGTCTCCGGAAGAAAAACCAAAACCTGAAAAAGAAGAAAAGAAACAAAGAATCAATTCTATATAAGGGACTCATATTAGTATATGATCATTTGCATGCATGTTTAACTTTTAGTTTAGGAAATTGAACTGATACTTATCTAATGTGCAGTCATTCTAAAGTTGAGCCTTATAGAGAATAAAGGAACCTATAGGAAATAAAGAAATGTAATGTTAAGGTTACTGAGGGGTGAAAGCTATTGTGTTCATTTAAGTTCTTATTAGAATAAAGTGAATTTTATTAATCAATTGTGATTTATAAGTTTTTTTTTGTGCCCTTCTTCTGCTCTGGGTGAAACACTCGGCTCAGACTATATTCTTTTTGAACCCAGGAGTGGGGGAGGGGTCAAAATAGTTACCTGATGCTAGGGTCCACATTAGAAGTCAGCACCCAAGAAAAAGACCTAGGTGTTATTGTAGACATTATGCTGAAATCTTCTGCCCAGTGTGTGACAGCAGCTAATAAAACAAATAGGATGCTAGGAGTTATTAGGAAAGGGATGGTAAATAAGACCAAGAATACTATAATGCCTCTGTATTGCTCCATAGCACAATCTCACCTTGAGTATTGCCTTCAATTCTGGTCACTGTATCTCAAAAAAGATATAGCGAAATTAGAAAAGGTACAAAGAAGAGTGATGAAAATGAGAAAGGGGATGGAACTCCTCTCATATAAGGAAGGCTAAAGAGGTTAAGGCTCTTCAGCTTGGAAAAGAGATACATGAGGGAAGATATGATTGAGGTTTACAAAATCCTAAATGTTGTAGACTGAGTAAAAAGTGAATCCATTTTTTACTCTTTCAAAAAGTAGAAAGACTAGAGGACACTCAAGGAAGTTACATAGAAATACTTTTAAAACAAATAGGAGGAAATATTTTTCACTCAACGAATTGGTAAGCTCTGGAACTCACTGGCGGAGGTGGTAACAGTGGTTAGCGTATCTGGTTTTTAAAAAAGGTTTGAAAATGTTCCTGGAGGAAAAGTCCATAATTTGCTATTGAGATAGATATGGGGAAGCCACTGGTTGCCCTGGGATTGGTAGCATGGAATGTTGCTACTATTTGGGTTTCTGCCAGGTACTTGTGACCTGGATTGGCCACTGTTGGAAATAGGATACTGGGACATTTGAAGTGTTTCTCAAATCCTTGAACTAGTTGAGCCTTTTCACTGACTAAAATATATATCTGAACAGGTGCTACCTGTTCAAAACCTAGAGAGCCAGTCAAAATAATATTCCACCACAGCAAGCGTACAGGGTGTGAGGTTTTATTTTGATCTACACAATATAATTAAATGAGCATTTGGCAGATATTTAACTTTTGATTAAACATTTTCCTCTTCTGTGATACCTCTGTTGTTTTCGCCTCCTCCCCTCCCTTCCAGCTTGCCTTCCATCTCTTCTCTTTCCAGCACTTTTTAAACGGAAATGGCAAGAGAAGAGAGCACAGCTGCTTGTCGGGCCACATTAGCTCTGCCTGCTGAATTGGAACCGCAGGGCTGAGTCTGCGGTGTCCCATGTGATTCATATTCAGCAGTCAGAGCCACCTGGAAGAGGAGGAAAATGCAGCCCCATAGGCAGCTGCTCTCCTCTTCTTCAATTTCTGCAGAAAAGTGCCAGAGAGATGGAGGCTAAGCTGGGGGTTGCCACAGAAAGGGGGAGTGGGGTAGAGCTGGGTGTGTGATTACCAGGGGGAAGAATAAGGACAACACACAGCCGTGTTACATGCTTTACATATAATGCTCTGCCAGACACTAAGAAACCCAGGCGCCAGCTCCAATTGTTGTTAGTCACCATGGCAACTTAGCACCTGAGATTTGTGGAGTCCTGCCTATATGTTTATGTGCCTGGCAAATTGGATTGGGAAGTGTTGGTCTGTGATTGTGATTGGAAACAATTGCACTCTTTAGACTGCAAAGTTTATTGGCAGTATAGCCACAATAGCACTCTTGTATCGCACAGTCTTGAGAGGGTCATGTACTCTGAGACTTTATCTTCTTTTTAGTAACCTGGTTATATCATTGGTATGTTTTATTAGGACATGATTGGATGACCTATTTGTCGGATTATGTCTTATTATTTGGGTATTATTTTACTTTCTAAATCTATGTACCTTTTTTAATTAGATCCTAGTACTGTAAGATGCAAGTGCCATTTTAAACTTGGTGCAGGAGAGTAGGAGTGACTGGAAATTGCTCTGAGCCCATACTCTAGACAACAGAAACATCCCTCCCCCCTGCAGGAGTGGGGTAAATAATGCCTTCCAGAAGTGGGCAGTGGAGGTCCAATGGTGGGGGCTTTTACCTTTGGGGGGGTGCGGGGTGAGGGTACTATTACTTACCACAGGCCCTTTTAAGAAAGCTCTCCATGAGGCCACATATTTACGGATCTGTGCTCCAGAGAGATAAAAGAACACCATCTTTGAGCTGGTGCTATTTTTCCAGGAGTAATGCAGCTTCTGGAGCTTACTAGGAGCTGCATTATTTAATTTATATAATGAGGTGTTTTGCATGATTCACATGCTTTGCATCTCATTATTAATATTGCGGTGGTAATTTAAGCTAATGTGTGTTAGTGTAATATAACGCATGTTATTGCAGTTTAACATGCATTAATTAAGGGGTAAATAAGATGCATTATTGTTATAACGCACCGTAGTAACTATGCCCCTGAGTCTTGCTAAATAGCCTCCTCTTTTTATTGTTCTTTTCCTGATGCTTTCTCTATTGTAGGATGTTATCTTGTATTTTAAAACAATATGTACTAGCATGTACATTTGTATAGATGGTTTGCCATATTATGAACCTTGTGGCTCCTAACAGGCTCTTTCAAGACCCACTAGTATTCAGTCCTTCAGCAGTTCAGGAGACTACAGGAAGATCCGGGGATAATGCAAGCTGAGCAGATCTGTGGTGGCAATTGAAAGTGAATTGAGGCTCATGGGATGAGAGATAATGTGTTTCAATATTTTTATATTTTAAATGGCAAGGCCAACACATATATTCAAAAATAGCAATGAAACTGATTAAAGTAGAGGCTATTTTCCACTACTGAACAAGAACTGTCTCTAAAATATATTTCAAACGCTAATTAAACATATCAAGAAAATCTGAGGTCAAGCTAGAACCAGAGACATTTTGGCCTGGTTTGAGTTTGCTTGAATTTTTAGATTTTTTCCCCCCCAAATTCATTCCAAAAATGTTTTTCTCCAGCTAATCTAAAGATAAACCTGACTCCCAGAAAACCATATGAAATCTGGCCATGGGTACCTCATAAACTGGACAGATCTACTCAAATGGCTGATACAGGTTTGCTAATTTGAGGAATCTGCATGTGATTTTAGTTTTAAGCTTGACAAATCAATTGTGAGGACCACATGAATGTGTGTGAAATTTTAAAAGTTTTTGACAAACTCTATTTTCACTACAGATTATTGTCTATCCTTGGCTGTTTTTTTTAACTCCCATCTCATTACAATCTGGTACTTATTGCCATGGAAACGTAGTTTAATAAAGGGCCCTATAGTTTCTAGAAGAGTTTCTAGTGGTGAAAAGTTGGAAAAAATGGCAGGGCAGTGTTAGAATCTGTGCAACATGCATGCAGCATATCCAGAACAGTAGAAGGGATGGCAGAGCATCAACAGATTATATGGATTTTCAACAGCGGCATTAGCTCTTGAATTCTACCCATTCAGCTTATTCATGTCTATAGTCTTGTTTTTTCAGACAATTACATTCTGATTGGAAATTTGGACAGTATCCAGCCAAAGACTAAGTGAAAATGTTCTGAAGCATGTTAGGAAAGACAGCCCTGACTGTAAAGCAGGCAATCACCATTCCTAATGAAGCAGATTAGCTCAGAGCATTATTAAAATGTTTTATTAAAGAAATAAAAATAGGAAATAAAAACCCTGGCTTCTGATTTATCGAGGAATTTCTCATGCACCCATGAACAGATAAAGCAATGTATGTTGAAAGAGGACTGAAAATGTTGTGACTATTTTCACATTTCAGCATGCGCACAAGAATTTAAAAAAAAACAACACAGAAATGCAAAATAAAAACATGTACAAGGGATCTTTATGAAAAGTGAAAAACACATCTTACTAATCCTCTCCATGTTTTTTATTTTGCAAATTAGGCACTGTGCAGTTTCTGTTTATGTTGAAAGAGGCTACTGTCACAGAGGAGGAAAATGCTTAAACATGTACACTGACAAATGCTCATTTAGGGCCCCCTTTAAAATGCCACTTTGCCACATGCCAATCCAGCACCACCACTGGGCCTGCCCCCAACATGTGCCATTTTCAGTGCATTGGATTTTTAAAAATTGTTTGCGCTAGGGGTTTACCCAATGATAATCGGGCAATGCCGTGTGCTGCCCAGTTAATGCCAGGGTAGCACGGGAGCACTTACTGCCTCCTAAATTTAAAACAAAGCAGAGAAAATATTTCTTCACTCAACATGTAATTAAACTCTGGAATTCGTTGCCAGAGAATGTAGTAAAAGCAGTTAACTTAGCGAAGTTTATAAAAGGTTTGGGTGGCTTCCTAAAGGAAAAGTCCATAAACCATTATTAAAATGGACTTGGGGAAAATCCACTGTTTATTTCTAGGATAAGCAGCATAAAATGTATTGTACTGATTTAGGATCTTGCCAAGTACTGGATTGGCCACTGCTGGAAACAGGATGCTGGACTTGATGGACCTTCGGTCTGTCCCAATATGGCAATATTTATGTACTTATCAATTATCATTTGAAAATTATAATGGTCCAACAGATTTTTCAATTGTCTAATGAGTCTCAGTTTGTAGAAATCATCCTTAATAATTTTCTGAACTTAAAATTTCATATTAACTCCCTTATTGATAAACCCATGCTAGCGGCTGTTGGTGCAGTAATGCCGACACAGCCCATCCATTTTTTATGGGCTGTGTCTGCATTGTGCGTGGCAGTCGCTTATGCAGCTTTGTAAACAGGGGTGTAAGAGAAGAACTTTAGATCACTCTCAGATTTTGAATTTTCAACACATTTGGGATATTATCTTTACCAAATGTAAAGGTAGCTGGAATATCATTACAAGGATATCCAGATGGAAACAAAATCTGTGTCTTGCTATATTCAGCTTGCATGGGGTATATATGCACATAGGCTTGTGCACATATGCCTGTATTTGCTTATATTTCTCTAGCCTGAGCAGAGGCATCTCTTGGGGGTGGAGTTTGGACTAGGGTTGGATTTATAAAATGGATGTGCATGATTGCAAATTAACTTGGTCCAGCCGTGCATGCCTCACAGCAGGTGAAAATGTATGCATGTACTTCCTGTGGAGTAACTGAAAAGGACATATATCTGCATACTATCCCTTTTTAAAACTGGTGCAATTTGATATACACCTGTCTCACGTTGGGCAGCCTGTTATAAAATTACCCACCTGCTGTCTGAGAAGGGAGTTGCATCTCACCTGGAAAAGAAAAAGCAGTTTCTACCTCGGATCGGCCTCCCAATTTAAACATACAGAGGGGCATATATACTAAAAGATATTCTCCCTTTTGAAGGGCAATCCTGTAACTCAGGCACACACATTTATGCCTGCGTTCTTTGCATAAATGTTTACAATACTTGCTGTTACTCACATACATGCACACAAAGGCAGATAGCTGCCATTATCTAGGAGGAGTGGCCTAGTGGTTAGAGCACTGGTCTTGCAATCCAGAGGTGGCCGGTTCAAATCCCGCTGATGCTCCTTGTGACCTTGGGGCAAGTCACTTAATCCTCCATTGCTTCAGGTACAAATTTAGATTGTGATCCCTCCTGGGACAGAGAAATATCCAGTGTACCTGAATGTAACTCACCTTGAGCTACTACTGAAAAAGGTGTGAGCAAAATCTAAATAAATAAAATATTCTGCCTAAGCACTATTCTGTAAATACCCACTTAACCTACAGTGTGGGTATTTGCAAGAGGGTGTATACACAGGAGCAGAGCACCGGTAGGACATAGGCTGGGCTTCCGTTGCATGCACAACTTACAGAATACTCTAAGTTATCCCCATTTAGAAATCTGTACTTTGGGGCCCTTTTACTATGTGCCGGTAAGCCTACCGTGTGCTTACCGTGCACCAATCTGGGGTGCTACAGCAGAGCCAATGAAGGTGCCAGCAGTAGTTCCGCCCTCAACATGCACCATTTCTGGTGCTAGTGGAAATATTCAAAAAATATTTCCACAGGGACTTACCTGGCAGTAATCAGGCAGCGCCGTATGCTACCCAGTTACCACTGAGTTAACATGGGAGCACTTACTGCTACCTCAGTGGTTGGCAGTATGTGCATCCCACACACATGGCCACATGGTAAGAGCAATCTTACTGCATGGCCATGTCTTTTGTCAATCTTTTTACCCACTGCGGTAAAAAGGGCCCCCACTGCAAGCCAGGGCCCTTTTTACCGCAGTTTAGTAAAAGGGCCCCTTACAGCAGCCCCATGGCTGGTATAAATGCAGGTGCCTTTATGCTAGGCATGCCGATACCAAATTATGCTAGTATTCTATAAAGGAACCTAGGTGCTTAGGTTGCATTATAGGAAGTTATGAAAATGGAAACATTTAAATAAAGATAAAGATTTTTAAAAGAATAGATACCTTGGGGCATCTAAATGGAGGTGTCCAGTTATAGACTTGACCCTTTGTGTCCATGGGAAAAAGGTTTAATGAATAGGGCCCTTAAAGCCTTCCTTGGATTATGTGGATATTATTGACAATTCATCTAGAATTATTCTTTGATAATATATCCATTGATTGATCTCACTAAGGGGTTTCCCCTGTGAGAAAAGGAGGAGTAAAGAAATTGCCTTTTTCTACAGCATATTTTTAACCAGCTGAACCTTTTGGCCCAAAATGGACCAATCCATGTGAAAATGGATTCAAAAAGATTTTCTATTGTCTCACTAATTTCACAGTATTATTATATGCAGACAGCAAGAATCTCTGAGGTCAATATTCAATGCAGTGGCAGCTGCCTACAAATGAAACTTATCTGTTTATCAAGATGTCTGGCCAAAAGTTATGTGGCAGCTGGCTCCAGCTTCTCAGCATAAATGATTTTTCTAGCTAACTTCAAAATTAACCACATAGAAAATTTTGAATATTGATCTCCCTAGTCTAGATTGGCGTGATGCTGTTCTGCACCAGGTATAGTATATCCAATGGACCAGAGCCCTGTCCTGGAAGTGCCAACTGTGGAAGGAATTCAGTTCACCAACTGCAATTTTTGGCCTTGAATTTCTATGATTATTTCTATGGGTCCCACATTAACAGTAAACAACCCTCTAATATCTATATACATGGGGCTCTCAACCTAATCCTTGAGACACACCTAGTCAGTCAGGTTTTCAGGATATCCACAGTGAATATGTATGAGATACATACAAAGCAAAAGTGAATGTTACAGGAAACTGATATTTAGCTGCCCCAGCCACTTATGACTTCCATCATTAGGATCAGCCAGGATCAGCCAATATAGATGTTAACACTCAATTCTGACCATGGGAGCCAACTTTTCAAAATTATTGGGGGTGGTGCTACGCCCAATAGAAATAACCCCTCCCTGGACACATACAAGGAATTTTCTTAATATTGGGGGTGTTCAAACACCCACAGAGTCAGCTCCTATAATCTGACTGATGTACGAAGGAAATTATTTCAGTTTCTCAAATAGAGCCCCAAAGAGTGGCATAAAAACTGTCAACCTCCTCAAAAAAATGTGGCAGTTACCTCCATGGAAGTGTTTGTTTGGAAGAAAATAGTCTAGCTTCACTATGTAAAACAGCTTTGCAAAAAGTGCAGAAAAAAGATCCTATTATATCTGAGGTCCATTTTGCAATCAGCACCAACCAGCTATCTCTGTATCTTATTATCAAAAGCAACCCTTATGTTGTGTGAATGGAGCCAGTTGGAATAAGAGATGGCTTGATTCTTCACCAAGGTCCAGAAAGCAGTTTCAAGCAAGTGTCACCTGGGAACTGACTGAACTACTAAATTAATGAAGTCTCAATTCCATTGGCCTTATTTAGCCCTACATCAAACATTCTGGAACATGCATTGCACATAAGCCTCTGCCTATGAGAGCGGCACCGTTATCACATATTACATATAGCACAGTTTGCGTAATTAGAGATTGGCAGTTATTTTGTATGCTATGTGCATGCCTTCCCAAAATGATTTATTGGAAGCTATTGTTGCTAAAGTGCTAAGGTAGATTTTAGATAGTACATAGAAATCAGAATTGAGATGTCCAGGTTGAGACACGTAGGGTAGTATTTTTTTTTTAAAAAGGATCTGCGAACGTAGAACCTTTCCTAAAAATCAAAATCATGCAGAAATGAAAGTGTATGTGCCAGCTACATGAGAATGAAGCAGCCATGGTACAACTACCAACATCAAAAATATCAACAGGGCAACAAGGCAACATATATGTTTAAGTATCAGCATGTGTATGTTGATATTTTAGAACCTCATTTCCTGTTTCCGGAAGGGCAGGACCAGAGGCAGAGCTGAGACAGAAGGGAAGGCAGGCTGAAGTGCCGTGCCTGCTCGACTTTCACTGCTGCTGCCAGACCCTGAGGTAAGAACTTTTAAATGCAGGCTGGCACGCAGGAATGCACTCTCCCCCTCTCCCCCCTCCCCCACAATGACTGGATCTCTCTTCTTACCTCTCCTCATAGTTATAGTGCTTGGCTGGTGTGAGGCTTGAGCACTTGCCTGTGTTCAAATCCTTGAGTATCTGTGCATGCTCAAGGCCTTGCACTGACCCAGCACCAGAACCATGAGAAAAGGTAAAAAGAGGGATCCAATCATCATGGGTGGGAGCGAGGGTGGAGGAGAGCAGTGCCAGTTACTGCAAATTCTGGGGGGTGGGCTATAATTGCAGGAATCTAAATGTGGCTTTTAAGATGAAATTTACAGGGTTTTCTGATGCTGAAACAGAGGGGTGAGTCTTTATTAGAGGTGGGCTATTATTAAAAACAATATGGTATTTATTTATCGATTTATGTTTGCTTTTTCTTATTGAATCTGAAATCATTTGAGTATTTAAACCCAGGAATTGTATAATACATGTTTCAAGGAGGTCAATATCTATGCTATTTAAGGGCCCCTTTTACCAAGCTGCAGCAAAAGGGGGCCTGCGCTGGCATTGGCGCATGTTTTTGATGTGTGCCAAGACCCCCTTTTACCACAGCGAGAAAAAGGTAGGTCTTGCTTTTCTGCAGGAAATGGCCGTGCAACAAGTAAAGCACTTTCCACGCAACCATTTCAGGGGGAAACTCTTACCGCCAGCCACTGAGGAGGCAGTAAGAGCTTACGCGCTAACCGGATTACCATCGGGTATACACTAGCACTACAAAAATAAATACAAAAATATATTTATTTTTGTAGCGCCAGATATGACGGCATTCTGAGGGTGAGAAGTACCACCGGGCTGCTGCGGTAGCCCAGTGGTACTTCATTTTAGCGCGTAGTAAGCCCACCTTGGGCTTACCACCACTTTGTAAAAGGTGCCCTAAATGCACTGTTAGTACTAGTATACATGGAATAAACTTTTAAATTTTGCCAGGCAACCTTGTTCACCATCACACATGTTTTGGGTTGTTCCTGGGGGGAAGGGTGGGAAATCCTATCTGCTAACACCCTTCTTCCTCAGGTGGAGGCACCATGTACCAAAAATTCAGGAACCAATGGAACTGGACCCAAAGATGCCCACAAGAGCGCAGTACACATGACAGGTATGTCCCTGATGTGAATCTTGCTTGGTGGGTATTAGTTTAGTATGAATTCTATGTATTAGAATGAAGGGGTGGAATTATTCAGCTGGCTGTTGCATTAATTGCATATACACTGTTTGAAGTACTCCTTTGACAGTCTGTAGAGTGTCCTGTGTTTTGTATTATTGTTCTTTCAGCCACTTTATTTTCCTTTGTCACCCCAGCCCCACTCTCTTTCCAGCACCAATATTCATGTGATGAAAACTAACACAGCGACAAGACTGAAAGCAGTTGTAAGGTTGCCAGCCTTTCAAAACAACAACAAAAACAAAAAATGATCTAGAACCGCACAGGCACATACTAGAGTACGTCCTGTCACTCCATGATCTAGATGTGTGTGCTGTGGCTGTTGCTGGTATGTCTGTGTGTGGTTGAGGGTGAAGCACGTAAAAGAATTTCCCTTTAAAAACGTGCTTACAGCACTGCAAGCACTTTGCAAGTCCATGGATAGTGCCATGTTTACTCTTGCCTTAAAATACTAGAGGGCCCTTTTACTAAGCCTCGTAGGCACCTACACGCGACCAATGTGTGCCACTTTTAAGTTACCGGCCAGCTACCATGTGGCCCTTGCAGTAATTTCATTTTTGATGCACGTCTGCTATGTGCATCTGAAAAATTGTATTTTATTGTATTCTATGCGCGTAGGTCATTACCGCCCAGTTAATGCATGAGACCTAACTGCTAAGTCAGCAGTTGGTGGTAAGGTCTCAGACCCAAAATTGACGTGCGGCAATTTTTATTTTGCTGCACGTCCACTTTCGGCAAAAATTTTTAAAAGGCATTTTTCGCAGGCGCACTGAAAAATGGATCTGCGAACACACAAAACCCGCGCCTACACTACCGCGGGCCATCTTTCAGCGCACCTTAGTAAAATTAACCCTCGATGTAGGTTACAATTAAGAGGATCTTTTACTAAAGCTTAGCTCGAGTTATCTGCAGCAGAGCCCATAGGGAAAAAAATAGGCCCTGCTGCAGATAACTCAAGCTAAACTTTAGAAAAAGACCCCCTTAGTTTTTTAACAGGTTTTTTTTTAACATGTTAGATTTTATTTATTTATTAGGATTTATTTACTGCCTTTTTGAAGGAATTCACTCAAGGCGGTGTACAGTAAGAATAGATCAAACATGAGCAATAGGCAATTACAGCAGTAAAAATAGTCAAGTAACAATACAAAGTATGGCATGGTATACTACTTGCAATCACTACACAATATGTACTAGAACATTATAATTGGTAGTGAGGGGTAAGGCAAAGTTGTAACATATAGATAAGTAAGAAAGTAGGAAGAATTAGAAAGTACGGTGACTGATTTGAATAAAGTTGCACACGAGGTCAGAGAGATGGTTAAATATCATCTCAGCTAGGGTAGGAGTGGATAAACATGTCCCGCTGCAGTATGTGCAGCCCGAGTCAATCCTTGTTTGTGTGAGTGAGACTAGCAAGTTAGTTACTTCTTCCATTAAAGGCTTGGATGAAGGATGATGTTACTTTGTTTCAACATGTGTTTTTTCTTATGGGGGGGTTTGGTGAGATTTTGTTCTATTTTTGTTTTTAATTTCTAACCCACCCCCTACTCACTATGCTCAAACATTAATTGTTCTTTGCAATATGTCCACATACCATTCATGATGTTAAACACTGGAACTTTGAAAGCCCCTTTTTTCTCACATCAGCTCTTTTCTCATAACAAACTGCTTATATCGGAGCTCTGGGTTTAGGTTAACAAGATAAGCTGCAATGCACAGATTATGCAGAGCCTTCTCACAAATACAAACACATTTTTAAGAACTCTCATAAATAAGGGATAAGTACAACAATATGGCTTTCAGCCTCTCACCTTGCAGCCTGTGATTCCCTGCCATGTAGTCCTGAGAAAACTCTTTTCATTGTGCTACTATCACACACACACAGTGTTTGGAGACTACAGTGTGAAAGATAATGCAGAGAATGAGAGAGAAGTGATAATGAGAGCATAGGCTGATGTGATTGTGTCAAGGAAGAGCAAGAAACACAACCCCTGAGGTGCAAACAGGAAAGAGAGATCTGTGATTTGGAGAAATTCTGTCCTTTGCTGAAAGTATGAAATGAATTATCTTGTACCCAGCCTATACACAGCTAGCTCTGATAAATAACAGGCAGAGTTATGGTAATTTTAAAAATCAGATTGGTTCACACAGTTATCATGTTTTATGACAAGATTAGATATACCGGTATTTATTTTTCAGTAGACTGCCTAATTAAAATATGATATATTTTGTCTATAGTTTAAAAGCATTTTTAAAGCAGGGCAAAAGTGGATCAATATGCAAACTGTGCCTTAAAAAAGGCAAATTCAGGCTTGTTTTAGCAATTACTGGATTTTAAATTTCATTATTCACCTTTCCAGATCTGAGCTCAAGGTCAATTACATTCAGGTGCAAATGATATTTCTCTACTCCAATGGGTTTATAATCTAAATTTTGTACCTGAGGTTAAGGAGCATAATGGGACTTGCCGGAGGTCACCATCCTGCTTATTTTCAAAGGAGAAGGGCGGCCATCTTCCGATACAAATCGGGAGATGGCCGGCCTTCTCCTAAGGCCGGTCAAATCGGTATAATCGAAAGCCGATTTTGGCCGGCTTCAACTGCTTTCTGTCACAGGGCTAGCCAAAGTTCAAGGGGGTATGTTGGCAGTGTACCAAAGGCGGGATGGGGGCTTGGTTAAGAGATGGCCGGCCTCGGCCGATAATGGAAAAAAGAAGGCTGGCCCTGACGAGCATTTGGCCGACTTTACTTGATCCCTATTTGTTCTCGACCAAGCCTTGAAAAGGTGCCCGAACTGACCAGATGATCACCGGAGGGAATCGGGGATCACCTCCCCTTACTCCCCCAGTGGTCACCAACCCCTTCCCACCCAAAAAGAAAAAAATTAAAACATTTTTTGCCAGCCTCTATGCCAGCCTCAAATGTCATACCCAGCTCCATCACAGCACTATGCAGGTCCCTGGAGCAGTTTTTAGTAGGTATTGCAGTGCACTTCAGGCAGGCGGACCCAGGCCCATCCCCCCCTACCTCTTACACTTGAAGTGGTAAATGGGAGCCCTCCAAAACCCACCTGAAACCCACTGTACCCACATCTAGGTGCCCCCCGTTACCCTTTAAGGGCTATGGTAGTGGTGTACAGTTGTGGGTAGTGGGTTTTGGGGGGCTTAGCACATAAGATAAGGGAGCTATGCACCTGGGATCAATTTGTGAAGTCCACTGCAGTGCCCCCTAGGGTACCCGGTAGGGTACCCGGTTGGTGTCCTGGCATGTGAGGGGGACCAGTGCACTACAAATGCTGGCTCCTCCCACAACCAAATTGCTTGGATTTGGCTGGTTTTGAGATGGCCACCATTAGTTTCCATTTCGGCGAAAACCAATGGTGGCCATCTGTAAGGGCGGCCCAAATGTTGAGATTTGGCCGGCCTCGACTGTATTATCGAAACGAAAGATGACCAGCCATCTTGTTTCGATAATACAGTCGAGTACGCCACTTTACGGGGCCGTCATTAGAGATGGCCACCCTTATAGATGGCCGCACCCGTTCGATTATGCCCCTCCATGTAACCAGAATAAAAAATTTTATTTATTTATAACCTACCCAGTCCTGGGAGCTCTGGAGGGGGGCTCTGAAGTTGGTCTGATGTTGGTGGCGGGTCCAATGCAAGATCGCACTTCTGGCGCAAACCGTGGGGTTCCAGACTGACGCTGGGGAGAGGGAAGCTAGGCATGGATGGCAGGAAAAGCCCCAGGCTTCCTGAGGCCTGCAGGAGCCTGGGAATCACTGTGCAAGCATTAAAGGAGCATGCTAATGTCATCAATGACGTCGCTCCCACATGCGCGCTGGAAAAAATGGCCCGAGGACTCCAGTGTTGGACCAAAGCCTCAGGAACACTGTGCCACCAATGATTTAATTAAAATAGTAGTGAGGGGAACTAGTTCTGACCCAAGAAGGGTCTATTATTGAAAAATTTAAATGTGACTGAAATCAGGGCATTTATGGAATCGCGCATGCGTGAACGCATACGCGTATGGTGCACTTTAAATTAAGTTTAGCCCAGTGTTTGCTGAGAGAAGCAGGGGGGCTATTGGGGGCTTGTTGGTAGCCAAGGTAACCTTAAAATGGCGTGAAAAATAGCGCATGCTCAGTGAGGTTTAAGGAGACCTGCACTGACACCTACAATTTAAAAAGTATTAAAAACAAATTGTAAAAGTGTGTGCAAAAGTTTGATGGTAGTGTTCAGGTGTGGGAAGCATGTATATATCTGCTATGGGTTTATTTGAGCTCAGGCTTTATGCAAATTAGTCCGTTTTCAGGACGTTCTAGTTTGAATATTTGGAGGTCTAAATAAATGCAGATTTTTACATGGAAAATGTTAGGGCAGGGTTCTGACATGAATTCTACTATTAAAATCCAAAAATGAGGGTTTTAAGGTTTATTTTTTATATAAAACTAGCCATTAAGCCCGTTAAAATGGGCGAGATTTCCAGCTACCCTCCTCGCCGTCGCTCCCTCCCTCCTCCGTGCCGGGCCCCCTGCACTGACCTGACAGCGCCTCTCACCTCCGTGTGAAAGCTCTGCAGGCAGCAGCAGCTCTGCTGCTGCCTGCAGTGCTTCCACACGGAGTTGAGAGGCGCTGTCAAGTCAGTGCAGGGGGCCCGATACGGAGGGGGGCTGAAGCAGTGGCGGGGATGGGGGGGGAGGGTGGAGGTAGGTGCACGCGATGTTCGTTTCCAGGCTCCATCGGCAGCGTCCGACAGTCCGACTCCGTTTCCCTCTCTGTTCCACCCTCTGACGTCATCATGTCTTGACGCGAGGGCGGGACAGAGAGGGAAGTCTCTACTGCGCATTTGCAGGTGTGTCGGTCACTTGCCATTTATATGTTTGACTAGCCATTAAGCCCGTAAAAACGGGCGATTATTGCAGCCCTCCTCTCTCCCCTGGCCTCACCCCGTCCACCAATCCTCCCCCCCTTATCAGCAACCCTCCTCTTTCCCTTGCCCTCCCCTCCTGTCCAGCAACCCTCCTCTGCCCTGCTCTCACCCCATGTCCAGCCACCATGCCCTCTCCCCCCTGCCATGCCCTCCCCCCATGCCACCATGCCCTCCCCCCATGTCCAGCTACCCTCCTCGCCGCCGCTCCCTCCCCCCTTCATGCCGGGCCCCCTGCAGTGACCTGACAGCGCCTCTCACCTCTGTGTGGAAGCGCTGCAGGCAGCAGCAGAGCGATCTGCTGCTGCCTGCAGCGCTTCCACACAGAGGTGAGAGGCGCTGTCAGGTCACTGCAGGGGGCCCAGCACGGAGGGGGTAGGGAGCGGCGGCGGGGATGGGGGGGAAGGTGGAGGTTGGGTCACGCGATGTTCGTTTGCAGGCGGTAGTGGCGGCATCCAACAGTCCGACTCCGTTTCCCTCTCTGTTCCACCCTCTGACGTCATGACGTGTTGACGCGAGGGCGGGACAGAGAGGGAAGTCTGTACTGCGCATTTGCAGGTGAGTCGGTCACTTGCTGTTTATATGTTTGATAGGTAAATGGAATGTTAGAGTGAGCTGCAGGTTTGTCAGGAGCTTTCTGATTGGCTGCTCTGGTAACTAAGGTAACCTGAACAGTAACAGCTGTGGGGACAGCAACTGACAGCTTTGAAGAGAGCAGAAGTGCTGTCTGTGTGAGAGAGTTTTAGTGTATGAAAGTGAAGTGTTTCTGTCTGAAAATAAAAATAAATGTCTAAAGTGAGAAAGAGAGAAAGTGTATACTTTCTAAGGAAAATTTAAGGAAAAGATTTAACTCAGAGGAGAATTTCATCTGACCAGTTTAGACTGATAACTATCTCAAAGGTAATTTTATTTCTGTGACAGAGGAGTTTGTCAGTAGCAAATGATATAAGAATTTTGCTTTAATTATTAAGGAATTTACAGACCAGGGAAAGGGAGAGAGTGAGATTTCTTGATTATATAGTTTACCTCTGGTGACAGAATTTTTAAAAAGTTCTCTATTTTATAAAAGGAGACTCACTGTAAATTAAATTGAGAAGTTTAAGAAATATTCTCAGACTAATCTGAAGTATTTCAGGGTTTTATGCCTTGGAATCAAAAGATTGTTGTCAATTCAAAGTGATTGTTTTTTTTAGAAGAGTGAATGAAACTTGGATGTGTGTAACTCTGAAGAAGAAGAAGAAGAAGAAGACAGAAGAAACTGAAGCATCATCTCTCCTTGTAGTTAAAGTAAGGGAAGGAAAATTAAAAGTTTTAGGGCCCTGTTTACTAAGGCGCGTTAGCATTTTTAACACACCTACAATTAGCGTGCGTGCTAACCATGCAGGCTCCTATAGGGATATTGTAGGCATGTACACAGTTAACGCGCGTACATGGTTAATGTGCACAGTTAACGCGCCTATAACACAGCTTAGTAAACAGGGCCCTTAGTGAGGACAGTTAGACAAAATTGTTTTCCTACATTAAGGGAATTTTATTTTATTTAGCAAGCCCTGCTCAAAGAGATTACAATCTAATAGACAAAAAATAAAGTAAGCAAATCAAATAAATTAATGTGTACAGGAAGGAGGCCAGTTAAATAGCCAGTTAAATGGTACTTAGCTGGCTAAGCGCTATCTCGGCTGAATATTAGTGCTTAGCAACTAGCCGGATGACTGGCTATGTCGCGTATCATACCAAGTCAGTGCCGATATTCAGAATCTGGCAGGTTATCAGGCTCATTTTTGAAAGAGAAGGACGCCCATCTTTCGACACAAATCGGAAGATTGGCGTCCTTCTCACAGGGTCGTCCAAATCGGTATAATCGAAAGCCAATTTTGGACATCCCCAACTGCTCTCCGTCGCAGCAACGACCAAAGTTCACAGGGGGGGTGTTGGAGGCGTAGCGAAGGCAGGACTTGGGCATGCCTAAAACATGGGCGTTCTTGACCCATAATGGAAAAAGGGCGTCCCTGATGAGCACTTGGACGACTTTACCTGGTCCTGTTTTTCTCGCGACCAAGGCACAAAAAGGTGCCCGAACTGACCATATCACCACCGGAGAAAATCGGAGATGACCTCCCCTTACTCCCCCAGTGGTCACTAACTCCCTCCCACCCTCAAAAAAAATCTTTCAAAATATTTTGTGCCAGCCTCTATGCCAGCCTCAAATGTCATACTCAGGTCCATCACAGAGTATGCAGGTCCCTGGAGCAGTTTTAGTGGGTGCAGTGCACTTCAGGCAGGCGGACCCAGCCCCATCCCCCCCTACCTGTTACACTTGTGGTGGTAAATGTGAGCCCTCCAAAACCCACCGGAAACCCACTACCCACATCTAGGTGCCCCCCTTCACCCGTAAGGGCTATGTTAGTGGTGTACAGTTGTGGGTAGTGGGTTTTGGGGGGCTCAGCACACAAGGTAAGGGAGCTATATACCTGGGAGCAATTTATGAAGTCCACTGCAGTACCCCCTAGGGTGCCCGGTTGGTGTCCTGGCGTGTCAGGGGGACCAGTGCACTATGAATGCTGGCTCCTGCCATGACCAAAGGGCTTGCATTTGTCATTTCTGAGATTGGCGTCCTTGATTTCCATTATCGCCAAAAATCAGAAATGACCAAGTCTAGGGACGATCATCTCTAAGGACGACCTGAATTTCAAGATTTGTGCGTCCCCGACCGTATTATCGAAACGAAAGATGGACGTCCATCTTGTTTCGATGATACAGAGTTCCCCGCCCCTCCATTGGATGTTTTGCAAGGACGTCAGCAAAATTTAGGTGGCCCTTTCGTTTATGCCCCTCCATGTTTGGCAGCCAAAACGGCTGAGACAATAGGTGGAATATCTGTGACTGCTTTGAATTTAACTGGACAGCACTGAATATCGTCTTGGCTGGTTAAGTTCAGAGTGGCCAAAAATAAACCAGATATTCAAAGCCGGTCACTGGAAACGGCCTGGATTTGAATATCTGGACTCAGCGCCTACTGCGGGAATTAGCTGGGCAAACTCCTGCAGTCTGAATATTTTGCCCATACAATTTTGTTAACAGCATAACAATAGTAAAATAACCAAACGTAACCAAAAATACAATCAGTGAGGTAAACTTGGAAATGGCAAATTGAAACCTCATAATAGGACTGCTATGATACAGGATCAGAAATATACACATTGAACAAAACTATAGAACAATCACATAACAAACAATGCCGTGATAGCATGAATTAGTGAAAGGAACAAGTTTAGAGCCCTATCTTCCTTTGCTCTTAGCCCACTGCTCTAACCTCTCACTTATTAGAGTAGAGTAGCCGCCTAATGGTTAAAACAGTGGTTCTCAACTCAGTCCTTGGGACACATCTACCAGTCAAGTTTTCAGAATACCCACCTGAATATACTTGAGATAGCATTGCATAGAATGGAGGTAGCGTTACAGATTTGTCTCATGCATATTCATTTCCACTAATCATATAATCTTGTGGACCTATTTTCATGCATAATGTGCAAAATTATGCATGCAGGTTATAAAATCCCTCCAGTTATATGCATAACTTAATTTTATTAACTGGTGTTAATAATCAATAATTGACTTTAATTGGGATTAATTGACTGTAACCTGCAGTTACACATGTAACTACATTGAGTCGGTATTCTATAAACTTAGCACATAATTTCTTTAGGGGCCCTTTTATTAAAGCATGGTAAAGCTACTGCGCAGGTAGTGTGTGCCAAATAGCGCAGGTGCCTGGCAGTAATTCTGAAGTTGGTGCACCCAGTTTTCCGTGGTAGAAAATCATTTTCTATTTTCTACCATGGAGGGGGCGTTCCTGGTGGTAATTGGCAGTGTGGTCACATTGCAGCATGCTGTCTGGTTACCACACGAGTAGAGTGTGAGCCTTTACCTGCCTTCTAAATAGGTGGCAGTAAGGGCTCAGGCAGTAAATAGCCCTTACTATTTTTTTTCATTTATTGCCCCATTTTTTTAATAAGTTTTACATCTTTTAACCAAGAATTTACACTTGTACAGAAAAGTGTTATATAAGAAAATTATTACTTCTCATAAAGAATAAAGAAACAAAGAGAATTATAAACACTCAAGTCCACATTGTTAGGATCCAAGATTAATGAAAAAGAGGAAAATAAAAACTTTTAAGGCAATATTATACCTGAGGGCTATAGGCTAGCAATTAACTATATAAAGAGCTTATTTAATCTCCTAATGGTCTTTTAGTTGCTATAAAAGCCGACAAGTAAGAGGGCTCTGTAAATACATATTTAACAGTATTATATCTAATAATACATTTACACGGATATCTTAAGAAAAAAGTTCATCCTATTTGCAGAACTCCAAGTTTCAATAATAAGAACTGTTTACGTCTATGTTGAGTTTCCCTTGATACATCAGGAAATAATTGAATTTTAAAGCCTAGAAATAATTTCTCCCTGTTTTTAAAAAACATACGAAATAACCATTGTTTATCAGGTAATAATGCCACTGAAGCAACCAAAGTCGCTGCAGAGGCTAAGTCTGAATCTGAGGTATCCAATAAAGCAGAAACACCCAAAGAATTTTGCTGTTGTTCCATTACTTTCTTCAGTAAATAATAAGCTTGCATAAAAGGAGGAAATTTATCTTCTGGAATTCCCAAAACTTCTTTCATATAACGTTTCAACATTTCCAAGGGCCTCACCAAAGTGACCCTTGGAAAATTTAGAAAGCGAAAATTGTTGCTCCTTAAATAATTTTCAAAAGTTTCAGATTTGTTCCTCAAATTAGACAAATCTTTGACCATTGAAGTCTGCACATTTTGAATGTTTGAGATATTCTTATCAACTTGTTCCATTCGCACATATATATCTTTAACTTCAGTTTCAGTTTTTCCCACTCTCTTTTCTACATGAGAGAGTTTCTGTGTGAGAGTAGTAGATTTTATACGAAAAGTCATACCTACTACTACTTAACATTTCTAAAGCGCTACTAGGGTTACGCAGTGCTGTACAGTTTAACAAAGAAGGATAGTCCCTGTTCAAAGGAGCTTACAATCTAAAGGACGAAATGTAAAGTTGGGGCAGTCTAGATATTCTGAATGGAGGTATAATGGTTATGTGCCGAAGGCGACATTGAAGAGATGGGCTTTGAGTAAGGATTTGAGGATGGGCAGCGAGGGGGCTTGGCATATGGGCTCAGGGAGTTTATTCCAAGCATAGGGTGAGGCGAGGCAGAAAGGGCAGAGTCTGGAGTTGGCGGTGGTGGAGAAGGGTACTGAGAGGAGGGATTTGTCCTGTGAGCAGAGGTTACAGGTAGGAGCGTAAGGGGAGATGAGGGTAGAGAGGTAATGAGGGGCTGCAGATCGAGTGCATTTGTAGGTAAGTAGGAGAAGCTTGAACTGTATGCGGTACCTGATTGGAAGCCAGTGAAGTGACTTGAGGAGAGGGGTGATATGGGCATATTGGTCCTGACGGAAGATAAGACGTGCAGCAGAGTTCTGAATGGATTGAAGGGGGGATAGATGGCTAAGTGAGAGGCCAGTGAGGAGTAGGTTGCAGTAGTCAAGGCGAGAGGTAATGAGAGAGTGGACGAGTGTTCGGGTGGTATGCTCAGAGAGGAAAGGGCAAATTTTGCTGATGTTATAGAGAAAGAAGCGACAGGTCTTGGCTATCTGCTGGATATGCGCGGAGAAGGAGAGGGAGGAGTCGAAGATGACTCCGAGGTTGCAGGCAGATGAGACGGGGAGGATGAGGGTGTTATCAACAGAGATAGAGAGAGGAGGTAGAGGAGAAGTGGGTTTGGGTGGAAAGACAATAAGCTCGGTCTTAGCCATGTTCAGTTTCAGGTGGCGGTTGGACATCCAGGCAGCAATGTCAGATAGGCAGGCCGATACTTTGGCCTGGGTTTCCGCAGTGATGTCCGGTGTGGAGAGGTAAAGCTGGGTGTCGTCAGCATAAAGATGATATTGGAAACCATGGAATGAGATCAGCGAACCCAGGGAAGAGGTGTAGATTGAAAAAAGAAGGGATCCAAGGACAGATCCCTGAGGAACTCCAACAGAGAGCGGGATGGGGGTGGAGGAAGATCCTTGAGAATGTACACTGAAGGTGCGCGGTGGGAGAGATAAGAGGAGAACCAGGAGAGGACAGAGCCCTAGAATCCAAATGAGGACAGTGTGGCAAGAAGTAAGTTGTGATTGACAGTGTCAAAAGCGGCGGATAGGTCGAGGAGGATGAGGATGGAGTAATGACCTTTGGATTTGACAAGGAACAGGTCATTACAGACTTTAGATAGTGCCGTTTCTGTCGAGTGTACAGGGCGAAAGCCGGATTGAAGCGGATCAAGGATGGCATGAGAGGAGAGAAAATTAAGGCAACGGCTGTGAACGGCGCGTTAAGTATCTTGGAGAGGAAGGGTAGGAGGGAGATGGGGCGGTAGTTGGAAGGACAGATAGGGTCTAGTGATGGGTTTTTTTTGAGAAGTGGTGTGACTACAGCATGCTTGAAGGTGTCAGGGACAGTTGCAGTGGAGAGAGAGAGGTTGAGGATATGACAGATGGGGGGGTGACAGTAGGAGAGATGGTGTTTAGTAAGTTGGTGGGGATGGGATCAGAGGAACAGGTGGTGCATTTCGAGGAGGAAAGAAGGTGGGTGGTTTCCTCCTCGGTGATATCAGGAAAAGAGGAGAAGGAGGCCTGGGTTGATTGGTTGAGGGAGTGGGTTAAAGGGTGAAGAGGAGATGGTGGCTTGGTAATGAATTCAAGGTTGATCTTCTGCACCTTGTCACGGAAGTAGTCAGCTAGTGATTGAGGAGAGAGTGAGGGGGGATGGGAGCAGAGGGCACTTTGAGGAGGGAGTTAAGGGTGGCGAAGAGACGACGAGGGTTGGAGCTGAGAGAATTAGTCAATTGGGTGTAATAGTCCTGTTTGGCAAGGAATAGGGAGGACTGGAAGGAGGATAGCATGAATTTGTAATGAATGAAGTCGGTATGGGTGCGAGATTTCCTCCAGAGGTGTTCGGCAGATCGGGCGCAGGAGCGAAGGTATCGGATGCAAGGGGTCAGCCAGGGCTGGGGATTAGTGCGCCTTGTGGGACGAGAGATGGATGGTGCGAGGGTGTCCAGAGCAGTGGAGAGAGTGGCATTGTAAGCAGAGACAGCCTTGTCGACAGACTCCGAAGACATGATGGAAGGGAGGAGATTAGAGATACAAGAGGATAAGGTGGGAGGGTCGACAGCCTGGAGATTCCTGAAAGTAGTGGTTAGTGTTGGGCAGGACTGAGGGGGAGGGTGATGAAGTGTGAAGGTGATCAGGTGATGATCCGAGAGAGGAAGAGCAGAGGTGCAGAAATTGGAGTGAGCAGGTAGAGGAGAGGACGAGGTCAAGACAATGGCCAGTTTTGTGAGTAGGGGTGGTGGAGCTCAGTTGGAGGTTGAAGGAGGATGTCAGAGTGAGGAACTGAGAAGCGTAGGAGTCGGATGGGTCATCAGCGTGTATGTTAAAGTCTCCAAGAATGAGGGACGGAGATGAGGGTTCAAGAAAAACGGAGAGCCAGGCATCGAAGTCGGTAAGGAAGGAAGGAAGGGAAGGACTTATCGGGGGGGGGGGGGCGGTAAATGACTGCAACTCTGAGTGGCAGCGGGTAGAGTAGACGGATGGAGTGAACTTCAAAGGATGAGAAGCAGTGAGACTGCGGTAGGAGGAGAGGTTGAAAACTACAGGAGGGCGAAAGTAGAAACCCGACTCCTCCTCTGCGGCCAACTGGGCGGGAAGTGTGGGAGAAAAGATAACCTCCATGGCACAGGGCCGCGACTGAGGCAGAGTCGTCGGGGGTGAGCCAGGTTTCAGTTAGGGCGAGCAGTTGGAGGGAACGGGAGATGAAGAGATCGTGGGTGAAGGAAAGTTTGTTGCAGACCGAGCAGGCATTCCACAGGGCACACGAGAAGGGGAGGGAAGATGGGGGGAGGAGGGGAATAGAGATGAGATTGGAGACATCCCGGAATCGTTTGCATGGATAGGATGAGGACAGGTGTGGGGGACCTGGATTGGGATTGATGTCTCCCGCGGATAGCAGGAGAAGGAGCAAGAGAATGCGGAGGAGGGTGGGGGAGGTAGGGCGACGAAGGCGGCAAAGACTGGATGTACTTTGGAGGAATGGGGATGGGTTAATGGCAGGAAGGAAGTGATGAAGGTTGAGAGCTAGGAAGGAGGAGGAGGATAGGAGAGATGGTGAGGTGGTGAGGGACGGGGGTGGGTAGGGTATTGTAGTAGTGAGCAGGATGGGAGAGGACATGGATGGGCAGTGAGTTCCTGTAGTAGACAGCGGTAGGGAGAGGGGGAAAAGATTAGGAAAGGACAGGGCAAGGAAAAGAATGTGTATAGGGGCCATGAGTAGTGACTGAGGTGTTAAGCAACAGATAGAGTAACTGGGAGAAAAATAGATGTAAAGAGAAAAATGCCCAGTGCACCGTTAGGCACGCAGCACCTAGAGCGGAGGCCCTGAGTGGATCGGAGCGGACCTGGGAGTCACCCCAGAGAAGGCTGAAAGGATATGCAGATGAGCTGCAAGTCCTCTACAGCACCTGAAAGGCAGCCAGTGGTAGAGCTGGGCACCTCTCAGCTGAGGAAAAGGCTTACCAGGGGTTAGGCCAAAGCCAGCATTCCTCCCCCTGAGGGTCACCTGATCCTAGCCAAAAAGCACCTGGAAACTCAGGGTACTTGGAGAGAGGGCCCTGGGAAGATCGGGGTGGATCTGGGAGTCACCCCGGATACAGCTGTGAGGAAATGCAGAAGGGCTGCAAGTCCTCCACAGCACCTGGCGGGAGTGTTGGGCACCTAGAGCGGAGGCCCTGAGTGGATCGGAGCGGACCTGGGAGTCACCCCAGAGAAGGCTGAAAGGATGTGCAGATGAGCTGCAAGTCCTCTACAGCACCTGAAAGGCAGCCAGTGGTAGAGCTGAAATTAGTAACCATAAAGAGTCTAAGGTTACCTCTTCAGGCTTCTTACTCAAAAATTCAGGAAACGTTACCAACGTAGGATAAGAAGAATCACTTGCCCTCTCAGGCTCAGGAGCACTTTGATCCCCCACCTCAATCTCTACAAGCTTGTTTTCTTGGGAGGATACCCCCTGTCCCTCTCATCCAATCTCCCCCTGTTGCAAGTGAGCCTCACTCGATCCGGTGCCTTGCCTGCTCCCCCGTCGGCCCCGTCGATTCCGAAAGGGGAGAGCTTGAGCCTTGTGGTTGCGGGGGAGGAGCTCTATAGTTGGGGCTCAGCGTCATCTCAAGCCCAGGAGATGCCGTTACCTCCTCTCTCAAGCCGGCGTCTTCTATGGGACCGCTCCCGACTTCTCCAGCCCCCAGACTCCTCATGTGGCGATCCATGGGACCCACAATTGGGGATAGTATCTTTGTGATGGGGTAATGCAGGTCATTGGATAAATGACTGCTTTGGATGACTAGCCCTTGCATTTAGCTGAGAATGTGGGATTTAAATGGCTACCAGACTGCTTCCAATAGATTTGTGTATGGGCAAAACAACTTCTAATAGGTATGAGATCCCCACCCTGTACACTCAAGGACATGCCCAGATACCAGCACAGCACACAAGCTATAGAATAAAGTCAGTTGCCCTTGTAAATTAATAATGAGCCAATAATTTATTTATTACATTTGCACCCTGCACTTTCCCACACATAGCAGATTCAATGCGGCTTACATAGTAAATAGAATAACAAAGTCTTGTAAGGAGAAATATTACAAACTGTAGTAAACATAGTAATAATAAGGTCTTAAGAACATGTGAATTTAACATGGAAAGATGAACAAAGATTGGTGCTAATAAGCAATAATAGGCCTTAATTGGCACAAATTGGACCCCCTGATTCTATAAATGTCGCCAAAAATTGCGTGCATAAATTTAGGCATGCCCCCGATTTGCAATTAGAGTAATGAGCCAATTAGTGCCGATAATTGGCTTTTTAACAAGCAATTATTGGCACTAATCAGATTGAATTGAGACTTACGCATATAAATTTAGGCGCCTAAAATTTACACATGGCTCAAAAAAGAGGGTGCAGAAATGGGAGGGTCATGGGCATTTTGGGGCAGATCAGGGGCATGGTTTTGAGTTTTGTGCTGTGGCAAAGACAGAGGGGTCCCCAATTAGGGAGGGTAAGCTAAGAAGTTCCTCCTCTAAAGAATTCCCGGAGCACTTAGAAAAAGCTGGGTCAAAATAGCAGGCCTCTTAAGCATAATGCTCAAGAGCAGTGAAGGAATACCTACAAATGTGAACCCATAAAGGAGCGTGAGGATTCTTCACCCTGGGGGAGGGGGAGGCGGAACAATCCAGTTTACTCTTGACCAATAAGAAACCCAGACAGAAGGTTCCAATCAGGGAAAGGTAGACTAAGAGGCAGAGCTTTTAAGGGCCATCTTCCCTGGATAGATGAGTAAGGGAGGAAGCTTCCAGAGGACACTGAGATGGTGTGGAATGGTGAGGAAGAAGTACCAATGGATACTACTGAACGGGCCAACCAACAGGCCATGGAGATTGAACCTTTTTGAAACTTAGAGTGAGTTTTTCTATTTTTTTTCTTTTTCTCTTCCTTTTGAAGGAAGGCCAGTTGGTGAAGTAACTGTTTGAGGAAGCAAGTGGGTGTTGGCCATCCTCCCTTTTCCCAGTTTGTGCTCCTTGGGCAGGAAAAGGGTTTTGAAAAAAAAAAGAAACTTGGACTTTCAGATTTAAATGTTGTCTCCCTATTGTTTTGAAAGTGACTAGGCTGAAGGAAGCTCTGGATGTTTTGTGGTTTTTTGTTTGAATCTTAAGGCACTTGACTGAAAACTGTTTGAAGAGAGGCATTACTGAATTTGCATAAGCTAGGAGAGACCCTAATTTGTATATTTCTGTCATTCTATTGAACTGTTCTATCTATTGAAAAGACTTGTGGGAATTTTGCATTTTTGTTTCCTTTTGATAAAGACATTAAAGAAAACTCTAAGCAACTGCTGAGAGTAATAATAGTTCTTTTACATAAGTACATACATCAGTATTGCCGTACTGGGAAAAACCAAAGGTCCATCAAACCCAGCATCCTGTCTCCAACAGTGGCCAATCCAGATCACAAATACCTGGCAAGATCCCAAAAAGTACAAAACATTTTATACTGCTTATCCCATAAATAGTGGATTTTCCCCAAGTCCATTTAATAACAGTCTATGGACTTTTCCTTTAGGAAGCCATCCAAACCTTTTTTAAACTCTGCTAAGCTAACCACCTTTACCACATTCTCTGGCAACGACTTCCAGAGTTTAATTACACTAAACTGGATCCTGCAGTGCCTGGTAGAGTCTATCTGTTAATGTTGTGGTACAAAGTTTTTAAAACTAAGTGGAAAAGACTATGGAGATTAGTTGATAAAATTTGCTTTTTATATTTTTCTTTTGCCTAACACTAACCTCCAATTCCTCCTTTAAACCCCAATCTTTAAGTTCCCAAAGCACAAAGCAAAATAGCGTTCACTTACCAGAGAAATGTTCTCTTCTCTCAGAACTTCTCAGAAAGAAAGTTCAGTGGGACCTTTCCTCTTTATATAGTTTTGAATCTAAGGGGCCTCTTTTAAACAAGCTCTTTGAAGCTGACTCAGCAACCTATGCAAGTATTCTACTTCCCCACACCTTAATTAACACTTAATTGAGGTCGCTGGATGAGCTACCTCTCCAGCAGCCAAGGAACAGAAAATAACTGCCTTTTAGAACAAGAGTTATTGGCTGTTTAGTTTCTACCTCTAGAAAAGGTTTCAGTTTAAAACTATGGGGGAAATGCCTATATCTAGAGAAAATTTCAGTTTAAAACTATGGGGAAAGGGTTTGTACACTATCCGCCTTATTTTTGAAAGAGAACACGCCCATATTTCGACCCAAATCGGGAGATGGGTGTCTGTCTCCCATGGACGCCCAAATCGGTATAATCGAAACAGTGGCGTAGCCAGACAGCCAGTTTTGGGTGGGCCTGAGCCCAAAGTGGGTAGGCACAAAATTTTCTCTGCTCCGCCCTACCTCCACCTCAAAATATAAATACTGTAGCTAATGAGGATCCTCAAGCTCAGTCAGCTGAAGACTTTCTCTGAAGGTAGCCAGAACTCTCTTTTACCAAGCTTGGCAGGCAGCAGCAATGAACCTAAGCCACTGATGCCAGAACCCCACACATGCTTAGCTGTCGATGGCTCAAGGATGCTGTTGCCAGAGCTTGGTAGAAGGGAGTTCTGGCCACCTTTGGAGGAGGTCCTTAGCTGGGGATGTCTGGGAATCCTCACCAGCTATACAGCAAGGGTTAGGACTGGTGTTAGACCTGCTTGGGCCCAGGTCAGAAAATAAAGGAGAGCTCCCCTCCCCGATTCCCTCTCCTCTTTGACTCCCCTCCAATTTTCCACCTGCCATTACTATCACATCAACAGACCCTCACCAAATACAGAACAAGGGATCACAAATTAGAAATAAAAACATTTAGACAAAAATTGAAAAAGAACCCCAAGAAGTTAAACATAGCATTACTGCAACACTGGAGACGTAAAACAGAGATTCATTTCCTTTTCTACAGAACACAATACAAAGACATTTGCTATGCACATTTCCAAAAGATAGCATAGTCCATTTAAAACATTCAAAATAAAATGCTTTGTTTCTACCTTTGTTGTCTGGACATTTTATTTTTCCATCTTGCTGGTTCCAATTTCTCTTTCTGCTTTCCTCTCTCTCGTCTGCTAATTCTTCTTCAAGCGGCTGCAGTTCATTTGTCTTTTTTCCTCTCCTGTCTGTTCCCTCACTATTCCTGCTTCTGACATATTGATCATTCCTTTTTAGCTCTTTTTTGCCTCTCTCTCACCCTCCTTCGTCTCCTTTTCACTTTTCAACCTATCAAATTTCCATCTTCTTTCACCCACTAGCTGTCCCATTCCTCATCTTACTCCTCCCCATCCCTACTTTCTCTTTTATATTTAATCTACTCCCCATTACCATATTTCTACCCTCTGTAATCACTATCTCTCATTCATTTCCTTGCCACCCCCTCCTCTCCCTCTTGGCCTCTCCCACAGGGTTCCACCATTCCCATCGTCTTCCTCCCTCCACCCTTCTAACCAGTATCTGATCCCCTCCCCACCCCACCCTGGTAGCCTTATATTTTCCTGCCCCTTCTCTCTTCATTCCTGTCCTCTCCCCCATGGCCCAGCATTTTCCCCCCCTCACCACCTACTGTGTACCTCTCCCTCCCTCTCATCCACCCCCATGTCTATCTCCCCCTCTCATTCCCACTGTCCACCATCTCTCTCACCCTCTCCTTTGTGTTCTGGGTCCAACATCGCTCTCCCCTTCCCATACAGCATCTCTACCTTCCTCCCCTCCACCATCATGTCCAACATTTCTCTCTCCCTCTCCCTTGTGTTCTGGTCCAACATCTGTCTCTACTTCCCATACTAACCTCCCAACACAACAAGAAAGAATACACCGCCATCAACACACCAACCCTAAACCTTCCTATTTCAAAAACCCTAAAAATTCTTGGAGTCACCATTGATCGACACCTTACATTAGAGAACCACGCGAGAAACAGAACCAAGATGTTCCACTCAATGTGGAAATTAAAAAGAATAAGACCTTTCTTCCCAAGGAGTGTTTTCCGTAACCTGGTACAATCATTAGTGCTCAGTCACCTAGACTATTGCAATGCACTATATGCTGGCTGCAAAGAACAAATAATGAAGAAACTCCAGACAGCCCAGAACACTGCAGCTCAACTCATATTTGGCAAACCAAAATTTGAAAGTACAAAGCCCTTACGAGAAAAATTACACTGGCTCCCACTTAAGGAACGCATCATGTTCAAAATATGTTCACTAGTTCACAAAATTATCCATGGAGACGCACCAGCTTACATGTCTGACCTAATAGACCTACCACCTAGGAATGCCAAAAGATCATCCCGCACATTCCTTGATCTACACTTCCCAAGTTGCAAAGAAATAAAATACAAACTAATGCATGCGTCAAATTTCACCTACTTGAGCACACAGTTATGGAACGCACTGCCGCGCAACTTGAAATCGATATACGAAATAACGAACTTCCGCATACTACTGAAGACCCATCTCTTTGAAAGAGCATACCAAAAAGATCAACCCAACTAAGGTTTGATGAGGTTCCTGCAGTGGGGGGTTGTTGGGAGGGGGGAGGAAAGCCACTATTTATATAGCTCTGAACACTTTAAGAAAGGCTTGCTGGGACTGCGTGTTGGTGGCCAGATGCTCCCAGGCAACACAATAATGCAGCTTGAGAGGTTGATTGCAAATTGTCTTATTAATGTATTGCCATATTTTAACACAGCTTAGTAACTTCCCCCATAAATGACACAGACGGCATAAAAGGAAAAATAAAATGAATGAAATGACAAAAAAAATAAAATAAAATAATAACACAAAACAAACATTTGTTTTTTCTCGTGACTCCCTATCAATTATCTGTAATGGTGCAATAAAGCTGCAGTCATGTTATTCGTATAGACTTGTGTATGTCTGCTGTGTTTCAGCAGGTATTAGAGCACATGGGAAGGGCAACAGAATGTCACATTTGCCCATGTTATGAGAAGTAGAGAAAGATGCCACGAATGAAAGATGATGCGTACGTGAGAGAAAAAGCTACTGAGAGATACTGTGTGGGAGAGGAAACCTTTTCATCCACCATTAATCCTGCTATGATTGTAATGCTTAGAGTGAGGTTACTGGCATGGCTGTTAATTAAAAACTCTCGGCTGTTATTCTCATAGGAAGGATCTTCTCAAAAGATTTTAAATACAGGGTTGAACTAGTAGCATGGATTACTCAGGAGAAAGGCCTGCACAGCAGAGATATGAACTAGTGAGGAGAAAGTCAAATGTAAAAGAAAATATACAAAGAGGCAATGATTAATAGATGATCAGTGACTGACAGAATCAGGATAACAAGTACGGCTCACAAGTGCATGTGTTTTAACTCCAGCTTTCCTATTTTCTTTCAGAATTTCAAAGCTTGGGTTTGGACCAGTATCTGCTTCTCTTATTCATGGGGTCTGGGGAGACAGAAGCACACTGAGGAGGAAGTGTGGTATAATCTAGTCCAGGGGTTCTCAACCTAGTCCTTGGGAAATACTCAGCCAGTCATGTTTTTAGGATATCCACAATGAATATATATGCATATTCACCATGGGTATCCTGAAAACCTGACTGACTTGGTATGTCCTAAGGACTCCAATCCCAGGAGAGAAGAGTGTAGGGCAGTGGTTTTCAAACCTGGTCCTGGGGGCACCCCAGCCAGTCAGGTTTTCAGGACATCCACAATGAATATTCATGATAGAGATTTGCATACACTGCCTCCATTGCATGCAAATCTCTTTCATGAATATTCATTGTGGATATCCTGAAAACCTAACTGGCTGGGGTGCCTCCAGGACCAGGTTTGGGAACCACTGGTGTAGGGGGAAGCATACAGGAGGAGATTCTATATATGGTATCTAAAAATCATTGCGGAAATCAATGCTAAGTTAGATAGTTATAGATTATGGCCCAGTGTGTGTAAATCGGCACACTGGGATTTAAGCCACGTTTTTGTTGGTGTAAATGGATGCACATAGATTTAGATGCTGATTATAGAATATGCTTAGTTGATATCTCCGTGCCTAAATCTACACATATCCGTTTATACCAATGAAAACATGGCATAAATCCCAGCATGTAGATTTATATGCACTAGGCCATATTCTTTAACTATGGAGGTCTTTTACTAAGTGGTGGTAAGCCCAGAATGGGCTTGCCACTCGCTAAACCAGAAGTACTGATGGTATATCGCAGCAGCCCGGCAGTAGTTCCCACCTCCAGCACCATTTCCGGTGCAACAAAAATATTTGTATTTTTGTGGCGCCAGTGTTTACCCAGTGGTAATTGGGCAGTGCTGTGCGCTGCCGGGTTAGCGCAGGAGCCCTTACTGCCACCTCAATGAGTGGTGGTAAGAGCTCCCCCCCCCCCCCCCCGAAATGGCCATGCAGCAAGTGCTTTACATGCAGCACAGACATTTCTTTAAAAATCAGCCTTTTAACTGCTACGGTAAAAGGGGGCCCTCAGCGTGCATCAAATGGGAGATATTTAAGTGTCTCTATCATATCCGCTCTTTCCTGCATTTCTTCCAGAGTGTACACTTTGAAGTCTATAAGTCTGTCCCCATAAATTTTATGACAGAGACCATTGACCAGTTTTGTAGCCACCCTCTGCACTGACTCCATCCTGTTTATATATTTTTGAAGGTGCTGTCTCCAGAATTACACACAGTACTCTAAATGGGGCCTCACCAGAGACTTATAAAAGGACACTTTCACCTCTTTTTTTTCCTGCTAGCCATTCCTCTTCTTCCTATGCACCCGAGCATCCTTCTGGCTTTGACTGTCGCCTTTTCTACCTGTTTGGCCTCCTTAAGATCATCAGATATGATCACCCTCAAGTTTCGCTCTTCTTTCATATACAGAAGTTCTTCACCCCATATACTATACTGTTCTCTTGGATTTTTGCAACCCAAGTGTATGACCCTGCATTTTGTAGCATTAAATCTTAGTTGCCAATTTCTGGACCATTCTTCAAGCTTGCTAGATCCCTCCTCATACTATCCACACCCTACTACAGAGTTTATCATCCACAAAGAGACAAACCTTACCAGACAGTCCTTCTGTAATATCACTCACAATGATGTTAAAAAGAGCTGGCCCAAGGACCTATCCCTGCGGTACACCACTAACAACATCCTTTTCCTTGGAGTAAACTGCATTTACCACTACCCTCTGTCTCCTTCCATTGAACCAGTTTTTAACCCAGTCAGTCACTTTAGGGCCAATACTGAGGGCACTCAGTTTATTTATCAGTCAGAACCATGTCAAAGGTTTTGCTAAAATCCAAGTACACCACATCTAGCACCCCTCCCATATCCGACTGTTTGGACACCCAGTCAAAAAACTCAATCAGATTTGCCTGAAAAGACCTGACTCTAATGAAACCATGCTGTCTTGGGTCCTGCAGTCTATTTGATTCTAGAAACCTCACAATCCTCTGGTTTAGAAGTGTTTCCATTAGTTTACTCACCACTAAGGTCAGACTAACAGGCCTATAATTCCCAACCTCCTCCTTACAATTGCTCTTGTGCAGAGGGACCTCATCTGCCCTTCTCCAGTCCTACAGGACCAATCTAGACTCTAAGGAAGCATTGAAAAGGTCATACAGTGGAGCTGCTAGAATCTCTCTGAGTTCCTTGAGTACCTTCAGATGTATCCCATCAGGCTCCATCGTTTTGTCTATTTTTAGTTTAGTTAGCTCTTGATAAACATAGCCTTCTGAGAATCAAACCTGGTCTACCACACATCCATTACTATTAGGATTTGTTTTCTGTGGACCTAGCCCTAGCATTTCATCTGTGAACACGGAACAGAAATAATTGTTAAGAAGTTCAGCTTTAACTTTATCAGCTTCTACATATTCCAACCCTTCACTCGAGCTCACAATGCCATGTTGGCACTTCCTTCTATCACTTACATATCTAAAAACTGTCTTGCCCCCCCCCCCAACCAAAAAAAAAAAAACAACAGGGCTAGCTTTTCTGACAGCTTTTGCAGATATTTTTGCTTGTCTTTCTCTTTCTGCAATGTCTTGAGTAGAGGAGTGTGGTAGCCGTGTTAGTCCACTCTTAAGGTTATCAATAGAAATCAAACAAAATAAAACATGGAAAAGAAAATAAGATGATACCTTTTTTATTGGACATAACTTAATACAATGCTTGATTAGCTTTCGAAGGTTGCCCTTCTTCCTCAGATCGGAAATAAGCAAATGTACTAGCTGACAGTGTATATAAGTGAAAACATTCAAGCATTACTATGACAGTCTGACAGGGTGGGAGGATGGGGGTGGGTAGGAGGTATGCATGGGGACATCAAAGCATATCATTGATATTCTAACAGGATGGGTGTGGATAGGTGAGGGGAGGGTGATCAATGTCTTGTAATTTATAAAAGCTAACATTTTTTCCCTTACCTTTTCAGCTACTACATTTGAGAATCAAAGCGGCCTTATTTTCCTCTTTTATGTGCTTTTGTAACAAAGTTTTGTCACCTTTAAAATAGCTCTTTTCAGTTTTGCTTACTGCTGTTCTACTTCTTTCAGCTGTTACCATCCAACGATCTCTTCCTTGAGATCTCCCATCTTGACAAAGCCAGTTCTTTTGAAGTCTATAACCTTCAGTCTTGGATACACCTTCTCCTTCTGGGTCTTAATATTGAACCACACCATTCAGTGATCACTAGATGCCAAATGATCACCCATTGTAACATCAGAAATATTAGGGCTACACACTCCTAGTGGTAAGGCTTTCGGATCCAAAGTAAGGCCAACCAAGCCTAAGGAAAATTATTTATTTGCAACAAGAACAAAAGATATGTCTGGTATATTTTGCAGGTTCAAAACAAGGTTACGGTCATATTCTTTGCACATACACATCCTTGAGCATACTTCTGTGGCCTTTCTTCCTCTTGTCTGGGCCTCTCTGTTCCCATTTGGGACTGAGCTTTTATGTTCCTTTTCTGGTTCCCAACCTTACTTCTGGGCTGTCCAGCTGTGTTAAGGTGGGCTGATCTTAAGAAGAACTGGGGGGTTCCTTGTGTATATCTCTTCACAGGGATCCAGTAAAGAAATTCCTGTTGGTAGGTCCTAGGGTTCAGGCCATATCACTGTATGCTGTGGTGCAGGGATTGGAATTTGGAACCAATCACGTCTGGGTACATCTCAAATATGATGCAATTAGGCTTAGGGAATAAGAAGAAATGGCAGCTGCTATGGTAAACCCTGCTGTGGTAGTGTGGATTAGCAGCTGGCTGCAGGACTTCACAAAATGCGGGATACAGGTTGCAGGTAAAAGTCAAGTATTTTACACAAAGGGAAATTGCCACCTCGGTTTCCTTACAAGCATGGTACTTCTAATACATTTTTTCAAGCACAGTCACAGTTTCAGTAACCTGTTCTTGACATGGCTCCACACTTCAATATATAATAAGCTTTCTCAAGCATAATCTAATCTTCAATAGCCTGTTCCAGTTCCAGCAGCTAAGGGATAATTGGCCTACCTTGGCAGTCTTCAGTTACTTCGCACATAATCTCTAGAATCCCTGGAGGCATAGACTTGAGGATTCTTGTAACACAGGGTGCAAGCATCTGAGTTAAGGTCACTCCTTCTTCCTGGAAGTCCCTTCAGGTATAGTCCCTGCAGCCAAGCCAGAACACCCTGGAAGGATCTTTGCTCAGGGTCTCCCCATCCTGTTCTGCCAGAGGGCTTTTAACTTCCTGCTCTATCCTTAAACTCCACCCTCCTGACCAGACAGGCTAACCAAGCTATTAGCTCAGTTGCAGCCTCAGAGCCAGATGCACAAAGGACCCATTAAGGATCTGTTGGTGTTTCCAAATCTGTAAAAATATACTGATTTAGAAACACAGAGGGATTCACAAAGAAAATCGAATGCAAATGAGCAGCTCGTTGCTTTTGCGACCCAGCTCATTTGCATGCGATATGGGGGAAGCAAGTTTGTGAGCTGAGCATGTATAGAACAGTCAATCGCTATGCGTGGCTGCTCTGCGCATGCTACAGATAGCTCTCATACACGCAGACAAGTTGTGTATATGAAAGCAATAGATTTAACTTCTTTTTTTTTTTTTTTTTTTTTTGCAAGCACAAAAGCACTTTTTTTTGGATGGGCATACCTATATTGCAGCTCCCTGCCTCCCAATGCTGGGAAAAAATGGGAAAAACCTCTCTGCTGCTCTCTGCTCTTCTGCGAAGAATCAGCAGCATTAGGGCTTGGTTCCACCCCCAGCTGTTCCCGCTGCTTCCTTCTATTGGCTGGCTGACAATCTAGAACGCCCATCTCCCTGAAGATGGACTCTCATTGGCTGGCTGCTGTCCCAACTCCTCCTCCCTGCAGGACTTCCCTGATGACATTACTTTAGAGCTGTGAATTGATTGGATCTGAACTTCCTGGTGTCCCCCTCCAGTAGTGAGTGGGCGGGACATCTCAGGCTGATGCTGTCCAATTGGTTTAGTCCCTCTCTGTGGAGGGGGACACCAGGAAGTTCGGATCCAATCAGTTCACAGCTACCGTGACAGGAAAATGGCTCGGAGAACCCTTTTGTGCATGTCCCGGTTTACTACTTGTGTGCTAAACTGGCTAGAACCAGTTTAAAAACCACGTTGCTGGCTCATTAAGTTTAGTGCATCTGGCCCTCAGTAAGAAAGTGTTCTCATGGAAATCCTGAATTATACCACCTATTCAGTCACACCTGCTTAACAACCAGCGGTGCTGCAAATGAAAAGATGCCCTTAGACTGGTAAGAACCTTTAGTATACCCTTGGAGAAGGGGAGGGAGAAGGGGAGGGAGCAGCAGAGATTACTGGGGGAGAAAGTACCCTGAGCCTTTCAGAAACTGGGATGATAGTGGATCCTAGCATATCAGGCTTCACTGAAAGGCCACCTCGACTATCATAAAACTCTGAAAATGATGTATTTAGCTCATGTATCGTTTTATGCCATTTATAGCTGGATGTTGTACAGAAATCCTGATGCAATGTGATTCATGCTTAACTCATTTCTACATAATGTTCACTGGTTTACTGAGAAAGGTTCTGTGTATACTACAACCTTGCAACATGGTTTCAAATACTCACTTGCAGTTAAGATGATCTCAACATTATTGCAAGAAGTCTGGCAGTATGCCACAGTTATCAAAAGCTTTTTTTGGACACAATGGAGAGCGAAATCAAATGAATATACTTATGTTTATGGGAATCGCAGCTGAGTCTCTGAGCCATGACAAATGTGCTGGTGAACAAATACAGTCAGATTCTGTAAAAGCATCTTTGCCTCACATAAATACAACAGCATATTCTGCTAAGAAACCTATAGTCAATTGGAAAGGATTAAGAAATCTGCAGACACAGAGGCAATGAGTGGAAGTCAAATTGTAATAAATGAAATGTGTGTGAGGAAGAGCTCATACAGAAATTCCTTTATTGACTGAGTGTTTACAAAGAAAATCAAAGGAATTGGTCTATGACACTTATCAGAATCTGGAAACCCCTTGTGTTTTTGTAAAAGGCACCATGCAGGCCTCTGTACAGCAACAAGGAAGTGAAAGTATACTGCCTGGACTCCTCCCACTGCATAAACACAGCTGCTACTGTTGCCTACTTTAAAAGACCCTGGGAGCTCACTCAGCCTAGAGAAACAGCCAAAAGGGAAAAGAATACTACTACTACTATTTAGCATTTCTATAGTGCTACAAGGCATACGCAGCGCTGCACAAACATAGAAGAAAGACAGTCCCTGCTCAAAGAGCTTACAAGAGTGCCTGGACAAGTGCTGGGGTGCAAGCTGGGGAGAAAATAGTCAGGTTCAGGAGCTCACACAGGACCTGAAAAATCACAAGAGATAATTTTGACATCACCAGCCCAAAAGCAAACACACAGCCACTACTGTACCTCTCACAGACAGTGGAAGAAAGGAGTAAAAGCTCCAACTGGGCCCCATCACTGCTATATTATTACTGAACTGAACTTATCTTGAGTAATACATGTGGAGACGTATTTTCAAAGCACTTAGACTTACAAATAGCCATTTTGAAAAAAAAGATAGACATTTTTCTGTTTTGAAAATGGCCATTTTTACTACTCAATTTTTGGACATTTTTAGCAAAACATTGTAAATGTTTAGGTCTTTTTACCACCTCTCCAAATCTCCATATATCAGTTACCCATGATTTGTAGGGATAAAAGACCAAGGCTACATGCTTATGAGAAAGTATTTTTATTCACTTACCAAGTATATTGATACAATTAATATTTTCTCATGGGAGGATAAAACCATAGGCAGTCGGTGGCCCAACTGTTTGGGGAGGCTAAAGGGGACGGGGTTGGGGGTGGAGCTTAAATCCATAATTGTCTGATAACACATAGAAAAAATAAATAAAAATAAGTCACAATACCTTTTATTAAATTTAGATATTAGATATGTATCATATGTCAAAGGATAAAGTGGTTGCCCAAAGCATATACTAACCACAATCGCTCAACTGCAAAACACTATGCACAACTTTGTGCAAAAACACACTCAGAACCTTACGGTGCCATAAATATTACACTGGGCAGAACCTAATACACCAATATATACCATCCATACGGAAAATGCAGACCGTCAACAATATGAAACAAGGGATCATGTAGAGCCACAAAACACCCTAATTCATGTTTAATGTGGGATAAAATGCCATAAATAAGTAAATAAGTATAAACTTTTAATGTTGAGCACCTGATCTGAAACTAGCAACTTCCAGTAGTGGTGAAAATCTGTTCTTTCGGCTCAGCCTGTCCTTAAAGATCTCGTGAATAGAAAATGCCTATATGCACTAGTGAAACCACGCCCCTGAAGGGCCAAAGACGAATACCAGGACTCATCGAAGTAGGAAGAAAGCAGTTTTTTGTGAAAAGCCTCTCTGCAGCTGCTGCTGCTGCAGCAGGCGTACCCCCCCCCCCCATCCTATCCTGCTTTTTAATTAAAATGAAACTAGCGCTTCTGTGGCTCATCGAAGTAGGAAGAAAGCAGTTTTTTGTGAAAAGCCTCTCTGCAGCTGCTGCTGCTGCTGCAGCAGGCGTACCCCCCCCCCCATCCTATCCTGCTTTTTAATTAAAATGAAACTAGCGCTTCTGTGGCAAAGGTCGCTGAGCACAAGAGACACTATGCCACCAACCCTGGCACGACACAGAAAGATAGCGCCGGCACGACAGAGACGCACCTCAGCCACTGCGGAAGCGTTCACCGCATCACTACAGCATCATCACCAGGGAGGAGAGGAAATCGGCAATCTGCCGCTCAGTGCTGAGCCCGGCCGTCCACTGCAAGCAGAATGTTCGTGTCGTCCCCCGCCCGCCAGTTCAGTTCGCGACTCTTAGATTCTTTCTGCTCCAGCCGCCGGCATTAGAAGCAGCAGCAGGCTCCAGCCTTCCCTCGCATGGTTCTGCCCTCGCGGAAACAGGAAATACATCAGAAGAGGGCGGAGCCATGCGAGGGAAGGCTGGAGCCTGCTGCTGCTTCTAATGACGGTGCCGCCTGCCAATATTTTAAGGTAGGGCGAGGGCTGGAAGGGAACGAGGGTGGGCAGCAGACGTGACGTGAGATGATTGACGACGGGGGGGGAGCGGGGGGAGGCTGGAAAAGGCAGGAAATGGCAGCTGAGGGCAGACAGGGAAGTCTGCAGTTCGCGGGGTGGGGGCAGCAGTTGGGCTGGGGAGGCTTAGCCTCCCCAAGCCTCTTATACTGGGCGCCTATGGATAAAACTACTGCATAAATATGCTGGTTGTATCTTTCACTCCAACATACTGGACTGAAACAGCTATTTTTATACACTTGTGTTTAACAATGATTTACAAGCCTTTTGACCAGTTATCTTACACGGGATCATCTGGTCTTCTTTCAAACCTATCTGGTTTCTCTCACCTGCTAAACCACATTCCCATGTTTGTTTATGCTTCCTCCTTTCCCAGGTCTGTTTGCCCGTAAGGATATCAGATGAGATCATAAATTCTTGGGCCTCACGATTTATGGCCTTTGCCCTTTGACTCTACTCCAGGGTGCATAACTGTGTTTATTATCTACAACATCCAAAGTTGGACTTAGCCGTCATATCAAAAAATGCCCCTCCATGTCATGCATCTAAAATTAATGATAGTGTCACTCCAGACAGCTGTATCACTGAAAACATCTAAACTAACAAAGGTATACATGCTGAATTACATGTGTCTCTTCCTGGCTCTGTTTGAAATAATAAAAACAAACTTGCTGTGACAGCCAACCTTATGTATTGAAATCATGTAAATATAAATAACCTAATATTTAAAAAAAAACTAAATGAGGACAAAAACAAGTTGTGACCCCTCAGAGCTTACTAAATTGCTGTCACCAGGATCTTAAAAATATAAAAAGTAAAAGTAAGTTCAAACAACTCAAAAAGGTCCGGAGTCTGCCTAAAACACCATCGGGATTAAAAGGTGCTCAAAAGTAAAAACAAATCCCCAGATTCTATATAGCATGACTTAAGTTGTGCATGTAAATCCAGTCATATTCTGGATTTGAGTGCACTCAATTAGTTGGCAAGCCAATCAGCGTTGATAATTGCCACTTAACAAGTAATTATTGACACTAATTGGCATTCATTAGAATTTAAGGGCAAAACTGTCTAAACATATTCTGCAACGTGATGCGTATAAATCAGGGGCATAGCTAGACACGTGGGCCTGGGCCCAAGATGGGTGGGCAGAAGAACTCTGCCTTGTCCCACAAGTGATTTAGTCTTGCCCTCTCTCGCCTGCATGCCATATGGTCTCTCAAACATCCCCCCCCCCCCCCCCCCCCCCCACTCCCCTGCATACCTTTTAAATAGCAGATTTTCACTGGCAGCAAGCAGCAACTAATACACACTGCTCATGTTGGCCCCACACCTTCCCTCTGATGCAACTTCCTGTTTCCACATAGGCAGGAATACATCGGAGGGAAGGCTATGGGGCCGGTGCGAGCAGTATGTATCAGTTGCTACTTTCTATAGGCAAAGATCTGCTATTTACAAGGTATGCAGGAGGGACAGTTGTTGGGAGTTTTCAGCTGATGGGGCTTGAGATCCCTACCAATCACATCAAAGGTGTGCTGCTACTAGGTGGGCCTGGGCCCATCCAGGCCCACCCTTGGCTACGCCACTGGTATAAATTCTAAGTCACATAGTTGAAAAGAGGGCATGGCCATGGGTGTGGAATGGGCGAGTCATGGGCATTTCTCAAATCTATGCACATAGTTATAGAATACACCCAGTCTTTGCCTAATGTAGGTGTCAGGATTTATACCAAGTTTTACTTGGCATAACAGCCTACGACTAAGGGCCCTTTTTACTAAACCGTGTAGGCGCCTACATGCACCCAACATGCACCAAATTGGAGTTACTGCCTGGTTACCGCGTGGCCCTTACGGTAATTTCAATTTTGGCGCACGTCTGCTACGTGCGCCTGAAAAGTATTTTTATTTTCTGGCGCATGTAGCGGATGCAAGCCAAGTGGCATCTGATACACGTAGGTCATTACCGCCCGAATTTTTTATCACTAGGTCAATGGCTGGCAGTAAGGTCCCAGACCCAAAATGGACGTGCGGCAATTTTGATTTTGCCACACGTCCATTTTCGGCAAAAACAAAAAAGGCCTTTTTTACAGGTGCACTGAAAAATGATTCTTTGCGCGCCCAAAACCCGTGCCTACACTACCGCTGGCCATTTTTCAGTGCACCTTTGTAAAAGGACCCCTAAATTTAGTCAAGCGGACAGGCTCTCAGTGTATTCTATAAACCGCATGGAAATTTAGACCTATTCTATAAAGTATGTCTAAATTTAGGCGTACTTTACAGAATACGCCTAGACGTATTTTTTTCTGCACAGATTTTTCAGGCGCCATATATAGAAGCTAGCCCTTCATGCCTAAAAGTATATGCTATTTTACATTGCTATCTTTACTAATTTAAATATTTTTATGAATAAAAAGGGATTCTGGTGGATGAGGGGAGGCAAAGATCCCAAGGCCCTTACTGACTGACCACAGTGGAAAAAACTCCATAAAAGAGCTCCAGTCCATTCCTTGGGCTATTTTCATAAAAGCATCTTTTCTAGTTTTGAGGGAGGGGAAGACATCTTGACCGGTAAGTTGAATACTGTCAGCAGTTCTTGAGGATGTGGTTATAACCAAGATTCCATCATGTTTGGCTGCCTGTATGGTTGGCATGGTAGAGGCTTGAAAACCAGCGTTTAAGCATGGGTGGCTGTGCCCACTATCCACCCCCAAACACGCTATAGTGCCAAAAAGAAGTTATTTGGGAGGGGGGTAACTTTCGTATAACATTACCTTGTTTTGTGGGTCTGTTTTTATGAGTATTTGGTTGCAATCTACCTTGAACAATTTTTTGGGTATGCAGCCTATATAAAAATAAATAATAACAAACCCACCTCCCCCTCTGAAGCCTACATTCTACTACATCTCTTCATGGTCCTGGACCTTTCTGCTTTATATCAGTGGCGTAGACACAGGTGGACCTGGGTGGGCCAGGGCCCACCCACTTAGGGCTCAGGTCCACCCAACAGTAGCACATACTTAGTGGTAGCTGGTGGGGATCCCAAGCTCCGCCAGCTGAAGGCTTCCCCCTGATGGTAACGAAAACGCTACTCTCCACGATACCGGTACCTGCACATGGTGGAAAGAAGCATTTTCCCGCCAGCTGAGATTTTTTGTTTTGGTGGTGGGGGTGGGGGAGAACACTTGGTGCCCACCTAGTTCTTGCCTAGGCCCACCCAAAATCTGTTTTCTGGCTAAGCCCCTGCTTTATATCCCCTTCACTTTCTCTCTTTCACAAGCTCCAACTCCTCAGAAACCTTCTCCCACACAGATAACAATTATGGAAGCATATGGACTAGAAACTGAAACCAGCCCATGCTTCTTTCACAGGCCCTGTGGTAACCCCATTTCCTCCTGCTCCCTATTTACTTGTATTACTTTTTTATTTTTGCTTCTGACTTTGTGGTGTCACTGAATTTTATTTTATTATTATTGGCGTTCCCTAAACTACTTTGATCTGTACATCAGAAGTAGAGGTATATCAATAAACGTAAATATTAAATATATGGGCTATGGGACCTAGGAGCAGAGGATGAGCTAGTTCAGTCTCTAACCAATTCACTTTCACAATCTGCTGCTGCCACCACCACCACCACCACAGTGAGGCCTGGGACTGACACCCTGCTTCAGAAGAAAAGGCCTATAAGGGAGGACAGAGCACCAAAGAGAGGATTCCTTGGGCACAAGAAAATGAAGAGAGAAAGGAGTAGAGTTTGATGAAGTGGAGAAGGTGAAAAAAAAAAACAGGAAGCAGCAATTGAACAAAGGCAAACTTTAGTGTGAGCAAGCCATGCAATGTTACATCATGTGAAAATGAAGTTTGGTCAAGTCCTACATCTTCCAGTTTTAATTAAGAGAAATCATTTTGTCCACTTTGGCTGGCTTCAGACAACTGCTGCTCCTTGTGATCTTGGGCAAGTCACTTAACCCTCCATTGCCTCAGGTACAAACTTAGATTGTGAGCCCTCCAGGACAGGGAAATGTCCAGAGTGCCTGAATGTAACTCTCCTTGAGCTACTACTGAAAACGGTGTGAGCAAAATCTAAATAAATAAATAAATAATGATCAGCAGAATACTGACACTCCTACTGCAGGTTTAAAGGTCCTGCCAGCCTACAGACTTCCTTAATCAAACCCTTCCAAGCTGACCAAATACCAGCTGATTGGCAATATTAGAAAATACTGTGCAGATTGAATTCGTTTGAATGCATGCTGATGTTTCCATGTGTAGCCCTCCTGTTACTTCTATAGTTATGCTGATGACATTATAGTTATGGTTCCCATTACGTCGGCGGTTGCATCTCACTCAGTTCTACTTCATAATATCTTCGATAATCTAGATTTCTGGATGAAAATGCATAAGCTTAAGCTGAATGCAAATGAATTCTTCAATAATCAATTTTTATTGATTAGTCATTCTTCATTGAAAGAGGAAAAAAATGTAGGATTAATCAGACCCTTTATCGTTTTTCTCCATCTATAAAAGTGCATAGCATTTTACTGGATTCATTTATTTATTGAGGGCCATTTTCGATATGACATCTAAGTCTCCAAAACTGCCCAAGAGATCCTGAAGCTGTATCTCTTTATCTATAACTAGTAAAAAAGGCCCGTTTCTGTAAGAAATGAAACGGGCGCTAGCAAGGTTTTCCTTTGAGTTTGTATGTTTGACAGAGTGTGTTTGACAGTGACTGTGTGTGTGAGAGAGAGTTAATGTGCGAGTGTGTGTGTGTGTGTGTGTGTGACAGAGTGTATGTGTGTGTGTGAGACTGTGTGAGAGAGAGAGACTGTGTGTGTGTGTGAGACTGTGACAGAATGTGTGTGTGTGTGTGTGTGTGTGTGTGTGTGTGTGTGTGTGTGTGTGGGCCGACTTAGTGTGTGGGAGAGAGAAAGACAGAATGTCAATTGATTGTGTGTGTGTGTGTCTCAGACAGAGAGACACAGCGAGGCTGTGTGAGAGAGAGAGTGATTCACTGTGTGTGAGATACCGACAGAGTGTGTGTGTGTGTGTGTGTTAGAGAATGTGTCTGTGAGTCAGAGAGAGGGTGGGGTGCGGGGTAGGTGATTTTCAAGGGGGGGCAACGTGCACAGAGGGGGATTGGCGGGGCCAGTCAGGGATGGGGAGGGTAGCAGCATGGGTGTAGGCATCGCAAGGAAGTTTGTGTGCGTGTGTGACAGACATTGTGTGTGTGTGTGCGACAGAAGGGTGGGACGGGCGTGGTGATTTTGGAGGGGGGTGGGTCGACATGCACGGAGGGGGATCGGCGGGGCCAGACTCGGAGGGGGGGGAGTGTGAGAGATGGAGTGTGTGTGTTAAACACCGTAGCAATGTGTGTGTGTGTGTGTGAGAGAGAGAGAGAGAGAGACTGTGTGTGTGTGTGTGTGCGTGTGTGTGTGTGTGTATGGGAGAGAGAAACTCCTCAGTCAGCAGCTGGAGGCAGCAGCAGTGGAATAGGTCCGGAGTTCGTCAGTGTGAGTGCTGCTCGAGTAGGGATTATGTGCCTGGATGGAAGCACGACATGTGCTCCACGGTGCTGGGCCACTTCTACACCTATAGAGTCTATGGGGCTCCGGCTTTTTCCCGGGTTGTTCCTACCATGACCTCCGTAGTCAGCGTGGTGCTGCGACGTCGGTCTCTCCCTAGCCAAGCCCTCGCGTACCAGTTGGTGTTTCGTTGGGTTGCTCCTCCCGGATGCCTTTTCTTAGCTGCTGGCTCAGTCAGATCCAGTCTCTCCCTGCAGTCTCCCGAAGAGCCCAGGGCCCGAACCAGCAGGGAGAAACGTGGTCGTAATCCATGCTACGCCGGCGCGGTGCTCTTGCCACTGCTGCAGTTTGGAGCTCCAGCCGTTTTGGCAGCGCTGGCGCTCCAAGGATAGCGCTTCTCTTCCGAGCGCGGGGCCCTGGAACTCTTGCCATGCCTCCGATGCCCCAGTTTGGCCACTTGCGTCCTGGCTCCACCTCCTCCGGCTGGCTGGCCAATCTGTATCTCCTTTGCCTACTGATTCCAGCCTGCCTTGGATTGTGTTGTCGTTGAAGCTCCTCCTCCGCCCCTGTGCCCTGCCCCTTTCGCCCCTCCTCCTCCAGCTCTGACGTCAGCCTGATCTACGGAGCCTAGCAGACCAAGGAGCCACGGTCTCAGTCAGCAAGACAAATAGAACGTTGGAGGTGAGAATTATTATATAGGATGTTCTTTCCTGTGTCCTTCTCCTTGCTTTCACCCTTTGGTGTCGGTTCCATGAATGGCTCTTACCTTAGGATCCCAGGTGGAAACCCCATTTCATCTATTGGCTCCTCTGCTTCTGCAGGGCTCCAATTCCCCTGGACACTCCCCCAGAGTGGGTAAAAGACTGTTTTTTATTAAAGAAATGGCCATGTGGCAATTGAAGCACTTGCCGTGTGGCCGTTTTGGGAGGAGCACTTACTGCCACCCATTGAAGTGGCGGTAAGGGTTCTGTGCTAACCCGGCGGTAATCAGGTAGTATGCGGTACTGCCCAATTACCACCAGGTAAACACCAGTGCTAGAAAAATAAAAATATTTTTGTAGTACCAGAAATGGCATGCAGTGGGGATGGGAACTACTACAAGGCTACCTGTTTAGGGAGCAGTAAGCCTGCCTTGGGCTTACTGCCACTTAGTAAAAGACCCCCTTAACTGGTTAGTGCCACTGGATATCCATGGTTACAGATTAAGCCAGTGGTTCCCAAACCTGGTCCTGGAGGCACCCCAGCCAGTCAGGTTTTCTGGATATCCACCATGAATATTCATGAGAGAGATTTGCATGCACTGCCTCCTTGGTATGCAAATCTCTCACATGAATATTCATGGTGGGTATCCAGAAAACCTGACTGGCTGGGGTGCCTCCAGGACCAGGTTTCGGAACCATTGGCTTAAGCCAAAACCAGATAATTTGCAGGCAGTCCTGGGGCATAGTTGGCAGTTAAGTGCCAATATTCAGCATTCAACTACATAAAGTAACTATATAAATACTACTTTGTTGTTGAGATTTCCATCTGTTAGGAAACTTTATTATAAAAGAATCCATGATGATTTTTTTTCTTTCCAGGCTAGTAAATTGTAGAACTCTATATCTGAGCAATTTTGTGTGATTTCTAGGTATTTACAATTCCACAAGGGATTGAAAAATTATCTTTTTGATAAACTGGGTGACCAAACAGTTGGATGTCGGAGGGGCACTTGATGTGGTATACTTGGATTTCAGCAAAGCCTTTGACACGGTTCCGCACAGGCGACTGATAAATACATTTAGTGCCCTCGGTGCGGGACCTAGAGTAACTGATTGGGTAAAAAATTGGTTGAATGGTAGGAGACAGAGGGTGGGGGTAAATGGAGCTTGCTCTGAGGAAAAGGAATACCACAGGGATCGGTCCTAGGGCCTGCTCTTTTTAACGTCTTTGTGAGCGATATTGCAGAAGGGCTGTCTGATAAGGTTTGTCTCTTTGCAGATTATACTAAACTATGCAACAGGGTGGACACCCTGGAGGGTGTGAATGACATGAGGAAGGACCTAGCGAAGCTAGAGGAATGGACCAAAATTTGGCAACTAAGGTTTAATCCCAAAAAATGCAGGGTCATGCACTTGGGTCACAAAACTCTGAGGGAACAGTACAATATAGGGGGTGTAGTGCTTCAGTGTACAAAGGAAGAGCGGGACTTGGGGGTGATTGTGTCTGACGGCCTTAAAACTTTCAAACAGGTAGAAAAAGTGACGGCCAAAGCCAGAAGGATGCTTGGGTGTATAAAGAGAGGCATGACCAGCAAGAAAAAGGAGGTGATAGTGCCGTTGTATAAGTCTCTGGTGAGGCCTCATTTGGAGTACTGCGTGCTGTTCTGGAGACCGCACCTACGGAAAGATATAAACAGGATGGAGTCAGTCCAGAGGGCGGCTACAAAATTAGTAAGCAGTCTTGAATGCAAAAATTATAGGGACAGGCTTATGAACCTCAACATGTGAGAGAGGAGACATGATAGAAACGTTTAAATATCTCAAGGGCATTTATGTACAGGAAGAAAGCCTTTTTCAAATGAAGGAAAGCTCTGGAATGAAGGGGCATATGACAAAGTTAAGAGGGAATAGGCTTAGGAGTAACCTAAGGAAGTATTATTTCACAGAAAGGGTGGTGGAGGCGTGGAATAGCCTCCTGGTGGAGGTGGTGAAGTCGAGGACTGTTCCAGAATTTAAAAAGGCATGGGATAAGCATGTGGGATCATTTAGGAACAGGAAGAATTAGGAGTTACAGAGGATGGGCAGACTGGATGGGTCATATGGCCTTTATCTGCCGTCATGTTTCTAAGTAAGTTTTCCCAACTTTCCAGTAAATGTTTTGCATTTATGTAACCCGCATAGATTCTTTATTGATATTAGTTGGATATACTGTAGATACCTAGAATAGAGTAGACCACATACAATGCAGTCCTATCTTATGTCTTTAAGTGGTGAATATTGTACTTAAGTGTTAGCCTGCTGCATATACCCAGATATTCAATTGCCTAGCATTTAATATCTAGGCATCATGCCAGTGATGGCCAAAACAAAAATGCTGACTGCCACCAGCTGAATATTTTCCCTATTTTTCAAACAGGGGGAGTGTACCAACTAGGACTCAGCAATGAAGGAGCAGCTGAAACGCATTCTCAATTCACTTCCCTTTTCTACAGACCCCAAAATGGTGACTACCAGTGTCCTCAGCTGTGGGAGACAGTTTATTAGTAAGGTGGATCAGTGGATCTCCTTACACAAACAGTCAAAATGCCATTTTTATGAAATTCCTGAAAATGGAATGTGATTAAATCAGCTCCTTCAACTAGCCTACTGATTTGATTTAATTTAATTTAATTTGTGCCTCGCGATACTCAAGCCAAGCAAGGGCAAGGTGGAAATTGGAGCCTACTGATTTGTGTGAAACTTGGCAGTACGGTGCACTGATGCTTTGCTCTAAACTGCAGAAGTATTAACAGTAAAAATGAGTGAAACATGTAGCTCTTGGATTAAGTCTCTCACTAGCACTGAAGCTTCTGGTATAGAAGATCTCCTTTCCCATGCCCCCCCCCCCCCCCCCCCCATTACAGTCAGGTAGCACCATCTGAAAAGACCATGAATTGAATCAGCTGTCTAAAAGTCTTCCCTACTATTTTCTGAACTCCTTTTTCTTGTGTGCAACTGTGTCCTATGCAAGGTCATTCATCCCCAAGATGGTAATGATATATTCTCCTATGGATTCTTGTGTCCCTGCAATTGAAGGAGTTATTAGCAAATAGACGTTTAACAATCTTGGGAAGCAATTTGTAAACAGCCTGCCTAGGTGTGCAGTCCATCGCCACCAGCACTAACTCAGTGCTATATTCACTGGAAAAACCTGACTGCACCAGAGTATTTTTACTTAGGTAGCCCTCTTGTTGTATTAAGACTGCATTTCCAAAGGTTTTGCCAAGCAGGAAAAGGCCTCTTTCACAGTAGGTCTTGGGGATTATTTCCTGTTGAAGTGACTTATTAACTAACATGGGGCCCTTTTACCAAGCAGGGCTAAAAAGTGGCCCGGGCTATCTTCAGCGTGGGTCTTTCCCACCTTCTGAGGCTACTTTTAGTGCAGCGGTAAAATGGCCCTGTTATCCATTTTGTATATTAATGGCCTGCACTAATTTCCTCATTAGTGCATGGCCATTAGTGCATGACCCCTTACCTCCAACTATTTTGTAGGCAGTAAGGGCTCATGCGTTAACCACGTACTAATCAGTTAGCGTGCAGCAATGAAGCTTTGCTAACCGATTAGCATGGAACACGCCTATTTTTCTACCGTGTGGGTAGTGTGCGCCAGTCCCAAAACTACCATGGGACACGTGAGCATGTCCCAGAGTAGTGCTTTCTAACCTGCTGTAAGCATATGTTAGTGCTTACCGTAGCTTAGTAAAAGTACCCCATGATAAGCACTGGAACAACCACTGTTGCTAATTGCTTAATAGTCATACCTGGAATATGATCCTAACAGCTTGATGAAAGCTAAAAATTCTGTAAGAGATTATATACCATGAGGCTCATTTTCAAAGCAGAAAAATGTCCAACAAGAGGCACAAAGTGGCAGATGGGCGTTGTTTTTCCAAAACGTGCAAATTGTTATTTTCAAAACCCATTTTTAAGATGGCTTTCTATGCAGTTCCCATGCAGTGCATCCAAATCATAAGGGAGCATGTTGGGGTAGTGGGGTAGGATTTGGATGTTGCCAAAACTTGGACACTTTTCTGTCATAATGTATCAAAGCAAAAATATCTGGGGCTAAATGTTAGACGGTTTGGTCTAGACCTGTTTCAATCATGACTAAGTCATAAAAAGGTGCCCTAAATGACCAAATGACAACTGTAGGGATTAATGCATGACCCCCCTCCCTCTTGCTCCCCCCAGTGGTCATTGACCCCCCCTCCCATCCCCCAAAGATGTGAAAGAAACAGTGCATACCAGCCTCTATGATAACTTCAGATGTTATGGCCAGTCCTATTAGAGCATCAAGCAGGTCTCTGGAGTAGCCTAGTGGTCAGTACAGTGCACTGTAGAGAAGGGAACCCAGACCTATATCTCACTCTAACTGTGAACCCTCCAAAACCCACCAAAAACCTACTGTATCCACATATAAGTGACACCTGCAGACATAAGGGCTATTGTAGTGGTATACAGTAGGGGGTAACAGTGAGATGTGCAACTGGAACCTTTCATGTGAAGTCCACTGCAGTGCCCCGTAGGGTGCCCCAGCTCTACTAAGATGTCTGTTTGGCTAGTCTACTAAAAATGCTGTCCCTCCTCACCCCCATACATCCCAATAGCTTGTTTTTGTGCTTTTTTCCCATAGATATTTTTTTTATCAAAAATAGTCCAAAAGGTAGATGCACTGAGCACAAAAACATCTAGCAAATGGCCATTTTCAAAACAAAAAGTTGGATATTTTTCTGATTTGAAAATGGCCATGTTCGCTACTGGAATTTTGGACGTTTTCTACAAAATGTCCAAAATCAGATTTAGAAGTCATATTGAAAGTGATCCTTCATATTTTTTTTTGTTACATTTGTACCCTGTGCTTTCCCACTCATGGCAGGCTCAATGTGGCTTACATGGGGCAATGGAGGGTTAAGTGACTTGCCCAGAGTCACAGGGAGCTGCCTGTGCCTGAAGTGAAAATTGAACTCAGTTCCTCAGGACCAAAGTCCACCACCCTAACCACTAGGCCATTCCTACTAGTTCATACTTGGTCTGGGAAATCATACTTAATCAATTATCTTAAGTATATTATAACAATATTTTGTTTTATTTTCTATAAAATATTGTTATAATTTAGTTAAGATGAATATTAAGTATGATTCCCAGACAAACTAAAAGATATGGTTTAGTGCTATTGGGAGTGGCTGAGGTTATTTTGTGAACTCCTGAAATATTTTATGCATAATAAGAGATTGTATACCTCCATAACTGAGCAAAAAGAGGACATGATGACATTCTTTTCCCATTGACTCCATCAACGTTTAAAAAATCAGCACTATAATTCATGTAAAAACCATAATATCCTAAGATGCTCTTCATGTCCCAGCTAACTCAACAGTACAATCATCCACAATTTACAATAGGGCTCCTTTTACTAAGGTGTGCTAGCAGATTTAGCATACACTAACTGACAAGATGCCCCTAGGAATGTAATGGGCGTCTTATCACATAGCGCATGCTAATCATTAGCATGAACTAAATTCATTACCACATCTTAGTAAAAGGACCCCACAACATAATAGAATTCCAAAGTTAAAATGAAGGTAAACACTACACAATAGATTATCACAAATTAGAAAGCATCAGTTCCAATCAGTGGTGTAGCCATGGGGGGCCTGGGTGGATAGAGGCTCACCCACTTTGGGCTTAGGCCCACCCAGCAACAGCATGACCTTGCTATGACTGGTAGGGATCCCCAAGTTCTGCCTGCTGTAGACTCCTGTTTCCAGCACTGGCCAAGCCAGGTCACAAGTACCTGACAGAAACCCAAATTGTGGCAACATTCCATGTTATAAATCCCAGGGCAAGCAGTTGCTTCCCCATGTCTGTCTCAATAGAAAACTATGGACTTTTCCTCCAGGAACTTGTCCAAATCTTTTTTAAACCCAGATATGCTAACCACTATTACCACATCCTCTGGCAAAGAGTTCTAGGAGCTTTATTCATTGAGTGAAAAAATATTTCCTCCTATTTGTTTTAAAATAATTTCCATGTAACTTCCTCGAGTGTCCCCTAGTCTTTGTACTTTTGGAATGAGTAAAAAAATCATTTTACTTCTACTCACTTATACCACTCAGGATTTTGTAGACCTCAATCAAATCTCCCCTCAGCCATCTCTTTTCCAAGCTAAAAGCTCTAACCTCTTTAGCCTTTTCTCATACGAGAGGAGTTCCATCCCCTTTATCATTTTGGTCGCTCTTCGTTGAACCTTTTCTAGTTCCAATCTATCTTTTTTGAGATACAGAGACCAGAACTGAATTGTTCAGGTGGCCAGCCTGGACTTGAAACATACTCCATCTCCCCCCGCACATAGCTGTGTCTTATCTTCTTGCACATTCCAAATCATTTTCACACAAACAGAATTATACACTTTAATGAGAAAGTGCACTGTCGGTCACTCAGATAGAGTTGGAAAGCAATCTTTAAAATCCTTCCATTACAGGCAGTGTACAGCAAGAACAATCTGTACATAGGCAATACACAATTTCAGTAGAAAAAAATATTCAAATAACAGTACATAGTATTACATAATATTCTACTTACAATGTCATCTCAATACACAAGAAAATGTCTTAATAGATATCATAGGGTTTAAGCAGAGGTGGGACATGTGGAGGGACATTTTTGATATGATATTTCTTATTTATTTTTACATTTGTACCCCACGCTTTCTCACTCATGGCAGGCTCAATGCAGCTTACATGGGACAATGGAGGATTAAGTGACTTGCCCAGAATCACAAGGAGCTGCCTGTGCCAGGAATCAAACTCAGTTCCTCAGGACCAAAATCCACCACCCTAACCACTAGGCCACTCCTCCACTCTAAGTCAGACTTTGGACTTTTTGCACTAAATATACCAAATCGAAATAGAAAACATGACCATTTTCAAAACCACAAAACGTCAATTTTTTTTAAAATACCATTTATAACAAGGTTTTCTGCTCTGTGCATTTATCTTTTCAGGCCACTTTTGCAAAAAAAAAAAAAAAAAAAAAGTACTATTGAATAACTTAGAGAATCAAGCCATTGGGATATAGGAGAGGCCAGTGTTTTTAGCAGGCTGGTCTCCCAAACATCCTAGGAGAGCAATGGGGCACCCTAGGGGGCACTGCTGTGGACTTCATATAAATGCTCCCAGGTACACATCTCACCATTGCTCCCTTATCTTGTCTGCTGAGCCATCCAAAACCCACTCAAAGCCCATTACCCCCCAACTATACTTCACTACAATAGCCCTTATGGGTGAAGGAGTTACCTATATGTGGGTACAGTGGGTTTCAGTTTTGGAGGGGGGTCACAGTTTCTTCTATAAGTGTAAGAGGTAGGGGGAGGAATGGGCATGGTTCCACCTGACTACAGTGCACTGCACCCATGACTACACTACTCCAGGGACCTGCATGCTGCTCTAATGGACCTAGCTGTAACGTCTGAGACTGTCAAAGAGGCTGGTAAGTACTATTTTTATTCACATTTTGGGGGGTAGGAGGGGGTCAGTGACCACTGAAGGAGGTCATCCCTGATTCCCTCCAGTGGTCATCTAGTCATTTATGGCAACTTTGTTTGCCTTATTTGTTCTGAAAACAGGTCTAGACTAAAACATTGAAGTTTTCGCCCTAGATGTTTTCGTTTTGCTCCATTATACCTATAAAACGTCCAAATGTTAGTCATGCCCTAATCTCACCTTTGAAACACCTCCAACACGCTCCTTTGTGATTTGAATACACTGCAAATGAAATGCAGATAAACATCTGCAAAACAGGTTTCAAAAATACAGTTTTGAGAAGAAATCCATCCAAATGGTACAAAACGTTTTGGATGTTTTTCTCTTTTGAAAATGAGCCCCTTAGACAGATAAGACACAGTAATGGGAGTTAGATAGAAAATAAGGGGATTAACAAAGAAAATGACATGTGAAGTCAGACAGGTATATGAAAATGATCTCAGTTATGGTTGAAATGTATTTTATTTATTTATTTGTTGCATTTGTATCCCACCTTATCCCACCTCTTTGCAGGCTCAAAGTGGCTTAAAATACATCATGATAAGTAACTCCTGCTGCAATATATGCAGCCAGTATTAGCTCAAAATATTTTATAGTTTGTAAAACTATAAGTTCTGGTCTTTGATTCCAATACAAAGATATGTCTAGGTCATTGTTGTGGAAGTGTGGAGAGAGAGAAAGAAGGACTGAGGGGAGAGGAGAATACTGTATGTTTCTGCATACTACATTCATGATTATGTACCTTATTTGAAAAGGAAACACCAAGACCTGTCCTGCAATGATAAGATACCTGGAGGATTGTCAGAGAAGAAATTTTGTACCATTAAGAAACTGTTCTTCTGGTTTCTGTGTGGAAAGCAGATGCAAATCATTTGAATCCAAACACTGGCTAATGAGGCAACAGCTTGTTTAATCAAGTATCCCGGTATTAAGGTTTACAGAACACCAGAGTGTGTAGGCTCCATACTGAAGAGTGATTAGTCATGTGCTTAAAATCGTACAACTTTTAACATCTGTGAAATGTAATTAAAATTAATCTTCCTATGTGCAGATGGACAAATGCTCAAAGGATGTTTGTCAACAAACTCTCATCTTCAATGAAAATCTGCACACTTTCCATAATAGAGGGCTTTATACATAAAGTAAGGTATCACCCTGATTTGCAGTTCCATTTTTTAATAACTTGTCTCAAAAATATACTGCCTTAGCTGCTCCGTTCCCTTCCTTGTTCAAGTGGCAGCATCTGGTTTCCCCAACATGCACCTCCTACAGCTCCTTTGGTGGCTACTTCCCAGTTCAGATAGTGGGGCCTGGCCTCAAAGGAAAGTCGTTACATCCCCTTTATCATTTTCTTCACCCTTCTCTGCACCTTTTCTAATTCCACTATCAGGCTTATTTTCGAAAGAGAAGGGTGCCCATCTTCCGACACAAATCGGGAGATGGGCATCCTTCTCTCAGGGTCGCCCAAATCAGCATAATCAAAAGCCGATTTTGGGCGTCCTCAACTGCTTTCCGTCGCAGGGACGACCAAAGTTCACGGGGGCGTGTCAGCACTGTAGTGAAGGTGGGACTGGGGCATGATTAAGAGATGGGTGTCCTCGGCCAATAATGGAAAAAAGAAGGCCATCCCTGACGAGCACTTGGCCGACTTTACTTGGTCCATTTTTTCTTGTGACCAATCTGTGAAAAGGTGCCCAAACTGACCAGATGACCTCCCCTTACTCCCCCAGTGGTCACCAACCCCCTCCCACCCTAAAAAAAACTTTAAAAATATTTTTTGCCAGCTTCTATGCCAGCCTCAAATGTCATACCCAGCTCCATGACAGCAGTATGCAGGTTCCTGGAGCAGTTTTAATGGGTGCAGTGCACTTCAGCCAGGCAGACTCAGGCCCATCCCCCCTACCTGTTACACTTGTGGTGGTAAATGTGAGCCCTTCAAAACCCACCTGAAACCCACTGTACCCACATGTAGATGCCCCCTTCACCCCTAAGGGTTATGGTAGTGGTGTACAGTTGTGGGGAGTGGGGTTTGGGGGGCTCAGCACCCAAGGTAAGGGAGCTATGCACCTGGGAGCAATTTCTGAAGTCCACTGCAGTGCCCCCTAGGGTGCCCGGTTGGTGTCCTGGCATGTGAGGGGGACCAGTGCCCTATGAATTCTGGCTCCTCCCATGACCAAAGGGCTTGGATTTGGTCGTTTTTGAGATGGGCGTCCTCAGTTTCCATTATGCTGAAAACCGGGGATGAACATCTCTAAGGTCGACCTAAATGTTGAGATTTGGGCATCCCCAACTGTATTTTCGAAACGAAAGATGGACGCCCATCTTGTTTCAATAATACGGTTTTCCCCGCCCCGACACATCTTTTTTGAGATGTGGCGACCAGAATTGAACATAATATTCGTGGTGCGGTCGTACCATGGAGTGATAAAAAAGGCTTTATAACATCCTCATTTTTGTCTTCCATTCCTTTTCTAATAATACCTAACACTCTTTGTTTTCTTAGCCGCCACCACACACTGAGCAGAGGGTTTCAACGTATCATCAACGATGATGCCTAGATCCTTTTCCTGGTCAGTGACTCCTAACATGGAACCTTACATTAGGTAGCTATAATTCGGTTCCTCTTTCCCACATGCATCACTTCTCACATTAAACGTCATTGCCATTTAGATGTCCAGTTTCCCAGTCTCGTAAGGTCCTCTTGTAATTTTTCACAATCCTCTCGCGATTTAACAACTTTAAATAACTTTGTGTTGTCAGCAAATCTAATTACTTCACTAGTTACTCCCATCTCTAGATTATAAATATGTTAAAAAGCAGCAGTCCCAGCACAGACCCCTAGGGAACCTCAGTATCCACCCTTCTCCATTGAGAATATTGACCAAGTAACCCTACTGTCTGTTTTCTATCTTTTAACCAGTTTTTAATCCACAATAGGACACTACCTCCTATCCCATGACTTTCCAGTTTCCTCTGGAGTCTTTCATGAGGTACTTTGTCAAACGCCTTTTGAAAATCCAGATACGCAATATCGACAGGCTCACCTTTATCCACATGTTTGTTCACCCGTTCAATTAATTATTTAGTTAGTTATCTATTAGGGTTTATCTACCACCTCTTTGAAGAAATTCAGCCAAAATAGTGTACAGTAAGTATTGCCCACACATAGGCAATAAATAATTACAAGAGTTGTAACAATATACATAGCAGCATAATATGCTACCTACAATTTCAACACACCTTAAAACATCCCAATAGACAGCATAAGATGTAAGTAGAAATGGAACAAATAGACAAATAAGATAGAGTAACAGGAAGTTAGATGGATGACAAGGGTGACTAACCTAAGTAAAAATTGCAATTGCAGTCAAAAAATTGCACATGCAGCTGATTTCAGCTAGAGTATGTGAGGTATGTGCAGAATGTGCAGCCAATGTTAAGCCCTTGTGTGTGTGATTAGCTATTAGCTGCCTCTTTAATTAAAGGCATGTGAGACGAACCAGGCTTTCACCTGCTTCTTGAAGTACAGCTAGTCTTGCATTAGATGAAGCATGGGAGCTTCTCCTGAGAAGGCTTGCTGGAGGGTGTCACATCATGTGATTTCTTTTGGAAGGGGTTTTGTTTAGGGATGCTTCTTTGGAGGACCTTAGTGACCTTGAAGTTGCCTAGAGGGAGATCCTGTTCTTCAAGTACTCTGGCCCATTTCCTTTAAAGGCCTTGAAGATCACAGGGTTTTATATTTATCCCTGTATTGCACTGGTAGCCAGTGAAGTTTTGCAGAAATGGTGTGATGTGATCATGTCACTTATAACCTTCTTATAATCAGTCTTGCTGCAATACTCTGATCAATTGGAACTGATGCCAACCCTTTGTAGTCACAACAATGTAGAGTGCATTTCAGTAATCCAGCCCTGAAATTATCATGGTTTATCAAAATGCTTATATACCACTACACAATACAAATAAATGATTGATCTAAGTGGTTCACATAAAAACGCATAACATCAAAAAGACTAACATATAACTGACCTACTCCAAAAACTCCACACAGCTTGAACCAACATCCAATTGCTTTCTGATCTTGCAATTAAATCAGGAGGTAACGAGCCAGGTTTTTAATGTTTTCTTAAATTTCTGCACATCATTTTGCAGACGAAGTTCCCTTGGTAAACTATTTCACCAAACAGGGGGCATTACAGAGAGCATACTTGATTTTACTCTTTCCCCTTTCACTTCTTTAACCATTGGAATCTCCAGAAAATGTTCTTGGCCAGATCTCAAAAGACAGCTAGGGACATAATTTTTCAACCTCCTGTTTAGGTATTGAGGACAGTCATTCTTCGCTGCCATTAAAGGTTAGCAACAGAATATTAAATTTTATCTTTGACTATATTGATAACCAATGTAATTTCACGTAATTTCACCAACATGGGAAAGATTCTGTAGCCAGATAGCCATTATTCAGTTCTTAGACACCGGTTTAGACACCTTACTTTTCCACTATTACATACAATGCTATTATGGCTTTGGGTGATTTTCTCTTGCCTTTTTTCAAATACAGCAACAATGTTATCCTTTCAGCCCTTTAGTTACACAATTTTAGACACTATACATGCCATGCTATCCATGGCTGATTGCAGTTTGTTTCCAGAGCACATCACAGAGTGTCATTAGCCTACTTTTGAATTTGTCCTCATTTTTAACAACAACAGCTATGTCCAGGGTTTATAAAAATCTGGCATAATTTTGCCATTTCAACATAAGTATAGATCCATTGACACTTTATTTTACATATTTTTTTTATTTTTGTTACATTTGTACCCTGCACTTTCCCACTCATGGCAGGCTCAATGCAGCTTACATGGGGCAACGGAGGGTTAAGTGATTTGCCCAGAGTCACAAGGAGCTGCCTGTGCCTGAAGTGGGAATTGAACTCAGTTCTTCAGGACCAAAGTCCACCACCCAAACCACTAGGCCACTCCTCCACACACCAGAGTCACAAGGAGCTGCCTGTGCCTGACTTTGTTTGTGCTTTAGTGGAGGCGTGGCCTAGTGGTTAGGGTGGTGGACTTTGGTCCTGAGGAACTAAGATCAACTCCCACTTCTGGGCAAGTCACTTAACCCTCTGTTGCCCCATGTAAGCCACATTGAGCCTGCCATGAGTGGGAAAGCACAGGGTACAAATGTAACAATAAAAAAATGGTGTCAGATTAATGATTTCTTTTACCATGACTCTTGTACATGCAGTACTTTATTTTCTATGGTTTTTTATGTTCCAACATTCTTTATCACAACGATGCTGTAGTTTGCAACAGGCCAATATTTGATTATTTTGGATAGCCTTCTTCTTGTTTTTTAACCTCATAGGCTACTACACACCTTTTTGGTGTAACATAGTCCTTTAGTATATTAGGATTAATATCAGCCAATGACCTGTTTTTTCAAATCTTGTATTCCGGTTGTTTAAGTTTCAAATGATTTCCTGTTACATTGGCATTGACTCATTTTTCCATCATGTACAATAGCTTTCCAGTTGTTTTGGTACATGGAGCACCCAGTTCGTCCCTTACTTTACTCATTTTAACCACAAATAGTAATTAACCCCTCTGTTTTCTTTTCACATTTTGTATACCTCTGTAATAATTATGAACACTCACTTTGATTTTATGCACACTTAAATTCATGAAAAAATTAAATTGTTTACTATTTATTTACACTTGCATGCTTAGGATAAACACTCTAAACATTAGCCATACTTTTTATATCTTTCTTTTATTATATGGGATTGCAACATAGTTACTTGACTCCATTATTGTGACTAATAGTGTTTTTACATTACATTGTTTGATAGCTGCTGTAAGTGAACATTTTACTGCAATTGAAGAGGTATTCATTTGCTTTACTTAATCATGCATATGTGTTATTTTCTTTCTCTGTATTTATTCGTTTATATATGTGTGTGTGTCAAAATTAGTACTGTGTCAAAATTCATTTGTTGCCTTTTAATATTTTCATTATATCTTTTTATTATATGTTTTTATTATATGTAAATGTTCTTACTTTATTCATTTGTATGTGTTTTTATGATAGACCCCTGATGCAGGCCTTGTTGGCCGAAACACAGCTATGTCGGGTCTTGTTTGTTTTACAATAAATATTTTGACCATCTGTAGCATTGTCTGCTGATTCTTGAGTCACCTTTGCTGTTGTGTCATCCATTTCCTGTTTTGCGAGGTTTTGCTTCTTCTGTGTATACATTGATCATCAAAGATTCTCTCTCAACATGGTTTACTCAATAGTACCCTAGCAGAAGTGTTTTGGACGAGCTGCAACTGATGAATCCACAAGTTTTGCAGACCCAAAAGTATTGCATTACAGTACTCAAGTGAGGATAGTACAATGGACACTGTGACAAGACTGGCCTTTTTAATGTATGGAGAGAGTGTAGGTGACAGACTCAGCTCCTGAAGGTTGCATGGATTTGGGGGATCAGGATAAGTGTTTTGATTTCCACACAGTTTGCGGTCTTCTTGCCTTTCCTCCCTGTACCTGTACGTTATTCTGTCACCACAATCCCTCTCAACACAAAATGTCTTTAAAACTTGCCTAACAGGGAAAAGCTCTAAAATTGCCATGGAGATCAAGCAGAGCATGTTCAGATGCCTGGGAGGCCAAAACACAAAAATGTTGGGGTCTATATTCAACATGGTTTAAGCAGGCAGAATAAGTTCCAGCCCACTTAAACCACGCTGAGTGGGCTGGCCACTGATATTCAGCCACATTTAAATGGGTCGTACTGCGGAAATAGGCTTAGAATGTACAACCAAAATCTGGGCAGTGCCGGGATGATCCAAGAATGAGGCACAGAGGAGCTGGTACTTATGCAGGCACAGACCATATTAAGTGCTTGTGCCTGCAGAGCTAAGCAGCCAAGATAGGACTACACAAAAGGCTGTCCTATTGTTTGCCACTTATCTATGCGTGTGCCAGAACTGAATATCAGCTGGCACTTATATAACGTTTGGGTCACTGATATGATCCTCCCCTGATCTCCCCAATCTCCTTTAGCCACTTGGCTCCCACACACACACAATGTTAACACCTCCACAGGCTCCCCGATCTGATCCCCCTTTCTTATGCCTCAATCTCCATAGCATACCCCCTCTGTGATCCCCGAACCCCAGATCCAAAACTCCCCACCCATATGTGCTAAATCCATTGCCCCCCCCCCCCCCCCCCCACATACACACAACTCCCCTTCTCCAGCAGGACTTACCCAGAGATGATTCCTGGTATCTAGTGGGCCAGGGCGAAGCAGTCCATCGAACTCAAGGTTCCAAAATGGCACCAATGACCCTTAGCTGTAGTTTCTCATTAGGAGTCAACCTTCCATATAAAATCAAATTATTCATATATGGAAGGCTGACCCCCTTGCAGTAGTACTGTGAGTCTACCTAAGCAGAAAACCCTCTTGGTTCTCGCCCTCAGAAGTGACTTGCCCAGGGCTGAATCACTTTAACATCAGCAAGACCACTAGGCCCAGACCAACCAAGCAAGGCATCTGGAGGAATATGCGTCCAGGGGCAGGAGGAGCAGCAACATTTCTCACTCAGCTCCTGCTGCAGTTTTTGCATTAGGTAGCTGGCTTCTTCCCCCATTACATAGCAAACCTCAGCTTTAATGCCATACCTTACAAAATGCTCCAGGTCCAGGAACTGCAGTAAGCAAAAAAAAACAGGGACAGAAGACATCCTTTCTGGTCCAAGGTTCAGACTATCCTTTCCTTGATTGTGTCCAAAGCAGATTCTCCCAACAGCAGTGGTCTGCTTGATTCTAGAACTTACTGTTCTGCTAAGGGGGTTCTTGCTATGAGCTATCTAGTTCATCCTTGTGTGTATGAAGCATGGCATTCCTTTTTTCAAATTATAGCAGATCACTGACATTAAAGTACTAATACAGAAGCTCACATGGCCTAGTTTTTTCTGCTCAACCATTATATTACTTCTCATCATATGATTTTCTCTACTCAGTCTGATGGTGTCATTCTAATTTTTGAGCAAGTCCTTGAGTCTGGTATGTGTTTGAATTACTGTGTTATCTGATCTCATAACAATGCTGTAATCCCTTCCTTTGACAGTGCATTCTAAAATCTGATATCGAGAAACAAAACAAGTCTGATCTTTCATATGACTGGCTTTCAACACAAACATCTACAAATGAGAACAGTGGAGCTTTGATTAAAATATGCTTTAATGAGAAATATGAACTGTGCAACCTATAAACCCACTTTCTTTTCCCCATTCTCATCCTAGAAGAGTTGATGAGTAGGAATGATCCAAGTTCATGAGCGAGTCATTGAAAAGTTTTGAAAGACGGTACTAGACAATATATACAGTGAAGATGTTTACCCTTGTAAAAGGACTGCTAATCAATGCCTCTCGTCTATCTTCAATTCATTATGTCATATTGAAATGTAAATTGTTTTTCATCTACTGCCTGAAGTTACAATAATAGGATTCAATCAAACCAGATATTAGTTCAAATCAGCAGTTACAGCTTCTTAATTAGCCTCATTGTAGTTACTGCACTCAAGTCAAGTTCTAATGACTTCACGCTCCTCGTGCACTTTTTTAATTATTTTGGACGTTCTGTTTTTCACAGCTCATAATATTGTTCCAGTTCGTGTGTTATTTCTCAGACACAAATGGGAATGCTTTTTTTTTTTTCAGAGTGGAGGAGTAGCCTAGTGGTTAGTGCAGTAGACTTTGATCCTGGGGAACTGAGTTTAATTCCCACTGCAGCTCCTTGTGACTGTGGGCAAGTCACTTAACCCTCCATTGCCCCTGGTACAAAATAAATACCTGAATATATGTAAACCACTTTGAATGTAGTTGCAAAAACCTCAGAAAGGCGGTATATCAAGTCCCATTTCCCTTTCCCATGCCTGTTTTTTTCACTCCTGATTTCCAAAGGGCTATTTCTCTTATTGTTGTATCTGTAGAACTTAATTTTGTTTCCGCATTTTTAATGACTTTTGGAACTTGCTTGAGATGGAATAACCACATCTATCATTGAGTACCCTGAGTGCTTCTCTCACTTATTGTAGTGAGCTACCAAGTACAGTGCTCTAAAAACATAAAAAAAACATATGGAGCAATTCTATAAGCTGGCACTAAGAGGTATGCACCAATTAAACACTTCAAAGGCACCATTAATTGACAGTTTGGTGCCTGTTCTATAAGATAGAGCCTAACTGCAAGGGGCATACATGTGGGCGGAGCATGCCATGGGTATGTCTCCCAGTTACATGAATAGTTTATAGAATACTAAAAATTGCATACCAACTTATGTCTGCCATTGATATGGCATAAGAGGGTGTGCTTAAACATGGACACACCAATGTCAACTTATGCTAGTATTCTATAAGTGAATTTTGGTGCCAAGATGCAGTGGCGTACCAAGGGGCGGTGGGGGCAGTCCACCCTGGGTGCACGCCGCTGGGGGGGCGCTGCGTGCCTGTTGGCCGAGGTTACTTCCTGTTCTGGGGCAGAGGGAGCAGCAGGGAAGGAACGAGCGGACTCGGCCAACAGGCACGCGGCACCCCCCCCCCCAGCAGGTAAAAATGCACCCGGGGGGGAGGGTGTAATTTTGCCGGGGGGGGGGGCGCTGCACCCGGGGGGGCGCATCGGCGATCCGCCCCGGGTGTCAGGCAGCCTAGGAACGCCACTGCCAAAATGCCATTATAGAATTGGTGCTAAGTGCATGGCGTTGAGGCACCTAAACTGAGGTGCCAATTTATAGAATTGCCCCAATAGTAACAAAGTAAATGATGCCAGCATGGTCTATCCAGTCACCCTGGGTTTTTCCTGCTACTCTGTACAGATTACCTTCCTCCTCTCCTCTCCTCTCCTCTAAGGTATACATATTCAAACCTTTAAGTCTGATCTCATATGTGTTTCTGTGAAGAATCTGCACCATTTTGGTCACTTACCTCTGAACTGCTTTGAGTCTTTTTATGTCCTTGGTAAGGTACAGCAGAGACGTAGCCAGACCTCGATTTCTGAGGGACCTGAGCCCAAAGTAAGGAGGCATATTTTGCCCCACCTCCCCACTGCTCTCTGCCCCCATCGCAACCCCATATACCTGGGCTGGCGGGGGTCCCCAAGCCCCGCCAGCAGAAGCCTTCCTATGGCAGTGATCGGCGCCGCACTGCCTGCCCTGCTTTCCCGCTCCAGTGTGCATGCTCAGTTTTAGTGAAATAGCATGTACAGTGGCCTAGTGGTTAGGGTGGTGGACTCTGGTCCTGCGGAACTGAGTTCGATTCCCACTTCAGGCACGGGCAGCTCCTTGTGACTCTGGGCAAGTCACTTAACCCTCCATTGCCCCAGGTACAAATAAGTACCTATATATGTAAGCCGCATTGAGCCTGCCATGAGTGGGAAAGCGTGGGGTACAAATGTAACAAAAAAAATGTCATTAAAACCGAGTATGCACACAAGGGAGGAGGCAGCACAATGGCAAATATCGCCGTAAGAAAGCTTCTGCTGGTGGGGCTTGGAGACCCTCACCAGCCAAACCAGCAGACTTTGGGGGGGGGGGGAGAACCAGACCCCCCCCCCTATGCCACTGAGGTACAGCCTACAAAACTGAGCCCAGTACTCCAAATGTAGACCCAACAACAACTTGTAAATGAACATTATCACTTCTTTCTGCTGGTTATGACTCTTTCTAGGTAGCTAAGCATCCTTATGGCTTTGACCACACCCTTATCACATTGTTTTGCCGCCTTGAGATCTTCAAACACTATCACTCCAAGGTCCCTTCCTGGTCCACGTATGTCAGCCTCTCGCCTCCCATCTTGAACATATAGGGAAGATTTTATAAGGAAAGATAGATTTTGTAAAATAAGATATTAGTAGACAGAGAAAACATTTTCTCACCTTCATGAAATAAGTGGCTCTTTGCCAAACTTAGCAGTTCACATTGTCAACAGCTATTAAATAGTGGTTTTAGAACCATTTGAGGCAGGCATATGTCTATATATTCACTCACATTGTCAACAGCTGTTAACCGGTAGATGCTGAAAGATAAGAAAAAACCTTTCCTGAAATGCTCCCTTTTCCAAAATGGGCTTTAGAACAGACTAATGTTAGTTCTTGGCTTTCAGTTTTCACTCCAGTGTATGAAGCTTTCTTCATTATTGAAGAATGCATGTGGATTAAGTCTTTCAACTGCTATTATCCTATGGAAGATGATCCAGTCCTTTTGAATACACACACCTGCTTTCTATATATAAAATTGCAAATAAGACAGTTTCATACTAACAAAACTAACAAATAAGGACCAACCTGGCAGTTCCGTGCACAATGTCACAAGGAAGACCTGTGATCAATTTTTGGACCAAGGCTTTGCTCCCAGAACCAGATGGGTCTGGAGATGTTGCAAAAACAGGGTACTTTATTTCATTTCATTTATTTATGTTTCTTATATACTGTTTGCAAGCTCAAAATCTATCACAGCTGTGTACATTGCTGTATGGTAGCTATTTTTCTGTTCCTGGAGGTCTTATAATCCAAACTTGTACCTGAGGCAATGGAGGGCTATGTGTACATGTGCCCCATGGGGAGAAAGGCCCAGCTATTGATCAGTGATGACAACAGCTAGTGGTGTCAGGTTGAGGTCCCTGCAATGATATGTCTCGCTCATTAGCAGCATCTCAATTTACATATAAGGTATACCATTGACAGGGCCTGGTCTCTATACTACAGACTATGTAGGATATGGCTTCCCAAACTACCAGCTTTTAAGTTGTTATGGAAGCCGGAGGAAGCCAGATTAACAATGGATCTCTGTTTAGTAACATAGAGGGGCATAATCGAACGTCGCCGGTGAAATAGATAGCCGGCGATCTATTTTCGCGGCGGCACTACAGCTGGCCGGAACCGTATTATCGAAAAAGATGGCCAGCCATCTTTTTTTTTTCAATAATACGGTTTAGCCCGGCCAAATGCCAGAGTTCGCCAGGTTTGAGATGGCCGGTTTTGTTTTTCAGCGATAATGGAAAAAAATGCCAGCGATCTCCAACCCAGCGACATCCAAGGCATTTGGTCGTGGGAGGAGCCAGCATTTGTAATGCACTGGTCCCCCTGACATGCCAGGACACCAACCGGGCACCCTAGGGAGCACTTCTAAAAATTTGTAAAAAATATACAAATACCTCCCAGGTGCATAGCTCCCTTACCTTGGGTGCTGAGCCCCCCAAATCCCCCCCAAAACCCACTCCCCACAACTGTACACCACTACCATAGTCCTTATGGGTGAAGGGGGCACCTACATGTGGGTACAGTGGGTTTTGGGGGGGGGGGTTTGGAGGGCTCAACACTTAACACCACAAGTGTAACAGGTAGGGGGGGGGGGGTGGGCATGGGTCCACCTGCCTGAAGTTCACTGCAACCAACATAAACTGTTCCAGGGACCTGCATACTGCTGTCAGGGAGCAGGGTATGACATCTGAGGCTGGCATAGAGGCTGGCAAAAAAGGTTTATAGTTTTATTGTTTTAGTGTGGGAGGGGGTTGGTGACCACTGGGGGAGTATGGGGAGGTCATCCCCCATTTCCTCCAGTGGTCATCTGGTCAGTTCAGGCACCTTTTTGAGGCTTGGTCGTGAAAATAAAAGGACCAAGTAAAAGCGGCAAAATACTGATTAACGCTGCTTTTTTTTCCATTATCCGCAAAAGCCGGCCATCTGGTAGCCATGCCCATGCCCGCCCATGTCCCACCTTCGCTTCACCGCCGACACACCCCCTTGAACTTTCACCGGCTTGGTGACGGGAAAGCGGCGATGGTGTCAAAAAAGCAGCTTTCGATTATACCGATTTAGCCACTTTTGCGAGATCGCCGGCCATCTCCTGATTTATGTCGGAAGATCGCCGGCAATCACTTTCGAAAATAAGCCTGATAGTAACATAGCAGAAAAAGACCTGTACGGTCCATCCAGTCTGCTGAGGAGGAAGGAGGTGTTTTAGAGAGCTCTGCTGACTTCCAGTGGAAAGGGAGTGAGACCTAGCTCCCTCCCCAAAGATGAGGAGGGTCCCTGGGGAGAAGGCCTCAGGAAAGTCCCAGGCTATGGGGCCTCCTGGGGCCCGGGACCAGAAGGCCGAAAGGAGTGGCTCTCTCCCTGGTTTGACTACCGGGAGAAGGGAAAGGAGTCCAGTGGACCGAAGGGAGAAGCAGCCCAGTGGAGGCCATCAGAGCATTTCCCCCTCCATGGCCCAGCTTGCGGAAGGTAAGCGAGAAGACAGTGGAGGGGGGAGGAAGATAGTACAGGCCCCAGAAGGGCGCTTCCAAGGAAGGGAGAAGGAAGAGGCGATGGAAGTTTGCCAGAAGCCTTTGCTGGAGGCAGCTGAGAGTGAGAGTGAGGAGAGTGGATCGTCAGATGAGGAGTTCCTTGAAGTGAGCTATGACCCTGATGATCCAGCAAGTAGTGTGGTAAATATTGTAAGACGAATTAAGCTGGTGGAAAAAGAAGTAGTGGAGCTAGGAAAACGTCTGAAAATGGCAAGAACTATGTGTAAATTTGCCCCAGCGGAGCACAGACAAATGTATGTTAAAGAGGAAGCCCGGATATCAAAGTTGTTGGGGAAAAAAGAACACTTGTTGAACTGTTTAAAAAAGGGCTCTGTGAATCCTTTGAGGGAGCTCTATGTTAACCGAGAAAGGATGGCTTCAATACCACAGTCTGGGGGTTCAGGAACACTACAGTTGCAGCAAGCTTCAGTGTCTTCAGCAGCATTAGACTCAAAAGAGTTGTCTGGGTTCAGAGGTGACCCCACTTTAAAATACATGAGACAGTTGGCAACACAGTCCAGAGCACTTACCCAGCAGCCAGAGGATAAGGAGGCAGCGGCAGGACATGGCTCTGAGGTGGGGGCTGGAGTAGAGATCCTACCTGTGGAGGGGAGGACAGAACTCAGTAACTTTTCAAAACTCCAGATAATGGAGGGCAGCAGGGGGAGACGCAGGTAGCAGCCTGTTTTCTACAGAGGTGGTGGTCGAAGTCTCAGAGGGCTTACCTGCAGTTGTGCAAACAGCAGAGACAGTTGCCGTGAAGGAGGCCCTGTTGGAAAAGGGTCAGCAGAGGCAGACTCCGGTATTTTTGGCCGGGTCTGCAATGACTGAAGTGGAAACCGAAGCAGCATGGCATCTGGAGAAGCCCCGCCCACAAAGTCCGGGAGCAGGGGAGGTCTTCCCTGAGCATGGAGTAGCTGGCGGTTTACAGGAGAGGGGTCGGAGAGAGAGGAATAGGAGCGGGCAGCAGCTGGGAGCTCATTTGACCAGCTGTCCATTACAAGAGGTGAAATCGGGGGGTGCTAACAGCCAGCCTGTGGCGGAATCAGGAACAGACAAGCCATGCCCCCGGGAAGCGCCAGCCATTGGGAGAACGCAGGAGGGACTGCACCAGAAGCAAGGGGGAAGTAACCCGATTGTTGAGAGACTTTCGTTGACTACAGAAGTGGACATGGCAAGTCTAACAGATGTGCAGCGGGTGGTGGAGCAGACCTGCCAGCAGGACGGCTGGGAGCGAGGAGCCAAGGGGAGCGGCGGAGTTCCGGAGGCTTCGCCCCTGGTGCCGGAGGTTGGAGGGAGTTCGGGGGCAGAGCGAGCAGGGAGTCTGGTATCGCCAGCTGCAGACCTGACTGGGCAGGTGCCAGAGTATCGCCAGGAGACAGAGGAGAGGAGGCGATTAGCCCAGAGGCTGGAGCCTGCAGTGGCAGGGACGAGCAGGGACGTTCCAGGAAGTGGAGATGGGCAGGACAATCAGTTGGAGGCAGCCCAAGCCGCAGAACTGACTATGGACGTTGCTGGATGTTTGTCTGAGAGGGAAGGGGAGGGGGGACAAGGGGAGGGGGGGGGGGCGGTGGATATTGAGGAAGGGAGAGGGATGAGGGGAGGGGCAGAGGGACAGAAGGGGGGGGAGGCAGAGGGAAGGGCTGGAACAAGTGTGGAGGGGGGGCAGTGGGGGCTGGGGTCCAAGTCCTTTGCGGCAGTAGTCCAGGGAGGGGGAAGGAGGGAGGGGGGGAGATCGGGTGGTTTTGAGGGCCCAGGGAGGGGTTGGGGGGGAGCGGGGACAGGGGGTGGACAGCTGCCTAAGCGGCGAAATGTGGTACAGCTCAAATGGATAGGGGAGGGGGCAATGCCCTCCAGGGATCGGGTCTTGAGGCTGGTGATGGGGATGGGGTTTATACCCGAGGACTTTTACGCGTGTATACACCCCATCAACATCCCAGAATATGACTTGAGCTTCATGACCCAGAGGGGGATGGAAATATTCTGGGAAAGGTACGAGGGGGTGGGGGGGAAAGGGGGAGTGGCGGGACCTCAGGGCCATTCCAGTCAGCAAGCCGGACCTGGTGCAGATCACCCTGCTCGTGAGAAATGAGTCTATCTCTGGGGCAGATTTAGCCTACTGGCTACAGAGGTACGCGGAGCTGAGATCCCCACTTACAAAGTTACCGGATCCAAGCAGGGTTTGGGCAGGAGGTTGGGGAGCCCTGGTCAAATTGAGACAGGAGAGCCATGTGGTCCAGCACATTCCTTCGGCTGCCTTTATCGGTCGTGACAGGATACTGTGCTTTTACAAGGGGCAGCCGCGGCAGTGCTTCAGATGTGGTTCGTTTAGGCACTTCAGCATGTCATGCCCAGTGGTAAAGTGTGGAAGATGCGGGGATCAGCATGCCACAGAGGACTGCACCGCGATCAGGTGCAACCTCTGCGGCGGGTTAGGCCATGCATATCGGAACTGCCCTAGGGCGGCCCATAACGAGTGGGATATGTGGGGGAAGGGACGGGGAGGGGGGGTAATGGAGGAGGGGATAGGGCAGGGGGTGATAGGCAGGGAGGGGCAAGGGGGGGAGAAGGAGGGGATGCAGGAGGGGGGGCGGCAGGGGGCTGGGTCAGGAGTGGAGCAGGGGGGAGAGGGGGAGTGGGTACAAGTGCCACAGAGGAAAGGGAAGTTTCGGAGGGGGGGGGGAAACTAGGGGTGGGCAGGGAGGGGTCGCTGCAGGGGAAGAGGGGGGGGAACAGATTTCAGGTGTTGGAGGAGGAGGAGGAGGATAGGGGAGGTTGGGAGGAGGAGGAAGAACAGGGGGAAGGAGAAGAGGTGGAGTTAATGGAGGAAGAGGGGGCGGCAGGGGGGATTGGAGAGGGCAAACGAAATATGAGGAAGCACTGGAGGAGGGTACTGGTGGTAGGAAGAAGGGCGGGAAGGCTCTGGGGGAAGGGGGAGGGGTGAGGGAGGAGGAAGAGGGAAGGGAGGGAGGGAGGGGAAAGGGGAGTAAGAGGAAAGCTGAGGGGCTGGGCAGGTGGTGAAGGCCCAAGTGCAGGCTTGGGGGGACAGAGTGGAGCTAGAGGAGGATCTGGAGGACTTGGAGGACTTGGGGGAGGTGGAGGACTCGGTGGAGGAGGTAGGGGGGTGGGGGGTGCAGAGGGGAGAGGGAGGGATCAGGGGGTGGGTCCGGATAGAGCAAAGAAGAAAGGAAGGAAGAAAGGGGGAGGTGGGGGTAAGGGCAGACAGGACGGCTGCAGGGGGGGGGGAGGGGGATGTGGCAGGGGATGATGTAGAACGCATAGCAGAGGACCTGCTTCAGGGTAAGAAGGGGGTATCCAGGAGATAAGGAAGAAGTTGGGAGTGAGCAGACCCGTGACTCGCAATGAGGATGGCAGGCTTAGTGTTGACATTTGCCACGCTGAATGTGGCCAGCATCGCCTCTCCGAAGAAGCAGGGTTTAGCGTATGACTGGTTCGCGAGGGTCCAAGCAGATTGCTTCCTGCTCCAGGAGACTCGCTGCGGTCCATTGAGGTGATCAGGCGGGCAAGGCGGGCCTGGAAGTGGGGTCCCTCGGTGTGGGGGTTGGCGGGGGAGAGGTATGGTGGGGTGGGGATCTTATTTAAGTCCCACCGGGTGAATATTCAGCGAGTGGTGGAGCTGGGGGTGGGGAGATGTCTTGTTGTGGATGCGATTTGGGAGGATAGAGCACTGAGGGTGGTGAATGTGTACGGGCCCCAAAGCAAGAAGGAAAGGGTGCTCCTCTTTAGGAAGATCAAGCCCTACCTATACACTTCGCGCCAAGTAGTCTGGGGGGGAGATTTTAACACCATATTGCGGAAAAAGGATAGTGGGGGACGATCGGTACAGGTGGGCTATGACGGGTGAGGCTGGCAGGGATCATGCGGGAGGCGGAGCTGGTAGACGCGCATGTGGCCTTCTGTGAGGACCAGGAGGGGTTCACGTTCTTTCGAGGGCAGTGTAAAAGTAGAATCGATAGATTCCTGGTAAAGAAGGGGGTTTGTCTGGGGGGTCCACGAACCGTGGACGTGGACTTTTCAGACCACCACATGGTCCTCCTTCAGGTGGGGGGGGCGCAGCGCAGAGGCCAGGGAGGGGGCTATGGCGACTAAATTTAAAGTGGTTAGGTAGCGGGAGGTGCGGGAGGAGTACCGCCGGTTTTTGGAAGAGCAGGTGTCAGTGCAGGGGGCATTTCAGTCATTGGGGGAGTGGTGGGATACAGTGAAAAGACGAACGCGGGGATTCTTTCTCAGACAGGCGAGAAGGGAGGGGAGGGAAAGGACAAAGTTGGGCATGGCGATAAGAAAAAGAGGGACACACTGATTTCACAAGGGGGGAGGGAGGAAGAAATACATGATCTCCAAGCACTCCTGGAACAGGTACAGTACAACCGCTACACCTCCTTGGTGTACGAGCGGGACTTCGGAAAAATGTGTAGCCCGGACCCCTTCGCATGCTGCCGGGAGCGGAGGGCGCGCAGGGTGATGGAGGGGGTACGGGACGCACAGGGGGTCCTGCAGGACACCAGGGAGGGGATTCTGGGGGCAGTGAGGGACCACTTTGCGGCGTTCCTTTCAGCCCAGCAGATTGATATAGAGCAGATGGAGTGTTATGTGGAAGAAACCCCGGGGATAGGTCACGGGGGACCCCAGCTTCAGGCCCTCTTGAACCCGTGGACAGAACAGGAGGTGGAGGAAGCCATCGGGGCGCTCCACAGGAAGACTTCGCCGGGGCCGGATGGGCTAACAACTGAGTTCTACCAGGCCTTTAAGGAGCAGCTGGTGCCGATCCTGGTGAGGGTATGGGGGGCAGCCCAGTTGGAGGGTTCCTTGCCTAGGTCCCTGACGGAGGCGGCTCTTATCCTACTAAGTAAGGGGAAGGACCCGGCGATGCTGGCCAACTGGCGGCCTATAGCACTGCTTAATACAGATCGGAAAATTTTTGCGCGAATGCTATTCCAGAGAATGAGGCAGGTGTCTGGGGATTTGCTGGCAGCCTCACAAGCATGTGGGGTTAAAGGGAGAGGGGTCTTGGAAGCGGCAGCGTGGGTGCGGGAGGGGGGTAGAACGCAGTAGAGTGGGAGGGCATGGTAGGCTGTTGGTAACACTCGACCAGGAAAAAAGCGTTTGATAGAGTGCAGTGGGGTGTCCTATGGAGCATTTTGGAGCGCTATGGGTTTTCCGAAGGGCTGGATAGAGCAATTACAGCTACTTTATCGGCATGCGGGGTGTTCCCCCTGGTTAACGGGTGGATGAGGGCAGGGGTTTGAGGTAGGGGCAGGGGTCCGACAGGGGTGCCCACTCAGCCCGCTGTTGTATGCATACGCCATCGACCCTTTTATAAGACGGCTGGAGAAGGGGGGGGCGGAGGGGCTGGAAGGGGTGGAGGTGGGGGACAATAACCAGTTAAGGGGTCGGGCGTATGCAGATGACGTTACAGTGTGGGTAGCGGACCAGAGGAGGGAGGTAGATTGCAGAACCTGATCCAGGAATACTCGCAGGCAACAGCGTCGCAGGTCAATTTTCAAAAGTCCAATAGCCTGTGGGTTGGGGATCAGGGGCTGCAATTTGAGTTGGGAGGTAGGTTTCCTACAGCTGTGGAACGTATACGGGTCTTGGGAATATATTCGAGAAGGGGGATTATAGGCTCTACAACTGGGATAGGTGTCTCCAAGAAGTGAAGGGGAGGGTGGATAGATGGAAGGGTGGAAAATGAACCATGGGGGAGCGGGTACAGCTCATCAAGGCACACTTAGTTCCTTTGTTTCTGTTCGTCAGTTACATCTGCTTGCTGCCGGAGAGCCAGTACGCGGCCTTGTATGGGGTGTTCTTCCGGCTGCTCTGGGGCAACAGGACGAATCCGGTAAAACGGAATGTTACCTATCTGCCTAGGAGGGAGGGGGGGGGTGGGCATGATAAACCCAGTCCTGTTTTTCAGCGCTTTGTTCCTGCAGTTCAATCTGGGGAGGGCGGTAGGGCGGGAGCCACCGGGGTGGGCTAGGAGTGTCCTGCAGTGGTGGCCGAGATATTGGGACCTATGGCGGGAGGGGGGGAGGGTAGTGGCACTGCGAAGGGGGGCCCCGGGGGGGGGCGAGTTATTGCAAGACCCTAGTGAAATTGGTGAGGGTGTGGGGGCTGACGGTGGGGGGGGTGAAGGCAGGACAACGGGGGGTCTGGATGGACAGAGTACGGGCGCAGGTGTTCTCAGCTCCTCTGGCGCTGAGGGACGCGCCGGCCCCACGGATGCAGCAGGGGTTACGGTTGATTGCTTCGAACCGCATCCCGGTGAAGTATAAAGACCTGGCGTGGCTGTCCTTTCACGGTAGACTGTACGTCCGAGGAAATTGAAATATCGCAATGTGCGGGATAGAGGGTGCCCACGGAGGAATGTGCTGGAACTGAAGAGACGATGGAGCATTTCCTGGTGAGGTGCCCATTTACAGTCCAGGTCTCTGACCGGGTTTCCCTCGTTGCTGCAGATCCCCAGTTTCCGCAACTACAGCTATGCGGACTGGGTGTACGGCCCAGAGGGTGGAGGGGGACGCGGGGATCCGGTAACACGCTTTCTGATTTCGGTGATATTGCGGTACTGCCTCTGGATGGCGCGCTGCAGGGTGTCCCTGTACCAGGAGGTCCGGCCGGCGGAGGTAGTCAGCTGGATGTGGTAAGGGCGGTGCAGGAAGCGGCAAAGTGGGAAAGGGTGGAAAAAGGGGTGGGGGTGGCTTCGAGGTGGTGGAGACACGTGAGGCTTAAGCCACCATGAGGGGACATGCTTCCCAGGGGATTGTGTGCCAGTTGTCTGAAGGGGTTGTGGGGGGTCGGGGGGGGGGGGGGTTGATCCATTGTATTATTGAGGAGGGGGTGTACATAGATAGGCAGACCATGTCTAGCTAGGAGCCTGGGGTTTGATTTGCATGTCCGGTTTTTTTTTCTTGGGTTTTTCTAATACACAGTTTCCACTGTAGTATTGAGGAGGGGAGGGTGTGTACATAGATAGGAGGACTGTGTATAGCTAGGGGCTTGTTTTTGATTTGTATGTTATTTGTTTTTAGTTTTTTTCCAATAAAAAGAGTTTTCCAGTCTGCCCAACAAGATAAACTCATATGTGCTACTTTATATATATACCTGACCTTGATTTGTATCTGCCATTTTCAGGGCACAGACTGTAGAAGTCTACACAGCACTAGCCCCGCCTCCCAACCACTAGCCCCACCTCCTAACCACCAGTGCTGCCACCCAATCTCTGCTAAGCTTCTGAGGATCCATTCCTTCTGAACAGGATTCCTTTATGTTTATCCCACGCATTTTTCAATTCCGTTACCGTTTTCATCTCCACCACCTCCCGCGGGAGGACATTCCAAGCATCCACCACTCTCTCCGTGAAAAAGTACTTCCTGACATTTTTCTTGAGTCTGCCCCCCTTCAATCTCATTTCATGTCCTCTAGTTCTACCGCCTTTCCATCTCCGGAAAAGGTTCATTTGCGGATTAATACCTTTCAAATATTTGAACGTCTGTATCATATCACCCCCGATTCTCCTTTCCTCCGGGGTATACATGTTCAGGTCAGCAAGTCTCTCCTCATACGTCTTGTAACGCAAATCCCATACCATTTTTGTAGCTTTTCTTTGCACCGCTTCAATTTTTATTACATCCTTAGCAAGATACGGCCTCCAAAACTGAACACAATACTCCAGGTGGGGCCTCACCAACGACTTGTACAGGGGCATCAATACCTCCTTTCTTCTGCTGGTCACACCTCTCTCTATACAGCCTAGCAACCTTCTGGCTATGGCCACCGCCTTGTCACACTGAGAGAGGGATAGCAAGTAGATTCCCCTCAGGTTAATATATGCTGGGTCGTCTGGCAAACGTATAATTTGGCTGGGCTGCTGAATATTGATTTTTTTATTGCTAATTTTTTTATTTCTTTGCTCTTAGATTTTACCAAACTGGGTTCAAGCCATTCTCTTACCTATCTGGGTATGTATTTTAATTAATGCATAAGTCTGATTAGTCTGTATTCGTCTTTTTATTTATTCATATTCTACTTTTTATAATCATGTTTCTAGTCATCTTTATTTATTCATGAGTACTCTATTGTTGTTATATAAGAACATAAGCACTGCCACACTGGGACAGATCGAAAGTCCATCAAGCACAATATCCTGTTTCTTATAGTGGCCAATCCATGTCACAAGTATCTGGCAAGATCCCAAAAGAGTAAAAACAAATTTTATGCTGTTAATCCCAGGAATAAGCAATGAATTTTCCCAGATTCCATTATAGGATAGACTGTAAGTCTACATTTGCGTGCTAACATTTAGATGCTATCACTTACGCCATGCAAAAGGCAGGAGTAATTGTGAGCATGTAAACATCACACTTTAGCACGTAACTTACAATATTCTATAAGTCACATATCTAAGTGTGGGACCCACCCATGCCCTGGTATCTGCAGCGGTTGTGAGTTGCTGCTCATTGCTGGCAAAGAACTGAGGGAGTCTTTTACAATGGTGTACTAGCGTTTTTAGTGCATGCTAAATGCTAGAGACGCCCATAGGAATATATGGGCATCTCTAGTGTTTAGCGCATGCTTATTTTTAGCTTGCACTAAAAATACTAGTGCGCCATTGTAAAGGGGCCCTGAATCTTTTAAAAGGTACTGGGGGTGGAGTTGAGTTCAGAGAGTTTTGCACTATGCAGGTTGCTTACAAAACTTGTGCCCAACCAGCACTTACACGCCAGAATGTAACATTAATGCATGTAAATGTGAGTGCACCTTAGCAAATAGTGCTGTAGTAAGTTGCATATGTAAGTGGCAGCTCTGCCCATGCTCTTCCATGCTCTACACATATGAACTCCCCCTTGCATTTACATGTTATGCCACTTACATGCCCTTTACAGAACAGAACTTAAATATTTTACTGCCACTTAACCGTATAAGTGCATTCAAGTGTCAAGTAAATGTGGGCACCCTGTTACAGAATTGCCGTTTATGGGGGCAAATCTATAAAAGGCACCAAATGTTAGGTACCAGCATACAGTACACCAAGCGCTAATTCTATAATGGCATCTGGATGCTCAGATTCCATTATAGAACACTAGTGGAACCATGCCCGTTTCCTCAACAATGAAATGGGCCCTAGGAAGGCTGTCATGTAAGCTTTTTTTTCTCTCTCTCCCCTGCCCTCCTATCCATGTCCCGCGATTCTCTCCTCTACTGTCCTCCTATCCCATCCATGTCCATCAACTCTCCTCTGCCCTCCCCTCCCCCTCCCTTCCTCCCTCCCTCCCTCCACTCGATGTCCCGCGATTCTCTCCTCCCCTCAATTTGTCCCTGAACATTCTCTGTTCCGTTCGTAACATCCCTCCTGAAGTCAGCTCGCCTCCAGCGTTCCCTTCCCTCTCACTGTTCCGCCCTCTGACGTCATGACCTCTTGACGCGAGGGCAGGACAATGAGGGGGAATGGAATGCTGGAGGCTGGCTGACGTCAGATGTTACGAACCCAGGCAGCCAGACATGAAACGTTGGAGGTGCAAATTATTATATAGGACTAGTGTAAGCATTTACCTGTCAACATTTAGGAGCACCCATTTACTCCATGTCAAAAGCAGGCATAAATGTGCATGCCTAAATGTAGCACTTTAGCACATAACTTACAATATTCTATAAGTTACACATGTAAATGTGGGAACCACCCACATCCTGCACAATCCCCATCCATCTGTACCATCCTTGCAGTTACATTCTAAGCAAGTTACATGCCTATGCTTCAGTCTTTAAGGAAGAAGATATAAGAGATCTACCTGTACCAGAAATGGTTTTCAAGGGTGCCAGTGTAGAATAACTGCAAGAAATCTCAGTGAACCAGGAAGATGTGCTGAGCCAAATCAACAAATTAAAGAGTAATAAATCAACTGGACCAGATGACATGCACCCTAGGTGGTTAAACTGGCCCTGGGAATAGGATGAGGATGAAGATGAAAAGGGATAGACTCAGAAGTAACCTGAGGAAATATTTCTTCACAGAAAGGGTGATGAATTCATGGAACGGCCTCCTGGTTGACGTGGTGGAGATAAAAACAGTATCTGAATTCAAGAGAGCTTGGGACAAGTACATAGGATCTCTAAGGGAGTGATAAGGAGAATAGATGGCATGGATGGGCAGACTGGATAGGCCATGTGGAGGGGCATAAGATGGCCGGCGTTGTAAAGTAATGGTAGAACCGTATTATCGAAAAAGATAGCCGGCTATCTTTTCTTTCAATAATATGGTTGGAGCCGGCCAAATGTCAGCATTTGGGCCGACTTTAGAGATGGCCGGCATCTGTTTCCAGCGATAATGGAAACTAATGCCAGCGATCTCAAACCCGGCCAAATGCAAGGCATTTGTTCATGGGAGGAGCCAGCATTTGTAGTGCACTGGCCCCCCTGATATGCCAGGTCACCAACCGGGCACCCTAGGGGGCACTGCAGTGGACTTCAAAAATTGCTCCCAGGTGCATACCTCCCTTACCTTGGGTGCTGAGCCCCCCAAAACCCACTCCCCACAACTCTACACCACTACCATAGCCCTTAGAGATGAAGGGGGGCACCTACATGTGGGTACAGTTGGTTTGGGGGGATTTTGGAGGGCTTAACATTTACCACCACAAATGTAACAGGTGGGGGGAGGGCCTGGGTCCACCTGCCTGAAGTGCACTGCACCCACTAAATACTGCTCCAGGGACCTGTATACTGCTGTCAGGGAGCTGGGTATGACATTTCAGACTGGCATAGAGGCTGGCAAAATTTTTTTTTAGGGTGGTAGGGGGTTGGTGACCACTGGGGGAGTAAGGGGAGGTCATCCCCGATTCCCTCCGGTGGTCATCTGGTCAATTGCGGCACTTTTTTGAGACTTGGTCCTAAAAATAAATGGACCAAGTGCAGCCGGCGAAATGCTCGTCAGAGCCGGCTATCTTTTTTAGAACGCAGTAATGTGGCTGCACTGATTTGCACTGTCATCCCCACTCTCCTCCCCCAGACATGCCTTCTCTGAGAAAAATAAAGAAAAAAAAATTTAGCGCATCCAGCAGTAAATACTTTTAAGCTGTGGTAAGGTCATGCTAGGGCTTACTGCAGCTTAGAAAAAGGAGACCTAAATATCCTGTAGAAGGTTCATAGCAAGGTTTTTTTTTTTTATTTTGTCACAATATAAAGTGTGTATGTGTTTTCCAGTTACATGCTGAGAGTTCAATAAATACTAATAGCTCACATAACATTTAGAGCCTCCAACACAGGAGCTTTCTATAACACTTTTTTTTTCACCTTGAAATTGTAAGTTGGCTCATTTTACCATTCAGTATAATCTTTGTTCTCTGCAAGTCAAATATATAGATCTCGCTGTTTAGAATGTTACAAACATATATGTATTGTATATATACAGCTATTAAATTTATTAATATATTTTACTTAGATATAAAATAGGTTGGAATTTGTTACAGTTTTTAATGCTATAACAGACCCTCATATTTCAGCATTTAGAGGGATGAAAACTTAACAGAGTACAGATGTTGAGGATTCTGTGGGGATTTAATGAAGAGCTGCTGAAGACAGTTGGAACAGGCAGTAAAGAGTGACATGAGTCTTTAGTGAAAGAAATTATAATCCTAAAGGAGTAGGTTACTGGAAATTTGGGCACAAGTGTGGATCATATTGTTTCCAATTCTGACTCCTGAATAACAAAGAAATCACATGCTCACACTGGGTCAGCCACTCAACCTTCTAAGCACATAAAGCCTGGTTGCTGCTGCCATTACAAAGCAGCCTGGCTTGAAAGGCTCAGACCAATCAGTTCTCTGGAACAACAGGAAGACTACAAAAGAGCTTGAGGGAGGCAGGAAGGTGCCGGAAATATTCAAAAGCAGCGAAAAAAGGCAGGAAAATCAAGAAAAGAAAGGACAAAGGGAACTGACATGCTACAAAAAATCATTCTAACATGTATATCATTTATCATTTATTTATTTTCTATACCATTTCTTATTGCATACACAAACCAGAACGGTTTACATCTTAAACAATAAAATATCAAAATGTAAAATAACATATAAGAACTCCATTAATTTGACAGGAAAGCACAGCAAGCTAAAAACATCCATTCTAAAAAGTAAAAACATCAGTGGACAATCCATTCATAACAAGTTTATATAAGCAGACATATGATTTGTTACTGCATATTCATTCTGCCCATGTTCCCCTTTTTCATCCCAGATTACTTTCAAATGAATTCTGAAATAGATGTGTTTTTAGAAGTTTGCGAAACTTAACATACGATTCTTCCAATCAGTTTTAGGAAGACAATTCCAGAGAGAGGGCGCTAGAAAGAAAAAAGCTGAATTTCTAGTAGATTCCCATCTAGCCTTTTGTAGTGATGGAATTATTAATCTGTTATCGGTAAGTGATCGGAGTGTTCGTGTAGGTGAATATGGTAAAATAATGTTGGCTAAGTATTGAGGAGACAGTAAATGTAGGGCTTTAAAAGCCAGAGTAAGAATCTTAAATTTTATTCTGGCTTCAACTGGGAGTCAATGAAGATGGTATAACAGAGGTGTAATCCTATCATATTTTGACGCTCTACAAATAATATGAGCTGCTGTATTCTGTATTGTCTGTAGCCGTTTTACATTAATCTTAGTAAGACCTGCATAGACGATATTGCAATATCATATTTACTACTTCTTTAAAGTTTCCATAGTATTAATTTTTTTTTTAGAAAAGTAGATTCATTTTAGATATTATTTTATTAATTTATGGGGATGGATGGGCAGACTGCCTAGGCTGTAGCATCTTTATCGGCCGTCATTTTCTATGTTTCTATGATGGTTTTGCAGGTATATAAATAATTGAATTGGCAGATGAAAGTCTATCGGGCTTATTTTCGAAAGAGAAGGACGCCCATCTTTCGACACAAATCAGAAGATGGACGTACTTCTCACAGGGTCGTCCAAATCGGTATAATCAAAAGCCAATTTTGGACGTCCCCAACTGCTTTCCATCGCAGGGATGGCCAAAGTTCAAGGGGGCATGTCAGAGGCATAGCAAAGGCGGGACTTGGGCGTGCCTAACACTAGGACGTCCTCGACCCATAATCAAAAGAAACAAGGACGTCCCTGACGAACACTTGGACGACTTTACCTGGTCATGATTTTCTTATAACCAAGGCACAAAAAGGTGCCCAAACTGACCAGATGACCACCAGAGAGAATCAGGGATGACCTCCCCTTACTCCCCCAGTGGTCACTAACCCCCTCGCACCCTCAAACAACATCTTTAAAAATATTGATTGCCAGCCTCAGATGTCATACTCAGGTCCATCACAGCAGTATGCAGGTCCCTGGAGCAGTTTTAGTGGGTGCAGTGCACTTCAGGCAGGCAGACCCATTCCCATCCACCCCCACCTGTTATGTTTGTGGAGGAAACAGCGAGCCCCCCAAAACCCACCACAAACCCACTGTACCCACATCTAGGTGCCCCCCTTCACCCATAAGGCCTATGGTAGTGGTGTACAGTTCTGGGTAGTGGGCTTTAGGGGGAGTTGGGGGGCTATGTACCTGGGAGCAATTTCTGAAGTCCACTGCAGTGCCCCCTAGGGTGCCCGTTTGGTGTCCTGGCATGTCAGGGGGACCAGTTCACTACAAATGCTGGCTCCTCCCATGACCAAATGGCTTGCATTTGATCATTTCTAGGATGGACGTCCTTGGTTTCCATTATCGCCGAAAATCAGAAATGACCAAGTCTAGGGACAACCAAATCTAGGGATGACCAAATTTAAGGATTTGGACGTCCCTGACTGTATTATCGAAACGAAAGATGGACGTCCATCTTGTTTTGAAAATACAGGTTTCCCTGCCCCTGGATCTGGACTTTCTGCGAGGACGTCCAAATCGAAACGAGGACGTCCCTTTCGATTATGCCCCTCCACGTATCTTGTGAAAATGCAGGTTAATAGTAATAATTGTTTATTTATTACATATCTGGAATGTAATAATCACCTTCATGAAAAGATTCGCCCAAGGCAGTATATGTCAGCTTGACTAACAATTTTGTTAACAGTACCTGTACAAACAATAGTAAAATGAACAAATATAAAAAAAATCAATGAAGTACATTTGGAGATGACAAATTGAATGCCACTAATAGAACTAACATGAAATAACCATTTAATATCACTGTGAAAGTCTTATAACAGAAATATAATAAATGTCAGCAGAATATGGATGATTCCATAATAGACAGCATGAAAGAACATTTACTTCCTTCAGTAAAATTTATGCACTCAGAATTAATAAGGCCCTGATTCAAACTTGTCTGTTACATAGAGAGGTAAATTTGGCTCTGAATTAAAGAGTAAAAAGGAGACACCATCATTGATTCATTATTTTGTTTTCTGGTAGATAAATCCATTGTCTACCAGCTTTGAATGGGTCCATATACTTCCTCAATTATATCAGCCTTTTTAAAGATTGCAGTTTGCTGAGGTGGAAACAGAAAAGATTCCCAGATCCCACATTCTGAATGAGAAACTAGAGTATCCTTTACTGATTTCAGCACAGTAAGGTTTCCAAAAGAAGGAGAATTATAGGGTCCCTTTTACAAAGGTGCATAGGCGCTTACATGCGTCCAACGCGCATCAAATTGGCACTACCGCCCGCTACTGCGTGCCCAGGGCAGAAATTCTATTTTTGACGTGCGTCCAAAATGTATGGTAGAAAATATTTTCTATTTTCTACCGCGTGGCACTTACCCTGCAGTACTCAGCAGTTTATGCGCACTGACGCTTACCGCCCGGTTAGCACATGAGACTTTACCGCTAAGTCAATGGGTAGCGGTAAGGTCTCAGCCCGAAAATGGACTTGCACTGGTTTTAATTTTGCTGCACATCCATTTTCAGGCACAAAAAAATTGCCTTTTTCCAGGTGCGCTAGAAAATGGACCTGCGTGCGTCCAAAACATGCGCCTACACCAGCACAAGCTACTTTTAGGCGCGCCTTAGTAAAATGGCCCCATAATAAGCTTAAATACTATACAAATGTGCATGCAAAGCGATGCACAGCCATTTTACAAGCCATTCACAGAAGCAGCCCCTACCATTAGCATGGAAAATTAAAATGGGTGGTGAGGAGCAGCTGCTGATACTGCAAGAATGACAGCTGAAACATGGTGGAGAGAAGAATTTCCGGGGTGGAGGGAAGAATTTCCGGGGTAGAGGGAAGAATCAGCCTGTCAGAGCAGCAGTGGCGTACCTAGGGTAGTTGACACCCGGGGCCGGTCATTTTTTAACACCCCCCTCCAAAATCCAGTACTAGGCATACCGAGAATACAAAACACTCAGGATCTATAGAGCAATTCTACCATACCATAAGCAGTCATTTCTATGAGTCACACAAGGAAAAGGAAAGCATCTTAAACACTACAGTGAGCACTAGAACATCAATTCACCTATTGTAAAACGAAACCAGACAGAATAGTACAGATCGTAGATCCTGCACAGTCAATGCCAACCGAAAGCCATGTCTTTTTCACAAACACAGATACACTCTAATCCACTATAGAATAAGTAATCATAAACTTTCTATTTAGACAAAAATTAAACTGAACCCCCGATGCCAGACTCTGCATACAATGCAACACCACAGAAACAGAAAATGTCCCCTAGTACTGTGCAAAATATAAAGACAGCAGATGTAAATTTGAAAAAACTAATACCAATCACCACTTTACAAATTAGCAAATAGAAATAAAACAAATACAGAAAATAAAATACCATTTTATTGGACTAATACATTTAGCTGTCAGAGGCCAAAACCTTCTTCCTCAGGTCAATACAGTATAGTGTGTTACAGTGTCCTAACCTTACCTGAGGAAGGGGGTTTTGTTCTCCGAAAGTTAGTCAAAATTTATTAAAATTAGTCCAATAAAAAGATTACTTTATTTACATGTTCTATTATAAACATTAACACAGCTACAATACTACTTTATCCTAAAGCAAAAAAAATAAAAATATATATTTTATTTACAGTTTGTTGTCTCTGGTTTCTGCTTTCCTCATCTTCTTTTCACTGTCTTCCTTCCATCCAGTATCCGTCTTCGTTCTTTCTCTGCCATCCAGTGTCTGCCCTCTCTGCTGTCCCCGCCATCCAATGTCTGCCCTCTCTCCCTGCCCTTTCCATTCACTGTCTGCCCTCTCTCTCTCCCCCTTCCATTCACTGTCTGCCCTCCCTCTCCCCCCCATCCATCCAGGGTCTGCCCTCCCTCACCCCCTTCCATCCATCCACAGTCTGCCCTCCCCTCTCCCCCCATCCATCCAGGGTTTGCCCTCCCTCTCCCCCCCATCCATCCATCCATCCATCCATCGTCTGTCCCCTCTCTCTCTCTCCCCCCCTTTTTTCAGCCCCCAGTTCCAGCCCTCTTATCCCACCTGCCCCTAGTTCTAGCCCCAGCCCACATCTCCCACTTGGCCCCCCTTTCAGCCCCACTATCCCACCAGTCCGCAGTTTCAGCCCCAGCCCTTTTCTCTCACCAGTCCTGAGCTTCAGCCCCAGCCACTTCTCCCTGTCCCCTTTTCAGCCCCCAGTCCCCCAGTTTCTGCCCCTGCCCCTTTTCAGCCCCCAGTTCCAGTACTAGCCCCCTTATCCCACCTACCCTCCTTTTCAGCCCCAGACCCATTTTCCCACCAGCCCCAGGCATGGCTCCCATTTTCTCGCATGGCCCCTTCCCCCCCCCCCCTTCTCCCCACACCGTCCCCTTCTCTCCTCTTCTCCCATCTGAGATCCCCCTCCCCACCCCAGTTCCCTTCTCCCCCTCTTCTCCCATCTGAGACCCCCTCCTCACCCCAGTCCCCTTCTCCCATCTGAGACTCCCCTCCCCACGTCCCCTTCTCCCATCTGAGACCCCCCACCCCCCTTCTCCCCACCCCCCTTCTCCCCTCTTCTCCCATCAGAGACCCCCCCCCCCCCTTTTCCCATCTGAGACCCCCCTCCCCACCCCCAGTCCCCTTCTCCAATCTGAGGCCCCCCTCCCCAGGTCCCCTTCTCCCATTTGAAAACCCCCTCCCCAGTTCCCTTCTCCCATTTGAAAACCCCCTCCCCAGTCCTCCTCTCCCATCTAAGCCCCCCCAACTCGACCCACCTGCCACCTTTGTGGGGAGACGACAGCCCTCGTCTCCTGCCTCCATCCTGCTGTGCCTTCAAGAAAAATCTGAAAAGTGACATGGCAGGCATGCTTCGTGTCTGCCCTGCCAGTGCCTGCTTGTAAAAGAAAGCAGCAAATCTCCTTGTCGACGTCGCGACGTTGCGTCGGGTCTTCCCTCGAGGGGGGGGGACCCAGTGAGGGAAGACTCAACGCGACGTCATGACGTCGATGAGGAGGTTTGCCGGTGCTTTCTTTTACAAGCAGGCAGGGCAGACACGAAGCATGCCTGCCATGCCGCTTTTCAGATTTTTCTTTAAGGCACAGCAGGATGGAGGCAGGAGACGCGGGCTGCCTGCATTGCCAACGGAGCACCACCCCCCCCCCCCCACCCACTGACACCCGGGGCGGACCGCCCCCACCGCCCCCCCACCCCTTGGTACGCCACTGCAGAGCAGAGATCTGGGCATGCACCTTGGGAGCCTTTCATCCTGTTGTTGAAAGAAGCCATCAAGTGGAGGGAAGAATTCATCCGGGGTGGAGGGAAGAAAGCCCAGAGTAGAGATCTGGACATGTGCCTTGGGAGAACCTTTTTTTAAAAGAAGCCATCCTCTGTGGTGCTGAGCCAAATGATCCTCTTAACTTTACTCCTGCCTTCTGCCCTGGACATCCTGCAGCAGGGATCACAGGCTGATCAAAAGGGATCCATGTGCACATGAAAGTAACAAGAGCTGCTGGTAATTAGATGGGGAGAAGGCAAGGGAGAGTCAGATTTCTAAACAGCCTGTGGAATCCCAAGCTAAGGTCAACAGCAAATCTACTCCTTTTAAGTTCCAACAATGAAAATAAATATTAAAGCTGGCACTGTCTGGAAGCACACCCCCATCCCCAAGCACAACAGAAAAAAAAATAGCTGACTAACATACACGCAGCTTCTTTGTGTATATGAAGGCTGTATACAAGCGCTGCTCTGAGCATGCACAGAACAGCCACGCTTAGCGATTGGCTGTTCTGTGCATGCTCAGCTGGGCGACTGGCTCCCCCCCCCCCCCCCCCCCCATCTCATGCAAATGAGCTGATCGCAAAAGCAGCAACCAGTTCATTTGCATGCGATTCGCTTTGGGAATCCCTCTGTATTTCTAAATTGATAATTTTTACCGAGGTGGAGATACTGAGCGATTCTATACCGGGACCTTTGTGCACCTGGCTCCTAGTGCAGCAGCTTTTAAGGGGTGCCAAAGCAAAACAATAATCCTAACAATCACACAAAATTCAAAATATAACAGGAGGTACTTTTGTCAGCAGGAAGGGTGAGCAGTTTTGAAACAGTCCATTTACCCAAATTATTCTGGGAGGAGTGGTGTTGGGAGGACAGCGGCAAGGGACCTAAGAGTTAATTGGAGGCAATGAAAGGCTGAAAATTTGCCTAGGGCATTTAATAACCTTACACTGACCCTGGATATAGGACAGTTGAATTCCCATTTCTTTGTATTATAGCACAATGATATACATACAATAAAGAGGGAATCTTTCAGACAATCTAGTCATTTCATTGCCTGATAAAATGGTTGGCAATTGATAACTCCTAGTAAATGAGTGCATTGGTTGGAGCTCAGGAGAAAGGCCTAAATTAATAAAGATGAATAGCAAATCCAGGCAAGTGTGTAATTTAGTACATGGCAGACACATGTTCATTCGGAGCTGATACTCTAGGCTGCCACTGCCTCAGTCCCAGCACAATTATATAATACAGCGAGGCAGTAAAGTCAGACACACCAAAATTAGAAACATGCCTGGAAAATATAGCAAATGCACTTCAGCTTCAAAAACTGGACAACACTATTGGGCTGAAATCGTAACTCAGGACTGAAGACATTTTTTTAAAGAAATGGGTATATCAGTAAGGGCAGAGGAATTGAAACAAGCAGGCAAAAATAAAATAGAAGCCATAGGGCAAAATAAACAGTCTAAAGAAAGATGCTCCATATTCATGTAACCCACAGGACCCTGACATTAGAAATCCTTCCCCACCCCTATTAGTGTTGAACAAGCATTCTAGTTACTTGTTACTGCAAGGCATTTTTTGACATGGCTGCTATACAGAAATTGTGAGGACTATCACACTTATCCACAAGTTTATTAACCCCTGCAAAAAAAAAAAAGGACACTGTACACCAAAAGACTTCCAAATTAGTAGTTTATAAATCAAGAGAATATTAAGGTTCAGTATAGAGGAAATAAGTCCTCAAACAACTTTCAAAAACTGTGATAAGTTGGGACAATAATATAATAAATGAGAAAGGGTACATGTTCCAACTTTACAGGACAAGCAAAGCTTTGTACCCTCATTTGTCAACTTGGCCACCGTCACAGGTGTCCATAAGGCTTTATGAGCCAAAAAAAAATACATTGAGTTCTTGAAGCAGAAAACAAGAATCTAATTATCCAAGACCAAAATTGATTCCAATGTGCACATTCTAAAGAATGATCTAAAGCCCACTCCATAAAGAGGGTCTAACCAAAGCAGCAGACAAAATATGATAGGCGGACAATGCCAGTTTAGTTGATGCTAGTAGTTTTTGAGAGCATTCCTCAATTCTCCAGTCATCAGTACGCCAGTGGCCACAGGTGGGCCTAGGTGGGCTGGGGCCCATCCACTTAGGGCTTAGGCCCACCCAACAGCAGCACATATTTAGTGCTAGCTAGTGGGGATCCCAAGCTTCGCCAGCTGAAGACCTCCCCATGATGGTGCTGAAAACACTGCTTTCCACTTCAGCAGTCTAAGCTTCCTAAGCTGCTGATACTAGCCTCATTGCATTGGGGGGGGGGGGGGGGGGGGAGGAGGAGAACACTTGGTGCCCACCCACTTTTTGACTAGGCCCACCCAAAATCTGCTGTCTGGCTACACCCCTGCACGCACCATAAGATCAATTTTAGCAGAATATATATTCTATTTCTAATGAATCAGATGTTGTCTTGACAACTTGTGGGTCACCTTTATGTTTTAACTTGCACTTGTGCCAAGTAGTTCAAATAGAGCATTTAGGGTTATTTTGCCATTCATCTTTAAATACATGGCTACAGGAAGTTTCACTGTATTTTGAGAAGATTGAAACTTTGTATGGATTTTGTGCTGATCAATTATTTCTTAAAAATAAAGTAGTTGTAGTTTTTTTGTTTTTTCACAGTATTTGACATTTAAGGTCTTGAATGACTTTTTAGCCACTAAGGCAGTATATAAGTTTTAAGAAATGAAATTATAAGCTGCTGCTTTTTGTGCTTTACATTTGGAAGGTCATCCATATTTGCAGAACCTGATGCATTCATATGAACCCTAAAGAATATTGTGGTCCTCACAGCATGTTCTGCTTAGTAATGTGAGATTACAATCTATTTATTCACAGCTTTTATGAAATGGGACCCAAGTTGTGGAACTCATTACCATTAGAGTTCAGATGTAAGAGGTGTTATTTCACTTTAAAAAGAAAAATATATAGTTTTATGAAAAGGTTTCTGCTAGATGAAGCCTATTTAATGTTGTTTAATTGATAGTGGGAGAGTAATTGGAGTTGTTCTGTCAAATTTATATCTGAACTTATTATTGTAACATGCTTCAGGCTTTTTGGTGACAAGTGATAACAAGTAAACTAATGTGTTAAAATCTTTATTTTGGACCAAAAGACAAAATGAATCCTGCATAGAGCTTAGAAAGAGGACCTGGTAAAAGAGGATATATGCTCACTGAAAGAAAGTTGATTCTCAATGGTAACTCCTTACAACTTTGTAGAATTTTTGATAGTAATAAAGTACCCAAATAAGCGGGGGATGAGCAGCTGATAGAGAAGAATGCCTAGAGAGAGCAACAGACTCAGATTTAGAAAGTTTAGCTTAAATCTGTGGTTAAAAATATATTGCATGCTCCATCTGCATGACTTACTTCAACTCTTAAGTCCCATGTAACATAGTAACGTGGAGGGGCATAATCGAACGTCGCCGGCGAAATAGATCACTGGCGATCTATTTGGTGGCGGCGCTACAGCTGGCCGGAACCGTATTATCGAAAAGATGGCCGGCTATCATTTTTCGATAATATGGTTTAGCCCGGCCAAATGCCGAGTTCTCCGGGGTTGAGATGGCCAGTTTTGTTTTTCAGCGATAATGGAAAAAAATGCCAGCGATCTCCAACCCGGCAACATCCAAGGCATTTGGTCATGGGAGGAGCACTGTGTAGTGCACTGGGCCCCCTCACATGCCAGGACACCAACTGGGCACCCTAGGGGTCAGTGCAGTGGACTTCAGAAAACGCTCCCACATGCATAGCTCCCTTAATTTGGGTACTGAGCCCCCCCAACCCCCCCCCAAACCCACTACCCACAAATGCACAACACTACCGTAGCTCTTAGGGGTGAAGGGGGCAACTACATGTGGGTACAGTGGGTTTTGGAGGGCTCCCATTACCAGCACAAGTGTTACAGGTAGGGGAGGATGGGCATGGGTGCGCTTGCCTTATGTGCACTGCAGTACCCACTAAAAGTGCTCTAGGGACCTGCATACACACAGGCCTCAAGGACTTGTTGCTGCTGTATAACCTTGGCACACCAGTTGACACCTGAAGACTAATCTCTTTGAAAAAGTCCTTTATTTGAATAAGCACATTTACTCACAGTTAACTGCAGATCAGAGGTTGTGCCCCACTAGCAAAGAGTCTCCCTGGGACTGAGATTAGCAGTAGGTCAGAGCTGGCAGAATGGTGTACAATGCCCTCTTTCAGCAACATTCAAGGTAATAACTAAGTTCTCTAATGTGGGTAACACATGAAAGGGATGTAAAACTGGCTTACAAAAATGGCCACTACCTCATGGACTACTGGAAACAAAACAGGGCACACTCTGACTCAGTTAGCAGGGGAACAAGCACCATGGGAGTACAGCCCACTACCTACACCCACCACAATGGATTGCTGATGTGACTCTGCAGTGCACCTAACAGAAAAGGTGTCACACCCACCCGAGAGCCACATCATAACCAGGGAAAGGCTGTCAGAGGATAGAACACATTGTGCTGTCATGGAGGTGGGTACGGCATTTGAGGCTGGCATACAGGCTGCCAAAATATGTGTATAATTGTGTTTTTTATGGTGGGAGGGGGTTGGTGACCACTGGGGGAGTACGGGGAGGTCATCCCCGATTCCTTCCGGTGGTCATCTGGTGAGTTGGGGTACCTTTTTGAGGCTTGGTCGTGAAACTAAAAGGACCAAGTAAACCCGGCGAAATACTGCTTAACGCCGCTTTTTTTTGTTCCATTATCGGCGAAAGCCGGCCATCTGGTAGCCATGCCCATGCCCGCCCATGTCCCGCCTTCACTAAGCTACTGACACGCCCCCTTGAAATTTCACCGGCGAAGCGATGCTGTCAAAAATGCCGCTTTCGATTATACCGATTTCGTCGCTTTTAAGAAATCGCCAGCCATCTCCCGATTTATGTCGGGAAATGGCCGGGGATCACTTTCGAAAATAAGCTTGATAGTAACATAGTAGATGACGGCAGAAAAAGACCTGCACAGTCCATCCAGTCTGCCCAACAAGATAAACTCATATGTGCTACTTTTTGTGTATACCCTACTTTGATTTGTACCTGTCCTCTTCAGGGCCAGACCGTATAAGTCTGCCCAGCAGTATCCCCGCTTCCAAACCACCAGCCCCGCCTCCCACCACCGGCTCTGGCACAGACCGTATAAGTCTGCCCAGCACTATCCCCGCTTCCAAACCACCAGTCCCGCCTCCCATCACCGGCTCGTGATTTACAAACCTATACAACTGACTTGGAAGTGGCGTGTATATTTCATCAGTGTTCTTACATGGTGTCACCTCTTTTGCCTATTTGAGTAAATAGGGATTTCCTGATGAGATCATCTGCCAAAACCTTTCAAGTTTGGGTATCGAAAAGCCTTCAATACCTTTATCAACTTTATGATGATAATGGGCACTTTAAAACATTTCATCTACAAGCAACCAATACATTATTTCATTTACAATTGAAGCACTATGGGGCTCATTTTTGAAAGAGAAAACATCCAAAAAGTGTCATAAAGTACCATTTGGGCATATTTCTTCTCATAATGTCCAAATCGGTATTTTTGAAACCTGCTTTGCAGATGTCTACCTATGGATTTTGTCTACATGCATTCAAATCACAAGGGGGCATGTTGGGGGCATTGCAGAGTCAGGATTAGGGTGGGTGTGCCTAACATTTGGACATTTTACAGCCATAATGGAACAACACCAAATCATCTAGGCCTGTTTTTCTAATGAATAAGACACAAAAAGGTGCCCTATATGCCCACTGGAGGAATTCAGGGATGACCCCACTTACTCCCCCAGTCTGTAAACATTAACCAATAATGTAACTGTCAACCTATAACGCAACTGTCGGCCAGAATGTAATTCGTAAGCCACTTTGAACTGAAAATTGTTTTGGGATAACAGTGGGATAGAAGAATGCATAAATAAATAAATCTAAAATCTGCAAACACCTCTTCTGGCAATAGACTTTTTCAGACTTGGCGGTGACAGACATCAACCCCATTTAGGCTTTGCAGTTTTATCTTCAGATTCTCATAGATATCTGCAGAATGCTTGCCACTGTTCATATTTCAGCTACGCAGGCTCTTCATCAACTTCAGTGCCACCAAGCCGGTAACGATGACAGCTGTTTCACGCAAGTCGGAAACTTGAAGCTTTGAATCTGTAGTGCAATAATCTTGCTTGAAACTGAGCAGTAGGAAAATGCACAGAGACAAAAAAAAATAGTTCTTTTTTTTTTTAAAGTGCATCTTTAATGTCAAGCCTGTAAATATGAGATAAAATAATATGAAGTTAGTTTTGTAGTTTGCATTGATGTTCAAGACATTGAGGGGCCCATGCACAAAGCATTAGTGCAGCTTTAACATGGTTTTACTGTGGGTTTTACTGGCTGAGGAATGCTCAAATTATTTCAGCATGGGTATTAACTCATGCAAAACCATTAGCACAGACAGCATTAAAATACGAGGTAACCAAGGTGATGTTGCAGTGGCCAGCTGTCCGAGCATTTCTATTACTGGTTGATTTCTATTGCTATCTTTTTCTTCATCTCAATACCCAAACATAAGAGGAAGCTTAAGGTAGTTCCTCCTTCACCTCAAGCTGCTGGCAGCCTACGACAAACCACTCTCACAACCTTTGCGGTGCCTCCCTTAGGCATTTCTGCAACTGGGTGAGGAAGAGCCCAAGTATGGACAGAGATGTTTTGCTGAGCCCAATTGGATTTGCGCCTTACCCCCTTTCCACCTAAAGTTAGGTGCTGGGATGATACGTACCAAGCATGATTTCTACAGGCTGAGGCAAAAAAAAGTAACCCACTAGAGTTTTTTGCCATTTTCTCAGCAACCACTTTGAACTTCAACAAGAAATTTTACGTACTTATTTAGTCATCATACTTACATATTACTGTAAAACAACATTTAATTATCTTAAGCTATGCTGATGTTACTGACATTTTAGCGTTATTACCTAGCGATTTTTGAGTGTTAAAAATACTTGAGCTAAAACACAGTAAAATAATGTCATTCAAACAATACAATTAATAATGTGTCAGAATTGCACATTAACAGTGAATGCTCAAAGTGTCCACCCCAAGTTTTAATACAGGCCTTCAGTCACTTTTCAGTTCTTAAGAGCCTTGTTGATCGGTCCCTTGACAGGCTGTCCCAGATCATCTGCGGCACTTCCTTGAGTTTGGTGATTTTTTTTTACAGTTTTGGATGGAGCTTGTGATAGGCCTCCAACATTGCTTCCCAGACAAAAGTCTACATCACTGTGATGTCATTAACAATAAGCTGGTAACCCATGGGTTTTTTTTTTCAGATAATGGTAGTTTTACAGTGCAAGCATGTTTAAAGACAATTTCATTCCACTCAGCACATAAATGTAGATACTAACAACAAATAAAGCTATAAAATTTCACTTAAATTCTAAGTGATTGCTGAGAAAACAGCAAAAAACTCTAGGGGTTTACTTTTTTTATTATGCCTCACCCTGTATATCGACAGTTATAGGGAGGGTCCATGAAAACAGCAAGGCAAACGATCTGCAAACTCCAAGATGGAAACCAACGAAGCAGATCAGTAGTATAATCAAACAAGATTTATTTTAAAAATAACATCTAGAATATACTGCCCAACACAGGCCATGTTTTGCCCAGCAGGGCTGCGTCAGGGGCTATTTATTGATCCTTACCGTAAGCAATTCCTTAGAAATGTGTGTACCAGTAATATTTAAAGTTAGAAGTCAAAAAACCAGCCTAAACAATGTAGTAGCATATAGAAACTGCCATGCATCCTCGCCTCTTAAGCATGAACAGATACACTAGCTCAATGGCTGGGTTAAATGCTTGAGTTTAACTGCTATCAGGCACATAACATAGTATTTTATATCCTTAGAATGTAAGTGCTAGGCACGCTTCTGACCCACCCATGACTCCTCATGTCCACACCTCCCTTAGTTGTATACTATGGTTTTTGCACACACAGGGGAGTCTTTTACTAAGGTGTGCTAGCATTTATAGCATACGCTAAAAAAAGGCACTTGCTAAATGCTAGAGATGCCCATAGGAATACATTGGCGTCTCTAGTGTTTAGCACGCACCTATTTTAGCACACACTAAAAACGCTAGTGCATCTTAGTAAAAGACCTCCACAATTTCTAGAATCCCACCTAAGACCAGTTATATGCATTACAGCTAATTAGTGACATTTAGCAACATTTAATACTAATTATAGTCAATAGGTTGTTTACATAATTAGATGTCAGTTGTGGTTAAGTTACAGGCTTAACTAACACAAAGTTGTCAAAACACGTACAGATTGTGAAAAATCGCAGGAAGACCTTAGGAAACTGGAAAACTGGGCATCCAAATGGCAGATGAAATTTAATGTGGACAAATGCAAAGTGATGCACATTGGGAAGAATAATCTGAATCATAGTTATCTGATGCTAGGGTCCACCTGAGGAGTCAGCACTCAAGAAAAAGATCTAGGTGTCATTAGAGACAATATGCTGAAATCTTCTGCCCAGAATGCAGCGGCGGCCAAAAAAAACAAACAGGAAGCTAGGGATTATTAGGAAAGGGATGCAAAATAAGACCATGGATATTATAATGCCTCTGTATTGCTCCAATGCTGTGACCTCACCTTGAGTATTGCGTTCAATTCTGGTCGCAGTATCTCAAAAAAGATATAGCGGAATTAGAAAAGGTTCAAGGAAGAGCGGCCAAAATGAAGAGGATGAAACTCCTCCCATATGAGGAAAGGCTAAAGATGTTAGGGCTCTTCAGCTTGGAAAAGAGACAGCTGGGGACAAACAACAAATCAAGCAAGAAACAGCACATGCATTTTGTTCAACAGTGACACTCTCTTTTAGCACTTTTCAGTAGTTTTGTTTTCAGCTGATGAAGACACATTTTTCCACACTTAAGACTGGAATCAGAAAGTAGGCATTTTTCTGGGATTTTATACTGCTCTGATCATTCCAGCTATTAATCTTCAGAAGAAAAATGCGAGTCTGTGTCCAAAAAGATTTATGTCAAGATTTACATCTATTACATGTAGGATTCAGTAAGTGCTCGTATTGGAGGGACTAGAGACGGTCACACCTTTAATCCTCAGTTGTTAATGTCCCCTCTTCTTTCCCCCCTCCTCCCAGCATGTGAAATTGGCAAAAGACAACAGAGTGTGGATCAGCTTCAGGAAAATAAACATTTAGGTTTCTAAAACAGCTGAGATAAACGTTTATGTTCCACTACATAACATCTTCCTTCCATTTTATAGTGTGCCCTTTCCAAATACTCTGGATACCTATATCCCCAGGATTAATCCTTCATTCTACAGTACTCTTTTGTACATAGAAACATTCAATTTACAGATTGGTATAATCTTTCTTTCACTTGTATTAGTAAATTGCAATTTATCTAGCCTCAATGCTTTATTTGTATAATCTACAATTTTAAATGAGCAACTGAAATTACCTTCTAAATTATGATTTATTAAGTCTGTGCTAAATTAGCTATATTTTCAGCAAATCCATCACTAGGCCCAACATTTTACCTGTCATGAAACCTTCTCATCTAATCTCATATGAGAAAATCATCTCAGCACTTTATTTTTCTCTCTCATTCAACAGTTTTGTTTTATACTTGTGCTGAGAAAATCTTGTTCTTAACAGGGACATAAAAGGTCGTGATTGTAAGCACTAAGAAGGAGACCCCATAGCAAAAGCAGCTTTTATCTCGAGGTTTTAAATCTCTAATTCTATCACTCCTGTCTACTGCTTCTCATTTGCGATACGAAACTCCTATGATTCGATAATAAAGATTATAGAGCATTGCTATAGTCTGCAGAGGTTTAATGTACATCCATGGTTCAGAAGCAACAGGAGGAAGCGTTTCAAATTCAGTAACCATAAATCTGTATTTCTCTGTTGATCACCCCACCCCTCACCTATCCACACCCATCCTGTTAGAATATCAATGATATGCTTTGATGTCCCCATGCATACCTCCTACCCACCCCCATCCTCCCACCCTGTCAGACTGTCATAGTAATGCTTGAATGTTTTCACTTATATACACTGTCAGCTAGCACATTTGCTTATTTCCGATCTGAGGAAGAAGGGCAACCTTCGAAAGCTAATCAAGAATTGTATTAAGTTATGTCCAATAAAAAAGGTATCATCTTATTTTCTTTTCCATGTTTTATTTTGTTTGATTTCTATTGATAACCTTAAGAGTGGACTAACATGGCTACCACACTCCTCTACTTAAATTCAGTAACCAATGTGGGTTTGTGTGACTACGAGCCAGTCAGATAGGAAACATTGCAGAAGCAGTGTCCATGACTGCCAGAATTTCTGATAATAAAGCCTGATGGTTGAGCTTCAGATACTGAGGGAGAAATCATCAAAATACTATAATCCTTTTCTAAGTTAACCTGGTCAGATGGTGTCTGCAGCTCAGCAGTTTTCCTACCGAGGATTTCACAGAGGTTCAACAGCCAAGACGTTGACTTTACTCTTATGTTTGGTTTTTCGCCACAACACAACAGATCAACCTGACCCCTGAGACAGGTCTTTGTGCCGAAACACAGCCCTGTGTTGTTTACATTAAAGACTTCTTGATATCCTCTTTGAACTCATCTCACTTTTTTGTTTGTCGCTCACGTTTACGTGAGGTTTTTCCCTCCTCTTTTTTTTGTTCACATAAGTAATAAACAGTACAAGTTAATGTATAATACATGTTATGAAAACTGTAAGAATTAAAGGAATGTTCTTGAAAAAGTAGCAGCGAGGAGAAAGATCTTGGTTATAACTGATTTCAAAATCTAGTGAAAGAATTTATTGAAAAGAAAAGCTTTCAAGAATTTGCGAACGGTCAGATAGCTGTGAGTTGTCTTATTTCCCTTGGGATAGAATTCCACCATTTAATGCCTAAATGAGAGAAATCTCGAGTTAGAGTGGATTTGTATTTGATATTTTTATAATTATGGAAGTGTAGAATGAAACAATCCCTTGCAGTTAAAGTTGAGTTTCAAGGTCATCCCATAAATGATTTTGTAAATAAAATTACACATTTTGAAAATGATTCTAGCTTTAATAGGTAACCAATGTAGTCTAATGAGGGGTGGTGACACCCTTTCAAATTTAGGGCCCTGTTTACTAAGTCGTGCTAGTGTTTTTAGTGTGCACTAAAATTTAGTTCTAATGTTAAAGACACCCATATATTCCTACAGGTGTCTCTAGTGTTAGCGCATGCTAATTTTTAGCAAGCGCTAAAAATATTAGCATGCCTACAGCGTGGCTTAGTAAACAAGGCCCTTAGTGACCTTGGAAACCAGTTGAGCTGCACTGTTTTGTGTTGTTTGTAATTTCCTCATTTGTAATTCCTCATTCCCTAGATAGATGGCATTACAGTAGTGTAATTGTGATAATACCATTATTTGAATAAGTGATTGGAAGGTATTAGTTACAAAGAAAGATCTTAGTCATTTCAGTCTCCAGAAAATATTAAGGGGGGTCTTTTACTAATGGTTAGCTCAAGTTATCTGCAGCAGATCCCATTTTATTCCTATGGGCCCTTCTGCAGATAACTCAAGCTAATCTTTAGTAAAAGACCCCCGAAATGCCTTAGCGACCACAGAGTTGACCTAGTCTGCACAATTCAGGTGTTGGTCAATGATGACTCCTAATATTTTTAATTTAGGGGCCCTTTTACAAAGCCGTGGTAAAAAGTGGCCTGCAATAGTGTAAGCGCATCTTTTAGGTGTGCACTGGGCCATTTTTTTTATCGTGGCTGGGGAAAAGGCAATTTTTTAATGGGCCTGGGCTAATATTAAAACTAGCATATGCCTATTTACGGCCTGAGCCCTTACCACCACCCATTGACTTAGCGGTAAGGGCTCACGTGCTACCCACACACCATCATGAGTGCTGCTGGTTACCGCTGGGAATGCCCCCGTGGTAGAAAATAGAAAATACCACAGGATTTGGCATGTCTCCATCATCCAGGCTCTTATCATCAGCTGGGGGGGCCCATTACAGTGAAAGCCAGGAGCTTTTTAGACCAGGAACAGATCCTCTGCACAGCACATACGTTACTCACAGATGAGCTCCCACTCTGCTGTGACAAGCCCTCCCTTTTTATTAGGCTCTGAGCTCATGTTCAGAGCTAGGGAAAGTTACAGAATGCTTCTAAGGAAAATTACAGAATGCTTCTCTGTTTAAGTAAACAAGCCATACTGTAGGAATGTGGTCACATGTTTTCCAACTCCAGGTGGCCAGGCTGGACCTGGAAACAAGAACCATCCTCCCCTTTGTATACCAAATTAGTTAGAGCTGTGTCTTATCTTCTGCATTCCAACTTATTTTTACACAATCAAAGTTAAACAACCATTTTTAAACAGAATTACTTCTAATCAACAATTCAGACCCCGAGTGTACTGGTCGGTCAAGACAGAGATGAAAAACAATCTTTAAAATTCACTTCCATTACAGTGCTGTAGATGTTCATTTTCTTGCCTTTTTTAAAGCAATGTCAGAGGCAGAATATGCTTCCAGAATGGAAATGTCTTACTCAATGTCTGTTTAAATGTCTTCAGCATGCCCATGAAGAAAATGGAATATTTCCCTTGCCCTCCTTACATGATTGTCTACAGCAGGGGTATCCAACCTTGGGCCTCACCAGGTCAGGTTTTCAGGATTTCCCCAAATAATATTAATGAGATCTATCTGCATACAGTAGAGGCAGTGCATACAAGTAGATCTTATGCATATTCATTGGGGAGATCCTGAAAACTCAACTGGATTGTGGTCATTTAGAACAGAGGTTGGTCAACGCTAGTTTACAAAGAGGGGCATAATCGAACGGGGTGCCCAAGTTTTCCTCAGGACGTCCTCGCAGGACGTCCCGATGAAGGGGCAGGGAAACCCATATTATCAAAACAAGATGGGCGGCCATCTTTCGTTTCGCTAATACGGTTAGGGACGCCTAAATGTCAACATTTAGGTCGACCTTAAAGATGGTCGTCCTTAGAGATTAGTCGTCCCCGGTTTTCGGCGATAATGGAAACCGAGAAATGACCAAATCCAAGCCCTTTGGTCATGGGAGGAGCCAGCATTCAGAGTGCACTGGTCCCCCTCACATGCCAGGACACCAACCGGGCACCCTAGGGGGCACTGCAGTGGACTTCATAAATTGCTCCCAGATGCATAGCTCACTTACCTTGTGTGCTGAGCCCCCCAACCCCCCCCCCAAAACCCACTACCCATAACTGTACAACACTACCATAGCCCTAGGGGGTGAAGGGGGGCACCTACATGTTGATACAGTGGGTTTGTAATGGGTTTTGAAGGGCTCACATTTACCACCACAAGTGTAACAGGTGGGGGGGGGGGGGAATGGGCCTGGGTCTGCCTGCCTGAAGTGCACTGCAGTACCCACTAAAACTGCTCCAGGGACCTGCATACTGCTGTCAGGGAGCTGGGTATGACATTTGAGGCTGGCATAGAGGCTGGCAAAAAAATATTTTAAAGTTTTGTTTTAGGGTGGTAGGAGGTTAGTGACCACTGGGGGAGTAAGGGGAGGCCATCCCCGATTCCCTCCAGTGGTCATCTGGTCAGTTCGGGCACCTTTTTGAGGCTTGGTCGCAAGAAAAAATGGACCAAGTAAAGTCGGCCAAGTGTTCGTCAGGGCCGGCCTTCTTTTTTCCATTATCGGCCGAGGCCGAGGCTTCCGACATGCCCCCGTGAACTTTGGTCGTCCCCACGATGGAAAGCAGTTGAGGGCGCCCAAAATCGGCTTTCGATTTTGCCAATTTGGGCGACCCTGGGAGAAGGACGACCATCTCCCGATTTGTGTCGAAAGATGGGCGCCCTTCTCTTTCGAAAATGAGCCCAAAAGTGAACCTTACACGAGAAGACTTTGCTTTAGCAGTTATAGAAACATAAACACTCTGATGATAGTGTTTCAGAGGTTGCAGTAAGTCAGAGCATCCAAAATGTCCCTGGTTTGAACCTCTGCTACCAGCTCTGTCATATGAGAATCATATTGCTTGGTAAGAATATTCAGTGTCTGTACTAAAAAGCTCTGATAATCAAATATAATGTTTGAGGTTGGGGAAGCTTCCCTAACATTGATATTGGTGACCTTTCTAACTCAAACTCTTCTGCCTCTTGGCTGGACCCAATGCTACCCCTGGCTAGATCAGCTGTTATTACCGTCAACATCTTCACAAATTATAATTGCACATCCAGAAGTGGCAGAACCTCATTTTTCACTTTCACTTTCTCACATGTCTTCCCCTAATGACATTTCCCCAGCTGCACCTGCCGCTCTTCAGGCTCTGACAACTCATTCTCTGAGCTATGATTACTGTTCATTGACTACAGTGCTATGAGTGCTGCCAGATTTATAATGACTAATCTAGACTTCTCCACACAAGCCCAGGGAAAACAACAATATGCTTCTAGGACAAGCAGCAGTGATACTGGTGGGTACACATGTAAAAAAAAATAATGCTATCTTCTTCCTACTGTTACTCATATGAGGATTGAGAAAAGGGCACTTTCAGGAGCAGCACAACTCCTCTGGAATGAATTTCCATTGTTTATATATTTAGAAGAAACTACTTACAGAATAGAACAGTGAAAGCTTGGCTATTTCCATAAAGTCATCTGAATAATTGTTATGTTGGAACACAGGCTAAGGTTGTGTCTGCATATTTCTTTTGTGTAATTTTATTTTATTTTTATTTTTTAAAAGTGTATTTTGTATCTTCCTCTGTGTACCACTTTGGGTGATTCTTTTGAGTTGGTAATAGAGAGTTGCACAGGGACAGAAATTTTACCCGTTCTTGCCTGTCCCTAATGGAGTCTCCTCCAACCCCGCCTGCCCCCACAAGTAATCTCCATCATCCCTGTACTAAAATAGCCTAACTTGTGATAAAATAGCCCAGCTTAACAATAGCCCATGTTGATAACTTCACCTCTCAGCGCTTATGGAGATTTCAATGTTATCAACCGTATTATTTATTTATTTGTAACATTTGTACCCCGCACTATCCCACTCAATAGCAGGCTCAATGCGGCTTACATAGTAAAACAGGATAACAAATTGACATGTAGTTATTATAGGGAAATGTAGGGGAGGGGTAAGAAGAAGGATATAATAGATTGTGTGGAGGTGGGTAAAAAAGGAGTATGTTAAAGGAATAATAGGGGAGTACATTCCGGTTCTGAATTCTTGGATTGGTCTAGTGGTACACATGGACTTATTATTTAATAATATTGAAGAGGTAAGTTTTTAGCAACTTCCGGAAAGGTAAGAAGGTCATTGACCATTCGAATGGATCTTGGTAAGGCATTCCATATTGGCTATTTTGGTAGTAGTAGCAGTAGTTTTGGTGCACACTGCATGCGCATAGAGCCCACCATGCCTTTGTAAAAGGGCCTTCTGTGTTTGTTGGTGTTTTCATGCAACTACTGCTTAGTATTTTTTCAATGGTATCACAGATGTATATTTGTGCCACTTAGGAATTGTTAATATAGAAAAGGTAGAAACACTGAGTGGAGGATACAAGACAAACTAGGGGAGGGGTGAGAGAATACCAGGGGATGTGGTGGTTTTCCAGTATTTATTCAATAAATAATGCATTAGAAGTATTGTATCAAAGTTTATTGGTTAAAACCTAAGGGGCCCTTTTACTAAGCCACGTGGAGGGCTATAATCAAACGGGGCCGGCCATCTATAAGGGCGGCCATCTCTAAGGACGGCCCCATTAAGCGGCGTACCCGACTGTATTATCGAAACAAGATGGCCGGCTATCTTTCGTTTCTATAATACGGTCGGGGCCAGCCAAATCTCAACATTTGGGGTGCCTTAGAGATCGCCGATGTTAGAGATGGCCGCCATCGGTTTTCGCCAATAATGGAAACTAATGGCAGCCATCTCAAACCCGGCCAAATCCAAGCCCTTTGGTCGTGGGAGGAGCCAGCATTCCTAGTGCACTGATCCCCCCTCACATGCCAGGACACCAACCAGGCACCCTAGGGGGCACTGCAGTGGACTTCACAAAATGATCCCTGGTGCATAGCTCCCTTACCTTGGGTGCTGAGCCCCCCCCCCAAACCCCCCAAAACCCACTCCCCACAACTGTACACCACTACCATAGCCCTTAGGGATGAAGGGGGGCACCTAGATGTGGGTACAGTGGATTTTGGGTGGGTTTTGGAGGGCTCCCATTTACCACCACAAGTGTAACAGGTGGGGGGGGAGGCTGAGTCCGCCTGCCTGAAGTGCACTGCAGTACCCACTAAAAACTGCTCCAGGGACCTGCATAGTGCTGTGATGGAGTTTGGTATGACATTTGAGGCTGGCATAGAGACTGGCAAAAAAATGTTGTTTAATTTTTTTTTTTTTAGGGTGGGAGGGGGTTGGTGACCACTGAGGGAGTAAGGGAAGGTCATCCACGATTCCCTCCGGTGGTCATCTGGTCAGTTTGAGCACCTTTTCAAGGCTTGGTCGTGAACAAAAAGGGACCAAGTAAAGCCGGCCAAATGCTCATTAGGGCCGGCCGGCCTTTTTTCCATTATCAGCCGAGGCTCCCGTCCCTCCTTTGATACACTGCCGACACGCCCCCTTGAACTTTGGCCGGCCCTGCGACGGAATGCAGTTGAAGCCGGCCAAATCGGCTTTCGATTATACTGATTTGGCCAGCTTTAGGAGAAGGCCGGCCATTTCCCGATTTGTGTCAGAAGATGGCCGCCCTTCTCCTTTGAAAATAAGCAGGATAGGCGCCTACGCGTGCCCAATGCGTGCCAATTCAGAACTACTGCATAGCCCGGGCAGGAATTTCATTTTTTATGCACGTCCAGTACGCATGCCGGAAAATATATTTTATTTTCCGGTGTGCGGTGTTAACCGGGCAGTAATCGGCATTGTAAGCACGCTGATGATTACTGCCCGGTTTACGCATGAGACCATACCGCTAAGTGAATGGGTGATGGTAAGTTCTCAGGCCCAAAATGGATGCGCGTCAATTTTCATTTTGCTGCACGTCCATTTCCCCCCCCCCCCCCCCAAAATGCCTCTTTGGCAGGTGCGCTGAAAAATGGACCTGCGTGCATCCAAGATATGGATTTACAACGGCCCTGGCCATTTTTCAGTGCACCTTAGTAAAAGGACCCCTAAAATCAGAAGCCCTAAATATAATGTCTTGGATCTGGAAATATCTTAAGAAGAACTCTGTTTATTCAAATTATTGTCTATCTGCCTTTTCTCCAATAGTATACCATAGGTATGGAATATCACAAATCATACAGACGTGTGCTAACCATATAGATGCCCATAACATTCCTATGGGTGTCTACATGGTTAGAGTGTGCTAAAAACACTAGTGCACCTTTGTAAACAGGGCTCTAAGTGTAACTAGTTACTGTACTGAAGTAAAACGTTTGTTCCTTTACTTGTAAGTAGTATAGGAAAAATGTGTTACTTACCAATTTTTGTTACTTTTACCTAGTTACTTCTGATGCTTGCAGTTAAATGTAAAAAGTAAAAGTGGCCGAGAGACCTAAATGATGATTCCTCAGTAAACCAAATGAAACAGCAAATCCTGGAACAGGATTTTGCAATTGCAAACCTCATCACACAGTGTTCAGGGAATACAGTAGAGTTGCCTGTGCTTGTTGAACTGGTTAGTCTGCTGCCAAACAGAACAGTGATGAGTTTGGTCACTTTGAAGTGGAGACAAAGCTGAAGCTGGTTGCAGTTCTTGGGGAACAGACATATGTCTATATCACAACAGACTGCTAGACATCACATGGAAAATTTAACATTGGCATGACAGTCCACAGGATTGATAGTCTGCTTGTCTGGCTATGAAGCGTTTCAATACATTTGACATTCTTCTATCAGTTCTTGAAGATATTCAGAGTTTGCCATCAGATGAAAAATAGTTAGAACAACAGATGATTCCAACTTTCTCTGTAATTGGACAGCATGACAGTGATAACAAAGAAGAAGATGAAGATGCAAGTGATGAATTAACACTAATACAGATGATAATGACAATGATGATGATAAAGCATTTTTTGCTATAAGGAAGTCAAGTGCTTCAGACAGAGATTCCTTCGATCAATACCTGCAGACCCAGTTAAAAGGCATCAGTAATACTGCGGCCTGGCCTGATTTGAAGGAACGTTTTATCAGACTGAACAATCCACTTCCTGAGAGTGCAATTGATGGACACCTTTGTAGCTGTGGTGAATTAATGACTCACAAGCGCACTCACATGAGTGACTGTCATTTTCAAAATGTAGTTTTACTAAAAGCGAAGTAGATTGAATTGTAGAGCAATAAAATTGTTGGGATAAAAATGTTAACAATAGTTGCATTCACTGTAGTTACGATACTTTTACTCAAAAAGTATTATATTAGGCAGTAACTTTTTTACTTTCACAATTTTTTAATGTCGTCTTCATTGTACTTTTACTAAAAGTATTAAAATACACATTTATTTTTATTTTTACTTAAGTACTTTGACTTAGCATTTTGAAGAACACTGGCTATATCACAATAGCTTGTATAACATGCTTTATTTCATCTTCTCCCTGTTTTTGCCATAAGTCTTCTTCAGACTATATATTAACATCTAAACCTGAAGGTACAAAATAAGTATTTTGGTGGGGGGGGGGGGGGAGGGTTCCATGCATACCTGATTTCATACAAGACTCTACTTTTCCATTAGTCAAAATTAAGAAATTTTTTTCATCATCTTTATTCTATTTGACACTCTTCTGGTAATTGAGATAAAATATCTTCTATTTGTGTGACCTGTGGTTTTAAATTATTTCAAAATCCAGGTCCACTAGCTGTACTAACCATTATTGTTCCACTGCTTGAACTTTCTATATTTCCAAATATTTTTGAGGCCTGTGATCCATATGTATAATGAACTTTTCGTATCGCAAATATTCTCAGAATTTGTCTATAGTGGCCCACTTCAGAACTATTATTTACAACTTTTAAATGTGCTGTACTTTATGTCATTAATTTCATACTTTCTAAGCCCTCTACTTGCAAAAAGCAAATATTTTTTCTCCTTCGTGAATCTGACTTAGCATAGCGCTTAAACCTTTGTAACTGGCATCTGTTGTTAGTAAGACTGGAATTTCAAAATTCAGAAATTACAAAATTGGAGTAGATATTAATTTCTCTTTTGAGCTCTGTTTACAAAAGCACGCTAGTGTTTTTAGGGGCCTTTTTACTAAGCCGCGTAAGTGTCTATGCATGCCCAATGTGCGCCAAAATGGAGTTACCACTTGGCTACCACATGGCTCTTGCAGTAATTTCATTTTTGGCGTGCGTCCGATATGCGCGGCTGAAAAATAATTTTTATTTTCATACGCGCATTTCAGACGTGCGCCAAGTGGCATTCGGCGCGCATAGGTCATTACTGCCCAGTTACCGCATGAGACTTTACCGCTAGGTCAATGGCTGGCGATAAGGTCGCAGACTCAAAATAGATGCGCAGCAACTTTGATTTTGCCACACGTCCATTTTCGTCAAAAATTTTAAAAAGGCCTTTTTTTACGGGCACACTGGAAAATGGATCGGTGCATGCCCAAAACCCGTGCCTACAGTACCGCAAGCCGTTTTTCAGCGCATCTTAGTAGAAGGACCGCTTAGTGTGCACTATAAACAAAAATGTGCTTTTGTAAATAGGGCCTTTTAATGTAATACAAGCCTGTTGACCCTCTTCTATCTGCTGAAATTACATTTCTTTGCTCTATTCTCTATGTTTTCCTGCTAGTTTACAGAGAGGCGCAGCTACCCTAGCAAAGTTCAGTGCAAGCCTTCTGTAGAAGCTAGCAAAGCCTTAAAAAATAGTTTCTGTTACTTTGAAGCTAATTTTCCATTCATGCAAAGCCCTGATTTTGTCTGGATCTGCAGTCACAACCTTTTCAGAAACCACATACCTTAAAAACATCTCACTTTCTTGCACATTAATTTGCATTTAGCAGGTTTTAAGACCACATTTGATGTAATCTTTTAAGACTTTGTCCAGCCTTTCCATATGTTGATCTACCCCATTTACAAAGCCGTGCTAGTGGCTGCCAGTGCGGTAATGCCAACACAGCCCATTCACTTTGAATGGTCTGTGTCGGCATTGCCACGCGGCAGCTGCTAGCGTGGCTTTGCAAACAGAGGAGGTAAAATTCTTAGCATGGACCAGAATATCATTGAGGTACAACAGAAGAATGTCAATTACATAATCACCAAGTACTGATTTCATTAATTGTTGGAAACATGCTGGAGCAATGCTTAAACCGAAGGGGACTCTGGTCACTCAAATAAACCAAATGGGGGGGGGGGGGTAGTTCTCACAGTATTCTTAGGGCCCTGTTTTACTAAGCCGCACTAGAAATGTGTTAGCATTTTTAGCACACACTAGCCATGTAGATGCCCATAATATTCCTATAGATGTGTACACGGTTAGCGTGCACTAACTTTTAGCATGCGCGAAAAATGCTATCTCAGCTTAGTAAACAAAGCCCTTAGGATGTTCAAGTGCTAGTATACCCACTTGGAAATATTCTGAGGTGCTTTCCAATGATGAGAGCCATACTGCTTGACCTAGCACATCCAAAGATTCATTCGTTTGTTTGTTTATTTATTATTTATTCTTGTATCCCACGGTAATGGTTGATATTGTGGAAATTACAAAAATTCCACAATATCAACTTCATTGCAGTTCAGAAAACCACTGACAAGCTAGGTTTCGCTGTAAAAAAAAATACTGTTGGAGTGAATAATAAGTAAATGTTTGTGTAATTCTTTATCACAGTACTTTAGTTTTGACTGTGCACTTTAAACAATTAGAGCACTTTGACTAATTTTTAAAGCAGTTGCATGTTTTAACTTCTGATTTTAACCTTTTTAAAGTTATATACTATTTATTAAAAATATTTTGTGCAATAAATTTTTAACAATCGAGAAAGCTGATTCAATGTTCATTATTTAATTGCTGGAAACTATAAAAGGTTCAAATAATTGTTCAACACATTTAACACTTCCTCATTTTTGTTGAGGCACCTCTAAGTGGTTAATAATCAGGAAAGCCCAACACAGTTACAAAAAGTTAAATAAAACTGTAATAACATCTATCAGCCAATAGAGGTGTTACAGTAGCTTTTACCTACTTATGGAAATATTTAACTTCCTTATTTCTGGCTCGTTCCTACTTTTATGTTTCTTTTACTTTGTATTACCACTTAGATGTGATTTTTGATGAGTGGTATGTCAAAGATGTTAGATTTATTAGATTCTATACTGCCTCCTTTCTTTACCAGGCTTCTAGGCTTTAGAATTTTTTACTGCCTGTAAACAGAATAGAGCTTTATCTTAGATTTTTTAAAAAGTTTTAAAGGCCTTCTTGTTTAAGAGATTTTTGCAATAACACTTTTTGTTTTTGTTAATATTTTGTTGTATGTCAGATATTACTATTCTCTTGTTGGAACTCTTTTGGAATCCACTCTAAACCTTTTGATAAGAGGTGGAATGCAAGTATTTATTGTATTAAATAAACTTGAAAAAACTTACATTTTAAACGTGTTTATACTAATACCCATTACCAATAAAATTTGAATTGACCAATTTTTGTTCAAAAAATGCATGTATATATAATCATCCTCCATTTCACAAACTTTGATGTACTACTATGAAGAGCAGCCACCCAGCTTATGTGTCCTTACTTTCAAATAGAGGAGTCCTTTTACTAAGGTGCGCTGAAAATGGCCTGCGGTAATGTAGACGCGCATTTTAGGTACACCTGTAAAAAATGCCTTTTTTTTTAATTTTTGCCAAAAAGGGACGTGCAGCAAATGAAAATTGTTGCGTGTCCATTTTGGGTCTGAGACCTTACCACCAGCCATTGACCTAGCGGTAAAGTCTCACACGGTAACTGGGCGGTAATGACCTATGCACGTCAAATGCCACTTGACACGCGTAGCTGGTGTGCACCAGAAAATAAAAAATATATTTCAGATGCGTGTAGCGGACTCGCGCCAAAAATGAAATTACCACACGGGCCATGCGGTAGCTGGGGAGTAACTTGGAATTGGCATGCGTTGGGCACATGTAGGCACTTACATGGCTTACTAAAAGGGCCCCAGAGAGAGCAAGAGTTCCTCGGGAAATAACTAGACAACACCCCCAGTTGTCCAGCTCTAGAAAGGCTCTTGTAATGTTGCCAAAGCACAGACTACTCAGAGTGTGGGCCAAATGGTTTCTTATTCCTAATTACTTTTTGAATATTTATGTTTAAATGATTTTTATTAGCGAATTACATAACACAGAGTGCATACAGTACATGTTCGTCAGGTAATCTCAAACACGTACAATCATCTCTGTATTGGCAACTGTGCACGACATATATAACTTTGACCTTTTAACTCCCCCCCACCCCACCCCTTTGTGAACCTTCCCCTTCCCCCCCCAACCCTCCCCAGCTCTCCCCCCTAGAGGCAGGTCAAATTGTCCTCGGTTATGATCACTTGCTTGTCATCATTTTACATGTTTAGTAAATGTCCACGGGCAGCAGGAGTCAGCGTGTCCAAAAATGGGCCCCACCTTCGCTGAAATCGCAGGTCTCTGGCAGGGGGTTGTTGATTCGCTTCCAGTCTTATAATGTTTCAGCTGATGATAGTAAAAAATGTCTGATGGCGATAACTGATATCTGTTCTGTAATTCTGGAAAGGGTTTAATTCTCCCCTCCTCTGTCAGCACCTGTATCAGGTAGACCAGGCCTTTTTGTTTCCATCTCCAGTAAGCACCATGTAACTGTCCTGGTTGAAAATCTGGGTTCCCACATATTGGCAAGTACGGTGTCATTTACTTTTTGAATATTTATATAATTGTACTTTTCATGTTGAAAGTATAGAATATGTTGTGTAGATCAGTGAAACAAACTCCTACTTTAATGTATTTGAATTGTATTGTATAGATAGATGAAAAATGTACAAGGGTGTGAAGAGTTTTGCAAGGCACTGTGAATTATTTGCTGTAATTCTATGTCCCAGGTATCACAGTGCAGCTGAAGTTCTTAAATGTGGCATTTGGCATTCATTTGGATTAGGCTTAAAATTGTACATTATTTCTGTGAGTCCACCGCATGCCAATTGCCTTTTGGAAGTGGAGAGACCTGTATATCTGGGAATTATTCAGATAACTGACTCTGTACATTATACCAAGAAATAGAATTGGTCAAAGAACATTGAAAGACAATTGATAAAATGAAGGTAGAGCAGAGCTGCACAAAAATGTATTGTGCTCATCAGTGCCACTCTTATATTAATGTTGGACTGTAGTTTTCCATTGATGATCACATGAATATCAAAGCTTGAAAGAAGTGCTGCTTTCCCTGTCAAGATCTGCAGTAATGAAGCATTTTTTGGTAGGGACAAATGGCCTGGCCTATAGTTGATTAGTAAGGCTTTCAATCATTATAATTAAGAATATCAGGATCCAGGATTAATGGGTTCATAGAATACAGATTTGACATATGTAAACAAAAGAGATTCAATGGCCTAATTAATAAAGAAAAACATAAACTACTCCTTCTGTGTGTCCCTTCAACATATCAGCATGCATCAGTAGTACTGCACAGTATTTAAATGATCACTTAGATAAATTTATACAAATACTAGTTTTTTGGCATGTTGGTACAACACGTAGCCAAAACGTGGCCAATAATATTTTGCATATACGGATTAATTTTAAACAAAAGTTCTAAAATATATTTCATCTATATTACTGTAATCAATATAAAATGTTGAAATTAGTACAAAGGCAGGGTCTGCATAAATGATTTTGACAGATATGCTGTGTACATGTTAGGACATACGGCTAGATTCAGAGCCCCTTTACTACCATATAAGTGAGGGGAATAATATAAAGACGTTAAAATATCTCAAAGGTATGAATAACAATACAAGAGTTAAAACCAGAGGTCATGATATGAAACTCTGAGTATATATAGGAACAGCATCAGAGCCAGGGCCGCCGAGAGACTAGGCCAGGCCCGGGGGCAAGGCCACCCTGCCTCCGCTCCCCCGCCGCAAGACCGCACCGCCGCTGCAGTCCCCGGTCTCACCTGCCTGCCTCCATGCCTCCCTGTGTCCCGCCTTTGTCTGATGTAACTTCCGGTTTCCGCAAGGGCAGGACACAGGGCAGGAAGGCCCAAAGGGAGGCGATCTGTGACTGCCGCTTTGAATGCAGGGGGCCCAGAGCTGAGGAGGCAGGCAGGTGAGACCGGAAACTGCAGTGCCGGCAGCCTGACCCCAGCGCCAGCCCCCCCCCCCCCCCTTTGAGGCCTGGGCCCAAGGAATTTTGCCCCCCTCCCCCCCTCTCGGCGGCCCTGATCAGAGCAGGTCACATACAGGGAGTTAAGTGCTTGCCCCTTGATCAGAGCTGCTGGTTGACGCATAGTATATCAGTTGAGAGACTACTGGGCTCATTTTCAAAAGAGAAGGATGCCCATCTTTCGACATAAATCGGAAGATGGACGTCCTTCTCACAGAAACGTCCAAATCGGTATAATCGAAAGCTGATTTTGGGCATCCCCAACTGCACTCCGTCGCAGGGACGGCCAAAGTTCAAGGGGGCGTGTCGGAGGCATAGTGAAGGCAGGACTGTCTGTGGAGAAAAAATCCACAGACAGAATCCCCCTTGTAGTGACATACAATCCAGAGCTGGAAAAACTGAGGAAAATCATAAGAGATCTACAACCTATACTCCAGGAGGATGAATTACTGAAAGAGATATTCCCATCCCCACCAGTACTGGCCTTCCGACAGCCACCCAACTTAAAACAGAAGCTAATCAGAAGTAAACTTCCATCACAGACTGAAAAGGAACAGAAGGGCACACTTCCCTGTAATTTATCCAGTTGCAAACTATGCCAAAATATTTCACAGGACCCCACAGTCATCCACAAAGGAAAGATATTCAACATAAAGGAATCTTTCACTTGCTCATCTTCCAATGTGGTATATATCATTCAGTGTAAAAAATGTAATGAAGGATGCTATATTGGAGAAACAGGCCAGATGCTTAAGACAAGATTCAATTTACATAGACATCACATGAAGAATACTGGTGCCAGTAGGGTTCCCACCCCTGTTGGTCAGCATTTTACAGGACCAGGACACTGTACCAGTGACTTCACAGTGAGAATCCTGAAAGGTAACTTTAAAACCATACAAGAACGTAAGACCTTTGAAGTCAGAATGATTGAATATTTTAACACCCAACAGAAAGGACTTAACAAGGATCTGGGGTTCTTAGCCCATTATAAACCATAAAGCTGTATTTCTCTCCACCCCTCACCACCTATCCACACCCATCCTGTTAGAATATCAATGATATGCTTTGATGTCCCCACGCATAACTCCTACCCACCCCCATCCTCCCACCCTGTCAGACTGTCATAGTAATGCTTGAATGTTTTCACTTATATACACTGTCAGCTAGCACATTTGCTTATTTCCGATCTGACGAAGAAGGGCAACCTTCGAAAGCTAATCAAGAAATGTATTAAGTTATGTCCAATAAATAAGGTATCATCTTATTTTCTTTTCCATGTTTTATTTTGTTTGATTTCTATTGATAACCTTAAGAGTGGACTAACATGGCTACCACACTCCTCTACTTAAGATGGAAAATTCCTACCGGAGGAAAGGGAAGCTTGGTTCTGTAAGATAATAAGAAAACACAAAGGATCAATTACTTGAACAAAGCTTTCATTGCTAGAAACAAAGCTTTAACAAACAAAGTTAGTAAGTTGAGATACTTATCTGATAATCTCTGTACTCTGAAGGTTCCTGAGAAAGCAAAACTTGATTGAAGTTGGATACACAATCCCTGGTTAATGTAAGATAACAAAGTTGTTAAAAAAAACATTTCATGCTTGAATAGCACGTTACACACTCACAGTACAATATAGACATCTTTTGCACTTTATTAAGTTTTAATACAGTTGTGTTTTAAAACTGGGTTTTAAAATATTTATTAAGTATTTTTGTTGTTTTAATTGTATTTAACATATTTTAAAACTTTTAACAATTCTTTAGCAATAAACCCTCTTATTTTAGAGTTTGAGTCTGAAATGGCTTTATTATTCTTAAAATATGAACATCTGGGCACAAAAATTAACAATCTGCTGTTTTCTTATATTTTCTTTGCAGGTTTGGCGGGATCTATTCCATCTTTACCACTTTTAAAACCTCACCATCAGGGAATCTACACCACCCACCCAGAGCTCTCCTCACAGTTACTGCTTTTATGAACAGCAACTACTCCTTAGTTAAGCCTTAGGTTATTGGGCCTGACCAGGATACCACCTCTCCTCACCAGTCCTGATGAGTGTGAAGGCAACCAAAGACCATGTGCTCTGTAATCCCATAACTTTTATAACATTCAAACTCTACCCCGACTATGACATCCCTTGTCACTTAGTCTCCCAATACCTCCCTCTTTGGACTGGGTTCTCCACCCTCCCACTCATGCTGTTATCCCTCCCCCCCCCCCCCCCCCCAGTGAATCTGCAGAACTTTACCACCAGTTCAGTTATCTCCTGGGGAGATCCATTTACCCAATCCATCAGGGGATTACATAGTTTTTAAAAGTCCGGTATCTAATATCTAATAAGGCACTTCTGTTCACTAGAGACATAAATCAAATGACTTTTTTTTTACTCCTATGAAATCATTTGAAAGTTTTAATGCAGAGGGAGATTCAGCAGGATATCAGAAATTTAGAGATAATATAAATTAAAGATATGAATTTCAATTCACAGATTGCAGTAATGGTTTCATTTTGCAGTTTCTGATCCTAATGTCCTTTGATGATCCAATTTATGCAGATTGCTGGAGGCTGTTTTGTTGTAGATCCAGCTCACATCACAAGAAGAGAGAAAGGTTGCTGGTTGCTTGCTAGAAAAGTACAGGGAGACAAAAGGTTGCCTTTATACAACCAAAACAAATGAAAAATTAACTAAGTGAAGGAAAGAAAACTTGAAAGAAAACTCAAAACTGGTACCCCAACATAGACTGAGCAAAAGTATATAAAATTTGAGCAGTAAATAACAGTGTATTATTTCACCTGAATTGTAGGAGCCTGATGCAGTGGCGTACCAAGGGGGGGGCGGTGGGGGCGGTCCACCCTGGGTGCATGCCGCTGGGGGGGTGCCGCGCGCCTGTTGACTGAGTCCGCTCGTTCCCTCCCTGCTGCTCCCTCTGCGCGGAACAGGTTACTTCCTGTTCCGGGGCAGAGGGAGCAGCAGGGAGGGAATGAGCAGACTCGGCCAACAGGCACGCGGCACCCTGCACCCGGGGGGGAGGGTGTAATTTCGCCGGTGGGGGGGGCACATCGGCGATCCACCCCGGGTGTCAGGCAGTCTAGGAACGCCATTGGCCTGATGTGAACACAGCCTCCACCTTCCCAAGCAGCCAGCCAAAAAAAAAATTATGTGACATCATTGCAGAAAACTCTGCACTGCTTTCCCTGTATATTACAGAGTCCAGGTCTTTGTTTTGTCTGACTCGACTATAGGGCTTTGAACCTGGCGATCTGCTTATCTAAGGCAGTGCTTCTCAAACCAGTCCTTTGGGCACATCCAGCCAGTCAGTTTTCAGGCTATCCACAATGACTATGCATGAGGTATGCATATCAAGAAAGCAGTGTATGCAAAACTATCTCATATATGGTCATTGTGGATTTCCCCGAAAGTGCTGCAAGTGCCCAACAAGGTGAGACTGTAATGCAGGAATCGATGTGTAGTTGCATATATAGGCCCCATCTGTGCAATACCACTGTGACAGACAGTGAGATGATCAAAACCCCGCGCTGTTCCAAACAGCGCTCCAAAAATAGCACTGGAACAGCGTGGGGCGTTATTAGACCTATGATCAGAGATAATTGCATGCAAATTTAAGCATGCAATTATCTCTGATCATGGGGTAGAAGTGCAAGAGAATTGTGCCTGAGCATGCATCCTAAGATGCGCTGGGCAGGGCTTCACACCATATAAGGGAGTTTCTTCCTTATATGTTGTGTAGCCCCACCCAGTGCATCCCAGGATACACTGGGCAGGGCTTGGCGCTGCCATTTTGTGGCGTTGAAGGAAGAGGAGAGAGGCAGGCTACCTCCATCCTCCAACCCACAAGATAGGGGGGTAGGTAGGGAGGGGGGCAGATTGATCACTGGACCACCAGGGACCCTTTGCTGGTGGGGTTAGGGGGGGGGCTGGAGACCCACCGGATCTCCAGCCCTCCCTGAACCTGGGGGGGGGGGATCGTTGGGGGGACCGGAGGTCCAGCAGACCTCCAGCCCCCCTGTCACTCAGGGGGGGGTTGGTCACCCACTGAGCCACCAGGGACTGTTTTGGAAATGTTGAGGGGAGTTAGGGGGGGGCTGGAGACCCACCAGATCTCCAGCCCTCCCTGAACCTGGGGGGGAAATCATCAGGAGGACTGGAGGTCCACCGGACCTCCAGCACCCTGTCACTGGGGGGGGGTCTTCAGGTTTGCTTTGTTGGGGGGAATGGGGGCCTGCTAGTATGCAAATGCATGCTGGACAGAGCTCACCATGCCTCCCCAATGATCTGCAAACCCTAACGCCAGCTCAGAGCTGGCGTAGGGTTTGCCGCGGCCAGCGACCCAATCTTTGGCCCGCCGGTCGCTGATCATTGGGGATGAATATGTTTAGCCCTGTTTTGCATGCATTTGCATGCTAGTTGCATTCACAGCCTAAAGACCAGATCCTGCATTGTAAAGATGTACGACCAAACATCAGCCTCATGTATCTCTGAGTGTGGGGTACCACAGAGATCACCAATATTGCCAATACTGTTCAATGTAATGATGGTGCCACTCTTAAAAAAACTGGAATTTATAGGTTTCAACCCATTTATATATGCAGATGACGTCACCATCATCATGCCTTTCCAAAAAAATATCACAAACATACAGGACATACAAGAATGGGCAACAACTTTCAAACTCAAATTGAACAGCGACAAAACCAAATTCTTAGTACTATCTAGCCCACACAGCACCACATCCTACCAAAAATTCACAATCAACCAACAAACATACCACATCGAAACACCACTTAAAATACTAGGAGTCATTCTCGACAAACACCTAACACTGGACAATGAAATATCAGCAGTAACATCAAAATGCTTCAGAACACTATGGAAACTGAGAAGAATAAGTGACTATTTCCCTAGACAGTCTTTCCGGTTACTGATTCAATCAACAATACTATTGCAACTAGACTACTACAATGCAGCATACGTAGGGTGCAAGGAAAATACATTAAAATCACTGCAAACAGTCCAAAACATGGCAGCAAGACTGATTTTCAAGAAATCAAAATATGAAAGAGCAACCCCAATGCTTGAAACACTACATTGGCTACCAGTCAAGGCAAGAATATTTTTCAAAGCGAGCATCCTAATCTTTAAGATACTATTCGGAATGGCACCCAAATATATGCTTAACATGGTTGAACTATCAAGAAATGCCAGCCCAGTAAACAGAAACTACCTACTCCTACATCTACCCAACTCCATAAACACCATCTACAAAACTATCTACACAGTAGGATTTAGCTACCAGGGTTTCAAGTGGTGGAACTCGATACCAAAAACCATAAGATGCATCACAAATCTCCTCCAATTCAGAAAAGAAATGAAAACCTACCTTTTCAAAAAATTCTACAGCTAATCAAAAAGATATTGTCACCTTCCTTTCAAATCTACTTCTTCAAAAACTATATGAATAAATACCAACAAAACTCTACAGTTGAACACAAAAGCTACCACTACCTTTTCCACTTCAAATCTATCTCTTCAAAAACTCTATGAATAAACATGAACTATAGATGGCCTCTCCACATTCCACACAAAAAAAACAGCACCACGGGCCTTTAAAAATGGAACACAGTTCTTTAATGAATGAGCCTTGACAAAAAGACCCACATTCCACAACACTATTGTAACTCCACCAAAATGTAAATTGTAAGCCACTTTGAACCAAAACTTGTTTTCGGATAATAGTGGGACACAAGAAAGCATAAATAAATAAAAAAGAGAGAAATTGAAGACTATAGTAATAATGAATGAAAAATGGATAAAAATAAATGGAAGGAATCTGAGAGGAAAATATCAGTGTTGGAGATGGATGTAGTGGAGGATGTGAAGAAGGCGAGGAGAGAAAAAAGACAAATGGACATGAACTGAAACCTTTGCATGAGAGTTAAGAGGTGATAGAGCAAAGCAGACTAGGACCAATACAATTAGAAAAATTAAATGGCCTGACAACAAAGGTATTTTTAATTTAGGATAAAGTAGTGTGGTGGCAATGTTATTCCACTCTAATAAACATAAAATAAAAAAATAGAAAATAAGATGATACCTTTTTAATCGACTAACCTAATACTTTTTCTTTTTTACCAGCTTTTGGAGGTCGAGGCCTCCTTCATCAGGTCAGGACAGTATACCATAACAGCAGCATATTGTCGTGATCTGAGGAAGGAGGTTTTGGCCTCTGAAAGCTAATTGAAAAATGTATTATGTTAGTCCAATAAAAAGATATTGCCTTATTTTCCATTTTTGTTGTATTTTTATTTGTTAATTTGTAATATGATTGGAATATATCATATTTTAAAATTTACATCTGCTATCTTTATATTTTGCACACATTTTAGTGTTGCATTGTATGGAGACTCTGGTTTCTTGGGGGTTTGGTTTAATTGCAGAAGTTCTTAAAATCATATTAATGTATTTTTAAGAATATGGGTTGAAGAAAATTTAAATACTTTACATTTGACTGTACATCTGAGGTATGCCTAGTTATATTAATGTAATCCATCTTAAACCTTTAAGATATGAGTGAAATATATGTCTTTTGTATTTTTGTCTACATATTTCTATTTTTAGTTTGTGGTTACTTATTCTATACCTGGTGAGGGTTTATCTGTATTCTGTGTGTGTGAAAGACTAGGAGGTCTGTTTACTAAGCCACGCTAGCGGCATCTGCGCGGCATTGTCGACACAGCCCGTTCAAAATGAATGGGCTGTATCAGTACTAGCATACAGCCAGTCACACTACCAGCTTAGTAAACCCCAGTGTAGGTATTCTATTAACACTGAATGTCTATGTAGGACTGATCTGTTCTAATCCGCCTTTTTTAGTTTTCCAATAATGATGTTCTAGTGCCCACTGCATTGCTTATTCTGTTGCCTTTTCCTAGATAGGTCCTTGTTGTGTGACTCCTGGATGGTATGGTAGAATTGTTCTTTAGGTCCTGAGTGACATTTGTAGTGTTTTGTATCACTTTACTATATGTGGGGTACTAGATTTTGGGATTTGATTTTAGATCACATCTTTCTCAGCAGTTGCTCAAGGCGAGTTACATTCAGATACAGAAGGTATTTTCCAGTCCTTGGAGGGCTTACAATCTAATGGCTCCTTTTACGAAGTGGTGCTACTGATTACCACACCCTGAATGGGATGAAGCCCTTGGGAATTGAATAGGAACATAAGAATGTAAGAATAGCCATACTGGGTCAAACCAATGATCCATCTAGCCCAGTGGCCAAGCCAGGCACAAGTACCTGGCAGAAAACCAAATAGTAGCAACATTCCATGCCACCAATCTCAGGGCAAGCGGTGGCTACCCCATGACTGTCTCAATAGCAGACTATGGACTTTTCCTCCAGGAACTTGTCCAATTTTTTAAAACCCAGATACACTTCACATTCAGTGCACCTCTAATCGGTAGCGCCGCTTTGTAAAAGGAGCCTTAAATTTGTAGCTGAGACAACGGTGGATTAAATAACTTGTCCAAGATCTCAAGGAGCAGCTGTGGGGTTTGAACCCTTGCTTCCCTGGTTCTCAGCTTGCTGCTGTAACCATTAGGTACAGTTAATACATACTCCAAACATGTTTGATAATGCAATAGAATACTAAAGACCAGGCCAACTGATTTGATGCCTGATGGCCATTTAGCAATCTACCAAAAAACTAATAAGCAAATCATTTTATGGTAGTAATCACAGGATTTCTTTTACATTGCTACTGAACACCACTGTTCACATGGCCAACAGGAAGATGCTGGATTGGGAAGCCAAGTATTAAAGTACGTGCATATATTTCTAAAACACTGAAAATACAGTTTTGTTTAATATGTTATTACTTTGGTGTGCATTATTTTGATTTTTTTGGCAGATAATTTCCTGGAGCATATTCAGTGTGTATATTACCATCACTAAAAGATGTACTAGAGGGAAGCAGCCGGTGCATTTGCACCAGTGACATCATGAAGGGGTTCTGCCCTGCTATGTTCAGAAATGCCCCAACTGTCCTTTTACTGCTGAGGTAGGTGTTACCTCCTTACCCTAAGGATTTTAACTTGCCCCATCACACTCCATTCCACCCCACCCTAGCTCTGCCTTAGCCCCACCCACCTTAGACTCCCCAAACAGTTGAGTCATTGACCAACTATGAACAGGACACTGCTCTCTGCACTGGCAGGTCGATGCTTAAAACCTAACACCGATACTAGAGGTGATCAGCGTCAGGCAGCACCAACGTTAGTGTGTTCAGAGGGCACTAGCGAAGGGAATAGCATGCATGGCAGAGAATGCCACAAATAGCATTAAGATGTAGTCAGATAGATGCAAATAAGATCATCAGCTATTCCCTCCCATTCTCAAGAGAAACAGCGCACAAAAAAACAGTGCCCTAATGCTGGAAACGTAACGCCAGCTCGGAGCTGGTGTTGGGTTATTTGAAGAGAGGATTTCTCATTGTTTGGAAGTAGAGTTTGCTTATTTCTGATCTGAAAAAGAAGGGTTACCTTTGAAAGCTAATCAAAAAATGTATTAAGTTAGTCCAATAAAAAATGTATCATCTTATTTTCTTTTCTGTTTTATTTTATTTCTATTTATTATCATTGTTTGGAAAAAAAATTAAAGTGAAAACTTGGTTCTTGCTATACTGAGTGTGCACCAAATCCCTGGTGCCTAGTGGCACCCTCCTACCCCCCCCCCCCCCCCACCACCACCACCAAACCTTACAGGAGAGGTGGAGTAAAGGTCATGGATATACTGCCTTTCAGTAGGTACAACCAAGGGCAGTTTACATAAATTATGTGCAGGCACTTTCTCTGTCCTTTATTTATTTATTGCATTTGTATCCCACATTTTCCCACCTATTTGCAGGCTCAATGTGGCTTACATAGGTCTGTTATGGCATTGCCATTCCAGGGTGTCAGGTACAAGTAGTAGTGCAAGGGAATAAGGATGGGGAAGAGGTTCTAAGAGAATGGATATAGAAGAGTGACTTTCAGACTTGGGTGGATTGGTGAGGTGGTATAGTTGAGCTATAGGTCTTCTTTGTAGGCTTTATTGAAGAGATACGTCTTCAGGGATTTGCGAAAGTTAGTTATTTCGTCGATTGTTTTCAGGTCAGTTGGTAGTGTGTTCCACAATTGCGCACTCATGTAACAGAAGGAGGTCGCGTGTATAAGCTTGTATTTGAGTCCTTTACAGCTAGGGAAGTGTAGATTAAGAAATTTTCAGGATGATTTTTTGGCATTTCTGGGAGGCAGGTCCTTAGTGGGCTCACAATCTACATTTTTTACCTGGAGCAATGGAGGATTAATCAACTTGCCCAGAGTCATAAGGAGCTGCAGTGGGAATTCAACACAGTTCCCCAGTTTCTCAGCCCACTGTACTAAACATTAGGCTACTCCTCCACTCCCATGGTAAGGTGGGGTGGGGTGGGCTGGAGGAGGTGCCGGGTGTGGGAGGGTGCCACTAAACAGCAGGGATTTAATTTGTAGGGTGGGATGGGGCTCGTGGGATGGAGGTGAGTAGGTGGGTAGGCAGGCCATTAGACTACCAGAGGCAGTGGCGTAGCTAGGGTAGTTGACACCCGGGGCCGGTCATTTTTTAACACCCCCCCCCCCCCCGAAATCCAGTACTAGGCATACCGAGAATACAAAACACTCAGGACCTATAGAGCAATTCTACCATACCATAAGCAGTCATTTGTATGAGTCACACAAGGAAAAGGAAAGCATCTTAAACACTACAGTGAGCACTAGAACATCAATTCACCTATTGTAAAACGAAAACAGACAGATTAGTACAGATCATCGATCCTGCACAGTCTATGCCAACCGAAAGCCATGTCTTTTTCACAAATACAGATACACCCTAATCCACTATAGAATAAGTAATCATAAACTTTCTATTTAGACAAAAATTAAACTGAACCCCCGATGCCAGACTCTGCATACAATGCAACACCACAGAAACAGAAAATGTCCTCTAGTACCGTGCAAAATATAAAGACAGCAGATGTAAATTTGAAAAAACTAACAAATACCAATCACCACTTTACAAATTAACAAATAGAAATAAAACAAATAATATAATTTTATTGGACTAATACATTTAGCTTTCAGAGGCCAAAACCTCCTTCCTCAGGTCAATTCAGTATAGTACTGTTAGTGTCCTATCCTGACCCGAGGAAGGGGGTTTTGTTCTCCGAAAGTAAAATGTATTAAAATTAGTCCAATAAAAAGATTACTTTATTTACATGTTCTATTATAAACATTTATTAACACAGCTACAATACTACTTTATCCTAAAGCAAAAATATAAAAATATATATTTACAGTTCGTTGTCTCTGGTTTCTGCTTTCCTCATCTTTTCACTGTCTTCCTTCTATCCAGCATCTGTCTTCGCTCTCTCTCTGCCATCCAGTGTCTGCCCTCTCTCTCTCTGCCCCTTCCATCCAGTGTCTGCCCTCTCTCTCTCTCTCTCTCTCTCTCTCTCTCTCTCTCTCTCTCTCTCTCTCTCTGCCCCTTCCATCCACTGTCTGCCCTCTCTCCCTTCCATCCACTTCTGCCCCTTCCATGCACCATCTGCCCCAGTCTGCCATCTCTCTCTCTCCCCCTTCCATGAACATCTGCCCTCTATCTCTGCCCCTTCCATCCACCATTTGCCCCAGTCTGCCCTCTTTCTCTCTCCCCTTCCACCCACCATCTGCCCTCTCTCTCTGCCCCTTCAATTCGTCTGCCCTCCCTCTACCATCTATCCAGGATCTGCCCCCCTTTTCAGCCCCCAGCCACTTCTCCCTGTCCTCTTTTCAGCCCCTAGTTTCAACCCCAGCCCTTTTCTCTCACCAGGCCCGAGCTTCAGCCCCAGCCAGTTCTCCGTGTCCCCTTTAAAGCCCCTAGTCCCCACAGTTTCAGCCCCCTTCATCCACCACATGCCTTGCTTCCCCCCTTTTCAGCCCCAGACCCATTTTCCCTCCTGCCCCCTTGTCAGACCCCAGTTCCAGCTTCAGACCCCTTCTCCCATCTGAACTCTCCCCTCCTTGATGCTCCCCACCCTCCCTAATCCCCTTTAAGCACCCCTCTGAGCTCCCCCACCCCTCCCCAATCCCCTTCTCCCCTCCTTGATGCGCTCCCACCCTCCCTAATCCCCTTTAAGCACCCCTCTGAGCTCCCCCACCCCTCCCCAATCCCCTTCTCCCCTCTCTGAGCTCCCCCACCCTCCCTAATCCCCTTTAAGCACCCCTCAGAGCTCTCCCACCCCTCCCCAATCCCCTTCTCCCCTCTGAGTCCCCCCCCGACCCGACCCGACAGCTGAGATCCGTTCTCCTGCTGCTCCTACCCTGTCCTGCCTTTAAATTTTTTTTTTCGAAGCGCCGGAGAGTGGCAGGCAGTGCGCCTTGCGTCTGCCCTGCTAGTAAAGAAGATCTCGTCGACGTCGTCATCCGTCCCACACTGAGTCCCATCCGCCCTTGCGGTAATAGGAAGTTGCCTCAGAGGGGGGCGGGACTCAATGTGGGAAGGGCGACGACGTCAGCGAGATCTTCTTTACTAGCAGGGCAGACGCGAGGCGCGCTGCCTGCCACTCTCCAGCACTTTGAAAAAAATTTTAAAGGCGGAGCAGCGGAAGCGGAGCACCCCCCCACCCGATGACACCCGGGGCAGACCGCCCCCACCGCCCCGCCCTTGCTACGCCACTGACCAGAGGTATCCCTTGAACTGAGGGGGGTCAGTTTGGGGCAGGGTGGTCGGGTTGCAGGGAGAGAGAGGGTGCCAGTAGACATTCGCTTCTCTCAACCAACCCATCTACACTGCCCCAGACCCTGGTATACATTTTTTCATAGCAGTCACATAGGCAAAGCTTTTTTTTTTTGTATGCCATAGGATAGCAAATGCACCACATTTTCACTCATTTAAATGCAACTGGCATAACGGAAAGGAGACTTGATATACCACCTTTCTGAGGTTTTTGCAACTACATTCAAAGCAGTTTACATATATTCAGGTACTTATTTTGTACCAGGAGCAATGGAGGGTTAAGTGACTTGCCCAGAGTCACAAGGAGCTGCAGTGGGAATCAAACTCAGTTCCCCAGGATCAAAGTCCACTGCACTAACCACTAGGCAACTCCTCCACTCCAGTTAACACTTGCTCTTAAACCCTTTCTGTATTGCTATCCTGTGATAAAACAGAGTTAAACCCGTGGTAACCACATAAGGAGCTTTCTGCATCAGCCCCAGTGTTAGTCAGGAACAAAGACAAGGATTATATTTCTTTTATTTGCTGAAGGAAGTAGTTAGATACACAAGTGTTCTCTAAGGTAGCCTGTGAATGAGGCACACTGAGTACACACACACAGGGAGTGTTAGTTTCTCTCCTTTTATTTAAGCATAAGTAGCAGGTATCAAGGGTCTGCTATAAATCTTCAATCAAGATTTGCCAGAGACTGTTCCAGATCCAGAGACAACTGATGCTGGCCAATGCATACAAAAATTGATTTCTTTTTACTTTGGACTGACATCTAAAAGGAAATAGTGAAACATACAATTAGTGCACATTTTATTAATACAATTTCAGAGAAAATATTTTTTGCAATAGTAATTCATATACTTACCTGAAAGTTTCAGAAGTGACTCCGTCAAAGGAAAGAGTGTTTAAAATAAGTAAGTTTACAAAAACAGAATTAGTACTTGAAAATTAGATCCACTGATCTAGGGGCCTGTTTAGCAACGGCTTAGTGCACGGCAAATTGGCCCTACTACCAGGCTCGCCCAGAAGCCCAGCGGTAATTCTGGTTTTCCCACACACCATTTCCAGTGCTAGCAAATACTTTTGTATGTTCTAGTGTTGGGGGGGGAGGGGTATGCTTGACAATAATTGGGCAGTGCCGTGTTCTGCCTGGTTACCACTGGAACCCTCACTGCCTCCTATTGTAAGGGCTCCAGTTGTAAATGGCTGTACAGCTTTTTACTGGCCCTTGTAAAAAAAGTAAAAGGTGGTCTTGGAGCGCTGTAATCCCACAAGCCAACACCACCATGGGCAACGTTTGGTAAAAGGGCCCATGAGCATAGGAGTCGACTGTGAGCACTTGAGTACCCCCAATATTGAGAAAATTCCATGTATGTGTCCAGGGAGGGGTTATTTGCACTGGACTTAGCACCCCCCAATAATTTTGAAAAGTTGGCCCCTATGCCCCTTAGTGAAAACATACCTAATACTTGTGTTGGTAAAAGAAACTTGTGAAAAAGATTGAGTTAGCAATGTAATAACCGGTTCAGTTCTATAATGTTTGAAAGTTCTTAATATAAGGTATTGATGTAAAACTTACTTGAAGTTGACAGTATTGTATAAATGTTTTATTTGTTTGTTTTTCTGATAAACCATATTATAATCTCGTTTCTTGAAAGTGCTAGAAATACACCAGAGGAACTTGAACTCTTATTTATCTGTGCAATAACATCAAAGCACTAAATTACACAGTATTTTACCAACTAGTGCTGTAAATTTCTGAAAATTGAATTATACAGTTTTATTGTAACATCTACCTCAACGTTCTTTCCTCCCTACCTTCAGGATCAACACTGCTATAGTAAATAAACTACACTATTTTGGAAGAAACTGTGTTTTCATATATTATGTGTACCTACTAGTTAATCTGTCAGTTTCAGGTACTTGGCTATCATGGCACAATAATAAAAAAAAGGGTATTGTAGGGTAAACAAAAGGCTGTTTACAATATTTTTACTTTATTTCATTACAACATAAAAATGTACACAAAGTACAATAAATACTACATAGAAACAATGAAAGAAAAAGAAAAATCAGTACTGTATCAGTCCACCAGAGGACCCAAGGTACACCCTGGGAAGGATCTCACCCCACTAAAGATAAAAGGAAATGCTCCTAGGGGCCCTTTTACTAAGGCACACTGAAAAATGGCCTGCGGTAGTGTAGACGCATGTTTTGGGCGCATGCATAATCATTTTTCAGCGCACCTATTTAAAAAATTCCATTTAAACAAAATTTTTGCCGAAAATGGTGCGACAAAATGAAAATTGCCGCACGTTCCATTTTGGGTCTGAGACCTTACCGCCAGCCATTGACATAACGGTAAAGTCTCACGTGGTAACCGGGCAGTAATGACCTACACGCGTCAAATGCCATTTGGTGCACATTCGATATGTGTGTCTGAAAATTTATGACGCGCTGATCGGACGTGTGCCAAAAATGAAATTATCACAAGAGCCACGCAGTAGCCAGGCGGTAACTCCATTTTGGTGCGTGTTGGGCATGCACAGACACATGGCTTAGTAAAAGGGCCCCTCAGAAAGAGAATGATAGCATTAATTATAAATTAAAGACAACCCTCCACTTCTGAATTAGGGCTTGGAGTGGCCTGTGCTAACTGCTTGAGTCTAAAAATAAATGCAGCTGTGATGGCTCAAAAACCATCATTCAACCTAAGAATACATTTACATGCATAATGAAGCACAACAGAAGTGTCAAATATCAAAACCTCTAGCACATCTGTGATTTGAGTACACCCAGAAAGGTCCAGAAGAATCCCAGGGGCCCTTTTACAAAGCCGCATAGGCACCTACGCATGCCAAATGTGTGCCAAATTGCAGTTACCACCCGGTTACCATGTGGCCCTTGCAGTAATTTCAATTTTGGTGCATATCAAATATTTTTTATTTTCTGCATGTGAAACGGACATGTGCCAAGTGGCATTTGACATGCGTAGGTCATTACTGCCCAGATTCTTTATTGCTAGGTCAATGGCTGGCGGTAAGGTCTCAGACCCAAAATAGACGCGCCAAACTTTTGATTTTGCTGCACATCCATTTTCAGCAAAAACAAAAAGAGGCCTTTTTTACAGGCATGCTAAAAAAATGGATCGGCATGCTCCCAAAACCCGCGCCTACACTACCGCAAGCCATTTTTCAGCACGCCTTTGTAAAAGGAACGAACCCTCAGTGAGCTCCGTAAAATAAGAATCAAGTCTGCTTAAAATTGAAGCACAGAGCATAGTACCTGTCCTTGGAGAAACTAATAAGCAATGTTCCTTGAGATGTTACTTCAGTCTTGGGTCCTCTCCAGTAAAGTGGAAGCATCCAAATTATCTGTAGAATGTTCCGAAGTCCCTGGTTTCACTCCACCAGCTACAGGAAAAAAAAAAAAAGCTTTACTCACAGGATAGCACACACCCTCTGGAATTTCGAGATCTATTGCAGACACTAAAATAAGTTTTTTTTAAAGTTAAACATATGTTATTTTAAATTTTCTATGTATGTTGGTGAACCTCTGGCCCATTTGTAGTATTAGTAATGAGAATTGCAAATGCTGACATGCCACTTGTTATGGACACTCCATTAAAGAGGAATTCTCTTGTAGGAACACCAAGATAACTTATTTAGTAAAATGGAAGAAAATCCCTGAAGTAACTAAACAATAAGCTTCAAATTAGTGGAATTTTAGTCATGCTGTCTTGAAAAGTGCTCTTTGGTGTCACTGCTTGGGACATCCTTTTTGGGGGCAATTTTATGAGACGTATCTGTTTGGAAAACAGTTTTATGCCCAGAAATGGTTGTTCTTTATAATGCCCTGGCTATATCCATGTACACTCATGTACATACACCCTGTATATGCACAAGTTTCTCCAACCTGTGCAGAGGAAGGAACAGAGTGTGCTACTTTACAAAATGTTTAATTGGTACTTGATATACTGCCTTTCCAAAGAAAGTCAAAGTGGTTTCCAATTTCAATACTAAAAACATAGCAAGGAAAATAACTCCATTTTATGACAGGAAAGGCACACTCAACAAGAGTTTCAATCACACTATATAAAATATATATAAAATAGGCATACATATGTGTACATATGTGTATGTACTTCCATGGGGTAATTGTAAATGGCAAGTACATCAAAGCTGAGTTGCCATATTAGATCAGACCTAAGGTCCATGTAGTCCAGTATTCTGTTGCTAGCAGTGGCCAGTCCAGATCACAGGTATCTAGCAGAATCCCAAAGAATAGCACGATTTGCACACACACAAGAACTAACACCGACCGCACATATTTATCCACTCCTACTCTAGCTGAGATTGTATTCATGCAGCTTTCTGACTTCACATGCAAGTTTCTTTAAATCAGTCCCCCTTATTTTATAACTCCAGCTACTCTCTTATCTGTGTATTCCCCCTTTGCTACATCCTATGCCGTCTGTTAAGAGATTTTATTGTTTAGTTTAGCTTGTATTTGACATACCACCCCTTCACAATAAATCAGAGCGGTGTACGAGATAAAATCATTAAGAGGAAAGGGACTCCATAGTCATAAAGAAAAGAATAGAACAAGACGAAGGGGAAAAAGGCATACACATACATATACCTGGGTTTGAGTTCCAGATCTGTACCCCATGCCAGCCCACACTTAGAAATTCAGGAAAGGAAAGGCTGCATGGAAAAAGTGAGCCTTAAGCTGTGCTTTGAACCAAGAGTAAGACTACTTGGATCGAAGGGCCTGGGGGAAGGCATTCCAAAGTTAGGGGGCAGAGTAACGTGTGGATTCAAGGTGAGCACAATGGACAGGGGGGGGGTAGTAAGATGGAAAGCCAAAGAAGAGCGTAAAAAGGGGGCAGGGATGCAGAATGAAATGAGAGCTGAGAGATAGGAGGAAATACCTGAATAGAGAACCTTGTGGAAAAGAGTGAGAACTTTATATTGGACATGAAAGGAAACAACCAACCAGTGGTGTTTAGCTAGAAGTGGAGAGATGAGAGCTGATCTATGGGCATGCATGAGAAGACAGATGGCTGTGTTTTGGACAGCTTGTAGAAGGGACAATAGAGCCTTTGGGAGACTAGCAAAGATGATATTGCAATAGTGTAAGCGAGACAAAACAAGGGCACAGAGGAGGCATCATAAAGATAACTTCGAAGAGAATGTACGGAGTGGAGAGAGTACAAACAAGACCTGGTAATTGCTGAAATGTGGGGAATGAAGGAAAGAGAAGATTTGATAGTTGCACCAAGATATTTAAGAGAATCAACCAGTTTTAATGGAAAATTCTGCAGGGAAGGGGCCATGGTAGGGGCAGAGGACATACTTGTGACCCAGAGGGCCACAGATTTAGAGGGATTCAAGATGAGATGGTTCTCCCAGATCCAAGAGGCTATAGCATCTAGACAGGGCTGAAGAGAGGAAAAATGGGTTTTGATGGGAGATGAGAATAATCGGCATACGTATATGTAGAATCTGATGGAGAAAGATTGAATGAGCAAGGCCAGGGGACTAAAAAAGGTTAAAAAGCATGGGAGAGAGCAGCATACCCTGTGGCATACCACACTGGAAAGGGTGAGACATAGAGATAGGAAGAGATACAATGGAAGTATAGTCAAACAGAAAGGAAGAGAACCTTTGGCGTACAGAACCAGAGATGCCTGCTACAAACAGTCTGGAGAGCAGTAATGTGTGATTCACAGCATCAAAGGCAGAACTCAGGTCTAGGGAAATAAGAATTGAGGTATTACCATGATCTAAAGCTGAATGAAGATCATTGGTAAGGAAGGCAATAATGGTTTCAATGGAGTGTACCTGGCAAAAGCTTGATTGAAAAGGGTGGAAAAGGTGAGTGGCTTCAACATGTTGGCACAACTGTTCTAGAACAATTCTTTCCATTAGTTTAGAAAGGAAGTGTAGATTCAAAATAGTCCTATAGCTAGAAAGGAAGGAGTTGTCATGTGATGGATTTTTTAGAATGGGCTTTATAACAACTGTCTTCCAAACAGTTGGGATCTTATTAGAAGAAAGACTATTGGTGATCATGGCCAAGGCCACGGAGAGTAGACTATGGGGGTTCAGATTGATGTAATGGGAGGGGATGGAGTTGAACAAGCAAGTGGTTTTGTGGGTGGAAATAAAATGTTTTTCCAGAACGGTAAGAGATAATAGGTTGAAATATACCAAGTATGGGAATGGATAGGTGGTAGTGGGAGGGGGGAAGGGAGGGTGGGAAGGGGGAAAGAGGTACAAAGTTGTGAGATTTTGGCATGAAAGTGGGAAGCAAAATTGTTGACTAATAAGAGAGGTAGATAAGTGAATTTAGAACCAATGGAAGGTAGATGTGAAACAATGCTGAAAAGTTTCATAGGGCGGTTAGAGGCCCTTGAGACAAGCATCTAAAAGTATGGAGGTGGTTCTGGTAGAAGTGTAGAATGGAAAGATAATGCTGGTGATTGTGTATTGTGTTGACTTTTAAGTAGCATACTATGCCATACTATGTACTGTTATTGGAATATTTTTATTGCTGTAATTGTTGCCTATGTTCAACTTATTCTTGCTGTACCACCTTGGTGAATTTTATCAAAAAGGTGGTATATAAATCCTAGTAAATAAATACCCCCAGGGATAAACAGTGGTTTTCCCAGGCCTATCTTTTTAAGGACTTTTCCTCCAGGAATTTGTCCAATCCTTTTTTAAACCCAACTTCATTACTGCTTTTACCACCTGCTCTGGCAATAAGTTCCAGAGCTTATGCACTGAATATGCATATAACCTATGCAAATAGCTGCCACACATTGGATGGTTTTTAAAATGATCTTCCCTATGACAGGAACAGTTGAGCAATCAGGTTTTTTGGGATCATGAGCTAAAGAAGTAATCCCGTGACACTTGCTGTTTTCACATTGGATTGATCTCTAATAGATCACAACGATCCACTTGTGTTGGAACTCTTTACCAAGCTGACCCCTCATGTAGGCATCTTGCACCAGTTTTTGGGTCCCACTGTGCTGTTTTGTTGCCATGCCATTCTTTCACTTTTAAAATTGATTTAACTTAATCATATAGCTGCCACACAGCAGTTATAGAAATATGCCCTCTGTTTCCCTCCGCGAAACAGAATATATTAGCACCATCAGTGCTGTAGGACCACAAAACAGAAATTCACTGCAATTTATTGTCCTGTGAAGAGAGCCTGGCTGGACAATAAATTGTCTTAAAATCTGAATAGGATTTTTCCCTTCAAAAGGATGTTGAGACTGGTCAGAAGATACTATCAGACTAATCAAATTCTGATTTGTCCTTGAGAGGTTTGTAGCAAGAACTTGTTCTAGAAATCTATGCTTTCCATTATCTTTGTTTGAACTTCCTTTGACAGATAATTAAAAACCTTTTACAATTAATTCTTAAAGTAGCTTTTGCAAAACTTGTGTCTGATCTTAGCCCAAGTGAGTGATTATTATTTGCCTAGTCAGAGGCAGCCCAAGGCAGTCTTCTCTGAGGGCTGGAAGAGCGTTGTAGAGGGTGAAAATGGAGAATTAGGGAGAGGAGGAAAGACAGGGGGACTGAGAGAGCAGGTGAAAGTAGAAGATGTTAAGGTGGTAAACGGGGTGAGAGGTGAAAAGGTGAAGACTGAGGAATGGAGGGTGAAAAGAGAAGAAAAGAGGGTGAAATCTGAGCAGATGGAGAGGCAAAGTAGAAAAAAATGATATTAAAGGAAAGATCTATGGCATAGACAGAGAAAGCGAAGAAAAAAGTGGACAGGAGACCTGGAACAGGTTTTTTAAAAATCTACACCAGGAAAGTGAAGAGAGAGTTTTGGGGCTAATCCTATTAGAAAAAATGTCCAGACACAGGTAGGAAAGTTTTATTTTCAGTTTTTACTGATTAGAATACGTCACTTTTGGAAATGTGCATTTCTTGTGTCTTATATTTTAGTCACATCTAAACTGAATATTGGAGTTAAACTGAACCTAAGGCCATTTTACAGCTGCTTGGAAGAAGGCAGGGCCAATGCATGGATGTTAAGCCATCTCAATTAACTTTTATAATCTTGGCAACCACACTACCACCGCCACCACCAAGATTTGATAACTAACTCAAAAATAGTGATCATCCCAACACCATCACTCCCAGAACAATCCTATAAAAATGTATATGTGGACATCATGCTTTTAAATATTAAATTTTGTTTTATAAATAAATATATACTGTATATATATATATATAATCCCCTGAATTCCATATATGACACCAACATTGGAGCATGCTGCCAAGATGAGTGTGCAAATTAATTGGTTAATGAGCTCTGACCCATTGATAATTGGCTGCTACTAATCAATTATTTGTTAATTGGCACCCATTAGAATTTGCATGCATATCTGGCTGCATGCTATTCTATAAGGCAGGATGCCTAACTCCCATATCACATATCCCAAAAGGGGGCATAGCCATGGGAGGGGCATGGGCATGTCAGGGGCAGTCTGAAATGTTACATGTGTACTTATAGAATACTGGGCAAGCGTGCCTAACTTGCGTGCCAGCATTTACATCAGGTTTCATTAGGTGTAAATCTGGAGCTCAAAGTTAGGTGCAGGAATTGGCACTTTGTAACATAGTAACATAGTAGATGACGACAGAAAAAGACCTGCCCGGTCCATCCAGTCTGCCCAACAAGATAACTCATATTTGCTGCTTTTTGTGTATACCCTACTTTGATTTGTACCTGTGCTCTTCAGGGCACAGACCGTATAAGTCTGCCCAGCACTATCCCCGCCTCCCAACCACCAGCCCCTCCTCCCAACCACCGGCTCTGGCACAGACCGTATAAGTCTGCCCAGCACTATCCTCACCTCCCAACCACCAGCCCTGCCTCCCAACCACCGGCTCTGGCACAGACCGTACAAGTCTGTCCAGCACTATCCCTGCCCACCACCGGCTCTGGCACAGACCGTATAAGTCTGCCCAGCACTATCCCCGCCTCCCAACCACCAGCCCCGCCTCCCAATCTTGACTAAGCTCCTGAGGATCCATTCCTTCGGCACAGGATTCCTTTATGCTTATCCCACGCATGTTTGAATTCCGTTACCGTTTTCATTTCCACCACCTCCCGTGGGAGGGCATTCCAAGCATCCCACTACTCTCCTCCGTGAAAAAATACTTCCTGACATTTTTCTTGAGTCTGCCCCCCTTCAATCTCATTTCATGTCCTCTTGTTCTACCACCTTCCCATCTCCGGAAAGGTTCGTTTGCGGATTAATACCTTTCAAATATTTGAACGTCTGTATCATATCACCCCTGTTTCTCCTTTCCTCCAGAGTATACATGGTTAGTCTCTCCTCATATGTCTTGTAACGCAAATCCCATACCATTCTCGTAGCTTTTCTTTGCACCGCTTCAATTCTTTTTACATCCTTAACAAGATACGGCCTCCAAAACTGAACACAATACTCCAGATGGGGGCCTCACTTTGTGTGCCCTGTACAGAATAGTGTTTAGTGCCTATTTTTTTCAGTATCCATTTTTGAGCGTTATTTATAGAATTCCCCCCCCCCCCCCCCCATGAGGACATTTTCCAAAAGCTATTTACAAGAGCAAATGCGCTATCCAGTACTTTTTTGTAGGTAAAAAGGTACCAGTATTCCTATAGGACCAACCTTAGGGCGAGGTCATTATATTTGGCTCCGCCCCTACAGTAGTCACACCCATTTTACCAGCCATGGAGCATATAAAAAGGCATCATTGAAAATAGTACACCAGTGCCTAAAAGTTACCATAAATTAATAGAATATACAGTAGACAAAAATTCTGCTGAAACACCAAAAAACAGACTCTGGCATGCAGGGAAAACACCAGAAAAACAAGACTAATTCCCCCTTATACTGCTATAAAGATAGCAGATGTAAATTTCAAAACCTGACATATTCCATTCACTACATTACATATTAGCAACTACAAATAAAACAAAAAATTAACACAGCTACCACATTACTTTACTTAAACTAAAAATAAAATTATTTTTTTCTACCTTTGTTGTCTGGCCACGTAGTTTTTTTCAATTTTTATGGTCCCAATCTCTGGTTTCTAATTTTGCCATCTTCTCTTAGCTCTGTTGCCAGGATTTCCTGCTTGTTCGTCATTTTTCTCTCCTCCTTTTCAATTCAGCTTTCAATTTATTATCTGCCTCTGTCCACATTTCTTTCTTAGTATCTAATCTTCATTTTCTCTCTTTTGACTGTGTCTACCTACAGCTTGCCCCCTCTCCTCCTCCCTTCCATCAACTGCCCCTAATCCCCATTTCCATCCAGCATTTCCCTTCCCCCCCCCCCCCCCCCCCCCCCCCCGCCAACTTCTATCATCTGCCCTCTTCGGTACATTGTCTTTTCCACTGTCTCCCTCCTGGGTCCAGTGTCTTTCCTCCCTTCCTCTCCTCCCTTCCAGTCTCTGTCTCTTTCACCCTCTTCCTCCCTTCTACTACCCCCTGCTGGTCCAGCATCTATCCCTATTCCTCTACTTATACCTCTAATGCCTGGGGTCCAGTACCTTTTCCTGCCTGTCTGTCTGTCCCCCTTCCACTCTCCCAGATCCAGTAAACCAGCACCTCCATCTCCTTATCCCTGGGTCCAGCACTGTCTTTTCCCCTCCATCTGGCAGGTCCATCATCTGTCTCCTTTCCTTCCCCTCCCCTTTCCCAGTTCCAGCATCCTTGCCCTCTCTCCTTCCAGCATCTCTCCTCTTTCCTTCCTTCTTCCCCTTCCCATTTCCAGCATCTGTACATCTCCCTCCCTCCCACAGTCCTGACCTTTTCCCTTTGCCGCCAGTAGCGGCACTGCATCCATTAAATCAGTCTGCCTTAGGGTTCGGGCCTTCCCTTGTGATGCGTCCCGCCCTCACTGAAGCAGGAAGTTGCTTCAGTGAGGGCTGGATGCATCATAGGGAAGGCTCGAAGCCCCAAGGCAGGCTGATTTAATTGATGCAGTGCCACTACTGGCGGCAAAGGGAAAAAGTCACAAGTACATCAGGGAGGGAGGGAGGGAGAGGGGCAGATGTTGGAATCAGGAAGGTAAGGGGGAGGAAAGAAAGGGGACTGATGCTGGAACCAGGATGGAGGGGGGAAAAGAGGTGCTGGACTCAAGGAGAGGTGATGCAGGCAGGTGGGAGATGTGGGGCAAGAGCGGGTCAAGAAAAAAAGGTTGCCTGTACTCCATACCAGCGCATACCAGCACAAAAATAGCTCTGGCGCTATCTGAAACTGTCCATTCTTTCTCCAGGTAAAAGCATGTGCTGATGATGATTTAGGGGGCTGTCAGAACCTAGTATTGTATAAATGCCCATGCCTAACTTAGGCTTGATTGGGCATATTCTATATCATTTTTAGGAATGCCCACGGCCTGCCCATGCCCCTCCCATGACCACACCCCCTTTTGAGATTTGCGCTTTAGAATTTATGTGCACCAGTTTACAGAATACCGCTTACACATGTAAATTCTAATTAGTGCCAATTAGTGCCAGGGCTGCTGAGAGACTGGGCCGGGCCTGGGGCAAGGCTGCACCCGGGCCCCCCCCCCCCCGAGGTCGCCACCCGAGGTCACCGCCGCCGCTCCCCCCCTCCACCCGTCCCCCTCTGTCTGCCACCGGGCCGGGCCCCCTGCATTGAAATCACAGCACCTTTCACCTCCATGTGAAAGCGCTGCAGGCAGAGGCAGCAGCAGATCGCCTCCCTTCGGGCCTCCTTCCCTCCCTGTGTCCCACCCTCGCGGAAGTTATGTCAGATGAGGGCGGGACACAGGGAGGGAAGGAGGCCCGAGGGGAGGCGATCTGCTGCTGCCTGCAGTGCTTTCACACGGAGGTGAGAGGCACTTGTGATTTCAATGCAGGGGGCCCAGCCCGGTGGCAGACGGTCAACGATGGAGGGCAGGTGGGACAGCAGCGCCTGGCCCCCCCTTGGAGATCTGGGCCCGAGGAATTTTGTCCCCCCCTGCCCCCCCCTCTCGGCTGCCTTGATTAGTGCAGATAATTGTGCAGATAATTAGTGCAGATTAAAACGGCAATTATCAGTGCCAAGTGACTTATTTATCAAGTTGCATATGCAATTTGCCCACACTGTCAAATTTGTGGGCACAACTTTAGTCGTCACATAATGAAACTCCCCTCCTCCCATTCTGCCCAAGACCTGCCCCCCAAACACATCTAGAATTGGTGCTGTAAAAGTGTACACATTCTGGTCATTGCATGTACTTTTACACAGGGGGTAATTTTATCAGTGCCATTTCACATGTATAAAGAGTCACCTACACATGACAATGCCCATCAAAGTGCCCCCTATAGGTACAAATACATTTCTGTTTCTATTTTTTAAGTTTTGGACTACATGCAGAGTCTGACTCCTCTGTGTTTCATTTCAGTTTGTCTGCCATTACTTCTTAGGCGCATTTCATCCTAGCGATACCACCTCTTGAGTAGACTCTGTCTGTCTGTACACATAGGCACAAAAACACACACACACATATATATAGCCTCTGCCACCCTAATGAGACACACTTTCCGTGTCTTTCACACAGGACGCTGATGCAGAAAGCTACCATGAACGTAGCTGCATGATTCCTGTGGATTTTATATGCACATTATTGGCTCGGAACAATCCGCGTGGTGGTAAGCGTGGTTATTAACTCGTGCAGAAGACATGGGTCCATACTGCAATAACTGAATGGTAATTCGGCCATGAAAATTCCATTGCAATGCACAAAAGGAAACAGTAGCTTTGATGCTTCACAATGCAAGGCATTTTTTCGACAGGCTAGGCCACATAGAAGGTTGAGAGATTATTACAGTTTAAAATACCTCATTTTAATTTTTTCTCCAGCCAGACCAGTATCTGCAACTTTTAAAACACAGACAGGTGGTAACAGTAATAACAGGACATTTCTGAACACAACTGAACTGCCAGCTGTTGTCTAATCATAAATATTAGCCTCACAAAAACTTCAGTTCAATGAAATATTTTTCCCTCCTCCATGTGTGCTGTCCCTACTGTTTTTCTTTGACATGTGCACAGGCAGCTTGCACTTACTGCTGACCCTTATTTGCACGTGTCCAGCAGGTATTTCTTTCTCTTTATTTGTTGCATTTGTTCCACATTTTCCCACCATATTTGGCTAGGTCAATGTGGTTTACAATTTTCTGTCATTGCTTACGCCATTCCAGAATACAGATACACATTGGTATTGTACAGAAAACATGGTGACATAATAAACAATCAGGTAAAAGGAGAAAACATTCTAGGTGGTATTAAATATAGGACATGGATGGCATTGTAATAGTAAACAATCAAACATATAAACGGCAAATGACCGACTCACCTGCAACTGCGCAGTAGAGTCAGAAGGAACGCTAAGAGTGTAAAAGTCCAAGCCCCGCCTCCACCAGCCAGTACAGCCCACTAAGGAGGAGGGCTTGGTCATGGGCGTGGAAATCGGAGGAGGAGGGAGCAGGGAGGGAAGGAGGGGGCGGAACCAAGGGAAACACGCTGGGGGAGGGCAGGGGAGAGAGAGCTAGGGCTGGTGGGGCGGGGCATAGGAAAACAAGAATCTAGCCCGTTGTTATGGGCTTAAAAGCTAGTCCAGTATAAGGAGAAAATGTTCAAATATTAAGTAAGTGGTGGTGCATTACAGTTTCTATTATGAGTCATTATGGTATGTATTGTTAAGAGGTATCCCTTGATTAGTGCAGAAATTCTGTATGCATAAAATTTGCATAGAATCAGCTTACTAGCATGGCACAGTTATATAGTTCATGGTAGAGTAGGCGCACACTCAGTCATTTGCATGCAGGCTGTACCACATGGTTTTCTGCATCCAACAACCCCTCCCTCCCTGAACAATTGTCACACTATAAGTGTACTTGACACCAATTTATCACACTATAAATGCACTTTTCAACTTGCTAATTTGTGGTTTCTTATTCTGTATTAGGTTGGTTAGTTTGTGCTCTCATGTGACTACTATAAGGTATTTTAAATGTTCAGAACTATATAGGAGTCTGGTTTGGTCTGTTTTTTATTTTTAATAGTAGGCATGTCAGTGTTCTTAGATCCTGGTGTAACACACAATACAAGATCTTGTCACATCTTAATGGATTCTGGATTTCACTCAGTATAGAGGAATAGCTGTGAACAATGCTATGTAGTAATTGTATAGCAGTCCTAAACTAAATGGATAGCTGCAGCAGCAGTGTCAGCATCACATTGTATACTCTCTCACACTGAGTATATGTGTGAATTCAATTATATACTGTATGCTGTGTGCATAAATGCAGAAAAAAAGCGCACTTATGTTGCATACGACCTAAGCCGCTCAGGGCCGGCCCTAGGGTTTCGCCCCTCCTGCAGTCTATTAGTCAGCGCCCCCTACCCATCCAGGGGCAGGATCACTATGGCTCCGCCCCCACAGTAGACACATCCCCTTTTACCAGCCATGGCATCATTGAAA